>NW_025091334.1:20755-1262453 GCF_907166805.1 Alternaria atra
TCATCATTCCAAAGCAAGACCTTAACTCAGCAAGAATTAGATACAGAGATTAACGTGGTTTACAAGCAAGTAAACTACCTAATTCTCTACTATGCGTCAACCTGTATTCAGTGGTGTATTCGGTATTGAAAAACCCCTGTTAATATTTCAATATATATTGAAAATATTGATTTTTTTCAATATTGATTCTTCAATATGGAGTTCTTCAATATTGAGGAAATATTGAGGATATTGAGAATATTGAGGATATTGAGAATATTGAGAATATTGAATTTAAGCATGCAACTCGCTACTCGGAACAACTTCGGACCTCAGAGCTTTACTAATAAAATTTTCACACATTCAGAACCACGAAATAACGTACTTTCTCAACCTCGGTATGGCACATAACGACATCGAAATGGACGACGGCACCACCTCTCAGCTCTCAGGTCTCGGTTCTTCTCCACCCGCCAACTTCTTGCACGCAGAGAGCCCCGGTTCTACGGCTACTACCGAGAGCAGAACTTCTTCCGGTCGCGGAACCAAGAAGCGTACCCAAACCGCTCGAGAGACTTGGAGCCACGCGAAGAAGTTCGAGCGAGATGAGCAAGTCCGACGTGATCGCTATAGCAATAGGATATGGGCTTGTAATAAATGCTCATGGGAATCAGCTTCTCTAACTTCCGCACGAAACCATCTTGATCGTACGCACGGCATTAAGGTAAAACCACAGCAGTCACAGGTTGTGACAAAGGGACAGGCGAAGCTTGAGCAGATTCTGCGACGGCAGGGCGAGAAACAACAAGCCCAGAATGATGAACGCGAGCGAAAAGTACTCAAGAACGCTATCAATACCAAGGTCTTCGAAGAATCTCTATTGCAGCTTATCGTTAACAACAATCTTCCACATAAGTTAGTGGAGTATCCGGAGCTATACTCCCTGATCACGAGTGTCAATTATATGGCAGCAGATGTTTACCCAAAGTCTCGAGCCATGATACCAAAGAAAATGGACCACTCCTTTGTACGGATAAAAGCTGAAATAAAACAACAACTCCACTCCGCACTTTCTGAGATACATCTCGCCTGTGATGTCTGGACAACTGAGTATAAGAAGAAGGCTTTCCTAGGCGTTGTTGCGCACTTTGTTGATGCCGAAGGGAACTATCGCAAAGCTCTTTTAGGCCTACCACAGTTGCTCGGAAGTCATGGCGGTCAACTCCAAGCAGAGCATGTGAATAGGATGATAGACTGGTATGAGATTGCTCATAAACTTGGATAGTATACCAGTGACAATCATGGCTCCAACGACAAGTGCTGTCGCTTTATCTCAAGCCATCTTCAGCAACGATATCAAGTTGATTAGGATCCAGAGGTTCACCGGATTCGCTGCCACGGCCACGTCATCAACTTGGCTAGTCAAGCTTTCATTTTTGCTCCTGATAAAGAGACGATTGATGCGGTAGTGAATAGCATTAGACAAGAAGGGGGGTCTCTAGATAAAGACGATCTGAATGGTAGTTTTGGGCTAGGTATTCCACTCTTGTATATTGTAGTCTCGTACAATATCTTCATCAGAAAGATCATCCTTATCGTCGCCTTCAGCGCTCTTAGGTTGAGTTTTAAAGCCAGCTTTTACCCATGAGCGCACTGATTGGCAGACATGCCATCAATCAAGTCAATCAATCTAAGGCAGCCGATTGAGCTTAATTGAAGTTTTATAAGGTCGCGATTGAGATTAACTTGATTAAAGCTGTTTTAGAGTCGTAATTAATTAAAGATTAATGCTCTTAATTATGTTTGGTATGCGATCTAGAGCGATCTTATATAGCTACCTCTAGTTATTGTTCTCCTACTTACATGTAAGGCAGACTTCACGCGCAGAAGAGCGAACTGGTTGAGTAGAAGCTTGTATTCGGAGTAGAGAAAATAGCAGACGCAGAGCCTAGAAGAGGCAGAGCGTACGCGTACTTATATAGCCTAGAGAGAGAAGCGAAGCGAAGGCGTACTAGACCGTAGAAGGTCTAGTAGTTTGCGCCTTCGTAGTAAGACGTAGCCTTTTACTCCTTAGCTCTAAACCTCGTAGTAAGTAGTAGCTGAGGAGAGGCTATGTCCTTACATTACATATGTTGTAGATACTAATCATCTCCTAGTCAGTAAGACTATCTTCCTAGTTATAAGGAGGCTTAAAACCTGCTCTTCTCCAACTCTAGGTACATTAGATAGCCGCTAGCAGCTAAGATCCGATCTTCTGCCTGCGAGGCTCTAATAGGTCGCTAAGCTCGCTAAACAGGCGCTTACATTAACAGCTGCTAGCTAGTATAGTAAGCAGATCGATGGCCAATCGCGATAGATTTAGATATCGCGATCGCAGGCTGATCTAATACTTAATTAGATTGCCCTCCTGCTCAAACTGCTCTTTTATCTACAGTAGCTTATATCGCCGCCAGCGATCAAGCTTATCTATCTTTAATATATCTACCTCGTTTGCGGGCTCGACGTTAACGAGCGCAGCAATTGCATCGTCAATACCGCCTAATCGCGGCGGCCTTAGGCGCGTGATTAGCTGCGATATAGGCTTGTATTGTACCCACAGTTACTACAACTCTGCCTCGTTTAAGACAATCTAGTAAGGCTTATCACGCTAGCTATTTAAGCAGTAGTTCTTGTAGTATAGGTAAAGGCAAGTTGCGCTATAGTAGGCGGGCGAGGCATTAAGCTTAGTGTAGTAATCGTTAGCCTTACGCTAGGCAGCATTAAGGTTAATCGCGAGGTAATCTTCTAGAGCCTCAGGATAAGCGTTAAAGTCAACATGATCGTAGGTCCTAAGTATCGCCTCGTAAGCTCTAATTACGTATTTAAATACTAGGATAACATTATATATAGCTCTAAAGCTTCCTTATTTACCGCGCGCCTTAAGGCGTTTTGTAGCCTCCTTGAGCGGCTTTAACACCTTAATATACTTAGTTATTACTGCCTAATCTACTACTTTTAGTCTGTTAGATCGCATCTAGGAGGGCGCGTTAGGCAGCTTGTTATCGCGCGATTGCGCATATGCGTTATCGCGCGCGATGCGATTAATATAAGTGTTAGCGTATAGGTTAAAGGTTTCTAATAACTAAACTGCGCGCTTAAAGGCGTCGTGATAGCTGTTCTATCGCGTAACAATAGGCTTAATTAGCTCTAGTGTTGTTTCTGTGTGCGATTAATCGTTAATTAAGCGCTAAAGCGATGCGAACAGATCGTGTTGCTAAGGCGTTTTAATGTAGTTAATAATATCGACTAGTACTCCTAGCAGGCCGTCTCTTCGCCAGTCTCGCAAGTATCGCGCCTCTGTATCTTACTCGTCACTGCTATCGCTGTTGTACGCCTTCTTGTTAAGTCTAAACATAATTGTCTAGCCTATAAGATTAAGCGTGTAAGGCGCGCAGCGGAGGCGGCGAAAAGGAGCTTCAAAGTCGTATAACTCGCTAAGCTTAGCGACAGCTTAATTGTTCGAGGACGCGTTATTAAGGACGAAGTAGCCTAGCTTAGAACAATTAATACTAAACTTGTCACGGGGTCGGCAGGCAGGGAAGGTAGGTGCACGTGATCAGTATATTCACTACGATATCGCTGATAGTACGGGGTCAGGCTAAGACAAGGACGTAGCTCAAGGAGCGTACGACAGGGCGCGTTCGCGCAGGAATTTCAGCGATCGCGCAGCTGCTCGCTTAGCAGCTTGGCGCGCTCTAATAGGCTATCTAGGTCAGCGCCGTAACAGTACTCCCCTCCTTAGGCGGAGCTCCGACGACGCGATCAACGGGGCTTGTCTGGGTAACGGCGGTAGAAGTTCTTGACAATCTCCTGGGCGTTCTCGACGTAGTCGGCTGGTACTTCAGTAGGCTCGTCGTATCCAACCCACTTCACTATATACTTTAGTCGGGGCCGGCCTCCACGGCCGCGGCGGTCCCAGCGGGAGTCTAGGATGTCCTCGACCTCCCACTCCTCGACTCCCTCGACTTCGACAGGAGGAGGCGGGTCTTGTCGCTGCCCAGGCAGGGGGTCAGTCGCAGCTGGGCGGAGCAGGCTCACGTGGAACACAGGGTGGATCTTCATTGAAGCAGGCAGCTCTAGGCGGTAAGCATACGGGCTGACGACCTTGGTGACCCTGTAGGGTCCTAGGAATTTCCAGTCTAGTTTTTTCTGCGGGCGGGCGGTCTTAATATTCCGGGCGTCAAGCCACACTAGGTCGTTTTCAAAGAACTGGCGGGCAGGTTTGCGTTTCCTGTTGGCGTACTTCTCGTGCTGGGCTTGTGCGACACAGATCTCAGAGCGCAAGTACTCGTGGACGGTTTTCATCTTTAGGGCTAGATTTTCGGCGTCTTGCGCCGCTGGCTGTCGGCTTGGATTAACAGGCTCGAATCCTAGGCGGGGGTGGAAGCCGTAGTTCGCGAAGAATGGCGTTGTGCGGGTGCTCTCGTTGTTAGCGTTGTTTACCGCAAATTCGGCTAGCGGTAGCCATCTCGCCCAGTCATCCTGCAGGTACGAAACTTGGCTTCGCAAGTACTGTTCTAGGAAGGAGTTCGCTCTCTCCGTTTGCCCGTCAGTTTCTGGGTAGTACGCAGTAGACAGGATGGACTGGATCCCTAGGCGTCGGTTAGGTGGCTCCAGAACTCGGATACGAACTGTGGTCCTCGGTCTGATACGATAGTCTTGGGGAGGCCGTGAGCTTCCAGACGTACTTCGTGAATAGGCGCGATACCTCCTCGGCGTCGCAGGTACCCTGGCAAGCAACAAAGTGCTTCATCTTAGTGAGTCTGTCTACTACGACTAAGATAGCGTCAAATCCACTACTCTTAGGCAGGTGCGTGATAAAGTCCATCGACAGATCTTGCCAGGCTCGGTTAGGTATTGGTAACGGTTTCAGGACTCCTTGTTTTGCTTCTCGTGACGTCGTAATTCGTCTACAAGTGTGACAGTTCCGAACCCATTGCTCGACGTAGTCTAGCATTCCAGGCCAGTAGTATTCTCGGGACAGTGCCTCGTAGGTTCGGGATCGGCCCATGTGGCCGGCGACAGGGCTCTCGTGGTACATCCGTAGTAGCTCAGCATGTAGCTCAGGGTCATTAGGCGCGTACAGGCGGTCTCGATAATACAGGTAACCTTCACGCTCTACACACTCGGCGAGTGTGATCCTCTTGTGACGACTCTGTCTAGTACGGAGGGCCTCTAGTATAGAACTCAGTTCTTCGTCGTTCTTGTATCCCTTCGTGAACAGATCCTTTATGGTCGGCGGTAGTATCGGTGCAGCTCTCCTAGGTGGTAGTATTGGACGGGCGGGTTCAGCGGCTGGTTCTGGCACTGCTGGTTCTGGACTTCCTATCGCACGGGCGCGTGTAATAGGGAACAGGCGGACGAAGTGGTCGACGGCAAAGCGGACTTTTTTTCTTAGGTTTTGGGGAAGCTGGTGGTGTTGGCGGTACATTGACAAGGCGGGCGGCGGCTAGTACGGGGGTTGTAGCGGGCGTGTCCAGCGGGGTTGGAGGCAGATCGAAGTTCTCCTTCTTTAGCACGACTTGGCTCTGGTGCTGCAGGCGTTCATCCCCCCTCCTTAGGCAGATCTTCTGACCTCCTGGTCAGCGCGTCAGGCTTCGCACCTAGCTTGCCAGGGCGGTATGTGATCCGGAAGTTAAAGCGGGACAGGAATTCAGACCAGCGGGCTTGTCGTCGGTTCAGCAACTTAGTAGTTGTAAAGTACTCTAGGTTGCGGTGGTCTGTAATAACCTTAATTGGCGATGCGGTTCCTTCCAGCTCAGGTCTCCATTCCTCGAAGCAGCGTACGATCGCGAGCAGTTCTTTATCGTATATCTCATAATTACACTCAGTCGTTGAGTGTTTCTTAGAGAAGAACGCTACGGGTCGAAGTATCCCATCGTCTCCGTACTGAGATAGCACTCCAGCGGATACATAGTCGGATGCGTCCGTCTCTAGGATAATCTCCCTTTCCTAGTCGAACGGGGCCAGGATCGGGGCTTCTGTAAATGCGGTTTTCAGACGGTCGAAGGCCTTCTGGCAGTCACTATTCCAGACAAACTTAATACCCTTTCTTGTAAGAGCGACTAGCGGGGCGATAATCTTCGAGAAGTCTTGTATAAACCGACGGTAGAAGTTACTAAATCCGATAAACGCTTGTACGTCAGTCAGGCAGGACGGGGTTTTCCATTCCTGTATTGTCTCGACCTTCTGTGGGTCCATGCGAATCCCTTCGCGTCTAACAATAACGCCTAGGAAGGTAGTCTCTTCCTTAAAGAATTCGCACTTCTGGATCTTTGCGTACAGTCCGGCTTTTCGCAGCGCGGTTAGTACCAGGCGCAGGTGTTTTTCGTGTTCTCCTCTAGTTCGGCTGTAGATCAGAATGTCGTCTAGGTAGGCAGTGCAGAAAACGTCCAAGTATTCCCTCAAGGTATTGTTGATGAACCTCTGAAAGGTAGCTGGTGCTCTAGATAGGCCAAACGGCATCACCAGACTCTCATACAGGCCGAATCGCGTTCGGAACGCAGTCAAATACTCCTGGCCTTCCTTTATACGTACGTTGTTGAAGGCAGCGATGATATCAACCTTGGAGAAGTACTTTATTCCCTTTAAGTTATTTAAGCTCTCCTTTACGAGCGGCAGCGGGTAGCGGTCCTTTACTGAGATGTTGTTTAGTCCTTGGTAATCGACACAGAACCGGAGGCCTCTATCTGGCTTCTTAACAAACAGTACAGGCGAGGCGGCAGGCGAAGAGCTTGGCCGGATAAAGCCCTTCCGCAGGTTCTCCTCTAGCCATTCCTTTAAGGCTTTAAGTTCTTCTCGGGACATAGGGTACAGCGGCCCGAAGGGCGGCGTCTTGCTATCAAGTAAGCGGATGTTATAGTCGTGTGAGCGGTGTGGAGGGAGCTTCTCCGCTTCTTTGGGCGAGAAGACGTCCTAGAAGTCCCTTATCTCCTCTGGCAGTAGGGACTTAGGGTCTAGTAACTCAGGCGTGTCAGGCTGGGACAGATAGCGATCTATCTGTTCGATCGTGATCGTAAACATACGGTAGTTTCTTCGGGCGTACGCAGCGCAAGCGTTCAGCGATACCTTCGCGATATCTCGATTCCTCAGCAGCTTTGGGCGGTCGGGCAGGTCAATCGGGCGGGATTTTGGCGGGAGCTCGTGCAGAGCGTGGATCTTGTTTGGCCTTCCAGGCGTGTTGCAGTGTTTCTGGCAGTACTCGCTCTCAAACGTCAACGTGTGGCTAGCGAAGCCAATCTTCGGGTCATGTTGCTTTAGCTAGGGCATTCCTAGGATTACTAGGTAGTGCGCTAGCTGCGTCACGTTCAGCCGGATCGTCTCTAGGTGGTCCTCTACCCGCATGGTGGTTTCTATATAGTGCGTTACTATCCCCTTAACAGACATGTCGCCCTCAAACGTAACAATGCCAAAGGGGTTCTTTCGCTTCCTTAGAGGTAGCCCGTGGCTATCAGCCCAGCTTCGGTCTATAAATCCTTTACCCTCTGCTCCAGAATCAGTCATGGCGTACGTTAGTATCGCCTTCTTCCCTATCTCTAGCGTGATAGGCAGGATAATCATGTTAGACCTCTGGTCACTTTCCTCGTGCACCGAGAGTCCCTTAATAGACGCGGCGGATAATTGGACTAAGGGAAGTAGTTTCTTGATGCGCCGTTCAGGAGCCTGCACGCGACTTAGTTCAGGCTCACTCCATTTAACGAGTAGTTCGTCTTAGAGGGCGGGCTGGCGGCACGGCGGAGTAGTGGAGACCTAGGGGGGCTAGCGGGGCGGTAAGGCTGCGGGGACGCAGAGCGGAGAGCCTGGTAGGCGGCTGGCGGACTGGGGTAGCGTTGGTGCTGGTTAGTAATCGTTCCCGCGGACTGGCGGGTGTCAGGCTCAGGGCACTGGGCGACTCGGTGGGATTTTGATCCGCAGCGGAAACATTCGCCTCTCTCCCTCCGGCTGCCTGGTGCGAACGTCTTCTGAGAAGAGAGGTCCATAGGTTCGTACATCGGAGCTGGACTTGGTGGGCCGGAGCGGGGAGAGCTGGGTCGTTTGGCGGTTACGTTTGAGTAGACGGTAGGCTTAGCGGCTGCGGCGTAGCTGCTCGGGAACGCCCTAGCTATAGGGGTGCGGTTACGGGAGACTTGCTGTTAGTGCTGACGGTAGCGGTTGTCAAGTTTCTGGAGGTGGCTAGCATACACGGAGAACTCCTGCGAGGGCGGTGGATTGTGCAGGAGCATATCCTGCAGCTCGCGAGATATCCCTTGGAATAGCAGGGGCGTTAGGGTGCTCTCTGACATTTCTCCTTCTAGTGCTAGGCGCTGGAATTCCGCGAAGTAGGTGCTGAAATCAAGGTTCTTCTGCTTTAGGTTGAAAAGCTTGTTCTGAGCGTTCTGGGTACGGTCTGGGTCCCCAAACGCTTGTTCTAGGTATTCGAGCATCTGCGGGTAGTCCACGAACTGGGGGATTCCGTATCGGATCTTAGGTAGCATAAGCTGATAGGCTCTTCCAGTTAGGCGTCCAGCGACGTAGGTCATCCGATTTGTAGCTAGAGGGAAGCGGTCGGCGTTAGCAGTCATCTTACCATAGATCTGCTGGACGAAGCGCCGAAGGTCGTCTTGAGTTCCATCAAATTCCTTTGGGTCAGGTATTTTCTCGCTGAGGCTGGCGGTTCCGGAATGTGGGGCAGTAACAGGCGTAGGCGGTCTCGCTGGGTTATCTGCACGAGCTTCAGTGGTAGCTCGAGGGGATAGGGTAGAGGCGCGGGGGGTCTGTACAGCGGGGCTTGCGGCGGCAGCGAGGTGAGATTTCTCGATCTCGAGCTGGGTAATCTGCTTCTGGTCGGCGGCGAGTTGCTCCTTCTGGTAGCGGATAATTCCATCGCGCTCGATAACAGAGGTCTGGAGCTCTTGCTCAGTGGTGCGCGCGTCGCTTAGGGAGCCCTCGAGGCTCTGCAGGTACTGGTGGTTATTGCGCAGGTACAGCAGCCAGGCATTGGGGTCTCTCTGCACCTCAGCCACAAGGGCTTCGGCTGAGTCTGGGGTTGCGGGAGGTTCAGGGCGATCCATAGCGGGCCTCGCGGGGACGGGCACCTATAGATAGGAGCTACGTAATGTCACGGGGTCGGCAGGCAGGGAAGGTAGGTGCACGTGATCAGTATATTCACTACGATATCGCTGATAGTACGGGGTCAGGCTAAGACAAGGACGTAGCTCAAGGAGCGTACGACAGGGCGCGTTCGCGCAGGAATTTCAGCGATCGCGCAGCTGCTCGCTTAGCAGCTTGGCGCGCTCTAATAGGCTATCTAGGTCAGCGCCGTAACAAAACTACTACAGCGTCTTCGCAACTATATTAGCAATCCTATCACTACTATAAGCGCCTGTAAGCTACGGTAAGGCAATAGGCAGGTCCCTAACGTTACTACAGGCGTTAGCGTAATAAGCAACAATACTAAAGAACCCTCGTTTGCTACCCCTTGTCGTCTACCCGTCAAAGCTAATATAGATTTGACTTATAGATTGC
Organism: Alternaria atra; assembly: GCF_907166805.1. Taxonomy (NCBI): domain Eukaryota; kingdom Fungi; phylum Ascomycota; class Dothideomycetes; order Pleosporales; family Pleosporaceae; genus Alternaria; species Alternaria atra. Next base: position 30,278 of record NW_025091334.1, read on the forward strand.
GACAAGTTGTTAACAACCTGCGGCTCTAGGTAGCGATAAAGCCTTATAACAAAGCTCGCGACGCTAGTACGACTTACCTATAAAGCTTCTGCTGCCTCTAGATTAGCGTATGCTATTATCTTACGGAAAGCTAGAGTCTTAAACTTACGGAGAGCGTAGTTGTTATTAACTAACTAGCTAACAGCAGCGTATCGAAAGCCTTGTACATTAAAGTTTCTAATCTTATTAGCGACCTCCTGCGATACAACAACACCGCTATCGCTTAATAATCGCAGGGACGTCTAACCTCGAGGTAGCGCAGCCTTAGCAAGCTAGCCCTAACAGTTAAGGCGGTAGCTAACTCTATTCTGTGCTATGTAAGTTATCGCAGCAGTTGTTAATAGCGTTACCTCTATTATCTGCTTCCCCTCTAATTTCTAATGTTTATAGCAATGCCTGCAGATCTAGAAAGTCCTCTGCGGATTAGCTATTAAGGCGACGCGATAACCGTGCTTAAAGACCCAGCTTTTCCTGCCCTTAAGCGTCCTCAGCAGCTTTATAAAGCGCGATATATAAGCCTAATTAAGGCTATTGTATTTATCCTTAAACTAACTATTAAGCTCGCCTCTATCGTAGCTATTAGACGCCTTAGTTAAAGCCTCTGTAGCAGCTCGTAAGCCCTTAGTTAGCAGATCAATCGCGTTGTTAGGCAGCAGGTCGCGCAGCTGCGATTCGAACGGAGCCTTCTCTTTAGCTTAACTAGCTGCAACCTTAAGAGCTTTGCGTAGTAAGGTTTGTACAGGCAGCTTAGACTGCGATTAAGAGTTGTCGTTGACTTTAACGCGTTTATTTAACGCAGCAGCGCGATTAGCAGCGCGTTTAAAGGCCTTTAGAGGCATAACAGATAGTAATAGCGCGTAAGGAGCCTTAGAGATAACAACAATAGGCGCTAATATAAGATATAGGTTGATGTTAAATGTTGATACCACGTCGCAGAGTAAGCTAGTTAGATTAGAAGGTTGCTTACTAATTAAAACTTAACACCACTAATATGTCACCCTATTAATATTATCTACTGCCTAGCAACCTTATTAACTACCTTGGAAATTGCCCTAGTATTAGTACCTAATTAATCTGATTAATCAATTCAATTAAAAAGAGGGCTTTAATTTGTTCTTGATTAGAAAAACGCTATGGGCGAATTGATCTTGACTTGATTGAGCTTTTGATCAAGAATCAATCAAGTCAATCAAAAAACTTGCTTGTTGGCATGTCTGGGCAAAGATGGTGTATGCAATGGCCTAATCGAAGTAACTAAGAGAGTCGGTTGTCTCGCACTCCTTCAGCATGGTGCTAATGATGAGGAGTGCATAGTCACTGGAGTGTGTTAGCTTGAGTTCTCCTGGTTCAACCAAGGCTTTAGAAACGTACGTGAGCGTACAGAGCAATGCTAATAGATAAATAGGTCCCGCGAGCCTCTTCACACCTCCATGTCTCCTCATGATGCAGCACAGGCTGATTAGGACAACGAGTGTAAGGGCGAAGACGACGTAGTATCGGACGAAGTCTACAACTAGCGTTGGGTCAGTGTTGTAACTAAAGTCCTGGAACGCGTGCGGGCAGGATGGGCTAATGCCACTGCTGCCACTTCCGCTGTTACCACCGCCGTCACCTCGTTTGGGAGCCATTCTGGTCGGATTTAATTGGTCTAACAAGAGCAACAAATAAGGTAGAGGCCTGTGATTGGTATTTAACGCAGTCGAGATGTGGCCGTCAGAGCAATTATGAATTTGGTCCAGATGTCACGGCAACTTCGTCGCTTTATATCCTTCGTGTATCGTTACCTATTTATATACTCCATAACCTGCTGGGGCCCGTGGATAAAGATATCATTAAGTAGAGGCGCAAATCTCGATCTAGCTACAGTCACAGCTTTGTTCTCCTTCTGCGGGCCTTGGTACCTTCACACGCTCACACTACAAGTCTTAGAACGAACTCTGAGGTTACATAAGCCGACATTAGTGTTGGTGAACATCTATACAGGTTTAAAACTAGCCAGTTTAAAGAGGCACACTAATGAAATCGAAATTTTTCGTCATGGGTTGAAGCCCAACTTATAAGGCCCCTAATGTATTCTCTATCTACTGGTCAATTCGAAGCCGTTAGGTCTCGCTTAGCTACCTGGTAGCTTCGCCTTCTCTGGAATTTGACCCCCTGTCAAATCCACTCCTGCGGACCTTAACACTTGCTCCTTAAGTGTAACCCTTTACAAACTCTAGCCTCCCTCCTAGGTACAAAATGCTATAACTTTATGCTAAACTATGTAGTATCTATATGCGGATAGCTAATCAATACTTGGAGCCCTGGAGCACTGGCTTGATTTGTGTAAGCCTAGGACCACATCACATGACTGCTCTGCAGGCATGACTAATGCGTCCGACTACTTAAGAGCTCAGATCACACATTTGTACATACACAGAAGAATACACTTATTCATGTGACCTTATACTATTACCACCCTATGCTTACAGATATCTTGCCTATTATAACGCCAGACTTATTAAAATTTTAGGTATCCTTGTCTATAATACTATACTTCGCCTTCATCGATTAAACAAGCGTGAACCAGGGCTTAATAACCGCTAGATCCTTGCAGACAGCTCGCTGGTGATCGTACGGACGGCTCCATCGCGTGCGTAGCTCAGGTGTACGCGCGATAAACCTATCCACCCAGTTCTTGCCTGTAGGCTTCCCGCCACGCTCTCGCAGCAGTCTGTCAGCCATATCTCGTACGTGTGCCTTCGAGGGCGGTATGCCACGTAAAGACTCGTCAAGTATACGCTGTACGATCGCCTCTTCTTCTAGTTTTGTGAGACTCTTCCGATTCGGCTCGCACTCGCGGCGAGAGTGTGTTGCGTTGCGTCGCCGCTGTATTGTCCTTCGGGGAACGTTGTAGATTGCCTCAGCGTGTCGCAGGCTTTTTACTTGGTTACATTGGATATCAGAGATAGCAAGCTGTACATCAGCTTCATTATAGAGTCTAGGGACTTCGTGATGTTGAGACATTACGCGTTGTTGCTGCGCTGGTGTTTTGGTGGGGAAACTGGGGCGCTCGATGGGGTGGGGCGCTCGATGGTGAACCACGTTATATAAATAGTCTCTAAGTAATACTACAGGTTGTTCTACCCTATATAGGGCCAGAGTGGGCTGATACAGGCTAAAGAAGGGTATTATAGAATACAGTCTTAGCAAAAGTGCGCCGCTCACTTATGTGCGCTGCTTGCCCGTTAGGTACGTTATATACAAGTATATTAGTTACTAGACTCTTTCTTTCCTATACTATTATGCGAGTCTGAAAATTGGTTAACGCTTGTCTGTGCAAACTTACGCGCGCTGACGCCCTGCTCAAAGAGAAGATCTAGCTCGCCGTAGGTCCGATCCTTTGTCTCGGGCAGGCGGAAATAAGCCCAGACGAGGATGATGAGACACCAGCCGGCCCAGTAGAGACCGGTTTTTGCACCCCAGTTCCAGGCGTTTACGCCGAGCATGCGAGGCATGAGTGCATTGTTGACCAGACTGGCCATGTTGTTGAAGTTGCGGGCTAGGACTATTGTCTTTGCCTTGAGGCGGGTCGAGGGAATATCGGCGACAAGAGTATAGCAGATGGGGCCCATGGCCATGTCGTACATGAAGGTGTAAAAGATCAGAAGGCTCCCAACAGCCCAGCTAGGACCCGGGTTGCTGGGGTCAGCGAAGCCGAGGCCGCCAACAACGAGGAGGATCACGCACAAGCTAGTCATACCACAGAGGTAGATTGTGCGACGGCCAAACTTGCTCAGCCAGAACCAGGATAGGATCACACCGACGGCGCCAACGGCGTATTGAATAACGTTAAAGGTAAATGAGTTGTTGGTAGAGAGCCCCGCTCGCTCATAAAACTGGACAGAATACCCCATAAGAACGCTGCCGCACATTGCTTGGGCGGTGTAGCTAATGGATGCGAGTTCGGTGCGGCGTAGGTCTGCCCGCATGAAGCAGTGCCAGTAGTTTGTGCCTGCCGAGTGATTGATTTCGAACTCGTTGGTGGCCTTCATCATGGCGACCTGGTCATCGGCATCAAAGTCGATGCCGTTGTCGGCGTTGACGACGGCAGAAGAGACCAGACTCAGCACGGCGCGTTTGGCGTCGGCGAGACGGTCCTTGCGAACAAGCCACCAAGGTGATTCTGGTGCGAACAAGGTGCCGAATATGATAAACGGGGGCCACGCCCACTGCAGAGCCATAGGGATCCTATATGACCAGTCACCTTGCATGCTGAGGAAACCGCGCAGAACGCCGGCCGAGATGAGCTGGCCAATGACCCAGCACAGATTGACGTAGGCCGTCAGATACGGGCGGAGAACGATGGGCGCGATGTCTGAGGCATACGCTATGGTCAGGGTCTGGAAGACGCCCCAGGGGACGCCGAGCATGATCTGGCCTGCGAGGATGGTCTCGATGTTTCGTGCAAAAAAAAGGAGGAATATGAAGGCAACCATGAGCAGCTGCGACAAGATCATGGTTCGCTTGTAACCGATAGCGTCCGAGACCCAACCGTTGAGGTAGAGGCCAACGATTTGGCCGCACATGCCGCCCACTTGGATGTAGGTCTGCCAGTCAGCCGAAATAACCTTGCCGCCCTTCAAGTCTGGTTCGTTACCAAACCTTTCTTGGAAGCTAATGACCCATGAAGGTTAGCTTTGTTTGAATATAGAAGAGAAGGGGGGGAAGGGGCGAAGCTTACGCATCATAACCGTAGAAGGCACCCATCAAGGCAAGGTCGTAACCCTCCATGATGATGGCCGTAGAGAATAGCAGGGAGAAACCAATGCCTTTGGAGTATAGGCGGATGGCATCACTTAGGGTGAGGTTGTGCTCTCGGGCGGTGGCATCCCGGGCGTCCGCATTTTGTTGAGACTGGCTCTTAGAATTCTCGTTGTAATCGACGTTATGGACGTTTTCAACGTCGTCTGCATCCATCTTTTCCGAGGCCATGGTGTGCCGGTAGTCTTATGCCAGAGTGTGGAATTTGCCGAGGAGACGTTGATGTTGAGGGTGAGCTGCTATGTAGATATACGCAAGGGTGGCAAAGCGAAAGTAAGTGGAAGAAGAGAAGGCAAAAGCCTTGTTCGAAGAAAAGAAAATGCGATGGACGAGTGGAAAGACGACCAGGTGTCACAGGTTCCAGGTTTAAATGAAGAAACAAGGAGCTCCAGGGTTTTTATAATTGTAGGTAGAAGGGAAGGGACCTCTCGTTACTTGCCAGATTCCGGCTGGTGAGCTCATCCCCAGGTTCCAGCCGAGGGGAAACACTTGTGGAGGATCAGGCGGCGGAGAAAATCAAAGCAGTGACATAATGGTGCTGAGGCAGCCTTTCCAATTCGAGATGAAAGCATACGTCTAAGCTTTCTGCGTCGACCAATCTAATTCAGCGCCTATGCCGAATGCTTTCGTCTCAGACTAGGGTGGAGTGAGATTGTCGGTCCGACAATCCTTGGCGCATGATCGGTGGCAATCAGCGGACAGCGCTATGGAATGCTAGTAGTATGGTTTGATCCTATGTAGAGCCACTGTGGGAGCGTCACGCTAGTGGTGTTCATCTACAGTATGTGTGCAGGACGGCGTGCCGAATTCTAGGAAGACTTCAGCCTGGATCATGGAGTCAGTGGGCATGTCTCCATAAGCGACCCATGCCACAAGGCGTGGTTTGAGGAGATGAATGCAGGGGCTAGAGGGGCAGATATTCTAGGAATTTGTGAAACGGCCTTATATACCGTATACCAGTCATCAGATTGAAGCTCAAGCGGCCATCTCTGCAGATGAAAGGTCTCTTACTACAACATATGAGAGACTAGCGAGAGGTTCATCCTTTGTTGTGTACTCAAACACACAGCATGGAAGTCAGCGTCAACTTACAGACCCGGAGTATCTACGCATCTACCGAGCAGGCTAGTATTGAGTATGAAATACAGCTTCTGGACACAACAACAACACCGTTAGGCGTCAACGAACGGCCAAGGACCTAGACCAAGAAAAGAGGAACCGCTATGTTACCAAGCTGGGTAACGGAGAACTGGATTGTCGGACCGACAAGTGACTGTGTAATCAGGCAATAACTAACCTTGCTTCGATCATCTGCCTTGCTATTTTCATTCGCCTAGCTCCCCTATTCTAGCTAGCTTTCTTTGCCTTAGCCTAAGTGTCTTTTTTCTCTTCTAGTGTAAAAAAATGGGAACTAAAGTTATTAAACTAACATATCATCGCTGTATGGTGCTCTTTTACCCTTACTAATTCCCCCTCTTCTATCTTCGCCGGGATAACTGCACAAAAGTGGGGCAAAAACCTTGCTCGTCGGGCCGACAGTGGCGTCCTAGAATTTCCTCCTACGCTAATCATTGTTCCCACTTTGGCCTAACGATCTGGTCGCGCAGATGATTTTGTAACTGCTTTTGGCATCTAGTCGATATTACAACTCCGCATATCCATATTTAAGCGCAGTGTAGATTGCGCATCGCATTTATGTTGGGTCTGGCATGACGGACTACCAGGCTTGCCCCCCGTACAAGTTAGGTTTGATACCTAGGTATGCTTAAAATTGTCTTTACCTACCAGCCCCAATAGTCAACCTTTTCCTTTTCCTATTTATGAAGACACTTTCATGTCATTCTTTTACGACTGTTCTCCGAGTCCATCCTTAGACGATTGTCGTTATCTCCCAGCTTACGCACTTGTTCTGCCGCAGTTGAACAAGCACAAGAGACGCACATGTCAAATCAATCCCAATCCGCCTCCTCGGGGCCCTCTACACACCAATCCCGGCAGCAGCAATGGCACCCCCTTCCGAGCTATCACCTCAAGGCGCCCTACGGGTGGATTAACGACCCATGCGCGCCCAGCTACGATGCCGCCACAGGCACATATCACGTCTATTACCAATGTAAGTTAACAACTATGACATCGACCAGAACTTTAATGTGGAATTGCATCCGGCCGTTGATGCTATGAGCAAACCTGACTTGTCTCACGTGAGCTCCCCTGACCTTGTACAGGGAATCCTAAATCGTGCGACTGGGGAAACATTGCCTGGGGCCACGCCACCAGCAAAGACGGTCTCCGCTGGGTACAGAGCCCCGGCACAAATCCGTCTCTGCAGCCCGACCAGCTTTACGATAAGGAGGGAGTCTTCACAGGATGCCTCTGGCCAACAGGCCCATACGGAGAGCCCCAACAGCTATCTGTCTTTTATTCATCGATCACCAACTTGCCCATCCATTGGTCCCTGCCTTACATCCGTGACAGCGAGGGTTTGGCTCTGGCCACGTCCAAGGACGGGGGCTTGTCGTGGGAGAAGAGCGGGCTAAACCCCATTCTCAGAGGTGAACCCGAGGGGATCAATGTTACAGGATTTCGGGATCCATTTTTGGCGGAGTGGCCTGCCATGGATGAGGTTCGCGCTGTTGCAGGCGGCGACGCAAAGAGAAGTCTTTACGGCATTCTTTCCGGCGGCATCTTGGGTAAAGGGCCGACTGTTTTTTTATATGCAGTCTCTCCAGACGACCTGACCGCGTGGGAATATCTCGGTCTCCTCGTCGACATGGCCGACGGGTTACGCGTGCCAGGGCCGTGGACTGGTGAATTTGGTGTGAACTGGGAGTGTGTCAATTTTATGACCTTGGCCGCCGAGGACGGTACCAACCATAAGCGAAACTTTCTCCTTATGGGCGCAGAAGGATTCAAGCCTGGTTACCAAGACGCCCATCAAACCGTGGGCCTTTGGATGGCCGGCACTTTGAGTGCTGTACCAGCAGAACGCGGTTCCATCACCACCCCTAAAATGATACATGATTTTGGCGGTATCTTAGACCACGGCGCCCTGTATGCACCAAGCTCGTTTGTTCATCCCGTCACCCGTAAGCGGATCCTCATGGGATGGATCAAGGAGGAGGAGCTAACGTCGGCCCGGCGCCATGCCAAAGGCTGGACGGGCCACCTGGCTATCCCGCGGGAGTTGTTTCTGTACACAACGCCCAGCAATGTCACTAAGGCATTAAGGTCGTCTCTCGAGGATGTTCGGTCGATGAAACTTATCGACAAGAGGCCGTCCTCGCAAGGCCATATTAGGCACACACATGCCCTGCAGACGCTGGGCGTTCGGCCATTTTCTGGAGTCCGCTCGTTGGCTCAGACAGCACCCATGGTGTGGGAAGATATCTCCAGCGACCACGGCGCCGCAGCAGCAGGAAGCAGGTTACTAGACGAAACACCTTCAACGAGCTGGGAGTTGGAGGCCGTCATCAATGTTGACTCCAGCCACGGGCGAATTGGCTTCTCAATTTGCCAGCCAAGTAGAGATGGCGCTCATGATAGCTTCCAAGGAACAGACATATTTTTCGACGCAGAAAGGGAGCAAATCGTTGTCGACAAGACCCAGTCCAACCTGGAGGAAGATATCGCGAAGGATATCTTGCATGGGTCATTTACACTCTTTTACCACGAGCAGCCCTCCACCTCGGCCTCTCCAATTGAACAACTAGAAAAGCTACGCCTCCGCATCTTCCGCGACGGTGACACGCTTGAAGTCTTTGCCAATGACCGCTTCACCCTTGCCACAACCGTCTACGTTGACACCACCTGCAGGGCCATTCGCTGCTTCGCCGAGGGCGTCACCGCACCTACTGCATTCGAGTCGATTCGGCTGTGGGATTACGCTGTGGGTGCCCAAAAGTCTGTGTCGGTCCTCTGATTCCCGTAGTCCAAAATTGTGGACACCAAGTCTGCAACAGAACAGACGCTGTGGACGTCCAGTCTAGAAAGGGAGCACCAGATACTGTATATAGAAAAGCACCATGTGTATGAGGCGAGTATTGAAGAACACAGATGGTGATTCATCGAGCTGAATCGACCGATCTTTCATGACATGTAAAGCGTAAATAGATGTGAATGGTCAAACGTTGGACGTAGATACCCGTCATCCAGGCCACTCATTGAAACTGGCGCGTCATGCCTGGTAAAAGCTAGTGAGAAGCTTCGTATCATGATTTTTCAATCCGGATATCAAGGTCCTGAGCCTGGTTTTGGATAGGACTTTCATGGCTTCCATTGCCTCAAAACCCTTTTCGTCTCCAATGCAAGCAGTTGCGAAAGAACAATCGTAGACAAACAAACGCCCGCGGCCATCACTACGTCGATGGTGCGAATGGCGGCCAATCGATAAAGCCCACCACGACATGCGACTGATGCAGCATCTCGAGCTTTTCCCGCAGATAGACTTTTTGCGTCTCACGAACGCCCTCAAAGGACAACAAAAACCTTGCGACGTATCCGAAATCCTCGATATGAGAATCCAAGCCTGATCCGCTTCCGCCTCCTTCTGTCGTTGCTGCTCCGCCTCTCACCCACCCGCCATCCTCTTGGTTGCGAGCGGGGTAAAGAGCAAGAACGTCGGCAATGGTGCTGGTGACCTCGAACAGCTTCTGTAAGATGCCGCTTCCCTGCGAACTTATACTTGCAATGCTGTCAAGACGGCTGACCAGACTGTGCAGCTGCGTCGTGAGTCTCTGCACGGGGAACAGCAGGGAGAGGCCTTCGTGAGTATCGCGCGAAGGGGCGAACCGCAAAAACCCATTGGATAGGGCGAGCTGCCAGAGCGAAGTGCGCAACCACAGCCGCGTAATAAAGAGATCTGCATGCTGACGCTCCGAAAGCCCTGTGTGGCCGCGATTCCAGAGGTCGCGCTCGGCCTCTGCGGCGTCAATCTCGTCCTGATCGAGCTGGACCTGCTTGGCTTCAATCCAGCCAGCCGTAATGGTATTGTCGTGGCCGTGCCACGAGGCGAGGAACGTGTCGTCAAGAATGGAGAAAAGGTGAATCAGCCTGTTGAAGCCGGCCTCGATGTGCATCGGAGTATTTGGGTCGGCGGCTGGCCGGGCTGGTACCAGCGGGGCCAGGACGCTAGGGTAGCCCGAGGTAATGGTCAGGAAGCGCTCATGAATCCAAGCTTCCCTATACAGCCTCTGGTACGCCAAGAAGTCGGCAGGCGGGGCAGGCCTGTCGCGCATCATGACCTGACGGACCTGGAGCATGGTGATGGCTTCGCGGAGGATGCTGAAGCTGCGGTCAAAGCGCTTGAAGGCCATCATGGCAATCTCGAGGTAGATGCACGTCATGATGCGCTTGTTGGTCGGGGCGGGCTTCTCGTCCAGGCGGCCCTGGTCGTCGAGAGTAATCTCGGCGCGCTTGTGGGCCTCGAGACTGTACTGGACGAGCTCGTTCAGCTGCATGGCCACGTCGCCGTGCAAAGTGTCGGAGGTCTGGCTGAGAAAGGTCGTGGCGGCTGCATAGGCGTAGACCAGCGCCGCGTTCTCAAAATTATCGTACATGGCTGAGACGGAGGCCACAATGTCCTTGGCCGACATGGCGGGGCTGAAGGGGTAGACGAGCTCTTCGAACTGTGGGAGGAGCGCGAAGAAGAAATCAGGCTTGTACTTGGTGGCCGAGGCGAAGGAAGATAACAGCGACAGGCTTATCGGCTCTGTCACGCTGCTGCTGCTGCTGCTGCCACCGCTGTCGCTGAACGACTCCGAAATGGACGCCGACATTTGCGTCTTGCTGCCGCGGACGCCGACGCTCTCTTTACGAGACGTATCGTTGATGAGAGACTCGCCACGGGCCTTGGCCACCAATCTTCCGCGCAAGGGATTTTTGCGCTTCCCGGTCATCATGGAAGTAACGCAGCATAGGTTGAAATGGGCGCACTGGGAGCAGGGCTGAGCGGCGTCGCACTTGACCTTGCGGACCCGGCAGCCATCGCATGCCCGGCGTACCCTGATCGTGCTGTTGCTCGCCGACAATTTGGCTGGCATTGAGCGTACCTAGGTACCTAAGTGCATCCAGTGATTATCTCGTTGGAGATGTTGTTGCCGCGGGGTGCAAGTTTAGGGCACCGATCACAACCCCAAAATATGGCATGTTCTGTTTGTAGTTGCGGGATTGCAGGGAGTTGTAAGCATTCCAGATTCGGATCACCCGCTCTTTACGACAGTCAAAGCACTCACTGAGGGTTGCAGGATTGAAGCAGTATGATTAGTAACTTTTGTTGTGTTGTGGTGTTGGAAGTCGAGGCACGCGAGCTCTGAACATGAGGTAAAGAAACTAGCGTTATACTAAGTATATGCCTAGATAAGTAATAGAAGCTCTAACTTGATGTATAATAGAGTATAGGTATTCTAATAATTTTATCTAATATCTAAAAGGTAGAAAAGTAAGAGTACTACTAAATTGTTAGCAGCTAAACTGTTTTAGCCACCTAGAAAGACGGTGTCAGGCCCTGGCTGTCGATATATACTATCCTGCACCATGATCAGTAGTTCACTGATCATACGTACCTTTTTGGTTGCATGGCGTAGTGGTGCAGGGCTGCGTCCTGACTGACGGAGCCAATCAGATTAGCGCGCTTAAGCCTGTTGGGGACTGGCGCCCTCTGCATTCGGAAACTCTGCCCCATTTTCTTAATGAGCGAAAAAGGGCGAGGTGTGCAGTATTTGCAGACCAGGTGGATACGAAGTGAAAAGCGATGGTTTACTGTGTATCGCTTGGTCGTTTTGGCATTTGCATTGACCGCTGCCGCGACTCCTTATAGAGCGAAAAAGTGCGAGGTGTGGTGGATACGAGTTGGAAAGCCAAGGCTTATGGCTTAGCCGCTGCTGCGAGGGGCTCTCCACAGAGCGAAAATCTCCACATTCGGCTCAAGTGTGGGGTTCCTTCCAGTTTGCCGGGCTTTGTGACCGTCTTCACTCTCTGCAAGGCTGTAGCCCAATTCGCAGCCGTGAACACCGCATGAGCTCCATCCGAGCGTCTCCATCTTCCGTGCCAGCTTAGAGTTCGTCGATGCCACATGCAGTCGTTGTTCTCGCCGCGCAACACCGGCGAATGATTAGGCTCAACTGCGCCATGCCGCCTGCTGCTACACAGAGCCGTCAAACATCCTCTATAATCCTAAGCTGCAACTTTATGGCTACACTTAGCGATCGAGTCATCATCCTATCCTGTTGATTAGCTTTGATTCGTGTACAGGCTACACTATTCCTTATCTTAAGCACTGTGCTAGAATGATCCAGCGCGCAGGTGTCATCGATGTTTTCGTTCTCACAGATAATATCTTTTTTAGGATGGTACCTAGAGAGCGTATGAGAGAACTAAAAGAGCAACTTAACTCGCCGAGATAGGTTGGAGGATCGTGCTGAGTACGTTAATTCGTCTCGGCCTGCTTATAGGAGCGATCCATCAAGATGCCAATCCTGACACTTCCAACGATGGTTCCCAGACCTGTAAATCGGATCAGTAAAGGTGCGTGTGCCTAGACACAATGAGATGGTACAGTCAAGGGAAGGAAAGATCATTTTCTTCGTCGACGACAGAATAGACGAGGATACGTACCGTTGGGAATAGGCTGGTAAGTTGGGTCTCTACATCGGGTAGCTAAAACCGCGATATCTCCGCGTATACTTACCTAATCTGAACGGTTTATAGCTTGTTTTATTGCCCTAATGTGGATCTATAATCTTACTACATAAAGCTTCCTTGTATTTCTAATATTACAGAAGTTATTTAGGTTCGGAGCTCTATGTGGAGACCCAGCTCTTGGCAACATGGGTACCTAAATAGCTTCTATAATATAAGAGATATAAGAAAACCTTCTATAGCAAAGTTATACGTCTATCTTAGAGCTACAAAACAAGCTATAAACCGTTCAGATTAGGTAAGTATACGCGGAGATATCGCGGTTTTAGCTACCCGATGTAGAGACCCAACTTACCAGCCTAGTTGAGAATAACTACTAACCCCAGCTGCAGCTCGTCCAGGAGGAATGATTAAAACAAAGTCGTCGTTGAGCTTGTCACCATACTTCATATCGCGTAGACAACATCTCCAAAGATCAAGTTCAACGTAATTTCCTTCTGTTTCAGCAGTAGAAATGACTTGAGAAACATTCTAAGCAAGATAGGGGGCATCACGTGGGACGTGTCGCTCCCCACTTGAACGACGGGGCTGATCATCACTGGGGGAATGGCTTCCTGCACGGCTGCAGAAATGAGTCTCAATTAATCCTCCTGCATGACGGAAAGGTGCGACCAGTCTGCAAGCTGTCACGCTGCTCGCTTCGTGCTATATAGCCAGCAAGGAACAATCTCGGCGCAAAGCACGTACCGTCCAAGGTTGGTGCTGCACTACAATGACCCCACTTCTAGTCTCCAACGCGCTGCACCTAATTACCTATTCGCAAACATGTATTGGGCTGCCTCGTCGAGCTACGGACTGTTTCTTCCTCCAAATCCCCCTTGAGCGATGCAGCAAAGAACCTCGTCGGTATTGCAGCACCCAAGGGACCCGCCCGCCCAGGCTTCAGAGCAGCCTTGACTCTATCGTGTGCACGCCACCGAGTGCGCGACCCCCATTGTCTAACGATCATTACCGAAAATCATCCGCCCCGCTTTTCTTTCAGCCCATTGAAAGCGTCTTGGCAACTACTCAACATACGGGGAGACTGAAGGTATTGCATACGCAGAACACAAGGCAATCGTGCCTCTACGAGCCTAGAAATACAGTGTTCAGTTAATAGAGTCATTAACTAGATGAGGGTGACAGCTAAATGTATGACCACCGCAAGCGCAAGAGAGCAGGTGTGGAGGAGTGGTCGTCGAATAAGAGGCAGCGGATGCGGCGCTGACGATGCGGTCTGTCGATGCACTCCTACTGTGTCCGTGCGCGTAATTCGCGGCGCGTGATGCGCCGAACCCCTAAACACCTCTATCATTTTAGCTTTACAACAACAAAACGCAATAGGCTTACAGCAAGCCCTTATACGGTGTGATACTTTTGCATCTAATTCAATAAGATATCCTGTAGTTTAAAATAGCAGAAAAGCATGGTGTTGACAGTGATTTGTTACAATCATGGGGAACACCGACTAGAGCGATTATTACAAGCCACACAAGTAATGTTACTGCACAGCACACCAACAGGGACAAGGGCACCCCTTGGCTTCTAATAATTGCTCGCCCGCGCAGCGAGCGTGAAAAGGAGCTTCAAGAACCATGCGCCACAGCTCGAACAATTTCAGTATAGCGCATATGTACAATACAGGCCGCTGGAAATACATTATTAGAAGCCAAAGTGTGCAGGCAAGGCGAGGCCGTTGTTGGGCTCTTCCTCGAGCCTGCAGTCTTCATGTCACACACGTTGACATGGAACCAAGTCAATTGAGCGCTGGCGCATGCAGATTCTTGTGTTTCTGAGCGGCGGCCGGCTCAATCTGCTGCAAGAGAGTTCATATCTTGGCTTAGTGTGGCCGTCAATCCGTGTAGGGATGCATGCGAATTGGGAATCATGGAAACAAACATGGATAATTGCGGAGGAATCGCCGGAGTGTGGTAGGAATGGATTGGTGCAAGTTCATATCGACCGGAGGCAACAACGACGATTTCGGGATACAATATTCACTCCCGAATATCAATTCGTAGCGTCTGATAAGTAAAGAGTTTTGCCCATGAGGCAGGCACGATTGGCTATGTTGATCATGTAAGTATCATGCAATGGCTCAAGCCAATGGCATCGAATGGAGTTGAAAACACGAATCATACTGCCGATCTCGATCACGTGACCTCGCCCTTTATCGCTCTATGAGGAATCGTAACAGTGGTAAATGCGTTTGGCCAAGCAACTAAGCTTTGGACATTCGCCTTGCGACTCGTATCCACCTAACTTACAAACACTGCAAACCTCGCCTTTTTTCGCTCTTTAGAGAAATTGGAGCAGAGTTTCTCAATGCAGAAGTCGCCAATCCCAAACAGGTTCAAGCGCGCTAATCCGATTGGTCTTCCTCTCATCGAGATGCTAAAACGGTATAGCTGCGGACGATGTGCCACTTGTTTTGCTTTCCTGGCTTTCGACCTTGGGAAGAATCATCGGGATACCTACATGACAAACGATTTGGGGCTTCCGTTGCTGATATATCAAGCATGGCCACCGCGAGGGGGCCCCGCCGCTTCGATACTCAAGTAGCTCTCCTTCTTAAGCCATGTTGATTATTAGTTCTCTTCTACAAACGAAAGGCTCAACCTTCAGAGACCCTGAGATCAGGCTCGATACACCGTTTATCCGTGTGACAAGAGGTGCGCAACACAAGGGTAACTGGATTCGTGGACGAGTGGTGTTCATGACCAGTAGCAGTGTCCGCGTGGCACATGTGACTGTTCATCTCACTGGAGTTCAACAAACCCTGTAAGCAGACTCTGATAGCATAACTATGTTGTACCTATAATAATATTTTTAGATGGTATACAGACACCCTAAGCGCCGATCGCATCTGCAGCAAGGATATCATCTTTTCTGAGGAGAGATATCTTCTACCCCCTCAAGATACAACAGAGAGCAGCAGGTCGTACTCAATTGATGTTGGCAACTATGTTTGGCCCTTTGAGTTCGATCTTGGGTCCTGCCCCCCTGATTCGATTGCTGGACTAGGAGAATCCTTCGTTAAGTACGAGATCTGTGCTACTATTGCTCTTGCTGGAAGGTTTGCGAAAAAAGTGTGTGCTAAGAAGCCCATCACTGTTGTTCGAGAACTTTGTACCGAGGAAGTGGATGACCGGGACCTAGAACAGGTAATGTCAGCAACCCTCTCATAAAACTGTCTGCTAAGCGCCAGCAGTATGATCATCGGATCTTGCCAGACAAGCTTGACTATCGCATTACTGTACCCTCGCAAAATTTTCTATGGGGATGTCCAATCAGAGTAGTGTTCACACTACAATCGCTAGCCAAAGGCGTCGCAGTTGAATCTATAGCTTTAAGGCTACAAGAATTGCTGCACTTGAAAGCATTATATAGGAACCGGAAACTCTACCACCACAGAGAGACAATGATTTCCGAAGTCGAAGCCAACGAGATGGGAAACCTTGCTTTGCAATCACAAGCATTGACGGATACCTTTGAAAGCCAACTGGAAATGACACTTCCGCTACCAAAAACGGTACAAACATGTAGGCAGTCTGTTCATCAGGGTCAGGGTCGGATCAAAATCGCCCACAAGCTTCTGGTGGAGCTGCGCGTACGTGACAGCAGTGGAGCGTTACACCACGTAAGAATCCTTCTCTTATTGAGTTAGAAGCTTTATTAACCTCTGTAGAGCTCACACGAATTTCCGCTTACTCTCACATTTCCTTCTGGAATTACTTTCAGTGACGAGGGGCTTGCGTCTATACCACACGAACCTACGTATCTGCAGCAAGATGCGCAGGGTCTATCCACCAGCCTTTGTGCCCCTCCAACCTTTGGAAATCATCCCAGCGATCCCATCGTTCATCCTGGGTTGTATCTGCCATATCTCGAGCATTCCCCGGATCAGCTTGTTCGCAGAACCCCAGTGGAATCTGATCAACCTACAACTCTCTGTACAAGGCCCCTTTCTCGCTTCACGTTTCCTCAAATGGGACATGTGCCAAAGTATGTAATATCTTATGTCGTGTACACACAGCTTGCTAAATGTTTCCTAAGAAGCCGACCGGAGTCACTGCGTTCCATTTGCCTGGATCGCGTGCCAAGTTACAACACTGCTCTGCGAACTCCAGAGACGTTCACCAACGATTTCGATCCAAGTCCAGTATACTGCATTAAAACATCAAATATGTGATCGGCATGGTATAAATTATCTTCTCGGCCACAGAATCGTGTCTTGCGGGTCTTTCAACCCCCTTCAGCAATGATGTAATTATCATGTAGAGATGAGATGTGCCAGTTGCGAACCGAGCTGCACTGCAATGCAAAGCTTGCGGTTTAGTTTTACGAGTGGTCAGTAGTTGGGCCGACAAGATACGGTACCTTCCTAGTGACATGGGATGAACTCATTATCACGGGATTTGAGTTGACAGTGTAATCTCTGTATCATACAAATTTTATAGTAGAGTATTTGAATGTTCCCTGCTGTTCACCTGAGCAGACGTCAGTAGCTGCCAAGGCCAAGCTTATTCACCTCGCGTTCAGAGCTCGCATACCTCGACTTCTTTCACCACAACACAACCAAAGTCGCTAACCGTGCCGCTTTAATCCTGCAGCCCTCAGTTTGTTGTGACGGACTGCACAATCACAAGTATACCACCTGCAGACGGTCGTCAAGAGTAGCAACGTAGCAAAGTACTAATTTATATAACGAGATGAATCTCGTTGTTTTATTAACTAAGTAACATATTTATCCATCTGCATTGCTGTGCGTCGGTCGATACAGAATAGCCTGACAACACTGCCGACTTCAGGCCGCCTGTTTCTCCCAAGATCAGCCGGCTCCTTCGGATCTAGAACACAGCTTTGAGGTGCCGGGTGCAGTCATTACTGAGCATCTTGTACATGGAGACGATGAGAGTAGTAGCGAGCGCCTCTAGGTTGACTGTGTAATTATCTACAAGTGAAAGGTAGCTGGTGATAATATTCAGTAAGGAATTTCTGAATTTTGGGTATCCTGTGCCGGGTCCGATTAGGATCTGGGTCCGGTTTGGTTGTACTGAGACGCGGCTCGATCGAGTTCGAACTGAGATCCCGGAACACTTGAATGATTGCACTAGTGCACGATGACAGACTAAAGACCCTCGAATGATTGATATGATGCCTCTCGTGATTCGATAAAAACAAGATAGAGACTTCAACGGTCGTACCGTTTAGCTGATCTCGTCGCAACTCGACTGCTCTTGTGTGTCTGGTCCTCCATACCTGTTATATCGAGTAGCAGGTTGGACAGCGTTCTTTCCTCTTTGCGTGTTCAGTCGTTCTCTTCTCTCAAGCTCAAGCCTGGCCCTCGCTTGTGCCGTTGCAGTCTGCACATAGTCATCGGAGTGCCTTCCTGGACCAACTGAAAGAGAAGCCTTGAGCTTCTCTACAATTCCAGTACTTCTTGTTTTTCGTGGCTTCCAGACCACGAAACTCCCCAAAAGTGACCCGTCACTGGTAGCGATACACTGCTGCCAAGGCTTCTCTCGCAAGAAGAAAATAAGACTGTTAACAAATCCCATGCTACAGACACAGATTGTGAAGCCCAGACGTAAAGACCATATCGGTCGCAGTGCGTACTTGTCGATGTACATTGTGCAGTGATGAATGAACGGGATGAGCCACATAAGGGTGTAGACGAGCGGGTAAATGAAGGTGAGGCGCAATTGACGGCGAACACGCGAATCTCGGCGAGATCCTGAGCCAGGAGTGTTGGATAGCCAGTCGGAACTCCCATAACCATGTCGTGAATCCTGGACTGAGAAAGTGCTGCAGGCTTCGGCGTATATCTTCGATGGAGAAGCGGCCTGCATGTCGACGGCAATATCTTTGGGTTCTGACTTGGATTGAGATGTCGTTGCAGATTGTATAGGCTCAGAATCCTTGGAACCCCTTATGGGGAGCCCGTTGATGGGTTCCAAGATGGACGGTGTACACATGTATTGTGTGGACGCCATGGGCTTCGAATGAGGGCCCGCACTTGTGTCTGAAACAAAATGGCATGGATAAATCCTTTGAACAGCGTCAGAGTCTCTTTTGTCATGGAATGGTTTTGGGTCCAGTGGATTGAACATGGTGAGTGCTGATTTCGTGGAGCCATCATCTTGTAACGCCGGTAGCCGAGTGGCCTGCGGGGCCATAATGCTCTGCTTTGTGTTACGAAGTTCCAAGCCAACATAGAAGTCGATGGCAACAGCAAGTCCGATAATGGTAACCGCTATAATGTATCGTGGAACCCAGGCTAGTGCCAATCTGTACCAAAAGGGCCGGATCGGCAGGGTACAAAATGCGCCTAGCGATTCGTAAGCCGAGCCTGAATTGATGAAAGCAAGCGCAGCCATTAGGCTTGGGATGATTAGAGCTCCGATGATGATGTAGAATCGACATGTACCAAGTCCGTTCGTGGTATCCTTTGTAAAAGGTTGGAAGACTTGTAACGCGCTGTGAACGGCTATGACCAACACAGCATAATCTAATCCTGATTTAGAGATATCAACACTCGATCAAGCCTACTTACTACTTGTTGTCTCTCCATACTGTATAAAAAAGCCACTAATCTGACAAAACGATGACCCTGTTTCGACCGTACCTTGCCCTAAAGAGATGGCTGCGAAGACGAAGTACCACGTCGCTCGTGTCAGGTCGCCGTACAGTAACAGCATTATCAGTCTTGTCGATCTGTCAATAACTACACGAGGGAGGACGAACGGACTCACTGCTGGCGGAACTGCTTTTCCATTCGGCAGAACCAACAGAAAGCAGCGAGGGAGGCCATCATGCTCATGCCGGAGCAAGTCAGGATTGTGATCCGAGTCTTCAATGTTTGCTGAAGGTCATGAGGTTCAAGTGAGGTATAAGTGGACTTGTTAGACAAGGGCGACAGTGATGCAGAAACCCAAGGTAGAAGGTAGAGAGGAAGGAGACTTTCCATTCTAAAGGCTCTACTTGAACAGAATATCGACTAATCGACTACTGCTCATCAGCTTTTAAATGCAGTGCACTCGAATGCGGAAGTCGACAACGCAGTTGATGAATGCAGAGGAGATTGATAACCACTATGGGAACATCGAGAAGACTGCTGATAATACCCCTATTCACAACATGTTCCATCGAATCTGCATCAGTCGAAAGACAATAGTGAATGCAGTCGAAACATAGCCGTTGTCAGCTAGTAGGTCACAAACTGAAACAGCACGATAGAGAGAGCCTTCGTCGTTGTTCCACATTTGTAGTTCGAGAATCCTCTGGATTTCCTTGGGTTATACTCCACGTTAAGTTCATATTGCAAAGGGGTGTGATAGCCCACCCACTCTGACGGATGCTTGCGACCAAAGC
The DNA here is from genome assembly GCF_907166805.1 of Alternaria atra. Taxonomy (NCBI): domain Eukaryota; kingdom Fungi; phylum Ascomycota; class Dothideomycetes; order Pleosporales; family Pleosporaceae; genus Alternaria; species Alternaria atra. Next base: position 50,168 of record NW_025091334.1, read on the forward strand.
TGGCAGGTAGTGTCAGTTTATGGAGTAATTGACGCTATCCAGAAGGACGGGACTTCAAGCTAACAGCCCCGGCGTTATGACTTGTGGCGTTATAACTTGAAAAAACACATAGGCAGAAAAAACTGAAATATCTTAGATAGAAATTACATCAGAAGGTAATCAAAAATATGCGCTAGAAAGAGAAAAGGTCAACTATTGCACGGTCGGAGTGCGTTGGCAGAACACATACAACATTGTCACGGGAGGCTGCACGTGTAGCGCTGCGAGACCTGTTGGGCCGCGCTAGGCCTTTTCTATCGTTAGCGTTAGTAGCAGCTTTCGTGCTCTTTACCGGCGCTCGGCCTGCGGGGAAACCTGCAAGTATTATTGTCACTTTTCATCAATAGCTAGTGCAGCAATACAAGGGCCATCTCTCACTATCTTCTGTGGTGTGAAGCAAGTACTATTGCCTGAAACCATCCCCTTACAAACATCAAGAAGAGTGCGTAAGTTCCTTTAGTGTCCTAGCATTATAGCTGTAAGGGGCTACGCCTAAGTACCACAAGAGGCTACGCCGAAGAACTTCCCGCTTATCTTTCTTTGTATTAGTGTACGGAGGATAAATACCGTACGAGGAGGACGCTACTCTTCTTTTCCTTATCCTTCTTCTTCTGTACATAGGAGCAAATGCATACTCGTTAGCAGGCCTCTTTCCGCCCATAACACTAAAGCTCATATTATAGAGGGATAAACGAGCTTAATTATCACAGTTTATTATCACAGCTTATAGAAGTTTTCTATGTATATACCTTGTACACAGCAGACTGGTCATCAATCAACTTTAATCCAATCTGATGTAAGGGGCTACGCTCAGGGAGCTATCGCACAGGTATACTGGAGTTGTATTCGATAGAGAGCTAAGCTCGAGGCTACGTAGCTATCTATATATACCTAGGTGTAGAGCTGGAAGAACTATTGGCCGATAGCGTCTGAGCGCCTATCGGGCCGAAGAAGGAGAAAACCGAGGTCGTAGACGAGGATAAGAGAAGCAAAGGGCTCTAGCCCGTCACATCTGATTGATTGATTGATTGAGTTCGTCAATCAACTTCAACTCAACTTAAGATACTTAGAACTCAACTCCAACTCAACTTGCTAACATAAAGTTAATTGATTGATTGAGTTTAGGTTGTGTTTAAAGTATATGGCAAGACTACTTTTTATTATCGAAGGGTAGTTGCAGGTTGTACTCTGTTTAGCTTAGGCTCTCTCCTTATCGATAACCTACTTAGTAAGCACCATTAGCGCGTCACGTCGCGACTTAACACAACAACTCCTACTAACAGCTACCTCACTAATACCGCCAACCTTTACGCCTACCTCTACATATAATAAGCGAAAATCTTCCTAAGGCGATTGAGAGAACAGCTGCCTGCGCAGATAATACGTGCCTACCTCTAGTAGCTACCTCCGTATACCCTAAGTGTCAAGCAATAGAGTCTTTATAGATACGAGATGCACCGCGATAGTGGAAGTAGAGGTATATTGCCTTGTAAGACTAGAGACGAACCGCTGTCGAGCCACAACAGCGGTAAGGTAGGCTAATATACTGCGATTGCTTGGCATAACGGCCCGAACGGGCCCGGAGTAGCCTGGTGCCTGACACTAAGGTCGACGCGCCCGAAGTCTATGACGACTCTAACCTTCTACCTCTCGAGGTATCTAATATCGACGACAATACATACGATGGCCTAAATTAAAAGAGAGTACCTCATTTACAGAAACGGCCTTACGAGTACGCGCGCGGGTCTAAACCAAGCTGGATATGTGAGGGGTAGTTATAGGCAATAGTATTTGCTTCACACTACAAGAGAATAGTGGGGGAAAGCTCTGTATTACTACACTAGGTGGGGAGGTCGTGAGAATAATTCTTGTCCCCTCTGCTAACGCGCGGGGCGCAGCTTATGAGCAGGTTTGGAGGCCAAGGCGATTACGAGAAAAGCAAACATGTTGAGACCATAATCGTCCCCCTCGTTCAGCCTCTGTTATCCCGTGTTACAGGATATACCTGTACGGCTAGCCAGTCTGGCATCAGGGGCAGCAGAAGAAGTACTAGCTTTGTAAACACTGCCACACAGCTAAGAAAATAAGTAGAGAATACAACGTTCATCTCTCCACTAGCTCTGCAGCAAGCTACCTAGCACAGATCAAGCCTAGTCACGGCTACAATAAACTAGGCAAGATCACAAAGACCCCAGCTGGTCAAACATCAATACTCGCTGTTATGCAGGCCAGCAGGACTAAGGTATCTTAGGACGTAGCCAACGAGCTGGCAAGAAGCTTTAACCGTAGTAAGTTTCTCCAGGCAATTACTCGCTAGATTGCAGACGACAACTAGTCTCTTCAGGCAATTAAAAACCCCTCCTTCCGCGCGCTAATAAAGGCTGCCAATCCGCTAGCTAAGTCGGTATTGTAGAAGAGCTATGTTTCCCTTCGCGATCATATTATTGCCGAATATAAGGCGTTCATACCAGCTGTCGTAGACTACCTCCATAAAGCAACTAGTCTTATCCACTTCTCCTTTAACAATTAGACGTCGACAGGCAACAAGAGAGCTATTACGGGAATCTGCGTACATCACCTTAACGAGGCTGCTAAGCCAGTAGACTACCTGCTTAGCCTACCCGTGCTGCACGGAAAACACTCTAGCGCGAATATTAGCTCTCTTGTATCTAACACGCTTACAACCTTTAAGATTAATAAAGAACACGTAGGCTACTTTGTTTTAGACAACGCTGCGAACAATAATGTCGCAGTAGAGTTCCTCGCAGAAGATCTCAGTTTTTATGCGCCTCATCGCTAGTTACGCTGTACATGCCACATTCTTAATCTCGCTGCGCAAGAGATTATATAGGGTCAGGATAAGGACTCTTTTGAAAACAAGGGGCTCAATATTAATGTAAGCTACCTCGTTGTGTAGTACTTACTCCGTTAACACGTACACAGGAAGAAGAGGAGTTTATAGCTAAGTGGCGACAGTTCAGTCCTATTGCTGTACTCTTTAACGCGATTACCTCTACTACATCATCGCTACAGAACCGAGAGCTATTTCTGAGGCTTCAAGAAGCTGATGCAAAGCACCGTAAGGAGCCGTTTAAGCCAAGAGAACTTGTTAAGCCTGTTAAGACACGCTGGAATTCCTATTACGATTGTTTCGATCGCGCATGCGAGCTCCACACAGCGCTTAACGCCTACATGCAACTCAAAATAGAGGAATACCAAGTCGCTGCAGCTACTCGCCGGAAAGAGCCACGCGAGCAGCTACGCAAGTTTATTCAAGAAAGAGGAATGCATGCAAAGAATTAGGCAACGATGACTGAATATAAGCAGCTGCTTAAGCCGTTCAAAGAGGCTACCATGTTACTGCAGGGCAGAGGCGCCTCTAGTAGCCATAGTGCTATTTAGGAGGTTCTTATTACCTTTGAATAGCTACTTGCCCAACTTGAATTTCAAAAAGAGAGACTACAGAGTATTAATTATAAAGACCCCAACGCGCCAGAGGATCATCTTAAGACGAACGTTAACAACGCCCACGCAAAGCTCTCCAAGTACTACGACAAGCTTAGAGACTCCCCTATCTACTTTGCAGCAACCATACTCCACCCCACGTACAAATACACGCTTAAAGACCTATAGAAAGTACTAGACGACTATAACGAAGATATAGAGGGTCCTTATCCATTTAAGGACTGGTTAGAGCAAGGCTACCAGTCCTTCTCACGATTATAGAGGTCGCACAAGGATAAGGTAGCTGCAAAAGCTAGTAGGCCGTCGTCGTCTAAGGGAGCCGCGCGACCGCATAAGCGCTAGCGCGTTAGTAGAGCGTTAAGGCGGGATGACTTCCTTCGGAGCTCTATCAAGGCAGGCCAAAAGCAGGTAGCCAGCACAATAGACGATAAGTATGATATTTGGAAGCGCGAGGCGCCTTTGACAGAAGACGACCCTCTCGTAAGGCACCTAATTAACTACTAGCTAGTTACGCGCTCTCGATACCCGGTTCTCTCCTAACTAGCCCTTAACATCTACTCTATTCTAGCTGCCTCAGCTAACTGCGAGAGAATCTTTAGTGAGCTTAGAGATCTGCTTAGTGTACGACGACTTAATATGAAGCCAGAGTTACTCAGCGCCTTACAGTCAATTCGATCGTGGAGAAGAGTAGGCCTAAAGGCAAAACACCCAACTAATTCTTAATAGGTCAAAGTCAATCTTATAATTAGTCCCTAATTAATCTTAATCAATCTCAATCAATCTCAATCAACTTAACTTCAAGTTCTAATTTTGTCATTCAACTCAACTCAATTTAGGCTCTGTGTGTAGAACTCAATCAATCTTAACTCAATCTGAGCCTAAAAAAGCACTCAATCAATCAATTTAGACGGCGTTAGATTGATTGATTGATTGATGACCAGTCTGATTTGAGGATCCATATGCTTGATACCGGGATCTCCATGTGTAAATACGTGACGTTGTGCGTACAGAACGGCAACTGTGTACCCCTTTTGAATCTGCACAGATGCCAATTCACTACCTCGACCATCAGTGTTAAAGTGTAGTGGAATGCGCTTGGCCTCCACATCCGTGAGCTTCAACTCTAAATGATGAAGCGTGATGGAATCGACGATTTCTCCCAAAAAGCACCAGTGACGTAGGGGTTGGTAGGTACCGTCAACTTCCCCATAGAAGTCCAAATCAATACTGTCACTGCTTGGAAGAGCCGTGAAGCCGGGGAAGATTGTGCGGTTGCGAAGATCCGTCAGTTGTCCCAATTGCTCAGGCTTCTTTGGCTTCTCTCTCCTCCAAAGCCAGTCTTCGAAGTCGTTAGACTTGAGTCCTCTAGGGGCCTCATCCAACGATGTTTTCCATCTCATAGACAGCCCATAAAGCTGAAGTTTCGCGGGATTTCGTACTATTGAACTGTGCTCCATCACCTCCTTGCTGTCGCTGCCATAGGCTGTCCGCCATCCTTCCACTGCCCTCTCTGCAAAAATGCGTCCTCTTGCCAAGTCACCATTGGCGATAGCAATCTGAGTGGCATCGAGGTACGTGCGCGGTAAACCAGAGTTACCCGGTCCGTGTTCATTGTATAGACGGACCCGTTCATCCGCATAGCGAAGGGTTTGTATTGAAAAGCGCATCTGGATTCCATCGCGGCCAATAAGATCGTCCAGACGGTCAATTCTTTTCAACCGTTTATCACTTTCCGGGCTCTGCTCTACTGGTAAAGAGCACAGATGGCATGAACACAAGAATCCAAACTTGTCCTGGAGCAGACTTGCTATCAGTCAATTCAGTCCAGACTGTAGTCCGTGCACGCTAACTCTGCTGCCACACTAACCTAGCCACCTACCCCTCTAAGGCTAGTGTGAATGAGCAAAACGGGTAAAGCTGTATCTCTTTCTTCGTTTCCACCCCTGCCCGTGATGAGATATAAGATTCTAACAGCGTGCACGGACTGCAGTCTGGACTGAATTGACTGATAGCAAGTCTGACCTGGAGTTTCTTTTGGCGAATTTCGCGGCTGCTGTCAAGACCCAAGTAATTTATCGTGATCTCCTCGCCCTCAGCAATGTCTCTCAAAGCGTGAATTGTGTGTCGCTCAATGCATCGGTTCCAGTTTTTCTGTGCGTTGTTATCGCAGGCGTGGTTGATGCGGCACGCTTCGAGGAAGACCCCACCTCCAATCCCGTCGGCTTCTATGGGAAGGCCATTCGTTCGAATAATACCGAGAGACTGCTCGACGACATTCTGGTATGAATAGAGGTTGTGCATAGAGAGAAACGATTGTCGCTGGTGTTCATCAAGGGAATCAACTTGCTGAAATATATGTGTCTTTAGCCACTCAGCGTTCCGTTGGCGTTCAGGTGTCGTGATGACGGGTATCTCCGAAAGAATCCGTGTACCTTTGGGGATGTTCTCACTTGCGACGAGTCCTTTGCCCTTCCCTGGAACATTTCGCAAGGTGTACATTGAGCCGCCGTTCATCCTTTGCGTATTCACCCACTCTATAGCTCTTACTTTGTTGTGCAAGATTGAAACTCTAATGTCACATCTTAAACTTATTAGAAGCCTGCACGAACGGTTTCTGTTAGCGCATATCTTAAAATAACAGACTGGAGGCTGGATAAGATTAGATATGGAGGGTGCTGGACGGATGCGGGGTAAATGCTTTCATTGTGGGATTGGGATAAGATGACGTAACATTAGTTGATCGCTAGATCGGGTACCGTGCCCGTGCACTCAACGAGCCAGTTCGGCTGACGAGCCACCCGGAACATCATAACAATATAATCGTCCCAACTTCAACGCGTCATAGCTCCACCACCATGGACCCGATTCAAGAAGCGATCGAAGATATCGAATCACGTGAACCAGGAAATAAAATCTCGTACCGCGAAGTAGCGAAAAGGTTCGGTATTGATCGAACGACGCTGTCGCGGCGGCACCAAGGTCTTCAGCGCCCGCGTGAAGAGGAGCAGCGCGAGCGACTGTTACTCAACCCACAACAGGAGTTTGAACTTGTACGATACATAGAAAAATGCGCAAGGCGAGGCTTACCACCGACGCGCGAGATGGTAGCAAATTTCGCTAGCGCGATCGCGAAGTGGGAGGTTTCTAAACCGCCACGCTGACCAGCTCACCACCAAACGGAGCACCGGTATCGATCGCAAGCGCTTCAACGCTGACAGTAGAGTGAGATACGCGGCATACTTCAATCTACTGCACCACAAGACGCGCAGGTACGAGGTTGACGAGCGCAACACGTACAATATGGATGAGAAGGGCTTCTACGTCGGCGTCTCAAAACACTCTAAAAGAATCTTCACGACGGCCTCACTAAGCTCAAATCAGTCGGGGGCAGCCGTACAAGATGGTAACCGTGAATGGATAACGCTCCTAGCTTGCGTATGCGCTTCTGGAGGGTCATTGCCGCCAGCTCTTGTGTACCAGGGCTCCTCCGGGCTTCAATCGACCTGGGTTGACGCCGTAGAGGCTGAGAAATACGAGATTTTCTTCTCAAACTCACCAACGGGATGGAGCAACAACGAGATAGGTTTAGCATGGCTTCAACAGGTATTCGATCGCTTCACAAAGACGAAAGCGCGACGCGATTACAGGCTTCTCATACTTGACGGCCACGGCAGCCATCTCACGACTGATTTCATAGATTTTTGCGACAGCAATCGCATCCTCTTAGCTATCTGTCCACCTCACGCAACCCACAGCTTACAGCCGCTCGACGTGATACTCTTTGGACCTCTTTCGCAGTATTACACTTAGGAACTCGACCGCCAACTCCAGCGATCGCGAGGCATCACGAGGATTACAAAACGCGACTTCTTTAGCAACTTCTGGCCCGCGTAGAGCTCTATAATGAGGCCGGAGCTTATATTAAAGAGTTTTCAAGCTACAGGCGTATGGCCGATGGACACAGACGCTGTACTAAAACGCTTTAACAACCACACTTCGGAGCAAGATAAGGCTTCAAAACTGGAACAGCACGGCGATGGCGATAGCTGGAGAGAGCTACGAAAAATTTTCGACGCTGCGGTACCTGACAAGGCAAAAGTTGAAGCCCAGCAGCTTAAGGCTTCATTACTCTCTCTACAGGTGCAAAACGAGCTCCTCCACCACGAGAATGACGGCTTACACCAAGAGCTCAACGCCAAAAAGAAGCAGATGACTCAGCGGATAACTCTAACTACTCAAGAAGGCGATAAGTGACATGATGGCGCTATCTTCTTAAGTCCTAGGAAGATCCACACAGTGCGCGCGCGTAAAGCTGCAGAAGAGGACGAAGCCGAGCAACTACGACTCCAAAAAATTCACGATAGAGAGCTTAAAGCAGCGGCAACAGCATATAAAAAGAAGCAAGCGGAGGCAGCAAAGGTGGCTCGACAACATGCCGCTGAGGAGCGTCGCCAGACGAAGAAAGCGCGGGTTGAGGAGCTAGCTGCTCAGAGGGTGCTCAAAAAGCAACAACAAGAAGCTGCAACCTCACAAAAATCCCACGATACACTAAGGGGATCTAAGCGAAAAGCCTCACACAGCGCTGCAAAGAATCCGACAAAACGTCGTCGTGTTATAGCTGTTCAAAGTAGTGCTAACGCTGGTCCTCCAGCTGCGTCTCCCCCACCCAAAATAAGCGCGCGCGGCCGCAACATTAAGACACCAGCGAGATTTAAATAAATAAAAAGCTCTGTATACATCTATATATCAATACACAAGGAAATCTCTTGATAATAGCTTTTGTGTGGACGTCTATAGCTTCATTTTGGATAGAGCCCAAGATAGAGGATGTGGCTCGAGTAGCGACCTGGCTCGGGTGGCGCGCACAGACGGTATGGCTGATAAGCTTCTAGTCGCGCGCGGCGCAGGCCAGGTCGGCGTCCACTGGGCGCGCAACTTTGTTAAACTTACAGACAGTCATACGGCGCGTCTCAATTGAGCGTACGATAGACAGAGAGCTCTGTGCGAAGACCCTATAATAATCAAGAGCTAGTTTAAGCTCGTAGAGCAGACGAAAGCTAAGTACCAGTGAATGACATGGATACTTTCTCCAAGTGCTCCATCCAGCTCCATCCAGCTCCATCCAGCTCCATCCAGCTCCAATTACTCCATGGATATCCATGAAGCAAATGAATCTTGGCGGATGGAACTCCATTCTATCCATGTCATTTACTGCGCGTGGGTGCATAGCGCGCCGATTGAGTCCTTCGTCTGCACGCGATGCGTGGATACCTTGGTCCCTCCGCAACACCGTCGGACGCCAAATTTCATGTTTTTCAGCCAACTTTGTGTACGAAATATCTTCATCTTCAGCAGATGCACTTGCAGATATCAAAAAAAAATCTAAAGCCAGGCTATAAACTTGCGTATACGTATGTTGCAGAAAAACACGGTGTTAATCGTTATACCACAACAAGCTCGATAACTCACCAGCTTACTACGCCGCCGTCTCTCTCCACCCATACTACAAGTACTATTGCGATGAAATCTGGGTTGACAAGCCAGAGTGGCTGACTACTGCTAAGGCTAGTCTCCAACTACTCTGGCAAACGTACAAACCTCAGCGCCGGCGCCCTACACCAGCTCGTACAATTATAACAACAATTATAAGTGGTACAGATGACGTAATTGGCATGTTTATACGCCGGAATAACACTGAGGAGACAGCAGAGGACAAGTATGAGCGCTGGGAGACTCAAGAACCTAGAAAGCAGTACCTGGGCGATGGTCACCGAGTCGTGTACTGGGTCACCTGGCCACTGCAGTTGTATACAGCTCCGATCTCTTAGCGTCCAGTCCGATCAATCTGCCAATCAATTTGGGACCAGTCTGCCCGAAAACACCAACAATTAATTTAATCGACGACTCCACGATTGATTCGATTGATTGTTACGGAGTCTACGCAAATCCCCGAGTTACTCGCACTGGCGAGGCTGCCAGGGCACCGCCATGGATTTTAACCGCACTGAAGCAAAGAGAAGCCAGGGTATCAAAGCAGATGTGTGCGGCTACTAAGCACGCTGAGAAAGTTGCAGCAGGGGCGGGTCCACAAGCTGAACAAGCTCTTGACAATCTTGTGAAAGATGCAAAGCCGCCGTCGCGACCCTACCGTAGCAGAGGCGCACCGAACATCAACTTTTCCAGGTCACTGAAAGGACGATATCTATCTATTCTTCATGCAACTACGCAACGTCCTTTCTGTTGCTGCTGCGGCGAATCGACTTAAAAGGGCTACTTTAGTCCCTAAAACTTTGAGGGTTAACATATGCGACAGTTATTAGTGGTGTTAGAGTACCTAGACGCTGAAGCTAGTAGCAATGCCCCACGACCCCGCCGTCCGAAGGCGACTCTACTAGAGCATAATCTAACGCTAGGACCGCCCTTGCTATTATAATGTTTGCTCTATAGGACGTTGCACAGAGACTGTTAAGGCGCATAGGTTCTGGCGCACTACTACTGCTGGTTTTATCGCAGTCTGACCTAATTTCGCGATGTGACTGTGTAAGGGTTTGACGCGCGACATCACGACTAGGAGCTTCACATCGGCACTGCAGAGAATGCGACACCCACAGTGCGCAATGCCTAAGCTCACAAAGTGCCTAGTGGTATTGTAATACCCGAGGCACAGCTAGGTATAAGCGAGGTGTACTATAAATGCAGTTCGTCGATTCCTTCTATGCTTGACCTGCAGCTTTCCAATCGTGCAATGACAGGCAGTGCGAGGGTAGTGACGCTTACCTAGTTAAACTACATGGTTAGCGCGTGTTCACTGTGGCACGCCCCGCACCTAGTGTTGGCGGTCGTCGCATGTGGCGCATCATAGCGATTACATTGCCCGTTGATAGCATGTTGAGTATGGTCCTCTCAACACTACGTTAATGGACGCTAGCATTTCGTCTACGTGGCTAACCTGTTAACGCAGGCAACCTTGGGCGTAATTAGTAACGACTCGTAGATTCTATGCTCTACGATACATTTCGCGGCTAGTATACGATTTATGCCGCGGCCCTAGCAGTTCTTGTGCACATCTAAGACTGTGATGTTAGTGCTCATTGTTATTGTTGGAGTTGTCGTTCGGAACGTAGACACCTAGAGTCGCACGAATCGTTCGGCTCGCTGCGGGGTTAGCGAGACGAATCTCGGTATATCAAGATGCGTGATAAGCAAAGACTACTTAGAGCGATTAGCGCTGCCACAGCTATGGTTCTGATAACTATTGCTTGCCTCTATGAATACGGTCAGCAGTATTACCGTCGTGCCTATCTCTGACCTCCTTACGCTACTATGTCAGCGATAGTAAACGTGTTAAGGTTAACCCTGATTGTCGTTATGCTAGCAGCTCGCATTATGCTATTCTCCTGCTTATCACCGACATACATAATACTTTTGAACTTGATTACTTGAGAAGGCAGAATTCTCAACACGGCGGACTGTAAGTACTGTAATGTAGGCTGACACTGTAGTGTAGATTGTTGGCACTTGCTTTACAGATAGCCTTCTATTAGCATAAGCGTACTGTGGGTTAGTGACTATAAAGGTGCCGGTGCGACATGTTCGGAAACCTCGTCTGTGGTCGTACGTTACTACACTTAAGGCTCATTTCTGGCGGGGATCTAAGAAACAATGTTCTTGTGCTGAACGGCTATGTCTTTTGTTGAGACACTAGAAGGAAGGCATGTACTGCGCTAGCTGACATTAGGGAAAGCCTCGCGTGTTCAGTTCCGCATTTCCGGTAGTTCTGCGCTTAACTCCGCATCTACATCCTGCTTTGTCTACACAGTAAGTATACTGTAGCCTTTATTTTGCATAGAACTAATATGCTAGTACGGTCGGCGCCGCTTAGCGCCGAACTGTGCTCTTAAGGCTTATTAGGTCTGTAGTGTCTCTTAGGCTGCTCTACGAGGCGTGAGAGCTTCGTTGAGGCTCTTTGAGAGCCGAAGCCTGGCTTTTAGGAAACCTATCTTTCTCGACAGCTATCTTGTATAATTCGTGCGTCTGAAAATTGTGGTATGCACACGGTCGCGTTGGCTGCGAGCGCAGATTATTATGGCTAAGCTAGGAGGTATCATCCTACTGGCTTGTACAATCTCTAGTAACTGCTGTTCCCTATATCGTTACCCTAACAATCTTCGCTAACATCTCTCTTAGGGCAACTTAATACTTATATATAAATTATGGAATTAAGTTTTAGTAAACTACCTGGTTTTCCTAACTAGCATCTACTGTAAGGGGCTACGCTCAGGGAGCTATCGCACAGGTATACTGGAGTTGTATTCGATAGAGAAGAGAACTACAGGTAGCTAGGGTTCTGAAGGTCGTTTAGGGGGCGGCGGCTCGGGATAACCTTCCGCCGGGCTCGCTTGCACAGAATCTAGGTGCTCAGGGGGGGCACCCGGAATCTGTGGACAGTGCGCCTCGCGCACGTGACCGAGATATCATCGAGGACTCACCAACTGGGCTCCAGCCCATCACATAGCGATAAGGTTTAGCTAAAACTTAACAAGCAATACTAAACAGGCCGTCTATTACGAAAATTAGACTAGAAAAGCGCTAAATACACAGTAATTAAAGTAGTTAATAGCTATTTAGTTAAGCTAGACACCCTAAGAGGCTATTACCCTGTTTTCCATGTCGACAGATTACGCCTAGCAAACTCCAACCTACTGCCTAGCTAGGTTTAAGACAACTACTAGCTACTACCGCTACAGATTAACAGTAAGGACAAGTAGGTAGTAGAAGAGATCTTAGAAGAGCAACTACGACGCTGTAGACGTAGATAGAAACTATACTTCGACGTTAAGTAGAAAGGATACTACTAGACAACCCTCGAACTAGTAGAAATCCTAGAAAATACAGAAGCCCTAGATTGATAGGAAGAATATACGAGAGAATACTAAGACGAAGACGGACGCCTACTAGAAGGGTTTCAACGAGATACCCCCTAAAAAGGAGAGGAGGAGGGGGGTAATGTAATAGGCTAGAGCCTAGTTAGTAAGTCCTCGATAATATCTCGGTCACGTGCGCAAGGCGCACTGTCCACAGATTCCGGGTGCCCCCCCTAAGCACCTAGATTCTGTGCAAGCGAGCCTAGCAGAAGGTTATCCTAAGCCGCCGCCCCCTAAACGACCTTTAGAACCCTAGCTACCTGTAGTTCTCTTCTCTATCGAATACAACTCTAGTATACCTGTGCGATAGCTCCCTAAGCGTAGCCCCTTACATAAAGCAAGAAGAGTGTTAATTATAGTAGTAGAGAAGAAAGAAGAAGAAGTTAAAAAGGTTAAGGCAGGAACTTAAAGCTATGTTGGTATTGTGTTTACTTACTAGTTACTGCCTAAGGGACACTTAGAATAAGTAGGGCGCTATAAGGTTAGGGTCTATATAGACAGGGCAACGACAGGAAGACAGAGAAAGACTTAGGATGCAGTAAGGATGTTATACAGAATTGCAAAAGAATAGGTAAAGGAAATAGTAGTAGGAGTAGCTATGTTACGATAGACAGGAGTCTGTAGTCGCAGAACGGGCTTTAGAAAGTAGCTAACATACCTAAGAAGAAGAAGGTTAAGAACTAACTCTCCTCTAAACTGCTAAAAGATAGTTAGAGGAATGCGAAGGAATTAGGAGGGTTCTTAGAGGAATAGAGGAAAGAAGCCTTAGAATAATAGGTAGAAGGTACAGAACTAGCTATAGAACACAGAGAAGCTAGCTTAAAGGATAGTAGGAAGAAAGCATTAGGTTATTACATCTAGGGGCCTCTTGCGAGCTAGGTAGTATAGAAGGGGAGGAGCTTCTAGAAAAGACTACAATGTAGCGCTTAGATAGTTAAGTTAGATTGCTGTTCTAGATAAAGAAGAGGAGGCCTTCTTCTTAAGTGAGGGAGGGATGTAGTAGAGAATCTAGGGGAACTGCAGATCTAAAGGGCTATTAGGCTTAGAGATAATATAGAGAGTAGAAAAGAGACAGGAATGTCTAAACCCCGTTCAGACAACGAACACTACACATACAACACACACAATATACTCTACTTACTTACATCGAGTATACGTTCTAATAGAGAACTACTAAAACACTCTACTACACCGCGCTTGTTAACTTTAAGCCTGCAAACAAGGTAGATATATTAAAGATAGACGAGTGTCACGGTAACCACCGTGGTTCCCTTGACACTGAACGCGCTACAGAATCCGAGTGCTCCGCCAAGCACCCGAATTCTGCTGATTGGCCGGCCGGGCCTAGCGCCATGCGCACGGCCCCCATCGATAACTTCTCACCGCCTGTACATGCTAATTCTGTTTCCTTACGCAACGTCTTGTATTACACCAGATATCGTACGTAGCCACAATTAACGCTTCTAGTAAGCTCTTAAACACGTGCTCGTAGCATCTCGTGACAACGAGCTTAATTGCTAGCGGCGATATAAGCTAGCGTAGACAAAAGAGCAGTTTAAGCAGGAGGGTAATCTAGTTAAGTATTAGATTAGCCTGCAATCGCGATATCTAAATTTATCGCGATTGGCAATTAATCTGCTTACTATACTAGCTAGTAGCTGTTTGTTACGAGATGCTACGAGCACGTGTTTAAGAGCTTACTAGAAGCGTTAATTGTGGCTACGTACGATATCTGGTGTAATACAAGACGTTGCGTAAGGAAACAGAATTAGCATGTACAGGCGGTGAGAAGTTATCGATGGGGGCCGTGCGCATGGCGCTAGGCCCGGCCGGCCAATCAGCAGAATTCGGGTGCTTGGCGGAGCACTCGGATTCTGTAGCGCGTTCAGTGTCAAGGGAACCACGGTGGTTACCGTGACAGTACCCCCCTCTTATTCTCGAGCCCCTACGAGCGTTAATCGTGACGATAAAGGTTTAGGGATATTAGGAAATCTTTTGTGGAAAGCAGCTACAGCCGCGTTATCCTTTAGGTTCAAGGCGGGTTCCTAGGTTAACTCATTGTAACTAGTCTATTTTATATAGTACTCGTGTCTCTTTCTACGCTTGTTAAAGCGGAGACCTTCGACGCTATCTACAAAGTATTCTTCTTTGTTATCTACATGTAAGCATAGGGTGGTAGTAGTATAAGGTCACATGAATGAGTGTATTCTTCTGTGTATCTACAAATGTGTGATCTGAGCTCTTAAGTAGTCGGACGCATTAGTCATGCCTGCAGAGCAGTCATGTGATGCGGTCCTAGGCTTACACACCCCCTTCAGGTTCGAACGCATGTTGGAAGCTGATGTGATCGTGGACCACCCCCTGCCGTGTGACGGGCAGAGCTGCATTAGGTGCGGGCTAGTACCGCTGACGGTGCAGTTCCAGATGGGCGATCGTCTGCCGTCGCAGTGTTGGTGGACCTCTGCTCTATGTGATAGGCGTCCCCAGAGCTTGTAAGTTTTTGAGGTCCTTTTTGCTTCGCGCTCATTTTGGTCGGGTAGTGCTTAACCTTTTGGCTGAGCTAGATGCCTTTTGCTGAGCTTAATGCCCTAATGTAGGAAAGGGTTCGAAGTGAAGAAGTGAAACCTAGTGTTCGTGCTTTTGTCGAGGCAAAAGCTTTGTAAGACCGTCTGCTGGTTGACAGTTAGTTTGTGTGTACGAGATGTTGATGTTGTTTGCTTGTGATTCTTGACGTAGCCAGTGATGATGGATGTCGACGTGTCGAAGACTCGTCTTAAGGCGAGGTGTGGCAGCCTCGAGTAGGCGTATTGTCTGTTGATTGTCGCAGTATAGTAGTTGCTCGTTGTTCGGATCAAAGCCGATATCACGGAAGACTCTCCACCACCATATGAGTTCAGTGCCAGCAGACGAAGCAGCGATAAGCTCTGCTTCTGTGGTAGACTTGGTGACACATCGCTGCAATGTGGCTTTCCAGTCAACGGGACCACCAAAGAGGAAGAAGATGTAGCCTTGCGAGCTTTTGCGGGTAGCTTTATGATCAGCATATGAAGCGTCTGTGGCTCTAAAGAAGTCTGGTTCGCAGTGGTCTGAGATGTAGGCAGCATTGGTGGAGACGGAAGCATTGTAGTGGAGGGCTTGATCTCGGGTGTTTTGCAAGTAAGCTATTGTTTGATACGCCGCGTCGATATGGCGTTGCGACGGGTTGACGAGAAATTCGGCCAGTTTCGAATGAGCTTTAGCGACGTCGGGTCGTGTTGCTCCTGCTACGTATCTAATCGAGCCTACCAGTTGAGCATATCTGTGCGTGTTCGCGTCGTGTTTTGGTTCGTCGGATGGAAGCAGTTCCTTAAGTGGAAGTGGTGTGGAAGGAGGTTGACTGAACGCCTTTGGAGAGGGGTACTTGTGAGCGATTTTGTCGATGTATGATGCTTGTGAGAGCCATATTGCCCTGTTTACGCGGTCGCGATGAACTTGAGTGCCGCAGAATACCTTAATTTCCCTGAGAGATCGGATCTCGTACTTGTTGAGTAGTCGTCGCTCGAAGTTATTAAGGGCTGCCGTGTGAGCTGGTAGGCACAGTACGATAATGTCATCGACGTAAAAGAAGATAAGAAGCTTATCGTTCTTCCACAAGCAGGGTGCATCTTTAACCTCGTAAAGTCCGACTTTAGTAAAGGTTTGGGTAAGCTCTTCGTACTAGAGTAATGGAGATGTCTTGAGACTGTATAGCGCTCGATTGAGCTTCCACAAATGGTCAGCATCAGTGAAGCCTTCTGGTAGGTGGCAGTAAACAGGCGTTGTGAGTTGTGCGTTGGTGAACGCATTAACGGCATCGTACTGTCGTATTTCCATGTTGAAGTAGGCAGCAATTGCTATAAGTGCCCGGAAGATGCGCATGGCTAGCGTAGCGGCGTAGGTGTCTTCAGCCGTAGTTTGAAGATCGCCGCGCACGCAGATGCGAGCTTTGTACTTGGTAAGATATCCTTCACTGTCCAGCTTGTACTTGAACACCTAGAGAAGAGGAAGAACCTCGTTGTTCTGAGCGTCGAAGTCGCTCCAAGTAATCCTTTTAAATGTATCTTTTCGCTTAACGGTTTCTATTTCTTGTTGCATAGCTCTAATGAATCCCTCTTTATGTGGATAAGGGAGCTTCATAACATCCTTGTAGAACTGTGGTTTAAGTGGAAGAGCGGTATGATGGAATTGCGTTTTTGGTGCGTTTGCAGATGCAGCTACGAATGATGACTAATAGGTACTAACAAAGAAGCTGCTGCTCTTTCTTGTTGGTTTTCTAGATCTTTTCGAACCTTCTGAAAGTATGTGGGACGGGCGCAAGTCGCTGTCGATGAGCTCTCTGTTTTGAGCCAAGTTCGAATCGACTGGAATGTGTCGTTTACGTTTCCTTAAAGGACTTGCAAGATTTGGTGACGGCTCTCTTTGCTGTTGTATTTGTAGATTGCCATGTGAGGTTTGAGTAGGTGCCTGTATGCTTTGTGACCTTTGGATGCCTGTATAGCTTGGTGATGTTGGGGCTGGAGTTGGAAACATCGATGGCTGGGCAGTTTTGTCTAGATTTGCTTGGTTTAGTTGAGGTTGGAGTTGTGAGGTTAATGTAGGGTGAATTGTTGGCTGTTTGCTATTCTCTGTTTCGTCCTCTGATGTGTCTTCAGGGTCGTGGAGAGTTGGCATGCGATATGTTTGGATGAACTCTTCTAGGTCTGAGCCTTGCAAGATTGGTTCTGCTTCATCCTTGTCTGATTGATAGAACATGGTTTCCTTGAATGTTACATCGCGCACTCGAACGACCTTTCCTTGGTGGGCTCTGCTCCTAGCTCCGGGCAACCATACCCGGTAGACGTTTGATGCATCATATCCAACTAGATATCCAACTAGCGAACGTGGGCTGAGCTTGTCTCCTCTTGGTATTTGTTGGCGCAGCGCATACGCGCGACAACCATAGATCTTCAAGTGAGCGAGAGAGGGCTTTTGCCATATGCCATCTCGAAAGGAGTCTTCCAGCTCAGTGTTTTGGTGGGTGTTCTGTTGAGGATATATGCGGCACACATGTATATCTTAGGGCTGAGGGCTAGAGGCAGGTTTGATGCCACTCGCATTGAACGACTGCGGTCAATGAGGCTCTTGCCTGAGCGTTCAGCAGAGCCATTCTGCTCCTTGACGTGTGGTGCTCGAATCTGAAATTTGATGCCTTCTTGTTGGCAGTAGCCTCGGGCTGAGTCGTCGGTGATGCCATACCCTCTTTCATCATCTGCGATAAGGAACGTGACTGTGGTGTTGAACTCGCGTTTGATGCTTCGATCTAGTCGTCTGAGTATCTCAAGTAGCGTCGCTTTGTCGCGTTTAGCAATAGTAAATACGAAGTGAAGCTTCGTGTAGAGGTCGATACCATGAAAGACATATTGATGGCCGTTGTAAGCAGTTGCTTCAAGCCTAATAAGATCGATAGCCACCGTTTCGAATGGTCGGGATGCCCCTATCTCGTGACCGATTCGGCGCGAGATGATTTGATGGCCTTTGTTCTGCGAGCATTGTTCACAGTTGATTGTCTTCGGCGAACCTCCTGTAGGTGGTGCGATTCCGATGACGTTACTGGGTAGGTGGTCGATCGCATCACTCCCAGCGTGTCCGAGAAGCACATGTAGCTGTGGTTTTGAAAGCGTGCGAGGTCGTGCTGGTAGAGCAGAGTGTTGCGGTCTTCTCTTATTTGTTACATGGAAAGAGTGCAGCACGGTATGTGAAGCTGCCTGTTGCAGAGGCTCACTTCGATGCACGAGGAGCCAATGGCCTCCCAATCGGGTAAGATCAGCAATGGGTTCCCGCGGGGTTCCGGCACGATATAAGATACTCTTTCCTGAGTCGAAGTGCACGTTTGATGACGACAGGCGTGCGAGCGAGACGAGGCTTGTGAAGAAGGTAGGGATTAGTGCTACTCGTTTAAGCGTTGTAGTCTTTGTGCCTTTGGCAGTAGTAAGAGGTATGTTTACTTCTCCCCACGCTTCGATGCGTGCTTCTGATCCTCCAGCAAGCACAATGTCATCTGGGGCGGCCGGTGCTTTCCATTGGAACTCGGCAGTATTGTTGCAGATGTGTACGTCGGTAGCTGGGTCCAATGTCCATGAGTGGAGGAGCGGATAGTGCTGATAAGGTGGTTGATGGTTGAATGCTGACAGAAATACAGCATAGGCTTGGTGTGAAGTATGTTCGATGGGGTCGTCCCCGCATCAATCTCTATCGAATCGGAGTCCACTTTACGACCAGGGTTGCCAGTTTTAAGTTTCTTGTATCGCCGATTTTTCTCCCGAATCTTGTTTAATAGGCCCTTCTTATCTTTAGACTCGTAATCAGAGATCTTCTTGGCTTTCTCAGGGTCTTCCACGAATCCCCTTGGTCTTAGTGAGGTATCAATGTATGGGCATTGTCCCCAGAAGTGGGTGTCGCCACAGAGGCATGGCTTCACGGGTCTGTCGTCGTTTCTGCCTCTTTTCTCAGTGTATGGAGATTCTTTGTTGTTGAACTTCGCCCCAAACGCTGCAGTTTGTATGTTCGCTTTCTTTGAATGTGTGGTGCGATGATATCGTAGGAAGTTTCCGACTAGGGTTGGAAGTTGACTATCGTGTGGCACAGGCTGATCACGATAGCGGCTCCATGTCTCTTCGGCCTTGAAGACATCGATAGCAATAGTGGCAGAGTAGCCTGAGTCGATCTGTTTGATGGCTCGAATGAAGTCTTTGTGAGGTCGAAAGCCGTGTGCTTCTGGCAAATCGAGTTGTTTCGTACGGCTGTATGCAGCGAGGAAGTCGTTACACCAGTCTTCGATGTTTGACTGACGAGCATGCAGCACTTTCGCTGACTCGTATGCTTTCTGGACTCGATACTCCTGATCGGCGGTGGTAGGTGAGTACAGCTCTTGAAGAGTTTTGAGCTGCTGGTAGACTGAGTCTTTGTCTTTGATGTGGTAGAGTAGGTCCTGACTGATGGTTTTAGTGATGTGCGCTTCAACTTGACCTAACTTATCTCGCAAGCGTCTGTATTCTTTGATCTCCTTATAGTAGGTGTTGATATCTGCATTGTATTGAGCGAAAGCCTCTTGGCTAGGCTCGGTGGCAGGCGATCCATCTTCACTAATGTTGGCAGATGGACGAAGAGGTTTTTCTGGCTTCTGGAGAGGTTGGACAACTCGATCGGGATCGATGTACTCCTATACGTCCCCTGATTCAGCTATTCTCTTAATAACGAAGATCCAGAGCTCCCAGTTGTTGCGGCCTTGGAGGATAATGTCTGAACTAACAGAGTGGGTCGACATAATAGTAGTGATCGGAGGTTAATGTAACAGAAGTAATAGAACGGATTAGTCCGGGCTCATAACTGTAAGCATAGGGTAGTAGTAGTATAAGGTCACATGAATGAGTGTATTCTTCTGTGTATCTACAAATGTGTGATCTGAGCTCTTAAGTAGTCGGACGCATTAGTCATGCCTGCAGAGCAGTCATGTGATGCGGTCCTAGGCTTACACTACAACGACAGGTTTGGGTAGTGGTGCATTCTGGCTAGGTATGTAATTGTCTTCTTTGGCTGCTAGACGAAGGAGGGATACATGAAATATAGGGTGTATCTTTATAGACTTAGGTAGATAGAGGCGGTACGCATGGGAGGAGACCTTCTTGGTTATTTAGTAGGGTCCTAGGTTCTTCTAGTCGAGCTTCTTTAATAGTTGTTGTGTTTAGATGTTACGCGCATCTAACTATACCTCGTCGCTAGCTTCGTAAGCTAGTGCAGGTAGGCGTTTACGGTTCGCGTATTCTTGCTGCAGGGCTTGCGCCTATGTCATTTCTTCGCGGATAAACTTAGTAATATTACGCATCTTATTGATTATTACATTTACATCCTGGGCTTGTAGGGCCTAGTAGGCGGGACGTGTCTTATTCGTGGGCGGTTTAAAACCCATTTAGGGGTTCTAGCCGTAGCAGGCTATTATTAGAGATACTCCTGTAGATTCTGAAACGGTGTTGTTAGCTTTGAATTAAGCAATAGGGAGCTACTAGACCTAGTCGTCTTGCTAGTAGTTTGTGTACGCGCGTAGGACTTGTTCTATCGCAGCGTTAGCGTTCTTAGTTTGCCTGTTAGTCTTAGGATAATAGCTAGTTAAAAAGCGTAGGTTAATCTTTAGCTAGCTACATAGTTCGTTATAGAAGGCAGAGACGAACTGTCTGCCTCTATTAGAGACAATCGTGTTAGGAAGGCTGTAGTTGCACTAGACGTAGCGAAGAAACATGCGCGCTACGTTGGGTGCTTCTATCTTGCTACATAGTATTAGGTAGCGGTATTTAGACAAACAGTCTACTACTACTATTACGTTCTTGTATCCTTCTGACTTAGGTAGGTCGACCACGAAGTCGACGGAGATATCTGCCTAACGTCGTTCAGGAACAGGCAATGGCTTTAATAACCCGTAGTACTTCTCTCGCGACGCTTTAGAGCGGCGGTAGGTGTAGCAGCAGGATACGTATTGTTGGATAGTCTCGAATAGCTAAGGCTAGTAGTATTCCCGTTGGATAAGTTCGAGTGTCTTTCCTTAGCCTAGGTGGCCGCTAGAGGGAGCATTATAGACTGCACGGAGGATCTTGATTTTTAGTTCGTCGTCGTCAGGAATAACAAGCTTGTTCTAGTAGTATAGACGGCCGTCGCGGTTCTTACAGTCGCTTAGGGTGACGGTCTTTAACCGTCGTCTACCGTCGTGCAGCAGTTGCAGAGTTTCTTGTATAAACGGGTCCTTAGGGTAACTGTTAGGTGCTAACTAGTATCCTTCTTCGATAATCTGTTAGATAGATCTATTGGTCTCTACTAACTTAATTATGGGAGGATTCTGAAAGAGTTCTGGGCGCAGCAACGTTTGCTTGCGAGCTTCTTAGGCTTCCTCCTGTGCAAGCTAGTCTTGCGAACGTTAGGTTAAGGCATTAGGCTTCTCGCTATGCTTACCTAGTTAGTACGTAATCGTAAACTGGAATTAGGAGAGGTATTTGGACTATCGAGCCTGACGGTGGCTTAGTTGCTTCGTAGTTGCGAAGTACTATAGGTTCTTATAATTGCTAAGTACAGCAATTAGGAAGGACGCGCCCTCTAGCTTAGGTCTCTACTGTTTAAAGCAACAGACGATAGCGAGTAGTTCCTTATCGTAGATTTCGTAGTTGTTTTCTGCAGGGTTTATCCTCTTTAAGTAGTAGGCTATAGGGCGAAGCGTACTGTTGGGTTCTGTCTGGGAGAGGACACCTGCCGTGACGTAGTCGGAAGCGTCTGCTTCTACGATGATTAGGAGGTTAGGATTAAAGTGTTGCAGTATTAGTGCAGTAGTGAAGGCGCGTTTTAAGGCATTAAAGGCCTTCTAGCAGTCGTTGTTAAAGAGAAACTTAGCGTCCTTCTTAGTTAATGCTATAAGCGGAGCGGCTAGGTAGGAGAAGCTATCTATAAACTGTTGATAGAAGTTCGCAAATCCTAGAAAGGCTCTAACGTCCTTGACGTTGTTTGGGTATTCCTAATCTACGATAGCTTGAACCTTCTTTGGGTCTATTCGTATTCTATCTACTCTAACTACGTAGCTAAGGTAAGTGACTTCAGTTTGGTGGAACTCGCACTTGTCTACGTCTAGTTGGAGCCTAGCTTCCTTAAGAGCGTTTAGAACAGATCTAACGTGCTCCTTGTGTTTGTGGAGGGTCTCGCTATAGATTAGGATATCGTCGAGGTAAGCGGTGCAGAATATGTCTAAGAACGGGCGTAGCACGTCGTTTACGAAGTGCTGGAACGTACTTAGCGCGTTGGCTAGTCTAAAGGGCATTACGAGATATTTAAATAGCCTATATTGGGTACGGAAGGCTGTTAGCTATTCGTCTCCTTTAGCGATGCGGAGTTGGTTGAAGGCAGCGATAATGTCAAGCTTTGTGTAGTACTTAGCCTTGCTTAGTCGGCTTAAGGTCTCTTGGATTAGCGGGATTAGGTAACGGTTCTTAACAGTAACTGCGTTTAAGGCACGGTAGTTGACGCAGAAGCGTAATCCGCCTCTAGGTTTCTTAACAAAGATAATAGGAGACGCGACTAGAGAGGAGCTTGCTTAGATAAACCCCTTCGACAGGTAGTCTTTAAGGTACTTGCGCAGTACCTTTAGCTCGTCTTAGGACATGCCGTATAACGGGCCGAACCTGTGTTGCTTGCCTTTTATTAGTTTGATCTTGTGGTCGTATGGTCGTCGTACGGGCAGTTTGTCGGAGTTCTCTCGCGAGAAGACGTCTATTAGGTTATAGTACTTGGGAGGGACTTTTGTAAGTAGATCGGTGTGCTTCTTTACAGCTAGTGCCTTATTAATGTTAGCAATACTAACAGTACAGATTTTGTAGCCTCTTCTACGCGCTAGGCTTATAAATAGGGCCGCGCCTATGTAATAGATATTAAGTTTCGGCTGTAACTTTAACGAGTCGTCCTAGTCGTTAGTTAACAGAGTGCAGTTAGAGTTGGAGTCGTAGGTGGGTTTGTGTATAGGTTCGTTTAATTGGCGCTTCATCTTAGGTAGCTAATAATCGTGTCGTTGTCGTAGTACGTGTTTGAGTTTTAGGGTTTAGGAGTGAGTTCTATTAGAGCTGTTGTTGCCCTACTGTCCTTGGGGAGTAGGAGCAGAGGTACGGCTAACTCTAAGGCATCGTTTAGTGCATCTTCGGGCAGTAAAAAGCAGCTTCTTATTAGCATAGTCTAAGTTTACTTAATACTTGTTTATCTATAGTTGGCTAAGTATTATCTCGTGGCGGCCAGTGTTAGTGACGTAGAGTCGTATAGACTCTACGTAGTTGTCGTGTTGCAGTTTTAGGGTGACGGTGTGAGATACTTCTCTACTGTTAAGTACAGTTCTAGTAAATCTAGTGGGGTAAATAACGTAGGGCAGCGGGTTTTGACGAAGGTTTAGGTTGCGCGCGAGGTCTCTGTGAATGTATCTAACACTAGTAGCTCTAGTATTAACTAAGGCCTTAAGGTTGCTTCTAGTGTTGCCTTGTTGGACTGTGCAGGGTATCACGATACAGCGTTTCCAGGTGTCAGTTCGAGATTCAGACTAGAGTTCAGCAGAGATTTGGTGTATGCGCGGTCCTAGGGAGCGACTTATCCTTGGGACGGGGCTTTTCCCTTTCGGGACTGGTTGCGAGAGCGTTGTCCTCGAGATCTTGAGGATCGAGAGGATCTTGAAGTATCAGATCCTGCGGAGTAGGTACAGGTCTGGTTATTAGCGCTGTGCGATCGGATATGCTGAGCGGGCAGAGGGACGCTGCAGTTGCTAGATATATGACCCTTCTGGTTACATTTAAAGCAGCGGCCTTCCTTGATTCTCTTCTGGCGTTCAGCAGAGCTAGCGGGAGCGTAGTTTAACACGTCTATATCTATTGCATTAGGATGGGCTGCAGGGAGACGGCGTGGGCGGTCTGGTAGGAAGCGGAGGTTGTTGTCGTACGTGGATATAAGGTTAGCGTAGTCGTTGAGGTCGCTAGGCAAGGCCTCTCCAACCATTGCACGCTGTAGTTTATGGGACAAGGAGTTTTGGAGGGAAGCGATGAGACTAATCTCATTTAATCTAGTATTAGCGGCTAGTCGTCGGAACTCGGCGAAGTGGGAAGTAAAGCTGCGCTTCCCTTGACGTAATCCGCTTAGTCGGCTAAGTGCTGTTAGCTCTTTGTTCGGGTCTCCGTAGGTGGCTTCAAGGAAGGTAATAAGCTGGTCTACAGTATGGACGTCCTTGTCTATAAGCGGGTCAATAAGGGCTACAGCGTCCTTCTCTAGTCGAGAGTGGGCATATAGCAGGCGGGATCTCTCGTTCGGGTATCGGTCAGCGTTACCCTCGAGCTTGTACCTTAGCTTGCGGACGAAGGCGGGGAGGTCCTTTCGTCGGCCATTGAACAAAGGCGGGTCAGGCAGGCGGTCGGTTCGGGGCAGGTCCTTGAGGCTCGCAGTTGGCGGCGTCACAGGCTTCAAGCCACTTCCAGATGGCTCCTCGAAACGAACTTGCCTAGTCTTAATAGTCTCTATCTCTTGACGGAGCTCTAATATCTGTTGCGCGTGTCGATTCTCTTGCTCGGCTAGGTTAGCAAGGAGTGCTTCGTTGCTAGCCTTCAACGCAGCCGAGTCCGCTTGAATTGCGTTTAGCTGACGCAAGATTAGCTGCAACGCGTCAGGTTGTTCGTGGGTAGTCATAGTAGGTTGACGCAACGTAATGTCACGAGATGCTACGAGCACGTGTTTAAGAGCTTACTAGAAGCGTTAATTGTGGCTACGTACGATATCTGGTGTAATACAAGACGTTGCGTAAGGAAACAGAATCAGCATGTACAGGCGGTGAGAAGTTATCGATGGGGGCCGTGCGCATGGCGCTAGGCCTGGCCGGCCAATCAGCAGAATTCGGGTGCTTGGCGGAGCACTCGGATTCTGTAGCGCGTTCAGTGTCAAGGGAACCACGGTGGTTACCGTGACACTGTTAATGCGAGCGCCTATTTAGCGAGCTTAGCGACCTATTAGAGCCCTGCAGGCGGAAGATCGGATCTTAACTGCTAGCGGCTATCTAATGTACCTAGAGTTAGAGAAAAGCAGGTTTTAAGCCTCCTTATAGCTAGGAGGATAGCCTTACTAATTAGGAGGTAATTAGAATCTACGATATATGCGAGTAGGAGAATGATAACTAGAGGCAGCCATATAAGATCGCCCTAGATTGCATATTAAACATGATTAAGAGCATTAAAACTTTAATTAATTATGACTCTAAAACAGCTTTAATTAAATCAATTTTAATCGCGACCTTATAAAACTTTAATCAAGCTCAATCGGCGGCCTCAAATTGATTGACTTGATTGTTGGCGTCTCTGCTGCTATCGCTGTTTGTTAGCGCTTCTTGACAAGCGGCTTTGCAGAGTTTTTGCATCTTGTGCTCGTGCTCTAGGGCTGCAAGATCTGCTCGTAGAGCATTAATCTTGTGCTGTACTGGACTCATGCTCTCATCCGTATCGCGCTTTCGCTTCCGTTACTGCTCATTCTCGCAAGCGGCTGATGTTTCGGCTTGTAGGACTGCGTCCTCTTGAGAGACCTCACGTGTTTGTGCAGTTCCGTCAGTCAACCACGCATCACTCTTAGGCGGCAGAAACCCTGGTGGCTGCATCAGAGCTTCCGGCGAGGTTTGACTTGCGTCAGAGCCTAGATTGACTTGGACCGTGCTTTTTTTGGCGATATCTAGGAATTGATGCCACACCTTGCTAATCTGAAGGTACTGCTCTATTAGGTCAGGCTGCAGCTTAGCTACTGCAATCTGGCGATAGATTTGAAGATGAAGCAGTATCGGACATTCTGGTGTGGATTGCTGCAGGATCTTCGAGCAGGCTGCCGAACTGAAACATGACACAGGCGTGTTGTACGCAGTGAACAAGTGTGGATTGGTAGAAGCAATTGCGTTGACGAGCTTTAATTGCCAGCTGAGAAAATCGCTGAATGACCTGATGTATGCAAGGTAAAGAAAGAAGCACGTCTCCACAGTTGGACAAGGTACTCGAACGATGATAAAGGAATTGTTCGAGTTCTGACTGGCTTTGTTCAATGAAAGGGCCAGCAGGACCCGAGCTTGGCAAATGAAGATATTCCGTTGCACGACCGCTGTGTCCGCCCAGCGGAAAACGTAAAGTTCTTCTCCTCTTGCAGGCATCCCACTATTCAGGTAGATTTGCGAAACAGGAGGGCCTTGTTGGCAGATCATGTAAGTTACTCGCAATCTCTGAGCCATTCCATTTTTCGTGTAATCCAGCTAGTCATCTACGGCTACCGAACGGCTTTGCTCGCTTAGCAGGCGTTCCTCTTCTTCCGTCTCCATAACCCTAACCCTTTCTCATCCTTGTATATCTGCTACTACTGCACTTGTAGCTACGGCTAGTTCCTCTTTCCTTGGTCCAATTAAACGTGATACGCTCTGATTCTGATGCAAGTAACATGGGTCGCTGCTCAGCCTGCACTTGCTTCGTCGCAGCGGTCTCCTTTCAAGCGGTCTTGCCTCTGCTATTTCTTGGTCTCTGCTACCCAGCACGACGGGTTCCTCGTCTGGCACTCCGACATCTGCTGCGTGACGTGCCGGCTTGGTTGTTGGCGTCATCACCTTTTGTATCCGTTGATCTAACGTGCCCGTATTTAGTTCTTTGTCTATAGGTCTCTCCTTAGTGATCTCCAGAAATCGATGCCAGATGAAGCTGTTTTCGAAGTAGCGGTCGATTAGCTCTGGCTGCAGTCTAGCTGGATAACCTCTTTCGAGAGCGTAAGCAGTTGCATGAACAGAAGGGGGGTGGCCCGTCTGAAAGGCCAATAGATGAAGGAAGTCATTCCGGTCCTTTGGGATGTTCGGGTCGAATGGCTCCAGCAATGTCGGAGTGTGCTTCTTGCTCATGGCAACAGCGACGTGCCGATAAATGCTTAGCTGAAGTCGAATAGGACAGTCTGGCGTAGCCTGCTCTAAGCTCTTCGAGCAGTCAGTGGCACTAAAGCAACCTGTGGGATGACAGCTCAAGCCAAACAGCTGCAGATTCGTCTTTGTTTCCGCATCGACGAGCTTCAATTGCCGGAGGAGGAAGTCGGTGAAAGGCCTTATATAGGCAAGGTATAGGAACAGAGCTCGCTCTACTGTGGGACAAGGTACCCAAACGATGTAGAACGAGTGATTTACTGTCGTGGACACTTTGTTGTAAGCGAAAAGTAGCATGATGCGTCCCTTATGTATCACGATGTTGCGTTGTACAGCAACAGTATTCGCCCAGCGTATAATGCGGAGCTCCTCGCCCCTGGCGGGCATGCCATTAGTCATGGAGGTTCCCGCAAAAAGGAGTCGAGTAAGATCATCACATCTCTGCAGATACGCCAGCGCTCGCTTGCATCCAGCGCCCTGCAGTGCTAGCCTCCCTTCTCGAGGAGAGAACGCTCGACGGTGAAGATGCTTAAAGCTCATCTGTAGATTGTTCTGAGGCTCCGCTAGAAATGAATAGCCCCATCGATAACTTATGAGTTCGTCTTTGATTCCACGCAAATCGACATCAGGCCACCAGTGAAACATCAGCTCGCGTGCTTCCCAATCGATCCTATCCAGAAGAGAGTGCACCGTAAAGCGTAACTGTGCTAGGGTGATCTGGGATCCGTTGATCTCGAGCAGCTGGCCATCAGGCGACCAGGAGATGTTTGTCCTCCCACCTTCCCGCTTAGCTATAGCTCTGCCATGTTGGAGGCGCTCGATGAAATATCCAAGCGGCGCAAAGGTACCGCGTTGGAGATACTTTGGCCAGATCTCTCTGAGGAGTCTTAACCCCTAATCTGGATATGTCGAGCGTGCCTAGAGGGGAGGGTTCCACGAATTGTAGGCTCACAACGGGAGCGCATACTCCAGGATGACTAGCCTCCCCACCCATATCAAGGCTAAGAGATACAGTGTATAGTCGTACGCGGTACAGAGAGTGAGCTTATGCAGGTGGATTCCAAGCACACCAGAGAAGTGAATAACTGCTTTAGCGCCTAGATCGCCGTCTATTGAAGTGTCTGTCCAGAAGAGGACGAGCAGCCGGAGGATGAATTCAATAATGCAAGAAGATAGAGGAGGCAGCGGCAACAAAGGATTCGACAGGGCTCTCCCCGCCTCGTTCAACAAAGAATTGTCCAGCTCCGCGCAGATAGTATCTACCATCTCTGCCTGGGATGCAGTAAGTGTCAGACCGTAAATGCCGTACGCGTTGTGGCCCTGTGCTAGGCAAACCCGCCTTGCTCAGAAGACATAGCAAAGGAAGCAGTAGCAGTACAAGCAGTATTTTTTCCCAGTAGCTTGTCGCTTTGGTAGCTCAAAGGGGATAGGGCAGTAATGCAGACCCCAGCTACGTAGCCAACAGCAAAGAACCCGCAATGTAGACGACAGGGTATCTTCACATCTATCCAACACGCAACTAACAAGCTCAACAAGCGTCAAGAGCTTTGTCTCTGTAGCTGAGCAGCTGCCCCAGTTAGAGCCGTTCTACAATCCTAGGTAGAGAGCTTCGTGCTTTTGCGACAGAAGCTGCGACGTAGCAGCAATCACATATAGCGGTCTGCGTGCGAAACAACGTGGCCACCCGCACTCACGAAGCCAGCGCGTATTCTCGTCGTGCTCTAATTTGTCTGGGAGACATACGTTCGCATGGGCTTCATTAGCAAGCCGATGCTCCTCTACGTCCTCCATACGGAGAAGCTCCGCCATATCTGGGTCGCAGCAACCTTCTTCTTCTTCCAGCTGGATTGATTGTTCTTCATCCACTTGCTCTTCCTCGCATTCTGCTTCTACAGACTCAACATTGTTCGTCTGGGTGTGGTCTACGCGCCAGTATTGCCCTGTCTTCCTGTGCGCCATCCATCGTTGAAGGAAGCAAGAAACATCTTCTCTATGAATCTTTATCTTCCTGACATTGTGGATCTTGTTTAGGTGCTTCCGAAATTCACCCCAATTGACCGTGAGCCAGATACAATGTGGGCAGCTATACCCCCGGACAGGAGCCGCTAGGAACGGCAACACCCGGCTGTCGTTTAGAAGTGGGACGATGTCTGAGTCTTCCTGCGCTACGGAAAGATGTTCGTATCGGCGAAGTATAGGTGTGGATAGCCTACTGCTGATGCCGTGATGTCGTTGGAGATGATTGAAGAGCACCATTCGGGGAATGGCGCTTCTGCAGAGAGTGCAAAACAGTAGCCATATGATGGCAGGTAGGAGATGGTGTCCAGCGTTTCTCTCGCTTCTACCTAGAAGCAAGCAATTAATGAATCTGACGATACTAGCCTAATCGCCTGCATACCTGCCTTAGCGAGAAGAGAAGGGGGGTTTGGAAGGCCAGACTGCAACGTGCAGCAGCTAGGATCGACAGGATTCCCCGTGTAAGTTTTCCACGTACGAGACATGGACTAGAATCAGTGCTACGCCCCGTGGTTGCAGCAGTTGCAAGAGATGGGAGGTTCAACACGGCAGCGGAGGTTACGGAGTCAAGATAGCTTAAAGGGGTAAGTGCAGGGGTAGTTACGGAGTCAATCCGGGACTACCGTAGTACGAAAGAGGGCAAAAAAGGTCAGTGCTGACACTCCAACCTGTCGGTTCCCTGCCATGTAGGCAACATTGTAAAACCCCTAGCTGTAGTGAATCCAGTTCGATTCCCACGAAGAGCATAATATTGCTTGTCATAGTCTAGCCGCATGATCGACCGGCCGGCCGCACCTTTGCTCATCAGTCATGTGAGATCCATACATCAATGGCGATCTCTACTAAGTATCATGTATCATCCCTTATCACTGCATCATCATATACCTGCTCCCACAATTCCAAACACACCCGCACCCGCAGCCGCCCCAATGAGGTCCCAATTCATACCAAGCACATTTGAGGCACCTGTGGCTTGTGCAGACGCGGCAGCACCGCCTGTTGCTGATGTACTGCTCCCTGTACTTGTACTTACTGCACCTGTCCTTATTGCGGTTTTACTTGCGCTGGTTGACGTCGGCCTATCTCCCAACTTGAGGGGTAAATCCACACACAGCTTATAAGACGAGCAATACTCCATGTCTGAACAGCATTGGTCACCACAAGTAGTCTCGAGGTCCGCCTCCTTACACGCTTGGTTTGGCGTCGCCAAGGCTGAGTTTACAGCGATTTCAACTGGACTTTTTGTTTCGTCGTTGCTAGTATTGATGGTAACGCCTTCACAAGCAGTGAGGCAATTGATCCAGTCAGATCCCTCCTGCCAGCCGCTGGTGAGCGGAAAGTACTTCGCTGCGCACCTCTGCGCACATGGATAGCTATTGCATGGGATATCTGCGTTTTCGAAGCCAACAAGTCCCTGATATTTGAGTTCTGGCGTTGTTTCAGCGGGGATCCAGGAACCTTTCCCGCCGGCAAGGTAAATAAATGGAGTGTTCTTTCCACTGATGATGTTCATCCACGACTCGTTGGTCGGATTCGAATATCCATCAGCGCCAATTTCATAGTACATCCCTGACGGACCCATTCCAGGTGGAATGGTTACTGTAACGTTGCCGTCCTTGGCTGGAAGTATTCCTGTAAGACTACCTGAACGACTGGTCAGAAAATCCTGATTTGGTATCCATAGAACGAGATTTCAATGCACCTACACATGTTCCACATATAGATAGAATTCCAGATAGTAATCCTAAAGTGCGTTGCTTTTTTCCCAGGGTATCCACTTCCAGCTTCGGTCGCATTTGTGATGGTGAGGGTGATGTCCTGGCCTGCTTGCACCGCTTCTCCTCCTCTGTACCCCAGACCAACCATCTTCACATCGGCAGCGCGGGTCAGGAGGGGCGCTAGTAGGTAAAAAATAGAACTGCGCATTGTTGATTTGGTAGTGCGATTACGGGAAAGTGTAATTGTATGAAACTACTGGTATGAAGAGATGCGCACACGCAAACGAGCAACTGGAAAATCGGACTGCGCACCCTAGAAAACAAAGAATAAAAGAAAATCAAGGTTGAAAGGGAGGAACAAAGAGATGGAGCGCAGTACAAATAAGCTTACAGGTAAGGCGACCCATGGAAAATTATTTCAATGATTGTTTTGAAAAGGGGGCTTGGCTCCTTGTTTCGGTTGGATGGCGCGAGGCGTTAGCGTACGCACGGTGCAGTGCAGCGCAAACGAGCGAATCAGCGCTTGAGAAACGGAACCTAGGGCGCAGTCGGTTTGGCCATATAAGCTAGCGGTCACCGAAGCTGGCCACCCACTGAAGCTGGCCACCCGCCTAGAACTCGGCCACCTATCAAAAATCAACGTAATTAATTCAACCTAGTTACAATTGCCACTCTGTACACATAGACTGAAGAGTTTAAGCTGCTAATTCAGCTGCTGCTCTCTCTGCTGCTTTTTCTGCAGCGTTACTATTGTTTTGTAACTCTAAAAGAGCAGACGCCTGCACTGCTACCCTAATTGTTTCTATATCTGCAAAGCGTTGATTTAAATTTACATGAACTTTCTTTCGTAGCTGCTAAGGCTTAAGAGCCTTAAGTTAACTATATAGTCTTTTGTTCTCTGCTTCTAGCTGTGCTGCGCGAGTATTTGCTACTGCAATAGCTTTGCCTGCTTTTTAAATAAGCTAGTGAGTCTTGCGGCTAACGCTCTCGTTCCTGTACAGCTCTTGCTGAGCTATAAAAAGATTACAAGGTCCACAGGGGGTAGATAGATAGCTCTTCGCAGGTTGAGCTTAATTCTGACGTAGTAGCGTAACAGGCCTTTAATGTTATGGGCGGAAAGAGACCTGCTAACGAGTATGCATTTGCTCCTATGTACAGAAGAAGAAGGATAAGGAAAAGAAGAGTAGCGTCCTCCTCGTACGGTATTTATCCTCCGTACGCTAATACAAAGATAGATAAGCGGGAAGTTCTTCGGCGTAGCCTCTTGTGGTACTTAGGCGTAGCCCCTTACATTTAAGCTACCTATAAGGAGTTAACTACCCGCTTAATGTTCAATAGACAGATGCCTGCAGTAGCCCATCTAGCTCGTACTACTCTCTTAGTAATCGCAGCCTCTCTAGCGTTATAGTAGGCTGTAATAAAGCGTTCTTTTTTAATAGGCGCTGCGTTATCTAGATGCAATAGTTCCTAGATCTGGTTTTGGTAGAATCTCTTCACTACTAAGAAAACTAAAGAGATCTAGTGGCTGCAATACATAAGATAAGTAAGCAGGTAGAAACAGAAGCTGAACTTTATTCTGCTTACAGGTCCACAGGAATTCCAGATCAATGTAGCTGCCGTGGCCGTCCAGAATTAGCATCCTCTAACGATCGTCTAATAGAGCCGTCTCAGGCAGAAATATCCGTTGCAGCCATTCGAGGCCTATCGCATTTGATGTCCAGCCGTTCTCAGAGGTTGTGTAAAGCCAGTCAGGTATTATCGCAGGAAACCAAGTACTCTGTATGTGAGGAGTAGTTGGGCAGGCACTGAGATATCGGTATAGGCTTGTATTGAGACGAATCCTTGAGGAGCTATCAAGCCTCTCAGAGGGATGATATATACCTACGTCACGTGATTGTGGCTGGTGTGAGCCGACGGTGCCCCGAAGGGTTCCCGGTGGCTCACCAGTCTGTGGCTGGAATCCTGTGGTGATGGAACATCGTGACACTGTAGGTTCTTGCCCTTGAATATCACCCCGCAGCGCAGTTTCTTGCCTGTAGCTAACACGCATTCTGTAAGGCAGACTTCACGCGCAGAAGAGCGAACTGGTTGAGTAGAAGCTTGTATTCGGAGTAGAGAAAATAGCAGACGCAGAGCCTAGAAGAGGCAGAGCGTACGCGTACTTATATAGCCTAGAGAGAGAAGCGAAGCGAAGGCGTACTAGACCGTAGAAGGTCTAGTAGTTTAGGCCTTCGAAGGTCTAGTAGTTTAGGCCTTCGAAGGTCTAGTAGTTTGCGCCTTCGTAGTAAGACGTAGCCTTTTACTCCTTAGCTCTAAACCTCGTAGTAAGTAGTAGCTAAAGAGAGGCTATGTCCTTACACTGCACGATCTCGTTAATTATTGGCGTTATCGCAGCTTCTTTCTATCTGTTATTCCTAAGCATCTAAGCGATACTCTATTGTATTTTATTGCCTAGTACTCCAGCAAGGTGCTTAGCTAACGCGTAGGCAGACAGCTCCTCCGCGTTAAGGTTAGGTAAGTTGTCCTTTATGTTCTAATTTATTATTAGAGGGCTCGTTTCTGTATGTGCCTGCTTCTCGTGCAGGGCTTCCCGATTAGTATTCTCTCTTTTAATTGCTCTAGTCTAGTAGCTAAGCTTCTCGTAAGCTTCCGCGTCGTGGCCTACTCCTCTACAGTAAGGACTAGTAGGGCTTCTATAGCCTATTACTGTACAGGGCTTCTATAGCTTACTCTTAATAGCAAGGCTTATCTAAACGGCTTTTAATTGCTGTTGTAGTCGCGACTTTTAGTAGTTCCTTTAACCTCACGCTCGCGATCTCGTACTAGTCAGTACTTTAACTTAGTATCGCGGCCTATGCCCTGTTTAATAGAGGACTAATAGGACTTCTAACAACAGCTCGCTTCTTAGCTGCAATTTAGCTGTTACGCAGGGTCGTTGCCTGTTCCTTAAACCTTAGAGGACTAACAGGGCTTTAACTGCAATCGCTTACCTTCTTGCAAAGGTCTTTTGCAGACAGCAGGACCTACACCTCTGTACTGTTAAGGTATCGCGTAGGGCTTTTACTAAACGGTACTCCGCGCGTAACTAGGATCTACTAGCTGCACTATACACGTTCACCGCTAGACGTTACGCGAGGCTAGTAGCGCGTTGACTGAGCGTCCTACGAAGCTGTAGTCCTAGGCTAGTAATCTTGTAATAGCTTATGCCTAGTTGTTGTTTAAAGGCCTTTCGTGTCTTTGTACAACACTAATCCCGTGCGGCAGATTAACCTACTTGCACGTAACAGAAGAGGCAGTTAAGAAGCTTAACGCGCGTCGCGTTAACAGAGTCTTAAAGCAAGGCTCTGTTAATTAGGATCGAATACAAAATGTAAGGGGCTACGCTTAGGGAGCTATCGCACAGGTATACTAGAGTTGTATTCAATAGAGAAGAGAACTACAGGAAGCTAGGGTTCTGAAGGTCGTTTAGGGGGCGGCGGCTCGAGATAACCTTCTGCCGGGCTCGCTTGCACAGAATCCAGGTGCTTAGGGGGGGCACCCGGAATCTGTAGACAGTGCGCCTCGCGCACGTGACTAAGATATCATCGAGGACTCACCAACTGGGCTCCAGCCCATTACACATACGCAAGCTAGCAGCGTTACCTATTCTCTGTTACTATCTCTTATTACCGCGGTACGCTCCCCTAACTTATAAACTGCCTTAGAGAAGATCCTCTTCTTGCAGTAGGCGATGCTAACAAAGAAGCCCTTCTTATCTATATTGTACGTGTTGTAGTGGAGTGTTTTGGTAGTTCTCCATCGGAACGTGTGCTCGATGCAAGTGAGTAGAGTATATTGTGTGTGTTGTATGTGTGGTGTTCGTTGTCTGAACGGGGTTCAGACATTCCTGTCCCTTTTCTACTCTCCGTGTTATCTCCGAGCCCGATAGCCCTTCAAATCTGCAGTTCCCCTAGATTCTCTACCACAGTGTTGCGCTCTTTAATCTTATGTTCTTGCATCTTAGAGTGCAGCAAGTTAAAGTACAACTTGTATTTACGCTTGTTGTTAGCTAAGTAACGCTCACGATCTATACTAGTGTCCTATTTAGAGATAAGCTTATCGGGATAACTGTCAGGCACCAGGCTACTCCGGGCCCGTTCGGGCCGTTATGCCAAGCAATCGCAGTATATTAGCCTACCTTACCGCTGTTGTGGCTCGACAGCGGTTCGTCTCTAGTCTTACAAGGCAATATACCTCTACTTCCACTATCGCGGTGCATCTCGTATCTATAAAGACTCTATTGCTTGACATTCGAACCGCTCTCCCTACGATACCCATGTGCACCTGATTTTGTAACAATGAGCTCTAGAGCCGGTCTACCTAGCGCCTCAACTCGCAACTTAAGAAGGGCCAGCAAGCAACGGGTCGACCTAGTAGGGGACGTTACAGACCGCGACTCCCCGAGCCCTCGCATCCCAACACCAGATGTTGACGAGCAAGTTCGTCAGGAAGGGCCCACCTCAACCGCTAATAACCTAGGACGCCCTGTTCTAGGCCAGAACACACGGGCACCACCTGAACTGGCTTCTTAGGAAGAGTCCAACACCACTGTCGGGGGGGACGCCCCTAGACAGGTTGAGCTGGAACGAGAGCTGGAGGAACTTAGGCGTTGGCGCCAGCGGGAGGAAAACCTCCGCGAGCTGACCAAGCTAAGGGAACTTAAACGCAAAGTGCAATAGGGAGACTTATCAGCCTTCGATGAGGTCTCTCTCCCCGCACTATCACCCCGAAGGGTAGAGAGCGTCACTGATCTAGGCGCCCCTCGCCCTAAGGACCCGGAGACGTTTGCAAACCGCGATCGCCAGCAGTATAACTGCTGGGCGCGCGACTGTGAGGCAATCTTTAGGGGATCGCCCTCACGCTTCGCAACGGACACCTAAAGAGTAGACTTTGGGATTAGGTTTCTAGACGAAACCGTTAGATCCACCTGGGATACATATCGCGAAGACCACCTACGAGAGGACCCCTTTTAGGAGCCCACCTGGGCTCAGCTTAAGGCGGTGATGCTCGACTGCCTCGGGCCCTTGGAGATGCGACGTCTCCAGGCCCATAACGACCTAAAACGGCTCAGACAGAGGCATGATCAGGACCCGAACGTCCTTCTGGCTCGACTCAACACACTGTGGAGCGAGATAGAACACGTCTCTAAAGAACAGCGCCGCATGGATTTCATGGGCGCACTCCTCTCTAAGATACAGAAGGAACTTATAGGTAGGGACCCTGAGGATATCAACACAGTATCCAAGGTTAACACGGCGGCACGGTTTATTTAGAACAAGACAAAGCGAACCGCACCTACGGCGGAGCATCCAACCGCAAAAAGGGAGGGCTACGCTAGAACTACACATGAAGATCGTGCGGGGCCCCCTAAGACCCGGAAAAAGGCCAAGAAGGCCTTTGCGGGGAACTTCAAGAAGAAGCAACGCAAATTGGACCCTAGCGGCCCAAAAGACCCTAACATGACCTGTTGGGGATGCAATGAACCTGGACATTTCTAGAAAGATTGTCCTAAGCCAAAGGAGGCCTAAAAAGAGTCGGCTAATCCCAAGTCGGGGAAAGGCAGTAGGCAGAGGAGCTAGAGTCCTTCTTGTCTGCCCACATTGCACACTCCCTAGAGACTTGGGATCTAGGGCTCCTTCATAACGTGCTTTACCTAAAGCTAACCAAGTTACTAACAGCTAAGGTAGCTATCAGCCAATTAGACTTTGTAGAAGCCTTAATTGATAGAGGTTCGCAGTTAAACCTTATTTCCGCCATGCTCGCAAAGGAGCATGACTTGACAGTCCGACCCTTGCTAAGATTGTTAGCAGAGGGGGTAGATAGTAAGGCGTTAAAGGTCTATAGAACTACAGAGGTTGCTATTAGGATTAGAGACGCGCGCGGAAAGGAAGAAACCCAGAATGTACCGTTTATAGTGGCTGACATTTAGAAGTATCAGGTATACTTAGGGTTGCCCTAGATAGACATGTACTCGCCTAAGATCAGCTACTCTACACAGAGAATGATTTTTTAGGGTACAAAGTCTAAGGATAGGACTGTCTACAGGAAGATTGCGGTAGAGGAGGCTAAGGAGTTCGAAAAGACGATGCGCGATCCCACTGCGGATGTGTATAGCTGTCTTGTTGCCTTAGTAGTCTAAACCAGCCTAGAAGGGGCCGGAGGGGAGCAGTTACCCCCGCAATACTCTGAATTTGCCCAATTAGGATCAGAGGACGACTTAAGGGTCCTAGCGGACCATAGACCGCAGGATCTAGCTATTAACCTCGTAGAAGGGGCTAAGGTACCCCACCAGCCGTTGTATAACCTCTCTAAGACTAAGCTTAAGTTGTTGCGCAAGTATTTAGAGGAATACTTAGCGCGTAGCTAGATAAGGCACAGTAAGTCCCTAGCGGGGGCGCCTATCCTCTTTGCTAAAAAGAAAGACGGCACAATGCGTCTTTGTGTAGACTACCGGGGTCTTAACAGGATTACTGTCAAGAACCAGCACCCACTGCCCCTTATTAATAAGTTCTTAGAAAGGCTTACAGGCGCAAAGTACTACACTAAGTTAGACGTCAAGGAGGCTTACTATAGGGTAAGAATCCAAGAAGGGGAGGAGTGGAAGACAGCTTTCCGTACAAGGTACGGCCATTTTGAGTATACTGTGATGCCCTTCGGCCTCACGAACGCTCCTGCGCAGTTCTAGGCCTACATCTACTAAGTCCTTGCAGGATTAGTTGATGTAACCTGTATTGTATACTTAGACGACATCCTCATCTTCTCTAACACAGAAGAAGAGCATGTGAAGCATGTTAAGGAAGTCCTGCATCGACTGCGCGATGCTAAGCTGTTCTTAAAGCTTCCAAAGTGCGAGTGGCACACTTAGCGCACTAAGTACCTAGGCTACATAGTATCGCTAGAAGGGATTAAAGTTGACGAGAAGAGGATTTAGACAATCCTGGAATGGCTAGAACTGCGCACGGTGCGCGAAATCCGAGTATTTATTAGCTTTATAAACTACTACAGGCAGTTTATAGCTAACTTCTCCTAACTTGCCCTACTACTTACTAAACTAACCTAGAAGGGGCTAGAAGCGGCTAGAGGCGGCTACGCCTAGCGAAGGGAGGAAAGTTAGGTAGTAGACTTAGACAAAGAAGCTAAAGAGGCTTTTTAGAGGCTTAAGAACTCCTTTAAGGAAATCCTAATCCTAGCTTACTTTAAGCGCTACAGGAAAACGAAGGCAGAAGTTAACGCCTTAGGAGGGGCAATCGCTAGCATTTTAAGCTAATAGTACCTAGAAGAGGGCAAAACGGGCCGTTAGCGCCTAATTAACTTCTTTTCGCGCAAGCTTATTATAGTAGAGTACAACTACGGCACCTATAACTAAGAGCTACTAGCTATAGTTAAAAGCCTTAAGCATTAGCGCTAATACCTCGAAGGCATCTACTTTAACATCTACACAGACTACTAGAACCTAAAATAGTTTATAGAGACGAAGACTCTTAGCTACTAACAAGTAAGGTCTTAACTTTTACTGTCTAGGTTTAATTTTACTATTGTTTACTAACTAGGGGCTACTAACCTAGCTAACAGCCTGTTAAGAAGGCCTAATTACATAGCAGAAGCCTAGAAACTAGCCTAGAAGTACAATAAAGCTTTTATCTAGCTAATAAAGGACCTCCTTAAATACAGCAACTAATAGTTAGTACTAGTAGCTATAGTGTAGATACGCTCTGCCGTACGCTTTAAGGAACAAGACGTCCTTATAAACGCGTTAAAGGAGTTTTAACTAGAAGAACAGCGCTAAATCCTAGACCCTAGCAACATAGAGGAACGGGAGGAGATAGATAAGGACTTAGAGGCTACTTTAGACGAGTTAGAGCCTAAAGAGGCTCCTTCTAGCCCAAAGCGGGCTAGAACTACCTAGCAGACAACACAATACCCTAGAACTGCTAAGTAGAAGTTACAGGCTATCTAGGAGTGCTATAATAGCCTGCTAGCAGGCTACTTTAGAGCAAGACGAACCTTAGAAAAGCTGCAGCGACACTACTCTTAGAGGGGCATGCGCAAAGACGTTAAGCAGTATTGCAAGGAGTGCCTTATTTGTAAAAAGTCTACTCTAGCTAGACACCGTCTATATAGACTCCTTTATCCTCTCCTAATCCCTAACTACTCTTAGGAGGAGGTAACTATAGACTTTATCACGGAACTACCTCCTAGTAAAATATCTAGGGTAGTTTATAATGCTATCCTGGTAATTATAGATAGATTAACTAAGATAGCCTATTACGTGCTAGCACGAGCTAATTAGGA
This sequence comes from Alternaria atra, assembly GCF_907166805.1. Classification (NCBI taxonomy): domain Eukaryota; kingdom Fungi; phylum Ascomycota; class Dothideomycetes; order Pleosporales; family Pleosporaceae; genus Alternaria; species Alternaria atra. Next base: position 89,134 of record NW_025091334.1, read on the forward strand.
CGGCTCTGATCTAGCACAGGGCTAGATACGCGAGGTTATCTAATTACATAGAGTTCTAAAGCAAATTATATTAGATCAGGGTCTATTAATAAACTCTAGACATTAGGACACGTTCCTTTACTATCTTAATGCTAGAAGAGTTTTAACGTTAGCCTTCTATCTACAGACGGATAGGTAAACAGAGCGTTAAAACTAAACACTAGAACAGTATCTTTAGTGCTTTTGTGCCCTAGAACAGGACGACTAAGCGTTGTAGATCTTAGTAGGAGAGTTCGCGTACAATAACAGTGTACACTCTACTACAGGGGTTACACCCTTCTAGGCTTACTACAGCAGGCACCCTTGTAGTGCAGACTAGCCTAAGATAGCCCTAGGGGAAGGAGAGAGCCCTATAGCAACCGAAGTCGCCTAAAGGGTAATTAAGCTACAGCAAGAATGCCGCAGAAAGATTAAGGTAGCTAATGCCTACTAAGAGGAGTATGCTAACAAGTACCGTGCTCTAATCCCTTTTAGGGTAGGAGACTAGGTTTTAGTTTCTAATTAATATATCCGCTCTACAAGGCTAAAGAAAAAGCTAGACTAGAAGTTTCTAGGCCCAGGCACGATTACAGCCCAAATCGGACTATCAGCGTTCAAGGTCGACCTGCCAGGTCTTCAAAAAGTTCATCCCGTCTTCCATGCGTCGCTTTTAGAGCCATACGACCTAAAAGGGGCCATTCCACACCCTAATGTACCAGCTCAGGACACTCTGCGCGAATATAGGGACGATGTGTATAAAGTAGAGCGAATTCTAGACAGAAGGCGTAACAAGGACAATAAGTAGGAATACTTAATCAAATAGGCTGGCTACTCAGAGGAGGAGAATTCTTAGGAAGTAGGAGCAAATGTTTCTAGCAACGCACTGAAAAAGTTCTAGGAAAACAAAGGAATCCAACAAAGAAGAAAATCCACTAAATTACAGCCTAAGAAGCGTAGCTAAGGACGGCCTCGTAAAGAAGGGGGATAAGTTAAGCTACAACAGGCCATTCCGGTGCAAACGGGGGCATACCTTCACCTTTTTCCCCTTCCTAAGGGGTTTTAGGGTGTTTAACAGTGCCTCGGGCCAGATTAGGCCAGTATTCCCCTTCTAGGCTACATAATGTAACATCTGTCTCCGTTAGCCAACCTAACCAGATCGCAGGCAACTAATGCTCTACAATTCTATATCTCCACATTCACAAGTCAAACAATTATGCAAATCAAGCTTCATATTACTGCATAAGGGTCATAGCCTATAGGTATAAAACGCCATCCTATAGGGTACCAATCTAGTCCATTCCAGCCCAAAGGACCCCAAAGTTTCCCATTATAAGTCGTTTTTAGTCATAAAGAGGCACTATTACCCATTCAGGCCACCAGAGGCCCTTAGGGGCCCATACCGGCCCATATCACCCAATCCTAGGCCTTTTAGGCCATAAGATCATCAATCTCCTTCTCCAGTCCCTTAATCTCCTTAGTAAGGGCAGCCTTAATAGACCTAGAGTTCTTGCTGCAAGGAACGTCGGCATGCTCGGACTCCTTCTTGCTGACCACGGCAGTAATCTCAGCAATCTTCATGTCGATAGCGGTGTTAGTCATGCGCTTTCCAGGAGCCTGCGGGTGTTAGCAGCAGGCCATAACAAGCTCTAATAGGCCATATAGGGCCCAGATTCCCCAATAAGGGCCATAAGGGGGCTTTTAGGTCCTCTTACGGGCTTCTTAGGGGAACTGCCGGTCTTTTCGTACTAATCGACCGCTTCCGCCACCCGCTTATTCCAAATGGCCTAGATAGCCTGCTGCTTAGCAGCCTTAGAATCGGCGGATTAACCAGAATTATTAGGGCGAATTCCGGACTTGGGATCATGATTGCTGAGGCAACGACCGTTATGCAACTCTAGATGCTGACTAGCCGGAGCATACAACTTGCTGCAAAATGTTAACATAAGCCCCAGAAAGGGTCATTATGGGCGATTATAGGGCATACTAACACCCTAGTACCCCGGTAGGGGGCACAATAGGGCATTTCAGGTCACTTACCTCTCAAGTACCCGCTTGACGCCCTAAAGCTCACGCTAAATCTTGGCCTCCCGAAGTAGGCGCTCATCTTCGGTAAGATCTCGAGTAACCTCATCCTCATCATCAATACCAGGAATCGTAACTTGACCTTTGCGAAGCTCCTTAACCAGAACCTCAATAGCGGCCAGGTCGACGAACCAGCTGTTAGGAGGCTAGAAAGGGTCAGAATAGCCCGTAACAATGCGGGCTAACCCCTTCTACGCCAATAAGGCGCCATAATGAGGTAGAACGGGCTAAAAGGGGCCACTTACAGCAATACAGGGGCGATTCATCAGGAAACAGCGCCCACACTCGAGGATCTAGACGGCACCAGGCAAACCGGGGATATTGCGAAGACGTCCCTCGAAGTCGGCCCTGTTATGGTCGCCAAGGACAGGGAAACAGCAGCCATACTAACCCAGGCAAAGGAATTCACCAGCGACCCAGGAATAGAGGCAGCCAGTGCAGACCCAGAACAAAGACTAAGTGCCAGCACCGGGAAGATAGCTGTTGGAGGCCGCTAGCTTAGAGAAACCAGCCATAATGAGCCGTACTAGGCTAATATGGGGATAGTCAAGGCGAAGTAGGCGGATAGGGTCCGATGGGGCGTAAGAGGGCGCCTATGGGCCAGTTAGCCCCATTCTCACCCATATCGCACTAGAAGGGGCCATTTTGGGCCACCTTGGCGTTACCCTCCTCTTGCCCAGAATGGGGCAAAATACTCACAATTAACGGTCGAGGGGAGTGTGGAATAGGAAAGATGGTCCAGATCGGCCAGGAATACCCAAAAGCTTGGGCCTTCGCTTAGCTAGACCCTGAATCCCAGGTAAAGGTGGATATTCTGGAGTTTTTCGAGAATTCCTAAATCGGTCGGGGTGAAGGTGAAAACCACACCCGGAACTCGGGCCTGCCCTATCTAGTCACTCTTTTTGATACTAGGCGTAGTAGGCCCCGTAGGGGCTATTACGGACTACTATAATCTAGTTTGGGCTAACTGTGCCTCGATCGGGTCGATCGACTCTAAGAAGGGGAATAATGTCAGGCACCAGGCTACTCCGGGCCCGTTCGGGCCGGTATGCTAAGCAATCGCAGTATATTAGCCTACCTTACCGCTGTCGAGCCACAACAGCGGTAAGGTAGGCTAATATACTGCGATTGCTTAGCATACCGGCCCGAACGGGCCCGGAGTAACCTGGTGCCTGACAGTTAAAACTAGGTAACCTAGCTATCCGAAACCTTATGCTGCGCAACCGCGCTGCTAAAATTCTTCAAAATACTCCTTATAGGTAGTACGCTGTCTCTTGTTTACCCTTCTACAAAGCTAATAAGCTTATCCTCTTGTTGTAGGTTAAGATTTTGCTAATGTTTAGCCGCCTCTGTGCCCTGGGGTTGTTGTGCGCCCTGGTGCCTCCGCGACAACGTCGTTCGATCAACTCCGAATATTTTTGCAACTTAGCAGTACGAGAATTTATCTCCAGCCTTACGCGATTTAATATATTTAATCACTTCTTAAATCAGGTCTATAGTTGTAGACTTATGACGCGTCGCAGTTGGGATGGTTCATGAGGTTGCGGGGCTTTGGGTGGCTCGTTGACTGAACTGGCTCGTTGGGTGCGCACGGACTGTACTGTGCCGGAGCTCGTGCCGCACGGTTCCGCGTTCCGCACGCGATTACTAAAGGGGATTCTGCGTCGCTCATTCAGGGTTTCTCGAGGGATTCTGGGCCATAGCCTTGAATCCCGTCGCCCATTAATGATAGGGCTCCATGTCATTGCCGCCCTGGGTTAGGGACTGTACAGTAACTGCAGTAGCAGCGGCAAGCAGTAGAAAGCAAGGAAGAGAGATATCAGCAATATAATACGCGTTCTTAGTAGATAGCAGCGGCTTATCAATAGAGGAAACGCGTACGCGTTGCGTGCTAGTCGACGCGGGTCTATTGTTGTTGTTGCTGTTTAGCGCCGAAGTAGGATCGAGGTGGAAGCGCATGGGTGTCTCCCACTACCGCAGGTGATTGGCTGAAAACGCCATTGAGGGCTTGATGGCCATGGTCATATATCTTAGGGTTTCTCGGAGGATTGTTGGCTACTGCCAACGATCCCTTCGCCCATTAATGATAGAACAGTCCCCAGGTCGGACCATATAAGCTGCTCACCGAGTGTATATCAGGCAGCGCTTTTGCGAGTCCCCGGGCTACTAGTAGCCAGACTTGGTTGTATCGCGTGTCAGCCTCACTCAATCGTGGAAAGTACGTTCCATATTCGAGTCAACTCACCTCTGCAGCCGATAAGGAGGGGCCTCGAACCTATGACCCAAACCTCCTCACTTGGAAAGATTTCAGGATGGAGCCTGGCCATGACTGGGTCACTTCTCAGAAGGTGCTCTGCCAGTGGGGAGAGATTACTACCAAGACTGGTTTAGCGTACTCCGTATATGCCGCTACAGAAGACATGCCTCCGAATGCCGCCTTTTTCTCATCTGATGGCGACTATCTTATTGTGCCACAATCAGGAGTGTTGGATATCCATACCGAACTGGGCAACATTCTATTAAGGTATCTAGGATTGCTTCTCTGAGCCCTATTCCTAACATGATTTATCATGCCTACCTTGGACAGACCATGTGAAATTGCGGTGATCCCTCGGGGAATCAAATGTCGAGTTAATCTGGTAGCTGGACCTGCCCGTGGTTATATTTGCGAGCTGTTCCATGGCCACTTCCAGTTGCCTGAACTTGGCCCACTGGGTACGTCCGCACTTGCGAATCCACGCGATTTCCAGGTTCCGACGGCTGCTTTCGATGGTACAGTCAGCGACGGTGTGGCAACCTGCGAGGCTGCCGACTGGACCGTGATAAATAAGTTCAACGGCAAGCTATTCTCCTGTACTCGGAACCAAACGCCATTCAATGTCGCAGCATGGCATGGTACATACTATCCGTACAAGTACGATCTCGGACGCTTCAACGTTATTGGAAGCCTCCTTTACGATCACCCCGATCCATGCATCTTCACGGTTCTTACCGCCCCCTCATATCGAGAGCCAGGAACTGCCTTGATCGACTTTGCCGTCTTCCCTCCACGCTGGCAGGTAATGAAGACACGTACTGGCTGCCGCCATTCCATCTGAACACCATGAGCGAGTTTGTTGGTATGATTATGAAGGAGGCAGACCCAAGCGGTGACCTGGTATTCAAGCCATTTGGAGGAATGATAACTGGGCCAATGACGCCACACGGCTCTACTAAAAAGGAGCATGAGGAAGAGAGGGCGAAAGAGTTCAAGCCGAAGAAGATTGGGATGGAACCGTTCCTAGCTTTCCTGTTCGAGTCTGAAGTTATGATGAGGGTTAGAGAAGCCGGATCAGAGCATGTTCAGAGCTCGTAATAATTGCTTTCTTTGCATACATGTAGTAGTTTGTGTAATTTGGATACGTAAATAAATTGAATCTTTGCTTTCATCCCAAGAAGCAACATGCTGGTAGTTCCTAGCCGCGCCTCAGGTCCCTTACCGCCTTGACCTTAACGTGAGAAGCAACGCATCCAGGCTCTTCCTGTCCGCGTCCAAGCTCTCCCTCTGTACATCGATGGGGAACCCGTCCTTGAGCCACGAAGACAACTGCCCATCCCGCGAATCCAAACTCGGTTCTGGCCAGTGCGTCGGCAAAATCCCGTTATTGAAGCAAACGTATCTCTGGAGGAAAATCTCGACTAGACAGCTATCGCGGTGCGTTACCCCGTATGAGGTGGACGGATGCTCGCTGTATGAATCTGCATAGCCAAACTGGAAGTCGACAAGGTTAGGTAGGTCTGCTGCGATGCGATCGAAATGCTGACTCCACCTCCCACCGTATGCGAAGGTCTCGCTCCAGTCGCCCCGGCCGGCCCGGGTCGCGTCCTGCATCTTGGTCCAGTCATGCATGCGGATGTTCCACTGCTCCATATTGCTGCGATAAATGCGTAGCCAAGAAGCAATCATACAGTTGTGGAGGATAAGCTTGCGCAACGAAGTAACGGCGAAAACCCAGTCGAGAGCGTCGTCATACGCAAGTGTGTAATAACCTAGAGCCAGCGTCTCGAGTTTCGGAAAAGATATACTACTAGGGTCGAAGTAGCCAGGGAAGGGGCCCCAGTTCTCTCTGCCGTAGATCGATAATGCCTTCAGGTTCTCAGCGATGGGTGCTAACCAGTGCGAACAGAAATAGGCTGGAAAAGTTTGCAACTCGACTCTGGTGTAATCGTGGTCAGGCCCATGTTCGTTGTATTCCTGCGTGATGAGGATATGGAGCTCTTCCAGCTGACTCATGACGTCGCGGAAGAGACCCGAAGAGGTGAACTCAGGAATAGGACAGTTTTGGAGGTTGCTAATGGTCAACTCGCGAATCGTCCTGCTCTTTTCGTCTGTCGCCCTGTCCTTGATAGCCTGGAAGATGAGCGTCAAGTCTTCCTTGCGCTGCTCAATGTCTTCTGCTACGTCATTCCAACCAGCATCTTTCCTTCCAACACACTCTGGGGTGAAGGCGATCTCTAGTGAGCGGAGATTGGGAAATCTTGACAAGGTGGCCAGGGCGTTCTTGAAGCTCAGAACAACATCATCATCATCTATAGGTTCTCTATAGACACCCGCCCCGTGATCTTCGAGATCCGGATGTGTGTGGATGATTGCATGTCGAGGTATCCGCCGGATGACTTCGTCCTGGCCGATGCTGTTCCAAGAGGTCACGTGCTCTTCGGATGGAGAGATGTGTACATTGCGGAAAAGCTCTCTAGCGGCGTGCTTATCTAACAACTTGCACGTAAGTCGAGCATTCGATAAATCCCTCTTTTCGTTAAGTTGCTTGATGATGTTGTCGATGAGCTCTGGTGCTTGGTGGACGAACTCCAGACTGGCGGGTGGCGACATGATGCTGTATGGGTCAGGTATGGCGACTAGAGGGCATGAAAGGCGTCTTGACTGATAGAAAAGCGGTGCACCGCGCGACTTTTGTACATGCAGATGTTAACATGTTGTGGCGCTTATGCCTGGACAGCGGGATCTTTCAGGCAGCAATTAACGCTACTCGTGGTTCGGGTCTAGCGTCGCAGCGCCTGCAACCGTACAAATAACCGCCTACCACAGTAGACGTACTGGAAATCACCAAGATATACCCGTGATATCCGACTTCTCCGCTGCGCTAATCTTCGCGCTATCAGCGTGTTCCTGGAAAAGTCTAACTGGAATCTTCTGCACGTACAGCCAGTCAACCTCATCAGTAGTCAGACCATGTAGATCCGGTACGAGAAACCAGGACCCTATGAGTAGGAGCACAGAGCTTCCCATGAAAACGAATCCAGTACGAGCACCTAAGTTACCAGAATCGGTGTTGTACATGTACGGTACTGCGAAAGTGAACAGCCATGTCATTGCTGCGTTTGAGATGACGCCAATAGATTGGGTCTTCACTCTCAGTCGGTACGAGGAGACTTCGGCGGTGATTACCCACTAGGCTTGTCAACAATCAAATCAATCAAGTCTCAGCTTCCGGCTTGACTTGAGGCTTGAACATCTGTTGTGAGGCTTGATTGATTGGTTTGTTTGCAGTTTTCAGCTTGAGGCTTAATTGGAAGCTTGATTGGCTTGGTGTTATACAAATCAACTGCCTATACTAAGTACTCGTTCTCGTGATCCCAATCGCACAATCGACATATAGCGTCTATATTAGCGTTAGTTACAGTCGCTGTGGCAGCGCTATCGCCGTGATCAAAGCTTGCCCTATGCTACCGCCGTACGCACTGTATAGCGGCTAATAACTGAGGCGAGATCTGCTGTCTCTGAGGCTTAAGGAGATCGCCAAGCTCGCTGAACATGCGCTCACACTCGCAGCTTAAAGCTGGGATAGAGAGCACGTCAATAGCCATCTGCGAAAGGTTAGGGTAGCGATCACGTAAGCCTACCTAGTATTTAATAGGGTGAACCGCAGCGTAGCTACCCTTACTAGCCTTCGGTTCGCCGCCTTCCACCTCTCGTACTCATCTATCTAGCCGTCGGTAGCAGCGATAGCGCTATCTAGGTCTAGGAGTGCATCAATTGAGTCGTTAATCTCGTTAGAGATAACCTTTAGGCGCCTTACGGCACGCGGTGAGGTGTTGTACTCTGCCCAAAGTTCCTAAAACGCGCAGTTGTTAGCTTCTAGCCACTCAGGTTTGTCCGCCCAGGCAACCTCGCAGTACGTTTTGTAGCGTAGATAGAGTAGAGTTGTAGCGTAGTACGCGGGTAAGAGGTTAAGCTTATTGTAGTAATCACTAGCCTTCGCCTAGGCAGCGCGGAGGTTAATCGCAAGATAGTCTTTAGGCGCTTCGTCATGCGCGTTATAGTTAATAGCCTCATAAGCTTCTACGCGTTGCTCGTAGTAAGTACGTATATACTCAAAGACTAGGATAACCTCAGCGATAGCGCCGTAATAACTGCCTCTAACGCGACCCTCAGCGTCTTTACCACGTCCATCTAGGCGCTTTGTTGCTGACTTTAGCGGCTTCAAGACGTCAATATACTTAGTAACAACTGCTTAGTTAGTAGCTGTAAGGCTGCTAGACCGCATCTAGACCGCAGCCTTAGGTAGCTTGTTGCCACGGCTAATCGCATATGTATCCTTATCTCGCACGCAACATATATAATAATAGGCATAAGCGTTAACAGCGGGCTGCAGCTTAACAGCGCGCTTAAAGGCGGAATAATACAAGTTCTAGCGCGTAACAACTAGCTTAACAGGTACAAGCACTTCGCGCTAATTAGTAGGCAGCTTAGCGTTAGCTAGGCGCTAGAACGTTTTAAAAAGCTTAAGCTGCTGCAGTGTTTTAATGTAGTTAATTACGCTAAGAAGTACGCTAAGCGGCCTATCCTCGCGCTAGTTGCGTAACAACTCGCTCTTAACAGTAAGCTCGCTGCTATTATTATCGTACGCATCTTTATTACTACCCTAAAGTAAAGCTTAACTAATTAAGTTAAGAGTATAAGCACTGTAGCAGAGGCAACAATAGGTAGCGTTTAAGCCTATCTGCTGCGCGATACTAAGGACAGCAGTGTCGTTATTAGTAGCATTATTAGGTATAATGTAGCTAATAGTACGCGAGTTAATGTTAAACTGCTGCAAAGTTTTGCTAACAACCCCTGCAATCTTCTCGCTAGTATGCGTGCCTGTTAGTTAGGGCAGCGCGATAGAGAAGTCTATAAGGTTACTAGCTGTAAGGACATAGCCTCTCCTCAGCTACTACTTACTACGAGGTTTAGAGCTAAGGAGTAAAAGGCTACGTCTTACTACGAAGGCGCAAACTACTAGACCTTCGAAGGCCTAAACTACTAGACCTTCGAAGGCCTAAACTACTAGACCTTCTACGGTCTAGTACGCCTTCGCTTCGCTTCTCTCTCTAGGCTATATAAGTACGCGTACGCTCTGCCTCTTCTAGGCTCTGCGTCTGCTATTTTCTCTACTCCGAATACAAGCTTCTACTCAACTAGTTCGCTCTTCTGCGCGTAAAGTCTGCCTTACACTAGCGCTATTAACGTAGTGCGCAACAACGCCTAGGAAGCTGTATTTACTGCCTTTTGTTGTCTAACTGTTAAAACTAATGTAAATCTTGCTAAGGGCCTTAAATAGATTAATAACAACCTAGGGTAACATAAGGTTAAAACAACGCATTACGTACTATAAAACGCTTGCGTAAGACGTCTACAACGCCGTAGCTGCCTCTACGTTTGCAACTTTAAGCATCTGTTAAAGTGCGGGCTTTTTTAGTATAGTCGCTCACTTTGTATTAGCTAGCGGCATCCTTAAGGACGTTGCTATCAACCTACCGCAGCTTGCAGGTGCTTACACAGGCAATAGGATAGCTAATTGCGTTAAAAAGACGCTGTTAGAGTTTGGGATAACAGCGCCGAAGCTGGACTACTTTATGCTCAACAACGCGTACAACAATAACGCGGCTATCGCTAGGCTTAGTAGCAAGTACGGGTTTTCGCTAAGTCACCAACAGCTGCGTTATAGCGCTTAAACAATTAATCTCGTCGGCTATGCTGTAATTTCTAGCGTAAACAAAGACGCATTTAACAATAACAACAACTCTAATATACTAGTAAGTCTCGCTAGGCAGCTTAATACCGCAAGTAATACTAACTTCGCTGTTTAGGATAAGGAGTAATTTATAAGTGACTAGCGCAAAGATAGGCCGCTTGGTACGTGTAAGGACATAGCCTCTCCTTAGCTACTACTTACTACGAGGTTTAGAGCTAAGGAGTAAAAGGCTACGTCTTACTACGAAGGCGCAAACTACTAGACCTTCGAAGGCCTAAACTACTAGACCTTCTACGGTCTAGTACGCCTTCGCTTCGCTTCTCTCTCTAGGCTATATAAGTACGCGTACGCTCTGCCTCTTCTAGGCTCTGCGTCTGCTATTTTCTCTACTCCGAATACAAGCTTCTACTTAACCAGTTCGCTCTTCTGCGCGTAAAGTCTGCCTTACATCCTCTATCCGATTGCGGGTCGAACACCTGCCTCCTAACTTTGCTCGATACCTTATCGTACTACAATAAATATAAGAGACCTGCCTAATTAAAGAAGAATTAACGCTATATAAAGCTAAAGAGCAAGGGTGTCTAGAATTAAGCGGAGTCTTACTACTATAGGATGTATCTCTACGCGACGGACCTGCAGATCCTGCAACAGTCGGGTAATATTCTCTCTAACGTCCCGCCTTAAATTTTATTCCTTAAAACGTAGACGCAATTATTAGCTCTATCAATCTGGAAGCATACAAGAACATAGGTAGCGATTACTCCTTTTTAGATTCTATGTTCTCCTACCGAGCTAGAAGCTAGAAAACTCGTCGCTGCACTGCGAATCTTGCTACGCTGCTAGATTATGCCTCCATTCACGCGCAATCAACGTCTTCATAGCCCCTGTACCTCGTATCTACCATTCGGAAGTCCAGATCTGTGGTAATCTGCCTACACAACGCGCCAAAAACAGTCAATGCATGCCATGGCTTCACGCGAACTGTAGACAAATCGAAGATAGGATAATGGAGCGGCACGTAGCTACTTACGCCTCCGTTCGCGATGTTTATTGGCGGCCGCTCAGCAGCGAGCGCAGAATCTTGCATCACATTGTAGTACATCTATGTATAGGAATCCAAATTCACTCTAGAACCAAGACTTCGGTGGCTCTGTCCCCTTCAACTTCCGGTACAAGAAATCCCTGGTCCTTCGCAACGCATATGCATTCGTGGTTGCGACTCCATGCTCGCCTCCCGGGATAACCACCAAGTCGAAGTCTTTGTCTGCTTGAGTGAGCGCGTTGACAACCTGCATTGTGCTTGCCGGATCGACATTCGTGTCCAGCTCGCCAACAGTAAGTAGCAGACTGCCTTCTAGCTTTCCCGCATTCACAACATTGGAGCTATCTTCGTAGCTCTGGTCGACGGGGTACCCCATCCATGCCTCGTTCCACCACAACTTGTCCATGCGGTTATCATGACATCCACAATCTGCAGCAGCGACGCTGTAAAAATCGTTATGGAAAAGAAGAGCACTCATGGCATTTTGACCGCCAGCGGAACCTCCATATACTCCAACGCGGCTGATATCCATCCAAGGGCGGGTTGAAGCCGCCGCCTTCATCCATGCAATACGATCGGGGAATCCTGCGTCCTTGAGATTCTTGTGGCAGACGTCATGGAAAGCCTTGGAGCGCCAGTTAGTGCCCATGCCGTCGATGAGGACAACAACAAAACCCTGGTTCGCAATCCGGTGGGCCTCGTCGTGGCTTATGTATGCTTTTGGTACAAAGAAGTCATGTGGTCCAGCGTAGATCTTCTCGATAACGGGGTACTTCGTGCTGTTGTCCATCTGGTAAGGGCGGAAAACAAGGCCGTAGATCAGGGTAGAGTTGTCTCTGCCTGGGGCTGCGAAGCGCTCGGGTATGGGCCAGAGAAGAGAGTCAAGATTGCCTTCGTGAACATCAGCGGTCTTGTTTCCAGTCTCGGCGTCACGCGTGACGGTCTTCTCGGCCATATCAATGCGAGACCATGTATCTGTAAAGGTCGATCTGTCGTCGTTGAAATACCAGGAATGGTCGCCATCGCCTTCGGTCAAGATCTTGAAGTCTGAACCATCGAAATTTACTCGCGCTAGGTGGGCGTAGTAGGGATCCTGGCCGGACACAGCACCGAGAACCTTGATCCAGATTTGTCGTTTCGTCTCGTCGACGTAGTCTACGGAGCGCACAACCCATTCTCCTTCCGTGATCTGGTTTTTCACTTTCCCGCTTTCCATGTCGTACAGATAGAGATGATTCCAACCGTCGCGTTCACTGGCCCAGATCAATTCGCTTGAGTTCGAACTCTTGAGCTCCTTGTAGTAGAGCTTTTGTGAATAATCAACAAAGGTATCGCTTTTCTCCTCGACTAGGGCGCGCACATCTCCGTTGGTATTCATGCCAACTATACGCACAACCTGATGTCCCCGTTGATTGTAAATGAAGCGAAATTCGGTGCCTTCTGTGTTCCATCCACCATCCAGTGAGTAGATCTGGTATGGGTTCTCGAATAACGTTTTGTCCGTGGCAACCTCGCGTTTGTTCGTCAAATCGAACATTCGAGGCCGATCAATGGTTACATTGTCACCAGGCTTCAGGTACTGGAATTGATGCAAGCGGGGTTGCAGCTGGTCGTAAGGGCTCGACTCGACTTCGTACACGATATGATCCTGGGCGGGCGTATATTGGAATACGACGACAAATTCATTGTCTGGTGAAGGGTACGTTATGTTGCTGAAGGGGCTATCTTCCGTTCCTGTTGTTGACATTTGTACCTCCCGCCTATTCGAATCTCGATGCCAGACGTTGTTGTCTCTGAAGAAGACAGGCGAATTCTCGGTCCCGTTACTCTGGCGTTTGGTAAGGCTTCCTAAATCCTCGGCATGTATATTTTGCAGTTGTGGGGAGGTCGCGCGCTCGGAACGAAGGTCATCTTGCGCGGCAGAGGTCTGAGGTACAGATGTTAATAACAAAGAAAATGCGAAATGCATGTAACAAATGTAGGTCTGCATGACTGAATGCAGACTAAAGAATGTGGTTGAGTGAAATAACTGTGTCGCGAACGACTATCATGTGGTCTTAGCCGATAAACGAAAGACGAGTAAGGTGGAAGCAACAGCGATCGTTTGCATACTTGTAACAGATGCGCAACGCATGACGGTCCTCTCTTAATTTGTGATTACGAGGTAGCTCGTGTACTTGGTCCGTGGCTGGCGAAGACTCCTGAATTTCGATCGTGCCCCGCCTTAGCAAGCTAAAATTGTCGTTCGGCGCTGTGTACTCGGCCGTTTTAGTTTCGCACGTAATTGCATACTGGCACGGCTCGCTTCGCTCCATGAGCGCCGTGCCTGTACCCAGGCATTCTATCCTAGACCGCGTGATTGTCGTATTCCTGTCACGGGAAGGCGAGGCACAATTCTGGTTGCAACTCGCGCGGCCCCACGATGGGCGCCTGGACTGCGTGTAGATACGCGTTGAGTACGTTGCTGGCGATCCCTCGCTTTTGGCAGATCTTGGTGATAAATCCGCAGCGCTTTTCTGCTACAATAGCCTCCTCAGTTTTCTTCTAGCACTTCTCACAACTTAATGTCATGGATCGGACTGTCGATGCCGTTGCCCGCCGTCCACGTCTTCTCACAGTGCCTGTTCAGGCCGTGGACCGCGACGATGCTAGACTCGTGTTAGCTACTGAATGCGCAATTAAGCAGCGAAGAGGCATGCTCGATGACTAGGTTGGTGCCTCCGCACACTACTTGTATGCCCTACGCAGCCGTGGCAGCCGGCTCTGCTGACCCTGAGGATGCTGAGGACAGTTCTGCAGGAGCCTGCCTGCGTGTCAGACCGTGTGAAATGAAACGTGGTCTAGGAGATATACATTTGCGTTGCTCCCCTTCGAGCGGAAGTCAAGGAGCCGTCGCATAGTGTTATTCTGGGTGGCGGACTAGATGGCGGACTAGATGGCGCGAGGTGGTGTAGGCAACGTCAAGCACCATCGCGCGTGAGGTGCATCGGGAGGCACGTCGCGAGGCTGAGAAAGCAGGCGGTGGCATGCTAGCGATGGGGGCTGTATGCAGCGTTGGGGCGGGGGAGGGGGCGGCCTGTTGATGGCTGTCGTCGCTTGCTGTCGTTGGCTGTTTGTCGTTCAGCCCGCACGCTTCGCCTGCACCGCGCTTAGCTGTCAAGGGCCAGCTCGTTCGCCCGCGCTTTTGCGACTGCTGCCAGCAGTACTTGTGGTGGCGAGTTGAGCGCTCCTGTCCGCTCGAACCCGCTCGCCGTGGCCTTTCCCAAGTCGTACTTCACTACTCCACCGTGCTTTCCCTGCGGCTGGCTGACCACCACGTCCCCCAGCCGGACGTCTGCCTCAGGGCTCGGCACGCCGCCGCTACTGCCCACCATCGGCCCGAACCGGATCTTCTTGAACGTCGCTCGCATCTGCGTCGCCACCGCGGCCGCTGGGTTGTTGCCGATCCGGCCGGCGGGCAGACACACTACGGCGACGTTGTGGCCGCCGATGGAGCCCAGCGCGTACAGGTTTTCGTCGTTGTCGGCCGCGTCGCGCTCGAGGTCGGGGTGCTCTTCGTCGAGCATCTCCTGCGCCGCCGCCAGCTCGACAGGCAGCGCGCATACCCATCCCACCGTGTAGTCTTCACGGCGCAGCTGGCGCGCCATTCGCGGTCGTTGCGGGGGAGGCCGAGACTAGAGTGGCTGCGGTGTCTTACGGACGGTGTACTGTAGGGGAGGTCGTGGTCTGGCAGCCTGGCAGCCGCTCAGCCTGGCGACGAGCACAGCGCTCGGGTGCCAGCATGTCGTTAGCTGGCCCCCATGCTGAGGTGGGCTGTTGACGTCCAGCGGATGTCGCTGCAGACGCGGGTGAGGTATGCATTTCCACCGCCACATAGATTTAGGTAGTAACTGGTTGTGTTCACGGGTTTATATCTCAAGCATACCGAATGATATATCTCCTTATCCCTCTAACTCCTTCGAGTCATCCCGTGCTGCCCGAAGTATCTCCTTCATCTCCAAGTACAGGATTGGATCTGGAACCCTCCATCTCCCACCTTCGGGAAATACCTTCCTCTGTAATCTATTGACGTAAGGAGCGAGGGGTTTGTAGTAAGTCGTAAATCTAGCCTCAACAGTCTTCAGAAAATCACTCTCGTCAGAAATCAGGCCTTTTTTGAGCTACGCTAGTTTTCCACTGCTCTCATAATTCTAACATTCGAACTCAGTTGATCTAATGTCTTTGCCAGGCCCATCATAGTGAATACACACCCAGAAAAGGACCTAGAAGAATGATTCAAGGTCGTGCATGAACGAGTGTTGTTCGTCGTCTAAGAGCACTCCAATTGCCATGAACGCTCGCGTGCCGGTCTTCCCACGCGCCCCTGAAGACATCTCCCGCTGTTCGTTGATGGTATGCGATATGCGAACTGTGGAAGTCCGTTGTTCAACTGTCCAACTCCGGCAACAACAACAGCCCCCCAACAACTCTTCTATCTAGGCTACAATAACCCGAATGTTGCATTTCCACAGCCACCGGCCATGCTGACGTTCTCGGCAGCGTTGCAAGCCTGGGTAGGCAGTCTGTGGCAGAACAATATCCTCAACTTGTACGGATTGTCCTTTGTCTTTGCTCAGGAAGGAAAATTATCACTGGTGCAGCGGACAATTTCCGTATCGGCCCTAACATTCCCCGATCTGTGCCGTTTGTAATTCCTGGCCGAGCTACTTCTGGTCGAAATGATCCCATCAACTTCAATTTCATGTGGGACCCGGTGACGAATACATGGTCATATGTCCAAAATTCGTATTGTTTTAGTAGCGCAGCTATTACTAGAAGTAAGAAGCAATACAACATCTCTATAATGCAACGCGCTGGCAAGCTAAGTAGAAAATTAATACTGTAGTGGAGTATTCTAGTGATTCTCCACCGAAACGGGTGCTCGATGCAATAGGCAGTATGTATTGATGTGTGTCGTGGTTGAAGTGTTCGTTGTCTGAACTAGGTTCAGACATTCCCCGCGCTTTTCTACTTCCCGCGTTATCTCTAAGTCTAATAGCCCTTTAGAACTACCGTTCCCCTAGATAATCTACCACACCATCAGAATTCTAATCCTGGGAATAGAATTCATGTCCAGCTAACGTATCCCACTTAGTGCCGTAGAATTCATCAACGTTCTGAATCAATCCATCTGCGCTCACAGTTATATCTACCGCTCCAGGGAAGGCAAATGGTCGTCCATTTGCCTTAACGTTAGGAAAATCGTTCGCGAATATGCCAGTATTCCAGGTGCGAAAAGAATACTCGAGTCGACCATCGCCTAGTTCACGAGGTGGCCAAGTCCGTTCAACTGTAACACTGAAGTCCTGTAAGGCGTGGTGACACATCTGGAAATGCGCAAGAATCTCAGCCTTTCCCTTCGACTTGAGAAGGTACGCGAGGTCGGTATAGGTCGCATCCGGAGAGTACAATGCCTGCCAAGCATCGGTATCTGGAGTGGACCACCCTAAAGCCCATCTTCTAGGGGGTGAGAGCTCATCAAGAAGCTAGTTAGCTAGATGATATATTCCACAGCAGATTAGAGGTACGAACTAGGAAGGGCCATATCTCGTTTTTTGCGGGGGCGGAAGAACTGGGTTATTTAGACGATGAAAGTTATTACAGGTACGAACTGTACAATGTAAAGGCAGTGTCACGATGCTCTATCACCACAGGATTCCAGCCACAGACTGGTGAGCCACCGGGAACCCTTCGGGGCACCGTCGGCTCACACCAGCCACAATCACGTGACGTAGGTATATATCATCCCTCTGAGAGGCTTGATAGCTCCTCAAGGATTCGTCTCAATACAAGCCTATACCGATATCTCAGTGCCTGCCCAACTACTCCTCACAGGCAGTCCGGCTCGTGTAGTGCAAGTTTATATACTAACCTGCAGTAAGCAGACGGAACTAAAGTCTGGAGTTAGGCTTAAGATCTCGGGATTACAACTCTAGGTTTTCGCAAAGTACTGGTAACTAGGATAATTCGGATTGACTTCGGCTTGATTACGCAGGTCGGTCACTTTGTGTCACGAGCAAGCCTCACGCGACTTGGCTATACCTACCAAAAAGGTGCAGCGAGGGACGGTATACAGTGTCGCAGTGCGAGTTGGTATAGAAACGCTTTTTTTCTGAATTAAGTCTACAGCAAGACTTAGTCTGCCTTCGCGATAGGTCTGTTGAGGACGTTGCTGTCGTCAGGCCTAGCTGATGATATATACTATCCTGCACGATAACCAGTAGTCTACTAATAATACGTACCTTTTGGGTATATAGCGTAGTGGTGCAGGGCTGCGTTCTGACAGAAGCACGGACGCGTCAACCCCTTGATTACGAACCCACGTCCCGGCATTAAACCCATTAGATCCACTTTGAACCCACGTCCTGGCATTAAACCCATTAGATCCGCTTTGAACCCACGTCCCGCTCTTAAACTATTAGATCTACTTTAAACCTATCTCAGCGTTAAACCCTACCTACCTGTAAGAACATAATGTAGTAGAGTGTTCTAGTAATTCTCTATCCTAGGGTGTTAGGGGCTACGCTCAGGGAGCTATCGCACAGGTATACTGGAGTTGTATTCGATAGAGAAGAGAACTACAGGTGGCTAGGGTTCTGAAGGTCGTTCAGGGGGCGGCGGCTCGAGATAACCTTCCGCCAAGCTCGCTTGCACAGAATCCGGGTGCTCAGGGGGGCACCCGGAATCTGTGGACAGTGCGCCTCGCGCACGTGACCGAGATATCATTGAGGATTCACCAACTAGGCTCCAGCCAATCACAATACCCCTGTCGTTTAAAACGCTTGGACTCCCAGGAAATCCGCAAGACCATTACTGTTCACTCTCTTGATGTTAGGCACCTAAGACAAGCCCCAGCGCTTATCTTTGTGGCACAGCAGACACTCGGCAGGATATCCCCCCGAACCAATGTATAGAAACTGTTCCCCGGCACTCCTGACGAGTTTCTTTCTGTAGATTCAACAAGAAACGAAAGGTATCTCCCTACGGCGGTATCTAGAGTATCTCTTTTTTAGAAAGTACCAAAATCAAATCGAGTCTATTGTCTCTACATTTAACCCTAACCCTAACCCTCGCGTCGTCGCTTACCAAGCGAAATCGCCCTTCTCGTTGTCATTGCCACAGGCAAGACCGTCGCAGAATTCCTCCATCTCTTTGCTGATAACTGAGGTGCCCGTAGATTCGAGTTGCTGCTTCGCAGGCCAGATCTTCTGACCGGCCTTCTTCTCCTTCATACCGTGCTCTATGACGATTTCGCGGCATCGCTTCTGGAAAAAGAGAGGTCCCTTCTCCATGCGTGGGTGAAGCTCGCCATTAATAAAGATGCCTGCTTTGAGGTTCTCCTGGGCACGCTCGCACAGGACTTTGTCCTCACCCATAACACGCTTGTAGGTGTCGCTAATAAAAAGGAAGTCTTCTTGGCTAGAGTGCTTATTGCGCCATACCTCGTAGTACATGACTGACTCAGTAGGCGACTTAGGCATAAACTTCTGCATGAACAAGAAGTGTTTTGTGACGGTGAAGGACGCGTTAGGGAAGCAGTATGTGGAGCAGATCTCCTGACCAAGCTCCTTGCGACCTTCAGGAGACTTGATATCGTGCTGGATGTGATCGGCTGAGCAGTAGACGTCGTAGCTCTCGAGGTCGAGCCAGCCCGTTGTGAGATCAGGATGTGTGCTCTTGCAGTGGTAGCATTCGTTAAAGTTGTCAGCAAGGATCTTCCAGTTGAGTGGACCTTCGAGGTTCCATGTGTGGTCGAACTCGTAGTCGTCGAAGTTGAACTGATTAAATCGTGTTTGTTTATCGACGTGGTTAAACTGTGACTCCCATGATACCTCAGGCTCCTTTTTTGCATCCATGTTGATCCAGATGAAGCCGTTACGGTCGATGCGGGTGTGAATCGGGAAGAGACCGTTCTTAGCCTTCTCGAAGTTTTGGAGCTCTTGGTAGCCCGGCGCCTTCGCGAGCTTGCCGTTTAGGCCGTATGACCAGCCGTGGTACTTACAGGAGAAGATCTTTGCGTTGCCTCCGTCCTTCTCAACGACAGGGTATGCGCGGTGTCTGCATACGTTGTGAAATGCGTAAATCTCGTTGGATCGATCTGCAGAAACCACGATGTCGTAGTTAGCGACATTGTAGCGAAGGAAGTCGCCAGGGTTCGCGAGTCTTGACTTGTGGGTAAGAATGAGCCATCTTCGGGTAAAGATCGCGCGTCGCTCAAGCTGGTACATCTCTTCAGATGTATACCAGTTACTAGGTAGCGCCCGTACAGGTTGGTTCTCTAGTAGGGCCTGGGCGGCAGCTGAGCCGCCGAAGCCAAAGTAACTTAGGAGTGACCCAACCATTGTATAAGATGTGTGTTACAATGTAGAGTCGTATTCGGTGTATAGTAGTGGTGTGCGAAGAGTAGTTAAAGATCGTTACTTGTGTGTTGTAAGAGTATACTCGAGAAGATAGAGTTTAAGGATGTCACAAGCATTATTATACTCTCTTCTAATACTGTTATCTTATCACTCTTCTTAAGTAAGACAAATAACTAAGTTACTATGTGATTATGGCTTTCATTCGCACTAAAGGAGCGATAGCCAATAAGATATAAGAACGTAATTCGGCTGCAGATGACCGTGAAGCGCCACGCACTCTGATTATTCTTCCGTTAACGCGAGAACTACTATCGTGATTAATCTAACTTTCTAGAAAGCAGGGTTAGAGCTTAACGGCGTCACGTTAATGGATAGCGTCGTATTACCCTAGAGTAGTTTCATTGACTGTGCATGAAATGCAGGCAGAGGTCACGGTGACTGAACGTATAGACCCTTCTCGTCGCTACCCCTCTTCTTAGCACGAACTTTGGTGGATATAATTTCCAAATACGATTAACGGATGCTAGCCCGCTAGCAAGTTCCTGCGGAACGACTACGGTCGCAGTATCCGACTGCTATCGGGATCTTACCCGAGAGGATGCCCAACCCGAGAGGACGTCTAGCATCTGACTTAGATTCCACTTCGTTAGGTCAGCGCGATAAGCAGCGATGTAAAACGAGGAGTGGGATTCTAGTAGTGGGATTCCAGTCACTGGGGGTTAGCTGTCTGACGAGGTACAAGATATTTAAGTAGATTTCTCTGTGCAAAATGACCGTGTGATTTCAACGGTCTACTCGGTTTCTTCCTAGCTGCTTTCGTTGTGGAGATGTCTGGGTGTGAAGGTATAGGCCGACTTTTGGTGTTCCTTACGTGGCTGCACCGCGCACAGCCACTGCGGCAAGATACCAGCCACACCAAATCGACGAGAAACGCCGCGCGATTTCAACACTGCGCCTCGCTTAGCGCTGTAACGTACGACGACCAAGTTGTAAGCCTAGGACCACATCACATGACTGCTCTGCAGGCATGACTAATGCGTCCGACTATTTCAGAGCTTAGACACACACACCTGTATATCACACAACAATACACTCATACATAAGACCATATACTACCATGACCCCTTGCTTACACAAGTTATTAAGAAAAGAGTAGAAGAAAGAAGCACACACAAGTAAGCAGCTGTAGAAAGAGAAGTTGCGATAGGATCTATTGTAGGAATATGTATTGCGAATCCAACGGTGCAGTCCGTTTCTCTCTAGCTAGTATCGTTCTTAAGATATAGATAAAATAAGTTTAGAAAAGTGTAAGGGACAGCTTTTGTGATAGGCTGGAGCCCAGTTAGTGAATCTTCGATGATATCTCGGTTACGTACGTAAGCGCCCGGTATGCGACTGTACGCGTCTGAACAACGCTTAGGCTAAACCCCTAAACCTTGGCTAGAGGATATTCCGAGCCGCTCTCCGAATGACCCTTAGCACCCTAGCAGTCTACAGTTCTCTTTGTAAGGACATAGTCTCTCCTTAGCTACTTGTGAGGGGTAGTTATAGGCAATAGTATTTGCTTCACACTACAAGAGAATAGTGGGGGAAAGCTCTGTATTACTACACTAGGTAGGGAGGTCGTGAGAACAATTCTTGCCCATCTCCTAACGCGCAGGGCGCTGGTTATGAGCAGGTTCAGAGGCCAAGGCGCGAGCGAGAGAAGCAAACATGTTGGGACCATAATCGTCCTCCTCGCTCCGCCTCTGCCGTCCCGTGTTACACTACTACTTACTACGAGGTTTATAGCTAGGGAGTGAAAGGCTACGTCTTATGTAAGTAGATGGTATGTATTGTGTGTATTGTCCTCATCACCGAGAGGTCTGTGATCTAAGCTTATATACATAGAGTAGTGGGCTGATTGGTCGCTGGATAGTCCACGTGACCATGCAAGGTACCCTGGGCTTACATCTTACTACAAAGGCGCAAACTACTAGACGTTCTACGGGCCACTACGGCCTAGTACGCCTTCGCTTCGCTTCTCTCTCTAGGTGTAAGGGGCTACGCTCAGGGAGCTATCGCACAGGTATACTGGAGTTGTATTCGATAGAGAAGAGAACTACAGGTGGCTAGGGTTCTGAAGGTCGTTCAGGGGGCGGCGGCTCGAGATAACCTTCCGCCAAGCTCGCTTGCACAGAATCCGGGTGCTCAGGGGGGCACCCGGAATCTGTGGACAGTGCGCCTCGCGCACGTGACCGAGATATCATTGAGGATTCAACAACTGGGCTTCAGCCCATCACAATGGAGGTGCCTATCAAAATTTTCTTGCTCGCGCGGAGACAGGAGGTACGCCTTCCGCTTTTTTGCAGACATTCTCTCTACACTCGCTCTATTATAGCTTTCTACTATATCTCTACTTGCGCTGTTACTGTTAGTCTTAGAGCTACGGAAAATCAAGCAATAAGATTAACCAAGTAACTGAAATCCCTCACTCATGAGTCATGTCATTGGAATAGTACACATTACAAATCTTTTTTAGAGGCAACCTCCTTCCATAAAGCGACCTAGCTGTGGTGAAATTGGCCCGGTCAGATCCGCAGGAATGGATCCCCTGAAACACGGACGGGCAAGTTCAATTGCTGCGGAAGTCTAAGTCACCGATTGACACCATGGCTTTGGATTCAGTGCGCGGGTGATTCGGATTGTGGCTGACTAAAACCTGCCGAAGCGCTGATACCCCATCACATCTGAGTTATCCAACTCATCGCTTTCTCGTAACCCGCCACAAGGGGGCTGATCTTCTGCCGTCTTTCCACATCGAGTAATACGCAGCGTCTCCTGCGGGTAGCTACTCACAGCAATCCTTTACTTCAACATTAGCGAGTGCAAACTCTAATATGCAGCAAGCGAGCACGTCCTTATAAGTAAGAATGGTCCTACGTAGCTCTCCTTGTAGTCTAGATTGTGTCTACTGCTAGTCTGAATAAGCATCTACTTTAATGGCACCCACCGCACACGCATTCAGCTCGCTACAATATTTCAATCTGATACATGTTCCCATTCTTGTATAGTATATTTGTCCAGCGATTGTGCCTAACGCCGTTTAATAACCTTGAAACACCACACTAAGAGCCTTGTCGTAAGTGCAAACGCTGTATAATAAACATCAGTCGCCACAACACTAGAGGCGGAGAAACGGGCGTATAACCCCTCGGAGAAGCCGCATTTTAGCGTCGTACAGTCGTATGTAACGTTATATCTTGATCAACGTTTTGTAACCACCCGATTTCCATGTTTATCCTGCATCGTTACGTCTTGCGCGGTGAAGAACCACTCGAATTTCCCAGCACGCTTTGCATCACCAACCCAAAATAAAACAGATTTCTTAGGTAACTCTGCGACAGACCAATTCTCGCTATGCTGTAACAGCGCATTGAAAAGGAAAGCCAGGCCCTCGATAGATATTCGCTCTGAGCCTGGGTAATCTATCACAGTCATGGCAACTGTGGGCGAGTAATCCCTCGAAGTGATCGACCGCGCTATGGCGGCTGCGACATCACGAAGGTGTGCGATGTCGATTGTGCCGCTCAGGTTGGTGAAGTCTGGTCGGTAACCTAGCTGCTTGGAGATGAAGATCATATCGTCTGCAACACTAGCCTCACACTGCGTATTGATTTCTCCTTCACTGCAGAGAGCTTGTGTTGGTCGGTGAGCAGTGATGGGCACTGCAGTCTGGCGCGCGACACGTTTCAGGTATCTTTCCGTGACCCATTTCGTTGAAATGTAGCCATCCCTAGAGGAAGGACGCGGCGAGTGAGCATCATCCTCGTCTTCATATGCCGCCACGGCACCTGAGCTCAAGACATGCAAGGCCGCACCGGTACGGACGCTGACGTGGGCCAGCGCCTTTGCAGCGTCAACGTTGATGGGTCGAAGAGCATGGTAGCCATCCCAGAAGTTCCGGTCTGCGGCGCAATGCAGGATGCAGTCTGCCTCGGACAGAATGTCGTCCGGTGGTAAAGATGGCAAGTCAGCCTCTTCAATCTGAACCTTATGACTACTAAAAGGGAAAAGGTTCTGCAGGTCGCGGTCGTCAACAATACGAACAAGACAGATGATCTTCTTGACTTGAGGGTCTGACACAAGCTGTTGGAGAATACGTTGACCCAAAAATCCAGTGCTTCCAGTAAGCGCAATTATCAATCTGTTGCCGATGTCTTGTATTACTCTTGGCAACTTCGGTTCACCTCCAAGCTGTACTTCGATCTCCGCGTTCCAGTCGACCTTATCCACGTGAACGTCCAGCAGTGATGCCATGGGGCCCAGCTCGGGTGAGTTCATTAGTAGACTCAATCGAGGTGCGTCGTTGAACTCCTTCCTTATAAGGTCTTGGAGCTTCACTAGCAGTAATGAATTGCCACCGGAGAGGAAGAAGTCTGTACCCCGATTGATCTCCTCTGCAAATCCCCAAGGAGGGAGTAATGATTGCCACAAACAGAGGAGACGCTGCTCGGTTTGACTCAAATCGCCTATCTGAGCAGCCTGCGTAGATTCCAGACCTGAAAGTGGTAGGTTTTGAACCTTTTTGCGATCTGTCTTCCCCGTTGACCCAAGTGGTATGCTGTCGACCGCAATGATTGTTGTCGGACGCATATATGGAGGCAATCGACGACGCAACTTTGCCATGAGGCTGTCGATGAGCTTGGTTAGCGTATCACCTGTCCCGTGATCGGTGCTTTCGAAGAGAACATGGGCGACGATAAACTTCCCCCGCACATCATCTCCACGAAGAGTGACAATGGCATTCCTTAGTAATCCAGCTGCTTCCTGCATCATGACGCGTTCGATTTCCGTCAGCTCGATCCTAAAGCCTCGCAATTTGACTTGAGTGTCACCATCGATCCTGCCATAGCATGTGATTTTACCGTGATCGTCAAGCCGCCCTCGATCACCCGTACGGTACAATCTGCTCCAACCATTCTCATGGGGTGTGTTAAGATCGTTATTCAAGAAAACTCGCTGGGTGAGGTCTGGGCGGTGAAGGTAAGTGGTCCCTGCCACTCCAAAGCCGGAGAACACGATCTCACCCACCACACCAATTGGCTGAGGCTTCAGGTCTGTGTCAACGACGTAGCATCCATAGTTGGGTAACGGACGGCCAGGTACCGGAACCTGAACTGCAGGATCGCGTATGTCTGCTTCACCTTCGACGCCAGCAATTGATGTCTCGGTGGCACCATAAGTAGAGATTAGATGAAATTCAGGAATGCTTTCAATAAGCCCTCGGAAGTCATCGAGAATTGAGGGTGGCGAAGGTTCGCCGCCACACCAGGCCGCCTTCCATGTCTTGCATTGCCGCAGCCCTTGGCCGGCGAAGCGAAACCACATGTCATATTCTGAAGGCGTGGCGTGAGTCAGGGTCACTCCGTGCTCGATCATCAAGTTTGTGATTCCCACCGGATCTCCACGGGTTTCAGCGGGAACGATGATCAAGCTTCCACCGGAGCAGAGTGCCGCAAATGTTTGAAACAAAGAAGCATCAAAACTTAGTGCAGACTGCTGTAGAACGACGTTGGCTTTGTTCGGAAAGTCCCACGTGCGATGCAATCCTTCCAGATAAGCTCGCACCCCTGAGTGCGGAATGACGATACCCTTAGGCTCTCCTGTAGATCCGCTGGTGAATACGATGTATGCAGTAGATTCCGAATGCAGGATAGGCCTCTTCGGTCGTGCACAGGCATTTGCGGCTCGCAAGTCTTCTGACAAATTGACAGTTGGAACTTGGCCAGTCGTGTCAATCTCTGCGATCCTTCTGCTTGTCAGTATGTCTGTCAGAATGACATCGGGCTTAGTTGCTTGAACAATCGATTGCAAGCGAGTACTACCGCTGATGAGATCAAGTGGCACGTAGATTGATCCAAGACGCCAAATTGCCAGAATAGAGCAGACAGCGTCAACGGAAGGTTGCAGGAAGACGCCGACAACGGTTTGTTTGCCACCAGATCTGGACAGGTGGCTTTCAAGCGACGCGGCGATTACCTCGATACGCTTGTCCATAGCTCGGTACGTGAGGGCCTGTCCGTGAGCATCTTTGAGAGCGATGTCGTTCCCATTGCTAACGATAATCTCGTCAACTTTACCAGTGACTGTCGTAGGCCATTCTAGTGGCATCTTGGGACCTGCGGAAAGGTATCATTAGTTGCGCGTAACCTAGTGGGGGCTTGTAATGTCCTCTACCTTTACCAATAGCCAGAGCAGTGTGGACATCTTGCGCATTCCACTTTTCCATGCGACTTGTGTTAAAATGGGAACCTTTGTCCACAACTTGCTTCAGAATGTTGGCGTAACTACGACAGAGTAGCTCAGCTCCCTTTTCGGAATACAAGGCTTTCTGCACATGGACCGCCATCGTAGCACCTTCCGAACTTTCTGTAATCTCAACAAGGACGTCGTAGCCATGTCGGGCTGTTCGCCAAGTCTCTTCTTCTATCTTGCAGTCGAGCCATGTCTTCGCGGCATGCTCCTTGACCACAAGGCGATAGTCCATATAGATCTGGAATATAGGGCTCCAGGCGGCCGACCTAGGGATGCTGAGCTCATCGAGAAGCACATCGAACGGCAGAGCAGAGTACTTAAGTGCGGCGTGGGCGCGATCTCTGGTATCCTGCACTGCTTGCGCAAATGTCCGATCTCTAGACCGTTCAAAAGTAACAGGAAGAAGGTTCAACAAGTTCCCAACGCTTTTCATAGACGACCTTTCCAGACGGTTAGCGTCTGAAAGTCCAATGACAATTTGATCGGTGGAGTCCTCGTCGAGTAAGCGGAATACTAAGGTTTGAAGGGCTGCTAGATATGCGTGGAAGTTGGTCGCTCGCTGCTGGCGGGCTACTTCCTTGAGCTTCGCTGTAGTAGATGCATCTAGACGGACCTTTGCGACATGCGTCGCATACTCAGCAATTGGAGATCGATGTGACGTTGTCGCGAAGGGAAACAGTTCGATAGGCTTGGTGAAGTCGATGCCAGAGAGAGATCTTCGATAAAAGTCCAATGCAGGACGCAGCTTGCCGCTCTTCAGGGCACGACGTTGTTGGGCACCCTGAGCGTGGATCTGAGACTCGTCCGCAAGCGGTGGCAAGTGTTGGCCTGTTGTCTTGTAGGCTTTGTGTATGTCCAACATGAGTACACTGAAGCTGAATGCGTCCATGGAAATATGGTGGGTACCGACAATCCAGAAATGCTCGGTCGGCGACAATGTGAGAAGTTGCATACGGAGTGGTATCCAATCGTCAAAATTCCATCTATAGTTCTGCATATCCTCAAACGCCTGATGAGCTTGTTTGCTGTGATGAATAGTGGATAGCTCGATCTGAAGCAACGGTTTGGACAGGATACCTTGCATGGGCGTCTTATCTGTGTCCTCCGACCAGAAATAGCGAGTGCGGAGTGATTCGTGTCTTTGAGCAACGCTTTCAACTGCTCGAGCCAATTCGTTCACGCGGACATGTCCTTGGAGCTTGGCAAAGTACGTGATGTTGAAAGCTGTAAGGTCCTGGACGTACCGATCAAGGACCCAGAATCGCTTTTGACCCAGTGTCATTGGCTCAGTCCGCTCCGAGCATGAGGTTAGAATTGTCGTTCGATGAGAGTTCCTTTCATCTTCCCTCTGATGTAGCTCAAGCCCTGCATCCACAAGCTCCGTCGAAGATTTGAGAGGCGTATCCACTGTTGTGTTGAATGAGGGTGAGCTTGAAGTACTCCTATCAGATGATCCTGTATCCCCCGTCTCTGAAGTTGAGGAGTCCGCTTGATCGATATCAGAATGTGCTCGCAAATCCGCTAATAACTCGGGGTTAGCAACAATTTGGTCCTTTCTGTCTTCAGTTTTGATGGGATCAATGTCTAATGACAATTTGATCACAGATTCAGCCACCAGATCAGCGACCGTTGCACCCGGTCCGAGGATTTTGAGCACTGGAATGTCAACGTCCAACTCTTTGAGGAACCAAGCTCGAATGTCGACCGCCATTATGGAATCAGCCCCAAGCTGCACCAACGATGTCTGTGGGTCGATTATTTCAGTCTTCGGCATCATCAAGATTGATTTCAGTCGAACTAGAAACGCGTCTTGCACAAGAGCCAAAGCTTCTGTCTGTGATTTAACGGAAGCAAGACGAGCACGAGGACTGGCCGCACTACCTCCTCCATCGCCCTGACCTCCATGACTCTGGTCCCCGTCGTGTAGGCGCATGTGCTGGAAGTGCACGTTGGCTGTAAGATTTTTGTATGCCTCGCGGAACGGCTGGATGCCGCTTACGACCTGTGAACTTCCTTGATGACCAGGTTTCCCAGCCAGAATTGCTTCTGCCAAGAGTAGCTGGACATCCTGTTCAGAAAGGTTGCGATAACCGCGGCGAGTGAAATAATCTCTGCCGAGGCTTGTGTCCTTCATGAGATACCCCACACCCTGAACCGCTCCAATCGCAATATCAGAACCGACCACGCCACGTATATCTCTTCTCTGCTTTGCAAGGGCCGACATGAAAGCATTGGCCGTAACGTACGTTGATTGGCCGCTTGTTCCCACGACAGTGGCCACCGAAGTGAAGAAAATGAAAAAGTCCAACGGGGTCGAGTAGAAGAGCTCATCCAGATATATACTTCCCTCAACTTTTGGAAGCATGGCGCGCTCGATAGAATCATATTCAACTTCCTCGAACAGATTATCCTCGAGAACCATCGCTCCATTGGCCACTCCGATGATCGGTGGCATATCTGCCTGGAGCTTGTTGTGGCATTCGCGCAAAAGTTTGCGATTGCTAATGTCCACACTCATGATCCGGATATTAGCACCAAAGGCTTCAAGCGACTCAAAGCTTCTTGGATGGACCTTGGGGTTCCGGCTGCTCAAAACAACGTGTCGCGCGCCGTGGTGAACCATCCAATGGCAAATGGAAACTCCCATATCCCCTGTCATTCCAAGCAACCAGTAAGTTCCGTCATCGCGGAAGATAGCTCCAGCATCAATAGGCTGCACACTCGCTGTGATATGTGACGGGCATTTCCAGTCCACAATGGTGAGTTCCTCATTACCTTGCTTGAAAGTCCCCACTTGTGTCAACGAAACAATGGGAAGACAATCCTGAGCGGACATACGAGGGCTTAGACGTGCCACTGTTCGGTATGCCACTTCGAAGATATGCCTGGCAGCCGCATCATCCGTTAGCCGTGAAGTGTCGGCGTGAGCTCGAATAAAGTCGGATGCGGTGTATGCCATGCTTCGTGGAGGAAGAGATTTCCGTAGCAAGTCACTCAAGGGATTGTCGGCTGGAGACATGTCAAGAAAGACCATCGTGTCATGCGGTACGATATTCTCAACTTTACGCTGAGGAAGCCTCTCATGCAAGTATATCTCGGGAGCATTCCAACTAGCTTTCGCTAGCGGTTTTCTGCCCGTAGTAAATGTGACTTGAATGCCACGGTCCGCCGCATTCTTACTGATTGATTTACGAAGTATCTCACTTGCATTGTGCACGAGAATGGTCCCGTCCTCTGTGGCGTTATTGGAGAGAATGCTTTGTGCAATCATGTGACGTGCCATCGTACTCACGATCATGCTGTCTGGCGCATTTGACACGGCCTTGACCCACGATGTCGGTATTTCCATGATCGAGGTTACTCTTTCGTTTGTAAGTACGATGACGTGCTCATCTGTTTGAACGTTCATTGCTGCGCACAGATAAAGGAATCCCTCTGAGACTTTGATGGCTTGCAACATCGAATACTGAATCTTGACACGTATCGTCGATTCAAGAGCTAGAACGGGACGTTTCAATGGCGACACGATCTGGATGTTAAACACATTCTTGTTCGTCTTGGCTACCAACTCGACGGCAGTGTTTTCGAGATTGACATCGTGTCGCACTAATCGTCGGGAGGTGTTGTATCTTTTATTGGCAGGAGAATTAGGGTACAAGCGAGGAATCCAAGCCTGGTCTTCCACGACATGTATCTCTGGCTCGAAGGTCCAAAGAACATCCTCGTAGCCTTCTGCCTTTAGCTGCGACGTGACTTCGAGCTGAAGAAGGACTTCTACGGTAGATTTGGCAGATGGCATGATGTCAAAGTCGAGAATTTGCAGGTTCAAGTGAGGGTATTCATGACGAATGGAGCGGCATAGTCCCAGCATCATTGCAGAGTGGGGCTGTTCTGCTCTTGCACCTCGTGTCACCCATAGTACATTGCGTCCCTTTCGCCAGAGAACCTTCAATGCTTCAAATTTCGCGGCGTTCCGATGTTTGAGAAATTCGTCATCGAGTTCCGTGAGACAGAGGACCGTAGACTCTTGGGCCAAACCAAGCGTATTGAGTTCCTCCAGGGATATCCGGTGGATAACTCTAGAAAAATGGGTACCAGCAAGTTCTGTGACTTCTCCTAGGAGTTCCGAAACCGCGAGAGTGAGTCCACCTACAACAACAAGTTCTTGTGCCGATGGAGTCAATTCAACAGCAAGAGGGTTCCGTAGACTATGCACAATGGGATCGACTGCTTGAAAGACGAGGACAGTGAATGCCTGCAAGGCACTTGATATGGGAGCGTGCGTATCCACCCCGCTGAAACCGTGTCTGCGTGTTAAAGCAGTCCACTGATCGATGGTCAGGGCTGGCCCGTCGCGCCGCCAGCTCTCTACCTCCGCACCGGCCCACCAGCCTGGCAGTGTACCAAAGATGGCATGCGTGGCAAGAGAGTAGTTGGTGATCGCCTCCAGCGCGATAAGATAGCCGCCAGGCCGCAGCAAGCGGCGGACGTTGGCCATCGTATTATCCATATAGGCTGTGGCATGGAGCACGTTGGACGCAACAACAACGTCATATGTATGTTCCTCGAAGCCTTGTTCAGCTGGCGTTCTGTCCACGTCGTACGTGGCGAATTTCATACGATTCAGATAACCCTGGAACCGATCTTGGACACGGTTGAAGAACCCCGCAGAAATGTCAGTATATGTGTATGTTGAGAACGCATCTCCTAATGCCGGAAGAATACAACCAGTGGCCCCTCCTGTCCCAGCGCCAACCTCGAATATGCGCAGATTTGAATGACGATGAGCAATCTGAGCGACTATACGTCCTATCAATGTGTTGTTGTATGTGAGCGCCACAGACTGTTCGTAGAACCGATCCAGCAGATTGTCTGCCAGGAAGTATTGGAGAACACTGCTTGATTGACGTATACAGCTTACAACGTTCTCGCCAGCGGCCTCCAGCAATTCGAAGTCGACATCTCCTGGATATTGGGCTATTAGTGACTGAATGTAAGTACGAGAGTCCTTGTATGCCTCTGATGGTACATTCAGTAACACGCCCTTGCGCACGTCGGACACCATTCGCTCGGCATATCCTAAGAAATGCTTGTAATGTGGCAAGGCATTGTCCTTTTCCGCTTGTGTCAAGGTTTCGTGCATCTCCCGGATGTAGAAGTATCCCACTCGCTCGAACACTTGTAACTTCTTGAGTCGCTCTGTGTTGTAAAAGTCTTCGCCGGCTACGACGGCGGCTACGTCGGGCGATGCAAGGCGGTAGTCAAAGCCCGTGAACAGGGTGGCATCGTCTGCCGCGGAGCTCTGGGCAAATGGCTTGACTTCCACACACTCGATTTGGACGAATGGCTCGTCGAATCTGTGCCCCGCAAACACATCAATATCGGCAACTAGAGGAGCGGAAGGCGACTCCGTAACGACACTTTGATACTCGAATTTCTTCTGCCTTCCACCAGCTCCATGAGTTGTGAAGTATGGGTTAATGGTAATGGACCGAATGGCAACTGGGACATGCATACTCCACATGCGGTTATCATGAGGATAGGAATGGGCGGCAAAGCACGTTTGCAGTGCGCAGTCTAGCCATCCTGGATGAATGAGAAGTTGGTCCTCCCAGTC
Organism: Alternaria atra; assembly: GCF_907166805.1. Classification (NCBI taxonomy): domain Eukaryota; kingdom Fungi; phylum Ascomycota; class Dothideomycetes; order Pleosporales; family Pleosporaceae; genus Alternaria; species Alternaria atra. Next base: position 120,604 of record NW_025091334.1, read on the forward strand.
CTTGCCCGAGACATCTTCAATACTACCAGTGGCATACCCACTTCTGCGTTTGATACTCGTAACACCAGTGAACGGAGCGCTATAGTTGTAGCCTAGCCGAGTAAAATGATCATAGAATTGCGACGTCTCAATTTCGTGAAGGTTGAATTCGTCCGTGCGGACGGCTGGTAAAGTGTCCGAGTGTGATTGGTGGAAAGTAGCAGAAATCTGGGTATTGAAATTTCGTGCAAGTGGTGTTGTGCTACTATGCGGCAGTCCGGAATAACAGGTCAAAGTACCCCGGAACTCCTCATCTGTCAGGCTATCGATCGTGACCACTACTCTAGTCTCCATCTTGCTTCGGTCGTCTTCGAACGCAAGAGCGCGACCAATGACAAGATTCCGCAGGCCAAGGAGTCCGAGCTGGCGATTAGGGCCGGCAATGGCTGCAATCGCCTCTGTAGCCATGGCTACGTAACCCATTGCTGGAAATACAATCTGACCCTGTAAAGCATGGCCTTGTAACCAACTGATCTCGCTTGAAGAAAGGATATTGCGCCATGAAATCTGGTCGGTTGTCTCAGATTCAACAAGCCTGCGTCCGAGCAAAGGGTTCGGAGCTTCGAGAGAAACGAGGTGTCCACCTGAATATCGAGTAAGCGCACCATACGACCGGGTATGATCGAAAGGGTAAGCAGGGAGATCAGGCAGTAGTTTTGGTGGAGTCGAGGAACCACGCAAAACGCTCTCCAGACGATCGAATGCTACCGACTTTGGCCCTAGGTGCGTCCAAACAAATCCCATGCCTTTTTTGACTTCGCTCACATCATCCTTGAAGCGCCTCAGTAAGCCTGTGTATGGAGGGTCTTGGTCAGCCTTTAACCTAATGCTATCGAGGCATGGAGCTTTGAGTGCTGGGTGAGGACCAATTTCTATCACAACGTCAAAGGGCCCGAGATCTTCAGTAGCTGTCATGACAGCTGGCGCGAACTGTACGGAGTTTGTCATGTTGTCAACCCAATAATTGGGGCCGAGATCCTCAAGAAGGAGTGCAGTCATGGGGTGTCCGGGGAGCACACTTGAGAGCCAAACAATGTCGTTCCCAGGTCGAATACGTAAATCGCATCTTGTCAAGGCATCGCGGTACTGTTCCGCACAAGCAAACATATGGCGAGAATGATAAGCTGTATCAACCTGTAGTTTGCGCGCAAATTTGCCTTCGTCCTGAAAAACGCGAAGAGCTTCGTCGATAACGTCTTCGTCACCAGAAAGCGTGACGCTAGTGGGAGAGTTCTGAGCCGCCACCTGTATGCGGCCTTCGAATTCATCCAAAGAGCAAAAGTCAGTGGCATCTTCATATGTCGTCCCAACAGCCATCATTGCACCTTTGGCTCCCGAGGGAGACTGGGCTTGCTTCGCATAAAATCCGCGATAATATGCGATCCGTAGTGCATCGCCACTGCTAAGAAACCCTGCTGCATATGCTGCACCAATTTCTCCAGAAGAGTGACCCACCACCGCACAAAATGGAATACCTGCTGTCTTTAACAGGTCGATCAGAACTATTTGAACAGCTGTACAAAGCGGCTGAGCGATGGCCGCTTCCGAAAGCCTCGAGGAGCTCTGTGGTGCTGCAAGCTGTTGGCTCAAGGTCCAGTCTGGTCGATCTGTTGGCGGAAGGGAAGACAATGCCGTATCCAGCTCGGCCAAACGAGCAGCCACGAAAGGCGACTTTTGAATCAGTGCGGCACCCATTGACGGCCATTGTGCGCCTTGACCCGTAAAGACTCCCAGAACTTTTGGCGTTGGAACGTTCGGATAGCGCGTATCCAATACGGCACTTCCTTCACCATTGAGCAGCTCCTCGATAGTAGCCACCACATCCTCGACCCTCTCGCATGTGAGAGTTTTCCGAAATGCGAGAGTCGACCGACGGGCATTCAGCGTATGAGCCAAATCATGGATGTTGGTGTCTTCGTGGTCCACAAGGTAGGCTTGGACATCCAGCATTGACTGGCGCAGAGCAGATGCCGAAGCTGCTGAGATATTGATTGGACTGAAAACGGCCTGCATGGTAGACACAGGGTTCACAGATCCGAGTGTAGGGTAATGTTCGATAATGGCATGGGCATTAGTGCCACCAAACCCTTGAAATCATAGTCAGCAGTTGTCCATAGTGAATGTAGGGAGGCATAAAATGATTAGGCTATGCGACATACCAAAACTGTTAATACTTGCACGCCGGGGCTGTCCTGGTGTAGTCTCTGGCCATGGAATAGTCTCAGTCGGTACGCGGAGATGCGTACAGAATGGTGCAACGGAAGGGCTCAGTGTATTGTAATGCAGATTCGGGGGAATGAAACCAGACTTCATGGCTAACGCAGTACTCACGAGACTAGCAAGACCGGCCGTACCTTCAGTATGCCTAGAATGAAGGGTTCCTTATCAGCTATGAACAAGCGACCCGAAGTCACATAACTTACCCAATCACGGTTTTTATTGACCCGACATATAGGGGAGCCTTGGCAGTACATTCACCTTGGAAGAAGGCACGAGAGATGGCTTCAGCTTCTTGAGGATCACCAGCACGTGTCCCTGTCCCGTGCGCATGGAAAAACTGTGGACGGTCTTTGGTGTCATTGATGTCCATTCCAGCGCGAGCATATGTGTCGATGATCAGCTGTGTCTGGGCTAGGTTGCTGGGCACTGTAATGCCGCTCGTTCGTCCGTCTTGATTGATGCCTGTGGCACGAATGATGCAGTCAATATTGTCGCCATCTCTTATGGCGGCAGTTAATGGTTTCATTATGACTGCAGCAACACCTTCACCACGGGCGTAACCATCTGCTGCAGCATCCCACATTTTGCTCGTACCCGTTGGCGACAGCATCCGTAAGTTACTCTCGGCAATCCACATTCCTGTTTGTCGGTTACCATCAGGCACCTATAATCAAAAAGCCCGGAGAGGGCCGATCCTTGCTTACCAGGAGAAAGGATGAGATTTGTACCCGCCACTACCGCCATTGGGCTTTCGCCGCTTCGCAGAGCCGCCACGGCTTGGTGTACGGCAACTAGAGACGATGAACAGGCTGTATCAATGGTCATGCTCGGTCCATGCCAGTCAAAAAAGTAAGAGACACGGTTCGATAATATGGCGCGGCTAGTGCCAGTCGCTTGGTAGGTAGGGATCATATCCCAGTCCCGACCTGTGATCTGAGCCCAATCATCGCACATTAACCCAACATAAACAGCAGTGTTTGAGCCTTTCATGTCCTCGACTCTTTGGCCGGCATTGCACCTGTTGCAACCATTAGATTCTTGTCATTCCATGTGGGGTTGTGTACAAATAGGGGGTTCGTACAGGGACTCATAGACGACTTCCATCAACAGCCGCTGTTGAGGGTCAATGGCATCAGCCTCAGTTGCCTGGACATTGAAGAAAGGAGCATCGAAATGGCTAACGTCATCGTCGAGGAAGTACGCTTTATCGGCATTGGTCGTTCCATGGTGAGATGATTCCGAGTGGAAAAAACTCTTTGTATCAAATCGGGTTGTGGGGACAGTCCTCGAGAGATCATGAGGCGAGTGGATCAAATCTCGAAGCTTCGATGGCGTGTTGGCTCCCCCAGGAAAACGACACGCGATCCCAATAATCGCAATTGGTTCTTCCCGTTGTTCGGTTCTGTTAGGGCTGTGCATGTTGAAACACTGTTCCGCCGGAGGATGTTGAAGAAAACCGGGTAAAGGGTCAACCAGTTCAGTTTCGAACCCCATCGAAACTTTTATTTAGTTGATAAATTTTCGTACCAACCATCAACTGCAGCTGATGCCCCATAGCCGCCGCTGGTAGGCTGGCTGCTGGAGAAGATCGGGGCCGAGTCACTTTCGCACCATGCAGGTTAGAGTTCAAATAACCGATCTCGATTTGGAAAATCCGAAGCTCTCCAGCGCACCGAATATCACCGGCTTTTCTTTGTTCGCTTAGCTATGGGCACTAACGCTTCTTGGTAGGGACCTCACGTTAGATATAGCGACATATCAGCTAAGCAACACTTATGCTTCAGCAAGTATACGAATGTTCTTCGAATCTCTACATATAGTAGCGTGCCTAACATGAAGTTCATCACAAGACAGAAGCTCGCTCTTAACGCCTGCTGAGAAATTGCGATTCTCTATCGAGAACCGCTGGATGTGTCAACTTCGTATCGTCTAATAAACAGTGATGGTTTGTTTGTCGTACGAAATCCCTCGACATGCTCCGTAGATCGTTGTCGATAATGGCTCTTGATTCACGGTAATATCCCTCTGAACTTGAGGTAATTTTGTGATTGTCTCTGCTATTCCTGACAAAAGCAGAAGCTCCTCATATCTTTATCTCAAGGCTTACGTCCAGAGCGAATGGGTCGTCGATAACTTGTTGGTGAGCGTCTATCTTTTACTACAAAGTTGCATGCCAAAAGACGGATGAGAAGGGTCTCCTGGCTACCGGGTGACGGAAGCTAATTCCTGGAGTCGCAATGAGCGAGACCCGAGGGAGGCTTGCGTCGGACAAGCCTATATAAAATTCAGCATGTATATGAAGAAGTTTCTAGTATCGATGACGATGGTGTCTACACGCGAACAGTCATCTCTAATGTAGTTATAGCTGTTGGGTTCCTGAGGCCGGTTAGTCCTTTAATGCTGTTCTGAATACGTAAGCATCGCGTTTGACGGTAGGCTACGCATCGCAAAATGCTTGAGATGTAAGTGCAGCGGTGCACCATCCACTGGTGTAAATCCGTACGATCTCGCTCGAGGAGCCGCTTTCCCAGAAAATCGAAGTTAGCATCCGCCTCCATGCAAGACTGAAGATCATACGTCCCATGTACGGTCAATACCATGCCAGCGACCTCCTCCGGCAAACATACATTACTACAGCCGCCCGATCCGCTACTAGACCACTATTGGAAGCTAATTAGACTCTAAGGGTTCCTAAGATTATTGGGTAATAAAGATCTCTCGATTCGCGATAATGCGCTCGCGGTCATCGCGAAAGAGCTACGAAGAACGAAAAGCGGTCCTAGAATGAGCAGTGACAGGATCCGAAGCAAAAGAACGAGAGCGGAACTAGAAACGTGATCATTTTCCAGCACTATAAGCTCTTATTTCTCTGATGACAATCGCTCACAAAGTATACGTGAGCTTCTGACCAGAAATTTTCTTCTCTCGAATATCCTGTAGGCCTTCCAAGACACCTTCAAGGCCAGCATCGCGCACCACCTGCGGATGAGTCCTGATCTGACCCTCATCAAGCAGTTTTTGTAGCGTCTTGTTCCACATAACACAGAACTTCCTGGCAAATGGGTTTGGGGCTCTCCCATGCGGTGCCGGCCAGCCGATTTCCTCGCCCATGAGTTCCGGTCCTAGCACCCACCCAGCAGACACGACTTTTCGTGTCGCAGCAACTGTTTCACTGAAAGGGTCTAGAGAGACGTAGCGGCCTCCGGTTCTTCCTAGAGCGTGGTAGCAGAGCTGCGTTGTCTCCGGCGTGGTGATGCAGTCGAGTGCAAAACGTAGTGAGTTAGCTGTGTGCACACGGATTTTACTAGCGCAATCTGGATCCGAGTAATCAAATACGTCATCGGCGCCAAAAGACCTGACTAGGTCCACGTTGCGTGCCGACGACGTAGCAATAACACCAAATCCTGCAAGCTTCAGGAGTTGGATAGCGCAGGTCCCGGTGGAGCTGGAGCCACCACTGACCAGGACGCTCTGCGGCTTGCTGGCGTTGAGAGTAACTTTGGCTCCTAGTGCTGGTTCTGATTGATCGATCCAACCGCTTAGAGGCTGGAGTTGTGGTCCTGGGGGGAGGCCCAGGGTATGGAAAAGGGCCCATGGTACTGTGTACCACGAGTTTCCGATTCCTGCGCCGTGCGTGAAAGACCAATCGTCCGGGAGCTTAAGAATACAGTGTGCTGGGGCTATTGAGTATTGGGCAAAGGCCCCGACACTTGGTCGTCGTGGATTCATGCCCATTATTGCAGCGCTGACTCGATCGCCGACCTTGATGTTCCAATCATCAGTTACGCCAACCCCAACACCCGTGACGATACCAGCGTATTCGCATCCCGAGATAGCTCCAGCTGTGTGATAGCCTCCCAGCATTTTCGTGTCCACAGGATTCAGCGACACCGCCTTCACCTCCACGGCTAACATGCCATCTTCGAGTACATCCGGAGGTATTGGTGCAGAGTGCGACAGTACAATACTCTCATTTGGACCGCCAATCAGTGCCGTCTGTACCGGTTCGAGAGATCCCATGGTGCAAGCAAATCATAAGGTATGCGATCAACGTGTCCGAGTCTGACTCCCCGACGGCTTTAATCACCTCAGTAAAGCTACGCCGATAGCCCGAATATCTCCGCACAACCGCAAGTCCTAAAAACGCCGACGTCTTCCAGTAACGCTTCATAACACACAACCGGCCCCATAGGCATGAAGCACGATTTTCGCTCTAGATTCTTGTTCCATTCTGAACCCGCTCACGATGGCACCAGCATCAAAAACGTCGTCCCTTGACTCCAGGACCTCTTTTGTCGACCCGCCGGCCCCAGACTCAGAGTTTTTTCCAGATAGTGGAAACCTCTTCCCCAAGTACGCTGACGTGTTTCCCCGCACAGCAGTCGAAGTCTGGCTCTTCGATGCCCTTTCCTTAGATGGCAGCGACAACTTCACCGTGTCCTTCTTGCGCGACGCGATGGCTGCCCCAGCGGGGTTTCGCGTCGCCGTCAACGCCAGCTGGGCCGACGGCACGAACTGGAGCCATAACCTCGTGCTGCCTCTATCGACAGTAACGCAGGAAGCTTCGGAACGCACAGTGGGCGTCTGGAGGACTGCGGAGGGCGCGGAGAACGAAGCTTCCGCAACCTTCGAAATCAGCGAGGACCTCTCCCTCTCTACCGTCACGTTCAATGCCCCGGGCTTCATCACCGGCACTCTCACGCACAAGAACAAGTGCTACCCCAGTCTCCCCGCCACCGCAGCTGACGCAAAAGTCGGGCACGACCTCTTCTGGATGCGCCCTGTGGCCATGGCATCTGCAACTCTCGATATCAACATCACGCCGATGCCCGGCGCGGAGCAGAAGCACATGCTGATTACCAGCGAAAAGGGTGGATACGGCGGCCTCGAGCGCAGTTGGGAGGGCATGCCATGGACGAAAGCCATCACGGATTCGCTGTTTGTTCGGGCGCAGGCCGGCCCGTACGTTCTCCAGGTGATGCGGCTGGTAGGTCGACCAGAGAATGACTACGCGCTCACTGCATCTGCGCGACTGTACTGCGATGGGAAACTAGTTTGCTCTCCGCAACGCGCACTTGCGAAAGCGGACGGGAATACGGCTGGGGTGGGGACGCATGCGGTAGTTGTGGAAAGGCTTTTCGACGGAGATGGTCTTCCTGCGGCGTTCCGGCATAAGAACGTTGGGTATAGAATCGAGTTTCTGGCTGATGCAAAATGGGTGTTTGAGCTGAGACATATGAGGAAATGGTGGGTTATGCCAACGAGTGCACCTGGGCCGGATGCGACTGGCAGCTCGGCTTTTGTAATAAGTGTGAAGGGGGGCCTGCCTGGGTCTGGAGATATGTTTGAGGGTTTTGGAATGGCAGGACAGGTGGAGATGCCCGAGGTAATGTCTACTCAGAAATACTAAGCTGTCGCGTCTATGTTATAAGGCACTTTGAATGTATGCTTTATATCTTGTGGCAGTGTTGCTTCTACATAACTGTGAACCTGGGACCGTGAGAAACATCGCTCTAGGGAGGAGAGCTACAACCAATCCTGGCAAATAATGTTAAAAATGGTGCGTTGTCTTTGAGAAGTGCGCAAGAGTGAATTGGGAAGTTCACGTGTCACTGTGCTTCCCAGGCCAGCGTTGTTCTGAGCACTCAGTCAAGCTGTATTGGTGGGGTGGACTCGGAAGAGGCACAGATGCAGGGAATTTTCGGCACCTGCGTTGTGCCGCATCGCAATAATTCGGTGGCCAGCATTTGAGTGAGGCCGAATATGACTTAGTGACACGGTCTGAGAAAGTAACAACGGCTAGAAAAGTGAGCCGGTGCTCAAACTCTGAGTAGGTTGATTTCGCCGTTTCATTCCGCTAAATTCATACTGTCTCCTGAACTACCCAAATCTCGGCAGTTGCATTATGGCTAGCAATGGAGACAGCGCTGCAGCGCAGCATCTCCAACTGAAGAAGATTATGGGTCCGAATATGGCCTACCTGTGTACAGCACTTGAGATAGGAGTCCTAAAGGCCTTCATCGATTGGAAAGTGTTTGACCACATCCCGGACGAAGGCTCAATCTCATCAGCGAGCCTGGCGGAGAAAATTGGCGGAGAACAAGAGCTGCTCGATCGTACACTTCCACTACTCACGGCCCAGGGCATTCTGAAGGCTCCAGAAGCAGATCACGTTGCCCACACGGAGCGCTCTCGCTCCTACAAGTCAGATGAGCTCGGCGCGGGCTTCATCACGCATATGCACAATTGTTTCGTCCGCTCCATGGCTCAGTTTCCCGCGTACCTGGCCTTGCATGGCTTCAGGTCGCCTAAAGACGCCAACACAACACCCTTCGGCATGGCAACGGGATACCCAAACGGCAACGTGTACGACATCGTCGCTGCAGACCCAAAGCTTAGCAAAGACTTCGACAGTTTTGTCGCACGTACGTCCAAGGTGTTTCCCATGCACGGCGTGTACGACTTCTCGTGGATGCAGAAACAGGCGGATACTACGAGCAAGGAAGGCAGACCACTGTTTGTGGATATTGGTGGAAGTAATGGGCACGCCGTGCGCGACATTCTGCAGGACCATCCGTGGCTACCTGCCGAGCGGTGTGCCGTGCTAGACCGCAGTTCAACGATTGAACACACGAGGGCAGAGCTGGACGAGGGCATAAAGTCTATTCGCTTGGTTGCAGGGAACGCGCTCGAGATGCTCCCGCCACCCGTGCAGAACGCGCTGGTCTACCAGTTCCGCCGCATCCTGAATGACTTCCCGGACAACGACGTACGGCGCTTCTGGAAAGTGGTGCGCGAGGCGGCGGCGCCAGATACGCGTGTATGTGTGGTGGAAGAGCTGCTGCAGGGGAACCGCAACGCCTACGCTGTGGCGCAGGACGTGTCGATGATGCTTGTTGGGGGTAAGCGGCGGAGTGCGCAGATGCATGTTGCATTGGCGGCGGAGGCGGGCTTTCGGCTGGGGCGGACATTGCCCGACACGCACAATGATTGCTCGGTGTTGGAATTCGTAGTGGTGTGATGTAGACATGGATCATACATGGAGTACTACGGGCTGTAGTCCAAATTGAGTGCAGTTCGGTGCGGGAGTCTAGTGGTATCCTAGCTCCCTTGACCAGAAGTGGGGCGTTGCGAAGAACGCCGAACATCTGCGAGCGGAAGCCGTGCATTCATTAGCCCACGTCAGTCTGGATCAACGGTCCGTAGCTCATGGGCCACTGCCCTGTTATATGGGCTATGGCCTGTTAGAACAAAGAATCATGGTAAAATTGCAATGTGGCACGGGCCGCAGGACAGCCAAGCATTGTGGCGTATCCCTGCGCCCATCCTCCACACACTCTACGCACCCTAGTGCTACATAGGCTGTATCTGCCACCCCATCGACGTGCTCACTCATACGACTCCCTTCCACCATCTCTTGGCCAACCTAGTCCCCCTTCTCTGAGCCGGCATGGCGCATCCCTCGGCAGCCATGGCAGACGCAGAAGCCGGCCCAGCCATGACAGAGTCCACCAAAACTACGCCTGTCGAGAATGTGGCAGCGTCCGCTGAGAAGAGTCTTGATGCCGACGACCCAGACCCCAACATCGTGAACTGGGATGGCCCCGATGACCCTAAAAACCCTCGCAATTGGAAGAAGAGTTTCAAGCTGCTCAATGTCTTGCTCATCGGGCTCTCGATCCTCTGCACGTACGAAACCAGACGTGATATGCTTGCAGCGCTCACTGACAAGCTTGCAGAAACTTCTCGACGACCATGTTCGCGCCTGCCGCCCCGCAGCTTGCCGACGAGTTCAACGTCCACAGCAGCATCCTCTCCACACTGAGCGTCACTATCCCTTCTCTCGGTGCGGCTACAGGCCCGCTGCTCTTTGCCCCTCTCTCCGAGATCTTCGGCCGCGTCAGGATCTACATTGCGACCAGTTTGCTATTTCTCGCCTTTGCCGCTGGCCTTGCGCGCAGCACCGGTATCGCCATGTTCCTCGTCTTCCGCTTCCTCGACGGCGTGTGCTACACGTCGTACTTGACCTGTGGTGCGGGAACCATCGCAGACCTTTTCGAGCATGATAATCGCGGTGCGGCTTCCGCTGTGTTCGCTTTGGCTCCTTTGCTGGGACCGGTACTAGGGCCTGTCATTGGAGGCTTCATAGCTCAGGAGCTGGATTGGCGCTGGATTTTCTACATTATACTCATGGTTGTAAGTTGGCTGTTAACCATGCACGTGGTACCTCTTACTTACTTCCATCGCTAGACCGGAGTAATCACTGCAGCAGTCATCTTCTTCATGCGCGAGTCCATGGAGACCATCTTGCTCGAACAAAAGGCCAAGCGCCTGCGCAAATCCACCGGAAATCCCAATCTACGATCTGCCGTTTCTCGTGGTTTACCAGTTCGTACGATCGTAGCCCGCGCCTTCAGCCGACCCATCAGAATGCTGCTCTTCTCACCGATCGTGCTTCTTTTGGGGCTTTACCTTGCCTTCGTCTTCGGACTGACATTCCTCCTTCTTGCCACCCTCTCGGAACTCTTCGAGAACACCTATGACTTCAAACAAGGCGTGGCGGGTCTCGCGTACCTGGGTTTGGGTATTGGATGTGTCATCGGTACAATTATATTTGCCAAATTCAGTGACAAGATGGCCAAGAAGAACAGCGCGCCAGAACATCGCTTGGTTATGATGATGCTCGGCGGTCCCTTTGTTCCTGCGAGCCTGTTCTGGTACGGCTGGTCCGCCGAGTACCATGTGCACTGGATCGTACCCATCATAGGAACGGGCTTCATCGGCATCGGCATTGTGTTTGTCACGGCTTCAGGACAGCTCTACATGATCGATACATTTGGATCAGAAGGGTCTGCTTCGGCCATGGCGGCTCTTACTTTGGTGCGCAACGGCTCCGGGGCTTTCTTGCCCCTTGCTGCACCGCCATTGTACCGCAAGCTGGGCCTAGGTTGGGGCAACAGTGTCCTTGGGTTCATTTCCTTCACGTTTGTGCCTCTCGCGTTCCTTTTCTACAAGTTTGGACAGAGGCTGAGGGAACGATTTCCATTTCAGATCTGAGCGGATTTCCTGGGAACAATTGAGGTAACAAGGATACAGCGCTGGAAACGGTTAAAGAGGAAAGGCATGATATTGTATAATATTCGCGGACTTAATTGTATAATTAGCAATCTCGACTCCAGCACAATGCGATGAGCATTCACTAGTTCCCAAAGACAGACTTGACGTGCTGCTCATGACACTATCGCCTCGTTAAACGCATGAAGATGAGGCTACCAATAATGCGCTAAACTCATGTTTCCTAGTGCTCTTAGCGGAACAAATCGTGAGACTTCGGTGCTACCAGATTGTGTCATTCGATCGTACATGGCGTCGGAGTGGTCCGGAGGACTTCGTGTTTCTTCGAAGGCAGCCTCTCCTGTTTTGTTTTTCGGCCATGTCCCTACCATTAGTATCCAACACATCTTTGTCGCGTTTGCCTTGAAAGCGCTTTGACCGCCTCACGTAGCCCCTCTCATACTTGGTGGTCGCTCCCTCCACTATCAGTAACGTAAACTTAGCATCCTTAACATACCTTGACATACCCCATCTTACCTTCCATATCCATTCTAGAAACTAAACACACGGGCGCAGCGCAACACCATGCCAACTACCACTACATACGACGTCATCATCGCCGGCGCCGGCCCCGTCGGCCTCTTCCTCGCGTGCGAACTAGCTCTGACTAACGTTTCTGTCCTTGTGCTTCAGAACAGCCCTAGCCTGGAAGACCCCTGGCGCGACGGGCCGCTGGGCTTCCGTCTCCTTTCCCACGGCTCTACGGAGATCTTTCACCGTCGCGGAATATTGGATAAAGTCATCGCGAGAGAGCTGACACCGGGCGAGACGACACTTTCCGGGGGAAAGCCCGAAGCGAACGGAACTGGGAAGAGGCAGAGGCGGCCTGGCGACTTCCCGGTCGCCAGTCACTTCGCAGGGATATTGGTCATGAGCAAGGATGTGAACTGGGAGATGTGGAGGGAGGTGTTGCCTGGTCCGAGTGCGTTTGGGGGCGCACTTAAGCAGGGACAACTTGTGGGAGTCTTGTGGGAGAGGGCGAAGGAATTGGGAGTGGACATAAGGCTGGGCTGGGAGGTTGGAAGATTTGCAGACACTGGGTATGGAGTCAAGATTTGGGCCGCAAAGACGGAAGGGGATGGAACCGAAGAGGAGTTTGAGGCAAAGTATCTGGTTGGCGCGGACGGTGGGAGGAGCTTCGTGAGACAACACGCTGGGTTTACGATGGAGGGGAATGAAGCGAGCTGGACGGGGTACATGGCTGACTGTGAATTGGAGGCGAAGTCTAAAGAAGCGCTAACGCCTGGCTTCCATCGCACGCAGAAGGGGGCGTATGCGAGTAGGCATCCCACAACTTTCGTCCTGGACTTCGACAACAAAGGAGATGCAGGCCGTGCGCGCAGACCAGAAGTCACCCGCGAAGTCTTCGAATCCGTTCTCAGGCGTGTTGTGGGAAAAGATGACCTCGCTGTCGACTCATTGAATCTAGGTGGCTCCTTTACCGACCGGGCAAAGCTCGTTACACAATACCGCCGAGGCCGCATACTCCTCGCCGGCGACGCAGCACACATACACTCGCCGCTCGGGGGACAAGGCTTGAATCTGGGCCTTGCAGAAGCTCTCAATCTAGGCTGGAAACTCGGTGCCGTGGTGAAGGGTCTAGCTCCTGAAACCCTGCTTGATACGTACGAGAAGGAGCGGCGGCCTATTGCAAGGGAGGTCCTCGAGATGATACGCGCACATACAGCTGCCATAGAGCCGGGCTTACATGGTGACGCTGTCTTTAACCTCGCAAAGCAGATGATTGCGACGCGCGATGGGGCGACGCTTTTCGCGGCGAAGTTGATCTGGTATCATCCGGTTGTTGATGTTGGGGGTGACTGTAAGCACTGGCTTGTTGGAAGGAGCGCGCCGGACTTTGAGTTCAAAGACAGCACAAGATTGGGAGAGAAGATGCAGCGGGGGGCGTGGGTTGTTGTTAATTTCGCGAAGGATGAGAAGGTGAAGGAGTGGGTGAAGAAACTGGAAGGCTTCGTGTATGCAGACGAAGACGCAATGGAGACGCTGGGAATATGTGCGGCATTGATTAGGCCTGATGGGGTGGTTGCTTGGGCGAGGGATGCAGCTGAGATGGATGGCAGTGTGTTGGAGGGGTTGCAGGAGGCCAAGGCAAGGTGGCTCGACTAAGCGTAGGCTAAGGCGACTAGGGCAGTACTAGAGGCTTGTTTTCGGGCCGTCGAAGCGCCCCTGCTAACGCTACGGCTAAAACAATACGGAACACCGACGCGTCATCTCGCTACCAATTGCTAGGATGAATGCCTTGCATAGTCAACAAGACGGAAAGCGTGCCTACTGGTCTGCCGTTAGGATCACCTAATACGAAGAATTTGGCATACGCTTGTACATCTCAGCCCTAACCATTTCTGCTTTCGCTTACATGAAAGAAATCGTCGACCAGCCAAGGCATGGATGCGGCTTCCTCCCGCGGCGAACTGCCGCCCCTGGTACCGGTAGAGCGGGTGTGGCTTTCGGTCCGCGCCGCCACGCTTGACTACCTTCACAAAAGTCCCATCCGCTGCCGTAGCGTCCCCCTTAGCAGCGCAGTAACCTCATGCAGAGCGTGCTCCTGATCCGATATCGCCCTAAAAACTGGCGCTGCTTCCTTCTTGAAGCTCGCGGGGAGCGCGCATGCAGTGCATGCGTTCGAGGGTTTCTCCGACCCAACACCCAGGCCATCGCTGGCGCGCATACACTGCGGCTGCTGAGTAGGAGCCAAAGAGCTCAATGAAGTTGACTGTCCCGGCGGCCGACAGATTGAGCATAGCCCGAGCGCCGCGTCGCAGTCACGCAGGAGGTCAAGTGTGATGTTGAACGCAGTATAACTCCTCATACATCTCTCGCTGAGCAGATCCATCCCCCTCAGCTTCATGTTCCTATCATCCTGCACATGTGAGAGCTGTGATTGGATTTCATGTCCCATCGGCATATGATCTCTTATATTCGCAAACGCGCTGATGTATAGTTTGCGCAGGCTCACGTAGCAGCTCAGCAGCAGCAGCGTCGTTGACATATCAGCTGTGGATGGCGCTCTGTTCTGTGAGGACGCCACGAAACTCTGAGAAAGATGCCGTATGTGACCTATGGGGTAGTCGTCGATGGATTGAGTGCGGATGTCACTGCGGAGCAGCTGTAGACACTCGCCCAATTCTACGGCAAGATTGGTGAGGCTGAGCACGCACTGCGCAGAAAGCGCGTCGCGCTGCTCAGAGAAGGGTGACGAATGCGTTGGCCAGAGAGATACGGTCGAATCGATGGAGGGGACATCCCAGTCTCCCCAGGGTAGTTCGGTACCCACTATGTCCAGCGCATCGGAGTAACAGAAGGGATCTGCGTTCTCAGACTGGATCTCTCGGACGCGCACGCCATTGGGCATGGGGCTCCCCTCACTCGTGACCGACACCTGGTCTTCCATCCGTACATCTGGCGCGGACATACGGTCGTGAGGGTCTGCGGGCTCCTGGGAGTTGTCTTGCCCGGCCGCAGAGCGTTTAGACGAATTGGTCCGCCGACTGTACGTGCATGGGAGTTTTGCCTTTGAGCACCGCTCGCAGGGTTCGTGGGACTCGGTGCCGTTAGAGGGGCATTTCAGCTTCATGTAGCGGCAGCGGTCACAGGAGGAGCGGAAGGCGAGGAAGTTGCTTGGATGGGACTCGATCTCCATCTTCCCCACTTGAACTAGATTGAGGTTGAAGAAGAAAGAAGATATAGCAATGACTACGGAACATCAACTCAGGATCGAAGAAAATGCGGTAATTTAGACTGACAAACAGGCAGAACAAGCATTCTCACGTCAGCTATGCAGCCACAATCTCACTGTCCTTCTCCTCTCGTATTCGCGAGCAAGCTGCACCGAGCTGCACCGCGCTGTATGCATCTACCGGAAGATAGCCTTTCATCCAAGCGCACACAAGAACAGAATAGTGTAACCATTGCTGACGTTTGTTAACGATTAATCACTACTCATGACGATTTTACGATCAGGATGAACAAGCCATTGCGGGTTCTGAAGCCCATCCTCGCCCGTCCCGTGGTGCGTAGCACGTAGCATATCCGGGCCAGCTAGCGCCGGCTAAATCCCACATTGCAAAAGCTTCATGGACGGGCCGCTGCTCTGCCAAGCAATCGCCAATTAGGTAATGTCAGATGAATCGTCGGACCGAAGATAAAAGTGTTGATATGCATCACATGAGCTTAGACGTAGTTATCTAGCGTTACCCATAAAGTACTGTATGTCAAGAATAGCTACCTAACGTAGCGCGCTTACGTTGGCTGACGATTGGGTTGGAAAATGATCTTGGATTTTTGAGATACATAACAGACAGTATTGTTCGAGGACATGGATTGATGACGATAGAGCTATGGTCAAAATGACATCAAGAGGAGTTTTGTCATCTGCGATTGTGCGACGATAGTGAATCGTTATCATGAATATTGCCGTAACAGTCGCCTTTTCCCTACGTAGCACCGGGAGGAAAGTCAAAACCGATAAGGTTTGTGGCGTCGGGGTCAAAGAGCAACTTTGGCTGCGCCTTAGTGCGCAGATGCTTGTAGAGGTAATCGACCTTTGTTGTAAAATCGCTGATGTCCGGGCGGTGTTTACGGATCACGTCGTTCTCGAGTAGCTTGTCGAACACCTCTACTATAGCGTCGTGTGTGTTTGCTTGTGAAAACATGGGAGGCGTCAACTCTCAACGTCAAGTCCCATCTTAGTTTGCGTGGCGACGTTAGTGAGTAGGGCTGAACACTGTAAGTCAGAATGTTTATACCAATGTATGAGTGTATCAACTTACTGCGCGCCGACAGAGCTCGACACTTTTATTGAGATGTATCGTTTCGATCCTTGAAATTGGCTGCCGTAACAATCCACGCATATTGAGGGCTGTCATGATAGTCTGGGTATACGCATCGGACGAGGTGGAGACATTTATCCGTGTTCAGAGTGACCAGTAGGGTAACGCGAAGAAGGTCGAAGAGGGTTACTTGCAGGGAAACGTAATCAAGGCTATCTGATCGTTGTCAGACTTGCTACTATCAGATGATACGGGGTGCAAGAGGTAGTAGAGTTTTGGTATAGGGTCTAGTAAGGATAGACGAGTCGTTGTCCCTTAGACACTAATCTTGTCTCTTTATTTATATTCGCACTAGCTAGGGTCACATGACAAGAAGAAGCACCGTGTCCTAACAATCGTGCTCGGTCTTGTTTCATGTGCGGGCCTCACGATTCTTCTTCTCTTCTTTTCGTCAAGAGAATTAGTATGAGGAATGAAGACCTGGACGATGATACCTCCCCCCGAAACTTGTCAAGCTCACGAACCGTGAAGCTCAAGACAGAATGCTGAGCAGGGGTCAAACCAAGTTATTCCAACATCTCCTTATTCTGCATCTCATCATCGCGATTGGCCTTCTCTACTTGTTCTTCCTCGTCTTCCATATGTTGCACAGGAATATGTGCAGACTGAAACAGCATCTGATCCTCCAAGACGTTTTCTTTCGATCGCCCCGACCAATCTTCTCGACCTTATCTGTTGCTGGCGAAGCAACACCATTAACCTTCTTCTCTTCTTGGCCTGAGTATTCTGTACATCCCGCATATCATCAGATTCCTCCTCAATGTCGGATGAAGCTGGACCTTGAATGCATGGAGTGCTCATAGTTTGGCAGGCGAAGGTTGGTCTATAAGTCTTGTTGACCGATCGCTGTTATATCGACGCAGCTGTTGGTCGCGAAGGCTTTGAGATTCTCTTCTCGGTGGGTGCAGTCTTTACATGCTTCGCTTTTGGCGCTGGTGGCTCAGGGTCGGAGGTGAAACCTCGAGACCGGGCGCGCGTAGCTCTGGCATGGTGCACTCTTGCTCAGGTTCAGCGATGGCTCGCTTCTTGCCATCGACATCGCGCTTTTGACCCGCAGTTGTGGATAAGAGCAAAGGGGGAAAACAAGCGCATAATGACGGCATATGAAGACGAAAAAAGAGTGTAGGACGCGAGATAATATGATGTGGGGTTAAGATAAAAGAGTAGTGTGTAGGAGAACCTGCGCTAATTTTAAATTGCAGTAGAATCATACGCAGTTGCTTCGAGGTAGGCCATAAACGCGTTCTCTTAGGTAGGCAGACGTGGTGGATATAAATGTTGACTAGGCCTTCCTAGCTTTAGTTTTCGCTAGTGCGTCTTGTTCTCGCAGCGATGGTAATATGTGCGGAGAAATCCCTAACATCTGCCTGTGCGCAGTCTCTTCCCTGACCTTCAGCTTCAGAAACTGGATTGATGTGCTTGGCCATAGCTTAACATGCTTGCTGCCTTATTTTACTCCAATCCCTAGCGGGATACCTTCTTTGTCTATCTAGCATTCCGCGCAGTATCGCTTCCTCGTCACATGCTGGATGTGTCCTAGCTAATGTTCGCGCAGCTCATTTGTTCCATTGGCTGATACTCTATCGCTCAGTGTGAGGTGAGGAGGGCGCGTTCTGCTTCGCGGCGGTAGCAGTTGGGAGGGTGGAGGCAGCCTCGCATGTAGACACCGGTGCAAGATGACATTTTGGGCTTCGGGAGGACGATAAGGGCTGCCATGGTCGTTGCGAAGCTCCACATCGTTCTTTTAAGAAATGGGAAGACGCGTGTCGCGATGAGCGGAGGGCTTGGAAGAGTTGTCGTGAATGAGACGTCGCAATCGCTGGTGGTGTTGACAATTGGCCCAATGGTGGCGGGGGAAGTGTATGCGCACTTCGGGTCACTGGCATTGTCAGCGGTATTGCTTGAGGGCCCCCATGAAAGCGCAATGAACGAGTCTGCCACTGATATGAGTGAAGCATCACAAGCCTCTTTGTTGGGTCGGTCTGGCCTCCTTCATGTCCTTGTTGAGGCCTCTATCCTTTGATGTGTCGTCCGGCTCGCCTCTACCAGCAGCCGGGGTGTTGAAGACACTGGTACCTACGCGTTCGATATAGCCGATGCGGACGCTGCAACGCGGTTAAAGTGTCTTGCAAACTCATCGCGGGTCTCAAAGCGATCCTCGAGCGTGAGATCGGGGTATAGGTGGGCAATTTAAAGCCTCAGGCGGCGTTTCAAGAGCTTACGAGATTGTTTGCTCCAGGTCAAGAAGTAGTCGCTCGTCCCATCAGTATGGCGTCCGTATAGATGCATCATATGGTTGAGAGCGGGCGAGTAAGTCATGAGGTAGCTCGGAGCTTGCGAGCTCCCTCGCCGTTGATTGGTCACTGCTGCTCCTCCGTGTTCACCACGCACCTCTCCCCTTGTTCTAAGAAGACACTAACATCTATATAGCGAAACGACTACCAACCATGCGTATCGCCAGCTGGAATCACATTAATGCGGCCACAGAAAGCAATGAAGGTTCACCACAATTTGACGAAGACGATATGTTCATATGTGTCAGGTACACACTGTCGGTGACTAACGCTGAAACTCACCCATCTGCTCCAGCTCATATCGATGCATCTGTGTCTTCGTCTCCATAGTCGCAGTGAAGATCTGATCCGGAAGGCCCGTGTTGCTGTCTCTCCGGCCAGCTTTGTCTTCCGCCCCCTCCAGACCTATCACCAGCCGCAAAACACGTAGCGCTTCTTCAGTATTACTGACAGAGTCCGCTCTCCAAGCCACATGCTCATCGGGACGAACAAGAACGATATTGCACCCCCAGATGCTACGCGCATGCCCCTCATCCCGGAGATCAACATGCTCGAGTGGGACCGAAAGCGAAGCAGCAGCGTCAAGGAATAGCTGAGCACTATGCATACTTGAGTCTGCGAATGTGACAAGCGACCAGTCCATGCCGAGATGATCGAAGATGGCAGAACCGTCCGATAAGAACACATGGGGCGCTCGACTACCCGGCCACGTCGAAGGCGTATACTGTGACGCTCGAAAGGGCGGTTTGACCTCACCCGGCTGCGGTATCTGGAGAACATAAGACTCGTAGACATACCCCATCTCGATACCAAAGTCCTTGTTCTCGCCATCATGTTCTTGGTAGTGCTCATGCAGTTGTCTTCGTAGCGCTCGACCCTCCTCTGTGGGCCAATCAACGCGATGAGGATCTCCACCTTCAAAGAACTGAGCGACGTCAGAGTGAACTTTCATGTGTACACCCGAGTGCTCTACATTGCGTAGCGCTACAGGCCGACGCTCGGATGTATAGGATTCCATTAGTCCACGCCCACCATACTTCATCGCAACGGCCAGCTTCCAGCCTAAGTCGTACGCATCTCCGATACCCATGTTCATGCCATACCCTCCAGTAGGAATATTCTGATGGGCCGCATCTCCAGCGATGAAGACGCGATGGTCAGGCGTAGCCCAAGTCCTCGCAACAGCGATGCTTGGGCGCTATGTTGAGCGCACTAGGACCTCGTCAATTTTGATTCTGTATTTCCCGTTCAGGCCGCCGAGGACGGTGTATACCGCTTCTTCCGAAGTAATGGCTGATGTGTCGGTCCCGAGGGGGAGGAAGTAGTGGACAGTCCATGTTTCGATTTCGTCTTGGGCGATCATTGCGCCGCCAAAAATCCCCGGTTCAACCATGAAAAAGGTGTGCCAGAATTGGCCTTGCTTCTGGATACGCGTTAGATCGCGCGATTTGAAGTGAACGAGAAGTACGCATGTATGTCTGTGATCGATTGGTTAGCTTCAATCATGCTCGAAGATGATGATGAACTTACATCGGTCCACCATCGAGCGGCATCTCTAACGATCTCCTCACTATACTTGACGCGCCATCGCACCCCACCGCATACTCGGAGATAAACATCCTGCTCTCCCCATTCTTGAGCTCTATTGCTCTAGTCCTCACTTTGCCTTCCTTTACTTCAACATGTTCGACCTTCCACCCAAACCTCGCATCAATCATCTCATCCCTCTCACATCTCTCCTTCAACCACTTCTCAAATTTGACCTGACTGAGTCTCTGCCACGGCTCTCTCGGCATAGACCCATCGTTTTTTTGTTGTATTTTCCGCCGGAACTCGTCAACACTAGGTAATTCCCACTTGGTCACACATTCCTCCGCCGCAAGACCTGATGATACCAGCACATTGTGTGACTTATCGGATGGTACACCAAGTAATCGCATCTCTTCCGAAAGTCCAAGACGCCGTAACATCTCCATAGACTGCGCGTTGGTGAGATCCATTTTCGGCCATTTTGTTGTTGTTTCGTTGCGCTCGAGGAGGATGGAGCGGATGCCGTGGTGGGATAAGACGGTAGCGAGCAGAAGGCCTATTGGGCCGCCGCCTACTATCAGGATGTTATTTGTGGGGAGAGGCTCTTCATGAGTTGACATTCTGGGGAGGGTTATGCAGATTTGAGATAGGTGTGCCAGTGAGTACAGGTTGAGTTTCTTGCATTCACGGCTTATTACTTTGGCATCGCGACTATGCTTGTATGGCTCATTCCCGAAAGGATGATCGGTATTTAATGGCTGCGTAGCGTTCTTTCTTGCGGGCGCTTTTCGGGACTCAGCCTCCGCTGCGCGGGGGACTACATTGCTCCGGTGCGGGGATGTGAAAGCCACCGGACGATATGCGCCAGGTATCGCGGGAAATATATTACAGATTGTGTCATGTCACCAAAAAATATTGAGCGCCGCTAGCTTGGTCTGATTCCTGGCCTTCTCTCGCGTTGTCGATATCACGCGGTGCGCTCCATCCACACTTCTACTCTATTCGCTCAAAGGATAGCATCCTTCAAACACCTCACTCGTTTCCGGAATGCCTCGTCACAGATATACTACGGCGATCTAGAGACGGTAGATACTCCCAATGCAACACTTGTCGGCAGTACAGTGCAGGTGTTCGATGGAGACAGCCTTTGGGATCCAAACTTTCACCTCACAAGTCGATCAGAGACAATAGCTGAGGTCAGTCAGTTGCTGTAACTCTTGTCAAGTTTGAAAAGATGTTGATAGTCTGTCGCAGGTGCTGTGCCCGCTTCCTTCAGTACCGATGTTTTTGTGTGTTGGCTTGAACTATCGGCAACATGCAAATGAAGCGGGGATGGCCATCACACATTATCCTGTTATCTTCACGAAGCCTTCCGATGCGCTTGCTGGCCCGTTCGAAGACATACTTATCCACCCTGAGTGCAAGTGGATGGACTACGAGGTACGTCCCGTTATCACAGGATGTCTTTCATCACTTACTGACCTCTCCAGGCTGAGCTGTGCTTCGTCATCGGAAAAGACTGCAAGAATGTGTCAGAGAGTGAAGACGCCATGCAATACGTCCTCGGCTATACCGCAGGCAACGACGTATCTTCGCGGTACTGGCAAGCTTCGGAAAGATCAGGCAACCAGCATGGCAGCGCAAAGTCGTTTCACAAGTTTGCGCCTATCGGTCCTGTCATCACCTCACCGGGTGTCATTCGCAACCCTCACAAGTTGGCTATCAAGTCTTTCGTCAATGGTCAAGTAAGACAGCAGGCTTGTACGGATGATCTTATTTACGATATTCCAGCTATCCTCAGACATATTAGCAGAGGAACTACCCTTCGCAAGGGGACAGTGGTAATGACTGGTACACCAAGTGGTGTTGCAGCTTTCATGAAGCCTCCTGCTTGGCTGGAGGATGGTGATGTGGTGGAGGTTGAGGTTGAGAAGATTGGGAGACTGAGAAACAAGATGGTCATTGAGAAGTAGGAATGAGCATTATGATCATTCAAAAGCTATAGCATGTGGTTCGGTAAACCACGAGGTCCAATTTCAGGACGTTTCATCAGAGCCTCCTCCTTTTCTCCGTTTTGCAGACGCGTGATGAAGTCTTCCGGGTCAAAGTCTACACCTATGGGGTTCTCGGCGAAAGCCTTGGTCTTCATAAACTCCGTGGCATCATGTGCATTCTTAAAATTGTCGACCTGCGTCTCGATCTCATTGCCATCAGGATCACGGTAATAGATAGACGTGGTGGGTCCATGGTTGACAGACCAAAGCGGTAAGATGTTCTTCTGTTTACGTTGTCGATAAGAAACCAGAAGATCGGACAATGAGTCGAAGGCAAAGGCAATGTGCTCGAGGCCGCAAGTACCTCGGGCTTTAGCCTGGGTTCCGGGCGCTTGGATGAGGGCAATGCGGTGATGTTCGTCGTCGTAGGAAAGGAATGCTATCATCTCGTTCTCATACCCGATGTGCGCGCCGAGGAAGTCAGCGTAGAAGCGCACCATGTTTTGTAGGTTGTTCGTACGAAGGACAACATGCGCAAGTTTGCTCGGGGGTTTCACGACGGACGCAGGCTCGTCAAAGTTGGTCGCCATGGTATCGATAAGCAGTAGTTAATGGAAGATTAGTAGAACTGAACATTCCCCAGATTGCGGAGTGCTTTTCGTAACTTTATAGCAACATGATGCGTCTCACCTCCAGAAAGCGTAGAACATTCAGCTCAGTAAGATGGTGTTCATCCATTGCATCTTCTTGCGGTGGTTAAGCGATAGGATCGTGACGCGAGTCGGAAGCAATTGCTTCCGGCTGACCAATCGGGACGGGCAGGGGTCGTGGCTTATCACCCTTCGTCACTATCCATGACTTACCGCTTACGTCGCATGGGCCAATCCCCAGGCTTCGCGCCGGGGCCGGATGAATCCAATGCTGCGCGCGCCTCATAGATTCCGGCGCACAATGAAGCTACTACATTCGGACGCGCAAGTTTCCTCTCTCACTTCTTCACGCTCCGGATTGCGGTCCACTCTTCGTGCTTCAGGATGCCTGTCAGCCCGCCACCCTCTGGAGACGACTCGAACAGTCAAACGCGTCGCCGCAACGGGATGCAGAAGGCTGTTGTGGCATGTGACAGATGTCGCGTGAAGAAGATCAAATGCAAGTCGCTCGAATCTTGGCGAGTAGCCGATAGAAAATTGACCCTGCTGTAGGCGACGGTGCTAGTCCTTGTCATAGCTGTCAGACCATTAGTGTCGACTGCTACTTTTCCCGTACAGTCAGACGCTATCGAGGTGCATCGACTGCTAAATCACAGACTCTGCAACGACGACTGGGTGATGCGGAGCGTCTGCTGCAGGCCGCTGGACTTCTAGAACATCTGGAAGCACCGCCCTCAATCGTAGAGCATAACGACCAGCACGGCATACCGGTCTCACATCAGATTACCGCCGGCAGTCACGAAGCGAATGCGGAGATCTCTCATGGCGCTGCGATTCGCAGCTATGGCGATACGTCTCCCGACACGTACCAACACATCAGTCAATCGCCAACGAGGCTGGGCTTGGAGAATGAGCCATTGTCGCAAAATGTAACTTCCTTATCAGATGAGGAACACCAATCACCTGATGTTTCAGAGCCACCTAGCCGTGACGAACTTCACGGCCCTAGTACTTTTGCTTCTATCTGTGAGGATTCTGGAGTAGCCTGGATAGCGTCACGAATTGGTGTCTCAAACTATGCTACGTGCGCTACTTCATTCATGTCAACTATCAGTCGTAAGCTCAAACTTCGCAAACGTTAAAGTCAGCAAAGATTACCTGACCCACCAATGGCAACTGCTTGGCTTTATACCACGGGTGAGTCTATGTCAACTCAACGCCGGTGCTAGCTGAGCTCACGTTCATCGGCACAGCCTACTTTGACGAGAGTGTTGAAGCTACATATCACACGATCGATCGAACGGATTTCGAAATGCGCATTAGAAAGCATTACAACGATTCAGTTCACGATGAGAATCCTGGTTGGTACGCGCTACGCAACGTTGTTTTTGCAAGCGGATGCAGAATTGCGACATTCAAATCGTGCGACTGGACGGAAGCTCAAGCTCGAGCACAAGGATACTTCGATAACGCACTTTCCGTGGAAGCTGATTTGCTGCATGGAACGCCAGGACTTATCGGAATTCAGGCGCTGTTGATCATGGTACGTGGACAAAGTCCACTTCCGGTGAGTCAATACTAACGTCAAAGGCATTCTTTGCCGAGGGTTTAGGGGGCGCAAAATTGGCATACATGCTTATCGGTTGTGCCATCCGCCTAGCGTATGCAAGAGGCCTCCATCTTCAACCAACCTCGACATCCATATCGTTTGGTGAATCCGAGAGACGAAGCTGGATATTTTGGAATCTATACTGCATCGAAAAGCACCTGACGATCCGGGCGGGACGTCCATCGGTAAGATCTGTTCACATATTAGTATCGTCTAAAAGCTCACATCGACTCTAGGTAATCGATGACGACGATATCAGTTGTGCTTTGCCGTCATGGGCGCCGAATGCAAGCTCCAGCTTTGTGAAATGCTTTCGGAAGATTGTCGATTAAGCCAGGTTTTCTTCGACTATCGCAAGGAGCTTCACCACCGTGAAGGCCCACCAACAATCCTTGCGAGAGAAAGCTTGTCTGGTGAAAAGATTCAACACAGACCTAGAATCCTGGTACGTCAGCCTGCCTATAGAGTTTCAGGTTGGTTCTTCAATCGACAGCAGAAGCATAGCGCAGGGTCTACGTGTAGAGCATCTCATGTACCTCCATCTTTCCTACCACGGTAATATGGCTGCAATTCACTCTATTCTTGGCCATCCATGGAATCTTTGCAACGCATTATCTATTCAGCGCGACGACGCGATCGTTCGAGATCAGATTGAGGCTAGTAACAACGCATTGGCAGATGCGTCGCGAAGCATCATCCTCCTCACACGGCTTATTTCTGTAGACGCTGTCGCTCCAGTGTGGTAAGTCCAAAAGTAACTCGCGGTTTCATTCTCTAATTTTGATCATCTCTAGGCTTGTGTGGTACTAACCTCTGATCGGCATGATCAATATGTTCATATCGATACTCACAACGCCTGCTGCGGAGGCAACTGAGAAAAGCATCGCTATCATCGATATGGCTGCTGGCTACTTCGCGTATCTCGACTACTCCACAGATGCCATCTTTTCTTTTGAACTAGTGAAGAATCTGGCGCAATGGGCTAGGCAAGCAGTTTCTCAATCAGGCGAGCAAATTCCCGCTACGCAGTCCACACACTTTACCACCGAACCAGACGTGCCACCGCCAATGGAAAGCTTCCTTGTAGACTCAATCCTTGATGTAAGCCCTTGCTACTTGATGGTTTGTCAGCCAACTGAACTTGCGTAGACGGGAATCGACATCGATGGAATGGACTTGGGTGATTGGCCGGCTTTTCTTCCTCGCTTGCCGCAATTCACAACTTGATCTTGACAGGTGGCACACGGCTTACGAGGATTAACGCCCGTTTGCTACTTACATCAACACCATCCGATCGCAAATTCTCACGTCATGGTCTTGAGCTCTCAAACTACATTGAAGCCTCTCGCAGTGCCACAACTAATGAGTCGGTCCACGTGCTCACTATTGCGAGCGATTGTGACCTTCACGTTCTCCATCGCAAGACTCATATTCTCCTCTACCTATCTCGGTACGCTTGTCTCCTCAGCATCTGAGAGCAACTTCGTTAAGGGCGTCAGATCCTAGAAACATCAACCCAGTTCTGAAATGCAAGCAGACGTACGTCTTACCGCCCAAACTTGATACGACTTTAGCCTAGCAGGTGGTACAGATTCAGCCAACATTCTGGCAGTAAACTCCACGTCTACACACTGTCCATCTGCGACAGTCATCTCCACTCTTCCCAGAAGCATGAGATCCGGGCATTCCGTGTTGTGAACGTACACTCTTTTGACGGAGTGTCTGCGCTTCTTGACCACAGTCCATGCATTCTTGCGTGACTTGCGGATATCTACATGCGAAGTTGTTAGGGATCAAGCAGGTTGTGAGGTGTGTTGTACATACCTGCAGATCCTACGGCTGTGCCAGCTGCCGACACCATCACACCGTCAGGCGTGAACACTTCGTTAGCTAGTGTGTCGCCAGCTTTTTCGGTCGGATCGTTTACTGCTGAAAAGAAGTTTTCTATGAGCACTTTCATATATTCTGGTATTGGAACCACAGGCCAGACTGTATTTGTGATGCTGGAGCTCATCATTTCGTTCCGCGAGCGGTGGCTGGTTCAAACATCGATCATTTAACCCGTGATACACTCATCGTTAACTACATGATATACTAACTACTGGAGCAAGCAATATCCTAGGTCAATGTGCGGCAAAAACGATTCCCCCACCTGAATCCGGCGCAATTTGCTTCCGAAGCCGCTCTGGCCTCGTTCCCCGCACCTGACACACTATTCCGACGCTACACACATATGCCAGCAGCCACGATCATATCAATACCTGGGCTTAGTTGTTTGACTAGTCAAATGCGGGGAGCATTAGCTTCAAGCTTGCGGGGTTCCAGCCGCTACATGTCCCGGTGAAGCGAGTGCGATTTAGGCGAGGTCGAGACGTTCATCATGAGGCGATAGCAATAATCACAACCAACAACAATGCCTTCCACGAAGACATCATCAACATGAATGACTACAGCACTCGGCTGCTCGCCTCCACGATCACCACCCTGGTAATCTACTTTGCAGTGAAATGTTTACAAGTGGGCCGACGGCCAAAAGGCTTCCCTCCAGGACCACCAACAATACCATTATTGGGAAATCTTCATCTCGTAAGCACCATAGACCTGAATCTTTCTAAAACAGCAACTCATGTACGAGTAGATGCCACGAGATAGACCATGGTTGCAGTTCACTAAATGGGCAGAAGAATATGGGTATAATCATGCCTCAACAAGCAACAAGCCGAATTTCACTAACACATCGTTGGCCCATATACTCACTAATCCTCGGAACGAAGACATACATCATATTGTCGGCACCCGACGCTGTCAAGGATCTCTTTGATAAGCGCAGCAACATCTATTCGTCACGACCAGACATGTACATAGCTCATGATGTAGCAAGCGGAGGCCTACGCCTCGTAACAGCAGTGAGTCGGCCTAGCCTCGACCATCTATCTTCTCTGACATAAAGACCAGAAATATGGAGCCATGTGGCGTAACATGCACAGAATGGTGCACAACATCTTCAATATGCGCGCTGCAGTTACATACGTTCCTTACCAAGACCTCGAGAACAAGCAGATGCTGCGAGATCTACTGGATAGCCCAAATGACCTTATCAACCATATACGCCGATACAGCAATTCGCTTACCACTCAAATGGTCTTTGGGTTTCGAACGACGAGTAATGCTGATCCAAAACTGAGACAGCTCTTCGAGTGCTTCGAGAAATGGGGTCACTTGGCTGCTGGAGCAAGCTCGCAGCTCTCAGATCTCTACCCTATTCTGCAACACCTGCCGCCTTTTTTGCGCCCGAACTACCGGTATGCGCGAAGCTTACACAAGAAGGAAATGGAGCTGTATCTTGGGCACTGGATGGAAACAAAGAAGGGTTTGCTGAATGGAACAGGGAAGGTAAGACAAGCTTCTTGTCTACACCCGCATATCTGACTAATTCCACGCCTATTAGCCTTGCTTCTGCAATGATGTTCTTCGGGTTCAGGATACCGAGAACATGTCCGACGGACAAGCTGCATATCTCGCCGGCTCGCTCCTTGAAGCAGGCAGTGACACCACCTCTGCTATTCTCATCGGCTTCGTACAAGCCATGCTTGTTCATCCCGACGTACAACACCGTGCTCAAGCCGAACTTGATCAAGTCGTTGGACAAGCACGTCTCCCACATATCCACGATGCGGAGACGCTGCCATACCTCCGCGCTATCGTCAAGGAGTGCATTCGATGGATGCCCACGACTATCATGGCGGCACCGCACGCAGTCACACAGAATGACGAGTACATGGGTTATAAGATTCCGGCCGGAGCTACCGTGCTGATCAATGTCTGGTGAATCCCACTCTCTTC
The DNA here is from genome assembly GCF_907166805.1 of Alternaria atra. NCBI lineage: Eukaryota > Fungi > Ascomycota > Dothideomycetes > Pleosporales > Pleosporaceae > Alternaria > Alternaria atra. The sequence continues at coordinate 148,747 of NW_025091334.1, forward strand.
TCCCTTTCCTCGGACTAATCATCCACTACCAGGGGTTTACACATGAACCCCACCACAAATCCTAACCCACGGACCTTCGACCCATCACGCTTCCGAGATGACCTTCGCTCGGAATTCGAGTGTGCGACTGCCCGCGACCCATCACAGCGGCGCAACTATATCTTCGGCTCTGGGCGCCGCGTATGTCAGGGTATGCACATCGCCGAACGCTCATTGTTCCTTGCTATCACACGTCTTCTGTGGGCGTTTGATTTCATCCCGCCCGAATCAGGAAGCATGCCGGACGTGGATGATTTGGTGGGCAGTTTGACGGTGCAACCCGCGCCATTTGAAGTCAAGATCATAGCGAGAAGCGAGGATAAGAAGAGGATAGTGCATGAGACGTGGAGGGATGCAGAACAGACGTTGTTGAATGGCGAGGGACAGTGGAAAATTGTACCACAAGGAATGGCATTTAGCACGTGGATGCCTGACGTAAAGGAACAAAAAGAGTAAGCTGGTGAAGTGACGTCACGTGAACCATCATGCCTCTTACGTACCACAAAATATGGCGTCGGTCATGGAGGTATCTTTTGTTTCTAGTAGGCTCACAGGTAATGCAATGAGGTTAAATAACAGTTTCAGACTAACGTCTTTCCGCCACCATATCACATGTGCGACCAAGTCTACAACATGTCGAACTTTGCCCAATGCTCTGCACCCCCTAAAATTTCACCATGATGGTGGGCATCATCCAAAAGTCCATCGTTCCAGACCTCAGTCTCCTCTTCTATCATTTCCCTGTCCCAACCACTCTCAGCACTGTCGATACTGTATCCCAGCTGACTTTCACCACACGACACTGCCAATCGCTTTTGGGTTGCTTCACGAATCTTCGCCACCCAAAAGCCTCCTCCTCCAAAATTATTGTGGTTTGCAAGCAACCCATCATGGTATTTTCTCCACAAGGTCGGCAAATGCAGGATCCTCTTATCGAACTGGTTGCTCCAGCCCAAGCCGTCTGGCATGAGCACGTTGATGTCGATATTTGAGTCCTGGGCGATACACCTGTCAAACTTTGCAAGCCACTCGCGGTCGCTATCACTCGGGCGCAGTGCGAGCTCCATCATCTGCACTTCGTGGATGTGAGCTCGTCCGGTGCCAGGCTAGAAACGTCTATCAGCACTTTCCTTCATTATAGGGTGGATACAACGAACCGGGTTGGACAGTCTAATGGCACAGCTGTTGAGTAACGCCTTTGCTGTCTTGCGCGCATCAAAAAAGACCTTGGTCGCTGTACCAGTCTCGAGCAGGTCTTTCAATGCACATGCACTTCTCTCCCCATGATGTAGAGCCTTGGCAAGATACGCAAGACTGATTTTGTTGACTACACGCTTTGGTGCAACGTAAATAATCAGGTTTTGAGAAGTACTAGAGAGGTAGAGGGAGGCGGAGTTGCTTGGTAATGCATTAAAGCTTTGGAGAAGAGTGTTGAGCGCATCTGGACTTGCGATACGCTGCAGTGTAATCTTTTCAGAAGAAACAAGATCCATATTGTCCAGATCCACTGGACACTGCGTTAGAGGTAGAGTCGTGAGACTAGGTTGCAGGTTTTAAACTCATGGTAACGCCACTTCACTCCAGCGAGCGATACGTCAACTGTGCATCCTGCATCGTTTAGAGCACTGCCACAGTCTGAGCTGTCGGGCTCCCAAACCGATGGATATGCATGTTTCGCCAAGTTTCCTGTCAGAGCACCTAGGTGACCAACCGTTAGCCGCTGGGATTTCCATAAACTCACAACTGCGCAGGGATCGCAGGGCAAGATGCCCAATGAGTTGAGGTATCGCTAGATGCCAGGAATCTATTTTCTCTTCAATTTCGCGCATAAGATATCCTTGTTGGATGCATTTTTAATATATTGCTAATACCGAAATAGTTCTGCCGAGTTACTAGAGAAAGCCTGCTCGAAGCTCATCAAGCGCGCGCTTAGAGATTTCCAGCACGGTGTCGTGGTCCTGCGAACGATCTGCAGTATCCCATGCAGGTTCGCATTTACCAGGCTCGGTAACAAATTCTTCGGCGAAAACATTCTGCGACAACCTAGCAGGAAGCTCCCATCTTAAGACCATACCTAGTTTAGTAGCGTGCCCTACTTTCCATCGAAAATAGGCCAGGGCTTCTCGCCGTCGGTGACTCTTGTCCAAGACGCCCAGTTGTGGCGTTCAGTTGTGATAGGCTGATTTGACTGGTCTCGAGCTTTCCACGTAGGTGAGATGTTCTCCATGCATGCGCTGTAAACAACCTTGGTACCTCTCGGCGCGGGATCCTCACGTCGTACAGCGTTTTGTGTACCCCGCAGCTGGACGTGATCCCTCGCATGTGACCATGAGGCCTATTCTGTAACCTTATCCGGAGCACCACCCCCAGAATGTTGCAGCATTGTTGGACATGTAGATGCTTTTCGCCCCGAGGTCTTTTTGACTATTTGATAACCTTGCTCAAATCTCGAACGCTGGGCATTTTCCGTTGAACCTGGAACCTTCAATCCAGTAACAACCCACCAATGAATCCAATTCTGGGAGACACGATGTACACTAGCTCGGCACCCAATGGAACCTCGGTGTCCGTCAAAATCGCACAGTATCTGCTAGAGAACAGTCCGGCATTCCAAGAACTCTTTCTTCTTCGTCAGAAGGTATTCAGGAAGTAATCACCATATTGAGACCTTTGCTTACATGTTTTTAGGGTTGGGAGACCTCAGAGAGAGATCAGTATTTCCATAATCGTCGTGCACAATCCGACAACGCCAGTAGAAAGCAGATGCGCCGCTTCTTCCACATGACATGTGAGATCGGAGAAGAGATGGACAGGGAAACATCCGTCATTACACTTACGGCGACTGATAGCGATACGCCCCCGAGGGTCTTGGATATAGGTATGGCTCCAGGTGGATTCACTAAGACGATGCTTCGTAGCCATCGTGACGTCAAGATACGGGGAATCATACTCCCACTAGAGCTCGGAGGCCTCGAAGTCATGCTTCCGCGGTGGAAGACTGACTCGAAAATCTTTTTAGAGTTTCTCGATGTCACGATGTTGGCAGAGGAGATGGGACGGTCGATAAAGTCCATACCAACCAAACACACGGATGTCGCAAGATTCTCTTCAAAAAGACCGTATCAAGGCGAAATCTTTGACCTCGTATTTTGTGGCGCAACTGCTCAACGTGCGCATGCTCGTGCCGACTATCGTGAGTCAAGTGAGCGACTACAGTTAGTGACGAGCCAGCCAATTCTCGCACTTCAACGTCTCCGCGACCACGGATCATTGGTCTTAGTGTTGCACAAGCCAGAGGCTTTCAACACCGCTGATGTTATCCGGACATTCACAAGGTTCTCAAGTGTGAGCCTTTTCAAGCCTGGAAAGAAGCATGCAATCCGTTCCTCATTCTATATGGTGGCAACGAAAGTGGAAACACAGAGTAAAGAGATGCAAGCGTCTATCGTTAAATGGAAGAAGCAATGGGAGAATGTAACTTTCCAGTCAGACGACGCTCTCTCGACCTGTTCCCGCGTATCCGAGGATCAAGCCTGCGAGATGCTGGCAGAGTTCGGACCACAGCTTATCAGTCTTGCCACGTCGGTACGGAAAATCCAAGCTGATGCTCTTCGATCTGCACCATTTATCAAAGGTTTAAAGAGCACCATGGCCAGAGATCTTGCGTCGAAGACAGGATGTATTGAATGATGCTCGCACGCCATGAAAACCTCTATACGAAGGGTTGATGCGCTGAAAGCTATGAAGCAATCCCCAAACCTCCGATACCGAAGTATCCTCCCTCTTAATACGAATAATGAAATCGCACTACGAGACGGCGCCGAGATACTGGTCACTTTCAAGAGAGACTATGTGCGTTACTGGGGCGTAAAAGGCAGCAACACACAGGCGGGGATACCATAATCGATCGCAACAAGACGAGATTTGGAGGAGATGCCGGACACAGGATAGGCAACGGATCTGCCCGTAGCTGTGAACACGCCACGGAAGCGTTGCCAACAAGTTTGGGATGGTCTTCTTTCTTACGCAAACTACGCTGAAGATTGTTACACGTGAAACCACGCTATAGCATCACCAAAGATTGTCGGTGAGTCGCTGAAATTTGTTGTTTATGCAGCCATGTCATAGTCCCTCCGAGGATTCTCGGTCAGGAGCTTAAGTCCGCTGCTTCTGAAGTACGTCAGTGATCATGCAAGTGACTTTTCAAGTCTTTTCATATTGCGCTTTCTAAGTCAATAAAAACCATGTACATGGCCACATTTTGTCGCTAGAATCTTTCCTGCGTACCTTCTGATTATTTCATCCAAGTCCATTGATCCACCTTTGGAAACACCTCGCAGGCACCAGTATCGATCACTTCCCTACGCCTACAATGCCTGCTCCACAAGTCTGGCTCATTACGGGTACCTCTTCTGGTTTTGGAGCCGCACTTGTTCAGAATTTGCTCGTACGTGGTGACAAGGTAATTGCGACTGCACGTAGCCTCTCCAAGATCGAACATTTCGAAACGCTATGCGCAGCCACTCTGCAGCTTGATGTGACTGCATCAACCGCTGAGCTTGAGAATATTGCCAAAGAGGCTATTGCGATCTACGGAAGGATTGATGTACCAGTCAACAATGCCGGTTACTCGCTTTTTGGTACTTTTGAAGACGCCAAGCACGATCACGGCAATCCAATTGACCGTATTCCAGCGCTGACAAACATTATAGCCCTCAGGACTGGCAGGCACAGTTTAACACCAACCTATTCAGTGCGATTAACACCACACGTGCTTTCTTGTCTCACTATGGCAGCAACAAATCAGGGACTATGATCTTCATCGGCTCCGCTGCTGCTTTGAGTGGGATGGGGATTCTAAGCCTGTACTGTGCTTCCAAATTTGCTTTGACTGGAAAGCACCGCTATGCGCTATCATCGCCGGGGAATCTCTACTGACTGCCTACTGAACTTAGGCGGTGCGGAATCCCTCGCCCAAGAAGTTGCCCCATCCGGCATTCGCACACTCGTCGTCCAACCAGGCTTCTTCCAAACAGAACTTCTTAACGAAGCAACACCACGTACATTGATACGCAGATCGATGATTACAAGCCATTGGTTGATGGCGGTTACCGAAAATTCAAGTCCGTCAATAGGTGTCAAGCAATAGAGTCTTCAAAGATATGAGATGCACAGCGATAGTGTAGGTAGAGGTATATTGCCTTGTAAGACTAGAGACGAACCGCTGTTGAGCCACAACAGCGGTAAGGTAGGCTAATATACTGCGATTGCTTGGCATAACGGCCCGAACGGGCCCGGAGTAGCCTGGTGCCTGACAATAGGTAGCAGCCTAGCAATCCCAAGAAGTGCGGGAACCGTATCATCGATGTGGTCAAAGGGGATGGTCTTGCAAAAGGCAAGCAGTTTCCGCCTACGCTGATGTTGGGTGAAGATATTTGGTATATGACGAAGAAAAAAGGTGGAAGATCAATTGAAGCTCTTGAACGAGTGGGAAGAGGCAAGTTCAGGTTTGAGTTTTGATTAGGTAGACTTGTGACTAGTAATGCAAGCAAATTTGCTATTTGCCTCCAGACTTTGCATAACTATTCTATGAGGCAAATCCATAAGACAACAAGACCAGAACGATGTCTTGTGTTAGGATCGCGACTAACATAAGCCGTTCTCGCTAGGGTCTTGCAGCTGGGCTGGGGCGGTGCGTGAAGTGAACAGCCTCGGAGATACGCCGGGATGCCAAGAACAGCAGCCCCGCACCTTGTCGCCAGGATCTGTGGTTGCCTAGTACTGTACCACTAACATGAACACCGAATTCAGAACCCACCAATGAACATTGTCAGACCGTTTCGCGCCGGCTCGTTCATCGCACGTTTCCACTTTGAAGTTGCTGCCTTACTGCTCATTCGTTCGCGTGCACCGGGTGATATCGCGAAAGCATCACGCTATCCTGTGCGTGTCAACGCAAGCTGCCTGACCTGCCATACGTATAGCGCTCTTCCTGTCCGAGTCGCCTGTTCCCTTGTACCTGATCTTCCAGTTACCCCGATTCCTATGCAATCATGGAACTGCCCGAGGAGATTTACCTAGAGATCTTTTCTTATTTACCACAACACCATCTGCGACCAGTACTGCAAACATGCAGAACTTTTGCGAGCCTTGTGAAGCCGCTAATGTTCGGGACGCTCCATCTAGACGGTGATGCTCAACGCGGGATGTGGACGGCAGAATGGAGACCAGGGGCAGTTTGGAGTCACCAGGTCTTTTGTCCAGGTCGTTCACGGATTGTAGAGCTGGCTTCCTTGGACAGTACCGTAGACGAACTGATCTTATTGGACATCGTGCGTCATGTGCGCAAGCTCAAATTCAGTCCGAGATACTACGTGGATGGTGAGTTTGTTTCCTGATGAACAGTCATGCAAACATTGACGATTCATTTAGGATTCTGGTCGAACTATCGCCAATGGCTTCGGAGGCCTCAAGACTACGAGGAAGACTTTCATCGGATGTATGACATGAGCGATTTCGAGGTTGATGATAATGGAGAGTATCGTGGGATTCATCGTCTCGCTGCAGCACGACTTGCCAGACCTGAAAAAGAACGCGGGTTGATCGAAGAAGCCGAAACCATTTGGGAGGGAAAAGTAGCTAAGCAGTGTGAGAAGAAAGAAAAAAATTTGGCAGCCTTGGTCAAACTCTTCAGACATATGCCACAGCTGAAAGCTATCGAGATCAGGGAATGGAGTTGCAACCTGAGTGAATATGGGTTCGAGGGCCGTGTGGAGTAAGTATGACGACGCCAATAATGGTCGACTTGACTGACATGTTCAGCCATGAAGTATGCGAACAATTTGCTAGTTGCAGCACAACCTGGAAACATCTCAAACTGCTGAGTTCCGCAATCAAGGTGTCAAAGAGTAATGTCAAGAGTCTGTTTCTCCCCAAGATCGACCTTTCTTCCATCACGACGACTGTCGCCATCGACGATTTGTTCAGTTCTCTCACTGCGCTTTCGTTCAATACTGAAACAACCGATCCGGATTTAGTTGAGGCTTCAAACACTAATGTATCACTCTTTGCTACGTTGATACGTCGTGCGTCGCATACGCTCCAATTCCTAGAGTTTCGCAACTGCACTACTTCGCATCCGCACCTACCACCCGGGGGAAACTATGTTCTCAAGAAGCTATTCAATGTATCGAACGACGCGGATTCGACAGACATCACGCCACTCATATTCCCAGAGTTAAAGACGCTGAAGCTTCGAAGCCTTTACCTAGACACGCCGACTCTGATCGCATTTGTTTCTCGACAACCGCAACTGCAGTATGCGCATTTCGATTACATCTACCTCACGCCCGTAGGATACAAATGGTGCGACGTTGCTGAGCGGCTGCCTTTATCGTGCAGCAAGCTTTACATTAGTAGGTCTGGGCACGACAAGTTTGACCCTGATACGCCCACAGTAAATGGTCATATGAGGGCTTTCCTGCCTTACAAGGAGGGCTTTCCAGCAAATTCGGACTGGCAAGTGAACGAGGCTTTCGTAGAGAGAAAAATGGATGACGATGAAGACGCGCGTAAGGATTGTGGGTGGCATATGGCGCCAGGGCCGCCGGGAGCACAGTCGGGAGCACGGGGTTTGTATGGTAACAGAACGAGGGAGGAGTTCAGGGCTACGTACAGACTGGCTTATGATTGTGCGGAGTTCCGGAGAATATGAGTTGGATGTTAGGAAAGTTAGGCTGAATGATTAGGGATGTAGCGGGTTAACACGATGCTTGTTCGCGAAATATGCTGGTGGTAACCACCCAATTTTTTTCCTGGCATAGGTCAAATCCTCAAAGATACAGACGAGACCCGCAATGTACAATCACGCTTTGCCCGTTATATTTGAATCGTATGGCAATTCGCAAAGCATCATACCCTGGGCAAGGTTTAACATTTCAGCAAGTAGCTATTTGGAATATCTGCGGTTGAATCTACTCGATACAGATGGTCTGATATGCAGTTTCACTACGAAACCAGTTCCAGTCATTGGTCTTTGGTTGAACCTCATCATGATAAAATTTGGAGTAGCCCACTCTCTTGTAAGTGCTATAGTCCAGTTTAGAAAAGATAATGCCCGATGAACTCTTCTCTCCCCGTGAGACACGGGAGTTGATCTCTAAGCACCATAATTCGGAGGGCTGTTCTTCTGTACAATCCCAATGTGCGACTAAGGGACGTAAACAGGGTCCCGGTAGGCAAGTGTGCCACCCAATGAAATTTTGTCCTTGCCGAGTTGACATACACAAGTTTCCAGAGATTGTCAGTCGTCCCAACAATACTTCGCCATATTCGAAACCTAGTAACTTCGGTTCGATCTTCCACCTGTCAATCCTGAACGTGTCCGTTCCATAGGAAAGTCGAGCATGATCAAAGATCACAGGACCAGTCAATGAGGCCCATGACCATGATGGTCTAGACCTCTCAGTAGCCCATTTGTTCCTCTGATCCAGGATTCAAATTCAGTGGTCGTTCCTCGATATCGCCAGGAGCAGGGCTGTTTGCAAGAGCAAACATTGGAAACGCACACGTCGGTTGCTCAGCTGAGTCGAACAATATGTTTGCACCATCTACCCATTGGATATCAAGAACTCCCCTTTCACCACAGCTTATGATTAGCTTCGGGTCGCTAGGTACTATAGTGATGTTCGTAGGAGTGTACTTTTGGTAAGCCAAACGGAAGAATGCGCGTGCGGCTTGTTCTACTTGTTCTACCTTCTTAAGCGAGAAAGAAGCTGATGTACCAAAGGTGAATATGATATATTTGCAATGCTCGCAGCTGTGTGGCGAAACGTGTCCCAACATATCGTTCCGCCTGGAACTATCCATGATCAGTGTGTGATGAGTCCAAAGTTGAGAAAAAAGGGCTGGCGGAGTCCTGACAGCATTTGCGATCGGACAACGAAGCTTGCCCTCTCCTTGGAAGTCGACTTTTCGTACATGGGGTTGGTGTGTGGATGTGTGGATGTGTGGAGAGAAAGGCTATGTACGTCATCGGCCGGGACAGGTCATGATCACCAACAAATCATCGAGCAGGCCGTTACGTAGCCCCCACAGCGACCGCAACATGACCACATTGCTCATGTCAAGTTTGCCAACTCTTAAACTTCATTCGTTTGGCAATTGTGATCGTGCGTTCCAGTTGACTAGAGAGAGAATTTCGTGAGGTTTTGGAAGAAACTGCAGGTCGTTAACTATCGCTGTCACTTTCCAGATGCTAGGTCGCTTCTCCAAACATCGTTGTTGTCCTCTGTAACACATCCACATGTAATACCTTCGACTTTTGGCAGATATTACATGTACACTGGAGTAGCCTATATACTCCATGCGTTCGAGCTGGTCTGCACGGAAACTGGAGCGCACAATGTTTGCATGCAATGAGAAAATGATGTGCCTAGTATGCTGTTCACCTCTCGATGTGCAAACCTCTATTGTGATGGCCGTTTCTTCTCGGCTTTTTATCTTCCCAAGTCTTCATATGGTAGGGACGTCCCCACTATCGCACTAAGCGCATAGAAAGCGATGTGGCGCGTCGCGAAGTCAAACTTGACCGCTTACCATACTTGACTCACCAATGGGTTTACTCGCGATGAGCTTGAGCCATGTAGCGAGCCCCCCGATGAGACCTACGCTTTTGTACATTCACTTTCCAAGTCATTTCGCCTCACCATATTCGCGCGTATCGACTCTGACGTTGCAGTGTTGATAGACGGAACGATACTGCAGCAACGTCGGCTCATCGCATGTACGCCAATGCACCTCCAACGCAAACAGATATCTGCACCGTGTATACAGATACAAAACAGATCGCTGTGCCTCATATTCGCGCCTAAAAGATCTACCAAAAGTCGCCGCTGTCGCAGAGATGCGTGGTGATCCATCGTCCTTAGAAATGGCGGCCGTGTCCCCCAAAAGCCCTGGAGAGACCAGGGTCCGTGTATCGTTACATCCACCACGAGACACAATTTCCCCAACAGGACCTACAACATGTGTTACAAAAGGCGAGAGAAGCAGCCCTACTTTACCATCATCATCCCACCACGAGTACCACGGCTCATCGTCCTCGAAATACGTTATAAGCCTCCCAAGACGCAGTGGTGACATCTTCGCTCAGGGTTCATTTCAATCAGCGTCGCCATTGTCATCTCCATTGTCGTCACTCCTTGCACCAATAATCAAGCATGCGAAAGCTGTGATGGAACACGCCACTTCCCCATCGTCGCTCCCAGACGACTTCTTTCGCGAACCACGACTCTTGATCCCACCAAAAGCGTACACAGTTCTCCCTTACGGGTGGTACCGCGCTCGAGATGAGAATGATTCGACGTTTTTCTACACTGCATCTGGCTAGACGCAGTGGCTACGACCGACTCGACCTGCGAATGAACCATTATTGACCGAACATGCGACACGAGTTGTAATAGGTAGATCTGGTTCCAGTGATAAGACACACAACACCGAGAAGTCAGATATTCACCTGGAAGGCGCACACAAGGGCAAAGGGAAGAGGATATCGCCAGCGGACGGGGACAACGACGAAAGCGAAGAGACACATGAGCAGAAGCGCAAACGAGTTTCGGACGCGCAACAGACAGTATTCCCAGACCCTCGAGGCACCGCTATACAGCGTACGAGCGAGCCAACACTTCCAGACTCCCGCAACGCTGCTTCACATGATAAGGCTGTAGACACAGGGCTAACGAATCAGAAGCATCCCAAGGTCCTGCTACCGCGGAACGACACGCGGCAAGCGAGCACAACGCACAACCTAGCAGTCTTAGAGACAAACACGAGAGTTGAGCATAGTCATATGCGGGCAGAAAGTAAATGCCGCCCTGACTCCCTGATCAGCAAAAAGCAGAGTAGTGAGATTCTTGTAAAGCTTCCGCCTAGAGAACCTGCGCCATCGGTGGTGCACCGCCCGTCCATACTCCGCCGCCGTACCACTTCCGAATCACCAAGTCCGGACCTTGACCGCCGTCGCAAAAGAGTCCGCTTCGATCGTGACATGGAGATTGATATACCCTCCATTAGATGGGTCAAGCCTTGTTTCTTTTGGAACCATCACAATGGTCCCCGCTGTCGCCATCCAGGAGATGTCTGCCGTTTTAACCACGTATGCAGTGGTTGCGGTAGCCGGTCTCACGCCCGTACTCACTGTGACCACACTGATGAACGGAGCAAAGCCTTTGGACGTACTACACGTGCATTTTCTCGTCTTCAGTCCCCACCGTCTCCTGCAAGGGAAAGCTTGGATTCCGAGGGCAGGAAGGCAGATGTATACGGTCGACGGTAGTGTGAGCAGTAAGGGCTGTTGCTGGACAAGAGCTGAGTGTTTGGTCAAAGCTATGAGGGGTGGGATATGTTATTGACAGTTTCGTCAAATTCAGCAGCAATACCAAGATCTACGTGCAGTTTGATGATTGATGGGCGGCACCGAGATATGAAGTGTATGGTAACACCTCTTCGCAAGGAAGGATAGCATAGCAATACGTTCGTACGTATCTCTTGTAGAGAATGAAAACGGTCATGAGTGTGGTATTTTACAAATATTAGTAGTTTAAAGCTAGTCTATAACAATCATTGCGTTTTGAAAGTATGCTTTGCAAGATTGTCTCCTTCCGTTTCACTCTTCTCATCCGAGTTATTTGTATCCAGGGCCGTTGGTTCGGGGGTGTTCGGTTTGGGAGCTTTGGACGCAGTAGGAGCGAACTTGGATCGTTCTCTGATAGGCCCGCCGTACTTGTAGAAGACAAATGGGATGGGTGCAAGCAGGCAGGCTACTCCGGCGATGAGCGAACCGCCGCCGCCCACACCGAGAGCGTCAAACATGTACTGCGTAAACAATGGCGCGGCAGCTCCTGCAGCCGAACGCACGACAGTGTTCGCTGCCAACGCGCTCGCAGCGTACATGAGGTATGTGTCCGTCAGATAGTTGAGATATGCGACGAAGATCAGTAGGATGGAAGTCGAGAGGAAGACACCAGCAAGAGTGGGAACGATCCAGTGGACGCTATTATACTCTCCAGACCAGGCAAACCAGAACATAGTGATGGGGAACATGACGCCTCCAAGCATTGCTACAGGGAGGCGGTCTTCCGGAACGCCCTTGTGGCCGGATTCTGCCTTGCGTCGGTCCCTGGCTGTATTCGCAAAGATGATGCTTCCACCAATAACTGCACCGATAGCAGTCCCGAGGAGCGGCAGTTCGCCAACGCCGGAGTTCCAGCCTCGCCGTTGTTGGAAAACAATGGGATAGATGGTGAAGAGCATGTACAGCAGGGCGTACACGACCGCGAGATAGACAGCGACGGCGAACGAAATGGGGTCAATGAGAATCTTCCAGGGTCGTGTGAGAGAGACGTGGAACATGCCTGCAAGAGTCCGGTCCGTCACTTCAACTGGTGCCTTAACATGTTCATGCCCGGGAATCTTCAAGGCTCTTATGCGCTTGGCTTTGTTGCGGAGCACAATTGCGGGCAATGTCTCTGGAATTGTGAACATTAGTAGCTCGGTGATACCACCTAGCCAAAGAAGGACGTAGAAGCACCAACGCCAGTCCTTCTTCAATTCTAGAAAGCCTGATATGACGGGTCCAAGTGCTGGACCGATGAAAGTCATCATCGAAAAGGCAGCCATTGCATTTCCACGCTCAAGAGGTCCCCAAATGTCGGCCAATACACCTGGTGCGTTGGAGAGAGGAGCACTCGCAAATGTCCCCGTCAAGAATCGACCCACCAGGAGCCCACCGAAGTTAGGCGTAAAGGCGCAGAGGAAGTTGAAGGCCAGATACAGAGTGAAGGTGATATAGAAGATGTATCTGCGACCGAAGAACTCCGAAAGCGGGGCGAAAACCAGGGGACCAGCGCAGTACCCTAGAAGGAATAAAGTGATGACGAGTCCGCCAGCCTCGGTGGAGACATGCAGGTCAGTTGAGAGCGACTCGAGCGTGCCGGATGGGCTGGAGGATGCGAATGTGGCGTTCACGACCAAGATGACCGAGACCACAGTGATGTACCATCTTCGTGCGGTGGACCAGTTCTTGGGGTTCTCGATGTCGTTGGGGCCGAACTCAAGAAGACCTTCTTCATTGAGATAGACCTCCTCGGAAGCCTCAATATCGCGAGTCTTGTATGGCTTCGCCGTTGGCCGCGACAGGAAGCGTTCAAGTTTCTCCATGGTGGGAGGCGTTGCTAAGAACGGAGGAAGAGGGTACGGAGGGGAAACAAGCATTTCTTACGGCTTGGTTCGACGGTCATACCAATATTGAATCCCACCAGCTCGACTGATGATGAAATGGCTTCGGCCGAGCATGGTTTGTAAGGGTGCGTGCTTTCGGAGAGCAGATGGCGTGCGGAGAGCGGCCACCGGACGTCTAGTACGAACTCACGACGTCATCGGATCTCGGACTCGGGGATAACGTGAGCTCTAGGGTCGAGCCGGTATGTTGCTGAGTTGTGACTCACAAGGTGTGCTGTGGCGAGTTCATGCAGAAATATACGTGAAGATTAATCGAAAAAAATGGTGGAAGTGGTAGCGACGCAAGGTGAGGCGTGAAAGATCGGTATAGTCAATCGAATCCGGAGATAACGAGCCATGACTTTGGTGATCAGCGGATTGCGGCGCCCCAGGCCTTGGCTTTGCTTTTTCCTCGCCTCCATGGATAGCCGGGATAATTCGAATTGCTTCGATCCAATTTACCGATTTATGCAGCGATGATAATGTCGTAGACGCACTTGGTTAACGATCAAAACGGCGCTAGTGATGCTGCTGCTGCGGAGGTGCGAATGCGCGAAGGCGAAGTACGAAGGTGCCTCGTTCAGTGCTTACTTCGTGATTGGCTGCTCACAAACTTATCGACATCGATAGCGTCGCGCAAACAGAAACACCAAAATGTCGCCCAGCGCTGCATCTCTACAATCACGACACCCCAAGCAAGTCTCTCGATGCACATAAAGACGTCTAAGACAGTACTGCGCGCGTACAACGTTCGGGCGAGCAATAAGGCAGCCACAATGATTGTCACCCGAAGCATACTAACGGTCAGCCCTGGGAGACCAAGCTGACTACAGCGTAAGGGGGAGGCGAATCAAAGGGTGGAGCGGAAGCGCGGCCGTGGGCGAGAGATCGACCGGGGATCCGTCAGTTCGTCGTCACCGACGAAGGGCGACAGGACGGGACGGGTCCACCCACGCTAGCGTAAGGGCAACAATGGTAAAGTCCGGTATATCCGGGATATTGTCGGTCTCCGTGGTATGTCTCTAAGTAAGGCCGACAGCGATACCGTTCGCGATTTCGAAATCGGTGAGGAAAAGAGGTAGATCCCATAAAATGTGCATGTTGTTTATATTGTGCGATGCACCGATGGATGCAGGTTTTCGGCTATGGCGTAAGTTGGACGGGGACCAAGATGCTGCTCGACGTGCTCGAGATGATCATCGTGGCCCCCGTGGGCGGAAGGCCGTCGTTCAGCGGCGACCTGATACATGTCCTGGCTGTGTGTGCCGCCAAGAATCGTGTTTACCCATCGAAGCAACTGAGGGCTCGCACCGGTCAGCCACAGCTAGGTGCCCCACCACAGCTGAACATCCATCACCTTATCCTGCCTCGTGACCATCTCAAGGTTGGAATTTCACCAAAAACTAGGCTATAGGCTGTCAAATACGCACATCAAACCCCTATCCGATTGACCCCAGCAATGCGACACTACCGTTCATCAATCTTATTCTATCTTCGTTGATATCGCAGGTTGGCTTCTTCGAACGCAGAACCCCTTCCCACCGTCATACTCTTATCTCAAGCCTTGCCATGTTCCATGTGTGTGCCAGTGGTCTAGATAGCAATGAGGAGATCAAATTCAGCGGCGGCTTGGTAGAAATAGCAGCACTGACTGCCGTGATCGGAGGCTCTACTGCTGAGTCGATTGCTTTGGGCAACCGCGGCGCCTGTGGCTTACCATGGGCAGCTATGAGCTCCTTCGGTTCGATCTTCATTGTCAAAGCATGCATATCAGCATGTACCCCAGGATGGCTTCGGGATACCATCGGCGTGAGAACCACCGGCTCTGACAAAGCTGTAGGGTGCTGCTTGAGGTTGAGTAGGAAAGCAAATACACGCGCCATAACAGGCAGCGCTGTAGGGGTGACGGTGCAGTGGACCAAGGTATGTCGGCAGCGTGGGGGAAGACATGTCTGACTGGCTCAGAGCGATGATGCTTCTGCATTACTAGTTGCCGGGAGCGAAGCATTCGAAGACGTCTATGCCTTTGACGAATGGACAGCCGGTCCATTGCGATGTTGCACAGTCATGCAGCCTGGAGAGCACCTCCAAGCGAATAAGTACATGAGAGATCACTACTGGGAAATGGCGCAGCGCTCGCAAACCAAGCAAGACTGGATTGTTACTTTCGCAACATTGCTGAAGATCGTCGAGATGTATCTACTTTACCATTTCGGCTCTCAGCGCATCTTCCTAATAACCGGAGCTATCTGGGCCTACTCCTTCTTGTCCGCGATTGCACTGCAACAGTTTCACGTCGGAAGAGCCACGACTGCCGGCGAGCAGCTGCGCCACATTGACGTCGTATCTGGATCTCTCCCTACACCTCAAGTCGTTGGGGGCGAGCGCAGGATTCTACTCGGAGTACCCGTCAATCTTCGAAGAGGTCGCGCATGGCAGGTCTTCTGGACGTTAGGCGCTGTCGTTTGCGTGAGCTCCCTCCTTGCCACTTATACCATCCTGTCCAAGGAGTCCAACATCTGTTTCCGGATCTGGATCTGTTTCCAAGTAGTGTGGCTCGCACTCCGGTCGATGTTCTTCCACTTTGCCCAGCAGGTAGATGATATGAAACACATCATCGTACCAACAGTCAGGGAGAAGAACGATTTGCCGGAATTGGACTTGCGGCTTTTGGGATTAGCTGCCGGTGTGTCCAAACACCAAGTTCTCAATCATCCTAGGGGCGCGTACAGCTACGCAGACGACCTACAAGACCCCGCAGTGATCAAGAAGCTTTTCAACGACGCTGATCTGCAATATACTGGCAGCATGGAGGTTCCGGCCGCCATAGGACCCGGATCTGAGGTCGATGTCACAGTCGTCGCAGTAATCGGCGACACACTGCTCTCCAGTGTTGCGTGGCTTATGGGCTCGACTCTCACCGGAATAGATCTTTACGACTCCTGTATCTTGGCTATTCGCGTATCAGATCAGGTACGATTGATTCCGTCATGCCGTGTACTCTCTGGTCGCATCATTGACGATGCCGAACCCGATCCAGAAACAACATTGCCTTCTAACTTCCGGCCCAAAGGAGCAGCAAACGAGGGTAGGGACATTAGCTGGCGTTACTGGATACCATGTGGGCCTAACAGGTGGTTGTGGTACAGCACTCCTTGGGCGACACTCGCGAAGATGGACCTGGGCATAACGGGGACGAAGAGGATGGTGGTGACTACAGCAGAAAGTATCACAAAAGAGCTCTTGTCAGGCATGTTGCAGATCAGCATGGATAACGTACAGGCTGTGGAGGATGCTTCCATGCAGTCTGCAAACGCTGCTACGATCATAAAAGACATGCTGACGGGAGATATGCCAACGCTTGGAAAGACCGCAAGGTGAAAGTGCAATGCTACAGAAGTTGGCCGATATAAAACTAGTTGGATGTGAGATTGCTAACGGTCGTGGTGAAAGCAGCTAAGTGCTACCTGGTGCGAATCAATGAGAAATCAAATCCCCTCCTGGCGTAACGTTTGCCATGTATAAACTTTACTCGTGCTGCAAATTGCGTATGTTCAATCAAGCCGCGTTGTGGCAGTCCCACATGTTGCGCAAAAGCCGTTTTACGCACACACCAGCTATAGCTTTCCCGTGCACCGAAGCGCAAGTATACATGCTGCGATGATCGAATTCCGAACGCTCAAATCAATGTTCATCCAGCAGTTCATTCCTATGTTCCAATCATCTGACGCCATTATTTTATAAGAACCAAAACTACTACAGTAGACTATGTCTAATCCACAGGCTCTAGAAAGACAGCCGTTCTTCCGTCAATCAAGACTGAAAATTGAGCCTCGCCCTTTTGGTCTGCCACCGCAGTCTGTGAGCCCAGCCTGTAAACTCTACCTGCTTTCATATTCTTGAAGCCTAGAGTGAACGTCCCAGCCGTCTTTCCATTGTAAAGCACCAATTCGACAGACTCCCCGTCATGCGAGTAGGCTTTTCCGACAAGAACATCTGGAAAAGGTACCTCGTCCAGAATCGGCGCGCGGAAGCAGTGCTCTGAAGGACCATCCCTGAGAAGACTGTTCCAATCGCCATGAGCACCTAATCTGCTCCTCAAAGTGTTGATTTGGCCAAGGGTTGATAGTCCTTTATTCTTCAATGCCCCAGTGCGCGTTTCATAGACCGGGAATTGCTCCTCATCCGTCTGTCGCATCAGTTCATCGCGAATCTTGTAATCCCCGAATTCGGTCGCAACGCTGGCCATGGCAACCCGAACATAGCCACGGCCGCTCCTGTAATTACCAGGGTCTAGATTATCAGCACCGACAAGATTTGTCAACTCAAGATGTCCATCATCCCTCCAACGAAGATTTTCCTGCTTCATAAGCGCCCAATGGCGATGCGCAACGTGTGGAAGGTATGGTCCGCAAAATATACTAGGAGCCACGTCTGAGATTGCACCCGCGAGTCCCGGAATCGTAAAGCCCGTCAGCTCACTCCGAATAGGCAAGATGGTGCCGTCGGCGTTCGAAAACTCGCTAGCCAGGGCCGCTTCGAAACGGCCTTTGAGCCTGTCTCCGTAGTCGTTGCCTAGCACCTTGTCAGACGCCACTATGCCACTTATGCCCACCAGATTACACAGCGAATATATCCAGTTCGGCTCGCATGGATAGAGATTGTAAGGATTCTGGTCCATGTTGTTAAAGACGGCATCGGCGATCGAGCCTAAGTCGTATTTGTACCGGGCGCTGTCTGTAACGACAAACTCCATGGAGTTCTTTTTAGCATATCGATCATCCCGTGTCGCGATCTGGTACAATGCAGCCCCAAGCAGAATGTATCCAGATACCATCTGCGAGTTGTTAGTCTGCACTGGAAGAGCTGGGATGCCACTAACGATGTTGTCTTCCTTCACGGGGTCCCAATCTAACGTAAACTTGCCCATAAGCGACTCCCACTTCCAGAAGTTCATCACTCTTTTCGACATCGACTTTTCGATCAAGCCTCTCTCAGCTTTTGAAAGATACCCATGAAAGTTTGGACAGTAATGGTTTTGGAAGGCTGCGAGTTCGTACATGCCCTGGTAAAGTTGATATCGAATTGCCGAAGTCTGGAACTGATCAATCACATCGTGGTAGGAGAAGTCATCTATGGGTGAAAGCCCCATCTCAAGCACCCACTGCAGGAAGCGGAGCGTTTTTTTGTCGGCCTCTCGTGATCCCGGAGCTGGAGCTGGCTGGGCCTTCGCCTGGTTTTCCTGGACAGCATTCACGAGAAATGCGTTGCGTTTCTCGCGCTTCTTCTCGGCTTCTTGATTCGCCATCTGTGTCTTCCATGTCACATATGTCATGCCGAGGACACATGCCACTGTGACGATGGGTCCCGCGGCTTCCAGTACCGTCTCCCTCGCAAGCGCGACAGCAAGCAGGTCAGATCCTACCCACAGCAGAATTGGAAATACCAACCCCCCGCAACCGAACCACATAAATAGAATAAGCGGAATAGCGGCTAGTGTCAAGACCAGCGTTAAGATAGAGGGTACAGTGCAGACTGCAACGAAGCCCGCTCCTGGAAAGAGGAGACCAATTCCAGCCACACGTGCTTGTGTATTATCAAGCTTGTAGAACGCGGCTAAACCTGCGACTGTTAAAAAGGCATACTGTGCAAGAGTGCGCCTCTGGTAGTATCTCTTGGCCTTTCCTTTGCCGCACTGTTGCCGTATCAACACATCTGTCTCAGTTAGTCTAGTACTACAGCCCAGTCAGGTTGAGGTAACGGCAGACCTTGCAGACGAAAACCTTGCGGAGGCTCATGGCTAGATCGAGTGGTAGACAGTGCCGATTTGAAGTCTTTCAAACTATGCTCGCTGTCTTTGAATTCGGCTGTGTTTGTTGTGGTCGTCGTTGTGGACGACATTATGCGTCTCAAGGCGGAACAAATGCGGTTCTGTCAGCCTTTTCCAGTAATGCTGCGATATACTCGCTCTATCGATTGACAGGTCCCTTTAAATCCTCACTGCATGCGAAAGCCACAACTCCTTCATCGCTCGGATGTCCAAGTGCGACTCGGATGCTGCG
This sequence comes from Alternaria atra, assembly GCF_907166805.1. Lineage (NCBI taxonomy): Eukaryota > Fungi > Ascomycota > Dothideomycetes > Pleosporales > Pleosporaceae > Alternaria > Alternaria atra. The sequence continues at coordinate 168,126 of NW_025091334.1, forward strand.
ACTCAGCGCAGAACCGACGGCGTTACAAGCCTATTTAGGTCGTTTCGATTAGTGAACAAACATTGGCCCTTTATCAGCTCCCTCTCATGAGCTGGCGTACTTAACACTGCGTTATGTGCGGGGCGGGTGGCTCCAAATTGCGGGGCAGAGAGCCGTAACCCCCCGAAGCAAGGTCTCAGCCATCGTCAGGCTAGAATGCCACTCGGCCGGCTCGGATACTCGTAGGATCCGACACAATCACAAAAGCTTACAGACCGTTAGTGGGTGACAGCACCCTGCTACCGCAAACAAATCGCGAAACCTTCTGCTAGATCCAACTGATTCGTAACCTCGATACCTCCCAAAGCCAAACATATGCTGGATTCTGCTAGCCAAAATGGCATGTTGTATTCTCACTGCCTTCGTCATGAATCGAATCATCAAGATCTGTGATACCTTCGACATACGCTTCCTGGAGATTAGATACAGCGATGCAGAAGATAGCTGCGCACCAGCGGAATCGGTGAAGAAAACAACTTCGAAGACATGCCGCATCAGTATCGGTGGTATGACATGTGGTGCTTGCGTTGCGACCGTCACGAAAGAGCTAGAAAAGGGTTTAGGTGTTCTCAGAGCGAACGTCTCGCTGCATCTGGGTCGTGCCAGCGTATTATACAATCCTGCCTTGACTGATCCTGGGCGTTTGATGAAAGCGATCCGCACTGCAGGTTACGAGGCAACGCTGGGAGAAAGAAGCTCGGATGAGACAATGGAGAGACTGCGACAGTCGAGTGAGCTGCAATCACTTCGAGCTGCTATCTCGTCCGCGAGTGTATTTTCTACACTTATCCTTGGTCTGGAGTATGTTCCCATACTCTCTAAGAAGCTCTCTCTGGTATCTGTGCAGCCCAGAATAATTTCCTGGCTACTATTTTTGATAAGTTTCAGAGTCCAAGCGTGGGATGCACAGACTATCCATTTCCGAGCATGGTCTGGACAAAACAAACCGGCCGTCACGATGGATACGCTATTGAGCCTCTCTCTGATTGTCGGGCTCGGTTTATCGATATTACAAGTAACTTCCGGGACTTTGACGATTAGCTCTCAGCCATATGCCTCGTCGGGCTCGTTTTTGACTGTTGTCATCCTTGCTGGTAGATATCTCGAAGCAGTAATACGGAGAGAGGGGAATGCACACCTCATAGCGCTTTATGAGATGAAAAAGGAGAAGGAAACCTACCAGATCTTTGGAACTGATGATGTAATACCAGCATCTTTGCTGAAGAAGGGCGATGATGTCGTCATTTTGCCGCAAGCTACGGTGCCATGCGATTGCTACATCGTTGACGGTAGCTCATCCATCGATGAATCCACTATTACTGGAGAAGCATCACCCGTAACAAAAGAGATGGGAGACTTTCTGCTCGCGGGAACGAAAAATCTATCCCGCCGGCTGCGAATCACTATCTGTCAAGACCAAAGCGAGTCTTCCCTTACTAAGGTCATCGAAGGTGTGTCTACTGCTAGCGAACAGCGACTCGAAGGCACAGAGTCACTCGACGTCATCATGAGGGTCTTCGTATCTGGGGTGATGCTGCTCGCACTTGTAGCATTCACGATTACTCTCAATCGTCACTGGGGATCACCTATCATGGACATGATCACGGCCGCATGTGAACGCGCCATGACCGTACTGGCTGCTGCATGTCCTTGTGGGATAGGCTTAGCGACTCCGTCTGCGGCGATGGCTGGAGTCGATGCTGCATACTCAGAGGGTATCCTTCTGAGTGGCGGTATCAGAACCATGGAAGCCCTATCCAAGGCGACACATGTCGTTATGGATAAGACCGGCACTCTGACAAAAGGGAATCTCAATGTCGTGATCCACCACTTTGATGAACAATTGACGCTCAACAAAGATATATGTTATCGGCTGTTAGCGGCCGCGGAAGCAGAAGACGCTCGCGTCCATCCTGTGGCAAAGGCAGTCTTCAAGTGGGCGCTGACTGCAGGCACTTCGAGCGGGACGATGCACTTCCCAGAACACGTAAGACAAACACGCCATCTCAGGTCCACTCCTGGTAAAGGAATGAGCTGTGAAGTGCAGGCTTTCACCGATGTCTGGATCAAGGTTAGCATAGGAACAGCTGGATACCTTAACCAGAACGGCATCGAGGTTGCAACCGAGAGCACTGAAACCTCCAAAATCTATTTCGCTTTCGACGGGCGATATGGCGGTTACGTTTATGTTCAAGACACCATCCGCCCTGAAGCTTCCTCAGTCATCAAACGTCTCTTGTCAGACGGCTTGCGAGTCACTATGCTTACAGGTGATGCCGAGCCCGAAGCCTCGCGCATATCTTCCCTCCTCGACATACCAGTTCTCGCGTCGCGCGCATCGCCTTTCGACAAAATGCGACACGTTCAAGACTTACAACGACAGGGTCACCACGTCGTGATGGTCGGCGATGGTGTGAACGATGTTCTGGCACAATCAAAAGCGGACGTAGGTGTATCGGTATCATTGGCACAGGGATGTTTAGCTCGCGCGGGGAGCGTTGTCATACTATCGGGTGATTTGCGATGTCTTGCTGCTGCGTTCTCGATTTCAAAACAGGTATTAGCTCAAGCGAGAATGAACGTAAAATGGGCTTTGGTCTACAATGCCGTTGCTTTGAGTCTGGCGTTAGGCTTGTTCCAGGGTTGGAGTATTGCTATCACTCCGTAAGCTAAGCCATCAAGCAAATTTGTTTAAAACCTTGCTGACCCAAGTGTAGCTCGATGGCTGGGAGTATGATGGCAATGTCAAGCGTAAGCGTGCTTTCTATGAGCCTTTGGTTGAGACATCGGCTCCAGTCCCACAGAGATTGATATTGTGAGGAGTCGCGGGCGGGCCACTGCCTACAGAGATCGGATGGGGTAATGACGGACTTGTCTCGAGCCTGAACAGATGTAAAACATCAGCTATCTCAGGAGTATCAAGGATAATACGTCGCCATGTTGATCGCATCAAGTAACGTTGGCGGGCTTCGCGGCCTGATGGCGGTTGTCGCGGCGGTTGTTATTCGGCGGATGCCATGAGTCAGGCGCGTCACCAGCAGTAAAATACGCGAAAGTTGCGAATAAAAGAACAGGACAAGAATATCTGGTTCTCGTGGCTCAAACCTCTAAGAGTCCATTCACAAACACTATTACTATGCAGAATCCTCCTCTAGACCCCAAAGGTCCTTCCTAGATGCCTCGTATTGCTCAATCTCAGCCATATCAGCCATATAGTGTATCGCAGTAGGGCGTCGATTAGACAACACATTGCTCGAAACAATAATCCTAGTGTCACTTGCCCGTTTATATCGAATATGGCGGTCAGGTCCCGGTACATCCAGCAATCTGTTTGACCGACGGTTAGAACTGGAGGCAACAAGTGACAACGGAACGCGGTCATTCCATTCGAAATCCGTACGATATTTCTGTACCTTCCTTGCCCTAATCAGCGGCTCTGGATCCAGTATATAACTCGTAATGAGCACTGCGATCAACTTGTCGCATCTTGAATTCGTGGGACGTGATGCACATGCGAACAGCGGCTTATGCCTCACAAGTGCGTCTTGAGGAGAGAGGCCACTTAATTGACCTTCATCTGATATCAAGTTTGGGTTTGCACCCCAAGACAAGAGAAGCGATATCTTCTCACAGACCAGCTTTACAAGCGAGCAAATGCCGAAGTGCTCGCATTTGATTTTTCTGGAAAATGGTGTCCCGAAATCCACCGAATTTCTGCGGGCTCGATGCGGCTGTAGCTCTTGCCCGTCCATAACCTCTTCTTCTTGACATGTTAGACTCAATAGGTCTCTCACAGCTGTTGATAAGAGGGAAGTATGTGACATAGCTTCTGTAGATCCCATCCCTACACCTTTTTGTAATAGCACCTCGAGCATACTCAACGATGCGGAAGATTCGCTCTCAATACACGTAGTCAGCCACCGCCGATCCAGGTCAGGATCGCGTGCCTCAAGAGGAAGATAACTGCAGAGTCTCTTAAGCAGCGCAACCGAACGCTTCTCCAATGCTTCACATATGGGAGTCCAACCAGAGTAGGCTTGGGATAGCACGGATGCACCACGTGCCAGCAAGGCACTCACAACATCGCCTTCCGAGTGCTTGATGTGTGAGACGTGTCGTCTCTTGACGGAATGGCGAACTGCAATCTGGAGCGGACACTGCCCAGTCATGTCTCTCAATTCGAGGTCTGCTCCGTGGTCGTGAAGATTCCTGATTTGTGTAACTTTCTGATCGATCGCAGCCAAATGCAAAGCGCTTTGCCCACAATCGTTCTGTACGTTGACATCTCCGAGTTGATTCCAAATAACCTCAGGACAATCGGATTGATGACTAGCTTCTCTTAGCAACAGTATCTTAGCATCACAATCTTGACTTGGTGTGGCTTGCTGGGACAAGAGGCATTCCGCAGCAAGGAAACGCTTTTGGCGCAGCGCAATAAGAATTGGCGTCTGACCGGCATTGTCCTGAGTGTAGGGGTTGGCTCCGTAGTGCAACAATAGCTTAGTAGCTCCCACTGGATCTCTGGTCGATTCCATTAGGATGTGAAGTGGTGTCGCACCTTCCTTGTCTTTGACTTGTATCTTTGCGCCCCCCTCGAGCAGAATCCGGAGACAACTTTCGTCGCCCAGAACACAAGCCCAAGCAAGGCAAGTGCGACCGTTGTTAGAAGCCTGCTCAATGTGCGTTCCACCTCTAAGAAGTAGTCCGGTAAGCTGAGGGAGATGCTGCACAGCATAATGAAGAGGGGTTTGTTCTGCGCTTGTAAGGTTATTCTGTACGGCACCGCCATTCACAAGAGTCTCCGCTACTTTCGCGTGACCCCGCCTTATGGCAATGTGTAAAGGCGTCACACGATCAACGTCTGCGACGTTGAGCAAATCCAATTGACTGACTTCCTCGCGTGTGAGTAAATACTGCAGTACTTTAGTACTAGCACAGTATGCGGCCCAGTATACACACGTCCGATCGTTGCGATCTTTTGCAGCAACAGAAGCTCCGTGCTTGACCAGGTCTTGCACCGCCTCCAGGTTGTCGACCATGGAAGCAAGATGAAGAGGAGTCAAACCCATCGAATTTGGCTTGTCGAGGCTCGAGTAGCTATGTTCCGCTACAGCGAGATGCTTTTGCACACAATGTAGGACAACAGGGGGACATTGCAGTAGGGCTGCAACATGTATTGTCAAGAAGCCTTCACCATCGATTAGTGGGTGTGGTAGAAGTCCAAGAAACTTGATGAGAGCCACAAGTATAGGACTTCCAGCGATCCTTTCCGCGATCTTGAGGCCGACCGACGTAGCCCGAAACTTTGCTTTGCAAACATGGTAGCCCCAGTCACGCATCGCGTAGTCGAGTAGCCTATGCGTTCGACATAGAGAACTGATATCTGCCCAACTACTAGCTGTCGAGACAGGAAGCTGGGAGTCAAAGACTCCAAAGCACAGATACGCTTCTAATACCTCTGCTACGGAAAGATGGGTGTTGAGAAGAGCTGCTCCTTTCGCGCCGTGTAGGTACGCCTGCAAGGTTTCGTGCACAAGTCGCACGTGTTGTGATTCTGACTCATACACTAGTAGGCCCCCAGTCATACTCAGTAGTCGCTCGATCGTTATCATGCCCGTTCTGTCCAGATCTGTATCATGTGCCCGAATGGCTATAGCTTCAAGGAGCTCAGGAGCGGTCAATGGACGACGAGCCAAATGTACCCACGAGATAGCCTTCAATGCCAACTGACTCTGTCGTTGTGATTGTATTCTTCTCAGATAGACATCGTAGTGGTCAATCACTTGATCAGATGTACCATGCAGTAGATCACGAACCTCGCGCTCTGATAAGGCATCCTCGAGTGAGGTGAAGTGTAGGCTCGCTAGAAGGAACATGCCATCAGACCGAGATATGATTTTAGACACGATCTCTTCTTTTATCAAGGGCCGGCGAGCCAGGATCTCACGAAGGTCTTCGGATTTGGTGTCAGAAACTCGAGCCTCCAGGTATGTGCGTAAATCCTCCACCGTAGCGATAATCCTATGTTCGAGAAAGATGCTCCCCCATGGTCGGACCTTGATGTTGCTTCTAGACATGAGCAATGTCTTCAGTGAGCGATGTGCGGAGGTACAGGACAGCCAACTTAGTAACTCATGCTGAACCGGCTCGGAGATCTCGTCAAGGGCGTCGAAACATAGGATAAATGAGTATCCAAGGTCCTCGATGCAAAGTAGCAGTCCATCCAAGTCGGAAACGTTTGGCGCCGATTGACCACGCACTGTGCATGTGTCTTTCGTGGGCCGCACTAGTTCTACTAACCGCTCGGCATCGAGTGAAGACTCGATCAGTTGTCTTGTAAGTGCCGCCAGAACGGACCTCAAATCGTGGAACCTCTGGTCTTTGTAGTCGAGATAGATTGCTGCGACTAAAGTACACTTTGGATCGGACTGAGCCTTGATGTGCTCGAGTATAGTCGAGAAAATGACAGTCTTTCCGCATCCGGGAATGCCATGGCACCACAGAGTCCTAGAGGATTGCTTGTAGAGCCAATCTGTCTCTCGTAACATCTGTTCTGACCATCCGCCAGTACCCTTTTGGCGTGTGCCCAGGACCTGACGATGCTTCACAAGCAAATCATCTGCTGAAAGCCAGTTCAGAAGCTCGTTATGTGACCGCTTTCGCTCTTCCATAGATTCCTTATCAAGATGCGCCTGTAGATGAACCTTGATCTCTTCGAGCTTTGGAGCTGTGGAATCTCTCAATAGTTCTAATCCTGCTTCGATCACCCTGCAGTGTGAACGGATGTGCTGGAGATCCTCGGACATGTTATTTAACGGTTGTAGCGTCTTTCTGACCTCTTTCCACTCATCCAACTCCTGCTTCAACATCTTGCCCGCCTCCTCAGCCTCTTTGCAGAAGTAGGACCAGCCGTTGACGCTCAATGCTAGATGAAAGAGGTTGACGAACTTCTGTATCCCTTCTAGTCGCTTCTCGAGTCCCGGTTTCGCGTCAAGAGGCCAAAGAAGACGTGACTGTGTTTTCTTCTCTGCGAAGTATTGTTCGAGCTCGACAACGTGGTCTTTGCACTTGTCGACGAAGATGAATATTGGACATGATTCGGTGAAGCCAATTCTCGCAACGCGTGCAGACTTGAGAAAACCTCGTAGTGCAGAGGTTACAGACTCCAGTGTCTCCAATTCGTCTTTCAGGCGCTCCAAATGTTTTGGAGCGGCCTTTACTTCTGAGATGTACTCGAGGCTCTTTAGTGTTGCACGTGCGATAACATCACACGCACCAATGACGCCGGTGACAGCTCCGAGTACGTCAGGCATTCCACCTGCAATCTCGTGCAGTCTTAGATCGATCAGAGATGGTAGAAAGGGTGCGGACTTGTGTATCGGTCATCAAACTCTTGGTGTACAATAAGGATTGATTTCCATGAAAGCTACAACATTGCGGGTGCGCGGGAGACGCATTTAGATCAGTGGCAATCATTCTACTCGCACATGATGCACCTTATACCCCGCGCCTGATAATCACTTGGCAGCCAGTTCGCAGCTGATGCACAGCCCACTTCAGCAAATCTGTAGGGCGCAAGGCTGAAACGAAACATTGGGTTGAGATATGAACAACCGTAATAGAGCCCGGCCGCATGCCTTTGGACACAATGCTCTATTTGCCTCTAGGTATAAATGGTCGAATCCGCGACTCGCAATATCGTTATTGGTTTGTGAGTAACTACTCTTGTTCTTGAGTTATCGAGTTGCGAGCCTCGTTCGCTTCCATTGTTGTACACGATGATTGGCTGCATGACCGGTAAGCGCCTGTTCCTCGGATGGTCGGCGAATGGCTGATATCATGCCTCAGGCGCGTTGCGTCCCGTTGACAGGGTTCTCAGCGTCGCAGTAGTATGCGTCATCGTCGGCGCTCACTCTTCTTGTCAACTCATACTCTCCCGCATGTTCCAACTGCGTAGCAAGGTTGCTGTTGATGCCCTTGAACATGCGGTAGAAAACCATACCAGCGATAGCGGCAGTGAATGCTAAGACAAAGTATAGCCACTGCAAGTGCGGATCTCTTGCCAACGGAGCGATGAGGATACCCAAGGCACTTCCTCCCGCGCTTGTGAGCAAGAAGAGACTCATGATGAAGCTCTTCATATTCTCCGGAGCTTTCGCATACGCCAGCTCCAAACCCGTAACGCTGGCGAGGATTTCGCTCAGTGCGATCAGTACATACGCCGGAGCTTGCCAAGCAACATGGACTTCATTGGGTTTGAATTTCCCTTCGCTGATATTTCCAGCCTTGCAGTTTGAGGGGCTGAAGTAGCACGGTGGTGCTGCGTAGATGAAGGATTGGAGAGCGCCGGCATACAGCATGGCAAATGCAGCCATGAGGAAACCGAGAGAGATGCGCGTTATCGGCATCAATGCGATGTGCAGCCGTGTGCGAACGAACGGGTAGATGAGGCGGTCCATGATCGGAATGAGCAGAATGATAGTAACAGGGTCAATATTGGGAAGGATGTCGTTTGGAAGGCCATGCAGTTCCATCTGGCCAGCCTGCGAAACAAAGTTGTTTAGCATTTGCGAGTACGAAAGCCAGTAGATCGGGAAGAACAGGAAGACCTTGCATGCCACCAGCGCAGTCTTCAACTCGTCGATAAACTTGTCGTCCCACGTCACTTTCGATCTGCCTTGTCCATGACCCTGAGCAGAAGCCTTCGCTTTGTTGAGGTCTCCGCCATTTCTTGCAGCGATGAATAGGGCGCGGAAGCAATTGCCGATAACACCGCCTTGTGGCGGTTTGATGATGTACTGCTTCCTCCCTCGCACCAGTACGACATATCCCACGCAGAACATGATCAACGGCAACAAATATGCGCTCCAGAACCCGACGTGTAGTTCTAGCATCGTTGTTGCTATTGCAGATATCGAACCAACATTTATGCACATGTAGAATATCATGTAAATCCTCTGTACCGTGATTTCAGGATCCACAATGACCTGCTTGCCGCTCGCCAGAGTCTTGACAAAGGGTTTATTTGACCGCACTTGCTCCGCGATCAAAGGCGATACATTGCTCTTGATGCCGCCGGTACCAAGGCCAATAACCAGCATTGCGACAATGAGTCCAGGGTACGCAGCTCCACCTCGGACCGCCCACGGTAAGCTGGTAACGAAGAGAATTGCGATGCCGACCATGTACACTAGACTGAACCACTTGATCGTCGCATACTTGCCTAAGTACTGGTCCGCAACAACAGCTCCAAACAAAGGTGTCAGGTAGCACCAGAATTGGAAGAAGTTTGTCATGGCTGTCGCACCACTTTGCTTCAAACCAAGAGCTCCTGGTAGCCCATTAGGGTCGTCATAGTCATTGGCGATATAATTCTGAAATGGCCCAGAAAGTCCGTAATAAGCGAAGCGCTCGCAAAGCTCTACGATTGCTACCAGAAAGGCGCCGTATGGAAGAGTGTCAGCTACACGAGGAAGAAACAGCATATCTTCGGGCGTCGGTATAGAGCCAATATGTACCGGAGGATCGAACGGCATAGCCTCCACGTCTTCGGCTGCAATGTCTTTGCTATGGCTTGTCAGATCCGCGCCTGCAACCTCCGTCTGCGCGACGGTTGTGTATGCACCCCGTTCTTGGCCATTTTGTCGCCAAGAAGAGGACATCATGGATAGTGCAATTTGGTCCGCCTTTCTCAAATTGTGCTTGTTGTCTCTGGCTCCTCCTTCTGGCTCCCTTGGGTATCTGCCTGTTCCAGCGATCGAACCCTTTTGCTGTGAGTGTTGGTTGCGCTCACATAATCGAAATGCGCGCGGACTGTATGGTAGCGGGCATTGCGAGAGAGATGGGCGTTCGGGCTATGAATAGATGGAATTGAAGATGAAGACACGCATTCTGGAATGTGAGACAGTGCTCGCGCCCGATCTAGGCCGGATTGGTCGCTGAATAGCCCCACAGTGCACAGCCACACCTAGAGGGACCTCGTGGCCGCGACGTTCACAGCTTAAAATTATCTCGCAGGATCTCAAGACAAAGTAGATACCCAATCATTTTCGACGCGCCACGTGCGATTCTATTTGGATCGTTGAATGTGGTCATCCTTGGGTTCGCGTTTACTCTGGGCAATGAGCCACTCACGACGCTCGCAACGTCAGTATCGACGACATGAACAACGTGAAAGTCCTCCCGTACATGCAGGACATCAGAACATGAAGGGTAAGCCCGATCAACTTTTCTCCTTGCTTATGCCTTATCCGCAAAAAACCCATCCAACCTCTTTCCTACATCTTGCACCCCCAACCCACCCGTCAAACTCCCCCTAATCCACTTCGGCAGCTTGTCCTGTATCCTCTTACTTCCATACCTCCTATCCAACATTAAAATCGTGGCATAATCCCCCTTATGTCTAATCGCCCTCCCCACACACTGATTAACAGCGCGCATACAAGCATTCTCATAAAACTCACGCGCAGCCGCCTTACCATCGCCACCACTCTTCGCTTGTTTGGCGGAGATGTACTGCATCTTTGCTTTCCACTCCGCCGAATGCGGGTTGGGGAAGGGGAGGCCGACGACGACGACGCCGCGGCCGAGTGCGTCGCTGAAGTTGATGCCTTCAGATAAGGTGCCGCCGATTACGGCGAAGAGGAGAGCACCGCGGCCGTTACCGGAGGCGATTGCTGCGCTGTAGGCTGTGAGAACGGAGTCTACTGTCGCTTCTTTGGTTGCTGGTGACTGGCTAGACGGCTGCTGTTGGCTGCGCTGCTCCAGGAAAACAGGCTTTGTTCGTGTGAAGCTATCCCAGTAAGTGGACGTCGAAGATGGTTGCTTGATGCGCTTCCAGGCTGCGATACAAGCGTCGAGAAATGAATAGCTGGGGAAGAAGACTACCACACCATCTGGAATGTGCTGCGCGAATGTCATAATGGTGTTGCCGAGATCGACCATGGTTTTCTCTTTGTTGCGATTTTCGAACGTGAAGTCAAACTCAGCCCCGCTGGTTGCTCGAACGATGGGTGCAGCAAGGAGGTTAGAAGGCGGTATGACATGGCCGCAGGAGAGCGTCATAATATTTGAGGGGTTGAGATATGATAGCAGGTGTTGCTCATAGTCGCTCATCGGCGACATGGTACCACCCGCCAATACCACTGCTCTCGCTTCTTCAACGATGTCTTTGAAGTGGTAGGTTGGATCCAGGAGCATGTATCGCAACGTTGTGCCTACGGCCTCTTCCTTCGAATAGAAGAAGCGGCCTTCGCTGGACGGGTTCATCAGAGAGAGAAGAAAGGCTTGCACATGCATCAAGACCGGTACAGTGTGTCGTGGCCCACTTTTGACCGACTTTGTGATTGACATGTGCGCGCTTCCACTTTCCGCTTGCTCGGAATATACAGTGTACCCGTCTACTTTGCGCGCCAGCCTGCTTTCCTGAAGGTACGTATTGAGCTTATAAATGTTGATCTGATCAACGCCTTTACCAGACATGATCGCAGCCATGTCTATCAAGCCGTCTGTCGCCTTCGCGTTGGCGTCAATTGACTGCAAGTAGGCGATGATTGAGTCCAGTATGCGAACCGTCTGGGCGACATAAACCCGATTTTTCCCTTTGAGCTTATTCCGGAACTTCTGGAGGTATGCCGTAAGTTGGGCGCGCGCTTGTTGCACTTGGTCTAGGGTTACAGACACGGAGTAAATGCCTGTGATGGCATCCATCAGGTTGTGCGCTTCATCAATGATGACAATGTGATCTTTGAGGGAGAGACCAAGTGCTTCGCGAGCCGTGCGCTGTAGGAGTAGCGGATATGGCAACGTTACAATCTAACCCTATCAGTACATAAATCCATCTTGGAGAAGCGCCGCCAGACTTACCTCACAGTACTTGGTTGCTGGTCTAGAAGCGTAGTAAGGACATACACCCAGCTTCTTCCCCAGCACTCCCAAGTCCTCGATGTCTCTAATCTTCGCAAGCGCATGGTCTCGAAATTCATTGACTAACGGCTCGCTCTCTTTTGTTGGCATATGAGGACAGCGGCTCTCCGTCTTGGTGTTCTGTTGAAGCTCTAAGCAACGTTCATTGATCGCAGTGGCGCTTCCAAGCTTGTTGACTTTGCTGTTGATGCAAAGATTCTTCCTAGATCCAAGAGTGAGATGCTTCGCGTCTTCTACGAGTGAATCTACCCCGGCATCGTTCGCATTGTCGTCCGGAGCGATGGCGGGCGGCATCTTGACGCGGCCCAGCTCGCTGGAGAACTGGGTCAACTGGGAGTGTGTTCGAGAGCAGAAGAATATCTTCGTTTCGTCAGGCGGCTCTCCATCCTCATCTTTCGAAGCATCGGCAGTATAACCAAGTGATGCCATCAACGCTTGAGTTTCTGCTGATAGCCCGGACTCATCAAACGTGCCAGCTCTTGCACGTTTGTGAGATTCCTCATCACTCTCATAGTCGCCCAGCGCGAATTGCGCTTCGTCATCGTTCTCGACATCGCCCCCCGCAACCTTCTGTCTCTTGTACTTTGGCTCGCCGCTTTCATACCGTACTTTCGCACGCTTCTCCTTTGCTTTGATTTTGGCGATGCGGTCATTCAGGTCTTGTTTGCGCCGAAGCGCTTCTTGCTTCCGCTGTTTTTGAGCATGTTCAACTATCCAAGACGGCTCTTCGCTATTTGCCGCATCTGCCGTGAACCCTTCCTCGAAGGTACGTCTCTTGTGATCGCGCAGCCAAGTCAGCGAGCCACAGATCAAGCTCAGCGATTTGCCTGTTCCCGTCGGCGATTCGAAAATACCGACTTTGCCGTCTTCCAAACACGTGTAAACAGCGGCCATGAACTCATTCTGAATGTCGTACGGCGTGTATGGATGATAAAAGTTTCGCTTCTCGTTGGTGTTGTGCATTGTGGTCTGTTTGTTGCGGAGTTGAGCGACTCGACGCGACGCGTCCGCGGTGGAGGAAAACGGGTGTTCACGTGGTGCTTTTAGTGCGCGGGCCTATGCCGACTCAACAATCGTCCTTTCACCTCCATTTCCACGGGCACATTATCGGTGTCTTGATTAGGGACGACCTCGTTTCCCATGGCTTCCAATTTTCATAGTACGATACGCTTGACTTGCGTAGCGTAGCCGACATGGCTTTTTGTCCATACGCGGTGGCTGAGAGGCCTCTCGTGGAAAATGTAACTGGGCTTGTACACTTCATGCTATGGGCGTTGCAAATATCACGTTACGACACGCCAGACTCATCTAATATTACCCTGGTAGCAGTACATATCCGTGTCAATACGCGACCCTGATTTATGACTATTAAGCCAATCCCATCGAACACATGGTAAGAACATCGTCAAAAGGACCAGGCTTGCTACACAGTGAATTGCATCTCACAAATTTTCAATTGCACCCTTTTCCGTTGACTCAAAGCAGCATCCTCAAGGTCTGTCTTCGTGGTCTCAATTCTGCCCGCCATGATGACCACCCATGCTTCCGACCCCTCCCTACAGCCTCGAGAGGTCACCGATCTCTAACTCTGCGCTCTCTACCGTTGAGCAAGGACAGGCTGCACAGAGGGCTACACAACTTCAGCGGTACCTACTCGAGGTCGTCGCATACACTCTTGGGGCTGATCTCTCAAAGCTTGTCACCGCAATCTCATTCGAGTGGCCGACCTTCGACGGCTTCCGCAGCTCTGTTCTCGAGAAGAGGGAACAAACCCATCTCTTGCACCTTTTTCACATCATTGCGCAGATGCACCGTCGGCTTGCAACATCGTCTCTTGAAGATGTCAGAACGATCCTTCTTCAGGTCGTCGAAGCAAGCAGAACGCTCAAGGTCGATCCCGGCTTTACACTCGAGCTCGTGGCAGCGTACGCAAACCACCAGGCCAAAGCCTGGAAGCATGGGTGTAAACACTCACTTATCGTTGACCTCGTGGGGATCCGCCTTCCAAGAGCGCTTTGTGCGTACCTCGACGAAATTTCCTTACTCATACTACAATTGCTACCCAATGATATGATGCAGAAAACACTTGGCCTAGCATTAGAGAAGTTCGAGAAAGGGAGCCAGTACGAAAGCCTCCTCGGATGGATATTGACTCTCAACCCTATGAATCATGGCTACTCGAGACTTGCCGAATTTCTTACAGGCATAAATATGCTTGGGGAGGATGCGACTTGGCAACAATTGTAGGTCTCGATGTCGATGCCAAAGATATGAGAAGATGAAAGATGATCGTGCGTCTGATGCAAGCATTGTTATCTTACTGTGCCACCTTGAATTCACCTTGGTTTTTTGATCCCTTCATTTAGTAAGGGGGTTATGGTATGGTTTGTGTCGTTGCTGATGCGGTACGACTTACCTCCATACTACTGCATTCATGCTCTCGATACCACCACCACACATACCGAGTAAAAACCACGATTACCGACTGCAAGCATGTTTCAAGTATTGCCAGGCCTGCTATACTCGCTCAAGAGCAGTCAGAGATGTACAACACTCGCAACGCACCCAATACACACGTCCCAACCACTGCCAATCATCCAATACGCAACTCCAATCCATCACCGTTCCTCGCAAATACCACTTGATACTTTCTTCCACCTCATCGCCAAGCCTTCACCGAAGCAGAATACCGTAAGCTACGTTCACGGCCACGCTCCAACTTCGACACAATCGAACATGAAATGGCTCCTCATATCTTCACATGGGCGAGTTCATGTCCAGTGGATCCACAACAGAAAGCACCGGTTCCAGTAATAGATATGTTTGCCTGCTCCCAGCAAGTCAGGACGTAGCTAGGTTGTTGTGGAATGGTATTATGGCTTCGTTCCACCTCTTGATAGTCTAATCCCATCTAATTCCATCTGCCAAAGCAGCGACCAGCCATGCAAAGCCTATATCCTTAACCCTACCCAAACCTTTCTACTTCTTGGCTCATGGAACAGTGTGTTCGAATCGCCGCAATGACCACTTCGCATCCGATAGCGGCAACGCTGTTTGCTCGCACCGACCCAGAACATGCCTGCTCCACGCTCTCTTCGCTTTCCGATCCCGCTGCGACAGATCGCCTAGAAGAGGGGGCTGAGTAAAACATTGCTCCTTTGTTGTAAATGCAGGGCGGTCACATTCAATACTAATGTAATCCGCCAAGCCAGCGTCACCAGCAAAACTCGCGATACCATCAAACATTACCCAAGCACTCTCCCCCTCAGCCCCGTCTTCCCCAGAACTTCCTTGTCCGCCAACCCATCAGCACTTACCTCATGCTCTTTACTCCCCGCCTTTTCACTCTTCCATCCCAAATTCTTCTTCCCCGCTCCTACACTGCCCCAGCCCCAATTCTCTTCTACCCAACTGACAGGCCAGAGTAGCACAGTCCCCGCAACACAAAACACCGTCGCCCAAGCCTGCCACAGCCAGATTAACATCCACGCGCCTGGTGCGATGAAACGTATCCATTGGTCGACTTGGTAGAGGTCGTCTTGTTTCTGAATATAGTATTTGGGTTTCGAGGATATGTCGGAGAGGAGGGAAAAATTGGGGGCCGTGGAAGAGGTGGTGGTGGAAGAGGTGGTGGTGGAAGAGGTGGTGGTGGAAGAGGGCGGGGAGCGGCGGAGATAAAGAACAGTGGTAAGTCGCACAGGCGCGTAGTAAAACGGTATAAGCCAGATACGGAAGATTTGGAAAATGGTTACGTAGAGGATTAGGTTGGTTTCGTCGAATGCTGGTCTTTTGTTAGCCTCTGTTACCCTCAATCTCATCCTATCTCATTCTTCTACTACTACCACCACCATCATCACTCGTCCTGCTCCTTCGATCGGGGGTCGAGGGTCAACATACCGACACTCTGTACAGTACAATCAATCCTTGGACTCATAATCTTGTACCACCGATACGTTCTCTCCACCAACCACCTCGAATTCGGGCGACTCCATGTACGGCAAAATGGGTGCGAGAAGGCAGCGTCAGGTGTGAAGTATTTCTCGATGGTTGCGCGCTGAAGCGAAGGCGGTGATTGTGTGAGGAGGTGGATTATCGCGGGTATTTCTTTGACTATCGCGCGTAGGACTGGTTAGTGGGAGAGGTGACTGCGGAAATAAAGGAATCGAGGAGTACGGATAATACGGACCTGGGTTTTCCATTTCGGGTGCGGTGAGAGGGTTGGTGGGTGTGCGACGTGTGGTTGGTGAAGGCAAGGCTACTGAGTGTACTGTGGATGGTCGCGGACGCGAAGTCGAAGTCGCGCTAGTATGACGTCATGGTAGGTCACAGCTTCACGTCGATGCACCATTGAACATTGCAGTTGGACGATGAAGTTTATTATTCTGTTTGATTACTTCTTTGTGATCATTATGCTATCTTGCCGCTCTTCATGCAGCATCAATCGATCCTAACTCACATGCTTGCATCTACTGAGACCTGTACTGTTGGATCTCCGCCTCATCAAGGTGCCTCAGCTTGTTGACGCTTGGTGCCTCTCCAGTCGCAATGCCCTTTGCTAGCTCCACAAAGCCACCGATCTGTGTCCTCTTGGAGATAGCGTACTGTGCCGTGCTGACCTTGACGCGGATGATGCCAATACGCGGGTCTTCTGGGCCACCGTCGTGTGTGCCGTCGCCGAGATCACCGATCCAGGCCTTGAGCGCTGGTGAATAGTGCTTGCGGACGACATCACGGTCTGTCTCGATGGAAGCGTGACCGGAAATGGATGCCCACTCGCCGGAGCTGTTGATGAAGCCGATGTTGACGGACTTGTGCTCCTTCAAGTCGTCGGTCTTGCCGGACTCGGTGTTGGTGTGGAAAAGGAGGTCGAAGCCATGTCCCTCCTGTTTGTTCGTTAGCAAGGTCTTTAATGACCAATTGAGTGAGCCGTACCTTGGCAGCAACAGCCATGGCTCTTGAGGCCAGGAGGTCGCTGTCTGCAACCTGTGTGGTCAACAGGCAGAACTTGGTCTTGTCGACGAAGTTGAGCAGGTCCTCGCACTTCTCTTTAAGAGAGGGCTCCTCGATGTTCTTCTGGGTGTAAGGGTCGGCATTCTTGGAGCCGGTATCCGCGTTGCTGAAGCCAGACATGTTGTAGGTAGTTGTGGAGAATACGCGTTGAGGAGTAGAGTTGTGTGATAGCTGCGGAGATGGCGTCAGCTTCTGTAGGCACAATGTTCGAGGAGACCTTCGCGCTGTTCTTGCGATGCAGTGAGAAAGAAAACGAGACTGAAGCATACCTTTTGATGAGCAATTGTCGGTAAGCAGGTAGTGCGTTAGAGAGAAGCTGAGGATATCGCGCGAGTTTTGTTCATTGAGTTTGATGATGATGTCATTCGTGATGATGCTCGCGTTTGGAACCACATCCACCCCGCTATGTGGGGTAGCTTCATTTGACCATCACCCGGCTCTACTTTTAGTGTACGGGTGATCTAATCTGTAGTTCAGGGTCTTGCGTCATATCATGCTTGTACAAGCCAACGACCAAGTTCTAGATGGTTGAGTCGTAGAAATCGCCACGATCAGCAACAAACGTGAGCGCAGATTGGAAATAAGATGGTGATATTATCCCTCTAGATCTGCTGCGCGTCTGATAGAAACACATCGTACCCCACTCCGTGACCCCGTCCAATGCCATGCTGGTATCCCGTAAACAATAGCGGAGAACGTACCGATTCCAAGCTAGAAATGAAAATGTGGGCTAGATCCAGACTATGCATATGCCCCGGATATATGACCCAAATTCCGAGAGGCTAATACCTCTAGCGACAAGCGTTACACTGCGCGCTCTATGCGTCAGCGGCAGTCTCCTTGTCCTCAATCGACGCCTTCTTGAGGTCGTCAGCAGCATCGGCCGCAGCGTCCTTCTCCTGATCGAGCTCAGCTTCGGCGGATGCGTTGCCATTGACGGCCTGGTTCTTCTGTGCGGGCTTGCGGGCTGCGTCAGTGTTTCCGTTCGCAGCGTCCTCTTCGGCTTCCTCTGCCTCGAGGCGGTCGATCTCCTTCTGTGCCTTGGCAATGTTCTGTAAACCAATTAGTAATATTCTAGCTGTCGGAATTGGAATCACCTACCTCCTTAGTCTTGCGGTCCTGGTCCTCCTTCCAGTGTGCAAGCTTGGCCTTGAGCTTCTCGACGGTGGCAGGGACGTCTTCTTGGCTTGAAGGAGCCTCAACACCGACCTTGGCAAGCTCCTCAATGATACCCATGTTGAGGTTGAACTTGCCGGGAGTAGAAGCAGCACCGCCCTTCTTTCCCTTCTTGCCCTTCTTTCCACCAGTACCAGCGAAGTAGCTCTCCTCCTCAGTGTCCTTCTTCGATATACGGGTGCCTTTGAGGCCGGAATCGTCGACGGTACGCTGAGCAGAGGCGGCGAACTTGCTGGCGGCGGTGGTCTCCTTAGGTGGGAGTGCGGAGGGGTCGAAGTGGCGGATCAAGCCCTCGCAAGCAATGATCTCGTCGCCGTAGGCAGGTGTGCTGGCTTCCTCGAGACGCTTGGCGGCAGTCTCCTTGCGCTTGCCGGCAACGTACTGGAGCTGCTCCAGACGCCTCTTCTCGGCGCGAACCTTGCGGGCCTCGAACTCGTAGTTCTTGAACGCGCGGAGCTGCTGGAAGTAGTTGTCCTTGAGCTCCTTGCGTGCCTGGTACTTCTCCTGCTGCACCGCACGCGCCTTGTCCGTCTCCTCGCGGAGTGACCTCAGGTTCTTGAAGGCCTCGTCCTGTTCAGCCTTCAGTCCGTCCAACTCAGTCTGAAGCTTGGTGTACTTGTCGCTAAGCGCCTTGTTCTCGGGGTCGTCCAACAGCTTCTTCTGCTCGGCGATCTGGGCCTTGATGTCGTCAATCTTCTTCTGCTGGTTGTCGAAGCCAGAAAAGTTCTTGCGAGCCTTGTTGAGGGCGCTGATCTCAGCCAGGGCCTTCTTCTCGTCCACCAGCTTCATCATGCCGGTGTCGACCTGCTTCTGCAGACGGGCAATTTCCTGGTCAACATCCTCGGCCGACTTGTAGTTGGACTTGCCCTTTGCAGTCTTGAGCTCGTTGAGTTGCTGCTTAAGCTGCTCGTCGAGCTTCTTGATCTTCTCGAAGATGGCATTACGTCCGGACTTGTTGCCCTGCTGGGACTGGCGGATGGCGTTGAGCTCCGTCTTGAGTTCTTGCTGGCGCTTTGCGTTTGGCGAGTCCTTGTTGTTGGGCTTGGCGAGGTCGAGCTTAGCCTTGCAGGCGTTCTAGTCGTCGTTAGCAATTTTCCTAATTAACATGGTGGTGTGCGATGCAGCTACCCGCTGGCTCATCCCCGTGCGACTGCGCGCATTACACCGGGACATGTACTCACCAGCTTCTCCTGGGCGGCGGCGTGCTCCTTCTCCAACTTGGCGAGCTCCTCCTTGTACTTGTCCTCGTCAGGCTTGTCGGGCTTGACAATCTGCTGCTTTTCCTTGGGGGCAGCAGCGCCGTTTGTGGACGTGGCCTGGGCGGCGGGTGGAGTTGCGACGTCGGCCATAGTTGCTGTGCAGTCAATTGGATTGAGAGGCTGACTGGTAAATACAGCGGTGGGGGGAGATCTGCGAGACCTGAGTTGACCGCCGAAAAGTGAGGGTTGAGGGCTAAGAGCGGTGGAAGGACAACTATTAAATTCGAGGGTCTCGAGTGAACCACGGGCGGCATCCTGGCAACTTTTCCCGACCTTTAGCGGACGGGCTAGTGCCGCCCGCAGTCTCCATGAATCGAACATTCATTCGGGCCTCAGACATTCACCCACTAAACCACAAAATGGCAGAGCAATCGCGGGGCAAGATCCCTATTTTACTGCTCAAGACAAAATCGGTTCCAAAGGATACATATAAGGAGCTTTTTCTTACCCTCGACAACGGCCGCTATGCACCAGTCTTTGTGCCGGTTCTAGAGCACAGGTTCAAGCGGGATGCCCTGCTTAAGGTGCGCCAACATGTCACCGACCGCGGCTTCGTGCCAAAGTCACAGCAGGGTCTTGCGACCTATGGTGCACTTATTTTCACCTCGCAGCGCGCAGTCGAAGCTTTTAGTGAGGTTGTCGAGGAAATCCGCAAACAGGGGACCCTCGATATCGACCATCTGCTTCCAGAGAGCCTGCCGCTGTACGTAGTAGGTCCAGCGACAGCCCGCGGGCTGCGATCGCTGGGTCTCAAATGCCCAGTCTTAGGTGACGACACTGGCAACGGTGAAGCTCTGGCGGGTTACATCTTGAGGCACTACAATGCCCTCCACTCAGGTGTTCCGAATCCACCCATACTGTTCATGGTCGGCGACAAGAGGAGGGATATAATACCGAAGACACTCCAGTCAGAAGAGCTGGATCCGAAGGAGAGGGCGAAAGTAGATGAGCTGGTCATATACGAGACTGGAGAGATGCAGTCTTTCAAGGAGGACTTTTCGACCATCTGGCGGAGAAATGCTGATGAAGGCTCGAAGCAACAATGGGTTGTTGTATTCTCTCCAAGTGGATGTCAAGCCATGCTCGAGAGCCTGGGTCTTTTGGACGCGGAGACTGGGAAAGCCAAAGTTACTGCTGATCAGAGGGACATCCTGATAGCCACCATCGGCCCGACTACACGCGATTACCTGAAGCAGGAATTTGGCTTCACTCCCGATGTATGTGCGGAGAGACCAAGTCCAGAGGGCATTGCAGAGGGTATCGAATCCTTTCTCGAGAGACACGAATAAAATAAGCAATTCTGGTTTTTCCAGGGGCTTCGTATTAGTTGGCCAGGATGCGCGACTCTCGATGTAGGTTTGGAGGCGCTGCGTATAAGGTTCGCATAGCGGGAGGTCTGCTAGATCATGCGTATGGCTGTGTATCGCAAATCTAGGCACTCTCAATTCATTTCCCATATCCATCGTGGCTTCCGTACGATTGCTCGAGGCTGCACGTGCCTTCCTGACGCGTCGATGAACTAATTACTGCCATTGACGTCACCATTCACGCGACGCGCCTGCCACAAACTTCCAGCGCGCGCAAACGTCAGGCTTCTTCGTCACTTCACTCATCCTTTCCACCTGTTCTTGCACCAAACTCCAAAAAATTCCATCTCAATTGACCAGAATTTACCGACAATGGCAGGAACACGCTCTTCTGCACGCAAAACCGACAACAGTTCAAGCCCTGCAAAAGGCAACGATGTCGCAGCTGGCACGAAACGCAAGCCAGAAGTCGAGCCGTCCCCCAAGCGAGATCGCAAGGCGACGAAAAAACAGGCGACTATCGAGGAGACAATGGACACGACCAAGGAGGAAGACAGTGAGATGAAAGACGCTTCTGACGACGCTCAGGACACAAAGCAAGCAGAAGATTCCGAAGAGAAGGCCGAAGCGGCAGCTGTTGAAGACCTTGTGGACGCGAGCGATGCGACAGCGTTAGCCACTGGTGACGACGAGAAGCCTTCAACGACTGACGCCAGGACGAAAAAGGACGACACTGAAGCCGCCCCCAAGGCAGACGAGACTACACAAGGAGAGAAGACGGAAGAGAACAATTCCGAGAAACAAGAGAGCGCAGCGAAAGAGCCTGCTGGAGATGGAGAAGGCGCGATCGAGGAGTCTTCCCAACGCGCAAAGCAAATGCCGTCAAACATTCTTGAAAAGGGCATCATCTACTTCTTCACCCGCAACCGCGTCGGCATCGAGGACTCCGAGAGCGTTGGCGATCTTCAACGCACTTTCTTCGTTCTGCGACCCATGCCATCTGGAGCCAAGCTGGGCGATGGTGCGCTCGCCGACGATAACAACATCCGACTCTTTGCGCTTCCCAAGAAAGTCTTTCCCAAATCACACAACGACCGCTTCATGGCGTTTGTCGAGAAGGCGAATACTTCCATCAAGGAACTGAAGGAGAGTTTCTTCGGCGCAAACGAGTACGAGACAAAGACACAGGGCAGCCGACGCACCGAGCCTGTCGCACCAGTAGCCGAAGGTGTATATGCGATCACGCGCACTGAAGACCGCACATGCCATCTTGTCTACTCCACCACCATACCCTCTGAACTTGGTGAGGTGCAAGAAGACCTAGGCATCAAGGATCAAGGCAGCTTCATCATGAGTGTAAAGAATCCTGAGCGCAGTGGACCGGCTTCAGCTCAACTTGACCAGAAGCCTGGCTTCCCCAAAGAGTACGCACCATCGCTCTGTCTACCTATTTTTGGCTAATCACTAGCAGATTCATCGAAGAGTTCCGCGGATTAGCTTGGGTCGAAGTAAAGCCAAAATACTTGGACTACGAATATTGCCAGATTCTGCTCATCGGCGAGAAGATGGAGGCTGGCGTCGAGCCTACTACCAAGGACCAGAAGCATGACAAGGAGACCCCACTAGAGGAAATCGAGAAGCTTGAACACGAGGATGAGCTGCGCGTTGAGCATCTTCACGGTACGTTGTTGGGTTCGCTGCCAGATGCAATGTTTGCTAATCAATTACCAGGCGATGATTCTGTCTACGATGACCTCAAGATTAGCAAGAAGGAGTATCCTCAGGTTGCTACTACCTGGTGAGCTCGATCTTGAGCTCAGCTTCATACGACACCGGACAAGCTTTTTCCTTATCTACTGTACAAAATGTGGGCCATGGGCGTTTCAAGGGCGCAGGGCATATTGCAGGAAGGTCTTTTGGAGCTGGAATTTGGATAGCGACGGTCAAAAGAACGGATCCAGATTCTGGCTTCGTTCATGAACTTAGTAGCATAAATCAACGCACCACCTTCCATGTAGATGACGAGATGAAAAACCTTGTATGGGCTCAAAGTAAGATCTATATCAAGATGAACCACTCATTGTCCTCGTCCGATTCTCCTTCCCAAAACTGGCCGTTCATAATCCCATCCACAAAAGCTGCACCAATGAAGTTGAAACCTCCTTTGCAAGGCCTTATAAGACATGGTGTTGCCATGCCGTGAAGTAGAACTAACAGATCCCCAGGCCTAGCATTATGATTACTCATGCCTAAGCATGAGTTATCTGCTGTTCGAAAAGCCATCTTCCATATGAATGGCAGCATGTATTCAAAAGCTCTTTGCATTGGTTGACTAAGCTTCATTTCGCCGTTACGCAGATACTCTGACAAGTCGTCGTCAGGATGAATTAAAGATGCGCGGAAGGCTGTATCGTACTCCCTGGCGCAACCGATGAGGACAGAGAGATATTCGGCGAATCGATCAGGAGGTTCAGTCGTCTTAGCGCGTCCGGTTGTGAGAAGACGGGCAAGGTCTGAGACAGCTACGAGTTCGTCCGCAACACTCGCACTGCTGTTGTGGGTCCTGTTCCGGTGCAAGGCGACTTCGAACCACGAGTCAATACAGTTCAGGAGACAATCATAAACCTGACCTGAATTGGATTCTGCGCCTCCTAGTAGTGTGGTGGCTGAATCGACCTGCCAAGGTTTGCTAACAGCCGCCACGTAGTCGCATCTCTTTCCACACACTTTTAGTTGTCTTGCTTCTGGCATGAAAATCCACTTGTTTTGAGTCGCCCCCGAATACTGCTTGTTCTGGAGAATTGGCATGCATATTCTTGGCGGCTTTGACGGACTACATTCTGTCATACGCGCTGAGAAGTCCGGCACCCAAGATGGCAGTCCCGATTCGCCCATCGCTGGACCTATGGCCAGAGTCATGACTGTGAGGTTTTTAGACTGCGACATACAAGCGACTGTAGCCTCTGTATAAGCCTGAGCAACGGATTTCGTGTAGTCTGGGAGTGGCCATTCCAACTCCAATCTTTTAGCACACCCATACATCCCATAGATCTTATCCACTGGCTGTGTAGCATCCAAGTTCGTTATTACGTAGAAAAGGGCCATGTGGTCAAGATTCGTTTCTTTTTCCTGTGCCTTTAGCCGAACACAACGGGCGGTCGCATCATGACCGTCAAGATACGATTTCCAGTGAAGTGCGTGTGCGTCCAGTTTCGAATATGGAATACGTGTGAAATCCGCTGCCAGGACCAGGTTCTCAAAATTGAGCAAATGCTCGCCACAATAGAATACCACTTTCCGTGCTAACACGACCTCTTGGAAGACCCAGACTCTTTTGAACCAGGGTAAACGAAATAATGGGTGGAGTTTGCCGTATGGGAAGTCTGGAGTAATTACTAACCGATGTCAGCGACCTTACTTTAGCAAGTCACGAGGGATCACTGATGTCTTTCGAACAGAAGTGCTAATGCGCTTTTCTATTCCTTCGAGCAGACTAGGAGCGAATGACTTACGAAGGACTTCTTCAGCAACCTTCTCGTACTTATTCCTCATTGTCTCTTCCCCTATTCCAAGTCTCTTCGCCCCCAATGCAGCTACAGAAGCAGCCAATAAACGATTCACCGCTTTGATCGCTACCTCAGTTCTCTCGTCTCCCTCGCCCAGATGGACATTCACCTGCATCGCTTTGTTGTAAATCACATCCATCAAAGCAACCTGTGCACCTCTTTCTTCGATCGCCTGCGTGTCATGTTCTTTAAATAGTCAGTACTAAGCGAATCCATAAATCATGCCCGCACATACTTGCTTGGTTTATGCAGATAGAGTCTACCCATATCGTCCTTCCAGACTTGCCTTTAAGCATTCGACGTAGTGCAGCTGCGCATGATCGCGTTATCTTCAGCGCCCGTTCGTCAATCAGAATGACATCACTAAGTGTAGGGTCTCCCCAAGTATAGGATAGAGCAAAGTACTCCGGCACATCGTCAAGAGAGGTTTCCACGAGGGTACCGCGTAGCACCACGTCCTTCCAATCTGCTGGTTTTTCAAGCCAAGGGGCCGTCAAATGTAGGAGTCTGAAATGACGCGGGTGTTTCAGAGGCGTATACGTAAAGGTGGCGCAGGAATCGTGAGATGTAGAAGGGGAAAATGGAGAAGTCGACTTATGAGCCGAGGATTTGGATTGAGAATGACCCATGGTCTACGTGAAAGATAGTGAGGATTCAGGAAAGAAAGAGAAAAGGAATCGTCTCAAGCCCACACTCGATGCTGAATCTTGATTGGCGAATTGCTTTGATTCTCTGCAATGACGTGAGTGATGATAGTAAAAGAAGTGAGAGCATAGTAAGGCAGTACGGAGTGGAAGCGCAAGGCAGCGCAGAAACATCGAGGAAATACGTCTGATAAGACAGCCCCAAGCAGGGAGTAGAGACGCCTACATGTCGCTTAACGCATCAGGTGGATGTATACTTCCATTGTAGAGTGTATGTGAAGTCCTGAAGGGGTTGAGCGTCCAGCCTTCTGATGCTCAGAGAGGCTGGTTGTGATAGACACTAGTCCTCTTTGGGCTTAAAAGCGGGGTTGAACTGGCAAGCCAGCAACGTGGGTTGCAGATACTCTCAGCTGTAACTCTGCGATAGGCATAGCCTTAAAGACAGAATCATTCTTCCCGTGCTAAGCCTCCACATGCCCAGCGTCTGTACCTTTAGTATTGCACCTAGACGGCTTTTCTTTGCGAAGCCCTAGCATGTGCTTCGTCTTAGCACGTTGCTGTGATTGGATATCCTCTTATATGTTGAAGACGGCAAGGTAGCGGAACTTTACCGCACTAAACGGCAACAGAGAATACCAAGCTAATGGCGTATATATATGGAATTTGTATATTCCTGTGAAGATCGTCCGAAGATGATCTAGGGTTGGTTCTCGGGGAATGAGTGGGCGACGATGGACGAGAGGGTTGTACTAGCACGATTGGTAGATCGATGTAATAACACAAGGGTTTAAGAATTAAGTAGTAATCCTTAGATTGAAACTTAAGTTAAACACAATGAACTCTTACAGTTCATTGCCTAATACTATATACTGAGGGTGATAGTTGTGATAGCCGCGCGCAGGACTAACGATAGTCCTTGGCGTAGCTATCAGTCACGTGACCTAGCCTTCCTTCAGGTGCCTGGCGCCTAGCGATACAGTCCCTGTTCCGCTGTGCCTAATGATGAAGCCTGCGGCTGTTATTCGTAACAATCCCTTCGCATTGTACTGGTAAAATTGTGACACGGGCTTATGGTGCGAGCAGAATGTGTGAGTAGCACCATAGTCGAAGACAGGATATTGCAGGTCAAAACAGCCGTCTCATGCGCTGACATCTATTATATCATAAGTATTACGCTAATAGACTACTTGGACTACTCTTCAAATTACGATTCTGGCAATATCTGCAGTCAAGATTACAGATGGCTTGTTGGCAGCTCTGAATATAGCACGTGTGATGTTTGCATGCCACTTGCGGGGAAGTACACACTGTCGTACAACCTGGGGCCGCGCATGTTTGATGGTTCTCGCAAAGCGTGCGATTTTCTTATATCCCAACTTGCCACAACGGGCGTGGTTGTGACATAAATCAGTATTTTCGCATCTGACATAAGGACATTGTTGAGCGGCACAACGATGTTGTGAGCACATGGTGAACTTTTGGTCGGGTGTCGCACCCGCATCGAGCGTAGACACCAAACATCCGGTGGCATTGCATGTATGGGTAATGCAGTAGTAGCGACCTTGGTGATAGTCTGCACCCATCTCGTTACAATCATTTGTCATGATTCGGCAAACGTGAGCTGGATAGGCTCTTCGCCCATCACACACGGGGTGAGGGCAGCCAGGATCCTGACAAGTATGAGTCCAACAGGCGAAGAGGCCTTCCCGAGTAGGTTCCACGCATTGAGCAAACTTGCAGTTATGCGTCGCGCAAGATTGAAGCCCGGATGAGACTGGATTTGGCACGTCGGGAATTGACAACCATGGGCCGTGCAAAAGAGAGACTTGGTTCCGTAAACCGAAGCTGTGCAGTCAAGGTTGCGACGGGAATACCAGTGCTCTCGACAGAAGGGGGAAGATTGTTCATTGCTGTCGGCGTGGTACCGCGGTGTAGGACAGCCAGTTTTTAGGCACGTTAGATGATTGGTACAGAAACCGCTAGCGGAACTCGTAGCATTTGAAAAAGCGTCTGATTGACAACGATGGGAATCGCAGTATCTCTGTGGGGTGTAGACGTAGGCATTGCATGCAGACCTAGAGCATAGGTAAGAAGCTATAACGCGAGGAGATGGGTGACAGTGTTCAGAGCACGAAGATAACAGCTAGAGATCAGCCAGGAGATAAAGAAGTGAAAAAATCAAGCGGCTGACATGATGGGCAGCTCCGCGTTTTGAGGCATGAAAAGGTGGAGTGCTAATTCGTTTTATGTTCATGTAGTATTGGCCAACTTTCCAATCTGATGAGCCTGAGGATATTAGCGGCTAGGCATGATCGTTGCCATAGGTGTTTTATGTTGTGGTAAAAGCCCCAAGGATTCATGTGGGAGGGTTCAGTTGTGCCATGATAGGGTCAGGTATTGACGCTAGTTCGGAACACGTTCACCGGAATCGAGACGATCTGAAGCAATGTGCATGTGTGCAATTACATTATCCCTCGTCCTAAGCAAGATTTCGTGGTGGAATCCGATGGCTCCTTTCTCATAACTGTCAACTCGACCAATTCCTCTTCTCCAAACCATATCCAGAGCGTCGACGCCGCCGTTCAGCTTTTCATCCAGAACAACATCACAGATGGCTCCACTCAAGTACCGGACTCTCTTGAGGTCGAAATTCGTTCTGCTGATGGATTACCGGGGCCAACATCCGAAGACCAGATGGTTCAAAAGGCTAGAACCAATTTTGAAGAATTGCTCCTAGGCTACGGACTGTTTTTGTTGGGCAGCCAAACTTTGTCGCAACCCCAAAACGTCATCAACATCCCAGTACAGCAATCCTTCGGAACACTTGCCACGCATGCGACCTCCTTCTCTCACTACAACCTAAGCGAAACAGACGCTATCGTTATCACGTTCAATCTAGCAGCTTCGGTCTACTGGGTCGTTCCCACTACTACCTTGTAGATGATTATCGACCGGCCAGAAGAGCAAGTGAAATCTCTCAACAACGATCAGGCTGTTTCCAACGGGAATGGAACTTATACTATCGTTCTGAGTAGCTCGGATCCTGGAATGTGGAACTGGATTATGACCTCTAAGGGTGGCGTTGGTACTGCTATGTGTCATATCCAGGGATTTCCTGCGGGTAATACTGGCAATCTAGATATTCGGCTGTGGAGCCACGTAGTTCCTTTGGATAGCCTTGCGAGTGTTCTACCCCAAGACACAAAGTGGGTGTCACAGCAAGAGCGAGACGCTCAGTCGAGAGAGAGGCTTGAGAAGTACGATATAGCACACAACTTCTAGGTACAGTTTGCGGCTAGAATCAGGCGGATGACTGGAGTGAAGCACCGCGAGGTACCTGGGGCGAGTGAGCTCAAAGGTCCACGTTCAGCTAAGCGGTGATATTTTGGCATTCGCGGCGCATTTGAGAGTCGGAGGGGTCGGCCTGTTTGTCAATAACGCGCATTCGAAGGATCAGACCTTGTTGTTCGTGAAGATATAATTCGCCAAACAAATGTTTGCATTCTTCGCCTGAGCGCAGCTGTGTTATTGTCGCGTCGTATTTGGAAGGCGCTCCGTGGCAATGACAACCTTGTCACAGATGACCGGACCTGAATGATAGTACTAGGGTCATCTCATTGTGAAACAGCAAGTCGAACAGCAACCATTCGCACGTAAAGTCTGGTTATGTGCATCCTTGATTGAAGTTACAGCCAACCTCTCGCTGATAGCTTAGGTAGATGCGTCTAATTCCAAGTCATGATGGTGAATCGTTGTAGGGTGGTCTGCGGATGACTGGTTGACGTCAACGCGGAATGGCATCTGCTCGCCGGCGTACATGAACAACGCGTTCGTAGACCATTGCAAAAGCGGCTAGGTCATGTTTCTGTCACTCTCGATGCCTGGAAGCGTTTTATCCCCCAAGGCGTTGGATTAAGGATAGACATAAACAGTGAGGTTCTTTGGTATTGCGCTTGGGTATTGCGGAGGATAGACGGTAAGAGAGGGTATGCCAAGCTGTATTTTTCGAGGTCGATGCTCGGTTTGGCTAGTGCAGGGCAATCACGTGTTCCATGCATCTCATCGGGGCCATGACGCGTGCGCGTAGGCTTAATGCATCGTCTGCCGGGCCGTCGACCATGAACCCTCTTCCACCGCTGCGCCCGGACCCTCGCGCCCGGATCCTTCGACCTCTACCACTGCGCAATAATGACAATGTCGCCCATCCCTCTCTGGCCAGATTTACGAGACCTCAGTCGGTGAAAGTAAACCAGCCATGGCCCTAAAATAGTTTGCATGTTACTTACGCACACCTGCAAGGACAACAAACCGTTCTCAGCACAAGTTCATGCAAGCAGCACGCTCTTTTCCCTCGTCGCATCCAATCGTACAAAACTGAGAAACGCTCGAGCCCACGAGCTGAGCCAGTAGGATTCCTGTTCTCTCTCGCTGTAGAATTCCTGTCCTCTGTCGCACCTCCTTCGCTTGGACAAGATTCGGCTCCATACTGGAGGGAGTTGTGCCAAGGTCTTGGATGGCGCTTTTGCGAGGCACCGAATGGTCGCGTCGGTGGTTCTCAGAACTTCTATCGAGCGCAAGCCCCGATCGTCCACCGCATGCATCTGTCTAGGAAGCTTCTATACTCGGCCACAGTTGTACTGTAAGTGTATAGATCTAGCTACTCAGAAGCTATGTGTTACAGCAAAACTGCAGCCCACCACGTGCATGCACCGCTAGCTGCTCTTCTCTTTAGAGGGCAGCCGGTGGTGCTATTGTTTGCCAGATCTGACCCGGGAAGTCCAAAGGACTCGCAGCGAGGGAGAACCCCTGTCGGCGAGAGAGAACCCCTGTCGGTGAGAGAGCCCCTGTACGCGGGATACAGAGACCAGAATGCGATGATACATTTACCGGTTGTTCGCCATTGACTAGCAGTCCATTTGCGCAGTATAAAGTCGAAATGGTAGCCGCCCAACATACGTCGATATCCATTCGCTCAGTTAAACGGCTCCTTGTCTGATCATATCAGTCCGATTCAAAGCAACGATCACTTCATACGGCAACCAGCTCGTTCATCTTTGCACACCATCCTTACCTACAAGCCCCGATCGTGAAATAGCAATCGATCCTAGCGTAGACCTTTGGCTCGGCTTTCAAGAAACGGACTGAGTAATGAAGACCAATGGTAAGATCCTCTTTCTTCATAGTTCAACGTATAGACTTACAGTTCGGCCCAGATACTATATCGCACAACGTATCCTCTTCATCGGGCTGGTCAAAAGAAGCCATCTTTACCCTTCTCAGCGTCTTCCTCACCGTACTGCTTGCCGTGATCGGTCTCACATTCCGATACTACATGAGGAAGGACGCGCTAGGGTATCGAAGCTCTAGACAATGTAGGCGTGTAGAAGGAGGTAAGCAATATGATGGATCATTCTTGTTTGATACATACTAAGAGAGTTTAGATGAGGAGCACCATTTGGGGCGAGGGTCGAAGAAATCTTGCTGGATCGAACTAGCTGAGGCTCGGCATCATCAGCAGCGAGCGTATACCTCCGTCTCCAGGCTGAGAAAAGGTCCCAGGTCATAAGGGTCATGAGGTCGATGGTGGCATTACTGAAATGCAAAATGAGTGCGGCACGACCTAGACGTCTGTTCTTTGATGTAAGCTAACAAAGTCTAGAAATCATCTAGAGAATGTTGTTGCAGATACATCAGCCGTTGCAATGCCTCCCGTTCGTCGTTGCAGTGATCATATGGTCCTTTTTTGCCGGACATATTCGCGTTCGCTCGTTGCAGGGTGATGAGCTAAGAATGGAGATGAGCATATGTCCACTGATCACGA
This sequence comes from Alternaria atra, assembly GCF_907166805.1. NCBI lineage: Eukaryota > Fungi > Ascomycota > Dothideomycetes > Pleosporales > Pleosporaceae > Alternaria > Alternaria atra. Next base: position 198,873 of record NW_025091334.1, read on the forward strand.
CAATAACTGGGCAAGGACACCATGGTACCTATCTGAGCTAAGTTGAATTGAAAGCCCGTAGGTGTTATGTCCGTACCTGGCTGGCGTGCGAACGACAGTATCTAAGTACATACCCTCGCGCCACGCTAATTCCATCTAAAGGCCCGGGCAGCCTATGCTCTCGGCTCGGAATTCCTGCGTCATTGCATAGCTTTGGAACGCCTGTGTTCATCCTGAATCTGTACTCTAGCCGTCCAGCTCACGCTTGATCTCATGTCTACGAAATATACCACCGGCTGCCTGGAGTATGGTAATGACAGCATCGAGTTTGGTCAACGCGTCTAGATTCTCTTCGAGCGTATTCGGCGTATCACTCTGCATTGCTTTAACATAGCGTTCCTTCTCGATAGCTGCTGTATCCAGCGGTGTCTCGTGCCATGTCACATTTACATTTATGCCGTCTTCGTATGTCCGCTGCTGAATTTGGTTAAGCGCATTCAGCGGAGCGTTGTTAGACAGAAAAGCGCGTACGCAGTGTTGCATACCACTCCGAGCATAGCGGTGTAACAAGGTGTAGCCAAATCCGTCACTTTCGTCGATGACACGCCGCTTCTTTGCTCCGTCCGCGCAAGAGAAAACGTACATTTTCAAGATTCTCTTAATTCTTCGATCGACGCTATCGTTGAATGGCTGACCTACTCTAGGTAGTCTGCCAAAAATGCTAAAGTCTCTACCATTTTGTACGGGCGATTGTCCAGGTTCGATGTCTGCGCCCTTGCCGAGCAGGAACTCGACAGTATCGAGCATTGGGTGACCGGGGAGACAAAAGAGCGGGGTTGCGTCATTCTTATCGACATGATTGACATCTGCTCCATATGCAACTAAGTTAGATCTTTGCAGCCGCTTCTAGGTTTTCTGATATGCACATCAGCGCGGTGTGACCTCGATCGTTCACAGCATCGACCTTCTGCGCCAGCTAACAGTAAGGCCTCAACCAGCTCGGCAGATGTTCCTAATGCTGCCATCATAAGCGGCGTGTATCGGGGACGTGCAACTTCTCGACCGTTATGCTCGTCCAGTGTTATTAACGGCGTAGTCAAGAGCTCTAGATCACCTCCGAGTTTCATTATAGCCTCCAATGTCCTGGTCAAGTCTTCGTGTCTTTTCGATGGCGCACCAATGAACAAGCTGTTACAGAATACAGTACCAGTTCGGGTACGACGTCTTGGGCTAGTGCTCAAGCGATGAAGAACGCTCAAACCCTCTTCATCAACGTCGTTGATGTCAACCGATACATTATGACGAAGTAGAAGCTCAAAGATAAACGGATCGCGAGACATAGCCGCATAATCTAGTGCGAACAATCCTTCTATTCTCCCTTTAGGTACAGAGTAGGCTTCCATGTTCGGACCGCCGAACTTGTTCAATATCCTGACGCGGTCATCGTATATGTAGATATGATAGCTATCGCGAGCCGGCACATCAGCTCCATGGTGGTACAGTGCTTCGGTGACTGTGTGCGATCCTGTGGCCACTGACCAATGAAGCGGTGTTCCTGGAGGCAGTATGGAAGTGTAGTGCGGGAATGGCTTAGGATCGGTTGTCATTGCATGGAGTCTAGCGCCAGCGTCGACCAGATATGAGACTACTTGAGCCTGCCTATTTTCTTCGAACGCGAAAGCCCAATGCAAACAGCTAATCGACCATCGAGTGCACATTATAAGGCAGTCCATTTCATAAGACAAGAGCAACTGCAAAGCTTCCCATGAGCCGCGGGCGCAGGCGAAGTAAACAGCGGTTTCTCCAGTGTCCGTCTTCACGTCGATCTCAAATCCTTTCTCTTCTTCCAAATATGACTTTAATGCCATGGGCGTACCATAGTTAGCGAGCCAGTGAAGATGAGAGTACTTCTGTTCTTGCGCAATAGGTTGGTGTTGCTGCGGTGTGTTGAAACTGCCATACAATGTAGCATACCCTCCCCTTGCTTGAAAGAGCTTCTCACATTCAGCTAGAGTGTCGCGATCGCTGACTGCTAGCTCTCTTTTGGTAAGTAGCGAACCTGTAGCGGCTGACGTGGCTCGCCATTCGCGGAGACGTGCTTGAGATTGCCTATCCAAGGTGGCGCCGTAAGAGATTGCTACAGTGCCGACTACTCCACGAGCTGCGATGGATCCCCTGTCTGCTGCTAGAAGAAGAACGTCTAAACCTGAGTTGACCAATTCATGCGGCCAAGCGGTGGCCCCTAGAAACATGCCGAAGAGCATGTCAGCGTCCATGCTTTTCGGCTTGCTCGACATCCTGCTGTAAAAATGTCGAATAAAGACTTGACCCACAGCAGGTGCTTCCCAAGAATAGTAAGGTCCGTTATAGTGCAACTGATCGAAAGAATCGTCGTCGGATTCCAATATACTTGAATCATCCGAGGATAGCCTCATGCGGTCCAGTTCTTGTAATCTAGACCATACGAGTCAGCTGGTATACCTCATCGACCTTGTTCAACACACCCATCTTGGCTCGCTTCCTGCCATTCGTGAAAACGTGGCTGTAGGCGATTGGGGCGTTGAGATGGATCTTCCCCCAACAATTTGCTTATAGCTTTTACCATGCACTCCCTCACATCGGGGGGACATTCCGGGGCCAACAAAACTTCCATCTGTTCCCTAGCTGTAACAATTCTGCAAATGGGTTCGCCTTTCAGTGGTTTGCGCCTTTGGAGAAGCAAAACACTCCACACCACAAGGCCGAACGAATAATTGTCGGTTAATTGCCAGAGATCGTGAGCTATAGACTTTTCTGATTCAACTTCGGGCGCTTGCCATCCATAGGTTCCCCTAATGGTAACACTTGTGTCGGTCATCGCGTCAGCAATCGCAAGGCCAAAGTCTGCCACTTTAGCTGTGTAATTGCCGCTCTAGTTCCTGAAGATCAGGATGTTATCCGGCTTCAGATCACCATGAATAAGACCACACTCGTGCAAAAAGTCCACACCAGCAGCGATATCTTGACAGAATTGGTACTTGAGTCGCATTGCCACACATCCGCCAGCATGGTCTTGCAAATATGATCCAAGGCTCGAGTGAGCTAGCTCCATCACGAGGAATATGCGAGCGTGCATTGTAGTATGGTCGTAGCTCCACGCGAGGAGCCGAGCAACATGTGGGTCATCCCTGATCTTTGGGTTGGTCAATGCCAGCACTTCAAGGTACATGTCATGAAGGTGCTTCTGGACGTCGGGGTCAGCGAGTCCCAAAGGCACATCTGGATCTAGCGAATCTGGGTATCTTGACTGCTACAAGGCGAGTTGAAAAAGTCCTAGATTCAGACACATTCATCAATTGCTGGTATACAATGAATTGGCCACCCCGTCCGATTATAGCTGGGTCTGCGCTTTGATCAATCAGAACGACAGGCCCTGTAAGGTTTGCACTATGTAAGATTTCAACAAAGAAGTCTATTGCAGTCGTATGGCTAGATGCGGATGATTCGGTACCGAACGCTCTGCCTTCCAAAACATACGACACTTTACTAGAAGATCAATGCGACTGCTACTCTTGAAACAAGACGAAATAACCATGCTCGAGAAGTCTTTAGACAATATTGACTCGCAAGAAGACCGACAACTGTTTCTAGGTTCCGCACGCCGGGATACGAATGCTTCGAGAAGAGTATCATCCAGAAGTTGACGATAGCACTTACTGAGTACGGTATTTGCTGTACGAATGATCGTAGCGGAAAACGTATTAACAACGTTCTGCCTTCAAGATTCCTTGCTCGAGCAAAATCAGCGAGCCCTGACGCTTCCGAAAGCGCAATCAAGAGACATCAAGAGTCTTCAGAAATGGGTCAAAGGGACTATAAGCATCTCTCGAAACGAATCTGCTTATCTAGAGCAAGGTGAGGATATGGCGAACCTGACTGGGGCGGCAGACAGCGCGCTTGCGCTCATTGAGGATCTTGCATGAAGCGCAGTCACAAACCAACGGCTGACGAACACATCTTCCTTCTTGACCCATGCATGACCGTCCTCAGCCGTGCGCTCACTACTTGGCTTGCCACCACAGTGTTGATGGTACCAGTAATTGCATTGAGCAACATCTCGAGCTCGTCTGGTCGAGTTGTCACGATCGCGCTTTCAGCAGGCCTGTTCCTGACAGCAGTTTCGCTGTTTACGCGAGCTAGAACAGTGGAGATATTCACTGCTGGAGCTAGGTAAGTGCTAGATGTCTTGTGAAGATCCTTGCTGACGTCGTTCCGTAATAGTTACGCTGCTGTTCTGGCGGTTTTTACCTCGGTAGGCAATGATGATATGAAGTATAATCGGATTTGATTTACTGCGATCAAGTGACTTCTGGTGATGGCGGATGAGTACGAGGAGGGACGAAAGCAATTAAGATCCAAGGGTACTCACGTCGCTGATAACATATACACTTAAATCATACAACACGAATTGATGGAGTAACCTCACGACACTGGCAAAGAATGTCATGCAATTGACTGAGATGTTGCTATGGCCAAGCACGTGCCCTCGCGTCACGCTAACCCCATCCGCAAGCCCAGCCCAAGCTCTCCGCTCACAACCCCACAAGCACGTGAAAGCCGCCCCTCCACGCGTCGTCACCTCCCCAATGGCCCCCGATGTAGCCTCCATGACCTCGACACCCTCGACGCCCGCTCTCAAGCCCTCACAGAAGCCTCCAAGCGGTCCCAACGTCCTCGAAGTCGTCTTCGGCTCGCTGCTCATCCAGCCCTGGTACCCGTCCTTCTACCCCGAAGAGCTTGTCGGGCGACGCGTGGAACGGCTGTATGTGTGTCAATGGTGCTTCAAGTATAGCAAGGAGTTAGTAGGGTTTATTGGGCATTTGGTAAGCTTGGAATTTATGTGGGTTGGGATACAGAGCTGACGCGATACGCCGTGTAGAAAGCATGCCCACTCCGCAACACGCCGCCGCCGGGCGTGAACGTCTACACAAAAGACAACTACTCCTTGTACGAGATCGATGGTGAAAAACACAAACTCTACGCGCAGAACCTCTCGCTTTTCGCCAAGCTCTTCCTCGATACTAAATCCGTCTTCTACGATGTCACAACGTTCTTGTACTACCTCCTCGTCGCGCACAAACCCACGCCAGAAATCCCAAATACCAGTTTCGGCGACGAGGTTGACGGGGGCGAGATTGGTGCGCAAGGGCAGGTTGTTGGCTTCTTCAGCAAAGAGAAGATGAGCTGGGACAACAACAATCTAGCGTGTATCTTGGTGTTTCCGCCGTGGCAGAAACAAGGGCTGGGGCAGATATTGATGGGCGCGAGCTATGAGATGAGTAGACGCGAAGAGAGGCTGGGCGGACCTGAGAAACGTACGTCTTCGTCCATGCATATGTCATCTCTGGCACTTGTGCTAACACTACTACTGCAGCGCTGTCAGATCTTGGTCGTATCGCATATATCCATTACTGGTCGCAAACGCTCGCTCGCACGATCCTCGCCTGTCCTTCCAAGAAGGCACTTACGGTGCAAGATCTGCGTGAGAAGACGTACATTGTGCCCGAGGATATAATCGCGACACTACAAACTATGGACGTGCTGGAGCAGAAGAAGAGAGGAGGTGCCAACGCTGTTATCAACAAGGCCAAGGTAAGAGCTTGGGCAGATATGCATAAGGTGGATTTGAAGGCCTGTCTAGTTGATTCCGATGCTTTTGTTGTGAGGGAAGTGAGTCGAAGTGTGAGTGAGGAATCGTGAGGCTTGTGGATGGAAGAGGTAGATGCTCAGGTGTCAGATACCCATACCTTATTGATCGAATGATTTCAGTCATACTGATGGATATGTTTTCATGTGACTGGTAGAACAAATAAGTTGGTCGACCGCAGCGATCTGGATTGGAACACACCCGTGGACGATATCCTGCCGTTTTTCAAAGAGAACGCCTCAAAGAAGTCGAGACGGATTCCACCAGATTTCCTGTGCCATCGGACAGCAACCACATGGAGCGACGTCCTGTATATGCAGTCGAACAACAACCTCATGTTATCGGAAGGCGAAAGCTCTACAACATTCCAGGATTCGTTATCGATGGAGTAGCCAAGCAATCTTACGGTATGTTCCTTTAGGATACCATTTCCGGCTCTCTGAAGATGATTCGCACCTTGTGGACAGCCGTGACGCAGCTGTGTAACATTTATCTTGATTTTCTCATCCCGAGCATCCAATAGCATCCGACACGCATACAAATCGAAAGTGTTACACAAGGCCCCACTTTAAGCAGCCCGCTTCAAAAGCAATATTCTAGCTCGACCAATGCCAGCAAAACATTGCCCAGAAAGCAAACTCCTTCTCATACACAAGGCAAATGTACATTGCGATCGAATTGCGAAGGCATGATGGAATAGGGTCACACCCACTATCAGAGTCCAAACAGCCCTTCACCTGCACCTAGATAGGCAGTTCCCACATAGGCAGTTGCCACTTTGTCCTTCTCTCCGCCTGCACCTGGCAACATCATAACCACTCCTTTTCTGTATGAACAAGTTCCCCTGCATGAACCGCTAAATCTTGTAGCATCACCAATGGCGCGTAAATGTTTAAATCGTCCAGTCCAATTTCGGAGCAAGGATGATTGGTTGCGGCTGAAGAGGCCTAGGTTCTTGTTCAGCTGATGCACGCCGGTGCATGCATTCTATAGATAGAAGGCAATGTATGAACTCGGCCTCATCAGAGATGTACAAAAGCTTAGTGAAGACGGATCAGTTCTACGGCTTGCACAAACGCACGCATCTTCTATCTCGTATACTCATTCACACGGCACTTCCCGAGGCTGAGATATGCACTCAGTTATCTTCTCTTTTGCGCAAGTTGACAGGCCAGCGCCCTGGTTGATGACCACTCGCCATGGACAACTCGACATCGTACAACTTCACACAGCTCGACCTGTACGACTACTCGGATAACAACTGCCATGATATCATGCAAATCTGGAATTTCTTGCAATACAAAGCAACGCAAGACCGCGATGCTTATCAGAACTATGATTCGGACGAAGGCGTTTATCGGTACATTATACAGGGGTTTGAAGCACTTAAAAACGGTTCACTAGAAACTCCACCCATGAACCAAAACTTCTGGGACTGGGCTGTCAGAGACAAGCTGCTCCAAGCCTACGTCACGGATGTCGGCTGGGTTTATTGCCCTAACCAGTTGTGCGCAGCTCTTGGCTGGGAGGGTAGTCCTGACATTGCGGGAGTTGGGGTGAGCACCATGCTCAAGATGCTCAGGCCGAGATGAATATGTGCTGATCGTTGTAGACGCTAGCCACATATATCATACAGGCTGTTCTGATAACGGTCTACCTATGCGGGATCCTCATGGTCAACCTCAACCAACGACCAAATCGATCAAGAATGTGGTCCCCACTCTCGTGGACCCTAAGCGCGATGCTCAACTCAACTCGCGAGTTTCTTACTGCATCGGCAATATTTTCACTCGCGTTGTTGGTTGCCTCCGTTTGTTCAATTGCGCAACCCAAAGTGACCACAACCTCCACAACGTGGATTCTCGAGCTAGTCATACCTCTGTACTCAGTCCTCGCAGTAGGAGTACTACACCTCGCGGCATATGAGATACTCCAAAGATACAAAGGACGAGTTTTGGTGCTGCTGATTATAGACGTCATGGTTATAGTTCTAACCGCGCGCAGTTCGACTCTCTTCAATGGCGCAGACGGATCAGGGTGGAAAGCAAAGGATCCAGCCTTCGATGAGAGTTCTTGTTTGAAGGCGGAGTCATACAATGATATGGCAATCTTAGCCTGGACAATCGCTGGAATCCTGTGCCTCAGTATCACCGCATATCTTATCGACTTCCTTGTCTCTATGGCTCGGCATCGACCTGGACTACTCACACGATTCTCCGGTATGGTGCGTTGGGGAATCATTGGCGTCGGTCTATGCACTATGTGGTATCTCATCGGTTGGTTCGTTAAGTTGACCCTCGACATACGATCTCGCGCTGGAGACACAACAAAGACAACGAATGGACATTCGGACAGGTGTTGGCGCTATCAACATGGTGAGCCTCAGATGTAAGGAACTCATGTGATGCACGTACTGACTTTATATCTTCATCCGCAGGTCGCCTTTTGTAAAAGATTTTGCGTACAACATGTGGGAAGGGCCCAGGAAAGCGAACGAATGGCGATCGAATTATCCATCCAAGTCGGTCCTACATGATTCGCTTGCAATGCGGTCACCGGAGGAAGATGAAGAAAGAAGCAACTTTGAGATGCTCAAGTGAGTACGGAATTTGGTACTCTGCTGTTAATAATCTTATACTTGTTGTGTTCCCCGATGCAAAGTCACAATCAGGCGCAGGCGCCCTTTGCGTGCATAATATAAGTGTTTCCATTGGAGAACTTCTGCTACGTTGTTGGAAAATTGGCATGCTGTCGAAATGCTGAACACGTCATGCTAATCATTACTTTTTCTTTGTCTGTCAGACTTCATAATAACTCAGTACTGTCAATACTAACATCGGTAAAGCAACGATGAAACTTCCAGCACCGAATACTATCTCCCAGCTGCCCCAGAAAAGTTTTCCTCCGGCTACGACACAAAAGAGAATACCTAGAAATACATAGAGGCATTTGATAGAATCCCAAGCAGTTTCAATGTATAAGCCATCTAGTTCTATATATCTATTCTGCCCTCGGAACTTGTCGCGTGGCAAACTGATATGGCTGATGATGATGTTAGTTGAGTTTTAGAGCATATATACCTTAGACTTACCTGTACCTCTGAATGAAGAAATGGTCAAAACACCCAGAGAGTATATTTTGATAGCGTGCTCCGGCTGGGTTGCGGAAGTAGCAAGAGAGGAAAGGCAAAGTTTCGACCCAACTTAGGTCATCGTCGCAAGTTTTCAAGTTATGAAACGGGCAGATATGATCACTACAGTCATTTGTTAAGTAGTACGAGGAATCGTCGTTGCAAGAATGCTTCCATTCTCCCAAGCGGTTGCCATAGCACTTGTTTGGAAAATCGTCCGCGTAAAAGAGCAGTTCAACCCCCAGGTCGCCGAAACCCTCTGGTATCGCCTTCTCAACGGGGAGTTGATGAGAACCAACCGAATTGAAGTTTTGTATGGTTCTAATAATTGTCACCACTTTCTCTCGCCGCTCAGAGGCGATCTTGTGGAGATTGACCAGGTCTAAAGGTTTAGCGAAAGCTAAGAATCTGTTTGAGGAACGGCTGATCAACCGGAACTATATCTGACTTTAGTACAGATAGATACGCCACGATATGGTTGAAACATACAGTGACGGGCCTGAGTTTACTGAATTTTCGAAAAGAAAGAAACCTTCGCAAGAAGCCAAGTTCCGTAGCATACTGTTTTGCTAACGAAGCGAAGACCTCATCTTCATTCATTGGATCGGCAATTGGAACGTCCACAGCCCAGGTTGTTGAGATTTCAGAGTTTTCAGAGCCCCATAGTAAGAACACGCAGTGGACATTTTCTTTCTCTTCAGCCTTTTTCTGGAAATGTGTGAAGATCATGTTTTTAGGCGATTCCGGCGGCTTTGGCAAGATGTCGTGCGTGGCCCTTGGCCGTCTTCTGTTCTTTTGACTCTTTAGACCTTGGTACGAAGTATTCTGGAATCCAGTCGCTTCACTCGCGACATTTTCTGTGTACTTGTTGTGAGCACTCTCTGGTCGTGACGGAAGGTCTGGTGACAATGGTGACATGATGTAAGTTGATGTTGATAAGGACGGTTAAGGACGAGAGGACTTGCGCATACCTATAAAGTACAACAGCTTATGCAAACGACGATGAGGCAACACTGTCCCCAAAGCTACTACTGTTGTCTCAGCGCGAAGGATTTAGACAGACAGGTAGGATTGCTACCCAGCTCTTACTTTACACGTGAGGCTGAATGCACTGCCCACATGTGGCGGAGTAAGGCTGATGTTGCTATCGTCCCCAGCGCATAAACTGGTTAACTTCTCTACATCTCTGGTTTTCTAGAGATTACCGATCTCTCCAACTTCATACGAAACGTGCGTCAGATGTGATACACAAAGTCCTCGAATCATATCTATTTCCACTGAAGACATCCTGCTACGTTGTTGTAGATTTGCCATGCTGTCGAAACGCTGAAGACGTCATACATGCCTGCTATGTCAGAGAATCTACTCGCCTTAGGAAGTTGAAACCTGGCGTGGAGATGCCTGAATTTGGAATCTAGAGCTTGAAATCGGCCGGGATCCCCAGTTCGGGGAAGAGTTGAGTCGCGAAACTCGTGCAGTGAACTTCGAGTGGAGTGAACCAGAACTGCTCACTTCGCCAATCCTGGTCATTGTTGCAGTAGTTTGTTGACGTGGCAGTGACAGAGCAGCGGGCGATATGGATGCTTATGGTCCTTCCGCGAAACAGGAGCAAGATGCCTCACCACTGGATAGAGATTTGCCATGCGAATGCATCATCGCGATGCGCGTCGACGGATTTAGCACACGATGGAAGCGTGGAGGAAGGGAGGGCGAGCGACGATAGGACCCACATTGTGGGGTACCGTCGCTTGACGGCCTTAACGGGACGTCATTGGGTAGCAGCGCGGCACTTCCGGTCCACTCCCGGTCAACAGCACAGCCAACGTTTAACTGCATGCGCAAGGCGGTGACTGACTGGCTGAATTTCCTCATCGTTGCTTCTTCCAGTTCAACATGCGTTCCCTTCGTCCTCCATATACCCCATTTCCATGATTATGGCGCACATCAGCTGTGATAGTCAGCAGGCCTTGAGGCGTACCACGACATCCACCGTTTGCTTGCTTTGCCCTCTTCAGCCTCTCTCGTCACACAACGTGTGCTTGTAATCGCTTCAGCATGCCAGAAATCCCACTCTGCGTCACTGTCTATATTCACACCCCTCACACCATCCCCATCCTCGCACCAGGCCATCGCCGCCAATATCAGATCCATTGACGCAAGCGCCACCTCCGCTGACGATAGCTGAACCCTGTAAACACTACGTAGCATGGTGGGTAGATAATATAAACACGCTCTTTGTCTCTCTACCCTGAACTACTAGATTGCTTTTGAAACTGACCCAGATGATTCGACACACAGTCGGACCACACAGCAGCCTTTGAGGGCTCTGATCCACCCTCACGACAGCGCAGTCCTCCCGCAGGCGATCCTAAATACCACTACGAAAGCCTCAATGACATAGGCACAAGTCCGTCTGCTAGTGTACCGTATACTAGACGTCGTCCATCTCGCACCAGTTCGGGCACGAAAGGTTCCCCACCTTCGGCCTCACCGCCACGCGGAGACGACCATGACGAGAGCGAGCAGAGGACGAAGCCACCTCGCAGCACTTTGAAGAAGCTCCTGAGACGAGACTCACACCATACCGACACTGGATCAACATCACAGGGCAAACAAGAAGAGTTGGATGAGGAGGGAAGTACCATCGGCTACATGCCCAGGCTCGGCCAGATAAGAGAAAGCAGGTCCAAGGTCAGCACACGTTCAAGACGTCGGGGAAGCTCTGCTGTCAGTATCCCGGTCGATCCGAGGGTTCTCCGCCGCCGGCATACTGGAGACAACGCCGTGAAACGCTCACACGCACGTGACAAACGCAGCTCTTTGCAGCGGCATGCTGGGGATATGGCCAACATGTCAGATCCCTCTCTAGTTTCGAGCGTGACGCAACAATCAGATGCTTCGGGTGGTAGTAACTCGACAGTGTTGCAGCGGCCGTACAGCGGTTATAGCCAAGTCGACCAGTACCTAGAACCTCAAGAAAGCCATAGCCCATCCGCATCAACGGCTGTGGAAAGTCCTGCCTTTGACAATATCGGCGCCGCTCAGTCTGAAGTATTCAAGTACCTACAGACTAGCGACACGACCGCAAGCATTACGCCAACAGACCTTCAAGCTATGCCCCCATCAACCGTTGTCTCGTCGTCTTCGTCATCATCAGGTGACACTCAACATGACGACCGGTCGTCTGTAGCAGCAGACTCACAGCACACCATTGACTCTGCCATGACCTCACCAGCCTCAACACGAAGGAGTCTCCAAACATCTTCACATCTCCCTAATCAAGAATTCCGCACGTTCAAGAAGCCGCTGTACGCCAGTAGCTTTGTGCATGGCCCTGGGGACGAAGTCGAAGCCAATGAAGAAGAGGGCAGTGAAGAGGAGAACGACGGTGGGTCAGAGAGCGAGGAAGAAGTCAACCAAAAGAAGCAGATACCTAACAAAAGTCCAATGGAAACCCTCCCTCCTCGAGCTCCATCAGCGGCCTCTTGTCAAAGTGATGCGCACGCCACGCGTCTCAAACAACAGGAGCGCGAGCTCGCCAACCATATTTCACAAAACCCACAGCCGTACAGCGACTACCAATATAGCGCAGAGCAACCCGCACACAACTACCCACCCATGCCAATGTACAGTCCTCAGGGATACTCCGGTGCGTCTCCTGCTGCAATGAATGCAGTCGTCAATTCACCACCAGGATGGGCACCCATGCCCTCATTCCCAGCCCCATTAGCCATCGGCTACGCGCCTCACCAATCCCCCGAAGCGGCGCATGCACATCCCCTATCGATACGACCCCCTGATGGTATGCTTCAGTACATGCCCCCGCCTTTTTCCCCACATCCAGGGCAACCGCCACTCTACCAACAGCACGCGCCGTCGTCCAGCCAGACCAGACCAACAATAGTGGGTTACGAACTCCTAGCCAACGAGCTTAGCGGATCGTCGTCGTCGTCGAGCTCCCATGGCCGGAAGAAGCGTCTCGTGCCCATGTACCGAAAGTTCTCGCACCTAAACCACCGCGTCTTGCTTCACCTACAAGACGAAACGAGTGAACTAGAAGAAGAGCTTCGTCACCTAGACGAATGCATTGCGCAGATAACCCCCCGAGATGCGGAGGGGTACGCGTACCCTGCGTCGAGGCGGAGTGACGCACGCTACGGTGGTGAAATGCACTTCAAGAGGACCGAACTCCTGGGGCGTATCTACCAGAAGCTAGAGCAATACAGTAAGTTGTGGCTTAACTCAAATGCACGAGATGAGATCGTCGCTGCCACCGATCATGATCGGTCCCGCTGACTCGGTACAGACAAGGCTTTATCTTCGTTTAGCAACCTCTCGACGAGTCTCGTTCCTGCCACCGCTAAAGACGTGCAAGCCTACCGCGCGTGGATGGACGAGCACGACCCAGTCGATGAGGCGGAATCTCACTTCCTCGAGCAAGACTCTGATTTAGTGACGATTTCGCGGAAGCCATCATCAACTGTTACTGCTAGCACGGCAGCACAGCCGGCAACCGGACAAGACGCGTCCCAGTCAGCGCCATCAGCAGTATGGTTTCCACTAACCCTCGTGATACCCCTCATGGCGTTTGCGATAGTCCCTAGTTTGCTCGGACGCCTCGTCGTTATCGTGCTTATCGTTGGCGCGGAGCTAAAGCTGATCATGTCGACCCCTAAGCTCATGAGTTTACTGTCTACGCGTGAGTGGACTGCGGCTGCTTCAATGTGAGTTCCTTCCTTTCTTCCTTCCTTCCTTTCTCTGAAGACTCTCTCTCCTGCGCCCAATCAAGTTACGACCGCGCAAATGTCGTGACGTCTGTCATCGAACACAAGCGACAAGGGGAAGGAATGCGTGGGGGGGGGCACACCACCTCGCAACTCGGGAAATTACCATTCACATACTCTCGGGAATATGTTCAATAACGTCTTTTCACCCACACACACACGTATGATCGGGTGGAGACAGGCCAACAAGCACCGCCTCAGAAAACGGTTCAGGCTGGAAAATAGGAAAGTTGAGGCTAACGCAAGACAAACGCAGCTATTTCGGGGTAAATGTGCTCCTCGCGGCCCTGGTGCGCTGACGGGCACTGGATTGGTTTTGGATCATGAATGGATGGGGTTATTTGGTTAGTGCCGAGGTCGTCGCTGACTCGGCAGGGTAGGCGGGCGGCGCTATATGCAGGCGTTCAGGTGGAGGAGGAGTTTGGCGGCGCAAATGATCGCCCATGGTTTCGGGCGCACGGGCCCAGGTACAGTCCACGGGTAACAAACTGGGCGCAATGCGCGTCAAGGTATCAATGTGTGCCTGTATACCCGCAGCTGCTCACAAGTCTGACCGAAGAGATCGCGAGGGAAGTGTGGAGTTGGAGTTGGCCTTGTTTTTTCTATATCTTGTTTCCTGCGGCGAAATGTCTTGTTGCCGTGTATGCAATGCATGTAATGTAGTTGTACTATATAGGTTCGCAGGCGTTCACTCTATCTGTTCGGCACGGCGCGGCGCATGAATGATGATGATGGGGACTTGCTTGCGTTGGAAGCAAGGAAGAAGGTGTGTAGCTTACTAGAAATGATTGGAGCCCGCTCTATTGGTATATTCCCCTTGGTTTCCGACTTTTTGCTTTGCCCATCTTAGTGGTAGGAATGGTATACATAAACGTAAACAGGGCTCGGATATGCTGTGTCCTGCAAGCGGAGCGTGGGCGGCTACCAAAGTACTCTATCCAAGGCATGCACATGAATCGCTCGCAGCTTGCAGGATTCATTGTTCAATCTCCAGCCTTTGAAGGAAGGAAACAGAGCGGGGCTATGGCGTGATGGGATTCCGAGCGACTCGATCCCTGTGCACTGCTGCAGGTGATGTATGAATGTGACGGGAATTAATAGATATGTGCAAGTGACTTTTTTTTTCTTTGGCGATTGTCCCGCGGCTTTGCGGATCCTGTGGCGCAAAGTGTATTGGTATCACGGTTATTTGATAGTCAAGGATTGCCGATCGCTAGCGTGCGGAAGAGTTTATCAGTTGGCAACATTGCGATAGCCATGATTGTTTCTACTTGATGGAGCGGAGAGAAGGATCATCGGACCGAAGACGTAAAGTGGAAAATGGGATGGGTTGATCGTCGACGCTCGACGAAAAACTTGATCAGTGACGAGTCTTGATAACGGCGACCAAGGCTTTTCCGATGCCGTGCCCATGTCAATCGATGACGGACGGTTAGAGTGGCATGCTGGGCAATTTAGCAGCAAGGCAAGCAGGTGTCGGCACGCTATGGCCCACTCCTCCACATGTTGGTGCAGCCCGCCGCCTTGTATCTACCGTGGTACGAGCCAAACGAGGACGTCGGCGCGTCTTCCTTGTGTCGTCGGCAGCCAATATCTCTGGCACTGCACAACTGTTATGAAGGTGACTCTCAGCCCAGTCAGCTCAATAGCCTCGACAACGGACTAGTTGATCGAGACATGTACGGCCGCCGGCAAACGGAAAGTCAAATGCATGCTGATTGGTGTCGGGCTTGACGTTTGCTAGTCGGCCTTAGCCAGGAACCAGCGGCGTCGCTTGGGCGCGGACCATGTTCTGCTTCAGGCACAGAGGGCGTGAGAGGATCGGGGTTCAGGGGGAGGCGAGCGAGCAGCTGACCACGGTTTCAGAGAAAGTTGAGGAGACGAGGCCTGTCCTCTAATGAATACCGACACGGGCATTGCCAGAGCAGGGTCTGCACACACTCTGGCCCGTCTACTGTGTAGGTTGCAGGGTACTGTCTCGCTCTATCATGTACGCATTGAGGTAGTCAGTCGGTTATGTTGTTGTGGGTGCCCGTTTGCCCCTGCCTCGTTTGACGTCCCACCTTCCTGCAGCTCGCGGCCTCCACGCTTTCTTGGCCCACTCTTGCACCAGCAACTGAAACACGCGTGAATCTGTAGTTGGCGACATGGACAGAGACTAACTACTACACAACTGCACTCGCCCATTCACCCTCTTCGTCCCTTGGAACTCAGCCTCGGTCGCCTATACCCAAGTCCACGTCCAAGTCCAAGTCCAAATCCAAGTCCACGTCCGGGTTCGCATCTGCCGTAGCATCGCGCTGCCTCTCTGGAATGTCGCAGCCTGCCCATTGCCCACTCACCGTCTGAGCTCCCCCGCAGCCCCCTCTCGACCATTCACGCCCTTCCTGCTGCCAGCGCCCTCTCCGACTACTGGCGCACCCCCTAATTCAGCTGCCAACCACGCTGCACTTTGCACCTCTCGCTCTCTCTCGCTGGACGGGTCCTCCCGCTGCAATTCCGCCCTAGACGACGCTGATTGATCGACGCCCATCCGCGACCGCGCCTACAAACAAAGTCACCGCCTCCTGCCCGTCGCTCTCTCCGCGACACTACCCCTCTCCAAACATGGCAGTCTCTATGCTGCACGCTCCTTCGCGAGCCTCGACGTCTTCATCGTCGTCGTTTGTGCCCGTATCGCGCCAGAACACAATGTCCTCCCACGATGGATCGCGCTCGGTGCGCCAGTCGAAGCGCTACTCTGTTACCGCCTTGTACCTGTCCATGTCCGCCAAGGACAAGGAACTCGAGATTGAAGATGACCTGGCTAGAGGTACGAGGCTACCCGCCTATAATGCGCCATAGTAGGCTAATTGTTGGCAGCTCAGAAGATACTCCGTGAACTCAAGGCCAAGATCTCGTCGCAATCCAAGAAGAACTTCGTCCTGGAAAAGGATGTGCGCTACCTTGACTCACGGATAGCCCTGCTGATTCAGAACCGCATGGCATTGGAAGAGGTGCGCTCTACGCCTTACTTCTTGTCTTGTCTCTTACGCGATACTGACTACTTTGCAGCAAAATGAAGTCGCCGACCACCTTGCAGACGGCCTCGAACTCCAGGAAGGTTTCTTTCCCAATGACGAGAAGACGCAGAAATACGGCAATCTGCTCTTCCTCCTCCAATCCGAACCACGCCACATTGCCCACCTATGTCGACTCGTCTCCATGGCCGAGATTGACGCCTTACTACAAACTGTCATGTTCACAATCTACGGAAACCAGTACGAGAGTCGCGAAGAACACTTGCTTTTGACCATGTTCCAGGTATGTTGCGCGTCCAGCTTTCGTGTGTCACAACTAACCTAGCTACAGTCAGTACTCACGTACCAATTCGATAGTACCCCAGACTACAGCTCGCTTCTGCGCGCCAACACCCCAGTCTCCCGCATGATGACCACATATACCCGGAGAGGACCCGGTCAGAGCTACCTCAAGGTTGTCTTGCAGGATAGCATCAACTCCCTCATTGAGCTAAAGGATCTCGACCTTGAGATCAACCCGCTCAAAGTGTACGAGAAGATGATTACTGAGCTTGAGATTCAAGGAAACCTTCCCCCAAATCTGCCCAAAGGAGTCACAGCAGAGCAGGCGGCCGAGAACGAGACTGTTCAGAATATCATCACACCGCGAGTCAACATGCTCATGGAGATTGCCAACAACTTCCTCACGACCATCATCAAAGGCCTCGAGGAGACACCATACGGTATTCGATGGATATGCAAACAGATTCGAAGTTTGACGAGACGAAAGTACCCTGATGCCCAGGATCAGACCATATGCACCCTCATCGGAGGCTTCTTCTTCCTGCGCTTCATCAACCCTGCCATCGTTACCCCGAGGTCATATATGCTCATTGATGTGCTGCCAGCAGAGAACCCCAAGCGGACATTAACATATATCGCCAAGATGCTGCAGAATCTCGCAAACAAGCCATCGTATGCAAAGGAGCCCTACATGGTCAAGTTGCAGCCCTTTATCCACCAAAACAAGGAGCGAATCAACAAGTTTCTGTTGGATCTCTGCGAAGTGCAAGACTTTTACGATACACTCGAGATGGACAACTACGTTGCTTTGTCCAAGAAGGACCTGGAGCTTTCCATTACGCTGAATGAAGTGTATGCGACGCACTCGCTTTTAGAGCGACATGCTGCCGAACTGGTAAGCAAACCTGAAGCTTCAATGCGCATTATCAAACTAACGTCACCAGGCCAAGGAAGACAGTTCGCATCTGGGTGTCATTCTACAGGAACTCGGTACTGCGCCAGCACAGCTTCCACGGAAAGAGAACCGGGCTATCAATCTCCCACTATTCAGCAAATGGGAAACGCCACTCGACGATCTCACAGCAGCGCTGGATATCACGCAAGAAGAGATCTTCTTCATGGAAGCCAAGTCGACATTCGTTATGATCCTCCGCTCGCTCCCCTCCAACACCTCCATTACGCGACGGCCATTGCGACTAGACAGGATTGCGGAGGCGGCTGCTACAACAAAGAACGATTCCATCATGGTCAAGAAGGGCATTCGCAGCATGGAGCTCCTAAGCCAACTGCAAGACCTCGGCG
The DNA here is from genome assembly GCF_907166805.1 of Alternaria atra. Lineage (NCBI taxonomy): Eukaryota > Fungi > Ascomycota > Dothideomycetes > Pleosporales > Pleosporaceae > Alternaria > Alternaria atra. The sequence continues at coordinate 217,056 of NW_025091334.1, forward strand.
TAATTGACAAGGAAGACGGTTTTTCTTTACTCAGAGACGAAGTTGAACAGGAGCTGGTCCACTTAGGTTCGATGAAGGAAAAAGTCATCGAAGAGACGCGGAAGCTCGAAGAAGTCTTCCGCACAATCCGCGACCACAACGGCTTCCTAGTCAGCCAGCTCGACACATACAAGTCCTATCTCCATAACGTACGCAGTCAATCCGAGGGCAAAACAAGGAAACAACAAAAACACCAGGTCCTCGGCCCTTACAAATTCACCCACCAGCAGCTCGAGCGTGAAGGCGTGATCCAGAAGAGCAATGTCCCTGAGAACAGGAGAGCCAACATCTACTTCAACTTCACGAGCCCGCTCCCGGGTACCTTTGTCATCTCGCTGCACTACAAGGGAAGGAATCGCGGGCTGCTGGAACTTGATCTTAAGCTCGATGATTTGCTTGAGATGCAAAAGGACAACCAAGAAGATCTTGATCTGGAATACGTCCAGTTCAACGTGACCAAGGTGTTGGTCCTCCTCAATAAGCGATTCGCTCGTAAGAAGGGGTGGTAGGGCCGTTCCCTTGTACTTCCTGCGCGCGATACAACGTCCAAGTCACGAAGAAGATACGATACCCCCGATTATTACTACGTCTTTCCTGCTGTTTGACGCCACGCCATACAATTACCGACCCACATCGAAATCACGCCTTATCTCATCTATCCCTCCACACATACTTTCTCATTACTACGATTCATCTAGTTACCAGCATCTCGGCGCCGGAGTATAGGCGTATATTGGGCGCTCCTAAATTCTTCGAGGATACCCCCTGGTGTGAAAGGATTGGTTTGGGCTACTACCAAGGACACGGTGGAAACGTCTAATTTCCGTTCTTGCTCCGTTTCCGCAGTGTCGTTTCTTTTGGCGGGTTATTCTGAGCTGTGGCAGTTCGTTTTTTCTGGTTCTAGCTGCGCTGTTTATGGAACGTTATGCACTTTGCTTTCTTTTCGTCCACTTGGTGCTTGCTTTTCTCACTTTTCAATTACAACTGTCTCTCGCTACTAATACGAGGTCGTCGGCAGGATCCGAGGTCCATCTCACCCTTTATTTTGGTTGCCTTTTCCTTTTGAGCGAACGAGCGATATCCAAACTATTTGTACGATATATGGAATGCGTATGCAATGGTGTCTTATGGGGGGGGACAAGGTAGTATAAGTGTAGTTCCAGTCCATGGAACTCTTGGGAATTGCGGATTTCTGCGTTGCAATGGAATTGAGCTATTTGTAGCTCGTTGTCACAAAGAATGTGTCGCATATGCCTGTGATATACGCCAAGTGAACAACTCAGCAGAGGACGCATACATGGCGTGCGTTGTTCCGGTGTGTGCGTGTCTGGTCGGGTCAGGAACCGGGTGATAACGGTCCCTAGTCCTTCGACACGCTTGCTGCTACGTCACTCCTCAGTACCCAGATGACCAGACCTGACACCCCGGAATTATCCTCTGACCCAATTTGCCCCGCCGCGGCCATGACCGTATTTCGTTGCGCACTGGATGTCGTCGGCTCCTGCAGGTTCGCTTTCCAGCATGCTTTAGATGTATAGAGCAGCGAGATAAGATAAGAGATAACAACCTTGTACATGACGCTACGGCTACGAATGCATGCATCATGCAACATGCAAGGTGGATAGGCACGCAAGGCAGAGAGAGACATGAAGTGCGGGTGCCTGTCACACGTGCCCCACGCCCCATACAGTGAGGCGTGACGCGCCATTGCAAGACACGGCCAATCACAACAACACACCTTGCTTCCGCCTGTCGATCGCCCGCAATCCGTGGAGTCAGACGAGGCTACGACGACGAAACGGACTGGGCGTGGTGTGAGTCCGAGGTTGTGACTGTCCTTTCTCCAACTCTTCTTCTTCCTTCCTTACTTCCTCCACTTGTTTCCTGTATGATTGTATATGATTGATTCGTAAACGGTGGTTGTCTTTTGCTGCCTGCCTACCTGCTTGCTTTCTTGACTTGTTCATTTGCTATCTATCTCGGCCGTCACTTATCATCATCGTCGTTGTCGTTCCAAAGACACAATGTCGTCGTCCATTGCGATACCTAAGCGTAAGGGCAAGGGCCCTGCTCATAACCCTCGGAACTCATCCTCGTCGTCGTCATTCGTGGCTTCCACACCCGAGACACCCAATCACTACAATTACAACTTCTCGACGCCTTCGCCGACCCGCTTCTCGTACGCCGGAGGGGGGAGTAGCTATGGTTCTACACCTTCGTCAACGTCGTCGTCGGGGAGTCCGACACAGAATAATGCGAGTAACATGCGCCGCCGAGAGAGCCTAATGAGCGAGACGTTTGCTCGACAGGAACATATCGTTGTGAATGTTGGGGAAGAGGATGAGGGGGGTCTCAGGCTGATCACTTGTGTCAAGGCTAGTCAAGGGTTTGATTGGAATCAGGGTATGTGGTTTTCTCTTCTCTCCTCTATCTTTCTCTCTCTCTCGCTCCCTCTCTAGTGTTGTGGTACTTTTGGTTATGAGAGTAGAAGATGTGGAAAGTAGGCTAACAATCTAACAGAGATGTTTCTCCCTTCCTACATAGACTACCATTTCGATGACCTCGAGCGACGACAGGATCCTGTGCAGGATATCATTATCACGGATGAGGAGGTTAGGAATATGTTTCCGCAGTAGGGAGTTGGGTGGGTGGTCTGGGGAAGGGGATACTTGTCCGGTTATGCGCATCGATTCCAGGCGCGGGTTGAGGGATAATGGATGGAGCGCATGCTTTGACATTTTTTACGCATGACGCGATATCGAAATCATGTTTATATGGGCTGGGAAAGGATAGGCGTTTGGGTTGAAGGTTTCATGATAGGAGATTGGATGGGTGACGGCGTTGCGGGATGCGTTTATTCGCTACTTGACGGGCTTTTAGGACTGTTAATAGGCATGTACTTTGAATCAAGCGATACATAAGCTACATTGCTATCGCTAAATGTTCAGCTGTCTCATGACTATGTTTGTTCACAGCTTCGCAGAGGGTGCAGCGACCCCACACCTCGGCCCCCGATAAGACGGGCTGATAAGGCGATCAAAGTCGCGCGCGGTCCATGTTCCGCGTTCGCAAACAAACAGCCAAAACAAAGTCAACCACCATACCAACAACCGCCATTCCACTCCACAGACTACACATCCGCGTCTTCAAACAGCCCTGAACATATATCCATCTCCCTAGAACTCGCGCACACCATCCGCCGTATCGAGAATCCACGTTGCACCTACAAATTCCTTTCACGGGCGCACACGCGCACAACACAACCCTCACACTACCACACACACACACACACACACACAAAACCACCCACCCACCCACAATGGACCCCTCGCACCGCAAAATCGAACTCCAATCCCCCTCCGACTTAACCTACCTCACATCCCGCATCCGCACAGCCGCGCGCCAAAAACTCGATCTCCACCTGCCCCCCGTCCCCTCCTCAGACACAAACCCCAACGCACCCGACGAACTACGTCGCTCCGTCGAAGACCTCGTCGACATATTCGTTGCGCATGTTTTACAGGGAATGCGGCATAACATTAGCATAAACGGTATCGACGTTGTGTCCTCTCAAGGAGATGAGGGGGAGCGGATGGATGGGATAGTAAATGGAGACGGAGGAGGAGAAGGCGGGTCAATGGTGGAGAAGGAGGAGTATGAAGTTTTTGATGAAAAGTTGCGGGGAGAGCTGAGTGCAATGGTAGCGAGGCGCGATGCACTTGTTGGTAAGATCAGTCAGCAAAGAAGGACGACGCCCAAGGTTGCGGCCGAGGAGTGGATGAGGGCATTTGAGGAAGAGGGCAGAGTTTGGGCGGAGATGACTGAGTCGTTGAGGAAAGAGGCTGCTGGGGTGGGTGGTGGAAATGCGGGTAATGGAGTTGCGGGAATTGCAGATGTAGAGACGATACAGAGACAAGAAGAGGTTGAGAGGAATTGGGAGAAGGCGGTGCAGGCACTGCAGAGGTTGAACAAGGGGTTGCCGGAGACGAGGGCGAGATTGGAGAGGGCGGGGGATGTGGTGGGGTATTTGGGGGTGCGAAGAAGTGAAGAAGTAGGGAATATTATTTTGAAGGCGTTTGGGAGTGCATGGTGTACAGGCGTTTTTTTAAGAGTATGGGTTGGGTTTGAAGGGGATGGGATGGTATACCCACTTGTATCACTACTACTGGTACTGCATCAGCAAAGTATGCGCAGTTTGCTATATTCATATAGATAGTTCAATACGCCGAGAGTGAGAGTTGTGTTTGACAACATACCTTTTACCGTAACAACCACCTTGTTTTCACATGAGATTCAAAATTACTAAGTGTCGTCACTCAAAAGAAACAAGCCAGTTCCAGGTTTCTCAATCAGCCGAAACAACTCTTGCATTCTATACAATACACGACGTCTTCCTGTCGATGTTGAACTATGCCCTTGGACTATGTTGCATCGTGACGCTAACGCGACATGGTAGTTCTTTTCATCCACGCTGACCGAACCCAATCATCGCTATACCATGTCCATACCAATTCGCAAAATATCTCGATATGAATGACCCACCAAAGTCATCATCTTTTCGCGCAATCAGCATTTTAATCACATGTGGGAACTATTTCGGCAACATTCGGCGCGTCAAGCTTGCAAAAACTATACGTCATGGCGTCAACGCCGACCTCCGCGTTGGTCGTCCCGCAAGCACCCGGGGGTCGTTGATAATGAAAAGTTCAGTTTCCTTTGTAATCGGTTTACTTTTTTAATCTCTGCTGCGATTCAAGGGATTTATTTGAACGTGACAGAGTAAAGATGCTTTCGCCGGCTCGTTTGTCGATGTTGCCGGGTGGTATTAGGGAGCTTGCGGCCAGCTCGCGCACGGGATCGCTATGTCGAACTGGCGCTTTGATAAGCAGCAAATATGGCAAGAGCTTGGAACAAAGAAGGACAATTACTATTGAGCAGTTGGATAAAGCGAGAGACAGTAAGTACTCCCCATTACCAACCTCCTCGCAAGATGATACTTTTCTCTGGCAGGAGGAGAACTTGTTTACTAACAACTTCCTCTCAGACCGCGAGCGCGTAGTCATTCTAGGATCAGGATGGGCAGGTTTCACAGTCGCACGCTCTCTCGACTCCTCAAAATTCCAAACCTTGGTCGTATCCCCCCGTTCCTACTTCGCCTTCACCCCTCTCCTGGCGTCCACCGCTGTCGGCACGCTGGAATTCCGAACTGCGCTAGAACCCGTGCGGAGCCGACGAACGAAAGTCGACTTTTTTCAGGGATGGGCTGATGATGTGGATTTCAAGAATAAGACGATTACCATTGAAGAGGCGGTTGATGATCCGAAACAAGGTGTTGCACTAACTACAGATCGACACGCTGGACAATCACCGGAAGAAAGAGCTGCGGAGAAGAAGAAGGAGGCGAAAGTGGGAAAATTGTTTGATGTGGAGTATGATAAATTGATTGTGACGGTGGGATGTTATAGTCAAACGTTCGGCACGCCGGGTGTCAAGGAACACGCCTTCTTCCTCAAAGATGTAGGCGACGCACGCAGAATCCGGAATCGCATCCTGGCCTGCTTTGAAGGCGCGGCTTTACCCACGACTTCCATCGAGATGAAGAAGCAGTTGCTCAATTTTGCTGTTGTTGGGGGTGGACCTACGGGTATCGAGTTCAGCGCCGAGTTGCACGATCTGATCAACGAGGATATGAAGAGACTATATCCGGAATTAGTTCAGTACCACAAGATCACTGTCTACGATGTCGCAGAGAAAGTGCTCCCTATGTTTGACAAGAAACTCGCGGGGTATGCGATGCAGAAGTTCAAGCGCAAGGGCATTGACATTAAGACGAGTCATCATGTGGAGGAGTTGAGACCGGGGGCGCCGGCTGAGAGGAGCTTTTCAGATGATGTAAACGACTACCATTTGTACACACTCAAGATCAAAGAGGAGGGTGAGATTGGTGTTGGCATGTGTGTTTGGAGTATACTTTCCCCCCCTTTATCGTCTGGATATCAAAAGCTAATCGTGATAAACAGGCACAGGACTGATGCAAAACCCCTTCGTTCATCACGCCCTCTCTTCCGTCCGCGAAGCGCCCACAGATCTCTTCCTACCCTCATCTGCCGACCAACCCTCCACCCCCGACAAAGAAGTGAAATGGATAGTGAAGAAACATCCCAAATCTGGCTCCATAATAACCGACGACCACCTGCGCATCAAACTCATTCCCTCGTCCTCTTCCTCTACCTCTTCCTCACCATCCACCAAAGAAGCAGGAGGAGATACCTCCAACAAAACCGAAGCAATCCACCCCTCCGTCTTCGCCCTCGGCGACTGCGGAATAATAGAATCAACAACCTACCCCGCCACCGCACAAGTCGCCTCCCAAAAAGCCTTTTGGCTAGCCAAACGTCTCAACAAAGGCGACCTATCCCCTTCTTCCCCCTCAGAGTCTAAAGGCTTCACATACCGTGACCTCGGTACCCTGGCCTATATCGGCAACTGGAATGCGTTGTTCCAAGGGGGCGGAAAGTGGGGTGGGAGGTTGCAGGGCTATGTAGCGTGGATTATTTGGAGGGGAGCGTATTTGACGCGGACGGTTAGTTGGAGGAATAAGGTTCTTGTGCCGGTTTATTGGGTTGTTAATTGGATTTTTGGGAGGGATGTTAGCCGGTTTTAGATGGGACTGGGGATTGGGGGTAGGGCGAGGTGGTGGATAAGGAGGAGTGTACTATCAAGTCTGAAGGCGAGACCTTAGGCTTCAGTGGAGCCATATAACGATGTGCCATCACCACTGACAAGTCGTCAAGGTAACATGATTGGAATGTTTGTCACGACGAGGGGTACATTCTCAGCTATAACTTCGCAGAGTTGATTATGCTAATTCTACTCTTTGTAATACAGGACATGTTAGACGAGTGCGTACTCGTCCCGATGTCCAGCTTCCGGGCGCATCCAGTTGTAAGAATAAAAGCTTTGATGTCCTTCAAACTGAGCGGCGTTAAGCATGACATGTACCAAAGCTTTTTTGGAGGGCCTCAAGATGAAAGGAACGTTGTACCCAAACAAATTGGCGATAACGTCACCGGCTTGTATCCCGACAGTATCTGGATGCCAAGTCAATGCAAGATCGCCTTCTTTCGTAACTATCAGACATCGACAACCCAAACCTAAGTTTTCATTATTGTGAGCATCGAAATCGTCCATCATTACACTCTCTGGATGGTATTCGTTCTCAGTTGCTAGTAAATGAGTAATGAAGTCATTCAAATTGTTGTTCAGTCCGTGTATGGAGCGTAGTACATCTGATAGACGTTGTGGTGTTATGTTGAGTGGCTTTAGCACCCTGTGATAGAATTCGTATAGCGTAGCCGGTATCGAGGTTGTATCATGGCTTATCTCATCCGCAATTGTTTGGCAGGATAGAACGGCTAAGATCGTGCCGACGTATCTACCTTGTGTAAAAAGAGTCTGGCAATCTTCCGACAGGCGCACTAAACCGTTTCGCTGCTTCTTCTCATGCAAAGGTAGTTTTTCAACTTCCCCAGTTTTGTTGAATTCGTTCCGATGAAAGCCCAGCATCCATGAAGGCTTGTAGACGATTTCATTAGATTGTATATGGGGCGGGAAGGGTAACTCGAGATAGTACCCTGGGGATTCTTCTATGATTTCGACCACAGTAGCCTCGGCGAGGACTTGTAGGAGACTTTTCGCATAGTCAGCTACAATTGGATCGGTCACTAGAAATTGACAGACTCCAAGTAGACCGTAGATCTTATCCCGGTCGTCAGTAGCTTGTGAGGGGGACGACTTGGCCAGCCACCACGATAGGCTGCGATTTTTCCCACCCTCATATCTCATTGTGTTCAAACCCTCAAGTGGCCGAATAGAACAAAATAGATCATGGTCCAATCTTGCAAACTCCTCATCGAGAGTTCCAAGGGTCTCGCTGTGTTTATAAGCAACGGCTTTAGCCGCTTCCTGACTTCCTTTTATAGCGTAAAGAAGATCTGGCCATCTAGTAGCGTGGCGTCCTATGTGTACAACTGGATCTTCTTTGGCCAAGATAAACTCTTGGATGATCCACAAACGCCTGAACCAGGGTTGGGACATAATATCTAAGAGATGACCCAAGAAATGACACACGTCGGAAGCCAATGTAATCGGCATTAGAAACCTGGACATGGCTAAGAGACGTTCCTGAGACCGAAAGATAGGAGTGAGCATTAAGTTGACTAGACGCGATCTAGTGAGAAGTTTAGAGAAGGTTGTTTGACAGCGCTCTTGATCCGGGCACGTGGCGGACGGTACCCATTCTCCAAGCCATATCAGTACAGTCTTCGCTGAACTGTATATCATAGCCATGTGCTGGACCTGATGCGATCTCTCCTGAACATCGTTCTGGTTGATACACAAGGCGTCAACCCACAAGATGCGAGACCGGTTAGCATACCGCAGGCGTCTGAGGCCAAGATCCAGGCTTTTAGTCATAGAAACCGAGGCTCCGCTAAGAAAAGCCTCGCGCGGGCTAATAGCTGTTCCCCACGCATACGAGAGGGCCTCATAGTCTATCTTTTTATTTGGCTTCTTTGTGCGCAAGCACATGTGAATGGTATCGTCGTATCGTCCGGGCAGCAATTGTAATAATCGGATTTCCCCATTTTCGGAATCGATCCTCTCATATGCGGGATGGGGTGGACCGGGAGGTTTGAGGGCTTGGGGATGGTCTTCCAGGGGAGTCTCATTCATTGCGAGAGCCAGCTGAGCCGTTACTCAGCGGGAAGAGAACTAGAGGTGACCGCAGATTGACCCGAGAGACCATGGGGATGCCAGGGCAAAGGTCATAAGAGCGCGTAGTCTCAGGGGGAAAATGAGGTGAGGTAGTTGTGATACTAGGGGAGCAAGAGCCACTGTGTCAATTGCGATTAGATTCTAGGCAGACACGAGGCTGGAAAAAATAGCTAAGCGGACGGTACGGATTAGACGCCATCCAGCACGCGCAGTAGGTGGCGTATAACTGGTTACGAGTCGAAGCGTACTGTATAAAACAAGGGCGCAACTTGGGCCGGGTGGTGGAGTGCACGTCCCACACAAGAAACCTGGAGCCAGCTTCCCAGCAACCCCAATGAGAGTAGCTTAAAAAGAACGCGTACCCCATCGCAGTACCTACAATTCTCGCACACCCGGTTAGACCAGCGACAGGATCACGATAGACATCAAGACAGATCCGCATGCCGTGCATGCATCCAACACTTAGGAAACATATCACAATATCACGGAGACATATTATATCTCTCCTCGAACCACTCGAGCCTTACTATATGCAAGAATCCATAATGTCTCCATAACCCAAGACAGTAAGCTGTATGTGTCTACTCAAGATCACACGCGTGCTGTTGCGCGGTATGCCACATCGGCTCGTCCAAATAAGCGACGAAGACGAGAGGAGGTCGTATACGTAGTCGACTCTAATAGAAATGAGGAGATGCCACCAGAAAGGACAATGCTATACAAAACCAGGTTTTGAGCATAGACCGAAATACTAATAGCTTCTTGGTATCATCAGAGACACACCGTAACGCATAGTTAGTAGAGGACGTGGAAAGAACTAATGTAGGTCTCGCGAACCGAGATTGCTACGTGTGCAGCAGTTACGCGTGTAACATTTTCGACAAGAGAGTCCCATCAGTTACATGCAACAAACACAACATCATCAGGGAATTTTCCTGCAGAAAGAATATGAAACCAAGTTATTCAAGAAGAGACTAGACCATTGTTAACGCCTAGAGCAGAGCCCACAACCAAGTAAAACAACGCAGTATAAGCACCAAGTTATGTAACCGCGTCGCACCTGCCTTTGCATCAATCAACACAGCTCGGCTGGAATGAGAGAGCTTCTAGAACGACGTCCTATCTTCATAGCAAATAAGATAGTAGAGACCAGCGAACAAACAGAATCGCATAGGAAACAAGTCGGCATTGACTCCCGGCGCTCAACGTAGAGGTTGACCAGATTTGAAGTACCTGTTCTTCGAGTGATACCCACAGTCTTCATACAAACGCCCGACACCCACCACCAACGACGATCACCACACACACCACATTGCACAGTAAACTCAACTCATGCCAACATTTGTCATAGATCGATAGGTAATATCAATATACTACAAAAATTTTCACATCTCAAAAATCCACCGACTATCATAAAGCTAAATCTGAAAAGGAAGGGGGTATCAAAAGGGCTAAAAATCCTTGTGAGAAGAAAAACCGTTTGCCAAACCGTCCTTGTTAGTAAAAGAAAAAGAAAAAAAGAGAAGAGAAAAACCCAAACTCCTCATCGTGGGATCCCAAACGTGAACGCTCAAATTTTGCGAAATGATAATTAGAATAGTCAAATCACTCCCCCATGCGCCTATTCTTGGGACTCTTCTTCGGCGGCTGAGTAAAAGAATCGCTCGTCCTCGCCCTCTTCAAACCCGGCGATGGACCAACCCTGCTGCTGCTTGCACTGCTGCTGGCCATGCTCGCTTTCTTCGCCAAGTTGACAGTTTCGCGAATACCGCCAACAGGACTGTTGAAACCGCTTCCGCCACCAGCAGTTGCTGCGGAACTACCAGCAGGAATCTCCTCAGCCAGTCGATCAGCCAATGCGGCGTCGTATTCGCGCTCACTAGCCCTCACAGCCGAAGGATCCTGTTGGCGAGCCGTAGCAAGTAAATCTACGGAACCGTCATCGCTATCCTCGTAGTCGGACTCTGAGCCTTCAGACACGTCGGAGGCGATGGGGGCGATATTGAGGATTTGCATGGCGGTTGTGGGACTGCCGGAGTCCGAGTCGCTGTCGGGTTCGGAGGAGGCGTCGGATGCGAGGTCTGAGTCGACGTCGCCGGAAGAGCAGGAGTCCAAGGGAAGAAAGGACGCGGGGGGAAGGGTAGAGCTGGGAAGGTTTTTCCGTGATGCGGAGAGGATTCTCTCTTCGATTACACGCTGGGGACTTGATCTAGGAGACTCAACCTCGGGAGATGATTGTTTAGAGTGGAGTGCGTCCTGGATGGCCTTGGGGTATAAGTTTGACCAGCGACGGGCGGCGACATGAGATGGTGCGGTCGGTACTTGGGATCGGCGGATGTGGATGGAGAAGTTGTCTTCTGGCTGTACACCACCCAGACCTGAAGCTTCAAAGTCCATTAGTTCTGGGCTAGTGTTTCCGCTGTCGTTCCTCAGGGCCTCTGGCGAGAAGCCAAGATCATCTCCGCTCGAAACAGTGCGTGCTCCGCTAACGGAGTCAACGTCCATTGGCGTAGTGTCCAAAGGGCCTCGGGGCTCGACCAGATCCAAGGATGCCTTGGTCTGTGGTAGACTGCTCTGTGTAGCACCGAGAGGCTGAGTTGTAATTGGTTGATAGTTGCCAGGCATTGTGAGGAATGCTCCGTTACGATCACCGCTCAGATCAGTGCAGAACTTGGCTTTTGTATAGAAAATCATGGGTCCGTCATCGCGTCTGCGAGGCTTTGATGAAGAGCTCTGCATGATGGAGCTGCTGAAACCTGAGGAGTTTCCAGCAGGTTGCGGCTGGTAAGAATAATTGGCTGAAGACTCGGCGTCGAAACCGTAAAAGTCATCTTCGTTCTCCGAATCATCCTTATGGAAGAAAAGAGGCTTGTAGGCAAACTTGTTCTGTTCCTTCTCCCGCTGGACCCGAGCTAACTTTCTTGCTTTTCCAGACTCGTCAAGCAGTTCACTACTGGTGCCGCTCGTGCCAGTCTTCATGCGTTTGAATGGCGACACGGAGCCAGTCTCGTTTGGTGATGCACCACTCCAATGCTCCGACAAGCTGTCGCCGCTGTGCTTGGTGACGTCGAGACCGCCCTTCCATCGAATCTTGCGCCCATCGCGAGATATCTCGAGATGAGTGCTGTACTCATGCAAGGCATCCTTGACAAACTCGGGTGTCACGTTCAGAGTGTGTAGTTGCGCCATGTTGATGAGCAGGTTGAGGTAGATCCATCCATGGCCGAGAGGTGCTTCTCCGGAGTTCATGTCTGGTGGGGTGAATCCAAGATGGCGAATATAGTCCATATTTTCTGTGGGCACCTGAGCACGGTAAGGGTCCAAGTCGAGCGGTCGTGTCGGTCGTTGATCAGGAGATGAGCCTGAGCCGGCAAAGTCATGTTCCTCAATGTGTAGACTGGGGCGGAATCCCTGGATGACTTCATCCTGAGGGGTACCCTTCTCTTCAGCAGCACTGGCACTGTGATCATTCCTTATGCGTGCTTCGCGCAGACCCTCGGGCTTGTAGTTCTGTCCAGTCGCTTCCCGCTGCTCGCGGTCCGCTGTAGCTGCTGACTGAGCTACCTCCTGTTGCTGCATTTGCTGTGGATGAGATCCGGCTGCCGACCGCTTGCCAGCAAAGATTTGCTCCAAACGGCGCACGACCATCTTCTTCTTTGATTTGTCAGTCATGGGAGCGCTCTTGTTGTTGTTGGGTAGCAGGCCCATGGGGATGTCGTGAAGATAAGAATGAATGGTTTCTTGTTGACGGCTGTATGCGGACTTGGTCATCTTGCGACGGTCGTTGTCTTGGTTAGTTGCCGAAGACTTGTGGCCAGATGCGGACAGGGAGGCGTAGCCCGACTCGGCAAATCGTGACGTTGAAGAAGCGGTGTTGTGTGTTTGGAGCGCCGGCGTGTATGCTGAGATGTCGGCGTACTCATTGGCGGTGCCTTCGTCAAGCTCAGAGGCGAACTTGCGCAGAGTCTCCTCGAGTTCCTTCTTCTTGTGGTCTGGCAGACCGTGAAACCTGACTTCAAACAACTTCTCCTCCTGTAGGTGGGCATCGTAAAGCTTCTCGTACTTCCTCAGTCTCTGCTTGAGTTTCTTGTTTGCAACAGTCAGGTCGTCAATGACGCTTCGGAAGTCCTCGGTGCTGCTGCCATCTGTGCCCATTTGGCCGAGGCCTGGGCGGTATGGGATGGCGGAACGTGCATAAGCGTACTGGGAGTTGTCGGGCGGCGTCTCGGACGAGGACGAGTTTCGAAGGAAGAAAGGCGGTTCGTCTACAAGCGACGGGTTAGTCAGGGCCCGACAGTTGGGTTGAGAGGCACTCACTGTCGACGAAAGAGGGCTTGCCCTGGCTGGCCGTGTTGTTTGTCTTCTCGAACCACTGTCCGGCGTCGCTGCTCTCTCCGGAACTGGTCTTGTTGGCGAGAAGCTGTGGCGAGACGCTCGATGGCGGGTTGGCCTTGTCGCTCGCCAGAGTTGGTGAGCTTCGGGTTGTGGTCGACTCTTTCGCCCTACGCCTTGGCACAGACTGAGGCGGGCTATGCCGAAGAGAGACGGATTTGTGGGCTGGTGGACGGCGTGGATGGGATGGCGCAGCCGCAGGTATTGTCCCAGGACGGTCGTTCATGATGGCTGCTGTGGAGTTGACAGGCTAAGCACGAAGGATGCTCCCCATGTGGGTAAGAGGGTGAATGTTCAAGTGCCGCCGGCTCCGTGTGCGTATATTGGAGACCAGGAGAGACTAAGACGTGCGTGAACAGCTCGAGTACGGGTAGCGAAGCAAGTTATCGTGTGGCCCAGGCTCGGAGGGATCACGGCTTAAAAAGGTCCAAGGCTTCTGCGGCGGTTGTTGGAATGAGAGGGGGTGTGTTTGATGGTGCGGATTGTAAAGCTGGTGGAAGAGGGTTCGGCGTGCGCTCTTGGTTGGAGAGGGCAGCCATGATGAACTCGATCTTGATGTGGGTAAGCAAGTCGATGCCCTCGATTTCTACGATGCCAAGACACGAGCTGGAGATCGAGGGTACCTGGGTGAGAGAGGCAGCCTGTGGCGTTCCGGCCTAGGTTAATTGCGCTAGATGCTACCGACGACCGCACGCAGCACCCCGGCACATCGTCGATGAGCCTCGTCTGAGAGCCCACCATTGCCCAAGAGGGAACACGTCGCTATTTTGTCCTGCCTGTAGACCCTGTTTCCGCTCGATGCCTCTCTCAATCGCTGATCACCGCCGACGGCCCGCCGCTGTATACACCAAGTCTGGCCATCCAGCCCGCGCATTAACAACGTATTCTGCCGCTCATCAACATGCCAACTAGGCCCGCATCTGACAATTACTGCACGACATGGCAGTCCTGAGATGGTTCTGATGGTCCAGACTCGTCGTTACAAGACACCAAAACCATCACAACAGAGTCATGGGCGGCACGAACCGCTGACACTCTGCACTATGCCCTCACCAGCCACACCTCACACATGCCACAGCCATCGAGATTGCAAACAACTAGCTCGGCATCTCCTGACGCGCGCTGCTTCGTGTCCCCTCCCTAAATGAGGTCACTTTTGCAACGGCTGGGAGGCATGCATCGATTTCCTGGACCCTGATCTGACCTTGGTTGTTCGGCTCCCACAGCCTGCTACGGTGATTGGCGGCATCCGCCCCGGGCAACAACGTGGTTGGTGTTTCTGCTGGTGCACTTGAATCGAATGCGCCGTGCTCAATCGCTGCCGCCATCGCCATCGAGGGTCATCAGAAATAAAGGGTCCAGCTGGAACACTCGCCAATGCATCGCACATGGCATGCATGCACCTGATCAGCGTCTACAGGGCACAGCAAAAGAGTCTTATTCAAGCCTAGATCCTCAGGGGGCTTTGGTGTTGGCATGAGCTGCTGACCATGACTGCTTGCTGCCCTGCTGTCCGTGGAGTATATTTTTCTCTCTTGGTGGGGTGATGCCACTTTCGACTTGAGATCACCGATTGAGCTCGGATCGCAGATTGCTTGTTACAAGAATGCAGGGCAAGGTGCTCCGCGAAGACGTTCCGGGCAAATCACCGAACCAACCAAATATCGTTTCCTATGTCACCAGCGCGTTCGAAGCCATTGGCGTTATTGAATATAAACTTGTTGTCCCCATCATACGATGGTTTTGTGGGAAATTTGGAGAGACTGAGTGGATGTCAGTACAAGACATGTCACATCTAAACTTTGATCTCGATCAAATGTGCCATTACATCGTGGCTAGCGTAGCGAGAAAAAATAGAAACATAGAAATACACACAATATAGTATAGCCTCGGTATGAAGCCCCGAACAACGGAGTCAACACCCACCGATGTATAGCATATGCGCCGATGTATACGCAAACTCAGATACGCACGCCCTTACTCCTCAGCACGTTCACGGCAGAGTGACCCGTGTAGTTGAGCCACTCACCCAGCCCTCCCATGAACCCACCAACCTTCATGAGGTCTTGCAATCTATTGTCGAGAAACTGTTCCGTCTCAACAAAGTTTGCCGATTTATCCTGCGTCATGTATACCTCGGTCGAAGAGTAGATGGCGGAGAGAGTTGCGCGCTTGCTGTACCAGCTGCTGTCGACGCTTTGATCGCCAGACAGAAACCAGATCTCGTCTGCGAGTCTTGCAAGCTCAGCGAACGATGCGGGGACGTACGTGGGTTGAGCCATGATCGCAAGTGCCTGTCAACCATCAGCAAGTTGACCTTCACTGTTTTGTACTTGTTGCCCTACCTCCTGCCACCGATGTATAACGGGTTCATTCGCTCGCAGTCGCGCCAACGTCAATGTCCTGACTTTTGCGCCAACGCCCATCTTCTTGCCTTGCTCTCCTTCCTCTGGAAATTGAACATTGTTCTGCAGGGCCAAGCGCTGGGTGACAAGATGGTAATTGATCAAATCGAAAACACCGCGTGGAAGCAGATTCGTAGAAACATCAAGATAGCCGGCGTCTCTCGCACCAAGCTTCAGCGCATCTATAGTGAAGCCATGGTTCGGTACGTGTGCATATGCGGAAGAAAGTATCGCAGACTCGGCGGGAGGAAATGGCGGCGGTTGAGCATAATCATACGAATGGTACAAGCATCGCTGTCTCAAGGCCGCTGCTGCTGGACGATTTGAGGCAGCTCGGAAAGTCCCGCGTAGCGAGTTGGCTAGTCGTGCTGGTGGTGGCATGTTTGATGTGCAATTGAAGATGTTCAGATCAGCCGATGCGGACAATTGCTGCCTTCTCCATAAATCTGCCAAGACCACAATCGATCAGATATCCACACTAACATCTCTGACGTCGGCGTCGATCAATTGCAGCGTCAACGGTCAGGTCCGACAATCGCTGGGAATGCCTGCAAAGATCCATGTACATGACAAAAGTGCTTTTCCACATGGCTACTAGGCACCGTTTCTGAAGGCTTGGTAGATCCACACGCCTGTATTTGCACAAGTTTTTGATCTCCACGTCAACACGTGACCGACGCGTCGGACGCGTCCACGCTAGTGGCAACCCTTCTAGATCTCATCCAGCATCGGCCTGGTAATCCACAAGTCCCCTCCAACAGACCTTCACCATCCGATCTTCAGGAACTCATCGGCTGCCCCGCAAATCTCAGAGGCGACATCCAGCGACCCAAACGCGATCTTCACGACGACAAACCCCACGCGCATCGCGGCTCAAACGTCCCCACCGCCAGCCTCAGTCGATTGTTCCAGCCCCAGATTCGAGAAGCCGTCTCTTCGTATACAACGATTGAATCTGCCATGGCACGCGGCAAGAATGTCGAGATCAGCGAGTATGAGCGGAAACGGCAGGAGAATATTGCAAAGACGCAGGCGCTACTGCGCAACCTCGAGATGGAGGCAGCAGAAGCTGGTCTAGGTCCCACAGGCAAGGCGAAGACGTCTGTACCTTCCAGACCAAAAGTAAAGAAGCCGACGCCGAAGAAGATCAAGCAAGAAGAAGTTGTGCCGCGGAGGACATCCTCACGGTTAAAGGGCATTGTGGCAGACAGTGAAGTTGCAAAGCGTAAAGCAGAGGACGAATATGTCGCCTTACAAGCTGCGGATCGTGCGAAGAGACAACGCGTTAGTGATGCGTTTAACTTCAGTGACATCGTCGTAGCAGGCAAGGACTGGAACAGGAGTGGAAACTTCCTCTCTGTTGGCCCTGCGGATCCGTATGCTCGGACATTCGACTACAATGACGTCAAGGAGACTACGGACAAAGAGTTGCGTGCACTGCGGGAACGCATGAGTGGCCTGCAACTATGGGAAGACTTTGAGCCGAATGAGATAAAGATTACACCGGAGCGCATATATTCCATGGGATTTCATCCCACAACCGAAAAACCATTAGTGTTTGCGGGCGACAAGCTGGGTAACTTGGGTATCTGTGATGCCTCCCAGAAAGCCGCCGAAGTCAAAGTAGAAGACGACGAAGATGCAGATCGCGAAGGACCGACCATCACAACCTTAAAACCGCATACACGCACAATCCACACCTTCCAGTTTAGCCCCCATGATGCAAACGCACTCTACACCGCGTCCTACGACTCCTCTGTTCGTAAACTAGATCTCGCCAAGGGTGTCGCAGTGGAAGTCTACGCCCCCTCCGACCCCGACTCCGAAGCTCCCTTATCCGGACTCGAAATATCAAAAGACGATCCTCACACGCTCTACTTTTCCACCCTGGACGGTGAATTCGGCATCTACGATATGCGAACGCCCTCTGAGAAGGCAGCAGGACTACAAGTCTTTCAACTTTCGGACAAAAAGATCGGAGGTTTCACTCTGCATCCTCTTCATCCGCACCTCGTCGCAACCGCTTCCCTAGATCGCACACTGAAGATCTGGGATCTGCGGAAGATTACCGGCAAAGGAGAGAATCGGTCACCAGCGCTCGTGGGAGAGCATACGAGTAAACTGTCCGTGTCGCATGCTGCGTGGAATTCTGCGGGGCAGGTTGCTACTGCGAGTTACGACGATACAATCAAGATCCACGATTTTGGCAACTGTGCGGAGTGGAAGGTAGGGACGGAGATGGGAGAGGAGGACATGGAACCGAGTGTGGTAGTACCACACAACAACCAAACTGGACGATGGGTTACCATGTGAGTTTCGCCCTATGGGGGAGGGATGGAGGTGGAACTCCCTCACACCTCTAATACCTACCCTTATACCCTCCCACCTCTAACAAACATTCTTTACTAATAATTCGTACCAGACTCCGAGCACAATGGCAGCAGTTTCCCCAAGACAACGTCCAACGTTTCTGCATTGGTAACATGAACCGTTTTGTCGATATCTACACTGCAAAGGGGCAGCAACTTGCGCAACTTGGGGGCGAGGGCATCACGGCGGTGCCAGCTGTTGCAAAGTTTCATCCTACCATCGACTGGGTGGCTGCGGGGACTGCTAGTGGGAAGTTGTGTTTGTGGATGTAATGTGAAGGGAGGGGAAGAGTAATGGAGGAGAAGAAGAGTGAGCGCTGGTTAGTGAAGTTGTAGTTTGGTCTTCATCTTGATACCCCCCCAGGAGGTCTTTTGCAAATTGCGCGCTACATTCTTTCATATTGGTTGTGTTACACCGCTGTTTCTTTGCGAAGAGTAAATCATTCATGCATGATTCCGAACAGCCTAGAAGATTATCGCATCATCGCATTATTGATTTTTGCGACGCGTGCATGTATGCGATCTATTGTGAACCATCGTCTGCTATTTCCTCGGCCAAATAGAGTAGTATCTCCATAGTATCGACAGGGGGCGGAACAGCGGTTCGTGCAATGCTTGAAAGAAGGGTAGCCGCATGCATACCATGAGGAATCTGCTGTTTGCTGTTGTTAAAGGTGTCTACCTAGATGGTACCGTGGCTCGAAAGCAGACTGGAGACTTCCTTGGAGTGAGTGCAAAATTGATGATGCTCTCTGTCATGGTAGCACAGACGTCCGACATATCCACCGCACACCATCTTCCGCGTCTGTCTTCATACTCTCCAAATAACCGGTCGTATCTGCTAGCAAGTTACCCCAAAGCAAAGCGCTGGAGGCAATACGAGATTTGGTGGATTTCTATTTCCGGATGTGGCAATGGAAGACGGTAGTGTAGGAGCACTAAGATAAGCGGGTGTGGCACCACACCAGCCAGCGCCAGCGGGGATTGTGAAATCCTTCGCCAGCCTCGTTTTATCCTAGTCCCCTTGCCTGGTACTGTGCCACGAAGTTGTTACCATGGTACCTCTTCATTGAGGGCGTGTAAACTGAAGTCACCGCCACACGGAGGCGCTCCGACGTGGAACACGTGTGTGATGAGAATACGATGGTGGAAGCAGCTATTGAGATGGAGCCTGAACGAAATGCAGCGGTCAGCTACTATGACTATCGATACTGACATGTGGAAAAATGTTTCAAATGCTACCGCTGCCACCGCACGGAACCATGTGCATACCGCCGCCCGTTATCGCTTAAGCAAGCAAGATGCAAGTGGCTGATGGTGGGAAAACCGCACCCGACATGGAACCACTATAATAGGTCACACAGCCAGTCCAACTCCCTAGCCTTGCATCTTGTGACATGGAAACACGAGGTCATGACCAACGACGATAATCCGGAGCAGCGTGCGGTATACGGCACGGTACGATACGTCAGGGTAAAGATATGACGTTCCTTTGTCGGACACGCTTTTGATTCCTGATGCAACGCTGCCGGCTAGTCCGGTCCCTCTCGCGTCACTGTTTCCAGTGATATTGACTGGGTTGATCATCGCCTGAAACATGCTTAGGGCGAGCTTTAAACGGCCGGGACATTACTGCGAAGGGCATGGTCTAGGGATTTTGCGTTGGTGCAGGGACCATACGAGGAGTGACGATGGCGCCCACGGTGGGGAAATAGGTGGATTGTCAATGTTACTTTACTTAGCAGATTAGTAGATTTGGAAGATGGCAGAACAAACCCCTCATCATCCGTGTGTATAAAGGAGTCTGCCAACGGCGCAAACAAAGTACCTCATCCTCAGCAAACTCTCAAAAGCAATTAGCAGCAATAATCACTTGAAGCTCCTCCCTTTTCTCAACCTTTGCTCCTGTCAAAGAAAACACTCGCTTTCGATACTATTCTTCTCATATAACCAGCAAGATGAAGTACACAATCGCCCTCTCCGCCCTCGCCGCCAGCGCAATGGCAACCTACTCCTCCGACTGCGCCGAGCCCTCGCACACCAAGACTGTCACCACCGGCGAACCTTCTGCGACGCCCACCCCACCCGCCGTCGACAACGGCTACTTCGGCGTCGTCTCCGCGCGCTCTGCCTCCCCCATCCACCTCCAATCCCTCACCGCACGCGGCGGCAAGTTCTACCTCGGCGGCGGACCCCCCTCTTCTTACTGCCCCGCTGAAACCATCGGCGCGGAGAACTGCCCACCGGGTAACAGCACCGTTCTCACTGGCGGTGCCGGCACCCTCTCTCTCGGTGTTGTGGTCCCTGGTGGCCAGCAAGTCTACGTTGCGCCCGACGGTGCGTTGAGCTACACAGTCGCACACAGCGCGTACATCCCCGAGGGCAGCGACATCGATGGCTTCAGCCGGACTGCTCCCACAAATGGGAATGCGTTCGGGTACTTGAACTTTGAGACAGGCTTCGTTGCTTGCCCGGCTGCTGAGGGAGAGGGATACCAGGTCTACGGTCAGATTACGACGGGTACCTTTGGTGACGACTGCTTGGGCTTCAGCGCTCTTACCGTTGCGACTGAGAAGCCTGGTGCGTGGCAGTACTAGGATTCCCGCGAAGCACCTGGAAATGGTGATAGTGAGGAACTTTAATGTCTGTCTATTCGATGTAATGGGATGGGGTAATGAACACTGATGAAGTGGATGCATACATTTATGGTGTATATACGACGCTCCTTAATGACTTGGGCACAAAAAGTAATATAATAGTAATGCCTCAATATGCTTCTTCTTCCCTCATATCGTGTCTTCCAATACCTCTCTAATGCGATTAACCTCTTCCTCAGCCGTGCCTTTCACATCTGTCCGAACAGCCACCGTCTTCTCTCTACCCCTCATGCCCTTGATAACCTCAACATCAGACTTTGCAACTCGAAGCGTATTAGCAATGACTTCCCTCACTGCCTTGTTTGCCTCGCCATCTTTTGGTTGAGCCGCAACGCAGATGTCGATACGCTCATCCGATACCGCTGCGATGCCCTCGCGGTTCGCACTAACCCCAGGCTTTACATGACAGAGCAATTGAATAGTCCCTGTGCAATTCCTCGCGGACTTTGAGGCCACGAAACGGATCGCGGGACCGGACATGGACGGCGTCGGGGTCGAATAAGATAGAGCGCATGTGACTGCGATGACCGGTGTGTAAGAAGGTCAGCTGGCTTCGCGTCTGATGCGGCTGAATCGCCAAAGCCGATTGCAGCCGCCCATTCCTCGCTCGGATTAGCATGGCTAACGCGCCTAACCAATCGCGCTCCCAGTGGCTTGCCCCAAACACCCCCAACCTGTACTGCCTACGAAAACAACAAACCTTTACATTGCAATCGTCCTTTAATAACGTACGGGCTACATGTCTTCTCAATTCCACTGCATGTGAAAAATGCCACGTTGCTACCGATGACCCCGTCCCACCTACCTAAAGCGAGATGGCGGCAAGTTGCGGTAGTGGGGGCTTTCTTACGGTACCAGACCTAAGATAAAGAACTACTTCCCCTAAGTGATAAATTTGACGAGAGCCTCATCGATGTTTCCCTTAAGTACAGGTGTACACGATGCAACGAAAATTCAGCGACACACAATTACCTAAGAGCTTGCGCGGTCCAGAGATAAAAGGCAGACTGCCTGCACCCATTTTGTAGATTTGTATTTCCATAAAATTCCTCGTTCTTGACAACGTAGTTAAAGTTGAGAGTGTAATTGTACGCATTGCGATATAAGCACCTTCTCTTTGCATTGCTGGATAAGCTTATTCCTTTGATCATCGCTATAGAGATTAATCACAAAAGGTAAGAGATTGCAGCGATTGCTTTTTATGACGTGGTATGCGATGTGGTGGTTGGTTGTCTGGAAGTCGCAGAAGTGCGACGAACAACCCACAAACAAAGCCCTCTCTCTCTCTCCACCACCTTATCCAACAAAACCGTTTGCGAATAATAACACTAACATCCTTCCCAGCAAAATGACTTCCGCACCCACAATACAGCCCAAGTTCTTGCCCAACAGGCATGACCTAGGCATCGTCGCAGTCGGCTTCAGCGGCGGCCAGGTAAGCCTTGCCCCCATTCACCTTACCTAGAAACAACACCAACCAACAATGCATTTCAGCCCAAAGCCGGCGTCGACGCCGCCCCCATGGCGCTCATCGAAAACGGCCTCATCAAGCAACTAGAAGAAGACCTAGAATTCAAAGTCAGCTACGATGGCCAAGTCCACAACTACACCGAGCTCCAGCCCTCAGAAGACCCAGACTACCGCGGCATGAAGCGACCCAAATTCGCCTCAGCCGTAACAAAGCAAGTTTCGGACCAAGTCTACGCCCACGCCTCTTCGGGCAAACTCGTACTCACACTCGGCGGCGACCACTCCATCGCCATCGGCACCGTCTCCGGTACCGCAAAAGCCATCCGCGAGCGTCTGGGCAAGGACATTGCGGTCATCTGGGTCGATGCACACGCTGATATTAACACGCCTGAGACGAGCGACAGCGGGAATATTCATGGTATGCCGGTTAGTTTCCTGACGGGATTGGCGACGGAGGAGCGCGAGGATGTGTTTGGTTGGATTAAAGAGGAGCATCGGTTGAGCACGAAGAAGTTGGTGTATATCGGGTTGAGGGATATCGATAGCGGGGAGAAGAAGATCCTGAGGGAGCATGGTATCAAGGCGTTTAGTATGCATGATATCGACAGACATGGTATCGGAAAGGTCATGGATATGGCCCTGGGCTGGATTGGAAGCGACACACCTATCCATCTCTCCTTCGACGTCGACGCTCTCGACCCCATGTGGGCGCCCAGCACCGGTACTCCTGTTCGTGGCGGTCTGACTCTCCGTGAGGGCGACTTCATCGCAGAGTGCGTTGCCGAGACTGGTCAGCTCATCGCGTTGGATCTCGTTGAGGTTAACCCCAGCCTTGATGCTGAGGGTGCTGGCGACACTGTCCGCGCTGGTGTTTCAATTGTTCGTTGCGCGCTTGGTGACACTCTTTTGTAAGCATGTATGGTTCATGGAGTTCTAGAGACATTTGGTCAGGGTAGACATAGATGATACGTGTAGACGATCAATGACGCAAGTTTACATGGCATTTGCACCATGATTCAAGAAGCTTCACTACTATTCGTAATATCAGTCATGCTATCGTGTACGTATAAGATTTATGTACTGTCTTGTTTTACTGGGAACCAAAAGGGTATGCTGACTGTAGAAGCTTCGCGGCTGTACATATTTCCAGGCAATGATGAACCTTTGCGACAAATGGTGTTTACATGCACAGTAGCAGAGTGATCATGTAGTTCAAACTTGCAAACAGGATAATTTTAGACGGCAGCAATGCATCGTTTGGTTTCTTATCGATGCATCAGGATACAAAGGAATTGAGGCCAGTTCTAGTATACATATGTAGCTGTCCGCGGCAATGTAGGCTTTCCATTGTGCCCTCCATCGCCGCTATTACTTCTTGGAGCCCACCTGACGTCTTCAGGTCCATATCGTCTTGAAGGGTACCCAGGAATGATTATGGCCTCTCTTGTTGGTGATGGTCGAATATTGGGTGTCCGATTACCACCGGGATGCGCGACCATACTATCGTCAGAATCATCTCCGCTCTGGGTCTCTTCCCTCTGGACATCATGAGGTCTAGCTGGAATGGTGCTGGCGTCTCGATTGTCTTCATAGGTCCGACGTTCTTCTGCCCCGCGCCGAGCTTCCGCCTCAGTGCGGCGATCATAGGCTGCCGCGTAGCGCGCCATCTCGTTCGATGATGGCTCACTATCGACATTGGCAGATTTAGGGTCACTTCGGGTTTCCTTAGCTGGATCTCTTTGTCGCCGGCTTGGGGGTTCGCGCTTGACGGGATGATACACTGGATACCCTGGTTTCTGCTGGGATCGTCCATTTGTAACCAGAACGACATTTGCCTGTGGTTCTGCTGAAGTAGGCCTGGGTGGTGTGATTGGCCTGGATTGAGACGTTCTGTAGGTTGGTCCTGATCTCCGGGATCGTCCACTTGTAGCTGGCTCCACAAATACCCATGGTTCTGCTGAGGTAGGCCTAGGCGGAGGATATCTGTAGGTTGATACCGTCGGTCGGTTTCTAGCTTCGGCACGTTTGTTAGACTGCGCTTCTTGGTGCGATTCATCACTAGAATAACCACTCTCAAGAAAATGCAACAGGCCAGTCAAGCGATTCACGTCAAGAAGTGGTCTACTTGCGACAGATCCTGAGCGATCATTCGCCGAGTTAGGTTTGGTATCAGTATGCTCATCTTTTGGCTTGCGCTTCTTGGATCTTCCCTCAACAGGCGCCCTATGCTCTTGCGAGGCCAAGCTGGGATCTGAGCCTGAGGTCGGCTGCACAGGAGCAGATTGAATAGAGAGACGTCCGGTTAATGCTGCTAGCGATTCACCGCGGCGCGAAACCGACGGCGAGTTTTTCAAGATAGACTTTCCAGGGGAAGCTGAGCGTGGTAGCGGGTCATGTTTAGGCCCAGGAGGGCTGACGGGCATAACCGGGAAACGAGTAAGGCGTTCTTTTCTCATTTGTGTTTCCTCCGTATCAGGCTCCGCTAATCGAGGAGTTCGAACAGGAGGTAGTATGCGCACTGAACTGTCAAACCGAACAGATCGCGGGTTATCCCGATCTCGATTGTGGTGATCTCGTTTTTGAACCCACGGATCAGATTCGGAATGATAGCGATTAGCTTGGCTGGCCGGTTTCTTATCCGCCGAGTTGCATGTGGGGCAGGAGGTACTGGAGCGTGCATAGCCCTGTGCATAGCAGCTTTTGTGGATCCAGTGATAACAGGAAAGTCTGACAGCATCGGTCGCAACACTTAGCGGTGAAGTACAGAGTCTGCAACGGATTGCGGGAACTGCTGGAGAATCAGGATATCTATCCATGCTCTTGGGTGCGGCTGCTGAGTAAGGTAAAGAAGAAGTTGAAGACGCTCGTGGTGATGTTCTGTCCATTTTCCCTCTCTTGGGAGTTTGATGGGTGTCTTTTCCACTTCCTTTATCGCCGCCGCGTGCACCGTCCGCTCCGCTACGCAGACCGCTCATACCAAAGCCACTGGAGTCAAAGTGCTCATCGCCGCCGCTGTTCTGCATGAATACGCGAAATATATCGTCGGCGTTTAAGAAGTCGAAGTTTCTTACGGCTCGTGGTGGTGCTTCGTTCGTCTCTTCTCTCCCAGAAGGATCACTCACTCTAACGAAAGAGATAGTGTCGTCATGGTCGGTGTTCACATCTTCCGAGACTTTTGTTGATACTGAAGGTTCGTAGATCTCCCTTGATAAAGACTCGCTCTCATCTTCAACAAACGCTCCTGGAGGAACATGGCAGTCGTTGACGACTATACGGGGGACCGGCACATCAGGCTGGGCTGGTGACACCAAAGCGGCAGTATCAGGAGACTCAGTACGTGCTACGCTCTCAGACCGAGAGATATCCGATGCTGTAAGTCCTACAGTTTTCTCCGAACCGCTTCGTTCGAGACTCGGTGGTGACTGCGTGACATCCTCAGATTCGGAATGTTCATCGAAACATTCAGAAGATCCAGTTCCATCGGTAGTGTCATCATCTAGCTCTAGGCAGCATAATCCTTTGAAAGCATACTCTGACGAAGGATCTGAGCTCGCTTCCTGGATATGGTTTGCGAGAATATGGCAGTTCCACCGAGATTTTGGCTGGTGCTGAAGCATGTTCTGAATCCACTTTGACAGTGCCATATCGCATGATGGCCCCGTTGCATTCTCGAGCATCTGTACCCAACTAGCAACGGCCTCAAGGTTATGATGATACTCTTTAACGTGAGTTCCGTGGGCTGACATGTGGGTTTTCAGTCCATCGAGTGTATGACGCTTCAAAACTGTCCACATCTCCAGGAAAACGCAGCCGAGAGACCATATGTCAGAAGATGTATTACGTTCAACAAACGCCATCACCTCTGGTGCACAGTAGCGTGGTGTTGTTGGCAGAGCGGTCTCCGTGGTACTATTGTCACACCCGGACCAATCCAGTGATGTTCCGAAATCAGTCAAGTAGACCTGGTCATGCTTGATGAGTACGTTGGATGGTTTGATGTCCTTATGACGTATACGATTGTCATGTAGATACGAAAGCGCCGAAGTGAGACAGCCGAAGAAGGGTCTCAGGAAGGACCGGGATGTGTCATCAAGATCAGCTTTTTCCAGGAACGTCTGCAGGTTCATGTCCGCCACCGGAAGCATGATAATGGCCACGAACTTTCTGTCGCTATAACTTCCAGCGAGTTTCACAAGATGTCTATGTGATAGACCTTTGAGATTCGACAACTCCTTGGTGAAAGCACGCAGAACCTGCTTGTCCTATTGGATGAGAAGCTTTGTCAGTATAGTCATCCTCACAGTTTGTGTAAAAAACGTACCTTTCGGAAAGTTTTCCCTCTTGATATGAGCTTCCGTGCATATTCCTTATGGCTGATCGTGCTCACAACATGATCAACGTATCCAAAACCCCCCTTCCCTAATTCACCAAGTTTCTTCAAAGGCACATCTTTCGGATTGCTGAAGTGGCCGTGCCGTGCTTGCCGTTCGAGATCGAGGGCTTCCGTATGGTAGACGAGATGCTGCAGCTCTAGGAATTTGAGTCGTGCGGAGTGGTCGCGTAGTGCTTCGGGTAAGGTGGCGCCAGAGAATGGGAAAGATACGTCTGTGCATCCATCGGCAATGAAAGCATCGATTGCGTTGAGTTCTCCAATCATTCTTAATATGCTGTAAATTCTTGGAATGCGACTCCACGCATCTCTCGAACTGCGCACCAAGACTTCTGCGATGTTGCAGATGTCACTCTCGGTAAGGTGCTTATCAGGCCCTTCCGCGTCTTCTGGGAACCATCTTCGTAAGAGGTCTTCTTCGTAGCCTTGCTGCGCCATGGAGTTGCGACTGCATGAGCAGTACTCCTATCCGTAGGGCTTGGATATGTTGCGCACGAATAGCATATTCGAGAGTGATACAGGCAGCTCTAGTACCAGCCTAGAGAGACAGAAGCATAGCCGTAGGATAAGGTTGTGGGAGATGTGATAAGGCAATGTCGCTGTGAGACGAAAGACGGGCGGGGTAGTGGTAACCGCCTATGTAGTGTGCTCAGCCTCCACCTCCATAGCCTTAGGCAGCCTGTCAACCATCGATCACACATCTACTGCGCCACATAGCAGTGATATGTAATCCAATAGCACTAGGTCCAGACGTCGTATTCATGTGTCAGCTCCGAACGTATAGCTGGGTGATCCAGCCGGATGTTGCTTATTCTGATTGTAACGCGCATGCTGTGCGGGTTGGAACGTTGTATCGCTCTCGATACATTTCCTCCATGGTATCGATACGATGGAGGTTTCCAGAGGAAGCATCCGAGAAAATTGTTGAAATCCTTCCAGTGCGCAGATGCGGCCAATGCAATGACGATAAGGGTTGTCGAGGTAGTGGTGACACGCTATTTCACGCTAGGTTTTGGTGGGGCCGCGAACGCGTCCGCCGTTAGCCCCAACTTGTCATCGCCTTCCAGTCTGCCTGAATTCGCTCATTTCTTATCCATTTCGCAGGAAGCTTGTATACGTGACATGCGAGGCTGATGCTTGAACCAGTCATGACGATACGATGCCATTATGTACGCGGAGCTGTTTGTCAGTTCGGCGTAAATCGCTTCACATTTGCAACCGGTCAATGCAAGTGGCGGAGTTGCCGGTGGTGAACAGTCGAGTGGCTGCCGGTACACATTTCCATTCGTCTAATGTCGAACCTAGACGCTAAAGCAACTTTGCATCCGTGCACTTGCCGCGATGATCTCGATTGGATTGACATGCAGCTCATCACAGCGCCCGCACGAGGCTGAACATTGGCATGGGAATCATTGCTATAACGACTTCCCCACAACTCTTTCATGATCCCAGCCTGATCACAATTGCTCAAGAATTCCCCCTGGCCATGTCACGACCGTACAACGATTGCGAAGATCGCAGCCCAGGCTGTACTAGGAACACTGCCGAGGTTTGGTACTGTGTGGATTGTGCTAGTGAGTTCTGCGAGCCTTGTTGGCAGCAATTTTTGGCGCATCGCGGTGGGAGAACAGGCAGAGACGGATCACACGAGAAGGTAGAGTATCATGTGTATGAAAAACTCAAGAACATACTAGAGCCAAGGTACACCAAAGACGACGTAGAAAAACTCCACGAGGATGACCTGGCCACTACCTGGTTCGGTACGATTCGTACCCAAAGAAGAGCTCAGATCACCACTGACATTATCGAAGGTATAAAAAGGGATGGTGATACCGAACGACATGACAGTTTGACGAGAAGAGACGGCCAGTCGGACCGTCAGCAATTCCTCGACTATGATGTGTATTCAGCTTTGTTAGGCAGTCCGCTCAAAAGCGGTAAAGAAAAGTATCCGCGACTGGTTTCTTTCATTGGTCAAACGAGTAATAATCCCATCAATTCATGTCCCAATAGTTTCAATGGCACTGACCATGCACCAGATGCCGGGAAAAGTACACTGATCAAGATGCTCATTCAACTACGAGGGGCCGGCAATCTAGCGAATCAGTATCCTTCTCCCATCGTTGGCTTGAGGCGTCTAGAGCCACAAGCTGGGAATGAGAGACCTGGTAATGATCCAGTCGAGCACATTCCAACATCCGCCGATGTACATTTGTACGCAGATCCCATGAGCGTCAGCTCACGAACACCTCTGTTGTACGCAGATTGTGAAGGCTTGGAGGGGGGAGAGAACCCACCAACTGGTGCCCAAGAAAACCGCAGGGCCCGGTCGAATCCTGATTGGCTCTCTGCGCGGCTGACTCCTGGCCGCATACGATCATTGGCATGGGCCACTGCAGGTACCGAAAGAGCAAAAAGAAGCTATATCGTGAAAGAGTTGTACCCGCGCATCCTTTATACTCTCTCAGATGTGGTAGTCTTTGTTATGCAGAGCACAAATTCCAAGTATGGGCAACGTCTCCTCTTAGGCTCTATTTGCTTACTCTTCCTCAGAACGTTCGAAGTATCAACCCTGCAGCCCTTATTGCAATGGGCTGACGCATCCTTGGAGACATCTGTCAACCAGCCGACGCTTCCCCATGCGATTATTGCACTGAACGAATGTGAACCAAGTGTCGAGCCAAATGAATGGGACAGTATATCGGCAACGAACAGCTTGTTGGCAGCCAACAAACACTGTATCGACCCTAGACATGGGCATCCCTTCTTTATCGGTCTGGCCGAGAGCTGGAGAGGAAAAGGACGACGCATTAGATCCATCCTTGATTTGATACTTTGCTATTACTCCACGTTTCAGGTTATACGCATACCACGCGGAGGTAGATACCAGCTATTACACGACCAAGTAAATAGCTTCTACCAGGTGATCACGGCTTCGTGCGAAAAGTCCTTCAATTCCCGGAAGCGAGCGAACATGCTCTTCAGATCTTTTGAGCTGGACGTGCATTTCCAAGCAGTATTCAGTCATTTCTCACGTACACTGACCATGCCTTTCGACTTCATTGCCATGTCCCTACTCACCAATCCGATACCCAATGACTTTGGTGGTCATATGCTCCAACTCGCACTTGCCATACAGGCTCACGATAAGGAATCCAAAAGTGCTCATGAGAGGACGCGCAAAGCTACTTCCATCTTTGATCGCATGTCTAGACTTGTAGCTTGCAGCATTTCTCTCGATTGCGTCCGTCATCGAAAAGGTACGTAATATTAGGCATTCTCGTTGCATGTTTTCCCTTCCAATGTCTAAATCTCAAACGCTCAGCATAAGGGTATTTTCGCCATGCGAGTAGCAATGGAGTACATAGGAGCACCAAGCTTTTCGTGTAGCTCGAAACCTAGCTCCTGGTTACTGCCTCCTATGTCGAGTGTATCACTAGATGCTCTTAGTACCGGTGGTTTCTTCTTTTTCCCAATCATTCACTTCTCTTTCCTCTGACGCATCACAGGCTCTGCTCTGGATCACTTTGTTTATTACATGAACTACTGCGAGTTCTCAGTGGAGACCTTTTGGAGCCAACATCTCACTTGCGAATTTCGCAACGGTTCGTATCGATGCGTAAACGTTGGCGCTAACCATGATCCGAAGGGGCACCAGAACGCCAAAGGCAAAGTAATACCAGGCGATTTCGAGTCCAGCTTTCAACCGGAAATTTATCTTCCAATCTGGAAGAACGCAATTCGATCGCAGATGCGCGACATCGATCTCGAACTTGAGAATGCCTCACGACGAGCTCCAAGCTACTCCAGGGAAGCCTACATGATGCAGGTTCATCACGACACCATGATCGCGTTTTATGATACTGTGGGCTCAGCTGCTGGAATCTTGAGTCATGCAACATGCTTCTGCTGTCTTATGCAATCACCTGAGCACGCCCTCCGTTGTGGTCATGTGCTCTGCACACAGTGCGTGCGGGCCCATGGGGAGCTTTCGCATGATAACATCAGCACGCGAGCTGTGGTCAGCCTAAAATGCTGCCCCATGCACCCTACAGAGACGCAATGGGAAATACCATGTCTCGTCAGATTTAAGCCTGAACACGCTGGAGTTCGTCTATTATGCCTTGACGGGTGAGTGGTTCCCAATTACCGGTGGAGGTTCTTAGAGACCCACGAAGTCCAAATAGATCGAGCAAAGGCCTTGCGTAGCTATGTTCACCAACAATCCCTACTTCCACCTCTTTCTTTGATCCCCTTCCAGTCCTCCAGATACTGACCCATATAAAGAGGTGGCATGCGCGGGATCGTTGAGATCGAAGTGCTACGAACCCTACAACAACAGATTGGTGACCGAATACCTGTTCAGGCATTCTTCGACCTAATTATGGGAACAAGGTAAGTTCTGACCAGTCCTAAATACCACAAGACTCACATCTTGAAGCACTGGTGGCATCATTGCACTAGCAATGGTGGCCAAAAATTGGAGCTTGAGGCGTTGTTCCGATAAGTTTAGAAGGCTGTGTAGTACCGCCTTCACACCACGGAAGCTACAAAGCATTCCTTTTTTGAAGCACCTGATAACTCTGAAGCTCACTTCGAAGTACTCGACAGGCCCTTTCAGAGAGACGCTGGTACAAAACTTTGGGGAAGATCATCTTTTTGGCAACTATGGAGAGCGAAGTTCCTATCTCAACACGAAGGTCGCCGTGACAACCACAGACAAAACCGGGTCGAAAGCAATTATCATTGCAAACTATAGCCGAAAGGAGGGTGATCACAACAAATTGCGTCCCGCGGAGTATGAATTCTTGAGACCTGACCGGCGCGAGTTCGGCCTTTCGATCGCAGACGCCGCAGCTGCCACATCAGCTGCGCCGAGCTTTTTCAAGCCATTTGAGCACGCTGACACTCATCGGACATACTTGGATGGTGCAATATACCACAACAATCCCGTTCGGCTCATGAACCATGAGAGAAAACTGCTGTGGCCCGATGTTGCTGATCATGCGCCCGATCTCTTTCTGTCCATAGGTACAAGTCAAAACAAGGCAGACTTGCGAGTCGATCAACCCGATTCGACAGCAGTACCTCCCGAATCAAGGCACGTATCTTTAACAGAACACGCTCACATTTCCCAAGAGTCTGACTTACAGCTGAAGGAGTCGTCACGCTGAACATGCACATGAGAAAAGTACTCGACAATCCACGTTTCACATGATGCCTCAGATCGTTACTACGATGGTATGATCTTCTAACGTTTAGGATGACCGTTAGATGTAGATTTCTAGACGAACTCTTCTGACAACCCGGCAGAAAAATCTCATGGATAACATTCTCGACGCCGAGAAAGCGTGGGAGCAATTTCGATCCGACGTGGCTCCGACGAGCGATGATGCATCACGATACGTACGCATCAACCCAGATATTGGACGTCAGCCGCCAAAGCTGGACGAAGTAAAAAAGATTGGAGAGTTGATTCGAGATGCTCGCAAAGCACTGAAAACACCAGAAAGCCGTACTCAGATTGCAAGGCTTGCACACATACTTGTGGCTAGTACTTTCTATTTTGAACTACGTAATGGACCTGTGTCGAATAGTGATGGAACTTTCTCTTGCGCAGGTACGCGACCGTCGTACGTGACACAAAGCGATTGCAGCTAACTGTTTCGCGAAGGTCACATTTGCTGTAGGTTCGAGGACGATTCTCCTTACCTCCCAGGCCTGGGTGAGTTCTTCGCAAAACGGCAGACTGTTACTTTCCAATCTTATTTCGAAATTGAGTTCGACCTGGACGGTCCTCGTACTCATCAGGTAAGCACTCTAATTATGGCTCCGGTCCTAAGCTGAACGTTCAAGATCCCTCTGTCGTTGGAAATAATTTCTGATATGCGACAATTGGCCTCGTTTCGAATGCCTGCTCCTGCTATACGAACGAGGAGTAAGGACTCGGAAATCAACATCTCGCTGCACATTCGAAGCCGCGATCTGACCCCCACTAAATACCACATAAGTGGATTCCCGCGGGCAGTCATGAAAGATAATGAACCCAAAAGTGAGTAGTAGCCAGAATCAGTCCGTTAGCAAGTGCTGATGTCATTAAGGCTCGGATAGCACGATTTCGCTGAGTGCAAGGAGGGATTCGACTCGCGAGCCTCTGGAATTACCCACTTCGGGCAGCATGCCGGAGTTGGATGCTTCACCGGGACGACCCGCAGCTGTCTACAGAGGTGTCTCAGAACAAACTACTTTGGTCGGCATTGAGCAGGCATTGACTGACAGAAGACTGGGACAGAGGTCGATATACACCTCGACTAATCGTCAAGCTGGCCGACAGCAACAGTCAGTCGACCTACCATCAGAACGAACGAGGAGCCATCGTGCGCCTCAAGACCCCACCCAGCATCGATACGCCATCCGTCCTAGGAGTACAATTCCAACGGAATTACATAGCAACGATGTATCTGTACCCAACAGACCGTTGCAACAGCATCAAAGCGAGAATACATCTCGTGTCGCTATCGGTTCCGCTGGCCAGATTAGAACTGCTCTGGCAAATGACTCTGAACAATCCTTGAATTCGAGTGGAATGATGGAAACTGGCCGTGTACAGGTTACCGAAGGTCGCGCTGAACGGTACGACCCAAGTTCCCAACCAGCGAGCAATGCTACCCGTGCCCCAGCTCTTCGACGTATGAGCGATCAGTCAAATATGCGACCAAGTAGACGGCCCGCATCACCTGCTGATGATGTCTTACTCCAATCAGCATATAGCAGAATCAGACAACAGTATCCGAGTGAATTGGAAGCACTCAGATCCGGCAATACCAACACACACGGCGGAAGCACTCTATCTTCGAACGTTGCGATATCCCCCAATCGACGGGCTGCAAGTGACAGTAAAGCGCAGACTCTAAGCAATACCAATCAAGCACGACCGATACCAAACCAAAGCCACAGGCAAGCTTCCTACCAAGGACCATCGCATCCCAGCCATGCAGCGATACAACGTCGAAAACCCTCCATGGAGCATCCGTTATCTTCTCTCAATCTGCCCACTGCCCTGGAACGACCTCCCCTTACACCGTCTCCAGGCCTGTCTTCAACAGCGACCGCACCAAGTGTGCAAACAACTTCTCCGTTGTCGGACATTTCTGATCGGGAAGATACGCCACCGCGAGAAAGGCGAAG
This sequence comes from Alternaria atra, assembly GCF_907166805.1. Taxonomy (NCBI): domain Eukaryota; kingdom Fungi; phylum Ascomycota; class Dothideomycetes; order Pleosporales; family Pleosporaceae; genus Alternaria; species Alternaria atra. The sequence continues at coordinate 250,741 of NW_025091334.1, forward strand.
ACGATTTTTGCCTCGAAACATGCCTTCTGTGGTGTTCGGTGAGCGATGATTAGAGTGAGCTATCGAGCGCGTCTACGCTGGGACGAAGGAGGCTCAGTTAAGGCTATTCAGACTACGCGAGTTTGTGAAGTTGCTATATATAGAATTCAGGAGTCTTGCCCAGATTTGGCTATACCGTGAATCCTCACAACATGGCAGAGGGCATTCGAGACTTGGAACATTGGACATGCGCTTCGCGTCTACTACATGGAGGAAAACCAGTAACGCTGCCTTACGAAGCGATGAATGAGAGAATTCAATTTGTGATGTATGAAGAAGACCAGTTGATACTAAGACCATACGAACAGTCTTTTATCGAGTATTGCAACGTTGGTGAGGATGGGCCGTGACGGTTGACGATGGTGACATCTGGTGCTGCCAAGCATCTTTGCACTAAAGTTATTGCCGCCGCAAAGCCGGGGACGGCGGTGTGGAGAACATCTTTTCCTCCACTTACCATTCGTAAACAAGCTCGCCAACCTTGATCATGGCGGCAAGTTTCGTCTATTCGCATAGCCTTGCCGAGATTTATACTCCCCTAGATCACCTTTAATCTTCCTGCCTCAACCGCCAAGGTAGTTTTCACGTCTCCAAAATTTGCCCGGTCATGACGACATCTTCATTGTAACATCGCCTGCAGCAGATATCCGTAGCGTACCCACCCAGGGCTACGACCTCGCCATAGACGAACCAATGTCTTCGAATTATGCGAATAGATCGTGGAAGTCGCGTGTATTCCATCCCTCAAAGCGCAATGCCACGCCGAATAACGATCTTGATCGAGAGAACACGCGCCAAACGCATGGATCGGCTGCCTCGAGCAAGGCTGCCTGGTGGGAGACACGCCTTTTCAGTGGCATGATAAATGACATACGGCGACGGGCACCGTTCTACTGGAGTGACTGGAAAGATGCGTGGGACTATCGCGTTGTGCCTGCGACGATCTACATGTACTTCGCAAACATCCTTCCAGCGCTCGCCTTCTCGCTTGACATGTTCGAAAAGACGAATGAAAGCTTTGGCGTCAACGAGGTTCTCCTTGCCTCAGTGCTAGCCTCTGTCGTCTTCTCGCTCGCAGCAGCGCAACCTCTGGTCATCGTGGGCGTTACTGGACCGATAACCGTCTTCAACTACACCGTATACGATATCATCACCCCACGGGGAACGAACTACTTCGCGTTCATGTGCTGGATAGGCATATGGTCTTTGATCTTCCACTGGATACTCGCGATCACGAACTCCTGCAACGGTTTACGATACGTTACGCGCTTTTCCTGCGACATTTTCGGCTTCTACGTCGCGTTCATATATCTACAAAAGGGAATACAAGTCTTGATGAGGCAATGGGCTGTCAACGACGCGTCGGCATACCTTTCAATCATGATTGCTCTGCTGGTTACTGCGGTCGCATATATTTGTGGCATTGTTGGACAATCGTCGCTGCTTCAGCGTCACGTTCGGAAGTTTGTTGAAGATTACGGTACACCGCTTACCGTTATCTTCTTCACTGGTTTCGTGCATATTGGTAAGATGGCTGGCATTGAGTTGCTCAAGCTACCTACCTCGAAGGCGTTTTTTCCAACTACAGATCGTGGATGGTTCATACACTTCTGGGACATAAGTGTTGGCGACGTGTTCCTGGCTATCCCGTTTGCCGTACTTTTGACCATTCTGTTCTGGTTTGATCACAACGTTTCTAGTCTCATCGCGCAAGGCACTGAATTCCCGCTGCGCAAACCGGCAGGTTTCCACTGGGATATCTTCCTCCTAGGCATCACGACTGGGGTTGCAGGACTATTAGGCATTCCGTTTCCGAATGGTCTCATCCCACAGGCACCATTCCATACCACATCGCTTTGTGTTACACACACTGTATCCGATTCGGACGATGAAGAGAACAAAGGTCATGCCAAGCGGGTCGTCGACCACGTGGTAGAGCAGCGCGTATCGAACCTTGCACAAGGCCTCCTTACGCTGGGTACTATGAGCGGACCTCTTCTCGTCGTTCTGCACCTTATTCCACAAGCTGTGCTAGCAGGCTTGTTCTTTGTCATGGGTATTCAGGCACTAGAAGCAAATGGCATCACGCTCAAGCTCATCTTCCTCCTAAAGGATAAACATCTCACATCCCGATCCGACCCGTTGACACAAGTCAAACGCCGATGGGTGATCTGGGCTTTTGTCGGTCTGGAGCTTGTTGGCTTCGGTGCTACCTTCGCGATCACTCAGACAATCGCCGCGATTGGTTTCCCGGTCTTCATCTTCCTGTACATTCCAATGCGAACGTTCCTGATGCCGAACTTCTTTACACAAGAAGAATTGGGTATTCTTGATGCGCCAACTGCGAGTCCATTTACCATGGAGTCGGTGGGTGGTAATCACGGGCAGGTGGTGGAACCAAGCCCAAACAATCAGGTACTCGAGGAGAGCGAAGAGGCTGAAAGAGGTGAAAGGCGCAGTACGGGTGAAGAGAAGATGGGGGTTGTTGGAGGACCAAGTAGAAGGAGAAACAGTTTGCTGAGGAGAGATTGATCAAGCCCAATAGTTCGAGAGACTTTCAAAAAGCGAAAGTGGCGGCTGGAGCCACGGCCCTGTGCTACGTTGTAAAAAAAAATGGAGAGCAGAGATTTCAGCTTGCATCCTACACTAACGGCGAAAGTCGATATGCGGTGCCATACTTTCTTGGCACGTTGTAAATGATGACAGCAGAGTATAACAGCATGAATGCCGTATGTGGTGGTTGGGTTGACCAGTCCGTGGTTTGGAACGGGAGAACTACCTAATTGTGCCCAGGTGTGCTTGGCAGCTCACCGCGTCGCTCTTGGCATGATAGCGTCGAGTCGACGGACCTTCGAGATCGCCTACACTTATCCCCTTCCATCGGCCAAGACTCAGAGATATCGCCCGCTCCAATCAATGATCGGATTTAAATATACCGACTCCGAGCATGCGGGTGCCGGGCTACGTGGGTGGATCTAGACAAGCAGTTGCGGGCAACACTCCAATGAGCTTCGTAAGTGGGGGATCCTGGATTCGTGAAGCTGCTCGCAACTACTCAAAACTACCAGTGATAGCTCTTGACAATCGCCACTGAGACGGCATAGCGACCATAGTCCCGGAGGTTTATCGGCGGCTCTTCGGTGAGCTTACCTGGAGAAAAGTACAAGGCAGCGTACGATAACATCGCGGGATGACCGATAGATACACTCAACAGTGGGTATCTAGGACATCAAGGTAGATACCAACGATGCTTGGCATTGCCAAGAAGTTGCTCTGAAAGATTCATAAGAAGGCATAGACAGATACCATTGCACGATGTTGTTGACCAGTAGCTTCATTCTACAACAGCCATCGGTATGCCGCCCTTCACCAAGTTGCTGCCACTCCTAGCAAGCCTTGCTTTACTCTCCGAATCGAAGCCTCTGAGCCAGCCATCGGTCATCTTCGCTCCTCTACAAGGAACTACCCCCGGAAGCGCTCAAAACATCGTTGTCGACTACTTCGGTGATGTAGATGGTGAGCTCACAATCACATACGCGGCATGTGATGATGCTTCCGCTTCTATCAATTCCACGAAGCAACGCATAGGTCGAACGCATGTTGGAGCCCATCCTCTGGCTAAACGCCATGAGCAACACGAGAACAGGCGGCCGAACAAGTTCGTTTGGTTGACCCCGACCGAAATGTCCGGCGGATGTCTCCATGCATTTCTCGATGGAGAGCTTGTCGGCAAGTCGGAAGAACTGGCTATCAGCAAGCGCCATGCTCGTCGCAATGAAAAGAAGTCGTTTGTTGATGTCGCAGGAGTTGACAGCAACTGGTTCGATGGCGTTGCGTACTTGCAACAAAAGCAGCCAGATGACGTTTTTGTCGCCTCAACTAAGAACAAGTCCTTCGGTATCCTTGGCGGAGGTATTTCTGGGCTCATGACATCTGTACGTACTCAAATTCTCTATACCAACATCGCGCTAACGAAACGATCAACAGTTATTGCTGGACTCTGTTGGTATCCACAACTGGAAGATCCTCGAGTCATCTCACCGTATTGGTGGCCGTATTCGCACAGTCTATCTTAATGGCACTTCTCCGGATGAAGGTCAATACCATGAGCTTGGGCCTATGCGTTTCCCGTATGAGATCACTGACTCCGAGACCAACGAGACCTTTCCCTTCAATGACCAGCGCATAATCTTCCAACTGGCTGATGTTCTCAATGAACGTAACACTGGAAACAAAGAGCTTCTTGTTGATTTCATCGAATGGATCCAGACCTCCCCAAACACCCCAGCTGACAGTCCCTTCCGTCGTCCCGATGGAACCATCCCTAGCAGGACTGAGATTGCGAACGACCCCGCATACCAGAACCCGACATCATACGGCAACGCAACTGCTGCTGAAGAGGCTATCGCGGCTCTTGACGAGTTCAAGGGTCTAGACAAGGAACGCGTTAAGATGTACGCCACCAACATCTTCAAGGCATACAAGCAAGCCAAAGACGACGGCATGTTCGATTACTCTGAAGTAGCGTACCTTCGAAACAAGCTAAAGTTTGATCTCAACACCACTGATGAGGTCGGACAATCCCACATCTACTGGCCCATGTGGGAGTATGAAACTGTCTACTTCCTCGCGACTAAATGGGTCACCATCAAAGGCGGTCTCTCAAGGATGCCCGCAGCTTTCGAGCCATTGGTCAAGGACAAAGTCCAATATGGTACCAAGATCAACGGCCTACACTGGAATGAGAACAACAAGACGATGTCTGTCTCCTGGAGGCCCACCGGAGCCGAGCCCTACGAAACTCCGGATAGCATCGAGAACTTTGACTACGTACTCAACAGCGTACCCCTAAACCTGATGAAATTCTGGCATCTCCCGCGCTACTCGAGTCTCCTGAAGCGCGCCATCGACCGTACCCTATTCGCCAACGCCTGTAAAGTCGCCGTGCAGTTCAAAACGCGTTTCTGGGAGCATCTCGACAAGCCCATCATCGGTGGTTGCACGCGCCTCTACCAACCCCAACTCGGCCAGATTTGCTACCCGTCCTGGCAGATAAACGCCACAGGTCCCGGAACAATGCTCGCATCCTACCTCTCCGACTACGAAGCCACTGTCGCATGTGCCATGCCCGAAGCCGAACATATGGCCTATATCAAGCGCGCCTTTATCGAAATGCACGGCAAGGACGTCGTCGAAGAGAATTGGACTGGCAACTATGCTCGTCAGTGCTGGGAACAAGATGAACACCAGGCTGGTGCGTTTACGATGCAGATTTTTGGACAGCAGCATTTGTATCTACCGGCTTTCTATCAGACGGAGTTTAACACGGTGTTCATTGGGGAGGCAGCGACTTTCACGCATACATGGATCTTTAGTGCGTTGGAGAGTGCTACCCGCGGAACTGTCCAGTTGCTTTTGGATATGGGTCTTGTTGATGAGGCTAAGCAGATTACTGAGACGTGGATGGCGAGGTTCATTACGGTGTAGATTATGTAAGTTAGAGCATATGATGCTGAGTTTACGAACTAGTGGTTTCGAGCCACCTCCACGTGTCGTGTCTATCTTCTAATAAGTCGAAGTATGCGTGCATCCGAACCTTCGCAGCTTCTTCGCGTGTACGGACAATTGTTTACCCTCTTCTTCGTCTCGGTTTAGCTATATGGCAACCCTTCAACCCAATCTGGGCATTTAGCAGATCGTATGACTGACTGCGCACCGCGCATGGTTTAGCCTTCAGTGTTCTCACAGATGACCCTCATACTCGGCTAAGCCAAATCTGGGCTAGCGCGGGACGCCTGGATGCGCCTAGAGACCTCTTCGTTGCGAGCGACACCACCTTGCCCATCCTTGCCCCAGGACACTGATTACACCACTTCAACTTCTCAACAACTAGTTTGCACTGCAAAGTGGTTCTGAATCATCCTTCTCCAACTTGCCTTTTGGCGTTCTTGCGCGACCGCCTTGCAGTGTGCCCACTGCTGCTTATGGTCGAATCACATCCGCCTCAAGGATTCGGTGGTCCTTCACCGAAGCCACAGTATATGCTGTGCGACCCGGAAGTCTACGTTTACTGGCCAGCGACAAGGATGTCTCCAGATAGAAGCTGCAGCCGATGCGACACAATCCTTCAACTACTGATGCTAAGTACTGCATCCGGCTGATCACCTCTCAACTGAGCGCGCAGCTCGAATCTTTGCTGGCTTGCATGCACTGATTTTACGATTTGCCTCGCTTTCTTTGATATCATTCAGAGAATTACAGGGCGTCTTAGTCAATCAAGTTAAGCATGTGAGTCAAAACTCTGCTCCTTCGAAACCATCAGAAGTGAAGATCGTGATGCTCTTGGTATAACGTTGGCGTGCAGCGGCAACATCAAGGGTCATGGCTCGCTGCTAAATCTCCTACTCCGATGTCTACAGGTATCGAGCCATGAGGAGGCAGTGCTGGAGGTAGACCCTAGCTCATGCCGCACATCAACAATCACATGCCGCCGCTTCTCAGCCTGATCGCGATTGAGCCTTGTCAGCCTTGAAGTAACTGAACCTCCCAGTCGACAACTCTGTATTGAGTTATCTTCCCGAGACCCGAAGGCGTTTGCGCATGCTTCGATACAAAGGTAAAAAGTCCCTTGAGAAGACGAAAGCTTCTCGTAATGTGGACAAGCAAAAGAGTGTCGCTGACAAGGTAGCATCAACTCAGCCTTACCACCTCCTCACCTACCTTCCTAACATTGGATTCATCCATAAACTTCTCTCCGCACGCTCGCCGCACGCCCTCCACACACGCGCATACACACATCGTTGAAACACGCCTTTAGATGCCACCCAACAATTGTCATCTCTGCAACAATGCACGCCGTGTCCCGATACGCTGCGATCCCTGTAACGGCACAGGTAAACGAAGCGCACAATGCCACCGATGTCCCGGCACCGGTATACGTGGGGCGCATCTCAGAGCCCCGAAGCGTTGTATAACTTGCGATGGGTCAGGAAACGTGATCAGCAACTGTGTGAAGTGTAGGGGCACGGGGCAGAGTACAAAGCCATGTAGTTGTCTGGCTTCGTAGATAATGTGTGGGGAGAGGATAATCTAGAGGGCAAAGGTGGTAGTAATAGATATTTGCAATTCTGTTCCTCATATTTTACACTCTTTGTAGAGCATATACAGGTGAAGAAGTACAAAGAGGAGGGGCCTGGAAGATAGGTCGGCTACTCATGTCGTATCAAGTATGTACTCGCTTGGAGAACAGATTCGATGTATACAAGGGTTCTAGACTGCAAGAGGCAAAAGACGCTACTGAGAAGAGCCTCGAAATATATACTGCAGCAAACGAGGAAGACGACGCAGCGTTAGCGCGGGAGGAGCTGGGTTTGATCTTTGAGGATATGGGCTAACTTCCTGATGCCAGAGAAATTCGGTTGCAGAGTAAGAGTAAAAAGATAATGAGGTGCTCAAGTTTACAGGTATGTTGAACGGAGTGCGACCTGAAGCGATCGCCCTAATATGCTTGGTGTAGTGTCCTTCCGCAAAGTTCGAGTATCGCATACAGAACGATGGATGCCCTTGTCTGTTGAAGTCAGATGAAGTGAAACCAAGACTCAAGCAAGCGCTGCAAAGAGGAAGGACGAGGTCGTTGAAGAGATCAGTGAAGAGAGTGCTCGAGAAGATGATGGAAGAGCTGACGGATAAGATGACGGAAAGGCTGATGGGGAGACAAAGGGGGAGCGCGATGGAGAAGGTACGGACGCTGACGATAACCTTGTAACTGTCAAGCTGTCTTCCGGCGAAGAATGCAGAGTCTCGAAGATCGATGCATTCCTCCTCGAGATCGGTCTCGATAGATGAACCGATGCCATGTTCAAGAATTAAAGTGCCGCATCTAGATGCCAGCGAGGCGCCTACCTAGGCAGTCACGATGATATTCCGGGACGCGATGTATGCCCAGAGCAACTACGTCCACGCTCAAGACATTACGGAACATCCTCGTGGCTAGTGGTCGGAGTCTAGCAAGTGTTACGGCGTCGTTGGTGACGCTACAAACACAATACCCTCGTACTGGAACTAGCGGCTGCGATGAGTTGCATAGCTTGCTGTTAAATCTAACACTTAGCTCCCGTTCTTTGAAAGCGCCAACATGCGTAATCTGCCGTCTGTGGCATCAAGCAAATCATGCAAGTCTTGATGAGCGACGTGAACTGACAAAGATCTGCATGCAAAGCTCGGCGTGGAATAAGACATCAGAACATCATGCGATAGCACGGCGATCAAATGTGTGCGGTTCATTCTACCGACATGCTTTCAGGTGTCTATGGTCAAGGCAAGACGTCTGCGTAATAGAGAACCTTATGTCTGTCGCGACGATGTCTCCTAAGGTCATATTTGAGTGACTGTACACACGGAGGATGATAGGCTAGCCTCGGCGGTAAGATCTGGGCTTGCAAGAGTCGCCGCGAGAACGAGCGTTTGGGCGATATCGACCTGCCTAAGTGGGCCTGCGCCGTTGCGGATCGCTACCATGACGTTATCGTGAAGGAAGCTCATCCTAGACTTCTGTAATCATTCCTAATCCACGGTCTGAATCGCGTGGCGTTCAAGAACAGCGGAGTATGAATCGCACGAGCTGCGCGTCAAGTCTATCTCCAGGTCAGAAGCAATATGTTGGCGTGCTTGCTCAGATGTTCAAAGTGGCAGAAAGAAAAGACGTATGCGCTATGCTTGAACAAAGAGCTACAGGGGCCGAGAAGCCGCATGTTTATTGATAATTGGGAGAGTGACGCGTCCGGCGTTCAGCAGATGAACTGGTTAGGGGCCAGATGCCGGGCTGCAGGGTCAGGCGGCCTGTGCAATTTCCCGAATCAGGGTCTCAGGGGCACCCAACGCCGGTTCATGCAAGATCATTAGCAAGGTAATGGAAAAGCAAGAAACGTAGGCTTAACGACACAACATGAAAGGCTTCGTGAAGAGAGTCATCAGAACCGTTGCATATCGGGGAACGAAAACATTAGGTAGAGAAAGTGTCGATCAAAATCCATTCATGCAAAAGATATGTACAAGGGTATCGGACATGGGGTAATCAGAACGTAGAGTAAAGGTGGTAATCATGTCATTAAGTTGCCAACTCATCTCAGAATAGGCAAAGAGTCTAGGAACAAAGAAGACCACCGGGACCACACGACTCCCTCCATAGGGCCAGTAGGCATTCCAACCAAGGCGTATTACAATACCAAGTATATTAACCATCGAAATGCTGCTGCGACTGTGATTGCGCAAGGAAGCAAAGAGCTCGTACCGCCAACACCGCGCTCCCAATCCTAGACTGAATCGTGATGCAGAGTTGAAGTCGTAACCCGTGAAGCCATGTTTTATTTCCTCCTCTTTCTAAAACTCGAGAAGACACTAGCAGAGATATGGAAGACCATATCCCGACACATCACTCAAGAGCGAACCGCTTACAAGAAAGCAGCAACGGCACCAGCAATGGCGAAGAAGCCAACGGTGACCTTGCCAGCGGCACCAGTGAACTCAGGGGTGGCGGGCTTGGTGGAGCTGGGGACAGCACCGGTGCCAGTGGGGTAGCCAGTTCCGGCAGGGACGTGGGGAACGGTGCCGTTGGAGCTGGGGTACAGAGGAGCGGGAGGAGCAGCAGAGTATCCCGGGGCAGTGGCCGAAGCCTCAGGGACAGCAGGGGTCTCAGAGACGGTGGGCTTGGGGACAGCAGGGACCTCAGCGCTGGGGGTGTGGACGTAGGTAGCAGTGTACTCAGGGATGCTGAGAGTGGTGCTGGAGGAGATGGTGTAGGTGGAGGCACCGTAGGTGATGGTGGTAGGCTCAGGGCAGACGTAGCTGGTGGCGTGGACAACCTCGGTGGTGGTGTAGGCGGGCTTGGAGGCAGAGTAGACGGGAGCAGCGGAGCTGGCCTCGTACGCAGGCTTGGAGGCCTCGTAGGCGGGGGCAGAGCTGGCGGCCTCGTAGGCGGGCTTGGAAGCCTCGTATCCAGCGGAGGAAGTCTCAGCGGGGTAGGCTGGGTACTCAGCAGCGGAGGAAGCAGCCTCGTAGGCAGGGGCCGAAGAGGTCTCGGCAGGGTAGGCCGGGTACTCAGCGGCAGCTGAGGAAGAGGCAGGGGCAGCAGGGTAAGCCTCGTACTGGGGAGCAGCAAGGGCAACGGCGGCGAAGCCAGCAATGACGGCGAAGGAACGCATTTTGATTGTTGGTTTGGGGGGTGGTATTAAAATACGGAAGGTATTAATTTGTAAGGCGTTGGAGGTCGTGGAAAACGAGTGTGATCGGTGATAACCGTGTATTAGTGAGTGTAGTGAGTGTGTGGTAGGGAAACAACTGAGGAGCAGCTGGCGAAGACATTATATAGAACTGTGCACGAGTTGGCCTTACCAAGAATGCCAACGTCCATGAACAGGGGAGCTTTGGCATAGTTTCGCTCGTTTGGCAGAATCGCGAAAGCGCTGGCGTGCTGGTGGCGCCGTTTGGTGGACTGTGCCTGGCGATAGTACGGGATAGGGGAACCTGTGGAAAGCTTCGACATGGGCCGTTGTGAGCTGTTTATTGATGGATATGAAGCAGACCAATGAGAGGGTGGACGACGCGCAGAAACGAAATGAGGTTGACAATTTCCCCTGCCAAGGGGCCTTGCCGCCTCAACACATCGCCCGTCGTTCTAACCGCATTTGCCCCAAGTGTTCGACTTGTGCACGAGGAACATGTTCAATCGCCCGGTGGACACCTATCTCCGGCCTGTGTTCCGCACCTGCATATCAGTCCTGAATAGAGAAGAGGTCGCGCGACTTAGTCACTGGCTCTACCCTCGTCCCAATGTGTCTTGCACTTTGACAGTGCCTGTGACAATGAACACCTGAACAAAGCGATGATTAGGGGCTCCTTGCTAGTCAGCATTGAGATACCGATCACAGTGGAGATGGCTAATCGTGGCAACATCTGGAGCAATTCCCGCGGCCGAGCAAAAATAGCTTGCCGTGCTGATAGGAGAAGGGCCAAATTGGAGCGGTCTGCTGGTGTCGAGGTCTTTGGCCAATGATGCAGCGGGGACGTGCGGGTTCCTGCATTGTCCTTGCATCTAGACCTGAGACTAGATCTGGCGAAGGGCCGACAGCCCGTCCAGTATTGCGCGGAATGGCAGCCATCGAAGATGTTGCGGAAAGGTACTGCCGAAGCTGCTGTAAACTCATAGAGGCTGACCAAGTTCTGGCTCTCTCAGCTCTTGTCTTACTTTGACTCTTCTTACGAGAGCCATCCACTGCGCATGCACTCGTCGACGAAATAATAACAGCGCAATCTCGCGTTCAGCATCCCTCAGCAGAGGCGCATGAGCTTAGTGAGCGCCACAATAGTAGGCTTATGTTACGCATTAAGCGCGGCACCTATTTGGGCGTGTGTGTCCTACTGGGAGCAAATGACGTGCCGCACAACACGATCCTTTCGCATTATCATATTCCACAAATGGTCGTTATTTCCGGGTTATCGCTAGAGGATAATTGAGTCGGTAAAAGACGAGGCGTAGTGTAGTGTAGTGTTAGTGAGGGAGTTACGGTGAGGGAAATAGGTGTTCTTGTCGCTTCTATCCCGTCGCGCCGAAGTGATACCGGCCAGGCAAGAGCCCCTCGATAACCTAGGACTGTCTTTGACTTCACCACCAACACTACAACTCTACGATCTGAGTACGTCGCCGTTCGACCTCAGGCTCTCCACTGAAGCACTTACTGGATCTGTATACTGCTATTTTAGGGGTCTGGAGATTTGCTTACCCGTCAAGCTCGCTCCCTCAAACCCACTCTGGTCACATCGGCTGCCTAGACTCCAAGAGCAAACGGCGCATGTTTAGCAATCTGGATGTTAGAATGCCGAAATCACCAGGTACAGTGCCGAAGGGATGGGATGAGCAAACCATCTACCTTCACGCACCCTCTTACTCGAAAAAGCTTGGTGGTGACAAGGTCAGCGCACTCATACTGCCAAAGTCCAATCTAGCGCCCGATACGCAGGTTTACAAGCCTAAAGGACCATACTCGAATGTCAAGATTACGCCAGTGACGGACTCTACCCATCCTGCACATGGACAGCATGCGCTATATGCTAACCAGCATCTGCCACCAGACTCGTTCATCTTGCCATATTTAGGCTATGTGCACGACCAGACTGACATTGACGAAGCATCCGACTACGACTTATCACTCGACCGTGAACTAAGCATCGGCGTCGATGCATCGAAGATGGGCAACGAAGCGCGATTTATCAACGACTACCGTGGCGTGTCCACCGCACCGAGCGCCGAATTTCGCGACATCTTTGTGGACATTGGAAATGGGAAGGTGGAGAAGAGGGTTGGCGTCTTCGTGCTCAGCGCTGGCAAAAGTGGAAAGAGAGCAAAGGGCATCGGGCGTGGACAAGAGATTCTTGTCAGCTACGGCAAAGGATTTTGGTCAGATCGACGATCGACAGGAGAATGACACTCCAGTACCAGTGCTTCCTCGAAATGTCCCAATGTGTTCCATCACTTTGATGTACCTGAGTCCAACATCGGTACACGTTTGCTTTTCGAGAAATCCCTTCTAGTACAACGGGACTTTGATCAACAACGTTGCATGATCAGCGCGTTTAAGCCCTCGATCTTCTGAGACTAAACCAACTCAAATAATTGCGCCGTACACGTATCATACGGATTCCGTAGTTGAGACATGACGCTTACTCAAGGATCTACGAATACCTGAATGTCAGAATGTACAGTCGCGACACGTCAGGACAACGATAAGCCAAGGTCTGCTTTCCGCTATCACTGATTAGACGGCACTGGGCACGGATACCCTTAGCTTCCCGTGCCAACGTGGCACTCCAGCGTGACGCTCCCTTGCGGGATGAAGGATCAAGGGTCTGTTCTGGAAGCCTTGTCGAGGTACCTTACGGGAACCTGATACGCTATAAGCGACGATCATATTTCGAACAGCCCTGTTATGCCCATGCTTGTGGTTTGAGGCTTGCACAGGGACGTCACATCCAAACCGAAACCCGGATTCACGTGGGACTGAGCCACTTATGTGGCGTCGAAACCTGATTTTCTCTCGTGCTAAGCCTGACTTTTGGCCTCTAGACACATTGATCGGGAAAACGCAAGAAGCCAAATGCAGCGCCTGATTATCGTTTGGGACGCCTCCAGAAAAGCCACAACTCTGATTGCGCCCGGGTAGCAGCAAAGTTGGCCAATCTCAGCACCACGCCAATGTGACGTCGGAGAAGAGTCTCCGCGCCTCCGCCAGGGCCCAGTTTACTCAGAAGTACTTTCGGTCTCAACAGAACGTCATTTTGTGTCAGAATGGCATTTTCGCAACATCATGGCATTCTGACGGAGGGTTGAAAATTCGCATGCGAAAATATTCCGCCTCGGGACCATTGTTACCCACAAGTGACAGGCAAAGTTTGCAGGCTAAATTACTCACAAAAATGCAGGTACCATGTGCTATCACACTCTACAAGACCATTTGTGTCCGATCCTGCTACTGGATCGCGATCCTACGCCATGGCCTGTACATTCAGGTTCTTACCGGTGACGTTATGTCGCTTAGTTTACCTTTCGTAGCGACATGAAGATGGGCGAGGGGGCCAAACTCCGCCAATCACAGCAGACTATATCCTCAACCCCTGGCTATTCCAACAAGGTTTTGCGAAACGGCCCCGTTACCCAAAGGTGTCTGGACACAATGACCGCGGAAAGACGGATTCAGCCGCGCTGTGTTTCGGAGCAGGTGTGCTATTCGCACGTCATGGCCTATTCTGGGATGTGAATGCGCGGCCCTGTCGCAAACTGTTTAAGTTGGAAGTGATTCCCCAGACTTAAAGAGACCTCGTTAGCCAAAATATCAACTCCTAAATAATCTCTAGTCGTAACATCTGTACGTCAGCCATCACCGAGTCTTCGCAACACCATCATCATCTTATCAACGTTACTCCACTCGGATCCACCACCAAGAACTTTTGCGTACCCACACTTCCGGGATTCCGTCGATCCCTTAGCACCTACGCCCTTGGCATTGTCAACTGGTATTTCTATCAGAACCCCGACAACCCCACATCAGCAAGAATCAAATCTCCCTCCCCGTCCAACGACAAGAGCACCAAACAACATCACATCAGACCACACCATGGCTCCCATGTCGAGACCCACTTTATGTAGGGTGAGTTCCTCCGAAGTACTTCCTCCTTCTACACATACTAACATGGTCATTTAGAATGAGTCGATGCAGAAGTACATGCTTCTCTCAGCCCAGAAGGAAGCTCTCCAGCGCCGTATGGCCATGGAGATTCCATTCAACGCACCCATGGCAGCAACCTCGCCAGAGTTTCAGTCTCTGTCATCATCGCCTACCTCACCGACAAAGTACTCGACGCCGTTCCCCACAGCCAGTGACCCCGTTCCCGTCAGCTCGAGGACTAGCGCAACCCCGCGCAACAGCATCGATGATATGCACACTGAAGAATCTCACAAGCTCGCCGAGATCAACCAGCAAATCGTCGCTATCCTCACCGAGCTCATGAACACCGAATGCATCCGCAACGACGACAAGCAGCGCGCCTGGGTTCAAGGCCGCCTCATGGAAGCCGAGCACCAAATACGTCGTGAGCGCCGCCGTCACTCATCCAACGCTGGCGGTGACTTTGCAGATGCCATTGCACAGCATCTCGAGCTTGGTCTCAACACTTCCAAGACTTGGGCGTAAACTTGCGTCCTGCACGCGCGTTTTGCATGATGCGATGACGTGAGGGTTACGAGGATCATGATCGGCTTTTCTCTCTTGTATTTGCGATGGGGCGTTTGCTTTTTGGCTGGCAATGGCGCAATGGTTCTGAAATGAAGTGCTCAAATCAGACACATATACCCCCTTTGATGCACTGCATCAGTTCGATGGAACTGCCAGGTTCCCGAATCAACTCTGTATAGTTTACGAATTCATGATCACTACATCAACCATCATTACTGTTCATCTTGCTGTCGGACGTATCCGTGCTTTGAACGACGTAGTTTTTGCTCTTCTCACAGTGCTTTTCGTGTGCTTTGTTTTAGGCCATCCCAAAATAACGCTTTGCAAGCGTACCGGAGCGTTTTGTCGGTACAGCTTCCCCGCTCCAGTTGGAGGTGTTCGCGGCGGATTGATGCGCAGTCCCTGCATCCTCTTGTGCAGCATGCTTTTTCATAGGTTCTCTCCACACAGAAGGCTGACGCGCGATCATTGTGTTTGACAGTTGGAATGATCTCAAACTGCATCTTCCAGGGCTGTAGAGCGGGGTCATCCTTTGCGTCTACTTCTCAACCGCTTGAGATGAGGACTAGATGACAAGAATGCGGATGCCACCAATCATGTATGCTCCTCGAATCTTCCAATGGTACTTCTGACGTCACACCACGCTTTCCCCTCAATAAGCAACACGACACGGGACACATGCATCAAATCGTATTCTGACACCTAACAAGCTGCCAAATTCTGGTTCAAAGCCGCTCATACTTCTCAACAGAGCCCCAGGCATCGAGGCATGAGTGGTTCGATCTCGCTCTTGAGCTTGCCTAGGTGTATCATCGGTCCGTATGATTGCGGTATGTGATTGACAGAGCAGCAGCAAGCTTGCGCAAGCTTACATGGCCCTTACCCCTCTTTTTTTGGGAAGGAGCTGTTTGGGGGGCGTGGTTCGGATGCGGGGCTGTTGTGCTTAGCTGGCCGTTTCGGGGATGGGTTGGGATAAGAGGTTGGGGTCTAAGCGTGATTTGATGGTGTGATGTGGTGTGCTGCGGGATCGTATGAAAGAATATTCCCGAACTGGACGCACAACCGAGTAACTTTGACGGGTTACCACAAGAACGGGCTGGGCTTGGATGATATGGTGTTATGGTTGGTACGTAAGTTTTTCGTGCTCATAATATAACGGTAGATGATTGATCTGCTATGTACGGTACGAGGTTGGATACCTAGGTAGATCTTATCTGAACAAAAGAGGCATGCACTCACTGGTTTTGAGGCTGGGTATCGCCTACTGATGATGATGCTAAGCTGAAATGGCCGTCTCTGGCCAAAACTAACGTACAGTCTCTTGATTATTGCTTTTGTTTTACGATCGTCTGCTCGGGAAAGTCGTGCTCTGCTTCTACTTCAAGCACGACGTCGCTATATATCTAGATGCACCATGTGCCTCACAACGCGCAGAATTTGATCAGCCGGAGGAATGGCAGACTGATGTTACACAATCTGCCTGCTGGTATGCGCCCTCACCTAGCATAGGCAGCGGTGGGGGCGCAGCATACAATACCTTCTACTTCAGCCTTTCGCAGCCTTTCGTAGCCTTTGCAACATCACCAAATCCTCCATTTCTCTCAACAGAGCCCACAACATATTTCTTCTTGGTTTCTGAGCCTCATCCATCTCCCAGACGTTCACGGACTCCAGTCTCGGCAACAAAGTACCCTACGAGCACACCCGTGGACTGCTACCGCCCAAACCCAGATCCAAGCGCAGACTCTCTTCCCCTCACAGAATACCTACGGCAGTGGGCATGGACGAGAGTGTCGAAACTGCAGTAGCGCAATCTCTAGCATTATCGGAAGCAAATGGATTGTACTGCGAAGAGTGCCTACGCGTCAATGAATCCTTCAACGATATACCCAATGCTGCGATCAAAGTGGGCGACCAAGTTATCCTGTCTTTGAAAGCGGATGTGGCCGGCATCACGCAAGGCACGACGTGACCATCATGTAAAGACTATCTCAATGTGCTACGACTATCAAACACCAAATCTGTTAAGCTCAAATTTTCCGTACGCGAAGGATTGTTATGGAATGTCACAATCACGCCTTTGGCCGCGTTTGAAGGCATTCGTGGTTTATATCTGCTTCGGCGCTCGTTGTATCCCATGCGGCTTCGAAGCGACTCTCCCACGACCGCCAGGGCTGCGAATCGTCCCGTTACAAATATCAAATCATGGCTGCAGACATGCCAGCGCGAACATATAGCATGTCGACAGAGCCCTGCCAGCGAAATGACTACGTCATTGTATCTTATGACGTGGTTGAGGAATGTATCACATTTATGCCCGTCTTGCGGGAGAACTACGTAGCTCTCAGCTATGTCTGGGGCAATGCTGAGTGTACTAAGTTAACTACCGAAAACACTGAAATACTCCAAAGATCTCGAAGCCTTTCATCCAAATCACATGTCACGACAGTTCCGCTTACAATAAGAGACGCAATGCGTTTGACCGCAGACTTGGACATTCGCTACATATGGGTAGATTGTCTCTATCTGGATCAAATGCATCTCATCTATCACAACGCTTGTCTCACCATCACGGTGGTGGATAAGGCCAGTGCAGATGGCGGCATCACCGGCTACGAAACCCGCTCGACTGGACGTGTACTACCAGATAGAGTCGCCAACTACCCAAACTACGTTTTCGGTAAGCTTGCTCGAAGCACAGCGAATTCGGACCTTACATGGTTTTCGCGAGGCTGGGCACTACAAGAAGGGTTTTTCTCTCGATGCGCTCTGGTAATCAGCGATCGCATCTATCTGAAATGTGCGGAGGATGTTTCAGAAGAAGGTGCAGATTTCGGGTTCAAGGACCTCGACCATTCATACCCAGGGATACGATCACTTCTGATTTCCATCTGCGAGTCGTCTGCTAACATTCGCCTCACGAAAGCCTGGAGTCGGTATTATCTAGACGACACAAGATGGGAAACGTACTCAAAGGTAGTAGAAGCGTTCGCCTCTCGCTCCTTTTCCCATGAGTCCGATATCATGAAAGCATTCTTAGGAGTCATAAGCTTTTGTAAGAGGCCTTATGAGAGTGGGGATAACCTCAATACAGATTTGCTTTACGGACATCCAGTGCAAACCCTTCCTAAAACGTTTTTGTGGACCCCGCGCGAGCACAACACAAGGAGGAGAAATCTGCGGTCACGGCAGGATGGGTTACCTGCCATTCCTAGCTGGTCGTGGATGGCTTGGCAACATGATGCTCGGGCGGAATTGTCGATGTATCCCTCGTTGGTGAGTTCTTACAAAGATCTCAACACGCCCACAATCGTACATGCGCAATGTAGTACTTGCCTGCAAACGCATGAGACGTCTACCAAGGGATGCAATAATGAAGCTTCCCTGGAACACATCGACCCAGAATGTCTACATCCATACCTGTACATCGAAGCACAGAGAGGCCGATTCAGTGTTTCAAAGCAACTAGAACGAGACGAAAAAAAGCAAACGTTCTGCTACCTGTGCACACTATGCAGAATGAAGAACCTAGTATTGTAGGCGACATAATCTTCGACATCTGCCACCCGCACATACCCTTAAATGGAGTTGAGACTCTAGACGTCCTTGGTATCTCATGTTATGAGAGCATTATCGATACTCTTAGCAAAACCAGGCAGTAGAGGAGCAAACCCTACAACGAAAGACACATATGCTCTCCAGTTCCAACCACCATTGTACCAGTAGATGCCGCGATCGGTGTATAGTTGATCCACATCGAGTTTGCCCTTTTTGACAAGGTAAAAGTCGCTGACCATGGTACCTGCAAGAGGACCCATGAGACATGAGTAGCCGCTCAAGAATGAAAGCAAGCCTGATGCATTTTTAATGATGTTCCACGGTGTGGATACGATGCAAAAGACAGAAATGATGATAGTAGCCCTGAAGATATTGATGTACTTTGGTAGCATACCAGCAACATCGTTTGCAAATGGATACGTGTCCGCTGCGATCTGATTGCCGATCGTTGCAAGAAGGAAGCTGGCGGATACAAAGAATTTTGCAGCTCGCGAGTCAAACTTGGCAATAACAGTTGGCATATACCATTCGAACTCGCCCCATATGTAGGAATGAGCATCGGTGACAAAGATTGGTGTCAGCGCTCCCAACGTTCCAATGATGGGGAGGGCCAGGAATTGATGGTAGCCAGCGAGCTGGTTCTTCGAGAACCTGCCAAAATCAGGCATGTTGACGGCTAAAGAGGAGAAAAGTCCGACGACAGCGTTGAGACCGGTAAGGGCTGAGTAGGCAGTGTTCATGTAAGTTGAAGTAATCTCCACCTTTCCTTTAATGAGCGGACCACCACTGAATACGGAGTCAGCTTCAGCCATGGCTGCGAAGCCTCAAGAAATTACTCCCCCTCTGGTCACAATGACGGCCCACAGGAACAGGGCAAAAAACGTGGGTGGCACGACAATACCCTTAATCCAAAAGAGGATGCGCAGTTTGGAGATTGGCATGAGGGCGAGCGCGGTCTGGAGGAACCAGTATAGAAACAAGCAAAGCAAACCGGCCGCTGCAAGACTGTCAGTAACGCGCAAATATACTGAGAAGAATGTGACGTACAGTCTATACCAGTGCTCTCAGGTAGATGATTCGGGAAGGTGATAAATCTTGGCCAAATCGCCTCAAGGCAACGTTGCAAAAAATTACTGGCCTGAACTGTGAGAATAGCAGCCCACATCATGGCAACGAAAGCTCGAATACAGATTGCCGGGAATGAGCCATACATGCCAAAGACACTTCGGATGATGACGGGAAAGGAAACGGCGTATGTGGCACTCATTTTGCCAGTTAGCGTTATCACCACGCTGCAGATAGCAAAGCCAAAGAACACGATGGGGATTGTTTCTCTAGCTGTGAATCCCAGCGCCATGACGCTGCTCACGGTAGACGCCAAAGGAGGAGCGAGCATGTCCGAGCACCAGTACGCCCAGTAGTCAAGCCCACCCCAGGTACGCTGTTCCAGAGGAACCGGATCCAGGTCTATCATCGACCCAATGGTTAGCTTGGGCCCGATAGATACACGTACTGTCAATCACATACCCTTGTTCGACCAGCGCGAGCCATATTTGCCACTTTCGAAAGGTACTCTAAGATGAAGATGAGGTGCAAGCCTCGCCTTGAGCACAGACATTGTCGAATACAACAAGGTACAATAAAATGATATCAATCGAACAGGGCTACATTCAACCTTTATGAAGCTCCATAATCTTGATTCCTGAACCGCGACAGCTACATAGCCAAATCATGATCGTCCCCAGCTTGATAACCATATCAGTACCTATCTCGGAGGTACTCGCCTTTGGCGCGGCGGGGTGAATGCGGAGGCGGCAACGGTTTGGCATAACTTTCAAGGAACATAACACTCCAATCTCGATATGTAGACAGGCATGGATGAACGTCAGCCGCTGGGCACTGCGGAGGTTTCTTATCGGAGAGGTGAGCTAATCCAACTTGGTGTTAGTGTCTTTTGATAAGAAGCCGTCGCCCGCCGTAGGCCCGCTGCATACACCGTCCGCGGCCAGTCTTAGAACTCCCGCGTCTGGTGAAGTCGATATCGGACGCAGATATGGCGGATCGTCGCTTCGTTCCGAGTCTCTGTATATCTTTCTTCCCAACTTGAGCTTAGATTTTCAGCCTGTCCGCACATGTACAAACAACCCTCCCACCATCGCGTCTTTGTAACACTACACGAACAACGGCAAACATGTCCCCCAATGGCACAGTGCTTTCCTTTGACGCGAAACCATACGCGTTCTCTTTCCCTCTGGAGCATACTGCGTTACTCATAATCGACATGCAACGCGACTTCCTGCTCACCAAAGGTTTTGGCGAAATTCAAGGAGGAAACCTAGAGGCCGTTCAAGCATCAATCGCACCAACGAAAAAGCTGTTAGAAGCATGTCGAGGTGCTGACATGACTGTCTTCCATACTCGGGAAGGCCATAAACCAGATCTCTCTGACTGTCCATCATCAAAGTTGATCAGGCAAGAAGCTGCACCTGGCAATACCCAGCACAAACTAGTCATAGGCGACAAGGGAGATCTTGGTCGCCTGCTTACCCGGGGCGAATACGGACACAATATCATAGATGAGCTAAAACCGCTTCCTGGAGAGGTTGTCATCGATAAACCTGGCAAAGGCTCGTTCTAGAACACGACCATTCTGCATCAACTCAAAGCGAGAGCGATCACACATCTTATCGTGTCTGGCGTCACTACGGAATGTTGCTTTGCTACTACAATACGAGAAGCGAACGACCGTGGCTTTGAATGTTGTGGCATTGAGGAAGCTACCAGTGGGTATAATGACGCATGCTTCAAGAAGTCAACGCTGGATATGATACATTGGTCGCAGGGCCTGTTCGGATTCATCGGTAGCTTAGAGCCTCTACTGAACACTCTCGCACCGTTGTCAAGCAAAAGATTTGACGCCAATTCGACACCCCCTCAAACACCGCCGATATTCGATGGCGACCTCACGATACCTGCTTTGCAGCGAGCTTACAAGAACGGACTTTCGCCAGTAACCGTCGTTGAAGCGGTCTACGACAAGATTGAAGCATACAAGGAGATAGACCCAGCAGTCTGGATTTACCTGCAGCCACGCGAAGCAGCTCTAGACGCTGCAAGGCGATTAGCATCTACTTTCCCTGATCGAAACGCACTTCCACCGTTGTTTGGGGTGCCCTTTAGTGTCAAAGACAGTATCGATATTGCTGGTCTTTCTACCACGACTGCATGTCCGCCACTTGCTCGCGTACCCTCCTCCTCTGCTCCCGTATACGACAAAATTATCGCCGAAGGTGCCTTATTTGTAGGGAAGGCCAACTTGGATCAGCTTGCTACTGGCCTCGTAGGCTGTCGCAGCCCATACGGAATCCCCCATTCAGTCTATCACAAAGACTACATAAGCGGCGGTTCAAGCAGCGGCAGCACAGTGTCAGTAGGAGCAAACCTCGTCTCATTCTCGCTGGCAACAGACACAGCCGGCTCAGGCAGAGTGCCTGCTGGCTTCAACGGCATCGTCGGGTACAAGCCTACAAGAGGAACAATCTCCTTCCGGGGTATCACACCAGCATGCTTGTCACTAGACTGTATTGCACTTTCCACCAAAACAGTATCCGACGCGCGAACTCTGTGGCAGACCCTCGAAGGCCACGACCCACTCGACCCATACGCAAAGCCGGAGATAGCATTCGAACGCCACATAATAGTATCGGTCCTCAATCACGCACGTTCAAATTCGGTATTCCACCTCCTGAAGCACTCGCCATCTGCTCGATACCCGCTCGTCGCATGTTCAACGAGACCGTATCGAGATTACAAGCAATCGGTGGTGTTCTCACACCAATTGACTGGTCTCCGTTCCAGAAAGCCGGCCAGCTACTCTACGACGGTACATTCGTTTCTGAACGCCTAGCCTCCCTCCCAGACGACTTCCTCGAGAAGAACCGCTCGGCGCTCCACCCAGTGACCGCCCAGCTTATGGACGCTGTTGTTGCCCGGAAGAGCTCGGCTGTAGATGTATACCGCGATCTGCAAGCCCAAGTCCTCTACACCCGTCAAGCAGAGAGAGTATTCGCATATTCCGCTTCTGGTGTCGATATAGTTGTCGTACCAACAACGCCTACCCACTGGAGGATAGATGAGATACTCGCTGATCCTATCAAGAAGAACAGCATACTGGGCGAGTTTACGCATTGCGGGAATGTGTTGGATTTGTGTGGTGTGGCTGTTCCGGCGGGCACGTATCCTGTTGCCGAGTTGAGTGGGGAAAATACGGATCAAGGTGTGTTGCCGTTTAGTGTGACGTTCTTGAGTGGATCGAGGTTGGATGCTGAAATTTTGGAGATTGCTAGGCGGTTTGAGGAAAGCATGAAGTAAGATAGCCAGCCAGTTGCTCTCTCAGAATTGATAGCGGTGCACACATCATACAGATCGTATCCGATGTGTCCTGGCAAGACGCTCGAGGAGCGACTCCAAGACATATGGAGACATTAACTGAGATGTGTCACCCATGAGCGAGTCCCTTGTCAAGCTAATGTCTTTCATTATCGTTTGCTAGATCATACAACAGCTGCACACTCCTCACAACAGGAAACAATAACTCAATACATCGTTCAACCTGTCCTTCATGAACATACAATCGCGCCGTAGTAGCTATTGTCCTCACTGCATAACCAAAATCATGGCTTCAAATACAGAGATAGCACGGTATCAACCTGTTGACTGTCATGACTCCGCCATGCCAGCCAACGATCAAGATCAGCCTCCTGTCTTCCATTCAGCCATTTACAGAGGCGGACGATTCCTAGATAAGCGCACTCATCCAGGACCTCGCGACTACGGCCTCCCTCTCCACGACTCTGCATCTCAACCTTCCAGCCCCCATAAAACAGAAAGCTCTCATTCTTCTTCGCTACCTCCTACAGAACAACCCCATCCTACCTTTCCAAACGACGTCGATGAAGACCCCGTCATCCCGTTTGCAGGCAAAGCACTAGACTTGTCTATCTACACCGACTCACTGCATTTCCTGCGCACCTATGCTAACAAAACCCCCGGAGGAAAAGCGAGAACGAAAAGGAATGAACATCATGTGGAGAATCTTATGAGTAAGATAGAGAAAGAGATAAATATCTGGACCTTCAACTCCTGGCTAGCAGCCACCGGGGGAAATAGAAAACCACAATGCAAATATGGTAATCGACGAAAACTTAATCACCCAAGGGATGATCTGGACGATGAGGTGTGCTGGTTTCATGAGAGTAAGCGGGGGGTTAAGGATAAAGAGGATGAGGATTGTCGGCGTTGAGTATGGAGGCTAGCTGCAGTCTTTGTGTTGAGTGTTCGAAGGAGGTGTGTCGTAGTCATAGTCGTGTTTGTCCCCCTTGAGGCGAAGTAGCACGTTTCCTTGCACATGTATAGAAGACAAGGATCAATCGTCACAATCTTATAATTGTATGAGGAATAGAAAGCTATGCACAAGAAAACAGGAAAAAAAAAGCAGACCATGCCGCTATGCAAGAACCTAGATTATCCAAATCAAAACAACGCCATACATCGTGTACGTTCATCACTACTAAGCACTCACAGTGCTACTGGTCCATAGGGCCTTTACAAAGACAGAGCAACAGCAGCAAAGAGCGCAACCACGAAGCTAATCGTAGCACCGCTCTGTAGCTTACCACCCGCACTATCTCCATGAATACCCAGAATCTCCGCCTGCCTTGAGAAGGTAACGTTCTGGGGAATCGTCTCGTTCAAGCACTGTCCGTTGGCGATATCCAAACCAGCCAAGTCATTCGGCTCACGGAAGAACATGTAGCTCCTGTTGTTCAGACCCTTGAAGCCCTCGGTGTTGTACGGGAACCACATGTCCGAGTCGGTGGCGGAGGTGTTGCGCAGGAAGATACACTGGACTTGGTTGGGGAAGTCGTGTGCGAGCTGTGGGTAGTCCTTCATGACGTCGCTGTTGGAGGTATCGGCTACGAGAACGAACTTGCGCTGGGGGAAGGTCGCAAAGACTTTCTGGAGGAGGAACATGCGGATGGACAGTGTGGCGGAAACGTCTGAGAAGTTCAATGGGCGCGTATCGAAGGAGCCGCCTGGGTATGTCTTGTAGATATAGTCCATGTAGAGACGGGTGGCTTGTTCGGGAGTGGTGGTCAGGTAATGGAAATGCGTGTTGTTGGGGAGGGTCCGCGACCAGTTGGCGTAGATCTCGGGCATGTTCATCCAGGGGGTGAAGGGGCGAGCGAAGGAGTTTAGGAGACCTTCCTTAGGATCGTAGATCTTGGTAACGCGGAGGATGTCGTCAATGTCGGAGATGAAGGTGATACCCTCGGAAGGGACAAGGAAGGCAGTGGCATTGCCGCTCATGGTGCCGTTGGTGTAGACGTTCAAGCGCTGGACGTTGTTGGTCTCGTTACCAGGAAGGAGGCCGTTGGACTGGATCGGTACGAAAACATCAAAGTCACCTTCTACCGTCGTCTCGTAGGGGAGAGTGAGGTTCTGTACGCCGCCGGGAGCCTCGATGGAGTTGCCGCCTCCAGGCTCGCCGTCGCCACCCTGCATGGGCGCGGGCTCGAGCGACATGGAGACATTGACACCGCCTTGCTGGACGATGAAGATAGATCGCGTGAGGTTGCGTGCCTGAGCCTTCTGGTTGTCAGGCAGCTCGGCGACGCTCGTGTCGATCAAGAAGACGTTGGCCAAGTCGTCGACCTTGTTCTGGTCGATATCCGGGAACTTGTAGACATTGCCGTGGAAGCGCACGTTCCAGCCCTGGTCAGTCCAGTTCGCATAGGGAGGAATGTTGAGGACTTCGGTGGGCTTCGCAGCCAAATCGTCGTCGCCGATGCCGAGGCTTGAGAGAACTTCGCTGCCGGTGGGCAGGCCCTCGAACCAGCCGGGAATGCCTAGAGAAGAAGTGTCAGCACAAGCCTTACTAGCGCGAAGCTTGCTTTGCAAGTATTTGCTTACCATCTGTGAAGAAGCTGGGCAGGTCTGTTCCCAATACGCTGCCAATTGAGTTTGCATAGTTCTCAACGCCACTCTTGATATCATCGATAATGTCCCTCCTCTGCACGTAGCTGTGCCGTCCTTCGAACCGGATCGCCGCGGGAGTCACAACAGGCGCCCGAACTTCGACCTTGGCGGGGACAGCTGTCGGCTCTGGCACGGCGACTGCACCGGCAAGGCCGAGTGTCGCGCTCAGCAGTAGAGCTCGCTGAGATACGCGTTGGTGCACCATCTTGATGGCTTTGTTGTGATGACAAGGGTTAAGGTCGAAAGGGGCCCTCGCGTGCAGTTCGCGTGTAAGGAGATTAAAGTCGGAGCGACAGACTGAAAGGAATAGAAAGAGATGCACAAGGGAAAGAGGAGCGAGCGCCGGAGAAACCTTGGAAGATGGCGATATCGAAACGGCGCTTGTCGTGTTTCGTCGCGGGCTAACAGCAGGTTTACAGCGAAATTGGTGGTGTTGGTTGCTGCAGGTACACTCAACATGATGTCATTGTGGCTGTTAGCGCTTGGGGCGGTGCGTAGGGGCTGTGCTAGTCTGGTTGATCGCCTCCCGAGGTCCACCCCGATCAAACTCCACAACTCAAATACTCCTTCGGAACTCGGCAGTCACAGATTGATGGCGAGCCACATTTGATACGAATAAAAAGCCGATGATTGTTTTCATGTCGTTGGAAGGAATTATGGTGCGGGCGAAAGACAAGATACCTACACAGTGATTCATGACCCACTAACCACAACTCAAGGCTCCGATGCCATCATATTCTGTAGCGATTCCCCGTATGAAGATATTCATATCTCATTGGCCAACAAATTGTCGAATGGACCAACTGACCCAACACGCGACGCCTCCGAGAATCGTCCCATGCTTCACATAACACGCCGTGCACCTTGTCATTAGGCGCGATGTATTTGATGATATTCAAAAGTGCTCTCATACATTCCTTGACCTGCGCTTTGTAGCCTTTCGATTCTAAGTATGGCCATGGGTCCGTCTCCCAATATCCGGGAATGGTGGATGCCCAGCCTGTACCAGATGGCCATCGCACTTCTTCGCCGTACCACCCTATCATGTCCAAAGAGTAGCTAGGCAGTGTGCTGTCGCGCTCGAGGCTTTCCACAGGTTGAACGATAGTTGCACAAAGTTTATTCTCATCCTTTCGATCTATCATCGTCTTTTCGTTGCGTACGAGATGCCCGTGGACTTTGCGTACGAGGTTGGATTGTGCGAGGAGGTCCGCGCGCTCAGAATCGCAAAGGACTGTGTTCGTGCCACTTGGTACGGGAATGTTGTAGATGGCTGCATTCAGCTCGTCGAAGTTCGCATGGAAGGTTATTGCGAGGATTTCAATGAGGAAACGACACACCTGCTCAGTCTTGCATTCTGGTGGTTGAGCTTGTGATGGAGCGTGGTACTTAGTTTCGATTTTGGCAATGTCAGTATACTCAGGTGGCGGGGATGATAGTAGATCCGGGTGCTTTGTTCGCGATGAGGTGTGTGAAGGAAGAAGACGGGATATTTGGAAGCGGCCTAGTCGGCCTAGACTGAATGTTGGCATGATGGCAATATCTCGGTGCAACTGAAACGAGCTTGGAGATACCAGGAGATAGAAAATTGAGAGGAGAATGAGAGGAAGGTTTTGTACATCTGGTGAGAGCGCACTAGCGAAACCAGGGTTCACGGTCGCCTGGGTCAGCAAAGAGGGGGCCTGTACCAAGATAAAGTATATGCGTGGGTTCAATTGTATAAAGGCAAAGTTGAAGTGACTGGCTGGAAATCGTGGTTGGTTTTGGTCTAAAGGTACGAGTTAATTTGCTTGCTTGCGAATGCATTCCAAAGGGAGTGTGATTTAGAGCTCTTACCTTCAGCCCTCGGAAATGATTTGAACACTAAGATCCTCGCAGGAGCATGCGTTCAGGAGGCAGGACAGACTACGACAGCAGGCCACAGAGATTATTGCTGACATATTCGAGGCAGATGTAGTTATCATACATATCTATCGTATCCTGGAATTTCCTCAGGACTGTCTTGGTAGTTGCCTAGCTGGTATTGATCTCTGCCACATGTACTCTCATGTTAACAAGACCACGCACTGTTGACAGAGCTCCAAGACGATGAGCGGCGGCAGGAACATGGTCGTTAACTACGATATTGCGCATTACAATGACGACGAACTGTGCAAGATACTCTACAGTATGGCTGAAGACAAGGACGTTTCCTTTTTTTGGAAGACTTCAAGATCATCGGCCTGCCGATGAGGCAAGAGACCGTCAGTAGAATCAAACAAGCTCTTATACGTATTCGAGTTCTGTATCAAAAATCGTCTACTAATACAACGACAGAGCACCACAGCGCCGCCGCGACCATCCAGTAACCAAAGCTACATGATGGATGAGGGCATGGATTCCATCGATGACTACCTCAACTCAATTCTGAACGAAGCGAATACCAAGGCTAAGGAGAACGACTATAAGGCCGACCCCTTCCACTCAACGGAGATGCGCCCGTCTGTCAAGGCCAAGGTGGACGGTTACGATGAAGACTACGAGGACGACATTCTCTACTCAACGCCGCGTTGAATCATCAATATTGAGATTACGTCATATGACTAATTGCTTGCAGGTAGGGTATCCTGCCGCCCACATTTGGGCGGCACGCACTGAACGCCATCTTTGGGCATTTGGTCGCCTCTAACTCCCATGTCGCCTCCTAGGGTACCTAAGAGACAACGGGAATATACATATAGAATCAGTCATAGCCTTGCAGCTGCAATGCGTGGATAGTAAAGAATGAGCACATTACCCCTGTAAGGATCAGCCAACTTTCTTTAGTCCTTGCTACCCTTGATCGCGATCCCTGAGTGTGCACACCCGAACATGTCTGTTGCATTTATACATAGAAAATAGATACGTTCAACATCCCCAAGATGTTCAAGATGCTTTCGTGAGTCTTTCTTCAAATGTAGATGTGTGCACTTACACCTCATTTCAACATAGATTCTAGAGGTATTTGCAGCCTCCTACTTTTCCATTATACATTAGCTTATCAATTCCCGTACACATACAACCTGAATGATATATGCTTCTCTGTGTTCTCGGATGCTTTGTTGCCATATCAGCTGTCATCAAAGTCCGTTTCGATCCGAAAGATGTTGTGATGCATACGAACATGGCGTGATCATACATGCTGGTGTAACAGCCTCAACCAGTTTACCACACCAAGATGTAGTGTAGATTCGGCCAGAACTGCGTGAGCATAGATGCCGTACCGTTAATTCAGAGCACTTCACTGCACTGACATGTAGACCTTGATTGGGTTGAAGTTTGCCATTACACTATACCATGCTAAAACTCGAGAATGCTAAACCGAGACAAACAGGAAATGGGGTATCATATCGAACATAGTGACTCAGTCTTTTTCCCTTCCAAAACGCCCATCCCTTAACCCTGCAAAACATATTCCGTCCGAACATCGGGGTATTGTGCATGACGCATTCGGATATAGCAGCGCTTGCTATACTCGCCAATACCACGATGCTGCTACTCGACAAAAAAGTAAAAACCATATCGTCGTATGCGCACCGAGGCCGCCGTGAAAAGATCGTATTGGGTTGCCGCTAAGTGTTTCCACAGTCATATCTCGGGACCGGTCCGGTACTCATTGTCGACTGACCATTCAGCGCCCAGTGCCCACCTTCCCTTGGCCCTTGCTCAGCTTCTTTCCCACACCCAAGTCGTCGATGTCGCTCTTCTTATGATAGTGCGGTGCTGCTTCCACCAACCAGTCCGGCTCGATAGGTGCGACGTTCCTGGCCCATTCTTTGGATGTCAATACGAGCTCGGCGTAGATGATCAACTTCGGTCGTGTCTTGCTAAGGCAAGAAGAGGGGTGGATGTGGATGGATAGCCCTCCTCTCAGGCTGCGGTAGCTCATCCCATCCTTGTTCAGAACTGCGGCATTTGCGAAAAAGCCAGCACAGAAGCTCTTCAGGATCTTGACGTGATCTTGTATACCACAACTGGAAGGTGCGATCTCCACCCGGTCACAAAGCTTATGGAGCTGGTCTCTAACATCCCGTATCCTGTTCAGACTGCGATACTGGATGAAGTTCTCCTTGCACCAAAGCATGCTATATTCGTTTTCAACAAATTCGTCCCATACTTTCAAAAGAGTGATGAGGTCTCCCCCTTCTGTGCTAGAGAAATGCTGGCGCGCTATATCCGCAGCAGCCTTCTTGTCTTTGGGGGAGAAGAAGAGAGTTCCTGCTTCTTGTATCATGGCGACCAATGTAATCGCCTCATCTACACAGCCCAGTTCGTCGGCTGCGAGAAGAACCTTGGCCAGTCGAGGATCCAGGGGTAGTTCGGTGGCGCGCCTACCCATCTTGGTCACGATACCCTCCTGCTGGATGTATCCGAGAGCGTAGAGATTCTCCAAAGACGCCGCAATCGATTCGACAGGGGGTTTAGCCATGAAATCGAAAGACAGTACGTCGTTTATTCCCTGTGGGTGTACGAAGTCAGTATATGTCTCATTTTCAGTTCGTACAGGGGCATCTCTTACCATGCTTTTCAACAAAAGGTACACAGAGTCTAAATTCGCCCTGAGGATCTCGGGCGGCGTCGAGGTTGGTAATTCGTTGTAAAACGCGTGCCGGGTAAAAAGGCGGAAAGCCATACCAGCTTGAGTACGTCCAGCTCTCCCTGCCCTTTGCTCACAGCTAGCTTGACTGCATGGTTCAACAACTAAAGAGCTCATGAACGAGCGTGGGTTGTATTCCAAACTCTTTTGAAGGCCACAGTCAATGACCATAGTGATGCCATCTATAGTCAGACTTGTCTCTGCAATGTTTGTAGCCAGGACCACTTTTCGAGTGCCTTTCGGAGGTTCAGCGAAGATAAGCTGCTGAGATTCGGATGGGAGTGCACCGTAAACAGGGGCGACGATCAGTGGCGGTGCTCTATTTCCGAGCTTACGCATAGTCGATTCGATCTGTTCTTGAGCGAGAAGGATCTCGTCCTCGCCAGTAAGGAAGACCAGGATGTCACCAGGCGGCGCTGCGAGATGCAATTGAAAAACGGTGCTGACGCTTGCCGCAACGTAGTTTGCCTCGGGGGCACTGACATGATGTTTGGTGATAGGGAAGAGCTTACCGGGGACGTTTAGCACGGGACAGTTTCCGAAGTAGTCCGAGAACTCTGTAGCGTTCATTGTGGCAGAGGCGATGATGAGCCTGAACTCTGGTCTGACGGCACATACGTCCTTCAGAAGAGCCATCAAGACTTCCGTGCTGAGCGTCCTCTCGTGAGCCTCGTCGATGATGACAGCAGAGTAGTCTTCGAGCAATACTGACCCAAGACATTGACGGAGCAGAAGACCATCTGTCATGTACTCAATCTTGGTCACGTCCGACATAGCATTTTCGAAACGCACGGAGTAGCCCACTTCTCTGCCAACCTTACATCCATACTCCGTCGCGACACGCTTTGCAACTGACATTGCCGCCACACGTCGAGGCTGAGTACAAGCTATGCGGCCGGTCTTCGCGTATCCGGCGTCGAGGAGGTACTGTGTCAGTTGGGTCGTCTTGCCACTACCAGTTGAACCAACCAGGACAAGGATCTGATGGTTGGCGACGGCATTAATGAACTCGTCCTTGTATTTGTATACCGGCAAACTTTGTCTGACTTCCTGAATGGACTTCGCGGCAGCCTCTGCCTCGTCTAGCGTTGATTGAAGCCTTTGCTTTGCCATGTCGAGCGACCCCAGATCGATTTTGCTGGCATCGAATACATTCGCCGATTCGTCGAAGACATACTCGTAATCCTCTTGGACGACGCGTTCCGCCTTAGGCTGACTCTTGATCTTTCTCATCTGCTCCTCCTCCCATAGCTGAACCTCACTCTTCTCGTAACCCTTGTCTTTATGTCGCTTGGTAAGAGCCTCATGCTTATTCGAGTAATCTGCATCGGGAATGAAGAACCTGCCGTCGATATTGTCGTCGATAGCATTACGCGCCTCCGCCAACTCCAGAGTTTTCCGATTAGTTTCGAACTCCTTTTTTTCTTTCGCGCTCAGTCTATTCCCCAGTCTCTCCTCCTCTTCTGCTTCTTCTGCGACCTGGCGGCGAAGTAGGGCGAGTTGTTGCGCTTCTCGTTCGGCGAGATATTTCTGGCGCGACGCCAGCCTCAACGCGCTGACGTCTTGGTCGCCGGTCTTGCGGCGTTTCGAGTCCATGATGTGTGATGTATGCAGGTAGCCCGTCAAGTTCGGCGGTCGCGCGATTCGGCGGGAGTTTGGTGTGTGCGTGTGTCGAGTCGTAGATATGGGATGTGCGAAGTTTGTGGTGTGGAGGTAGAGACAGTGGTGGAGTCTCTCTACGAAATGTTGAAGCTCGGACCAAGTGGCGCCGTGGCGCTAGTATGTTCGGGATGATTCGGTACCACCTTCAATCATAACAACCACACTAGACTATGACTTAATCCAAACTGTCCAAGCCATTCATACAAGCCATTTCAATTGCACATCAACCCTATGATACTCTTGCTATTCGCACTAAATGATACATCCTATATAACTCTACTATCCTCTCCAACAACATGACTCAACACATCCTCGCGAGTAGAGTACCAGCAATTACACGAAACCACATGCAAGACACAAACAAGAAAGCCAACACAAGAAATAAGAAGCGAAATGAACAAGTCTTCCAAACGTAAAGATATCATATTCGTTATCATCAAACACCTAAACATCAACGCCTCTCGCGATGCCACGCTTCATGAACGCTAGAAACCTCTAAACGATACGCAAACGCCCTCCACCTCTCAACGCCGATGATAATAAACCGCTCAATGACTAATATACTGGAACACGGCACTAACATCCTTCAAATCATTCGCCGTCTCCTGCCTAAGCAACAAATCTTGGATCTTGCCCAATGGACCAGTCTCGCCATCATTGACAAAGTGATTCCACGTACTCGTGTCACCGTATAACATAGCCGGCGCCTTAGCCACCTGTCTCCCATCCTCCTTCCTACAACGCTTACACTTGAACGTGTCGTGCGTGTCGCTCGTAGTGTTGTCGCGGTACTGGAAGAGCTCACGAAGGGAGTCGAGACTGAAATGACGTTCAACGTCTTCCGCAGAATCAACGACACAGTTTGACAAAGCCTGTTTATGCGACTGTCGCTGGAAGACCTTCTCTTCAATTGTACCAGTGGTGATGAAACGGTAAACGAAACAATCCTTCTTTTGCCCGTCACGCCATACACGAGCGAGGGCTTGCTGGTCGGCAGCAGGGTTCCAATCGGGATCGAAGAGGACGAGGCGGTTGGCACCAATGAGGTTGAGACCGCATCCACCCGCCTTGGACGACAGCAGGAAAACAAATTCAGGGCTCTCGGGGTCGTTGAATTTATCGACTAGCTTCTGCCGTTTGGACACGTTCATCGTGCCGTCAAGGCGGAAACAGCCATAGCCGCGGGACCGACATAGCATGGCAAAGATATCGAGGGTTTGCGTGTAGTTGGAAATCAAGACGATTTTGTCGTTCGTCTCAGCACGGATGCGGGCAAGCATACGGTCCAGGACAGCCATCTTTCCAGAGTACCAGACCTTGACCTCCCGGTCTCTGCCTCGCGCGTCCTTTGGTACAAAGTCTTCCGGGAGCTTGTCTTCGCAGCCGGGCAAGTCTTCTGGCAAGTTGAGTAGGTCGGGGTGGTTGCAGAGCTTCTTGAGCATGCCAATGACTTTGAGGGGCTGCGAGCCTTTGCCGCGGAGGAGACTCTGGACATCTGGGGATTTGATGAAGTGGTTGTACAGGTCTTTTTGGAATGGCGCGAGGTTGCAGAACACGACGTGCTCGTACTTGACTGGCAGGTACTTGGAGAGAATGTCGTTGGTTCGCCGGATAATGAACTTGTTCACCAGCCCAAGAAGCTCGGTGAGCCGCTCAGTACCCTTCTTGACATCCTCATCTGTTCCGTTGGCATCGCGACCTTTCAGGATAGGAATCTCGTAATGCTTGCGGAATTCCATACGTGTGCCGAGGTAGTTCGGGTTCGCGAAGTTGAGTAGCGCGAAGTACTCTGATAGATCGTTCTGAATGGGTGTTCCGGAAAGGATGACTCTCCTCTGCACGTTCAGGTTGTTGAGCGCGGTAAATGTCAAGCTGTCACCGTTCTTCAATCGATGCCCTTCGTCACAAAGCATCA
Source organism: Alternaria atra (assembly GCF_907166805.1). Taxonomy (NCBI): domain Eukaryota; kingdom Fungi; phylum Ascomycota; class Dothideomycetes; order Pleosporales; family Pleosporaceae; genus Alternaria; species Alternaria atra. The sequence continues at coordinate 284,351 of NW_025091334.1, forward strand.
AACCGATAGGTGTCTGTCCAAACTCGTCGGCATAGAGACGCAGTGTTTCGTACGATACGATGAGCACAGGTCTGACGACTGCGCGTCCGGATGCGATCGACCATTGCCGTATCTGCTGGATGAGCTCCTCTTTCGATGCCTTGCCGTCGATCGCAAAGGGGGTGACAGCGTCCTTCCCAAGCCACTTGATAAGCTCGTTCGCCCAATTCCTCACCAAACTAGAGGGACAAGCGATAACGCACTTTTGTATCGTCGACTTGCCAGCGTCGGGTGACTGCTTCAACAAAGTCCACATGAGAGCGATGCATTGCAGCGTTTTTCCGAGACCCATCTCGTCAGCCATAATACACCCGTTCGCCTTGGGGTCAATCATGCCAGTCGTGGCACGATACAAGAACTTCACACCTTCGACTTGATGCGGTCGTAGAACCTTCGCAAGCCTCGGATCTATAACGACTGGCACGCGCGGTCGTTCGTTGTCCACTTTCTTCTTCAACCCCAGTATCTCCGCCAAACTCTTGTGTACCAGCGGAGCTTCCATCTCCTTCTTCTCTGTTTGACTCAGCTTGGGTTCGGCCTCTTCTTTAGGTACCGGCTTATCGTCGACTGTGGGGTCATAGAGTACTATCGCGAACTCTCCGCTGGGGTCGTGCAGTGGTCGCGCAACAAAGACGGTTCCTGTGCGCATACCAAGCAGTGGCGCTGGTCGATTCGGATTATAGGCACCAACGTCCTTGTTGACTAAAGGCACGATGAACTTCGTTCTGAATGCGGTATCTTTGTCTTTTGGCTTGAAGACGGGAAATCGGTTTGCATCGCGTGTGGCGAGGGCTAACCGGTCCTCATTCGAATATGGCTTATCACTCTCTCCATCTTCACCTCCAGCACCAGAATAATCGACCTTCCGCCTCTTCCTCGCAGGTTTGGTTGAGACACTGGATACAATTGCTGAGCCAGGACACCGAAAGGGCTTGATGAGGCGCTCGGTTGACTGCGGAGTGCCACCATATAGACGCGCCGCGGGCTTCGCTGGGGTGGCCTCGCCAGCTGCGAGAGTCTTCGGTCGATGCATGAGGAATTGGCACTTCTGGTGGGTATCCTGAAGTTTTGCAGCCTATATTCGGTCGATGTGGTGGGAGTTGGGAGAAGAGCGACTGTCCTTCGGGAATGATGATTAGTGCTTTCAGGTGGCGGAATTGCGACGCGTAGATTGTTAGCTTCATCACGTCGTCACGTGGAGCGACAGGCAGCATCGTCATCCCACCAACATCCAGAGTTTCCGTTGTGCCTAGAACTGCTATCTGAATGCTCGCCCGATTGTATCCTGATCGTCTATATACATTCAACGCGTCAATTCTTTACCATCATCTTACGTGGAAAACCCTGTGACCGACACCTCCGAGCCCTCTCCGCAAATTCCCCAGCACCCACCCCATCACCAAAAGACACCCCCACCCACCATGGCGCGAAAAGCAATAGCAAAAGACCAAATCGTCAAATTGATCGTAGGCGCAGGGCAAGCGTCGCCCTCGCCGCCCGTCGGTCCAGCGCTCGGTAGTAAAGGTGTGAAGAGCATGGATTTCTGCAAAGTACGTTTCTATCATCTCTCTACTTTGTCGCATATCCCAAACCCATAGGACTAACAAACCACGTTAGGAGTTCAACGCACGAACAGCCCACTACATAGTCGGAACCCCAATACCAGCGCGCATAACAGTCCGACCAGACCGCTCCTTCCACTTCCAACTCCGCACACCACCAACCGCTACTCTCCTCCTTAGCGCCGCCGGCGTCCTCCCAACGAAGAACAAGATAAGAGGTGCTGGAAATGTTCCAGGACCCATGAACAACCATGATGGACAAAAGGGCAAGACGTCGACTAGTAGTCCGACAGTTGGGAATGCAGTAAAGGGCACCGTGGGTACGGTGAGCTTAAAGCACGTGTATGAGATTGCAAAGATCAAGCACAGCGAGACACGATTGAGTGGATTGAGCTTGGAGGGTGTGGCGAGGTCTGTGGTGGGACAGGCGGGGAGTATAGGAGTCGTTGTTGTGCCGTAGGGAACTGTAGGGTGAGGTGGGGGATTAGAGGATGCGCTGTTGAGAGACTTCCTGCTACAGCAGGGACAAACATCATGAAAGGTAGAAAGAGAAAGACCTAAGAATCAACCCCGGCTTGGCGTGGAGGAGATTCCATGGAACAAGGCGTTATGTTAACGAGCCTTGACAATAGGTGTGTATTTGGATGGATGGTTCAGATGTCGAGTAGAGAAAGGACCGTGTACAAATACTGTATACCTGTATAAACTCACGATTACATGATCGGTTTCTGGTTGCGTATGGACTCGGAAGATATGGGGAACGTGTAAATAACTTGTTCAGTTCATTGAAGATGACAAGGCCTTTCGAGTCAATGTATATCCGACTGTACCTAACAATGATGACTCTCCCCATCCTGACGCATTACCCAGCGTCGTATATCCAGTGGTGTGCTTGCACTCTCTCCCTCCTTGCTACTTCACTCATCACCTCCCATACCTTTATCAAAGCCACGGCCCATACCAGCCCACTCCCGCACACTCCCATCATCTACCAAGAAGTCCTCATGTTACTTATATTACAACTTCCTCCTCGAACCTATCCATTCATCAAGAAAACCCATAAACACCCCCTTGTTCCTGAAATCTCAACTGATGATCCCTCAAATCCGCCCAAAGCCTCAACTCACTCTCCTCATCAAGCGCACCACTCGGATCACTCGCCTCAGGACTTACCCTCTCCAGTTTACTCAATATATCGAGGAATTTGTAAAGATAGTCTTGGTGCTGTAGTGCAACACTACCACGCCGCTCCTTGGGCACTTCAAGTAGCGTGCTGGCAATACTTCGTATCTTCTGAGTCTGCGCGGGGAAGAATCGTAAGCTTGCGATCGGGCTGATAGTGTTTAGGCGAAAAAAATCTTGTGTCGACATGGAGAAAACAAAGGCGTCATCGTCGGCTTTGGGTTGATATAGGAAATCGGAATTCTGCAAGTAAACATATAGACTTACAAAGGAGTCGCCATTGGGCTCCATGTTGACCATGTCGATGCTGCCCAGGACTACTAGGAGGTCTTTGACCACTTGTTCGCGTTCTTCCGACATTGCTTTTTCGAGCGCTTCAGCGGAGGTGTTGGTCCTGGATACAAACCTGTCTACTCCTGCTGCGAGAGCATTGGTAGTGCTCTGCGCACCTGCTTGGTTCTTGGACCGCTGGTACTTGTCTAGTTGAAGAAAGTACTTTTCCACGAGGTGTGAGCGGGTAGCCAGATGGCTGGCGTATATGTTCGCTTTCTGGATTTCGTAGCGCCGCATGTCATGGAAATCCGGCTTTTGGTAATTGTCCATAGTCGAATCTCGCATCCCGGAGTACTCCGGGATGGGCGGGTAGTAAGGTTTTTGTTGTTCGAGACCACTGTCTTTGCTGGATTTGGGTTGGACCTTGAGCACTTCTGGTAGACTCTCCAGAATCTGCCTACAGCGCTGCAAGCTCTGTGCAAAGATTTGTTGTTGTCGATCCCAGTCGAATATCTCGTCGATGCCGAATGCCATTTCTGCCGTTGCTAGCGACGAGTATGATAGATAGATGCGCACGTTGATGTTGAAACCAGTTATCATGGACACGACCCCTTCGCGCTGTGGCTGGATTTCATTCGGGAATATGTGTACATCGTCGACTTCGCGGGGTAGTGGAGGTAGGGGCTCGGTGGGCGTCGCAGGAGCAACCATCAACTCTCCGAATGAAGCGCCTAGTTGTTGTATGGTCCTAATCAAAGTTAGTTATGGTTGGCATAGAAGAAGTATGAGAAAACTCACCGCACGCCCACAAACACCGTCCAGAATACGCGTCGACCGATTTCCTCAGTGATATAGTCTACTTTGAACTCTCTTGAGCCATCATAGTTGGGTCCATTGGAACCCCACGCATGTGGCATACCACCAAGATAGGTATAACCCTGAGCCTCTGGTTTGTGAAGACCCAGTGAGCGTATGATAGTCAAGCACTCAGCCAAGTACAATCGTAGTTGCCGCCATTGAAACACGTAGGCTCCAGTCAAGCCCAGGAAGTAGCTAGTACATGCGTCGTACACGTTCAGAGAGGGTCGATCGAGATAACCAGGTCCACGCGCCCGCGCACACACATCTCTACACTTGTCGACCAAGGACAGGTGATTTGGGTATTCGCGTCGCGTCTGTGTGTTGAGATGTAGGCGTGGTTTTCGAGGGAAGGAAGCGACCAGGACGGCGATCATGGATGCCAGCAAGGCAAGGAACGAGGGATTCGACAAGTCCTCTCTCTGCCCCCATGCTTCGCGAAACGACGGCTCGTGTGGGAAGGGACATAGCGGGTGTATGTAGGTGAAGAAGTCGTCGATGAGGGCGTTCAGTGTCGGGAGGGCGCATATCTCTTCAGCAGAGAGCTGGGCTGGATGCGACGACTGCAGTTGGGCCAGCGCATGGGCGGCATTGGTAGGAGACTGCGGGTTCGACGAGCCAGAGTCCACATCGCCAATCCTTCGCTTCTTGATCGCTTCGGCATGCCTGTTGGGCGGTCCGCGTCGTCGGCTCGGGCGCTCAAAGGTACATGGGATTTCTAGAGCTAGGCAAGCTCTACACGGTGGTCCGGATTCGTCGCACTGCCGTCAGATCAATATGCTTATTCCAACACCAAAATAGAATAGCAAGGCGCTCACCTTGACCTTACGTATGCTGCATGAATCGCAAGCTTTGCGCAATCGGTTCGGCTTTGATTGTTGGGGAAGCGGAGGATTCAGGGCATGATTCGCTTGGAGAGCCTGTTGCGCCTGGAGCACCTCATTGATATTCTCGAGCTTCGGGTAGGCGGCTTCTGGCGGGTACGCGATGCGCGGTGGTGCCTGACCTTCCAGAACACGTCCGTTGGGATACAAGGGCGTGTAATTATGCGGGTCCTGGCCATCTGGTGGTGCAGCATACTGCGACGCATGCGGAGAAGAAGTCATGGCGTAGCCGCAGTTCTACCGTGACGAGGGAAGGACGTTGGCTGATGTCCCGTTAGCTTCCGGATATAGAAACGTCTGCAAGGTAGGGTCCAAATGTATTTGATTTGACAGGGCGCATCACTGCCTGATAGCCAGTGACGGATCTTCAGAGTTTCTGGAGTCTAGAGGGCTTACTTGCATCTAAGTTTCGCGGTCCGATCAGGCACGGCAATTACCGATACGGTTAGATACAGGGACACGGGGAGTTGATCTGAGGCCGTGCAGGGTATGCGAATGATTGTAGTAAGAAGAGACGGTGACAATTGAAAAACGTTAACAATTCAGAGCCGAGTCGATATTGTTGGACATTGCGTGCTCATGACTTTGAAAAATTGGCAGCTGTTTCAAGCTACAGATCATGTTAGGCAGCGTCGATCCGCAAGTACGAAAATTCCGCCCCATTACGGCCGTTCGTTGTAGTACTGATTTCTGCTTTAATAGAGGCCTTTCGCTGTAGCGCGTCGCATCCCGATTTCAATACCCGTCAATGACGCAACTCAGCTGATGTTTTAGCGATGTCGATCTTGTCGAAAGGAGTATACTCCGAGCGGGAACGCATGTTCCTGGGTCCGCACGAATCGTGTGCGCCGTAGACAGGCCATGTCACGTACATGTTCTTCGTGACAGTCTGATCGCAGAAACTCGTGTTGTGACGAATGAGTCTCGGAACCAACGCCCGCTAAACCTTCCAAATTGGTATATATGCTCGCATTACCATACCCAACCCATCACATCACAACCCGCCACCACCATGGCTCCCCCATTTCCCTACCGCTCCAACCGTATCTGTCAGAGATCACTATCATCACTCCCCGGCTCACTCCTACTCGGCGGCCTGGAGCTCCTGCTCAACGAGAAATCTAAGATATCCGATTTAGAACCCGCATCGATAAACTTCCTTAGACACCATCCGATTTGCACAGCCGTCGAGGTCTCGTTGCCTAGTGGGTCGATTTGACGGCCCTTGACGAAGACTAGACGGTTGAGGTTAGTAGGAATATGCCATGGGGGAGGGTTGAGGAGGGTTGAGGAGGGTTGAGGGGAAATGGAAGCACATACTGATCTGGTTCTGACTATCCTCACGATCGTACACCTTGTCATTCGAGCCGAATGCAATGATGCCCAACTTGGAACTCCTGTCCTTCTCCTTCGCATTCGCAGCACTACGCTCAAAGCCCTGTTGTGCCAACCCAGCAAGCAAGTGTTCGTAAATCTTGCGTGGCAACTTTGTCGAACTCGGGCTATTCGTAGGCCAAGTCGTGATATTCAGCGTAGCCAGATCCTTTAGATCACCAAGACAATTCTCAAAGTTGATAAAGCTGTCGTTTTTACTGCGGATGACGCTGACACTAGGGAAAGCCACGGAGATTTGTTCGAGGAGGGTGCAGTCTTTGCAGATTTGGGAGAAGGAGGCGTAGTCGTAGATGAGTTCTTCGTCGCACATATCAGGGCCGGTGCTAGCATGTACATTGAGGCTCTTCAGTGTCTTACTGTGGCGCGCGATTCCCGCGGCGGCCGGTAGGGCTTTGACATATGTGAGGTCGAGTGTGAGTGTTTTGATGCCTGAGACGAGGCAGAGGAAACCGTCGATGGCGCCTAGACCGTCGTTTTCTGCGTTGTCATCATGTTTGAACTCGAGGGTTTCTAGCTTATCGGGGAGCTTTGTACTTTTGCTGAGTTCAGCGAAGAGGGCATCGGCGCCAGAACAACCGAAGATGCGAATGCTCTTGATGGACTGAAAGTCGATTAACTTGCAGTATGTTTCGGCTGCATAGCGTAGATGGAGTTTCTGTAGCGTAATCTCGTTGAGAGCGATGGGTGTGCACTTCGCGAACGGCTGCATATGGCTGAACATGGTTGAGGTAATGAGCCCCGGTTCATTGACAGTATCATTCAGCTCGCGCATCGTGATAGACGAGTCCATCTCATCGAAGCTCGCGTGTAACGTAATCTTCTCCAGTTTGCGACCAGCCACGTTCTTCAGCAAGAAGTGACAGAAGTCCAGGACCTCCCGCGAGTCTGGGTATAATCCAAGCTTCCGTACCTCCTGAAAGCACTTGTCGATATTCGGCAGTTTCTGGAGTTCGGGCAGAACATTGCGGTCTAGCGAGATACTCTCTAGCCACCGCATCCGCTTCTGCTTCCTGTACAGTAACACCAGGTTGTCTCCAGAGAACGGCGACCACGGATGCCATGAGAACTTTTCTAGTTGGTTCTCTGGTAACAGTTCCAAGATCATACGGATTGCAAAGTTGGCCTGTTGCTGCTGATTACATTTGTCCAGGACGTCTGCGAGGTAGAGGTCCAGCTTCCGGACATGTTGTAGGCCGATATTCTTGGGGTTGAGGAAGGCTGCGAGGCGCGTATCGTTGGGTGAACCGACATCGAGGGTTACTTCGTAGTAGAGTGGACGGACGGCGATCTCGTGGAGTTGTTTGCAGGTGAGGCAGACGTTCTTGAGGTCGGTTGGGCGGTTGATCTGTAACATGTAGTGTCAGCCTAGTGCTTTTCTTGCAACCATGAACTCGTTTCTGCAAAGAAAGTTAGGACACCCCCGCATCGTTCGAATGCGCCAAACACGTTTTTGTAGAGTGTGCCAGAAGGTCCTCATCCCCATCTACCCCACAGACAGGCCACTCCCTAGCCTCTCCAACCAACAACCCATCAACCCAAAGACTTACATGCTGAACAATCAACGTCTTCAGATCGACCGAAAGGTCCATGAATGCCAATCTTGGTGCCATGATATACGTTCTTGTCTGATCCAGGTGTGATATCGCAAAGAGTATTCCGTAGTACGTTCGTCTTGGTTCCCTTTATCGATACGCGCGACCGTCCACGTAATCTTAACTGTCGTGTCCACGCCCTTCAAGCGTAACTCTTCTTGTTCTTCCTTTTTGCTGCCTAATCGCCAGCAAAAACACACAGCTGCAGTAGATTACAATACGTCCGGCGAACTGATCGGTAAAAGTGAAGTAGTAAGTTATTAAGTTGGTGGGTAACAAAAAAGAAAGTAAGCGCGCAGGCAAGCAACCCTTCAGCCTCACTTGTGTCCCGCCAAAGGGACCCACACCGGTTTAGCTCCGCGCAAGCAAGGGTCCACGCGGGACGAAAACAAGGGCGCTAATGTAGGCGATAAACTGGGGTAAGCGCCGCGTAAGCTCGAGTGATGACATGGAACCTACAAAACTACCTAACATCTAAACTCAAAACCACATCACCATTCCTGTCTTTCACGACTTTTAAACCAGAACAACTCATCTGTCACCCCGTAGCACTCTGACTCCCTTCCCGCTCTAGCATTGGCCTGGCCTAAACGCTTGATTGTACCCAAGTATCCTCTCACAACCCTTAGAGCATTGAACTACAACCCCATCATGCACCTCCATAAGACGTCCCAGCCGCTCCACCCACCATCCCATAGCCCATGCCACCAGCAGTCCTCCCCGTCTTAGCCATCTCTCTGCCCGCAGCCGCTGCATCGTATTTTCCGTTTTCATCGAGGAAACCAGGTGGGCCAGCGGTGGTTCTAGCACTCCCATTCTCACTGTGAGCTCGTAGGTCGGAAGGATTTTTGGGGGTGAGCGAGGACATGGAGAGACATGAACCCATTTTGTAGGACTTGGCGAGCAAGGAGAATGTTGTTGCAAGGATGATGTATGCAGAGGTTGATTGAATTTTGTAAGTAAATGGCAAAAGCCGGTAACCAGTGGTTGCGGTGAGTATGAGTACTTTATCTTTCCCAGAGGGGGTGTATACTTTACCACTGCTTGGCCTTGGAAACAAAGGCGAAGACAAAAGCTTATGTAGCACAGTAGGCTTATGTCCTGGAGTGGTGGTATGCTTGGATGATTTACCCGGTAGATCAACCCCGTGGCTGAGCAAGGCGAACATCACGAGCACCTGGGCAGTGCGCACTCGGTGTATGTCGATCTCACCGTACTATGAGCAATGAACATAGGAACATCCATTACATCTTCAACGATTTGTGCTCATCGTTTCCGCATGCTCTCTTGATCCTCTGCACCACCAACTGAGGTTCTGCCCCGCCACCGCTGCCGCCGCCACCACTACTACTGTCTCCACCTGTGAGACGACAAAGAGGTATGATGGGTATCCTAAGTAAGTAGAGAGGTAGTTCGGGGGAGTTGGGAAGATATCGACAAGGTTGAATGCACCATGTTGGACCCGATCTCCGTTCAATTGATGACAGCTACATCTATTCAGCTGCTGTAGTCAACACAACCAGGCAACAACACCCAAGAGGGCCCAAACAGCTCCACACTACATCACTTTGATCATCCCTTTGACAATAAAAGTAAGCGTATCAAGCTTTCCATCTCATGAAAGCTGAGCTCTCTCGTAATGATCTGATCTTTCCCCAAACCAAGCCCTCCCCAAAAGGATAAAAGCGTCCCAAATGCCAGATGTTATACAACGCCGAATAGCCAAACACCTCGCTATGCAGGTAGGTGGAAAAGAGCATGCCTCATACGCAGCAGAAGACTGCAGTCCACCTTTACATCGTAGAAGAAGGAGAAGAAAGCGGAGAGAAATCCTACTCCTCATCACTATCCCCAAATCCTGCCAACAATTCCGCCTCAAGTCCATCATCGTAGTCGTCTTGGAGATCTGGTGCAGTACCATTTGCTTCCGGATTCAAGACCTTCTCCTCTCCGTCAACTTCATCTCCCTGATCTTCTTCTGGACCTGTCGTCTCTGGACTAGGCAGACCAGAACTCTTACTCTCTGCAAGAACGACATTGGTAAGTGACGTAACGCGTTCCATAGTCCTCTTCTTCCGCCGTTGCAGCCTGCTCGTTGTGCTATTACTGTTGACACTGCTATCGCTTTCCTCTGTGTTCTCGGCTTCACTTCCCTCTGTGGAATTGGTGCTGGTGCGTTTGCGTTTCTTTTTACTGCCAGCACCACCATTCTGTTTCGAGTCGGATATGGATGCGGAGGCTGTGCTGTTTTCCGACCTCACACTATCAGAGTCTGATTCGCTACCGGCTTCTGAGTCCGTCGCGTTCATAAAATCCGCCAACTCATCATCTAGCTGTGCCCAGTCGTCATTCGACATCTCTACAATAGGGGATTGTGGTGCGCCGTCGTCATTTGCTTCGTCGCCTGTTCCGTCGATGCTTTCATCTTCTAGATCAGCGACAGGTGAGCCCGCTGCCTCTGTCTCGATAATATACGGTGTCTCATCTACGTGCTCCCACCTGGTGCAGCACTGGAACATCCATTCCGGGTTTACGATTTTGATGTGGGGGTAGCGGGCGGCGCGCTTTACTTTTGTGGTTTTGCGGTCGGGGTTGGCGATGACGTGGGTTGTGCGGCGAGTTACAGTTGTTGTTACTTCTGCGCCGAAGGACGAGATCCAGAGGGCGAAGTCGGATCTGGTAAGGTTAGCCTGTACTCAAGAGGTTTGTTTGGGGGAGGCCTTACGTGAGGACGTCTACGCCAAGCGGAATGATGCCGGAAAAGACGACCACTGCACCGTCGAGCACTTCGCCCTTGATGCGCGGCATAATCTCGGCAACGTCGGGGATGAAGTCTTCCATGGAGCGTTTCTTCGGGCTCTTCTCACCCTTCAATGCGGCGACGCGACCATCTGCAGGCGCCTTTCCTCTGGCCTTCCTGTACTCGTCGTAAAATGTGCGGTGGACGAGATTGAGGTTCTGTTCAATAACATCCAGTCCTCTATCGTCGTTGTTGAGAATACTATGTCGGGCCTTGTGGTGTTCGACTTGCGGTGAGTCCTCAACAGGTGCCTCTGTATCATCTGCCTCTTCATCTTCCTTGTCTTGCATGAGCTGTTGTTGCAGCAGAGGCCGCTCGGTTTGCTGCGCGATGATAAGCTTTTCCCGCTCCTTGGCCTGCTCCTCCAGGTCTTCGGTTGCGGCCAAGGATATGAGTTGCTGTCCCAGCTCATTCAGATCACCATTTGTAACGTTGGTTGGAGTTGTTTCGAGCGGTTTGCCCGCCACAGAGACGATGTTTGTAGGCGCGGCTTCGATCGTGGCCTTCTTCGGGGTTGGGGGGGATTTGTCCTTCGCGAATGATACGAGCTCCTGCTGCTTAGGTAGGAAGCTCGCGTTGATGTCTCCGGCGCCTGGGAAGAAGTTGAAAACGGGGACGCGAACGAGGTGCGGGCTGTATTGCCAGACGTCTGCTCTGTCATCGATGATAACGCACATTGCCGTGTTCTGGTAGAAGAGTCGCGTCAGACTTTTCAGCTTGTCTGTATAGTTCTCGTCGCGGCTGAGGATGCGGTCACCGAAGTACTTGCGCTCGGGATCAATAATCTTTGCGACTGCTTGCGCATACGCTCGGGTGGCCATGGTGTAGACATGCATCTCGTAGAGCTTCGAAACTCGGTCGAAGAAGTCCTTGAGACCGGGGCGCATCTTAACATAGTACCAATTTGCAGCCACGTTGGAGACATTGTCGTCAGCCAACTGGAAGCCTTCCACATCTTTAACAGCATCGTGGTTCGGGTTCTCGGGGTCGTTCTTCCATTCGGCAATGGTGCGCTCGCAGGTGGTGTGGATAACGGTCTGGTCCAGATCGACGATAAGGGTCAGCTTTCGCGCGCTCAGTAAACGCTTCTTCGCGTCCTCTTCTGCAGCTACCGCCTCTTTATGGCTGACGAGGAGCGCGGTATTGTCGTGCGCCATGTTCACCGTCGCGCGTCCTAGATCGAGTTCCTTGGTGAGGTAGTCGACTTGTGTCATATCTCTGCCGCAGTCGACGCAGAGGCCGCCAAACTGTGTCTCGTGGGTACATGGCTCCTCGATCTCAAGAAGGGGGGTTCTACATGTTTATTAGCATGGCGCGCCTGCAGCAAGCGCGCGGTAGAGACTTACCCATATTTCTCAATGACAGTGCCAGGCTTGATGAACCATCGCGTGATCTTTCCCTCAGTACTTGCAGCGAATGTCTGCCTAAACTTCTTCATGACAGTCTTCTCGCCTCCCCACTTGTCGCCCTCGGTGACGCGACTGTCATAGCTGTAATTGAATAGCTTCCCCGACCGCTGTACGTCATCGTCGCGCTTCTTGAGGAGGTCGATGACGGTGACGGGATAGTTCAAATCCCGGGGCGAAACGATCTTCATTCCGAGTTGAGACAGCCCATGCGACTGGCGACGTGATGTTGATGGTGGGCGCGTTGTGCTTGGGTTCGGCGCATTCGGGACTTCCGCGGCGATGGAAGTGGAAGGAGCTCGAGCTAGGCACTATGACGTAGGTAATCTCTCGCGTGAACGTTCCGAATTTAAGTTGGGGGTGATGTTTTTGTTTTCACGTGTCGTGGTTGGAGCGTGGGTGATTGTATTGCGCGACCGGGGTTGACGTATGGCGTCGCGGCTCGTTTCCCCCCAAATATTTTGGAGCGAGGGGCGCCGACCTTTATACCTTTCAGCCACCAAAACTAGCGTGCACTGCCAGTACTTCAAACATGACAACAAAGACAAAGGACTCCGCGGTTGTGAAGAGTCATTACCAATGCATGAGCGCATTCAAGGATGCCTGATATTGAGAATTGACATAGTGCTTTTTCTCGCAATGGCTTTACCTGGTAGGGGAGTAGTAGCCTAGACGCGTCCAGAGGCTGGACGGGATGACTGCCAAGGCACGACTGTTACGAACACCAGGCTGCGAAAGAGCACAATCTCCATGCCGATTAGCGCGAACTGCATACAACTGATCTCGAGCTCGCCTTGGTCTCATCATTAGTGTACTCCTGCTGCTCGTATCAGCGCATGCTATCTAGATCGGAGTCACCACGAAGGAGCTCGTATTTTCTGAGTCGTACCCCCTAAAAAAAACACCTAGGTAAAGCTAATCCTAAAGGTATACATATTGTTCTACGTTAAATCTCTATTAAGAAGGTAGCAGTGTATACCTTTGGGGTACAACTCAGTAGCTACGAGATTCTTTGTACATAGTCCTGGCCACTTGTCACATGACCCTACCGAGGTTGGCTAGTGTCGGGGTATACGTGGGTCTCGTTCAGTCTTGGCTTAGCTCGGGAGACTCAAACACACTGCATGTGCACATTCGCTCCGAGGGCACAACTTCCAGGCCGCACACTAGCGATGATACACTCTACCGCTGTTGGTAGTCTCTCGATCTACTACGCGTTGAACCTACAGTATGGATAACACAAAGGTTAAAAGTAAACATGCTTGAGAAACTCGCAAGAAGACATCGCCTAATTAGCCTGGCTATAGCTAATCTACGACCTAACGAAGTCTTCAAGACTCCGCAAGTGCTGTCTCTGAGTTGTTTATAAAGTCCAGCCTACAAAGTCTTCAATAACTCTGCCTGCGTTTCATTACTATACATGCTTATCTGGCCCTTTTTTCTTCTTTTCGAGCCATTCTTTGACCCAATCGACCAACTGCTTCAACACTCGATCCTGCACCTCTTTCACCCCGGCATTCACCTTTCCATTCTTGGTGCTGAGGTCACTCGTATGAACACCACTAGGCACAATCTCAACAGGCACCCGCTCAGTGCTCTGCAACGGACCTCCGGGCCTCCCTTTTGCCGAAACGCTGATTTCCCTCCACGGGTCGAACTCGCTGTTGACGAAGATGAGTCGGCTTGTGTTAGTGATTTTCCAGCCTCCAAAGTACGTGTTTGTTTGCTCTGCGGTTTTTCCTGCCGCGATGCCTTATGTTTCTCCATTCGGTCCAGGGGGAAAAACAGTCCGCATTGACGAATCCAGTAGTCTGTTGTTACGAGGCGGGAAACGAGTGATGGACGTCCTGAGGGAGCGCCAACTTCCCAGTTTCCGAAGGGTTCGTTGCAGGTCATCCAGACCCATTGCCGGTTCATGGCATTGCTCGGCGTCGTGTCAGTGAAGAGTGGGGAGCTCGGGTTGTAAGTGTTGAAGCAGTCAGTGTTGTCTAGGGAAATATCTACGAAACGAACGGGCCTCATCTGGTACGTGATCTTCCCGTCACTCAAAAACATGGCTAACACAGCATAATATCAGAGCCATCGTTTTTGCAAAGAATTGATCGCAGCACCCACTCAAACCATAGCAACGTTCCTCTCTTCGCAGGAAGCAACGGCACCATCTGGCAGCAATCGCCAAGCCCAGAAGTCGACGCAGCATGGCACACGCTGACGACAGGCTATCCATTCCTGATAACAGAGAACGACATGCGCATCCTTGGCAAAGATCCCGACCGATATATCAGCGTCCCTCAAAGCTTTGGATATGGCGAGAAGAAGTTCATCACCCGATTCGCACACACGCATAATATTCACTGCCTCGACCACATCCGGAAACGGCTCTATCGGGACTATTACAAATATCCGAACGATACATTGGATTGGATCTACACGAAGCACTGTCTCCACGCTTTGATAGACTACCTGACGTGCCACGTCGAATACGATGTCTTCAACTACATTTGGGTCGGAGAGGAGCCAACGGCAGATCCCGAGCTCACGTACAACCGTCAGTGTCGAGATCTAGAAGCCATGATGCGCTGGACTGAGGACAATCGTGTCGACAAAGACCTGCGAGTATTTTACATCCAGCCAGCGGAGGGAGACCACATTTTCCCACCAGATGCAGAATTCCGCAATCTCGAAAAAGAGTACGATCAGAGTCATCCAGACCGGCCGTCGATGGAGGAGCGACAAAAGGCTTACCGTAAAGCCTATCAAGATGCGATAGGCTATTGGCAGGAAACAGGAGAAGTGCCTATCGAGGAGAGAGAATGGTAGTAGAGACAGCGACAATACATCGGTTACCGCTCAAAATAAGCCAGACACAAAGTGCCAATGCAAATAAAACCGTAGCATCGTCTATTCCATTATTTCCACATGCTAAACATGCGTACATGCACTCTCACAACCGCGTGGTATCGTGCGCGCAGTCTAATTAATGTCTAACCCATGAAAGAAAAAAAAAAGTCCCAAAACGCCTATTACCCCATGCTCATAAACCGACGTCGTGAACGAACGTTAATAGAAAAAGAGAAACTCTTCAATCTTTGTTCTTCGACTCATTCACTCTCCCCTCTTTCCCACCATCCCCCCACCTTTCAACACCATACTCCCCAGCACCAAACTCCCACCCCCAGTCCTACTCGCATCCTGCTGAACACCCGCCATCGCAGCCTGCTCAGCCATGTGCTGCTTCACGGCATCGACTTCCTCTCCCTCCTCGATAATCGTCCAATCAGCCTCAATCTCCTCATCAGTTTGTTCGCCTTCATCACCAGGCTGTTTCGTCTGTTTCCTAATAAGCGTCCTCGCGCGATCGAGTTCGCGGTAGATGGTTTGGATGGCGGTTTGTGTGCCGTTGTCCTAGAAAAACGTTTGTTAGTCCGAGTTGAGGCTTTTTTAGATAAGAACAAAAGATGCGACACGACTTACCTTCCGGATTTTCTGCCCCAGCACCTTGGCCTTGACAATCATCCGCTGACTGTTCGTTACTTCCCACAACGCGCGACTAAAGACACTTGTGTTGACTTTCTTGAGCCAGACACCTACGCCCATGTCCTCTACGCGTTGAGCAAAGAAGAATTGATCTCCAAAGAAAGGCTTGATGATGGTGGGAATACCAGCTCGTAGACTCGCTCCCGTAGTACCAGAGCCTCCATGGTGTACAGCTGCGTCCATTTGGCGGAACAACCAGTCGTGAGGCGCAGATTGAATCTGGAAAATTTCTTCGGGGAGGGGGATCTCAGGTTTGGAAGCATCCTTGGTTGGGTCCATGAGACGGTCGGACCAGCCTTTTGACAAGACACAGCGGACATCTGCCTTCAACACGGAATCAACAACCGTCTTCGTAAGCGCAGCGGGATCGTCAATGACGATAGATCCGAACCCCACGTAAACCAACTTCTTCCCGTCTTTCCGTGCCTTGTGAATGAAAGCCGTGAGTTCAGCTGGCGGCTCATACATGTCGCTTTCGTCCAAGAACCAGTACCCCGTAACCCTCACCCAATCCGGCCAGTCCAGCGGCGGTGGAACAACATGCGGACTGAAGTTATACAAGAACGGTCGCATCGACGCTTGCATCTTATGCTGCGTCGTTCCTTGCAACCCCAATTCACGTCTCCGCCACTTGTTAATCTGTCCCGAGATCGCAGTCCAGAAAATAGTGTCGAAAGTGATGTACGTGAGACTGTTATATCCGCCCCCCATCTTCTTCTCCAGCACAGAGAACGCATGGGGGTATGCTCTAGTGCGCGTCCACGGCATGGTGAAGGCGCGGAAGTAAGGAATTTCCAGGGCCTCAGCGATGTGGATGCCGGCCATGGTGCTAGGACTCTCGATGAGCACATCTGCACCCTGACAGGCGCGCCAGGATGAACTACATACGTCATCGAGCCAGCCCCGGAACTTGGCGTTGGCTTCTTTCATGAAGCCGTACGTAAACATGCCGTGTTCGACGCAGATACGCATCAGCTCGGCTGGGTTGCCGTCGACGACTGCGAAATCGATACCGTGTTTGCGCACCCATGGCTCGAATTCGGCATGGGTTGCGATACGTGGCTTGTGGCCTTCCTTGAGAAGTTCTTTGCACAAAGCAATGTAGGGCTGGACGTCGCCTCGAGATCCGATAGTGAGACAGACGATAGTCAATGGCTCCGAGGGCTTGAAATCGACGAACGAAGCGAGAGGGTCGTCGAAAATAAGAGGAATGCGATCGTGATCCGCAGCGCGAACGATATCCGACACGTTAACCGTCTTGTCCGTGTCGGTATATTCACGGGCCTGTTGTAGCAAATCGTGCTCCGCCTTTGCAGCCTCATCACCACTATCCACACCCGAAGAAGACGAATCCTCATCTTCAAGATACTTGGTATTCTCCAGGACGCGAAGCACCATGATTGCACATTCATCGCGGTACTCAGCCTTTGAGAACTCAAAGAAGAGCTCTTCGTGGCCTTTGATAACGATGGCAAGGCCGTGATAGCCCAGTCGGAATCCCTTCTCCTTGTTGACGTTTTCAATATCCCGCATGGGAAGGATGATCTTGGTCTTGGATGTAGGCATCAAGCTGCGGAAACAAAAGTATCTCCCGCTGATGTAGATCTTTCCATAATTTGGCAGGACACGCTGGAGTGACGCGAAAAACGATGATTGGAGCACTTCAGTCTCGGGGAAGGCGAAGTGATCTCGAAAGTTCTCCGCAGCCTTCGCCGCGTCCTCGTCGTCCTCGAATCCGTGAATCTCGTCTCCGGTCTCCAACCCCTCAGCGGTGTTATAATGCTTCCGCCCACCTGCAAGCATACCGGACACTTTTTCGTAGTAACCCATAGATTCGCTCGCGAGTAGATTGCCCATCTTCTTCGAGCGTGTCCTGAGAAATCCCGCTAAGCCCGAGGCCTTCTGAAGTGGATAGGAAGCGATATCTTGTAGAGCGGAGGAGGAGCCTGATAAGCGGGGCTGGGCGCTGTTATCGGTATCGTCTTCAAAATCAGGCGCGCCAGTCGGTGTTTGGGGTTGCTTTGAGCGATGCGCAGCGTTTGCGGACTTTGGCTGAGTTGATCGCGCCGTGTCCTGTGAATGCCTGGCTTGTGTGTCTAGTTTGTGTAAAGGCACATTGGCAGGACTACGGAAAACGTCGGAGCGGTCTAGGATCTGAGAAGCTGATGCGCCACTTTCATCCATGGACTGAATGGCGGCTGAGGACTCGGTACCTGGGTCGAGTGAGAACGTAGCTGATTCCGAGTCCGCGGCCCTAGGCGACAGAGGCGATCGGTCTCCTGGACGACCCCTAGATTGCGCATTGCTGAAACTCCGTCGCACCTCGTGACTTGGTCGTCGTACCTCTTGGCTCGGCCGTCGAAAGTTACGGCTCGCATCCATGCTGCGTCGCACGTCCCAGCTCTTCCTATTGGCATCATTGCTAGACCTCGCAGACACATCACTATTACTCGACCTGCCCGCATGCGGTGTAGGCAAAGGTGAAAGAGTAGCCCGGACGTTCTCTTGTATTTGTGGTGCCTCAGTAACGTTCGCCGGTGATGCTACACCGGTTGGTGTAGACACTTCGCCGTCACCAGCATGCCGCAGAGCCTGATGGTGCTCGTTGTCGTTGATCATGATGCGTAGAACATTGAGCGCGTCTTGTCCATTGTTGAAGAAGGAGAAGAAGTACTGTTACAGTCAGTGGATATTCCATATATATGGAAACGTTGAGTGGATGGGACAGGATGAGGAGCTCAACATACCTCATCAATAGCAAACGTCTCATCATTGTCAACCACCCTGACCCTAACCGTCTGGGCCAAATCCAACATCTTACTTTCCTCAATCTCCAACACATTTCCAATCGGCAAACATATCTTCACACTATTCCCCTCATTATGCGTTCTGAAGATGACCTTCTGAATAGCTCTCGTCCATTCCTTCGCACTAGCCACGCTGTCGGCCTTGAACAGGTACTTCCGTTCATCCGTTGTAATAGCGAAGCTGGTCTCTTCTTCTTGTACACCTTTCTTGTTGGTATTGCTGTTTTCGATAACTTCGGCAGATAGTGCGTATTGCAAGTTAATCCGATTCCTCGGAAAGTAGAGTTCGGCAGGGTTGGTATAGTAAGCCAGTACGTCCCCCTTTAGGACAAACCAATACCGGTTGAATTTACTGCGGCCGCGCTTGGAGAGATACCCCGTCTTGCTGACGTCGTGATGTTTCTTGGGTATGTACGCGTAGAAGCATATATGCTTCTGCGTGATGTACATGTAACCCTGTAGCAGGATGCTTTGGAGCAGCCAGCATGCGTATTCGGAGATGACTTCCTCAACTTCCTCGAACTCGAATATCTGCTGTATCCTCTGCGCAAGCGTTACGGGTGCTTTGCTCTTAGCTAGCCCGACGGTGCTTCCACGTCTGCTCTTTCGGCCAGAGCTTCGCCCTTTCTCGACATGTATGTCCTCGCCAGCGGTGATCTTGTTCTTGTCCTTGGTATTGGGCGGCAGCTCGCTCGGCGGTGGGCTCGGAAGGTCATCGGGCGATGGTTTCGGCGGTAGGAACTGGGAGGAGGACATTTGGTCGGCGCGGTGACTCCCTGAGCGTGCTTCTTTCCGGCTGGATAACTTCAACTTGGGCAAGGAGCGCAACAACTTGTTTTCGGATAACGTCCGTCTATGCCTGCCTTTCTCCACCGTCGCATCATCCAAGTCCCCGGCTGGGCTCTGAAAGTCGTTGGCGGAGCTCAACCGGCTCAACCGTGCAGCGCCGTCAAGATTACGGTACGTCGCCTTCTGCTTACCCCCGTCGTCGCTATCGCCGGAGTCGACCTCTTGCATTGTGCCCAGGTCCGTCTGCGGCTGTTGACCGGCGCGTGCTATCATTGAGAATAGTGACTGGTTCATCGACATGGTGTTATTCCGCTTCGGCGCTGTAACATCTTCTTGTGCATCGTCCCCATCTCTGAAGCGCTCCGGCACGTCCAGCGACATGCCGCGCGGTTCTCTTCTCGAATCTCTTCGCTTTTTATTCAGTTTGCGACTGATTCTGTCCCGGCCTCTGTCTTGGGATGCCATGTTGAGCAAGGGGTGTTGTCGTGCGCGGGCACTCAACAGTTATTGGATCGTCGAGGTTACTCGCGGATGTGCTGGCGGGTGTACCGCGGCAGGTCAAAGAAGGCGAAGTGGGCTCAGACGTGTGTTGCGTGTTACTATTCTGCAAGGTATCGCTCGCTGCAAGGCAGTTGGGAGATTCGTTAAAGGTCACATATTGGAGCGTTGGAGGAATGACTTGTAGGGCTGCGCAGTGAGCTATGCACGCTCATCAGCCACGAGACTGGCTCCGGGGTACCTGCTAGCGTGACACGATAAGGTTACCCACGCCCGTCTCTAGGCAACAACAGCGACCGGTAACAGTGGAGTGTAGCAAGTAGCGTATTAGTTCTTGTATTCTCTCTAATCCGTTATCATCCCACATGCTTCTAGGTGGCAGAGCTGCAAGCCTCCGTATCCGCCATGGCCAGTCTGAAGACGTCATTGGTCCGACTTATCGATAAGTGAACGTGTAAACGCCCGCTCCAGGCCGTAGCCGTCGGCCTAACGTGTACTATCATAGCTTACGCGTTGACAGTAGCGTAGAAACACGCAGAGCTTCATTATGTACATGAGCAATCAACACATCACGATGCACGACACAATTGTTCTAGATCCTTCTCATTCGCCCTTGTGCTACTGTAGAACCGATACCCAAGTCATTATGCCTAACTACAATTTGATCCAAACGCCGTCATCAAGTCAATGACGTTCCTGAAGTTGTATGATATCCGTATCAACCAAAAGCTTACTTGGACTTGGCAAGTCCGACAGCAGAGTTACCAAGGTCGTATACCGAGTACCACTTCCTGAGGAAAGCGTCACCGAGAATAGCAAGAGGTCCTACTGGCTCGGGAAAGTCCATACCCATCAAAGCAGAGATGCAGGATCCCTGAACCTCGAGGATGTAGTCAAAGGCGCTGATGGTGAAGTTGTGGCCTGTGAGGGTGAAGGTGAGGTCGGGCAGACTGTCACGCTTGTCGCACTCAACGGAGTACTGGCCATTGAAGCCCTTCTTGGCACCGATCTCCTTGTTCAAGAGCTCGGCGATGGTGGAGGGAAGAGCGATCAGAGATGTACCGGTGTCGAGAATGACACCAGTGTCGTCCATCTCAGCCGTCTCCTTGCCAAAGGTGATGGCATCGAGATCAACCTCCCAGTAAGCCTTGCGCCTAAGAGGAAGCTTGACCATCTTGCCAGTGTAGTGGCTCTCATCAATGCCACCGAAGGTAGCCTCTGACTCCTGTCCCTCGTCGGTGTTGCCGAGATAGAAGGCGAAAACTGGCTCGTCCAAGAGACCCTGGTCAAGCATGTTGTAGAAGGGGGGGACTATGCCCTTGACACTGATAGTGTCGTAGCCAAGACCCATGATGCCATCGAACCTGCCAAAGGCAAACGCGAGGCCAGGCTCGGAGGTTGCTTCGGCAAAGTCTTGGTGCTTGACCTTGAGGTCGCCGATCTGGAACACGTCCTGAGAGACGAAGCCGCTGAGCGATCCGGATCCGTAGCGGATCTCGAAATCGGTGCCGTTCTTCTTGTATGTCGACGACGCCGAAGAGTCGTACTTGGTGTGAAGGAAGCAGGCAATCGAGTTGCAGCTCTGCGAGGGAACCCAAAGGTTGGAGCTTCCAGTGTCAAGAATGACCTTGAACGTCTGGGGAGGAGTACCAAGAGAGATCTCGGAGAAGTCTGGGTCTATTAACTTTCGCCACCGAACATGGTGAGCTCTGACACGTACATTGCGCGTTCAAGAAGTTGCTGATAGGCACGGGGTGGGTGCCGTCGGCGATGTAGGGCGCCTTCAACGCGGCCTCCATGTGAGACTGGGGCTTGAGGCCAGTCATGTGCTGTTGAGAGTACTTCTGCTTCAGGCCGGCTATTTGGGTCTCGATGTTGGCAAATTCCTAGTCATGGTCAGACTGCGATCTCGCGCATTTGATAGCGACGATGGCTTACTAGTTGCTCAGACAGAGAGACCTTCTTGAGCGGCGTCTTGTAGACGGCCGCAGAGGCCGAAGTGGCTGCTGCGAGAAGCACCGCCGTCTTCATGATGGCGGATTGGATGGAGTTGGATGGGGTAGAGGAGGAGAAGAGGAATGGATGACGGATGGGATGGCGGGTGGAGTGGGAGAGATGAAGTGAATGTCAGGTGTGTTGGGGATGGAGCTCGAGCTGGAGCTATCTATGGGGCTGGGGAAGGCGCGGCGGGCGAATGACGAATGTGATCAGTGCTGCCTGGCCGCCATGCGGCTAGCGTGACACGTTCCCTGTTCGAGGTCCGTACCTGCGTGCGCCAACCGGATCCGCCGTCACTATGGGAACCGAGGTCGACTCCA
Organism: Alternaria atra; assembly: GCF_907166805.1. Classification (NCBI taxonomy): domain Eukaryota; kingdom Fungi; phylum Ascomycota; class Dothideomycetes; order Pleosporales; family Pleosporaceae; genus Alternaria; species Alternaria atra. Next base: position 306,291 of record NW_025091334.1, read on the forward strand.
TCCTAACAAGACAAGACAGTAGTTGGTACTGCACCAAGCTGATGGGTTGAACGAAAAGCATACAGGCACTCTTTGCTTCACGCGACTTATTCTGTACATGGATCGTGACAAGATGGGGACCTGGTAGAAGTCGCGCGAAACCTTCCCGTGATCACGCGCGTCAAGCTTCCATGACCTCAGCACTCCGATCATCTGAGGACCTGAGCAATCGCTCGCTAGCTCAAACACTGATACTGTGCTGTATTCGCATGCGCTGGCATACGGTGAATCCCGACAACTAGATAAGACTACTATCATACACCCGCGTCTGGCTCGTCCGTGTACTGCGGCGCTTGAGCCAGGTTCGCCTCCTGCTCCCTCCTCGCCCTCTCCAAGTCCGCCGCCCACAACGCCGAGCTCGCCGGCGCTGTCATGAGAAAGAACATGCTAAGCGGCGGTACATATTGCAGAACCAAATACACAGTGCCATACCTGCAATTCTGTTAGTCTTGGCATCATCAGTAGGTGTACTTCCTCAAGACTGACCAAGTGTACTGCCACCTCCTCTTCCTTATAGCAGCATTCCTCTGCTTCTTGTCGTAGCCTAAAAGCTGAAAGTACCGCCAATGCTGGAACGGGCCTGCGCGATATCCCGTCAACAAAAGAAATATCGGCACCCCAACATATGGTATGAAGTTCACAGGCAGCAGAATGACAAACTCGGCGATCTGGCGGAACGAAAAGGGCGCGTAGACAGAAGACCGTGTGGGCTTGCCAAGGCGGCGGACGGGGTCGTTCAGCGCATCTTCGCTGACGGGGCGGTGTTTACGGACGAGGTCTTCGTAGCCTTTGTAGATAAGGACTGCGTCAAATACATCGACTTGGGACTCATCCTACGTGCGTGAGGTCAGTGCCTGTGTGTAGTGTGTGTCGTGGTTGTTAGCTACGAACCACCAAGAAGGACTCGAAGAGTAATGCGACTACTGCAGCTCCCTCTCCTAGGACCAGGAATACAGCGTTGACCCAGGCACTACCCGCTGTGTGGAACAGCTTGAGGAAGAGGACCTGTGGCAGCAACGTCCAGACGAAGAGGTTCGTGAGCACGAAGATGCTGAGGAGGACTGCTGGGAGTAATCGTGCCTTGAGCAGAGGGTACAAGAACGGGTGCGCGAGGAAGAAGACGATGCCCTGTTGCCTGTTAGCATATGCGCAAGCAACGCAAGAATTACCTCAAGTACCTTGACGAGGTACGTCGACGCTATAACGTTGTCCACTGTTGGCTGCACTACAACTCTCGGTATATTTCCCAACGCTGACTGCACTCCCTGCTGTGACATCGTGTCGATATTCGTCGTAGGTGCTAGAGTTTGCTGCGAAACACATGCGCGAAGGCAGATGCGTAAAGACCTCGGAGATGACGTATGTGGGTCGGACCCTGAGCAGAGCAGCCACTTGGTCCCACATCCCCCCACGGTTAGCCTTGACCATCTTGAGCGTTTTCCGTCGGAGGAGACGCGCATGTTATTCGCGATGGCTTGCAGTGATGTACAGTAACCTGCATATGGGCACAATGTAAACGGACCACAGTCAAGCTAGGCACGCCCTGTGAACGATTCGTTGATTGTACATGGAACACGCTGCTCTTTAAAGGTTGAAGGCGAGCATCTTCCAACCGACTTTATTCCAGATGTATACTTGGATACCCAACCCATCACAACAGATCTCTGTCCTCCTTCACCATGTTCTACAACCCCTCAGCAGCCACCTATCAACACATTGGGCCCTCATCCAACCCATCCGTCGAGCCTTTCCACCGCACCCTCCCAGACTACTCCGTCACCCCTCTCATTCCTCTATCTGATCTAGCCAAACAACTCGGTCTAGGCCACGTCCTCCTAAAAGACGAGTCCAACCGTCTCGGCCTCCCAGCCTTCAAAATCCTGGGCGCATCATGGGCCATCCACAAAGCCATAGCCTCAAGATGCAACCTCCCCTTAACCGCTACCCTAGATGAACTCGGTGCTGCAGCAAGAGAAGGAGGGATTGAACTAGTCACGTGTACAGAGGGAAACTGGGGTAGAGCTGTTTCAAGAATGGCAAAATACTTGGACATCCCAGCCGTCATCTTCGTCCCTGGTTTCATGGACGAAGCCACCCAAGACAAGATCAGGAGGGAAGGCGCAAAAGTGATTGTCGTGGATGGAGATTACGACTACTCCATCCTCAAAGCTAGAGAAGAAGCAGAGAAGGCGGGAGGCATGTTAGTCATGGATGTATCCTGGCAAGGATATACAGAGATACCCGAGGTACGATAGCCCATAATCCCCCCCAATCCAAACACCACGTCCCCAGTACGATTCGAACAGTGCGGACAACTAACACACAACAACAACCAGTGGGTCGTAGAAGGCTACACAACCATGCTCACCGAAACAGACAAGCAACTCCAAGACATGGGAATCGGTAGCGTAACCCACGCTATAGCCTCTGTTGGCGTAGGTTCCTGGGCCCAAGCCGTAACCATGCACTATAAATCCCTTTCATCACCCTCCGCAACCGTCATAGCCGTCGAACCAGACACAGCAGCGAGTCTGAAAGCGAGTCTTGAAGCTGGAAAAATCACACCTATTCAAACGGGCCATACAATATGCAATGGGATGAATTGCGGTACAACGTCGACGACGGCGTGGGAGGTGTTGAGGAGAGGGGTGGATGTAAGTGTTACGGTAAGGGATATTGATGTTCATAATGATTTGTTGGGGCTGCATAGGCTGGGGGTGAGGAACGGGCCGTGTGGAGCAGCTACGATGACAGCGCTGAAGAAGGTGTGTAAAGATAAGAAGATGAAGAGAGAGTTGGGCTTGGACGATAAGTCGGTGGTGGTATTGTTTAGTACTGAAGGTGCGAGGGGATATGTCGTCCCATCAGATGCCTGAAGATCCATTCCCTAGATATGATATCTAGCTTGCCATATGATACGCGGCTATCTTTTTCTCAGCCAAGCGTCTTCGTCTTCTTCTCCTTCTGTCTCTCCATGACATTAAGAACGTCATCTGCATTATTCTTATCCCCCTTCCTCTTCTTTCCTCCCCTCTTCCTCTTCTCCTTCTTTTCTTTCCCACCCCCTTTACCATCTTCGTCCTCGCCTTCAGCGCCCAGTCCCTTCCACTGACTAAACTTGACCTTCTCACCTTCCCTCTCCATCTCCTCGGCATCGTCGAATCGCGACGCACCGAAACCCATGTCCATGTCTTCCATGTCGCGATCCGACGCCGCCAGCTCGGCAGCGCGCTTCTTGAGACGGGCCTCTTTCGACGCTGGATCGTTGGGGTCTGATGATCCCAGGTTTTGTAGTAGAGTAGAGTTTTCGTCGAGATTGCGTACTTTGGCGAGGGCGGCACGGACGGTGGCGTCGGCAGCGGAGAGATCGGAGGGCTCTTTTGTGGTGGAGGTACTGCGCGTTGTTGAGGTGAAGTAATCTCGTTTGACGGGCGCGGCGGGTGTGTTATCTTTGGGTTTCGCTGGCGCGTTTTCCTCTGCGGATGGAGAAGATACCTCGCCTTCTGAGTGTGATTCCGCTGTAGTATCGACCTTGGGTACAGTAGGCTCTGGCTTCGCTGCCTCTTCGTCTGATTCGTCGTCCGAGTCGTCGAAGTTTGCGAGTGGGTTATAGTTCGACCCTACGCCTTCGAATATGTCCTCGTCTTCTGACTCTTCCTTCTTTGCTGCAGGGAGATTGTGCATGTTGATCGGTTTGCTCGCGTCGTCTAAATCGTGACGTACTTCAGGTGCTGGTTCCTCAACCTTCTGCTTCTTGACCTTCCTCTTCTCCTTGCCATCTGGACCGGTGATGATTAACACCTCACGACCTTTCTCGTCCGTCTCGACGCGATGTGTCTCGCCTTGTGCATTTATCTTGCGAAAACCTGGTCCCAAGGTAGGAAACCTTTTCTCGTGCTCAGCCGCTGCGGCGGCGGCAGCTTCTTCTCGTTGTCTCTTGAGGTCCTTTAGGATATCATTTCGGCTCCTCTTGACGCCAGCGATAGGACGTGGTGATGTCATCTTCTCGCCTTTCTTCTCAACTTTCTCGCGCGTGATGGGCCCGATATCTGCTTCTGCCAACTCATCGAACGCGTCCTCCACTTCCGGTACCTCTTCTGCTTCTTCCTCTTCTACGTTTTCTTCCTTCTTGTCTTGACCACCTAGAACATCCTCACCTCGCCTTACTCTCTCAAGTAGCTTCCTATCAAGGCCTTTTACCAAATGTGTAGTGCCAACATCACCGCCTGTAATCTCTTGCACAAGCTTCTCAAACGTCTCACGATCGATCTCGCCCTTCTTCATAGACTCCTCGAGGTTCTTGACACGTTTCGCAATCTCATTGTCTTCCTCATCGGTGTATGCCTTCGTACGGTCGGTATAGCCTGCAGCGAGCTTCGTCCCTTTGGGTACTATGTTTCTAGCCTTCTTCTGCGGGTTGTTCTTCGCGTTGCGTTCGGCAAGTTGGCGCGCAAAGTCTGACTGGACTGATCCCTTGCCTACTTGGCGACTGCGTGTCTGTTAGCATCAGTCCTGCGCGAGACCATATAGAGAAAACTCACGGTGTCATTGGTATGCTAGAGTGCTTGCGCGCGCCGAGCACCGCCCTCGGCGTTCCAGCCGCAGGGGATTTGCCCTTTCCATCATCCTGGGATTTTGGTGTTTCGACTAGTAGCCGTCTGAATTGCGAGTTATTCATGGTGCGCAGAGTGGAGAGTTTGGTACAGAGTCGTGATTCGCAAAAGATGTGCCAAGCCTTTTGCAGGCGTATCCGGGTCGCGCCTGCACCACGCGAGAACTGCGCTAAAGAGGCGTGGCTGGATCAAACGCGGGGAACCTTGGACGCTCAACACAACACCAGCCTCGTCTATTACCAGAGGTATTGCGTCACCATGAGCACGACGATAGATATATGGACTTCGCCATGCACAGACGACGCCACAATATGCGTAGTCTTTGGTACTGTGCTGTTTTTGCTCTAGTTGACGGACTGTGAGGTTGCAACGCGGTGTTCCTTATGCATGATCAGAAGACTACTACAGTAGAAAAATACTACCTAGGTACCAATTTCCCTGTGTGACAGTTACGCTATACGGCTATGATAAACACCTGCACAGAATCGCGAATGCTTTTGTGCCTTCCATCTTTCACCTGCCCTACCTAGGTACCCTCCGATCCCCACCACCCCGCATTTCCTCTCCACATTAGTATTTGAACCGCCTGATAAATTCGTTGATCACATTCTCCCACACCTACTCCTCCGCTATACCGTGAGGTCCTGACGGCAGTATGTTCAAGCTTCTAGTTGCAGCGGCTCTCGCTGCTGTAGGCGTATCCCAGTACACTCCGCCGCCGTCTTTTGGTAACATGACCAATTCGTCGACATTCATGAACCCGATTGTGGGTACTGGAGCAGATCCGTAAGTCAAGCTTTCCAAGAAAGTAGCTGAGCGTCCGTCTCTGACAGATTATAGTTGGATGTTCCGCCATGATGACTACTACTATATGACCTACACCAACAACGTCAATGTCACCCTCTGGCGCAGCAGGTCCTTGACCGACTGGGCGGAAGCAGAATCCAAGACCATCTTCCATCCCGAGCCCAACCAGGCCTACTCCACCGACCTCTGGGCCCCCGAGATCCACCAAATCGACGGAAGCTGGTGGGTAATCTTCACTGCGGATCCTAATAACGACTCTCCACCGCCTGAGGTAGAGATGTGGTGCGAGTACAACTGCCCCGCTGTGAACCACCGCATGTTTGTTGCCGTGGGTGAAGGTGAAGACCCCTGGACCGCCGACTACAACTACCGCGGCCAACTGGAAACCTACGATCAGTTTGCGATTGATGGAACGTACTTCCAACACGGCGGCCAACTCTACCACATCTACTCATGCTGGTACCGCAAGTACGACGGATGGCCAGCCAATCTTTGCATCACCAAGCTGTCATCTCCCACCACAACCATCTCCCCTTTCTCGGAGCGCCAAATCATTTCCGTCCCGGAATACGCGTGGGAAAAGACGCCCTTTGGCCGCGCAAGCAACGACCGCCTCTCCTCAAACGAAGGCCCCCAACAATTAATCAACCCCGTCACCAACCAGACGTTCCTCATCTACAGCGCCGCCCGCTCGGATAACCGCAACTACTGTCTCGGTCAGCTCGAGCTGGTTGGCGATGACCCGATGAACCCTAGCGACTGGCGCAAGCACCCTTATCCTGTTTTCTACCAGAATCCTAGTGAAAAGGCATATGGCGTTGGCCATGCTTCTTTCACGACTTCTCCTGATGGCACCGAGGACTGGATTGTCTACCATGGTATGGAGGATCCGACGAATGGGTGGAGCGCGCGTACGATCCGGGCGCAGAAGTTTGGGTGGAAGGAGGATGGTACGCCGGATTTTCCTAAGCCTGGTTATGGACCATATCAGGTTCCTAGCGGGCAGTAGGTTTCTGTTCGTTATAGTGTCTGGGGCTGCAAGGTGAGAGCCGTACTGTAGGAGGGGGGTGTTGATGCTCCTTGGCTGGCGCGTCTTGTGTCTTCCGGGCCATTCGCGACTCGGTGCTGTCCTGGTCGGGTTCGTGACAAAATTCTCGTTTGTCCTCTCTCTTGTATACAGAGTTTGGATAACATCTAGGTGTCATTGAATACGTAGTGCCACCGCATAATGATAATGATCATGATGAACTTTGATGGCCATACGCAATGTAATATTTCATGTGCAATCGTAGTAGTGTACGTAAGGCAAATCCTAATGTTCTCAATTATACAAAAAATCATATATCATCAGGGTGGCTTATGGTGATGCCCCGAATACGTATGCCTTTGCGTTGCTCTTCCGACGCGTTTTCGACCGATCAGATCTACTTTCCGGAAGCGATGCGCAACCCACCACAACGCTTAAAATGACGCAGTATATATGTTTCTACGTGTTTTGAAGTCATCAATACCCATTCCGAGACTTCTATGCGAATTTATCTCATGTCTTTTTAGTTTGTGGTGCTTATGTTGAAGGTATCGTTATTTATCTTTACACATGTTTTTCTAAATTCAGACTCAACACGTAACAACTTCAAAAAATTACAACACAACCACACCATGTCCAAATTACCTGAAAACTCTGATATCGAGTATGATGGTATACACAAGCAATTCACATGAGTTTTAGGTAAATCAGACACGGTTGTGGTTTATTAGATTGTGTAAGTCCGCGGAAGCGTCATTCCAGTACAGCCAAAGCACGCATATCTACTACCACCACCACACAACATGCATTGTTAATGCAAAGCGACATGTTATACACATCAGGATCACGCGTATTCAATGAATGCGAAAGGCTACAGATTTGATAATTACGGAGCGCCGCGTTGAGCAGCCATCGGATAGAGGAATGGCATGACGTCATACGCACCACAGCCATAATTCACAATGCCGTGTTCATCGAAGTGGCAAACAGCGATGAGTCACATCGTGTCCGACCAAGGCAACAGCATCAACGAGTCACGGAAACGGCATGTTCATTGTGAGGGAGATGAAAATCGGTCTGGTTGACGTTCGACACTAGCACGACAAAAGGCGGAACAGCACATCACAGAAAGTGGGGTCATCACCGCCATGACCACCGCGTGCAAAGAAGTCAGACGCGTCGCGACAGGATAGAGAAAATTATAGCGCATCACGTTGCAAAGGACAGTAGATGAAGTTATTATGGTATCATTCCATGCAAATCAGAACCCTGACTGATATAACCGTAAACTCCGAGCCTCACTGTACTATACAAAGGCTATGACCATCCCACCAAGCACCGAGACCGACCGTAGACTGAAGCAGTCGGCAAAAGTCGTAACATGAAAACCGTGAAGGAAGAAGCGCGCTTAACCACCGAAACCGTACAGAGTACGTCCTTGACGCTTGAGAGCGTAGACAACGTCGAGGGAGGTGACGGTCTTGCGCTTGGCGTGCTCAGTGTATGTGACGGCGTCACGGATGACACCCTCGAGGAAGGTCTTGAGAACACCGCGGGTCTCCTCGTAGATCACTGAGGCGGGTTAGTGAGAGAATTGGAAGAGGGTAGCGTGAGCAACATACTGGCTGAGATACGCTTGACACCACCACGACGTGCGAGACGACGGATAGCGGGCTTTGTGATACCCTGGATGTTGTCACGGAGAATCTTGCGGTGGCGCTTGGCACCACCCTTTCCGAGACCCTTGCCACCTTTGCCGCCTGCGAGACACGTTAGTAAAGTGTTGATGGTGAAGGACGACGCGTTGAACGCGCCGAATGATGGAGGTAGAGGTAGATGGGGGAATACTCACGTCCAGTCATATTGAATGTGGGGGGAGGAGTTGTGTTTGGGAAGAGGTAAAGTTGGTTGGTTGAGTGAGAGTAGAGTTGATGAGGCTGGTAATGTGCTTGGGATGATGAGAGATAGAGAGGGCGGCGGCGGTCGTGTTTATGAGGCAGCGGGGCGCGTCTCAGAAGCGCGCCGGATCACACGTCCTCCCACCGCCAGATCAAACCGACGCACGGGCGCGCTTTCCAGATCAACGACCGTGCCCCTTCCCAATTGGGGCGCGCCCGTAAGCGAGCCAATGGGGAATCGGCGCGCGACTTGTGGACTTGGGAGTTTTGAAGTTCGCAGCGCGCGCATTACCTGGTGGCTAGTTAGCAGTTGGACTTTGGTGTTCGCTTTTGCACGCGCAACAAAGATTGATTTTCCAGGCAGCCGCCCGCCCCCAATTACCATATAGCTGCGCCCGCCCACCCTCCTCCATCTCTCATCCACTCAACTCCACTCACCATCACAACAACAACCATCTCCATCACAACCACCCACATTTCCATCTCCATCTACCAACAACAACATGGCCCGCACTAAGCAGACCGCCCGCAAGTCCACTGGTGGCAAAGCCCCCCGCAAGCAGTGAGTCTAACCTCAACCTTATCTTCGCATCGCATCTTACTAACATATCTTCTTCAAGGCTCGCTTCCAAGGCAGCCCGTAAATCGGCGCCATCTACCGGTGGTGTCAAGAAGCCTCACCGCTACAAGCCCGGAACCGTCGCTCTCCGTGAGATCCGTCGCTACCAGAAGTCGACTGAGCTCCTCATCCGCAAGCTGCCCTTCCAGCGTCTTGTTCGTGAGATCGCCCAGGACTTCAAGTCCGATCTCCGCTTCCAGTCCTCTGCCATCGGCGCTCTTCAGGAGTCCGTTGAGGCTTACCTCGTCTCCCTCTTCGAGGACACCAACCTCTGCGCCATCCACGCCAAGCGTGTCACCATCCAGAGCAAGGACATCCAGCTTGCCCGCCGCCTCCGTGGTGAGCGTGGTTAAGCTTCTCACTTGATGAGCTTCGATATCGACACGGCATGACAACTTCTTCGGGTCGGTGATGGGATTTGGTCTTTGTGGATAGGATTAGGATATTCAAGGCGTTTGGGTTCATGGTTCACGGTCTTCAACTCGGTTTATGAGTGCACACGAGCGGTGCTGAGCATGTAGTATATCCAGGTTAATCAGTGATGGTCACTGGCGATATTCCACGAAATCAACAGATTTCTACTTCACTCTGCTTCTCAATATGATCGTGATACCTTGCATTGAATCCATCATTTATCTTCTCCATGGCATTTGCTACTTTCTTTAGTGTTGGCCCCCACTGCGCACTACCCCAACCCTTTCGCGAGCAATCGCGATGCCATACTCAACCCTGCATAACCTCAGCAACGCCCACCTGCTCAAACTTTCCACCAAGCACAGCATCAACTCCCTCTTTAAAGTCCGGCATATCATCCGCCCTTTGATCCACCCTCACCCACCTTACCATACCCTCCTTGTCAACCCCAAAGTTCCCCGCCGTCTGCCACCTACTCCCACTCTCCGTACTCCTCACACTAATCCCCTCTTCCTTCAACTTTGCAGTCCCAGGTATACTACCGAGAACATGCCACAAGCTGGATATACCTAAACCCCACGCTGCATAAGCCTCGCGTTCAGCATCAACAATGATTTCAAGGTTAGGTTGAGTGTTGTGCTCAGGTGAAGGCAGTGAAGCAAGCCAGCGGTCCGTAGCCTCTTGATCGCTATGAGAAACAGCTACGCAGCGCATGTCCGGGTGAGCCTGCGCGAGCGCGCGCATGTTTAGGAAGGTTTTCTCTGCGACTGTTGGTTATATAACGTCCCATATTAGTGAGACTGGTTCTTTGTTTGCCTTATGTGCGGACTCCCCATGCTCAAGTTGAAAGGAAAAGGTAGTGGTTACGTACAAGGACATCCGCAGTGCCTTAGGAAACTAATAATCGTCGGCTTGCCATCTTGCGCAGGTACGTTTAGCTTGGGTGTTGAGGGGGCCGGTTGGCCGACGGTGGGCGTTTCTGCTGTCGGCACGCTGGGGGGCGTCAGCCAGGACCAGAGCTCGGTTTGCCAGGTCATCGTGGGTCAGTGGTGTAGAAAGTCGTATAGAGATGCGCGACTGTGTGATATGATGGGAATGGCATGGTAATAGCTTCACTTGTTAGTGTCGTTCCCCATGGTGCCGGACTTGTTGATCGCGTTAGTAGCTAAGATGGGCGGAGGCTTGCGGCGGGGAGGGGTATGGAGGGGTTATCACTATGTTGGTGGTATAGTTTCTGTACGATAGATGTAGCTATTGTGATGGGAGCGCCGTTGCCGCCGCTTGTTCAAGTATGAGAAGTAGATCATCGTGTGTTGGTTGCGACGTGACAGATGAGCTTGGAATCTAACGCATGTGTTCACGCATACTGTATTGCAACCATGAGGATATCGCTGTTTGTGTAATCGCGATATTACAAAGCCTTCATTCTGGTACGATATATTTTCTCCTCCTAGCTGAGTCCGCTGTTATGGTGTTCATAGACGACCCCTCGATTGGCCGGCCCACCGATGACCTCACGAGTACACGCGAAAACGCGCCAGCACTCGAGGCGCGTCAAAGTGTCGCTACACGCACGACAAGACCGCCGCGGCCAGATCATGGCATCATGGCAGCACCGACCACACAGCTGACGAATCGCGTGAGCGAGTATGGCTCAGATACCGACATGCAGTCCATCACGACACTGAGCGACTACGGCTCCGATATCGACATCGACGACGATACCATACTTGCAGATGCCTTTGACACGATAAGAGACGCGGCGCAAACTCAGAAGAGCGCAGTACTGCCCAGCATAGAATTTGAGGAGGGCGAACTCGAAGACGAAGAGCAGGATGTGGACAGCTTCGTGCAGATACACAGACCCACGGTGCTGCGCGTTACAAAGGGCAAGACAAGTGTCGACGTGGATGCACAGAGGGATATACGGAGCTCGCCCATGCGAGAGCGGAAGGCGCTGGAAGTCGAGTACGATGAAAGATCGCGGCGAGCGTGGAGTGGTATGTTGATTGAGATGAATGGCAGGAGACATCTGCATAGACTGACAACTAACAGCGCTTAGTTCCTCACGAACACCCAGCCTCTCCTCCCAAACCCTCACAATTCCGATCCGATCGCAGCACCTCGCAGTCTACTCGCGCCCTTCCTACAACGCAAGCTGTACATGTCGCTGAAAACGACAACCGTCCACCTCTCGAGCGATTTCGAACGAAACCCAAGAAATGTCTCTCAGTGACCGATCTAGTCTCACCAGCATGGTGCGAGCTACAATACTTCTACACCTTGAGCAAATTCGGCCGCAAACCACGAACACAGGCAATGCGCAATGGCAGCAAGATCCACCAAACGCTAGAAGACCAAGTCCACACCACAGTGCCAGTGCAGGTTGAAAGCAAAGAGGACCGCTTCGGCCTACGCATATGGAACGCTATATCAGGCCTGCGATGTCTCCGTGAGACAGGCCTAACACGCGAGCTGGAAGTATGGGGCGTAATTGAAGGCCAAGTCATCAACGGCGTCATCGACGAGATCTCGTACCAATGCCCCGATACCGCATTTGAAGAGCAGGTCGAGCGAACGCGTGCCGAGAAGAATGGTGGTATCGTGCCTTTACCACCAAATCAACCCAGCATTTCAGACGCCTTTGCAAAAGCCTCAAAATCACAAGTTCGAGACAGCCCACCACCCACCGACAAACAGGAACCAGATCGTCAGGTATATATCGCGGATGTAAAAACGCGGTCAGCCCGTTCCCTACCAACAGGCGCTTCGTTGCGTCCAACCTGGATGCAACTCATGCTCTACCGCAAACTACTAGAATCCCTTTCCCTAAACACGGTCGATGCCGAAACTGTGCTTGTACGCTACTCCCTCGATCCACTTGCTCCCTTTACAGAAACCTTCCTCCAAGAGATAAACGACATTGATCCTCATGATAACTTTGAAGCCTCACATTACCCCAACCTCCTCTCCCTCTGGTCCTTACTCGTCACCGAAATGCAAGAAACTTTTCCCCCTTCATCGTTATCTCCCATTTTGCGTGCGGAATTTAGGTATGCAAAGACGGGTGATGTTATCGGCTCGGAACTCACCGTCTATGAAACGGACATGATTGATAAGTATATTGCAGAGGAGATGGCGTGGTGGAAGGGGAGGAGGGAGGCGAAAGGCGTGGAGATTGAAGAGGCGTTCAAGTGTCGGATTTGTGATTTTGCGGAAAGTTGTAGTTGGAGGAAGATGAAGGTCGAGGAGGCGGTTGAGAAGAGTCGGTTGAGGAGAGAGAGCAAGGGGGTGAGCGCTGTTTGAGGGGTTGGGAGTTGGGAGGATCGATGAGGGACAAGCAGGTCTTGTTTGGTGGTATTGAATATCTGACTGAGATATATCATCGTAGCAATGAATCGCTATGCTGTAGTGCGCCCCCAACCCCTCGCCCCACTCGTAGAAAACAACTGCAGGAACGAAGGCAGGCTAATAACTTGAATAAATTATTAACATCTTTACGATACGTTTCCAACTGCGCTCGTAATCTCCAACGCACCGTTACTCATATGTCCTTAATCCCGGACATTCTATCTCCGAGCTATGCCCCGGTGACGTACTGTACATAAACCATGGCGGAACAACCATCACCCAACTACATCTTCAGGTAAACTTCAGCTGGCCGACACCACTACCCTTAATCGCTTCAGAGCTCATTACTGGCACAAACATGGCTTTATCCCCTACTCCGCGCGCACTATTCTTCGATGTATTCGGTACCTGCGTTAACTGGCGCGCGACAGTTGTTAGCGCGCTTTCGCAAGCGGCCCACAAGTCACTCAACTCAGCCACTGCGTCGTTGGCCTCGAGACTGCGGCTTCGAGCTTCTGAGATGAGCGAAGAGCAGTGGGGGAAATTTGCTCAACAGTGGAGGAACAGTTACAAAGTTTTCACCAAACAACTGGCGGCTGACCCTGCACTTCCATGGGTGTCTGTCGATGACCACCACTTGAGTTCGCTCAAAGAACTTGTCACTTCATGGGAGCTCGACGGCCTATGGGACGATGAAGAGATTCGTGAACTGAGTCTAGTGTGGCACCAGTTGTTACCTTGGGGGGACTCTGTCGCAGGCGTCGAGTTGCTGAATAAAGCATTTGCTACAGCCATGCTTTCAAACGGCAATCTCAGTCTCCTCACTGACCTCCGCGCATTCAGTGGTATCCCATTTACACATGTCTTCTCGGCAGAAATGTTCGGCACGTATAAACCTTCACCTAAAGTCTACCTTGGTGCAGCGGAGAAACTCGGTATTCCTCCCAAAGAATGCGTTATGGTCGCTGCACACCTCCCCGATCTCAAAGCTGCACACGAAAATGGGTTACAGACTGTTTATGTCGAGCGTGCTGGTGAGGAAGATTGGAGCGAGGAACAGGTCAAGGAGGCTAGGGAGGGAGGATGGGTGAATTTATGGGTTGGCCTGGAGGAGGGGAGCAAGGGGTTTGTTAGTGTGGCGGAGCAATTGGGTATTGATGTCAAGGAGGAGACGGAAGCGAAGAGAGTCGTTTCTCTTCCTGCGCATATGAATTGATTGGGGGTGTTTTTGGGTGCAGGCTCAAGGTTGGATGGAGGTAGTAGTGCAATTGCGATGAGGTAGTTCTGGCGCCTGAAGCAGCCAGAGAAAGCAGTATCGGATCTCGCAATAACAGGTCTCCCATATTTGAAGTGCGTCTAAGCATTACTCACAAATTACTACCTTGAGAAGGTTGAAGTTGAGCTGCTCAACATTAATGTGGCCAGACAAATTCGGTTCTCAGGAAGCAGTTGCGGGGATACGTCATAGCTTTACCTAGGTAATGTCTAGCCTATTAGCCACTTCTAAGCTATCTACCACAACCTGCACAAATATCACATACGAAGAAACCTACGATACAGAAAAACCAGAACTAACTTGACATCATGCATAGGTCGATGCGCCTACAGCTAGCATCCGGCCAAGCGGGACGCTGTCCCCAGCCGTGCCCAGGTGTTAGCACCCTGCTAGCGCTTTGCGGGGCTTGGGGTAGTCCGAGCCACCTCCTTCCGAGGTCAGCATCGTCGGTCCCCTTGGACCGATCGGCGAGGTCTAAAAGATCAGTGCTCATGACGCCCATATGCTGTTCCTGAAGAGCTACTCATGCTTGACTGCATTCACCATCTCCAGGTCCAGCGCACCACTTGCTTCTCATTCGTCTCATCGCCCACTCATCTGCGCTAGCTTCATCACTAGGTCTAGCAGATTGCTTTTATCACGGAGGCAATCGACACCCTCTATTCAGATCGACAAAATGCCTCAAGGGCACATCCAAGACCAGGTCTATGCGGCCTCTATCAACGATCCCGAGGAGTTCTGGCAGCGTCAAGCGAATAATCTACACTGGCATAAGAAGCCGTCTAAAGCGTTCCAAAGGAGTACCAAGCACTTGAAGAAGAGCAATGTGTCGCATGAGCACTGGGAATGGTTTGCCGATGGTGAGATCTCGACGACATATAATTGTGTAGATCGCCACGTGGCCAATGGCAACGGCGAGAGGGTAGCGATATGCTGGGATAGTCCGGTGACCAGTCAGAAAGAGCAGTACACGTACAAGCAACTGTTGCAAGAAGTGGAGACACTGGCAGGTGTGTTGAGGGAAGAGGGTATCAAGAAAGGCGATGTCGTATTGATTTACATGCCGATGATACCGGCTGCGCTATTTGCTATGCTGGCCATCGCCCGGCTTGGAGCTATACACGCAGTTGTGTTTGGTGGCTTCTCACCTGCAGCACTGGCTCAGCGGATCGAGGCAAGCCGCCCTGTTGCGATCATGACTGCGTCTTGCGGAATTGAAGGAGCGAAGAAACCTGCCGAATACAAGTCGATGATCGAGGGTGCTGTTCATAAGAGTAGCTTCAAGCCATCCAAGACGATCGTCTGGCAGAGGGAGCAGCTAAGATGGGACCCGGTAGTCAAAGAGGAGGGTCAGAGAAACTGGCAACGGCTAGTCAAAAGCGCGAAGAATAGAGGCTTGAAAGCCGATGCTGTGCCTATCAAGAGCGGTGATGGACTGTACATTATCTACACCTCTGGAACTACTGGACTTCCAAAGGGCGTCGTTCGCTCAGCAGGTGGTCATGCTGTTGGGCTGAACTTCTCTATCAAGTACCTGTTTGGTGTTCATGGCCCGGGTGACGTTATGTTCACAGCAAGCGACATCGGTTGGGTTGTTGGGCACTCTTACATTGTCTATGCTCCGCTGCTAGCTGGTGCTACTACTGTTCTGTTCGAAGGCAAACCTGTCGGAACTCCCGATGCGAGCACCTTTTGGCGCGTCATCGAAGAGTACAAAGTAACCACCATGTTCACCGCTCCTACAGCTCTACGAGCAATCCGTAGGGATGACGGTGATAACGAGTTCTTCGAAGCAAGAGGACAGAAGGGTGCGTTAAAGACGCTCAGGGCGCTGTTCCTAGCTGGAGAAAGAAGCGAACCGAGCATCATCCAGATGTACCAAAAATTACTAGCAAAGCACTGCGCTCCTGGTGCGATGGTCGTGGACAATTGGTGGTCCTCTGAATCCGGCTCACCTATCTCTGGAATCGCACTTAGCGCCTCTGCCGGACTGGATTTCTCCTCACAAGAGCGACCTGCGCCGCTTCCAATCAAACCTGGTTCGGCTGGAAAAGCCATGCCTGGGTTCGACGTACGTATCGTGGATGACTCGGGCAAAGAGGTGAAGAGAGGCGAGATGGGTAATATCGTCATGGCGATACCACTTGCTCCAACGGCGTTCACTACACTCTGGGAAGACGAAGAACGCTTCTACAAGGGCTACATGAAGAGATTCGACGGGAAGTGGATTGATACTGGCGATGCTGGCATGATTGACGAGGAGGGCTACATTTCGATCATGGCACGAGCAGATGATGTGATTAACGTTGCGGCACATCGCTTTAGTACTGGTAAGTCGTCTCTGAGTCGCTGAGTCGTGGGAATGAACTGACAAGTAGCAGGTGCCATCGAGCAAGCTATCACGACACATACTTCCATCGCCGAAGCAGCCGTAGTCGGCATCCCCGACGCTTTGAAGGGCCATCTCCCTTTCGCTTTCATCACGCTGTCCACCCACCACCATCCCGAATCCGCAGTCGCAGACGACAAACTCCTCGCTGAAGTCCAACGCCTAGTACGTGAACAAATCGGTGCCATTGCAAGCCTCGGTGGCATCATACAGGGCAAAGGAATGATCCCAAAGACAAGGAGTGGCAAGACGTTGAGGCGAGTGCTACGCGAACTACTGGAGAATGCCACACATGGAGAGTTCGACAAGGAAGTTAGTGTTCCGAGTACGATTGAAGACCGGGAGGCTGTCAACGTTGCGAGAGAGAAGGTTAGGGAGTATTTCAAGGTCAAGGGGAGGGATTTGCACAAGGCTACAGAGGCAAGGGCGAAGTTGTAGTATGTAATGTTGCGGGTGTCTTTGAATGTACGTGCAGAGTAAGAGTCTCCCACTGTTGTGCCTTGCCCCTATTGTTAGTTTCTGCCGTGAGCCACCAACACGCTTACCCAACGTTGTCGTAATATCGGTTCTGGCCGTTTGTATATAGCAGCCACCTCGTATTTGCAGGCTCGTTACCGGATGAATGAGTGGAGTCGGGATTGGGGTGGTGGCAACGGCCCGTCCCCCAGAAAGTCGTGTTACAGGAAGCAACGGTTCAACGCTCGACGCCAAACGCCCCAGCGGTCAACCTCGCGTCATCATGAACAAATAGTTGACGACGACGACGTCCCAAGTGGGAAGCAGGGTAATAGGAGACTGGTTCCCTTACGGCCGCAAGTTGGTGGCCCCACGCCAAACACGTGCTTGCATGTTGCTGCGGGCCATGGCCCAACCGCTGTGCAAATTCCCGGGGCTGACTTGCCGCCCACCACCTGGAAGCTTGACACTTCATCAGCACATATATCAAGGCATTCCCTGGGTCGCGCGTCTGGTCGGCGAGTGAGCCTCGTCGCAGTTGGGCAGGCGCGTCCTGTCAGGTCAGGTTATTGCCTCGCGCCGCCATGCACAAGCTTTGTTACCGGCAGAAGCCACCGTCACCAATCAATACTGCAACGACAGCAAGGCGTCTTAGATGAGATAGCAGGCCGCCCGTCGGTCGCGGAAGTCGCTCGTATTTGCCAAAAGGCGTGCCGGAGACGACGTCTGTTGGTGCAGTGATCCCGTCGGCTCGGCAGAATAACAGCAGCAGTGAGCCAAGCGACTATCGGCTACACGCTGTCGCGGCTTGGGGTCCTGTTCCCCGAAGCACCACCCCTTCAGGGCCAGGAGGTTTGACGAGGACTGAAACCCTGGCGCAAAACTGCCATCCATCTCACGCCTCTGCCTCGTCCTGCAATGACAAAGCATCATTTCACATGCCGGAACACAGCCCTTGCTTTACGCGTCCCTGGTGTGGCTGGAATGTTGTAGCGATGAGGACGAGTTGCTGCTAAAGGGCGGGCTGTCGATGGCTCGGCGTCTTTCTTGTTCCTACAGAGTCGAGGGTGCATGTGTAGTGGCCTGCGCGCTCCCTCTCTCCCCAATGGCACCCCCAAGGGGGTCCCCGTTAGCAGCCCTAGTATAGTCCTAGGGCCTGCCGCCTGCGCTTGCGCACTGAGACGACGGCAGCTCTTCTGGCCGTTGCGCATCGTCGACTTGCAGGCGAGGTGGCACGATGGTCTTGTTCAAGAGACAAGGCTTCCAGGACTTGGACTTTGGCTTTGACTTGGGGGATGGGGGTCCACGGCATCGTCGGCTTATATGTGCACACACACAGCAGCCAGCCACGGGCCCGGGTCGGCGAGGCAGGCTTGAGTGCTTCTGGCGGTGCAGCCCTGGGTAGTTTCTCGTCTGAATGGCCTGGACAGGACTAGGCGAATCCTGACGTTTGGCAGCCCCCCAGTGCTTGCAGCGCCGTCGCCCAAGGCCCAAGGTGCCAACCTCGACGCAGCGTAAAAACCCCGGCTGCCCATGTCGACTAATCGCGCGTTTCTTTTGACCTCCCTCATCCATCACGCCGCTATCGTTGCCCCCTCCACGCCCGCTGCCTGCTCATCCCACGTCGCCCGCGTCCATGCAACGGAGCCCCGATAGTTAGACGTTGATTGATAGGTGATGCCCCGGACTCATCCGACTCTTGCACCCAAATAGCATCGCAGCAGCATTGTGCATTGCCAGATCCAAACCGACCATCTTCACGTGGGGACACGAGCCACGGAGCGAGAACCCTGACCCAGCCTGCCACGCCTCGCCCAACTTTGTCTTGATCATCTCGACCACTCGACCTCTCGACCTCTCGATCTCTCGCTGCCACCAGCCCCATCACCTCCCCGCTCGCTTCTCAAGCCGTTTCTGCCAAAGGCCCTGCTGCACAGGCCACGCCTTTCCGCCTCGACGTCTGCCGTGTGCAACCACTGTGCTCACCACCGAGGCCGCCGCCCCCTCGCATCGTTTCTGAAGCGCCTGCAGCTCCCCGTCGACACGCGCACCTGTGCTGCCGTGCGAGTTGCGGTCCACCTGCCGCGCACCACAACATCGACGCTCTGGACCTCCCTTGCTCCTGGCCCTAAGCTGCGCCCGCTGCAGTACACGAGACGAGTCTGCGACGACGTGGCCAACTGCCTGCACAACGCCCCGCCCTTTATCTGTGCCCTGTTCGCCGCATCCGCACACTAGACATTGACGAGGGCCACTCTGCTCTACTACCGACACCATGGCGGGCAAGATGACGCTGTACAAGCTGGTGGTGCTGGGCGATGGCGGTGTGGGAAAGACCGCCCTGACCATACAGGTAGCCCTGACCTACTGTTCCCTCCCATTCGTTGACATGGCTGACCTGTCGCTAGTTGTGCTTGAATCACTTTGTCGAAACCTACGACCCCACCATCGAAGACTCGTACCGCAAGCAGGTGCAGATTGACGGCCAGTCGTGCATGCTCGAAGTCCTCGATACAGCTGGCCAAGAAGAGTACATTGCTCTGCGGGACCAGTGGATACGCGACGGCGAAGGCTTCGTGCTCGTCTACAGCATCTCATCACGCTCCTCATTCACCCGCATACAGCGTTTCCACAGCCAAATACAGCGCGTCAAAGAGACGGCCATGGCTGGTTCACCCACCTACCCCGGCTCGCCCATCAGCGCATCGGTCCCCATGTTCGGCCAAGCCCCTGTGATGCTTGTTGGAAACAAATGCGACCGTGTCACCGAACGCGAAGTCTCGACCCAAGAGGGCCAGGCGCTCGCAAAGGAACTTGGCTGCGACTTTGTCGAGGCGTCGGCCAAAAACTGCGTCAACGTCGAAAAGGCCTTTTTCGATGTCGTCCGACAGCTCCGACGGCAACGACAAGGCAGTGGACGCTCCCCCACAGACAGGAAAGAACCCCGAGTACGTACCGGCTACCACGAAAAGGATCGCACAAGAGGGGCCAGTGACCGCCGCACACGGGGTGCCGGTATGGCCGGAGGCAACAAACGCGGCAAAGACAAACCGAAGTGCGTGATTCTATGAGCTCCAAGCTTGATAACCCCCCTCGGTCCAGCGACCGATACGCCTTCCGATATACATATTTGGATTTACTGCACAACAACGGGCTACGACACTTGGCATTGTCGTTGGCCTACATCACTGATAGAAAGCACTCAACAAGGCGTCGGCATATGAGCGGCGTTTGCATCGATGGTCTCACTTTGGTTTTGCATGAGACCCATGGAGTATCTGGAGTACTACGAACATTAGCCTATTCTTATTTCCTTAACGACCAAGATCTGCGCAGCACTGAGATCTTGCATGACACTGTACGGCTGAATTGATTAGTGGGCTAGGGCTGGCGGGTTGCAAAAAGAGGCAACATCCTTGACAATCTGGAAGACGGTACCGTGGTAGCATGTGTTTATTGTTAGCGCATGGCATTTGGAAATCTCAAAACCTGGAATAAGGACGGAAAAAAGTCATGGGTTCAGTTTGGGTACTACATTCTTCTATAACGCCCCGAGATACCTTTCGAATTCATCGACCATCTTTTTTTTTTTTGGTAAATAACTTGCCCTTTGGCCAGCCTTGTTCGTCTTCACATGTGTGACCTTCACTATTTGGTCCCGGATAGTCAGTCTCCGATGTTCCGGTGTTCCGGTACCTTAGTATAGGAAACCCTTCCCCACAAAGAAACCGACCCGACTCCGGCAAAGGAGGACATGTGTGGAAACCCCCCGAGAGCGCTTTCCACGCGAGCGACAAAGTGGGGATTGAATTTGCAATTAATGACCCGCACTAGCCAATCGCTCCATTTCCTCCATCGTCAAAACGATTCAATGACAAAACGGCGAGCTGGACGTGCGCGACACGGAGACTTTGCTCGTAACGGAGAGACAATCCCTTCCTTCCCCTGCTTGTTCTGTACGTGCGCTGCTGCGGCAGAGCGGGACAACGTTGACGGGTATCCCCAGCACAACAAGGACTTGCGGCAAATGCAGCTTGGTAGCTCCAGGTACACCAAGAACGTGCATATTGAGACATGAAAAAAAAAAATCGCCGCCCGTGAGCCAGCATGCAACTAAGCGGCATCTCTTCAAGCTACGTATCGGTGATGGGAAAGGAGAGGTGGAATTTTTTTCTCTTTCTCTCTGGCATTTCTCCTGTCGAGTTGGGCAGCATTGCATACTGCGGGTCATCAAAGTGACCCTGCAAGCCTCCCCCGAGACGGCAAGGCTAGCGACATTCCCATCACCCATGTTGCAAATGGGCTGTTTTGGTCGACCGATAATCAGGCGGGCCGTTTCTGCTTGCTTGCTTGCTTGCTTGCTCGCTTGCTCACGGACGAGACCGAGAGCTAAGTGTATTGTGTGAGTTGCATGAGGAGTTCAAAAGCCTTGCTATCGCTGCGGTTGCGGTTGCGGCTTCAAAGATGATCTTGCTTGATCTTTTTCGATGTTTCGAGCAACATCTCACGGTATGGATATGAGTCATTATGAGTTTACGTCGTTTTGTGCCTGTACGCACTTTGACAAGTTGTGTATAAACCAAGGCCATACACTACCAGCACTTTTTTGCTCGGGATGATCCCATCTTGCACACACACCTCAAATCTCAGGCAAGAACCGGGAGGAGAGACTGCGGTCATTTTGCGTCAGGCTTTGACGCGTTCTAGTTTCAGGAAGAGAGCGTCCGTAACGTCAACAGCTGCGGGGTCTGGAAAACCACAATCATACACAGCCCTTACACGTAAGCCCAGCATGTCACTGTTGATGACTTTACTGTATATCCTATCAATTTACTGACATGGCGTTGGAAGATTTGCCGCACCAATCCTAGGCTCGAGCAATGACTCTCCTAGATATGGATATCGACCTGATGGGTGCCCAGCCCGCCCTGTTCAAGCTTTATACCCAACTCGCCTTCATCTTTCCGCTGTCGGAGTCGACGTCACACGCCCAGGTTACCTCGATCGTCACGTCTGGATTGGAGAAGCTAGCCCAAAGATTCCCTTGGGTCGCTGGTCAAGTCGTAAACACGAACCCTGATGATCCAAAAGCTGCGCCCCATTATAAAATTCAGCCGTATCAACCGATACCGCAATTAATTGTACGAGATTATACTTCCGATACGGAAATACCCAGTTTATCGCAGATGCGGGAAAGGGAATTCCCAATGAAGATGTTGGGTGAGCATGTTTGGGCGCCCTGTCCCACTTTGGCTGCCGTTGGGTTTGACCCGAAGAAATCTTCTGGTAACTCTGATCAACCTGCTCCGGTGATGCTCACACAGGTCAGTTTTATACGCGGTGGGCTGGTGCTCTGTGTCAATATGCAACATAATGTGTGCGACATGATGGGACAGGCGGCGGTGTTGGGCTGGTTGTCCAAGGCATGTCGAGGCGAACAGTTCACAGAAGAGGAAATTAAGCTTGGTAACATGTCGAGAACAGACATTGTGCCACTTATCAAGGATGATGGCTGGATGCCTGGACCTGAGCTGCAGAATCAGCTTTTTCCTTCACTTCCTGCTGTTCTCAAAGAGCCGGATACTGTGGAGTCCGCAGCACCTAGCAAGTGCACCTGGATGTACTTTGACTTTCCAGCCTCGTCCTTGGAGTCATTGAAGGATGTTGCGATGGCTACACTTCCCCCAGGCTTCGCCGGCTTTGTATCGACCGATGATGCTCTCTCCGCCTTCATCTTCTTCTCCATTCTACACGCAAGACAATCGCGTCTCCGTCCGGATGCCTCAGTAACTTTGGCACGGGCTGTGGATGCCAGACGCTATCTGAACGTACATCCCAGCTATCCTGGCATACTACAAAACATGGCATACACCAGCTACTCTCTAGACTCCCTACTGTCCACTCCCCTAGGCCACATCGCCGCCAGAATGCGACAAGCAGTCGACCCCAAGACCTCAAACGTCGCATACCGAACCCGCTCTCTCGTCACCTTCCTAGCGCAATCACCAGATAATGCGGCCAAAACGAGTCCTACAGCCACCCTCGACATGAGCGTTGACATTGCGCTTAGCTCGTGGACTAAAGTTCCCGCTTATGAGTGGGACTTTGGGTTTGGATTAGGGCCTCCTGCTTCTGTGAGACGGCCGAGATTTGTGCCTGTGGAGTCACTCATGTATTTGATGCCCAAGAGTCAACAAGGGAGTATAGCTGTTGCCATGTGTTTGCGAGAGGATGATTTGACGTGTCTTATGCGGGACGAGGAGTGGAAAAGGATGGCTAGGTATGTCGGTTAACGACACTTGACTTCAGAGAGACTATTTCAATCCATTCTTAGCCACGACAACCTCTCCCTCCTTGAAAAACACCACATCGCCATCAAACACCATTACTCTCCCATTCTATGCCAAAGGGTTTGCGCCATACTTCAGTTCAACCACAGAACCTAGGCTTCTCCCAAGGAGCCTTTCCGTTATAACAATTCGTAACGTCAAGAGAGTGCCCAGCCAAAAAGCATCCCTGGACTCTAAAGCTCCTCATCTTGCTGCCTGCTGCCGAGACAGATTTCTTCTCCCATATCGTGGGATACGCCGCCGTCGCCGATCCGAGTATCTTTCCGCTGCAGCCGCGCTCGCTGTGCATGGTGATGCTGCACCGGGTCCAGGGCATAGAGCACCACGTGAACGAGTGCACGTTCGCCTCAACCTCGCTGGCAAGGTTGTAGCAGTTGTTCTCACCACGAGCGCTGAAGTACCCGCGACTTTTGCCACAGAAGTTGTCGTCATTGAAAGTGGTGAAGGTCCAGGCGTGTGCGGTGAGGAACACCATACAGAAAGTGACGAGGGAAGAGAGGTACATTGTGTATGATTGCAGGAAGAAATTGTTTGCTTTGGGCGGAACAAAGGATAGAAGTATTGGGTTCTGAGAACCTGTTGTTTGTCCTCTGCGTGGAAGTTGCACTGGTCCGACTAGCTGCTATTTGTATACGCTCTCACCTGCCGCCCAGCAGTCCTACGCAATTGATGAACTGCGATATAAACAGTGCAGCCCTTCCTGAAGCTATAAAAAAAAAGCCATAATTAGATTGGTGTTGGATACGCGCCTAATTCTGGCTCCTGCCGTTGTACGAGAGCGTGGCGGTAACAGGTGACTAACGCCTCGTCGGTTGACTCGCATCCATTGGTTTGGAGTAAATTGAAGCTGAGAACCTTCGAATCATACAAGTTAGCCATATCCCCTCAGCCACCCCCATCTCTTCGGATCACCTCTAATCCTTCGCTGAGAAGCCGTCGCTATTTCTGCTAGACTTTAAATAAGTCAAGGTTCAAACTAGTAGTGTGAGTTGAGCCGAGACATGGAGTGAGAACTACATCCACCGGAGATGATAGATGGCGTGCGGAGGAAATTGCAGACGGGTATGCGCTAGGGCAAGAAGTTTTGGGACATGCGAAAAAGCATGTTGCACATGTAGTAGCTGAGGTTCTCGGAGCGGTTGCTGCGTTGAAAGATACTAGATCATGTCCAAGGAGTGAAGACAAAGCGATTTATTCATGGCTCATATGTATGTGAGAAAGTATTCGTCACTAGTCGCACCTGGCGGATCTTTTGTTTGATGCGTAATGTTATGTGTCTAGTTGTGGTATTGGTGAACCCTGGTTTTCACTAGCGCTGCCGATCGGTCGCATGGGATGAATGCGCTGATGGTCGGGGTCATACCACTTTCAGAAGACACCTTGGTAAAAACAAGGAATCTCCGCACGCCTAGCTGGTCGAGATTCTAAAGATCGGCTGACAAAGTTCCCCCGCTATCGAAGTATGCGTCCTGCATGCACGCTATCTTCATCTGTCTTGGACCAGGCATTGGACCGAGTAGGCGTGGTGTGAGCAATCTGGGCCCGTTGAACTCTGACACGAGCTACCAAACCCTACGTTGTGTACCCAACAAGCCTATCTCTCCGTCAGACCCCGCAGAGAGAAGCAATACTCACGAGATGATCTGATGTCTGGTATCCGCACCACCGCACTCTTCCGAGTCTTGCTCACATGAAGTCAAAGTATAAAGCCTACTGAACGACCGTCCTATAGTAATGAAAAACATCAACTTTTGATGCAAATATGTCTCTTCCGTCACCAAGCACAAAACATACCTTTCTGCCTCTAGTCGCAGAATCCCATCCACATTTCGACAAGGCCTTGCCTCCAACCACTACAAACATATCCGTTTGCACATCAACAATGAAGCAATCTACTTCATCCTCCCCTCCGGAGACCCAAGTGCATTACCGAACACCACCCAGTCTCAATGTCGAGCCTGTAGCGCAAGGAGTGGACCAAGACCCGCCACACAACGACCGACTTCCAACAACAAACATAGGAGACGAAATGCATGCTTGGTCTGTCCCTCATGCAGTGGAACATCAGAAGCATGCCATGTATGCTTCCATGTTGGGCATGGGCGCGGCCAAGGTCAAGGACGAATGGGGTTTTTCTAGCGCGAGCGCCTCACGGTCGCATACTCCTAAACCCGGCGATAAACAGTGAGGAAAGAGACGGAACGAAGGAACGGAAGACAAGGAGCCAGATTAATTAGCATGGCAACTATTTGATGTTCAGAAATGCAAACCAAACGTAAAAGGAAACCAAAAGACGCTTAAATGAGGAAACACGTCATCTACAATTGTCGTTTTGCGGACTCTTTTAACATTTTCTAAACCCTTGTTCTACGTTGAGCTTTTAGTCCTTCTTCTCACCGCCCTTTACCTCATTCTCACCCTCCTCCTTCTCGACAAACATGGTCTCTTGTGCACTCCATAGCTCACTGTACAATCCATCGCGATCAATCAGGTCTTGATGCGTTCCACTCTCAGCCACATTACCCTCGCGCAACACGATAATAACATCAGAGTCGTAAATAGTGCGGAGACGGTGCGCAACAAAGACGGAAGTACGCCTCTTCTCCTTGACGAGTGAGTTGATGTGTGAGAGGAGAGCTTGCTCGGTGTGTGTATCCAAGGCGGAAGTCTGGTATACAGTGTTAGTGACTGATAGCAGGGGCAAATAGTGTATTGAGACAAAGAAAGGAATGGGCGACTTACAGCTTCATCAAAGAATAGGAATGGCGGATCCTTCAAAACCAGTCTCGCGATAGCTAGTCTCTGCTTCTCACCACCCGAGATCATCATACCGCGCTCACCAACCATGGTGTTGTATCCATCTGGGAAACGGCTGATGCTCTCGTCGATACGGGCACGTCTTGCCGCTTCGATGACTTGTTCTTGTGTTGCTTCTAGGTTGCCGTAGTGGATGTTATGTTGAATGGTGTTATTGAAGAGCGGAGTATCCTGTGGTACGACACCGATGGCTCTTCGCAAGCTGTCTAGAGAAACGTCGCGGATGTCTTGGCCGTCGATTAGAATGCGACCTTCTTGAGCGTCGTAGTAACGGAAGAGAAGGCGTAGGATTGTTGATTTTCCGCAGCCGCTGGGTCCGACGATGGCGACCTTTTTTCCGGCGGGGATGGTGAGGTTGAGGTTCTTGATGATGGGTCGGTCGGGTCGGTAACCAAAGGTTACGTTTTCGAATTTGATCTCTCCGGTCTTCAAGGCGAGGGGTTTAGCGTCGGGCTTGTCCTTGACGGCTACGTTGACTTTTTGTAGGTTGAACAATGTCTCCATATCTAGGAGACTCTGTCGTAGTTCGCGGTACATGGAGCCGAGGAAGTTCAGGGGCACGGAGAGCTGGAAGACAAGCTGGTTAACCATGACAAGGTCACCGACTGTCAATTGGCCAGTGGCAACGCCGTTGGCAGCGAGATACATCATGGCAGTTAGAGCGGAAGAGAAGATGATGTTTTGACCAGAGTTGAGGAAGGCGAGGGAGGTGGCGACCTTGATCGAGGCCTTCTCGTAGTCTTTCAGAGCCTTGTCGTAGCGGCCGACCTCATACTTTTCGTTGTTGAAGTACTTTACAGCTTCATAGTTGATCATGGAGTCGACGGCAACGGTGGCCGCCTTGTTGTCTGCGGCATTTGCCTGCTTCCTGAACTTAGTCCGCCATGATGTAGTCATGATGGTGAAGATGGAGTAGGCTGTCATGGTCGTGCCGGTGATGAGAGCGAATTGCCAGCCATATTGATATGTCAGGATGCCGCATACCAATGAGATCTCTAAGGCTGTAGGAAAGATGTGGAAGACCATGGCGGTCAACAAGAAGCTGATGCCCTTGGTTCCGCGATCAATGGCCCGTGTCAAGCCTCCTGTTTGTCTTGATAGATGGAAACTCAGGTCGAGTCTTAGCAGGTGGTCATAAACACTGCAAGCGACCTTGCGTATAGCCTTCTGAGCCACACTGGCGAAGACGGCATTCCGGAGTTCTTGGGATACGGTGGCGCCAATACGAGTCATTCCGTCTGAAGGGAGTCTCAGCCAAGGTGGAATGAGGATGCATTATTGGGTCTAGCTTACATGCGATGATCATAGAGCCTGCCACTGTCGTGGCTGTGCCTCCAACAGCTGCAAAATCTATGTTCATGGCGTCTACAATGCTCTTGAAGTAGAAGGGAACTTGAACGTTCAGCAGCTTTGCGCCTACAAGCAGCCCGACACTGAGGCCGACCCTGAACCTCGTGCCCATGTTATCCTTTGGCCACAAGTATGCCGACATCTCTTTCATAATGGCCCAATCCGCCTTGCGCTGCTCCTTGTTGGTCAAGACCTGCTCTTGAAGCAATGGATCCGTCTTTGCGACTTTGGCAGCGGCGGGGTCGGCGGCAGGTTTGGTGACTTCAATGGCAAGCTTGGAGCCTGGCTTTGGCCGCTGACCGTGCGCATCTTTTCTGTGTAACTGGGAAGAGGTGAAAACGCGAATGCCGTGATGTAGAGGATGCGGGCGCAAACTGCATGTTCGAAGACCCGGCCGGCTGGCGGCGCGGGCAAGTGGTTGGATTAACATGGCGGCCCTCACATGTTAGGAATTACAAGCGCTGTCATATGGTGGAGAGAAGCCTTTTATGCTTCAATTGCTGGCGGAGGAGGTGACTAAGAAGGTGTTTGCGTGAGTACCTAGAGCCATGTCGCCATGCATCCCACGTTGTCTAGCGCGTTTTCCCCGGCAGGGCTGAAGCGAGTCTTGCATCATCGCTGCTCCGAGCTTCTCGAGAACATCACCCATCACCAACACACGCGCCAATTGACCGGCACAGCCATGTTACGACCGGCTGCCTCGCCCTGGAGGACCTTCTCACGCACATCGGCTGTTGCCATACGGCGGACGCCCATTGCTGCGCGATGCATCAACATATCTGCCACCAACTCGTCAACGGAGCCGGCGCTGCAACAGGCAGTCAGTGTTGAGGGCACAGCGACACCCATGCATACTCCAGGTAAGAAAGAAGCCCACACAAGGTATATAAAAACTCACAACACGTCAGACGCCCGTTTCGAAGTCATAGGCACCCCCTTCTCCCTCCTCTCAGTCTCCCTCTCCGCTTCACAGACGCTCTACACCCGCCGCGGAACATTAGTCGGCCTCAGCGGAAAGTCAGAGAACACACTATCCACCCTCTCTTTTCTCGAGCCTTTCCAGAGAGCCCCCGTCGGCATTCCATTCCTCTACCAGAAGGTGTCTTCTACGAGCCCCGTCACAGCTCTCGTGTCCACCAAGTCACCCATATCAAGCATCGTTTCAGTCAACATGGATGGAAGAGACGACTGGATCATCAGCCAAAGACAGGCATTGCTTGCGTGGACTGGCCATACTTTGAAGCTGAAACCGCAGTACAATGTCAAGCTGGGCCTTGCACACTGGGGAAACACATACATCACAGGTAGAGGACTACTCGCGCTTGCTGGTAGCGGGCAAATATACCAGGTCCAAGTCAAGGCTGGCGAAAGCTATGTCGCACATCCTAGGTATGCTGAGACGACGGGCATATTGGATGTTTGTACTAACGGGAATGTAGTAACGTCGTAGCGTACACAGCTTCTAACACACCACCCATTCCGTTCCGATTCAAGTCATCGAACCTCCGCTTCCAGGTGCCAGATCTCGGTTTTGGCTCCATGGTCCAAAACACCAAGTTTTTCCGCACCATGAGCAAGACAGGGACATGGCGAGCTCTAGCGACGACATATTACACCCTCAAGACATGGTTGCGGAGGACGGTCTGGGGCGACAGGGTAAGCTACGAATCTAAAACAAGCGCCTATTACAAATGCTAACACCACGCAGCTATTCCTTCGTTTCGAAGGCCCAACCACCATGCTGATCCAATCTCGTGCCTCACGAATCAGCGACGTCCTTACCTTGAGAAATGTTGACGAAATTGCGGATAGCCCACCAGGTGCCGTCGAAGATGCTGTTACACGCAA
This sequence comes from Alternaria atra, assembly GCF_907166805.1. Classification (NCBI taxonomy): domain Eukaryota; kingdom Fungi; phylum Ascomycota; class Dothideomycetes; order Pleosporales; family Pleosporaceae; genus Alternaria; species Alternaria atra. The sequence goes on from NW_025091334.1 coordinate 335,545, forward strand.
AATCAAAGAGGAAATCAAATCAATAGGAGAGGGCACAAAAGCACCGATACCCAACACAGATGCTTCGGGGACAGTGCGGTATGCTACTGTAAAAGATGGCAAGGCTGAGTTTGAGAAGCCTGCAGTAGAGAAGCCTTCGGTATAGAGAGATTTGTACCATGTGTATATGTACGACATGTTTCTTAGCATACGAATGAGTTTAAAGACACGATTCTCACTACTTGTGTGTTGATGGCTGAAACATATAGCTTTTGTGTGTAACGTGAAGCTTGCATACCTCAAGTGACTAAGGTACGCTTTTTTGTTTATTTCCCTACTTCATTTGTAAGGCACAATCTTGATAGGTATAGTTTGAAAGATCCCTTGTTGTGGGAAAGGGTCACTGTTCATGTGCGAATGAAGTGTCATACCTATCTAACCTGACATCTGAAGCTAAATTGTTTAGCGCGAACGCGACCCATGGCTCAGTCGCTACCGATGCGCGCCATATCGCTTCCACCACCATATATTCGCGAAACATGCAAACCCACCCGCGACATTGTAGTCAAAGACGTGTGACGACTGTGCCCTAGTCATTGATATGGCGGGGTACGCCTCTGCATGCGCCTTGCATGACTGGACAGGATGTGCGGTACCACGCCACACGCGAGGCTTGCTTACCTGCCAACGTTTACTACCATTGAAACAGACACGGAGACGAGTCTAGAGACCCCAAATTAACAATCAGAAACCAGCTTCGCCGACGCCCGTCTATACCAAAAGGCCTCAGCTCCAGTCATGTGCGTCAAATCGGAGCGATGCACTAACATGAACAAGACTCGCGGAGTCGCCATTTGAACGACAATAACGTGCTCGCCAAAGACGAACATGCACCGAATATAGCAGAGACCGAAGCAAAGATGGCTCTTCCGGCGTCAGGAACAGCAGCTCCGTATACAGCGTTCACAAAGGCAGAGCGGCGCACAATGACATGGTTAATTGGATGCAGAATGTTCTTTTCTCCATTTACAACCAATGTCTACTATTCATGTCTCGAAGAACTGCAACATGTTGTGGGCGTCAGCTCTAGTCTGATCAATCTCACTATCACGGCATACCTCATCGTTCAAGCGATCGCACCAGCCTTCTGTGGGGACATGGCCGACAATCTAGGACGGCGCCATGTATACCTCATCACTTTCGCTACAGATCTCGGTCCAAGCATAGGTCCCCTTATCGGCGGTATAATGGTAGCAAGAGCTGGATGAAAGTGGGCCATTTGGCTATTGGTCATTGTTGGAGCCACCTTTCTTATCATTCTCATCGTCATCTTCCCCGAGGCTGGACGCAATGCTGTAGGAAACGGCAGTGTTGCGGCACCTAAATAGAACAGGCCCTTTGTTGCAGTCACGGCGACAGCGGGAACTGGCAGCACCCATTGAAGAGGGGTCACGGGAAAGGAGGGGCCTGATACCCAACCCTTTCAAAGCTCTGTTGGTCTGTTTAACCGAGACACTGCTGCTGTCCTATCCATCAGCGCTGTCTACTACGCTGCTTACTATTGCATCCAAGCCTCCACCTCGGTCATCTCCACGGAGATCTACGGTATTGATGAACTTCGAGTGAGATTATGTTACTTTTCGATTGGGACAGGAGTCATCCTCGGAGGCTACATCAACGGCAAGCTAATAGACTTCAACTACCGCTCAACAGCCAAAGCAACTAACATAACTGTCGACAAGGCTGTTGGCGACGACCTAATTCAGTTCCCGATCGAAAAGGCGTGTTCTCGAATGTCTTGGCTCCTGATACTGATATCGACTGCGGTCATTGTTGGGCACGGATGGGATGCACCTTCTGAGCTGTTAACATCTGCCGTCGCATCGTTCATATCACAAAACGACTTGAGATACCAGAATCGCTGTGGACCAGACGCAAAACAACCATATCCATATGGCTTCGGTATTTTGTCAGGTGCTTTACTGTGCCGCATGGTTGGCGATACGATATGACGGCATCAGCTGAAGAAAGGTTGTATGCGAGTATTGACGACTCGGTTAACGTCCTTCAGGGGATTGGCAAGGCATCTGGAACTTGCAAATACAACCTTGGATCCATGGTCTATCTGTGGCTCTCCATGTTTGCGATGTTTCTCATTCGAGAGTGGTATTTCGTATGGGAATGGTACAGAATGCGGAACTCGTGAGCGGGTCGCTGTTCTGCTTTGAGTCACCGCAGTACCAGTGGATCAACCTCATGGCCAACCACAACCATGGTATAGTGATGATCAACGAAACCAAGCGATATCTCCCGGCGTTACTAAGGTCTAAGCGTGTGGATTCGAAGCTGCAGTTATAACGGAAAATCCTCCTCTATTCTTCCTGTCTCCTACACCACACACCTACACTTCATAGCTACGCTTATAGATCATTCAAAACGCAGCGAACCCGGAAGTAACCCTCTATCATCAACCAAGCCGAAAGCAAACAAAAGAAACGATGCTTTCAACCAAAGAACTTACTATGAGCCCTGCGATCCCACCATCACCGGCGTTTCCTCGCTTCTCCGACCTGCCAGCGGAGCTTCAAGTAATGGTCATAGACCAAGCTCTCATCGAAGATATGAAGCAACGCAAAAACAAACTCATAATTCGTCTCCATCGATACCAAACCCCCAAAGAGAAGAACAGCGACAAACTCATGACGAGCACACCTCGCCCTATTGTTCAACTCCCCAAGCTGCCAGCCGTTTACCACACCAGCCGCCTATTTCGCGCAGAGGCACTCCGCATCCGCCCGATCCACCAGCTTCTCGCAGACAACGGGCTCAAAACATTACTTTACCGTCGCGGATCCATGGTCGTCTTTGACCCGGCGCGCGATACAGTCGTGCTCAACCTCCGCAACCGCAGCCCAAGTGGCTTAATGCTCGACGCATTACTCGACAGCCTGTTTGTCCTAGCAAAAGGAATCTGTCGTTCGCCTAGCCTCAAATGCGTATTCAAGATAGGCCCGAAGACACATGGTCGGGCGTCGGAGACAAACGGACAGGTCGTTGGGAGCGCACTTCGCCATCCGCAGTTTCCATCTCGTGCTACGGCTACGTTGATGAGGGAGAAGGGGAAGCTGGGGATATGGCAGGTGGCTGTGGATTTCAAGATGCGGTGAACTTTTGAGGCGAATTGGAGGCAAATAGGCCTAGGCTGTTGAGCATGGAATACGGCGCGATCAATCGCATCTCCAAGAGGAAATACCCTTTTGACACATCATATACGGACGACAAGAACGCGTATGCTTGGGGGCTAGAAGCAAGACATGAAATCTCAGCTGCCTACGTGGCCTGTTATCATCTTTTATCCTCGCTCTTCCATTTGGTTTCTGGGGCTGGTGGCAAGCTACACAACCAGGTGATTTGCAGGATGCCTCCGTACCGGTCACTGTTGTTCTTAGGATGCTCTCTTTATTTTGGGGTATAAACGGGATCCTGACACAGGGGTGTAAATTGGACGAAATAGGGATATGATTTTGTGTCGAATGATGGTGGTGGGTGGAAGCAGCAGATAGTTATGTAGTATCGCACATGTTTCACACGATCACAGCCATATGGATGAGTTTCGTTTTATCAAGATTAGCCTTTCTTCGTAACAGGTCTCGCTAGCAAAATCTAGTATACTACAGCTACGCCAACCTAGTTCTTATCAGCACCCATACTTTCACTTCGCCTTCCCCCCAGCCCTCTCCCTAATCCTTTCATCCTTCTCAAACCTCTCCTCAAACATTCTGTAGAATAGACCAAGCCACTCCTTCTCCCGATCACTCAACTGGCGCGCAGGATTCTTCCAGCTATTCGCCAGAATCTCCTTGATCCGCCGTCTCAACACCTTCAGCGCAACAGCCGCCCTCCATTCCCTAACCGCAAACCGCAGTACATTACCCGGCAGACTGATGACACCGGCGTGCAATTTAAAGTCCATATCTGCGGCTACCATGAGCACCATGGGCAGGGGATACGCGATGGAAGTAGAGTGTGCGTTGTAGAATTTGTTGCTGGATTGCATGATGTTGTAGTAGGAGAGGAAGTGGGCGGTTTGCGAGCCTTTGTTGACCGAGGTTGGCCCTAGACTGACAGTTTGGTTGTTTGAGATGTTTCGCCAGCCTTTGCCTTCGCGGGTTAGGATCTTGGGGTAGAACGCTGTCGCTATGACAGAGTTGACCAGAATGTCGTTGTCGGTATGGATGTCATACTGTGCTGGCACCTCGACGAATACACGATGACGTGACGTGTTCCGGTAGCGGCTCATGGCGCGGCGCTCTTCGGGGGTAAGTTGTATGAAGCCTGCGTCCACCAGTGAGGAGAAGAGTTGGGCTTTGAGGTCCTCGATATTTCCCAGATTTTGCGGGCTGAGAAAGTTCTTGTGGCAGAACTGCATCTCAGACCGTCCTGGAGTAGTACAGACTGCCTTCCAGGCCCTGTAGGCGTTGTAAGTCGTGAGAAGATCAGAATCGCCCTTCTTGAACGCGAGACGAGCGATGTCAGCTCGTTGCTTTGCCCCGAATGGCGTCAAAAACGGAGACTTGGAAGAGACAATTGCAGCTATGGTAATAGCAACGTCGACACAAGCGAATGTGCTTGCAAGCAGTACAAGCTTACCCAAGTGTGCATCCAAGGGGAGCTTTGCGATTTGACGTCCAAGAGGTGTCAGTTCTTCGCTTGGTGTTAACGCATCGACCTCCACAAGTGCATCGATCGCTCGGCGGATGTTTTTGTAAGAGGGTGCGTCGAGTGCTTGAGCAAGGGTAGCCTCGATATCACCCAGTTTGCAGATCTTCACGCGCATGACCAAGTCTTGAAGCGAAAGTCTCAACATCTCAGGTGTCTGCTGTTCCGCCATGAGATTGTCGTGCCGGTACTTTGTAAACAGATGGAAGCATAGTCCTTCCTGTACACGGCCTGCACGACCGCGGCGCTGCTTCGCATTGGCTCTTGAGATGAACGACTGTGTCAAGCGCGATAGCTGTCTGCGTTCGTCAAACCTCATCTCTTTGTGCTTGCCAGTGTCAACAACACAGGTGATATCCGGGATCGTAACTCCAGTCTCAGCGATGTTGGTAGCGAGCACAATCTTGCGTACGCCTGGAGGTGGAACGAGAAATGCGGCCTGTTGATCCTCACTCGAGATGGTGGAGTGCAGCGGATACACATACCAGTCGGCCTTGAAAGAAGGATGACTAACCAGTATGTCATTGAGCTGGCGGATTTCAGCAAGGCCAGGAAGGAAAACCAAGATGGCACTGCTGAAGCGACTCAGCTGCGGATCATACGCAACCGTCTCAATCAGGCGCGTTATCAGATCGTAGTCGATAGCATACTCGTCATAAGCGGAGAGCACATTGCGCGTCGCTGGGCTGTACCCTGGGAGCTTGCTGGGAATGCCGGATTTATCACTTGTGATCTCGTCATTCTCGTCGTCGTCGCTTGTGGCGGCAACTTTGGTCGCATCGGACGCTCCAGCATAATGCGTCAACTCTACTGCATCCTCCAGGTATCGAGTCTGAACTGGGAAAGTGCGACCTGGTACTGTGAGGATCGGCGCATCGTTGAGGTACCTTGAGAACTTTGCGGCATCTACCGTGGCGCTCATTAATATAACCTTGAGTTCAGGTCGGCGCTCCATCAGTGACCGAAGTATAACCAGGAGAAAATCAGTGTCGATAGATCTTTCGTGAACTTCATCAATGACCAGATGGGTAACCTCTTGTAACCCGCCAGATGATTCTAGCATGCGTAATACCACACCCACAGTCGCATACACCAAGCGAGTCTGGGAAGAGGTCTTTGACTCGAGACGAATTGCGTATCCGACGAGTGAGCGCATGGATCCAAGATCCTTGGGCCCTTCGCCTAGTTCCTCGCTCACACGTTGGGCAAGTGAAATGGCAGAGATACGTCTTGGCTCGGTACAGTAGACTTTGCATGCCTTACCTTGGGAGAGCTCGTGCTCGAGGACGAAGGCCGGGATCTGTGTACTCTTTCCGCAGCCAGTCTCACCGCAGATGATGGTGACCTGATTTTTATCGATTGTCGACAAGATGGAATCTTTAAAGTTAAAGACTGGGAGATTCATTCGTCCAATAAGCATACGTTGGTATGATGGAGTTGACGTTTTGGCGGCCCATAGCTCTCTTAGACCATCGTGATGTCGCACCGGTGTGCTATAGCCAGAGTTTGATGCGCTCGAGCTCGTCGCAGCCTGAGCGCGCATCTTGAAGCGATTCGTAAGCACAACACCATCCGACTCTTCGTTCTCGATCTGATCCTCGATAATCGAGCGATAGTGTTTAATAGCATCACGATCCAACGCATCCAGGCGCGTCTTCCGACGCTCCAAAAACTCTCTGTAAATCTCTCTCCAGTTGGATGGAAGCCGGAGATGAACCTTTTCTTCTTTCGGAAGAGAGGCGGAGATCGAAAAGAGCGCGGCGACGGAGATGAAACTTTCACTTTGTTCAACCGATACAGCAGCGATGTCGGTCGCCGCGAATATGATCTGCTTCCTATACGGAGTACAAACCACCCCGGTAATCTCCGTGTCATATTCAACATCTTGTTCCTTGGACCAGTCGATGGTTACCGAGTGTCGGCAAGTATACGTTGTAGGCGAGATCATCTTGTAAGTTAGACGTGCACCAGCATCCCTAAGACTGTTAGTCAATGGTTACGAAGTAGTCGAATAACCAACCTTGATCGGACCGCCTCTTCGAGCACTTTGCGGGGAGACACTCCACTCATCTTGCCGAAGTCACGCAGGGCTATGTCATCAGAACTCACACCGTTGGATGTATTCTCAGAGGCAGGCGTTGCATCAGACACTGCAGTAAACATGCCTCCCAGCAGATCAGCGTCTTCTTCACCTTCGTGTTCGGTTGAAGAAGCTGCTGGTGCAGGTGCAGCTTCAACCTTGGCCGACACTGGAAGTTCGAGAGTGACGTCTTTGTCCTGTACTTGCGAATCGCCAGACTTTGAGTCAGTTCGCTGCCTCTTCTCAGCTTGACTTTGGGCAATCTGGTTACGCTTCGCGGGCCACTGCGCTTCAGCTTGATACTCATCAAAGAGGGGATCTGAAGTTATCTGCTGCAGTTGAGAGAGTAATTTCCTGACATCAGGAGTCTGCGTGGGCACAGGCGCTGTCTTCTTGGATTTACCACCCTTCGGTTTTCGTGTAGAGGCATCGACGAGCTGAGGATCAATTTCGAACAATTTGCCCTTGATCTTCAGATACGCAGGGATAAGCTCGTCGAGCTCAAGGTCGCTGTCAAGATCACTGACGTAAACATCTGACTGACTGGACTCGGCCGGTGCCGGGGCTCTAGGAGCTGTTGAAGGTGAGGCTCCAGATGTGGTCGCTCCGTTTGCTGCTGGCTGAGGTGGCGGTGTAGGGGGCCGAGAAGCGTCGAGAGACTCAAGCCCTGATCGTTTAGGCTGCAGTTCTTCGTACGAGAAAGAGTGGTCCTCGCATTGATCCAAAGCAAGCCACTCTAGCGCTTCTTGAAGACCCCAAATACCGGAAGATGCATCGATGCTTGCAGCATTGGCACAAAGCCATCTCAAGACAGGCTGAATGTGGTCTTGGGAGAAGCCTAGCTCACGTAGGGTAAGATCAAGAGTCCAAAGCTTGGACATGGCATCCTCTTCAGTCAGGGTCTTGAGAAGGGACTGCTGTCCTTGTCTCCTGTTTGAATCATTCGACTCTGCTTGGGCCAGGAGGATGATACTATCCAAGATCTCATTAGGAAGCCAATCATGAACGGTCATGGCATGCGACTGGCTGCGGAGGAGCCTACGGTCTGTCTGGAACTTTGAGACATGTCGACTTGATTCACGCCGAACCTTTGGTGCGTGCTTCTCAACAAGCAGCTGGAGTTCATCTCGCTCTAGCTGGGCCTCGAGTTCCTCTGGAGTGGGTGCGACTTCTGGCTTGGGCGCTTCGGTCGGCTGGGATGTCTGGGGTGCATCTGTAGGTTCCGGTGCCGTCGTGCTTTCCTTTAACGGTGCTTGAGCGACTTCCTTGGTTGGGCCATCTGCGGCCGTCTTTTCTGGCTTGGGCTTGCTCGCAACAGACGTGGTCGCAAAGCCCCGTGCGGGGTTGCCGGCGGGCTTCTTTTTCTTCGCCATGGTAAAAACTCGGAGTTTGGTTGAGTGGTGGTAATGTGAGTGCAGGGGTCTCAAGCGGGCTTCCGTATGGAGTATATCGGAGCTTGATCCCGGGCGAGATCAAGATTGGGTGAATTGTCGTAGCTGGTGGGACGCATCAGGGCGCAAATGTTCCAAGAGAGGCGGTCAGGTGGTTGTCAAGGGCGGAAGTGCTGGTGATGAAGGGCGCTCCACTTTGGTGGTGGAGGTCACCGATGTCATTGCCCTAGCAAATAAACGAAATAGCTTGGCGGTTATCATTTCGCGATACTTTCGCCGACACGCACCCCGCCAACACCCCGCAATCCGCTTTCACATGTGGACTGGACGACATGGCTGCTGTGAATGGGGACGCTGAGTCGCGGGCCATAAGCCGCGACGAGCTGCGGCCGAAGCTCATAACGAGCTCCACCAAGCGCAGAGTGAACGAGCTCTCAGGACTACAACATCAAGTCGCAGACGACTGTGAGTGACTCCGGCGACAGCACATGGTGGGCAACGACGGCTGACTAGATATACTCGATACAGCACTCGTCACTGCCGACCTCCAAGCGCTCCTCGAACTACTCTTCGAAACCTATCCGCTATACGACGACCGCGAATCGCGCCGGGCTGTCGAAGGCGTCCTCAAGTCGCTGGTAAACGGACCACATGGCGACAAGGTGCTACCTCCGATTGTCAAGTTCTTGACGCAGGAATGTGGCAAAAAGGCCATTGCACACGCCAATGCCTTTGTGCTGAACGATTGGTGTTCAGTCTTGCTGTTGCAATTCGCGAAATCACCTGAACGATGGACAAAGCACGGCCTGGACGTGGCTCTTGCGAATGCGCGTGTAATAGAGACATGCGTGGGTGCTGGGGGCGACCGGCGAGCTGGCCGCATCTCAATAGCCGCCCTTGTTTCGACGCGCCGGGCCCTGCGCGCCATATTCCGCTCCGAGGCAATTGGCAAGGACGCTCACTCCAAGCTGATCACGACTCTCACCGCAAAGGGCACCGCGCCCACAGCTGGAAATGCCGTCTTCCTCGGCGTCATCGCAGGTGTCTCGTCCCGTCTCGAGACCGTCAAGCCGCTCCTCGAAGCTCACAAGCAAGACTACTACACATATTACACCAGGGAAATCGTCGGATCAAGGAGCCAGCTACCAGACCACATCTCCAATGCGTTACATGATTTCTTTGACAGCTTCCCCACTCTTGAAGAGCTGCGAAAGGATGTCATACCACCCATCGAAAAGGCCCTGCTAAGAGCGCCAGAAGTAGTACTAAACGACATCGTCTCACCCATGTTCCTGGCCCTCCCCGAAACCATGGATCTCTCTGATATCCTGTTAAGCAACATGCTGAAGCCTTTGCTTTCCAATGTCAAATCGAGCAACGCCTCAATTCGTGCAGGTGCTCTGCGAACTTTCAAGGCGTTAGCTTCGCGGTCAAAAGATGATGCCAAGATTGACAAGGTCGCAGATGAAGTGCTTACCCCCTTGAAGCAAGGCAAAGTATCCGGTGTTGATCAGAAAGTTCTACACGCTCAGATGCTCTCAGCGCTACCTGAGTCAATAGCCTTGTCGAAGAAGATACCAGCAGGCATCGCTCCAGTGGCCCTGAAAGAGCCAAGTGAACCAGCTGTCGTAGCTGAAGTGTCTGCAATGACAACGCACCTGAACTTTGGCTTAGCAAACGGAGTAGCTCTCGACAAGACCGTTTCAGATGCTTTCATCAAGGGTATGGGTGATAAGCGTGTGCCTGTCAAGCGGCTCTGGGCTATTCGTGCAGCGGATATCTGGTGGGGTCTCTCCGATGCACAACAAGCCCAGCCGGACGTACTTGCATTCTGTCAAACCACTTTGCCAAAGCTCATCGAGATCTGGCAGGAAGTCAACGCGAACCCCCTGCCTGCAACGCAGACAGGATTGGTTACGGCAGGACACTATGCTACTGCGATCCTCATTGATAGAGTACAAAGCATAAAGGACGAGAAGCTGGGATCCATCTACAAAAAATCCGATGTCATCTCGCAATCGCTCGCCACGCAACCAAAGCCTTCCTTCCTTCTCAACCCCAAGGTATATTCCAAACTCTCTTCCGAAGAAGACGTTTCGATCGCTCTACGCGCCTTGAACGCCATTGCGCCAGACGTTACTCAAGCTTCAAAAGAAGTAGCAGACGCATGGGCACAGGCATTCATCTTCCTGATCGTCGCTCCAAGCGTCTCTGCCAAAGCGAAGTCGGCCGCTAAACAAGCCCTAACTGCAACATATCTCCAGACCTCTCCCGAGAAGATCAGCAACATCATCATCGAGGGATTGTGGTCGTGGTACAGGTCAAGTGAACTAGAAGACAAGGATAGCGCGGCATTCGCATCCAAGGCGGGCCCAGGCGAGCTTGGAGCTGTGTTGAGCTGCATATGCCTTCCTTCGGAGACAATAAAGAAGCACGAAGCAAGTGTGGATGCTACAAGCCTACAAAAGCAAGCCATGAACCTTGTTGTACTAGCAAGGAAAGAGATCATTCCGAGGGTTTCTTGGATCGATCTATGCCTTCGCATGGGCGTAGACCCAGGCCAGATCGTTCGGGAGAACCTGCAAGACTTCGTAAGCACTATCAACGAAGCAACCGAGGTACTACATCATTTTCACTCCACCAAACAGCCTATCGCTAACACACGGTATAGAACAAGGATAATGAGCGATTACCGGCAATCAGCGCGGCGGCCTACAGTGCTTATACTGACATGGCTTTCGTGGCTCCAGAGGCTGCCTTACCAGCCGTCGTCAAGCAGTTTAGTCAGGATCTCGACCCAAAGCAGATGGAATCCGTAGGCCCAACCGAAGCAGCGATTTTCCGTACCCCAGAGGGCACAGCCTATGTCGACGTTCTATCGAAGAAGGCGCCTCAGGTAATCGACAAAAACACCAAAGACTACGATACCCTGAAGTGGGAGGAAGAGCTAAGGGCCCAGCTTGCACAAAAGAAGGGCCAAGCCAAAAAGCTCAGCGCAGATGACCAGGCCAAGGTCAACGCCCAGCTGGCGAAAGAATCTGCTATTAGAAAAGAAGTGGCTGCCACGGAACACAGGATGAGGCGAGGCGTGGGCATCATTCGCAGCCTTGCTACTGGACCTCCTACTGAGGCGGAGCAATGGATGGGACCTGCCGTGGATCTCTTGATCCAAGCCATTCGTGCTGGCGCTGGTCTGTTGCTGGGAGATGTCCCGGCAACTGCGTTGATCAGCTGTTCGGAGCGAGTATCGAACCGCCTGGGCATGATGCGACCTTTCGTTGGTGTAGCAATACTGCGAACGATTGGTTCCATACAGCTTGCTAGTGAGTATGAAGATGAAGATCTGGGTGGTAAGTCAATCTCGATTAATACGCGTTGGGACCACACTAACCATGCTAGATCTGGTGACACGCGTGCTGTACCGCCTTCGTTTCTTGAGCGAGCAGAGGCCGCTTGACGCAGTGTCTCTGGCGTACTGCTTCCCTTTGCTCTTCCTTGTACTAGAAAAGGGTGGCATAGGCAAGTCTGCGGCTGAAGAAGCCGACGAACAGCTCATCCTAGCCATCGAAGTGTTGACGTTCCACACCAACTCATGTAAGCTCCTAAAAGTACACAGATAGGTTGACTTGCTAACAACTCATAGGCACTGACTCTCGTCTCCCGCGCAAAGCCTTGCTGGAGATTCTGGTGTGGTCCCTGCAAAAATACCAACAGCATTACAAGATCATCAAGGACTGCATTACCAATCTTGCTAGCGGTCTAGCTCCCAACATCAACAACGATGAGCTGGGCGCCCTGCTACGTGGTACTATCGTGCCTGAGACGGGTGTCCGAACTGCAACTCTGCAAGCCATCGATGCTGAGCTCGACATGAACGATCTGACGTTCAGCGAAGAGATCTTCATCGCATGCCATGACGACGAGCCTGAGAACGCCGAGCTGGCCCAGACAATCTGGGAGGAAAACGACCTAGAGCTCAAAGCAGATGCTGGCGTAAAGATGCTACCTTACTTGGACTCTCTCGACAAACCACTCAGAAGGGCAACTGCACGAGCTATTGGCGAGATCATCACCAAGTTCCCTGAGACATTTGACGATATCCTACGGAGACTTCGGGAGACCTACACAGAAAAGGCAAAGCCACGCGTTCCAGAGCGCGATGAATATGGCATGCCGCGAAAGGTCGATCTGCGCGACCCTTGGGAGAGCAGAGACGGTATTGCCCTCACCTTCAAGGAGATGACCCCAGGTTTCAAGCCCGACGACCTTGTGGACTTCTTGAACTTCCTGATCTACGAGGGCCCCTTGGGAGACCGAAGCCCTGCAGTGAGGGAAGAGTTGATCGAAGCAGCAACCTCAGTCATCACCGCCAAAGCGCAAACCAAGGTCGAACCTCTCATGGAGCTATTCGAGAACGCGCTCGAAGCTCCTGATCGCAAGTCGGAAATGTACGATCAAGTCAACGAAGCAGTCATTATTCTCTACGGTGCTTTGGGTCGCCATTTGACTGCCGGCGACGAGCGGGTTCCAAAGGTCGTGCAGAGACTGCTGGCGACTCTCAGTACGCCTTCCGAGACCGTGCAATACGCCGTTGCTCAATGTCTCCCGCCTCTGGTTCGCACGTCTGAACAAGAGGTTTCAAACTACATCAACCAAATGATGGATCAACTACTCACTGCGAAGAAGTACCCTTCGCGTCGCGGTGCTGCTTATGGTCTCGCGGGTATCGTACGCGGCAAGGGCCTGGGTCTGCTCAAAGAACATCGCATCATGTCCACACTCAAAGGAGCTAGCGAGAACAAGAAAGATCCTAACCAGAGACAGGGAGTGTACTTGGCATACGAGCTTTTCTCCTTAATCCTCGGTCGCTTGTTCGAGCCTTACGTTATTCAATTAGTACCGCAACTGCTCGCTGGATTTGGCGATACCAGCACTGACGTCCGAGAAGCCTGTCTGGATGCTGCCAAGACTTGTTTCTCCACGCTCAGTTCTTTCGGTGTCAGGCAGGTGCTACCGATACTTTTGGAAGGACTCGACGAGGATCAATGGCGTAGTAAGAAGGGTGCTTGCGACTCCCTAGGAGCTATGGCCTACCTAGACCCCAACCAGCTGGCTCTGAGCTTGCCCGATATCATCCCGCCCCTCACCGTCGTATTGACAGACAGTCACAAAGAAGTACGAGCTTCGGCGAACCGAAGCTTGCAGCGCTTTGGTGAAGTCATCAGCAACCCAGAGATCAAGAGTGTCGTCAACATCATCTTGAAGGCTCTCAGCGACCCGACTAAATACACAGATGACGCTCTCGACGCCCTGATCAAGATTCAATTCGCACATTTCCTTGATGCGCCTTCTCTTGCCCTTGTGGTGCGCATTCTGGAGCGAGGCCTGGGTGACCGATCTGGAACTAAGCGAAAGTCTTCACAGATTATCGGCAGCTTGGCATACCTTTCGGAAAGGAAGGATCTCACATCTCATCTGCCCATCTTGGTCGCTGGACTAAGGGTCGCGATCGTGGATCCTGTACCGGCTACGCGTGCCACTGCTTCAAAAGCGCTCGGTTCTCTCGTGGAGAAGCTTGGAGAGGATGCCCTGCCAGATCTCATCCCAAGTCTCATGTCTACACTCAAGTCCGATACAGGTGCCGGAGACCGACTTGGTTCTGCCCAAGCTCTTTCAGAAGTCCTCGCCGGTCTCGGAACTGGACGCCTGGAAGAGACACTGCCCAGTATCTTGCAGAACGTGGCCAGCAACAGAGCTTCTGTCCGCGAGGGCTTTATGTCTCTGTTTATCTTCTTGCCAGTCTGTTTCGGAAACAGTTTCGCCAACTACCTCAGCAAGATCATTCCTCCTATTCTCGGCGGTCTTGCAGATGACGTGGAATCAATTCGAGAGACTGCCCTGCGCGCTGGTCGTCTCTTGGTCAAGAACTTTGCTACCAAGGCTATCGACCTGCTACTGCCTGAGCTCGAGAGAGGTCTTGCAGATGACAGCTATAGGATTCGTCTCAGCTCAGTGGAGCTCGTGGGAGACCTACTGTTCAACCTTACAGGTATCAGCGGCAAGGTGGAAGAAGAAGAAGTCGAAGAGGGCGCCAAAGAGGCCGGGCAATCTTTGCTCGAAGTCCTCGGCGAAGAGAAGCGCAACAAGGTTTTGTCTGCTCTGTACATCTGCAGGTGCGATACATCTGGCCTTGTGCGGACAGCCTCTATCAACGTATGGAAGGCATTGGTGGCCAGCCCACGTACTCTACGCGAGCTTGTTCCTACGCTTACCCAACTTCTCATCCGTCGCTTGGCAAGCTCAAACATGGAGCAGAAGGTCATCGCCGGAAACGCGCTCGGAGAGCTCATTCGAAAGGCGGGAGATGGTGTACTTGCTACTCTGTTGCCTACCCTCGAAGAAGGTTTGCACACTACCGATACAGATGCCAAGCAGGGTATTTGCATCGCCCTTCGCGAGCTCATCGCAGCTGCATCACCAGAACAGCTCGAGGACTACGAGAAGACTCTTATCCAGGTTGTTCGAACTGCTCTGGTGGATCCCAACGTGGATGTGCGGGAAGCAGCAGCAGAAGCCTTCGACGCTCTACAACAGATCTTTGGCAAAAAGGCTGTCGACCAAGTTCTGCCTTACCTGCTCAATCTCCTACGTTCGGACGACGATGCGCAGAACGCGCTCTCGGCGCTTCTCACCCTCCTCACAGACCAAGCGCGATCCAACATTATTCTACCAAATCTCCTACCAACACTCCTCACTTCACCTATGTCTGCCTTTAATGCCCGCGCTATCGCGTCTTTGGCCGAAGTTGCAAGCTCTGCTATGACTCGAAGACTGCCCACTATCCTCAACACTATCATGGACAACGTTATCGCTTCCAAGGATGAGGAGCTCAGGTCAGAGCTCGAGACATCGTTCGATAAGGTACTTCTGTCTGTAGACGAGTTCGATGGCCTTAATACTGCCATGAGTGTCATGCTTGCCTTGTCGAAACATGACGATGAGCGGAGACGCACGCGTGCCGACATGCATCTTGCCAAGTTCTTCGCAGAGGCGGACGTCGACTTCTCTAGATACTACCCTGACCTCATTCGGGCTCTCCTCATCTCGTTTGGCGACAGCGATACTGAGGTTGTCAAGGCTGCATGGACTGCTCTCAGCACACTCACTAGCAAGCGTCTTCGGAAAGAAGAGATGGAGTCGCTTGTCATATCTACTCGCCAGACACTCAATCAAGTCGGTGTTGCTGGTGCAGACCTCCCTGGATTCTCACTACCCAAGGGTATCAACGCCATCTTGCCTATCTTCTTGCAGGGTCTCATGAACGGCTCGATAGACCAGCGAACACAAGCCGCTCTGGCCATCTCTGATATTATCGACCGTACCAGCGCAAAGTCACTGCAGCCATTCGTCACTCAGATCACAGGACCTCTCATTCGTGTGGTTACCGAGCGTTCCGTCGAAGTCAAGGCAGCTATCTTGCTTACACTCAACAATCTGCTCGAGAAGATCCCAACCTTCCTCAAACCGTTCTTGCCCCAACTCCAGCGTACGTTTGCTAAATCACTTGCGGATACATCTTCGGATGTCTTGCGAGCGCGAGCAGCCAAGGCCCTTGGTACATTGATCAAGCTTACACCGAGGGTTGACCCGCTTATCGCTGAGTTGGTAACGGGATCCAAGACGAGCGATGAAAATGTCAGAACCGCTATGCTGAAGGCCTTGTTTGAGGTGGTGAGCAAGGCAGGCAAGAATATGAGCGAAGCAAGCAGGAATGCCATCCTAGGTCTCATCGACAATGAGAGCGATGACTCCAACGGTAAGTTTGGAACGACTATGATTCTATCTATGAGTACTAACATGCTGTAGATGCAATGGCGATTACAAATGCTCGACTTCTCGGTGCTCTCATCAGTTGCCTACCTGAGGATATTGCGTCGAGCCTGCTCAAGGCTAGAGTGCTTACTACTCATTACAACAAAGCTTCTGTACTGGCGCTCAACGCTATCCTGCTAGACGCCCCAGAGGCTTTGACAGAATCGTTTGCGGAAGAGACTGTTTCAGTCATCTGCCAGGGAATTGGGCATGCACAGCCGTTCATCTCAGATAACTCTATCCTCGCCGCTGGCAAATATCTCTTGTCGGAAAAGAGCAACAAGAGTTTCGATCACACCAAGCCCATCTTCGAGGCTCTTGCGCCGGTAGTTGAGCCTGGGCACCCCGTTGACACAAGGCGATTGGCATTGGTGGTACTCCGCACAGTTGCTCGAGAGCACAATGAGCTGATTCGTCCGCATATTCCGCTCCTCATACCGGTGGTATTTGCATCGGTGCGCGATCCCGTCATTCCAGTCAAGCTGTCTGCTGAAGCAGCTTTCCTTGCCATTTTCTCAGTGGTGGACGAGGAAACTGCCGTGTTTGATAAGTACATGGCTGGACCTGGCAAGAGTCTATCTCCCGGTCAACAACGCAGCATGGGAGATTACTTCAAGAGGGTTGCCATGAGGCTAGCTGGGCAAGCCAGAGAGAGGAAAGAAGCCGAGGGCGGAGCAGGAGGACTTGGCTTGTCGAGTGACGAGATGGAGGACGAGCGAGAGATCTGGAGCGTAGGGAAAGTGGAGTTGGGAGATGTGTTTGGTGAAAACTAGTGACGTGGTATGGTAGATGGGAACGGTGTATATGGTACAAAAGCGACTGCATTAGCATTTGGACGGGAGCGTGTGTGAGAGCTTTTCATCTTAGTGTACAAATGTCTAGCGAATGAACTTGAAATTGAACATTTTGGGCCTCGAACCTCGACGTGATGTGTGATGTGTACTGGAGGTTTCATGGGGCTTGTTAGGCCGCCCCAGCATCAACTCCGCAAGACCCCCGAGCTCTGACCTCACGCTCTCCACGCCTGTATGCCAGTCCATCAGCGTAGGCCCCGCACGACGCCTCCTGTATCTACACATCATCGGGGAGCATTATCAACTACTCGTGCGACTCTACTGGCAGCTTCAAAGAGTCGCCCAGGGCCCGCTGTCGCTCCCGCGCCGCTCTCTCTTCTCCGCATTCTGCACGCGCATCTGTCTTGCTGCGCGACCAGCTCGCAACGCGCACATCTCAAAGCATTGAGCGCCACCACGGCGCGCTTCCACAGCCATCATGGCAGGCACCATACGCCCAAACGACATGAATGTCTCCACGACTCCAACACTCTCCTCAGGCACCCTGCCCAACCTCACATCCCTCCAAACCGACCTCACCAAGAAGCCCAACGCGCCACGCGCTCCCCGCATAGACGTCGAACCCTTGTATGCAGCGGTAAAGAGCTCCATAAGCGACGCAGACTGGACCATCTACAAGAAAACCCTCTCCTTCTTCCTCCTCGGCAACCTCAACCAAGAAGAGCTGTCCCACAAGCTATCCAAGATCCTCACTACACCGGCCCTCGAACACGCACACAATGCCCTCTTCACAGCTATATACGCCAACATATGGCGCGATCCGCCGGAAGCGGGCATCGCAAGTTGGGTGTCGAGTAGTGATAAGCCGACAAGCGGGACAGTCAAGGGGACAGGGGATGAGAGCGAGAAGAGGCTGAAACACGAGGTTATGCAATTGAGCCGCAGGGAAAGAAAGAGACTCAAGGGTATACCGGCTGGTGAAAGTCCGCTGAGTACGGGGTTGGAAGGCTTGGGCGCGGGTGCTGCTGGGCCAGTGCAGGAGTACGTTGACGCTAGGCGTGCGAAGCAGCTGGATGTTGGGCCGAGCAGCAACCAGGGCGGCGGATTCGGCAAGACAAGTAAGTACATGACCTTCATTATACCCCCCATGGTCTTCGTAGAGGGTTTTAAACATATACTAACACTATTTGCAACACAGACTGGGAACTCGAAATCCGCAAACGCTACACCTCAGCCCTCTATGCCGAGACACACGAATTTCCCACCGCCACTACGATATCCTACCGCCTCCTACCCATATGCTACGAGTTTGGCTTACCACAAGGCCACACATCTGATTGTCCCGACTACCTCAACATCGCTACGGAGACGTACATCAAAGAAGCTCTATCAAATCTGCTAGGCAAAGTAAGCAGCAACGGCCCCGGCTACGTACGAACCGGCGAGTTCAAGAAGAAACTAGCCCGAGAAGAAAGACTAGTAGAGCGAGGCGAGCTCGCACGCGGAACCGCGGGCGAACTCCCCGTCGAAGCAGAAGAACGACGGAAGAGAAAACCCCTCTGCATGGAAGATCTACGCCTAGCGCTCGGACTGGGGGATTCCTATCTCGGCCAGACGCCGCTGATTGCGGGGGCGATTATGAACTCGAGGTTTCTGGATGCCCACGGTATCGAGGAGATTTATAATAATGATTCATTACCGCACCGCAAACTCGGTGCCCTGGCGAATGGTACTACTCCTACTCCTACTCCTACTACTACTACTACTCTCACCAACGGTATCAACGGTATCGGGAACGCGGGTAAGCTCAATCTCAATGGCGAGACGTGGACGGTGGACTTTGGCGATCCCATGCAGATTGATGATGAAGTGGGCATGCATTGGCAAGGGGGTAGTGTGCAGGATATGCAGGAGATGGACGATGCGCTTGACGATGTTTTGAACCTTGGGGACCTGTAGGATGGGGTCAGGGGAGAGCAATGATAGAGAGGGCGTGCATAGAGGCGTTTCTGAGCCGAGTGGCGGGGCATTTCATGGCGCTTAGGGGTTTGCATTATGGTGTCTGGGTGTGGTTATGGGATGATACCCTGTTTTCTTTCCTTGTTGTTACTTCGTGTCTAGGTAGAGGCATAACGTCCGAGCGGTGCCACCGAACTGAGCTGCGAGTTGTTGTTGATTGTAGTCAAATGAAGAACGGTTTGCCATCTCACCGACATCGATCCATGTTCTGCGATGTATGAAATTGTGTTTATTTCATTGCATAATAGCCCGACAATCCCATACCATCACCCTTTCATCCCACCCCGTACTAGCACACCATCCCTCCGCGCCAAAAAGACACCAATCTACGCCTGTAACAAACTCCGTATGCCGTCCCATGCGCCCCATCTCCCTGCCTCCGCCATAAAACATCGGATCCTCCAGCATATTCTCCTGCTTCACACTCCCGACTCCCATGGCACTGCCATCCGTCCACACCCTACACGTCATGTCGTAACTGGCGGAAAGTAAAATATCACTCAGATGCGGGCTCCAGCTCAACTTGCGCACCGCGTACTCGTGGCCGGGGAGAACAGCAACGGGTCCAGCCTGCGGCATCCTAATATCAAACGTACGGATCACGCGGTCCACACCCGCCGTCGCAACGATAGTATCCCGGTATTTATTCCAATCATGTGTCAAGGCCTCTGCAGGCGCAATACCAACGCCCGGCGCTTGCCCCATTCTCGCTTTGGGCGGTTGGTGTATGGGCACGTTCATGGTTAAATGGTTGCTCGCGCTCGCTGGGGTGCGCAGGTCGAAGACGCGGAGGTGCGAGTCTGATGATACGCTGCTCAGCACGCTGGCGTTGTGCGGGCTAAAGGACGCGGAGTAGGTACACGAATGTGTTGGTAGTGTTGTTATACTGGCGTCCGAGTTGGGGTTCCAGATCTTGATGCAGCCATCCCATGATGAGGAGAGGAACGTGTCTTTGGCTACGAGGTTCCAGTGGACGGCGAAGACTTCGCGGCTGTGTTCTTGCCAGGAGGCGATGGGGTACGTGGGCACGTTGATGTCGAAGAGCTTGACAGAGCCGTCGCCGCAGGCTGTTAGGAGCTGGTTCTCGTGCGACTCAGACCAGGTGCTGTCGAAGAGCGAGTCTTGAGTGTCGAACCTGGAGTTTGGGTTAGCATGTGAGAGGCGTGCGTCACTGCATAGTGAGTTTGGTTAATTTTGACGTACCATTTCTCGGCTACTATGCCATTTGCTGTAAGACCTAGTATGTAGAGTCGTCCGTTTCCGACGAGTCCGAAGTTGGCGGATGTTGCGACTGCGATGCGGGAATCGAAGAATGGGCTGTATTTCACGGAGTAGCCGTTGAAGCCTTGGGTTCGGAATTCGAGCATGGTGACGGATCTGATCCAAGAGGGTGATGGGGGACTATGGCGCGTAGAGAAGACGTATGATATGGCGCGTCATGTCGCGCTGGGATGGGATGCTGGTGTTGTGCTGTTGCATGGTTGCGGATGACGATGCGTGGGATTGACCGAGGCGCTTTGGATATGGCGGGGCTGGAGCTGTCCCGTGACAGCGCGTCTACTTGATGCCAGTCGCCACTGTCGATGAAATTAGTTCATGCGTATCAGCGATTCACTATGCGTGTCATCATAATCCCCCACACTCGACATGGACGCGTTCGTGTCGCGCAAGAGAAAGTGGGTTGAACAGTCGCCCTCGTCGAGTAATAATAAAGGCGTGCAACCTCGAGAGAATGCAGAGGAAGAGTCTACCGACTTCAAGCTGGCTCTATTGGCATCTCTACATCCAAATCTTGATGAAGGAACCCTGCTTGAGGCATTGCTCGCCGCCGACGGGGTCGTCGAACAAGCCTCAGAGTGTCTATCACAGCCTCTAGCTGCATCTCCAAGAAAGCGACCCGCACCATCTACGGTTGGTTATCAATCATCACTGAGCTCGTATCGCATTGTTCCTGCCAACGGCACCTTGACCAGAAAGCCGCTTGTAAGAAAAGGCAAGACACTGTTTCTGTACAGTCCAGAAGACATCGAAGCACATACGCCTTGCTCTATCATACATAACTTTCTCCCAGCAAAGCAAGCGGACGCATTGCTGTCCCAGTTGCTTGAAGAGGCATCAACGTATGAAAGATTTGAGTTTAAGCTGTTTGACAGGGTCGTCTTGAGCCCACACACCTATTCCTTCTACGTCAACAGCCTGGCGGAGGCCGAAAGACAGAAGACCGAATACGTTTACAACGGTGGCCAGATCGAGGTGGGAGAGCCCAGACAAGATTATACCAAGATACTAATACCACCTAGGATGTTCGGCAAAGCGTACCAGAAATGCTTAATGCCTGTCCACAAGTCGAAGAAGCCGTCAATCGTGAGATCCAACGCAGAATACGCGACTTTTACCCCAACGGCAAAAAACTCAAGTACCAATCCCCTCATCCATGGAAGGCCAACACTGCTTTTGTCAACTGTTACGATGGACCGCAGGAGAGTGTCGGATACCACGCTGATCAACTTACCTATCTGGGCCCACGAGCCGTCATCGGTAGTCTAAGCCTAGGTGTAGCGCGCGAATTCCGCGTCCGCAGAATACTCGCCGAGGACGACGAGCACCGCAAAGAAGACGGTTCCCTCGCAGATGCTCAAGGCCAGATTAGCATCCATCTTCCGCACAACTCCCTCCTGGTCATGCACGCGGAGATGCAGGAAGAATGGAAACACTCCATTGCGCCGGCTCAAGCTATCGATCCTCACCCACTTGCAGGGAACAAGCGACTTAACATCACTTATCGCTTCTACAAGGATAGCCTACATCCGAGGTATACGCCGAAATGCAAGTGTAATGTGCCGACTGTGTTGAGATGCGCGACGAGGAAGAAGGAGTCAAGGGGGAGGTACATGTGGATGTGTCATGCGGGATACGTGCCAGGTCAGGAGAGCTGCAGCTTTTTTCAGTGGGCTGAATTTGACGACGATGGGGAGCCGCCGTGGGCTTGGAAGATCAAGAAGGAGGGAGGGAGTGAGGAGGAAGAAAGAGCGGATGGCGAACCCGGCAAATAAGAGTCGTAAGTCGACACATTGTTCTTAACGTAGAAGCTGCACTGCGGATGACTGTCGCCTCCATGAGGGTTGTTGGGCGCAACTTCCATCGACGCAAACGCAGATATAGTCTCATTCCCTGCGAAACGTTTGCAGAATCCAACCAAAGTGGTGCAGCGACAATTGTTGAGCACGATTATCAACACTGCCGGTACATTGTATTCGATAAGCGTACGAAACATTACTCAAACCTACTCTACCGCCATACCAATCGACCATGCCACCTCTCTTCCTCTACGAAGCCGTCGTCCCTCAACCACAAGCCGATCGATTCGGAGAATACGTGCCCCAGTCGTCTGCTCCACCATATAATAAGATACTTGATAGCCTCCTCACAGGCTATCTTTGGGGCTGCCTCCTCGTTGCCTTTTTCCTCGTCGTATACTTTGCCATCAGCTTTTGCGTTTGGATCATGGGGACGGCTCTGACTACAATCGATATGGTAGTCGATTGCCTAGGGTGGCGCGGCAGTGTCCCAGACGCTAATACGGATAACGTGATGATGGCCTGGCCCTTGCCGGAGAAACACAACACCGTATACCTGGAGGAAACGATCTTACAGAGCAAAGTTGACAACCTGACGTGGCCATGGGATAATTCTGACAAAGACCTATGGGATGTGCTGTCATCAACTGAGAGATCTACGTTGCTAGAGGAAAAGGGAGTCAAGGACTGTCTTGATCACCGCCAGCGCAGCGAACCCATCGAACATACGGTTCAGCACGTACCCTGCCATAGCGGAGATGCGAACGCCGTGGAATACAATCCGAATACTGCCTACGCTTTGAACCCTACTGACCAGTTCGCTGTATTCGTACATGACTGATCAGCCACCTACACTCCCGGCCCCTTCTTTACGTATTCATCCAACCAGTACACCGCCTGCAGAAACGCCTGTTCCTTCGCAAACCTCGCCTTGTCATGCGACAAATCTCCTTTTGTCGCAAACCCATGCTCCACATCTGAGTACAGAAACATCTGGTATGGGACATTATTCTCTCTAAGGTCATCCTCCGTCGAGCGGCGATGTTCGACAGTAAAGATATCGTCAATCTCTGCTCTTCATTGTTAGCCCATTGTTTCCCAGGGGGTGTGGAGGGGTAGAGGTAGACTTGGTAATACAAAGCCATGTCTGTTTAGTCATACCTGCAGCAGCAATGCTCAACGGCCCCTTGATCCCCTTGACCTCATCTGCCTCGACAAAACTCGGATGAGCAATGAAGCCCGCGTCTAACCCTCCTTCTTTTAACCCTCCGGACTTTAACCACCGACACACGTACTTGCCCCCGAAACAATACCCCACGCCCCCTAATCTCTTGATACCCAGGTCATCCCTCATGTACCTGATTACTGTTTCGTAGATCGGATCCACAGTCTTTGGTCTTGGCATTTTCGTGGCGATGTAGTCTTGTAAGCTAAAGGATGGAGAGATGGGGAAGGATACTTCGTTCCCGTTGAAGACGTCGGGGATGAGGGTTAGGTAGCCATTTTGCGCGAATTGGTCGGCTATGAGTTGTGTGTTGGGGAAGTCCATGCCGAGGACGTCGGTCATGAGGATTATGGCGTTTTCTGGTTTGAAGTTGTAGCCGTCGTTGTTGTTTGGGGGGTAGGTGATGTATGTGCGGACTGTGCAGGGGTTTAGATGACGGGTAGTTAGATCAGGTCATGGGAGGAAATGTACTGTTGTCGATGTATTTGATCTCTCCTTGAGGTGTGCCTTCATGCTTTACGCCGACAACGCAGCAATGTTGCATGGGCCCGGATGCCATGTTGTGAGTCTTCTAGTGAGTTGGCACGGTGGATGTTGAATATTGACCAAGTACCCAAACCCGGATGGGAGCCCGTTGGGATACAGGTATCTACCTCGAGAGCAGATCAAGGACTCGTCTTATTGAT
This sequence comes from Alternaria atra, assembly GCF_907166805.1. NCBI lineage: Eukaryota > Fungi > Ascomycota > Dothideomycetes > Pleosporales > Pleosporaceae > Alternaria > Alternaria atra. Next base: position 359,387 of record NW_025091334.1, read on the forward strand.
TCGGGATCCTAAGGTGTGTTAAGGTATGAGTCTGAAGGTGGTCGCCCCACCGAGACAGGGATTATTGCGCCCTAGGATGCAGACTAGTCATTATCTCCGGATGAGAGCTTCTGGTACTCCTTCATCACGTATGAATGACTGGATGTACGAAGAGAAACCTATTTTCCTGTTCGTAGAAGCATGATATTCGTGATTAGAAAGGCTCTAATATCTCCTATATGTACATGTCTCATCTCAGTACTACATGCGTTAGTAACAAACTCGCTCAACCCACATGACGAGCCATACCGCAATACCCAGTCATTCCTCCAACTCCCAGATTCTATCAATGCCTAACGCGGCTGACACTTCGCCTCGTGACTCTCTCGTCCACATAACTTCCACGTGGATCGACGTAGCTCGTCCTTCCTGGCCTAACAATTTCAACGTCGCTAACGCGTCGCCGGGATACACTCCTCGCACGACTCCTTGCGCGCGTGCGAGGCTCTTCAACATACTCAATTGCACGGGGTCGGGACCGGGATCGCCTAGATGATATAAGCATTTGGCATTGACACTTGCCATTTGAAGAACTACGAACCTGTATTCGACGTAGCGACCGTCATCACTGAAGCTCTCGACAGATGTCCGGCGCCATTCGCGCGGCAGACGCATTACGCCGGCTGGTGGGTGTGAGGTAAAGTTGCCTCGTCGCGGTGGGGGGTCAACGACGCCGCGACCGCGTGTTTCATATGTTTTCATGATACACATGTTGATGATGTTTGATGTCCTTGCTCTTCTTGGATGATGATGTTGAGGATGGTGGCTACCGGATGCCGGGTTTCCGGGATGATGACGTTGGATAGCGAACGACGCGATTGTGTCAAACGAAAGAAGCGGACACGGTTAAAGCGGACTACTCGAGGTACGGACAGTTAATAATGAAGCATGAAGCAGTAGATCGGTCGAGTCTTAAACCAATTCGATGTAGAGAAGACGCGTCGGAGATGACGTGCGCCAAGGTCTACCGGGGCATTCCAAGGTTGTATCTAGTCTACCAGCCTCGTTAATTCACCACGAGTTGTGTATTCGCAGACAGCGGTGAAGTATAGACATGTGCGTATCGTCCCGGGATGCCCAGGTATACTCTTGATCGAGAAGTCTGGCTAGCGATGCAAGCAGCATGTCCCTCTAGACCTTGCGCTGATGACGCAAGGCTCTGTTCGTTTGACGCACACGAACACGCCAATAGTCACAGACTCGCTCGAATTATTGGTGTAAGGGTGAAAGCGATTTCGTGTCCGAGGAGAGATGCAAAGTAGTTGCTCGCGCCTTGAGCTGTCATGTTGGAGCCACCCCCACTTGCCCCGCGACTCGTGGCTCGTTGCTGAAACGTGGGCGGTGACGAGGCAAGCAGAGGCCACCGCCAAAGCCACCAGCTGCCAGTTACCAGCTACCAGGCCGGCACCTTCTCCATTGTACATAGCTCATAGCCTTTTCCCTATCTGATCGACCTTCACAGTAGGCGCACCATGTCTCTAGTATCAGGTATGAGCTCCAGGATAGCTTCGCCGTAGCAACAACTCAGCGTAAACAGAGGCCATCTGGGCAGCGTCCCCTTCGACGACGCGCGGACAGGCAACGCCTCTTTCCTCGGACCCCAAAGGCGAACGCATTGCGTATGCTGTGAGTCTCGGAGTGAGTGGAAGCTATCAAAAAGCTAATCAGACATGTCTAGTCGGGCAAATCTGTCTTCCTTCGCTCCATCGACGATCCGGCTGTTAGTAAACAATACACACAACACACTACGCAGACGACTGTCGCACGCTTCTCGCCCTCGGGCTTTTACGTCGCAAGTGGAGATGTCTCGGGCACGGTCAAGGTGTGGGACTGCGCAGGCGAGGGTGCTACAAAAGGTGGGTGCACGACGGCGGCTGCTAGGGGCAGGAAGCTGATGACCATGCAGGCGACTACCACATCATTGCTGGCCGCATCAACGACTTGGCATGGGACGGCGACTCGCAGCGCATCATAGCAGTCGGCGACGGCAAAGAGCGCTTCGGACATTGCATTACAGCAGATAGCGGTAACAGCGTGGGCGAAATCTCCGGACACTCTTCGCAAATCAACTGCGTGTCCATTCGCCAGCAACGACCTCTTCGTGCTGCCACGGGCTCCGACGACACCAGCCTGGTCTTCTACCATGGTGCTCCTTTCAAGTTCAACACCAGTCTGAGAGGGCAGCACAACCGCTTCGTCTTCGGCACCGCCTTCTCACCCGACGGTTCGGTCTTCGCCAGTGTTGGCGCCGACAAGCGTATATGGCTGTACGACGGCAAGACTGGCGAGGCCAAGGGACAAATTGGCGAGGGAGTACACACTGGCAGCATTTTCGGCGTTTCATGGTCCAAGGACTCGAAGAAGTTTGTTACAGCCAGTGCGGATCAGACTGTCCGGATATGGGACCCTGAAGCGGGCAAGAACATCCAGACCTGGCGAATGGGCGAAGAAGGTGCCGTTAGTATACCCGACCAGCAGGTCGGCGTGGTGTGGCCCACAGGCCGCAGCGATGGCCTGATCGTTAGTGTAGATCTGGACGGAAACTTGAACTACCTCGTCGACGGCAACCCAAAGCCAACGCGTGTCATTCGCGGCCATGCCAAGAATATCACAGCTGCAGCTATTGCTGGATCTACCTTCGCCACGGGAAGCTACGACGGGCGGATCTTAGCATGGGACACCAACACCGGATTGGCCGACAAGGTCGAAGGCGCAGCACATTCCAGCTACGTCGCCGGCATCACGACTTCCGATAGCAAGAGTGAGGCAGAGATGTACAGTGTTGGCTGGGATGACACGTTGCGCTCCATGTCAGTCCCAGACAAGATCTTCACTGGGGAGGCTCACGACCTCAAATTCCAACCCAAGGGCGTTGCTGCGACCTCGAGCACTGTGCTGGTCCCATCATCAGACGCGATAGCGGTATACTCCAAGGGTGCTCAAGTCAGCTCCTTACCACTCAAATTCTCGCCTACTTCAATCGCAGTCCATGGCTCTACTGTAGCCGTTGGCGGAGATGACAAGCTTGTACACATCTACACACTTTCTGGCACCGAGCTCAAGGACACCGAAATAGTGCTTCGCCGCGCAACTGCACCAATTTCCGCGCTTGCCTTCTCCCCTTCAGGTAAGAAGCTAGCAGTGGGTGCTGGAAACGGCAAGATCTACGCATACGAGGCAGGCGGAGACTGGAAGGTTATTACAGACAGGTGGAGTGCTCACACTGCGCGCATCACCTGTCTGGCCTGGGACGAGAGTGAGAACTATGCCGCAAGTGGTAGTCTAGATACGAATGTCATGGTCTGGAGCACCCAAGACCCTGGCAAGCGTATCAAGGCTCTCAACGCGCATAAAGACGGAGTCAATGGTATTGCGTGGGAGAAGACTTCGAAGGTCATTTCGACGGGAGGTGATGCTAGTATCAAGGTGTGGAGCGTCAAGGCGTAAGAAGCCACCAATCTAGTGGAAAGTCGAGCATTGGAAATTCAGCGATCGATCATGATGATAATGACGGACGGCAAAGCTAGATTAGAGAGTAATGGTTACCATTTGAAGGACGTTAATGAAGAGTGAGGCGGACGTTAAGTGTCCCTGCCGCTTTCTGCTTGCATGTGGTGATGCGGCTACTTCACTTCCCTAGGTATGCCTCACCCACCTATGGTCCATGTCGACTTGCATCACGACACATGCATCATTCACCGTGATTTCGTTGCCGTCGCTGGCCGCTTTCTTTCGTTGCGTCGGACTGGGATTCCCTATCTCGTTTGCTCCGCCTTCTGCTAATAACCTTGTATACGGCAATTGTACTCCGTTTGTGTGAATAGGCTGTTGGCTGCGATTGCGCTTTACGTGCGAGCCTCTCGGCGATGACACATGCGTAAGCCCCGTTGCCTTGTTTGCCTTAAGTTTCGGTATGCCTCAGTGCGAACAGCCACCTCGAGGCTAAACACATGCAAGCCGGCTGCAGAGGTCCTTCAAAAGCAACCATCGATAGGGCGCTCGCCCTAGCCGCTTCATTCTTGTATATGGCCGCATGCCTTCGCAGATTCTCTGAATCCTGTACTCGGTCCATTCGAGCCCAGTACCCTTCCTGACACTACTACAACTACCTTACACTAGCTCCGAGTGCCAACTCCTCGACTTATCATAGTTGCAGGTCAAATTCACATGGCCAACAACACATACTTTAGCGGAGGCGGCACCATGCGTGACCTGGTGAACGGTCAGGGAGTTGATTTCGATCTCAACAACCAGAACACTATCGAGATGGCTTTGCAAAGTCACATCAGCCAGCAGCTGCTTTCACCTACGACACCACATCAACGACACGACTCATTCTTCTCGTGCTCTTCGCTAGGCACACCACGAAATTCGATCTCACAGCATCAGGCTGAGATTCAGCCTTATGCCAACGTACACCACAATCTGCACAGCCCCAACGACTACTCTCAACATCCGGTGAACAACGGCATGTCGCGCTCCGCTTCTCAGTACTCTTCCACGTCGTCCGGTCAGCATCCACACCCTCACAGTCTACAGCGATCGTTGCGCGGATCATTTGGCAGTACTTTGGTCTCGAATGGGTCGGAAATGTCTCGCTCCATCTCGAGCACGTCAGCGGGCCAACGCACTGCGCTTCAGCCTTACCCGCTACAGTCCCATTCACAGATCGGTCAATTCCACACTCGGCGATCATCCGGTCTCTCGCCCAACATGGGTTTTGAGCAGTTTCCAACGACTGCAATGAGTCCGTTCGACTACGTAGTTAATGACACCATTGACGAATGCCTGCCTAGAAACGAGAACGAGGACAAGGAATTTGGACAAATTGGATATCGTAACGAGTAAGTGCTCTTCAAAATATTCAACGTTCAATCAATGAACCACAGGATCTTCGGGAAAGCATCCTGGACTATGGAGCCATTTCAATCCTGAAGTTCGGATATCGTCATCACTACCCGGATCTGCTTAGTTGTGCAAGTGGAAATTATGCTTAAACCCTAGGAACACTGAAGTCAAGGCCCTATATACCCTTTACGCTTTGGCGAATGAATCACGCATCTTCGCGTTCAATCATACTGGGGATCTGCTCTACTGGTCCAATCAGTTCGCACACTGTACCTTGGGTAGACTGGCCCGACGACTACAGGATATAACAGCATCAGGGGTCTCTTTTTCCATCCACGAACCGATTAATAGTTCGCAGACGCAGGGGTATTGCTTGAACACACCTGGAAATTGCTTGTTCCCAAGGAATGGAGATTCTCGCATTCTTGATAGTCGAACCCAAATACACAACTGGCCATGGCAACGATTGAGTCGAGCGGCCGTATCCCTCGCCCTCCAGTCACCCACATGTACTGCAATGACGATGATCCATCAAAACCAGGTCCAATACGACAGATCTCACTGGATGCTAGAAGGCCTACTTATTGCCTCTCCCGGAGCAGGCACATTAAGTTCGTCTGAACAATTCTTCACCTGACTGGAATGGACTGGACCGTATTACCACAATCTGCCGTCTGCCGACTGGATCCCCGTAAAGGTAAGGTCCTTTTAGTTCTTATCACCTGTCTTCTGATTCTCTTTTATCGCGCCGATGCTACGCTATGGATTTACCAGTCGAATGAATTGTCATCAATGCTCAATCAAGTGCAGGGATTGTCTGGGAAGCCTAACGGCCAGCAATACTTTTCCGATGCCTTCTGTCGGCACACCTTATGGCGCTTCATCTACGAGATGGCATTCCTTCTAGCGAGCAGCAGATTCGAACTATCCCATTTCTCAACATTTTGTCACAAAGAGTGGTAGTCTCTAAAATAGAGATGCTCTGCCTTCCTAGCACGGTGATGCGAGTCCTGAGCAGCCCGACAACTAGTCTTTCGCTTCCCATAGCTATTGTGCACGGAGGACCAGTGCTCTTTCCATCGAACCAGGTTTTCGTTTGTTCATTCAGCCATCCTGGAGTAGACAGATTCTTGGTTTTTTGGTCAAAGATGCCCCAGAATCCATTCTAACGCCTGCTATTCAGGGATTCGAACCTTTCATCCACACATGGGCCCAGCTCTCGTGCTCCGCAAGGATCGTTTGGTGAATATATTCCGTATCAGAACCAACAGTAAGCACAACTTGGCAAACTGCAAAACTCTGTTTGACTTACGTCTATCCAGTCGCATATCATCGTCTCAGCGCATCGTTATGGACAACTTCTCACCCCAGAGCTCTCGCTCTCCGACACAATCCTTGGCTATCAGCCCGCCGCACTCGAACCGACGTCGGCGTCACGCTTCTAATTCGCCTTCTGCTCGCCCAGATCCTGTCATCGGCCAAGTCACGCTAGCAGGGAAGTTCAAATGTCTCAAAGAAGGCTGCCTTGACGACGGTCAAGACATGACGTTCAACCGCCATGCCGATTTCAAGCGTCACTATGAGAACACGCATGCAGGTCGATGTATTGAGTACTTTTGCCCAGAGTCTGGGTGTCCGCGCTCTAGAAATCCAGGAGGCGGGAAAAAGGGCAGAGGCTTCAAAGGAAGAAAGGATAAGATGTATGAGCATTGCAAAGCAGTGCATCACAACGAAAGCAAGAAGCGAAAGAAGGGTGTTGAGGGCGACAAGTATGCTGAAGAGCGGGACTATGATGAAAGTGCAGGCGCTAGGCTCATAAAGGTAAGGCGAAGGAGCGATACTGCCTGAATGATTGTATCAGAGTCAGTTCTCATTCGGCATTTCTTTGACATGCAGGCGGTCCCTTTTTCGCTCGCTTGATGACACGCTGACAAAAGGTCGGATGTCTAAGATTGTACCATTGCGTGTTCGCTTCTTCCTTTGTGAGTTACTCTACTTGATCGAGCTTTCTCCCGTTCTGGTCGTAACTTCCAAATTTATTCTCCAAGGTCAGCTATCTCTGATGCGTTCCAGCGATCAACTTCTCACTGTTCGAAAAACGTAGCAAATACATAAAATAAAACTATGCTATTACTAAATTTATCATTCATCATCATACTTAATTATGATCGTTCGTTGTTATCGTTCGTTGTTATCGTTCGTTGTTATCGTTCGTTGTTATCGTTCGTTGTTATCTTTCGTTATCATCATTTGCTTGGTCTACTCTTCCAATTTTCTGCAAGCTTTGCGTGCTTTGCAGGACCACTTTGCCACTATGGTTCCCCGGAATGACCGAAGATCTCAAGGTACTCAACACTCTGTTCAGCCTTCATATCCTTACTCGCAACACAAAACAAGTTATTGTATGAGCCCTTGTCGGCCGACCAAAACAAACTAACCATGCGTAAGACAGAGGCGACACTGGTCATGGTAAAGCCCGATCTGCTGACTCCGTCAGCGAGATTCGTTTCCACTAGACCTGGACTTATACACGAGGCCCAGATCTCGCCATCGTTGTTTCGAGCGCTAGGGGAGACGGGACCGTACGTTGCATGAAGGGACTTGGTATGGAGGACATTAGCGAGCTTGTTCGGGCCGTAATGGGCCATGGAACTAGCGTCCTTCAATGTTGGATTTTCGAAGTTGATGCCATGTTTGGGGACGCTCAAGTGCCCTGACGAATTTAGGTTGACGATGCGCACGCTTCCAAGCGGTAGAGCTTTGGAGGTGTCTAGCATCACCTGAAACAGACGATGCGTGAACACCCAGTGCGCTAGATAGTTCGTCTGCCACTGCGCTTCGTGGCGGTCTTTCATCATTTCGAATAATGTATCTAAACAGTCGAATTTGGACTAAATAATCAACAGAACCGCGTATGGCGAATTTGATTGGAATACATCGGACGTGCCGTCGGTGTGGTAAATTCGCTTCAACATGCAAAATTCAATGGATCTCTCACGATCGGTCCGTGTCGATACGCGCTGACCGTACGCTCTGACCGTACGCTCTCTTCAACCTTCGTCTCGCCTCGTCTCTTTGCTTTCCTTCTTTTCTACCTTGTGTGAAGCAACAACGACAAAGCATTTCCAAGCCCTAGACGCAGCTTTGTGCAGCCTCCTAACTGGTACCATTGCACACCAAGGGCGGATTTTCGAATGTGTTCCTGGAAATGCTACTTATGACTATGTGGATATGCTGACCTCCATCTTTGAATCCTCGTTACTATACCAAAGGATTACTATCTAGCATAAGCCTACTATATAGTGGTCGGTGGTGGCACAGCCTACCTTGCGATAGCTTCTCGCATCTCCATGTTTGCATCAGCAGCCGTTGTGGAAGCTGGCAGACTATATGAGTAGAACAATAGCAACCAATCTGTGAGTCTATACCTTGGCCTCATTATGCCTGTCCTTGGCACAAGCGAAGCATACACTCCCTAATCTCTTGTGGAATGGGGCTTGCTGTCTACTGCACAATCTGCTGCAGGCAATCGTCGCATACACTGTGTAGAAGGCAAAACATTTAGAGGGAGCTCGGTGATCAATATAATGGCTTATCACCGGGGCACTGTTGGTTCATACCAGCGCTGGGGAGATTTGGATGGTGACCAAAGTTACACATTCGACAAGATTCTGCCGTACTCTGAGAGGATGGCCACGCTCATAGCTCCTGAACTTCCCAAACGAAATGCGCCAAACGCGACGGTACAGTGTGACGACTCAACATTCGAAAGCTCTCTTCACGGCCCTCTCAAAGTGTCGTGAGCCAATTTGGAGTAATAGCACTGCAGGCAATCGGGCAGAAACCGAGTGTTGATGGTTTCGGCAGCGGTACATTGAACGGTGAAGCATGAGTGCTCACGACCATCGACTCAAAGGATGCGACAGTAGATAGAACAAAGACCGCTTGCTTCCCTTGATATTGTGAATATCTAAGCTTCCAGTGTAAGCTACTATTGACTGCTAGCCTCTCTATCTGCAGTGATTACGTTTGAGGAACGATAAAAGCTTTTAATTCAGCCAGTTATATCTCACACTTTTGTCATATGTAGTGTAATCTTGGAGACAGTATAGATTGAAACAATGTGATAAGATCTAGGAATATATAAAGTCTAAATATATGGGCCGTAGACGAAAATTGAGTGCGCTAGTAAATGAATATAATACAACGTGAGCAGCTCAGCGAAGAGCGCACAAACTGTTACTCAAGGAAATCTATATCTATAATATTCTTCGCACGTCGAGCGCACTCAGAAATGTGCACAAGACGTTCAAACTCGCCACTCGTTTCGCACATGGCGCGGAAGGCACTATGAGGGTTGCGAAGCAGTACCCAAGGGGCGCCCTGTTCGATAATAGCACCACGATCTAGGACAACGATGCGATCATGGTCTGCGACAGTAGCAAGACGGTGCGCTACTGTCAAGACTGTAGCGTCGAGGCCGCTCAACACGGCTTGCACCAGGGTATCACTGGCGTGATCGATGGAAGCCGTCGCTTCGTCGATAATGAGAATGCGGCTTTGCCGCAGGAGAGCGCGTGCGAGGCACAGCAGCTGTCGTTGTCCCTGGGAAAAATTGGCCCCGGCGTCAACGATGAGAGCCCCTGCGTGCAATTCGCCTTCAGTCGTGCCTGACAGCTGCACGTGATGAAGCACTGCGTCCACTTCTGCATCCGAGTGCTCGTGTAGGGGATCTACATTGGACCGGATGGTGCCAGCGAATAGGCTAGGGTCCTGGGGTACTATAGTAACGGCTTGACGGAGGCGCACTAGCGTGACTTGACTGATATCCACGTCGTCTATTAGGATTGCTCCTTCTTCAGCTTCCAAGGCCCGGAAGAGGGCAAGGCCGAGAGTGCTTTTACCTGCGCCCGTACGACCTACAATACCAACCCGCTCCCCGTGGTGAGCGCGGAAACTGATATTGCGAAGGCACAGATCTAGGTCTGGCCGGTAACGCGCTGAGAAGTGCCGAAACTCGATCACGCCGTTCGAGGGCCAGGTAGCGTTGGGATGGTAGAGCGCCGTGTCTGGGTCTGCCTCTTGCTCTGCGCTCAATGTGTTACCAATACGGTGGACGGAGTTCATGTTCTGCTCGAAATGAGCGTACATACGTATAAGCCAAATGAGATTGTTGGAGAAGCTCATCGCATACGTTAATGAGACGGCCGCCAAGCCGGGGTTGATGTTGTCGCTCAGCAGGATGAAGACACTAGTCAGGACAAACAAGAGGTTTCCCAAAAGCTCAGTGCGGAGAGCTAGCCATCGGTTAGCGGCCCAGAGGTGGATAAAGGGCCGCGATTGCGTGTCTATGCGTTCTGCGTTACTCTCGAGGAATAGCTGCTCGTTGTTGTAGGCTCGAATCGTGACAAGCCCGGTGAGCACTTCACCAAATTGCTGGAATAGTGGACTCCGGCCTCTAGCCTCGTGCTCCTTGAGCTTTCGCGATGAGCGTAGGTAGAACCTAGCTATGCCAAGATAGATGAAGATGATGAAGCAGCCCACGATCAGGAGCTGCGGCGTGGTCCATCCAATGACAACAATGGAAACAATCGTGTCGAGGATAAGACTGACAATGTACATGATAGCAGGCGTCATTTGTTGATCGATAATCTCCATATCTTTACTGAAGCGATTCATGAGCTGTCCAAGGGGGGTTGTATCGAAGAAACGGAATGTCGTGTTTGTGGTGACGCTGAGCAACCTGGCGTGCAGTTTTCGTGACGCCGTTAGCGAACCAAAGGCCGCCCAAGCTTCTCGAATGATCACGAAGCCGATGCCTGAAAGACTGATTATAGCGAGGACGAAGATATGATGCCAAGGATTGGTCGAAGAACTGGAGGGATCTTGCGGCAGCACTTGGCTCGCTATCATCAGGTTATGTTGAGTGATAGGCGCAGAGAGACCGGGATGACTCCGGGAATTGAAGAGCCATATGGCATGTGCGTGAACAGTTTGTCCGAACCCCGCAACATTGATATCGTTGCTCAACATAGACTCGTTAGACCATCGTCCAATCCACAAGGTGGACGCCACACCAGCCATTCGTTCTGCCACGAATAAAAAGATCAAGACCACCCAGAATGGCCAAGCTCCCATGGCAAACAGATAAAGTTTACTAGCCGACCAATCGACGACGCCTGCATCCTCGGCACCTGTGCTGTCCTGGAGTGTAGGTGTATGGTTGTCAGGTTCTACGATGGTATCCTGGCTTCCGTTTGGTGAGGTCAGTCGGGATTGCCAGACCTCCCGCGGCGTCTCGAATGATTCGGGCGCCTGCTTCATCTTCGCCATCTCAGAATCCAATGCATCATGGTCAGCGCAAGGGAACACACCGGCATTCAAGACGTGACGGGGAGATCCATAAGCGATAACACGACCTTTGTCCAAAGCAACCACGAAGTCAGCTGCCGGCATGCAAAGCGCCGTGTTATGTGTAACGAGGACGCATGTACGACCTTGAGAAGGGAGCTCTTTGATGCAGTTTTCGAAGATAAACTGAGCAGTATGTGGGTCCAATGCGCTGAGGCAGTCGTCCAGGAGTAAGGTGCGTGAGTGTGAGTAGATCGCACGAGCAAGGGAAATGCGCTGCTTCTGTCCACCAGAAAGTGTAATACCGTTTTCACCCGTGACAGTAGCGTCACCAGCACTCATACAATGCAAGTCGCGCTCGAGAGCACAGATCTCGATGACGTGGTGATATCGTTTTGGGTCGTAGGGGGTCGAGAATAATATGTTTTCCCGTATAGTCCCATGAAATATCCACGGTGTCTGTGCGACGTAGGCGCGGCTCCGGGCAAAAGGGAATGATAGGTCGCCCCTTACTAGACGCATCTCCCCGAGCAAAGCTAGTAGTAGAGAGCTTTTGCCTGCACCTGTTGGGCCGACGATAACATTGAGTTTTGCTGTTTGAAAGCTGAAGTCCATGTCGTGCAGTTCGAAGGCCATGGACGAATCAGATGCAGTTTCACCGCGCTTGCTCCAGCTAAACTGAGCATGATGGAAGCCCAACATGTGACTATCCGTAGTGTCTTCGATGGTAGTGCTGGCAGGAGGCAAGATATCCTCTACATCCCCTAAAAACTCCTCGATACGCCTCAGAGACACGCCCGCCTCATTGACTTGGGCCAACACATGTCCTACGTTGCCCAAAGGAACACACAGGAGTGTAAACATGGATACGGATGCAAAAGCCAAGGAGGGGCGTAATGTTTTCCCCTCCAACGTCGTGTAGCAGGTGAGAGAGATCAGCGTCATTAGGGCAGGAACAGCGAACCAAGCGGTGTTGAATGCGGCCCATAATACGAAACGATAGCGTAAACCTTTCAGTTCCATACGTCGCGCACCGTTTACTACTGCGCGAAAATGACGTTCCCAGGCGAAGAACTTTACAGTGCGGATGTTCCGGAAGAGATCGTTGGATGCATGAATTCGTTGATCCGTCGACGCCATCATTTTTTCTTGATTGTGGACTAGGCCTTTGCTCAGCGTGATGTTGAAAGGAATCGTGAGAAGCATGACAGAGAGACCTGAAAAGGCACTCCATCCCAGGATGCGGTATAGCATCGCGATGGTGATGATAATCTGCATAGGCGCTTGGATGGTAAGGAGGTGCAAATTAGACATGGCATCACCGATTTTGTAGCTGTCGATGGACATCAGGTTGATGACGTTCCCGGTGCCTAGTTCACCGGTTCTCGAATCGACATCTTTGTCTTCTGAGCTAGATAGGCTGGCGGTAGGTGAGTCGATGGGCAAGGTAATAGTGCCCTCCTCCGCAGCTAACTTTGATCGAACCCATGTCTTCAGCCTTACCAGCATGGTATAGGTTGTGTTTGTGTTTCGGGATGTAGGCGCCGTTTCGTGAACTGACTTTCGATGCAGTGTCAACCGGAACACTTCACCAATCAGCAAAGCGCGTGCCCGGAGACAAAGCTTGTGACCCTGCCAGAGGGCCTGTCCGTCTGCAACCGACTTGGCAAGATCGATCAACGGAAATAGTATGACAAGAAGCCACACTAGATGTTGCGGGTAGCGTCCGGGCTGCTCAAGGGAGCTTAGGATCAGGTTCAAAAGCAGAGCGGGGGCAACGGTGAGTATACCCGCAACGAAGGCCCATGTGCCTTGCAAAATTAATGTATCTCCGAATAGAGACACTAATTTCCATAACAATGCAGCGTCTTTCTTCAGTAATTGGTAGGATGCCAGAATATTTTGGGCTTTGTCTGCCTGGTCGAGATACCGCAGCATGTCTATGCTGATACCCTGGGTATACCCTCTCAGCAACATCGGATCCATCCAGAAGAAGGTAAGGCGGGAAAATACTGAAGCTCGTTGTTCAAGTGATGTCGGTATCGCTCTGTCTGGACTTGTTGTGAAGAGGAGAATGCCAACCAGTATCGTCTTGAGACCAAGGTCAAGTAGAAGTGTGTACAAATCCGGGTATATTCCGCGGTCTAGCAGCATCGAGCGAATATTTATCGCCGCCGAGAGCCACTGAGTAAGATAGATCGTGCCGGAATGCGCCCAGGGTCGTTGTTGCTGCCACCTTGCGTTTTTCATGAGCAGAGGTAGATTCAGGACCAGAACCGCGTAAAACCAGGACACTACCGATGCTGACTGTTGAAAAAGGCTAGATCCGCTAGAGAGCGCTTGTAGGAGCTGGCTGATGTGGATGCTAAGCAACCCGCCAAGCACGAGCAGTTCACCCAGGGCAGCGCCACTCAGCAGCACCGCGGGTTTATCTACGGAAAGGCGTTGCCTCTCAAAGCATTCGAAGCACGTACATCCCTCGAACTCTGCGCTGGCCTCATCCGACGAAGCGCTGACAATCTCAAGCTGTGGTAGATGCTGGGACTCATTGTAACTAGCCCGATGCGCGTTCACACGAATGCTGACTAGCAGACTGATACTTGAGATCAGGGTGATAAAAGCCGGAAAGAGCAAGTTGATGAAGCTTCAGATGTCAGCCAGAGAACAATTGATATCGAAGGGAGATAAATGTGTGAGCAACCTACTTCTCTCGAAAACACGCGGTAAAGTCGTCTTCTTGCCAAATCCGCGATACACAGATCGTATGAACCTTCATCGCGTCTGCAACTGATAATGGGAGGATTATAGACAAACTGGGATGATACGTTCGTCTAGTGTTAGCTGACAATGCATTGCTAGAGGCTCAAGGACAAAAAAAGCGAAGGAGAGAAGGTACAGCGTAGCATAGAAATGAACAGCGAGGGAGCGACAAAGCGTAAGGTTTTGTATCAGAAGCACCAACATGATTGTAAAGAGGGATGAAAACGAATATGTTACATAAAAGGAGCTCGTCCCAGAGGTTCAAATAGACTAGCGATCGATGTTTTGTCAACCAATCAGCTTTTGCGACGATTTTCCGCTGGCGAGTCAGTTGCCATTCTGAGTTCACTAATCTCCCACTTGTTGTACAATATGAAAAGGGCAAGTGGGAAAAGACAAGTCCTGCCATCGGAGACGGTAAGAACGATCTATCCATGAAAATAAGCAGCTTCTTCGGATGATGGAGCAAGGCTCTCTGAAACAAAACGAGGCTGCACAAACAAAATAAGAAGAAAGACTGAAGTAGCAAAGACCCAGCCAAGACGCTATTCTCGTGAAATTGGCCCGATCTACTTAGTATTTGGTGACCGCCACTAGTTTGTGCACATCAGCAGTTGGAAAAGGCAAAGGGTGGAAGCAAAAAGGAAAAGGAAAAGAAACAGGAAACGAAACTTCACTGAGAGCACAGCTGAAGCGATACATAACGACAGGTTTATCGTTGTATCAATGATGCTGATTAGCTAGCATATCTAAGCATCTGCGTGGTAATGTGAGCGTAACAACGCCTATCCTGCTGACCACATCCTGCAGAAGTTTGATGAAGAGAAGACATGTGAGACTGACTCTTGAGTCAACCATTCAAAGAGATCTTTCGGAAAGCTCAAAATACCGAGTACTTACAATCAAAAGGCGGGCTATGTTGGCTAAGAGCATTGAGTATCGAGAAGGCCTGTTTCAATGGCAGTAGTGGCTATGCCAACAGCTTAAATATCCACACAGGGCGCCGTGGCAATGGTTGATGCGCTCAATAGGCTGCTTAGTGAGCTGCAGATATGGATGCTTTGAAAACGTCTTTCTTTGTGTGCAGTCGCGGGCGGAGCCCGTATTTGGGTAACAAGAGCAGACCAAGATTTCATACATATATGTACCATCCGTATTGCAGACCGACGCGCCGGTCGTAGCTGGATCTACTAGCTGTGAGAATAGGGGAACAGGGTGACGGAGTCCACAAGGAAAATCTAGATGGTAGCAACCAAGGTACAAGTGGTGAGAACATCAACGTCGCGAAGTCGTGCACTGATCAAGGTGCAGAAGGACCTAACTGCGCTCAAGACGGCGCTGACGAGGAAAAGGGCATTGGTTCTAGAATCACCACGTTCTTAGCAAAAGAATGTGTGTGTATGACATAGAGAGTAGCCTATTATGTAGCGAAAAGAGATGAAGTCATTCACATGCCGTCTCCAAGCACGCTTCCAATAATGTAGAAGTGGAGGAAGAGGAGAGTCTCTCGAACGGGAATTCAGTCTCCGAGCAGGTCGAAGAGGGAGGAGAGAACCCTCCACCGGGCATATCTGATGTTGCTATGGAAGCAGACTATGAGGCTACGCAACGGCCATGTCTCGTGCAGATGGGGTTAGCGAAAAAGCTGTGGGAATCATGATCAGCTTCAGAACGCAAGGCTGGAGATTGCAAAGTGCCACACAAATGGTGAGGATACTGAAATCGGCATAGCCCGCGAACAAAGTAACGCGCACGTTACAGCGTCACCATGTTGCCGCGGGGACATTGCCGTTGGGGGTCGCAAGTTCAGGGCCGGCCATGGCGTAGCCGAGGCTATCGAGGGCTATGGCGAGCATGGAGCACAATCGCACCGATTGCCAGGCGCGTGGTAGAGATGTGGGCTTGGCCATCACGCTGTGGAGCGCTGGCAGCAAGCGCGTAGACACAGGCAACAGGGATTACCCCTTTGTACATGACATGGGCTAGGTGACTTGTATACTACCCGACCGATCAGATGCACATCCTGTGCTGGTCGTGGGTCGTCCCGCCGTTCCACGTCGTAGACTCTTGCCCGCGCAGTCGGCCGGGCAGGTACCCGTAGGCCTTGTGCACACACACATCGCTTTTTCGACGGCCTAGACGGTCTCCTGTATGTCGACTGCGCATCGTGGGTGACTGGGGAGGTAGGCAAGCAAGCGGATCGCCCAAACCTCTTCATTGGCTGGCCAGAGCAAGCACCCCAGACCTGATACGTTGGCGCTAAAGTCTCGGGACACAGCCCGTGAGGCGTGCGCTAGAGTCGGGTTAACTAAGTTAGGCCCGCGTAGGGCGTACATGGCATAGATATCGACGTTCAACAGATCGATCTGGTGCTTCTTGTGGAACCTTAGCAGCACGGCTTGAGCCGCTAATCTCAGGGGATCCATTTGACCAAAAAGCACCCGCATCATCCGCACTCCGGGCCGAAGGTGGAGCATCCCATCCCATGATGGGATTGGTGCAGTAGGAAGGCTCACGTCGGCTAGCCAAACTTTGAGCGCATTGGTTCGGTGGCGACGGTTGGGGCCGCTCTGGGAGCTTGATCAACCGCCGCCACAGCCGTCCTGGTACGCCAGCATGCCACGCGCTGACACATGTGTCAGAAACTCCTGGGGTTGCTTCTCCACTAATTGGTTCCCAACCACGCGGAGGTACTATTCTTATCCAAGAATGCCGATACACGTCGAATCCCATCTTCTTCGATTCCAACAACGAACCTTTCGTTTCGTCTCGTATGCAGCAGCGGTTCCATCAGCTGCGGGTCACCAAGTCTGCCCATATGCTATTGCCTACGCTACTTCCAGACGTAATCCTTTTTCAACCTGTCTCGATGTCTTAAATTCATATCCCCAAGACAGCAGTGCTGCCGAATAACTAGCGTCTATGCCCCACCACACCAACTTCGTCTACAAGCAAAAGCAACACTGCTCGGCAACCTGTATTCTGCCGTGTCACCATGACTCCTGACCGATCAACAAAGGCCACATGAGCAGTCGTACTTCTTGCATTAGCACCCACACTCACGCTATGCGGGCCCATTTTCCACTTTTGGAGATATTGTGGCCGCTGCATCGTTTTGCTGCGCATCAGTCACAAGGCACCTCTCAACTTGTACAGTATGGGAAAATGCTTCACACCTTTTTAGCCTTCGGTGCGACACAGATACGAGGCTTTGCAGTGGAACCATTCGTCCTGCATATCATCATCTAGCAACAGACGCATGCACGACATTGAGTAGCTCCGTGGTTGTCATGCATGATCACGCAATCAAAGCCGTTTCTTGCCAAATTGAACCCTGTGCGAAGCCTAACGGTGGGCGCTAAATGTCGGTCTCTCTCAACGCGCAAGTTTTCGTATGGAAATTTTCTTTGACTGAGTTATGTGGCATGTAATCGAACGAGAATATTTGTTCGATTCTTTGTTCCCACTACAGCTTGCAAGACCTATACAGCTGTCGTAGATACTGTTAGAATCAAGACGTGTTTGCTTCGCGGATGCGGATAGAAACGAGGTTTCAATGTCTGCAACATTTCTTGTTCAATTGTACTGTCGGCGATATATGCTACGTTCTACATGATAGAAGGATAAACCTTGTCCAAAGGTTCTATTTATCTGACCTCTTATCTAGTGTTCAAGCTTCTAATTACATAGCCAGATGGATACAACATCATTTCATGACCGTCCCGCCCAGTCTTCACCATCGCTTATGCCTCTTGATGTCTTTTCCAGTGTAATTGTGTTCAGTGTAGTAGTCATGAACAGAGAAAGTGTGAAAAGGCTCGCTGCCGCAAAGAAGCACATTCTGGCTAATGCGATTCCGCCATACTGCATCCCTGTAGCGAACGTCGTGCTCCAGAGAGTGGTTCCAGCGAGACCAGCCATAGCCTCTACCATGCTGATGGCCGTGTACATTCTTTGAATCTGTCTTTCGTCTTGCAAAGAAGCGGTCACGAAAGATCTCAGAGAGTCAGGCAACGCTGCTCCCAAGTTGTAGATCGCCAAAGCTACAATGTACAGCCATCGGGTTGGAGCGGTGCTGACCATGATCAGACCAATAATATTGCAAATCAGACTGGACTGAATCGCCCAATGATCTACCATTCGCTGCGATGATAAGCGTGGGAGCAGATAAAGCTTGTTGAAGTATGGCAGGGAAAGTAACACGCCGCCATTGACCAGAATTTGGACCGCCGTGACGGCATTCACCTCCGCAAACGTCCAAGAGAAGCTTTTGGAAGCCCATTGTGGGAGTACGACTCTGACGCAGATTGCTGTTTCGTAACAGAAGTAGATGAGTAAGCTCAATAATGCCACTCGGTCTCGGAGTAGGGCCATCAAGACCTGTGATGACTGGTATCCCTCAACTCTGGTCGTCTTCAGTGCCGTCTTCAGTGACTGTTTCCAGGACCGAGGTGGCTCAGCTTCCATGGCGTCGGGCTCAGCCGGTTCTACGTCTGTGGATTGCGCGATAGGCATATAAGGAGATGCAACAAGGCTCGAAGTCAGCAAAGTGGCTAGCCAAGACCGCTCCTGTAGCAATGGGACGAACAGCAAGGCCAGGACGCAAAAGCTCACACCGAGAAAGCAAAGTAGCCACACATTTCTTGTGAGCAGGATCGCTCCCAAGGAAGTGCCGATGAAAGACATGACCATGAGAAGAGTGCTCAATCGATAGAGTTTCCCGCTACTAGATGGTTGTCAGTGGGTGCGTGGGAAACGTCTATACTGAGTATGCTCACAGAGCATCAGGCAAGACTCTCTCGGCCAGATGGATGTATAGCAAAGCATTCCGAGCGGGTGCGCCTCCACTGGCTAACTCAAACAAACCGGTCAGCCAGATCATACGAACATTGAAGACTCCGGGCAGTAACGCTGAATTGACTTGTCAGCAATTTGGTTCGATACATCATGGTGTTTCCATCAGACCCAGGAACGTACTAACGATGGTAGAGTAAAACGCGGCACCACACATCATGAAAACATTGATGGCAATGATCTTGCGTATACCCATGGTAGGAGCCAGACGGATTGTCAATGGAGTGCCCAGGAGTCCTACAAAAGATTTGAAGTTAGTCTCAAAGTTTCCAGTTTAGATGTCCATGCACTTCTCTTACCACCAAGTAACATGCACACTTCGAACATGCCAATGACCATTGATAACTCAGCTTGAATGCCGTCGAGCTTGCATTGCTGCTCGGCAACTCGCCCGTCGGGAGCGAGGATTGCAGGATCGTGGATGGCGTAGTATCCACGGCATATCGCTTGTTCAGCCAAAAATAACCTGGCACTTCGTAACATGGCGTTGCCAACCGCAACTGCGGCAAGCAACGCGACAGCTGGCCAGATGCGAGCCATGTTCTAGGTTTCGAGCAAAGCGTAGGCGAGGTTCTGTCTCGATGGTATATGTAGAGCTGCTCTTCGATGTAGTTCTGGAACTTCTTGTACGTACAATAGTGAGTAGATCTTGCGCAACGGTTTCTCGTCTATCGGTTCCGCGTTGGGCCGAATGTGGGTGAACGTGGCATGTAACGCCCTCAGACTTTCACCGATATCCGACCCAAAAACAGGGACTGATATAGGCTTCAGAGCCAGCGCGCATGGTATTTTCGTTTTTGCCGCTGTCGGCTAACGGCCACCGTCCTCACCCTCCACACTAGCAAGGGGCGGGTCACCCGTTATTGTCAGGCCCTACGGATGAAACAAGTAATGATGCCTTTGCTTCAGAGTTTTTGCACATTGTGATCTTGATAAGCAAGCCTGCTGCTTAATGCACGAAGAGGGTGTTTGGATTCGCTGCTCACACCCGTTGATCGACTCTCATACAGGCGCTATGCCCCAGAAGCTATGTCCCATTGGTCGGCAAGGGGCAAACAGGTCAGTTCTAATCACTATTGGCAATCTCGCATACATTGTCGAGAAACACCGATGTGCACTACCTTGACAATTTCGATGTTGTAACGATCTGCAATCTACACTGAGGGTCATTCCGCATTGGTGGCTGACCCAGGTCAACGTACCGTCGTACTCTGTGGCTGGTGTGGGCAACGTGTCATTGCGCTCTGCAGCTGACCTTGGACAACGATGATCACAACCCTGCGCTAATCCTGGTGGGAGTTCGCGATTGGGGCTGTGCTAGAACAAGAATCTTAGAGAGGAGGCAACACCGCACCACTACAGGGCTTGCATGTGATAATGCATGTCGCTTCGCTAGCTTACCGTAGCCTGCACATGAGCAGTAGCGACTACACAGATAATCGTCTGCATATTTTCAAGCGGGTGGGTGGTTTGTCCCGCTGCGTCTTAAGATTAAGTTCATCTTGCCGGGCGCAGCCGTCGGCTTTTCCGTTCCGCCCCGCCCCTTGCTCAAAATGGAAACGTCACAGCGAGTATCCAACACTTTGCGCTTCTTCCACCAACTTTCCTCGATACTCAAAATGCTGCCTTTTCCATCAGATCCTAAATGGTAATTTAACAATGCAATAGGTCACACTGTAGTCTTCACGACTTTGAGGTTTTCTTGGCGATATGATGTCTATCAAGGCGGTAGCTTGCCCGACCGAGTGAGGACCCATATGACGCTTCGACATTGGGCGTAGCGCTGAGCAAATCAGCTTTTGAAGATGGCTTGTGTGATGAGCAAAGCTAGGTTTAAGATCACGCTTACGTAGTTAGAGGTACTGCTCAAGCAACTAATGAGATCGGTGAGCAGTCGCTACAACGGGCAATCCGCCGCGTATGCACAACATATAGTAAAACTTCTGTTCATCACATATCGCCTAAGTACTATTGTTGACCCATAGCCGAAACTAGATTCATGTTGAAGATGCAGTACGCACTTGTGCTGCAACATTTCGCGCATCAACTTGCAGACGGGTCAAGACTTGCCGCGCATGCGAGCCTGTTGTCATAGTGTTAACCATGGTGTAAAATGTACACTTTCCTGCAAGCCCAGCGTCATCATCACAGTGAAGTGTTCAATGCGCAGCGAGCTTGGCGACAAGTACCTGCCCACCTCATCACGCTTGATTGCTTGCTTGCCAATATGGGGCGGCTAGCTGGCCGTCGGCGCGTGAGCGGTAGAGCGTGCGATTCGTTATTCACGCAGTCAAAGACAATGGAACGATTACATTCGTGGATTCTGAATAACTCTCGTAAGACACTTGGATGACATATCTACATTGATGCGCCTGCTTTCGACAACCCATCAATAGGTGTCACTTCGAATGTTCTCCAGCGAATACTAGTCTATCATGGCCGTACAAGCACGCCTCGAGCTATTATTGACCTTTGTGGTGGTCATCTCTATTAGCATTGCTGTCCGAAGAAGATATTTTCACCCCCTCTCCAAGGTTCCTGGGCCGTTTTGGGGATCAGTAACGTCCCTCTACCATGCATACCATTACATAGGCGGCAACCACCACCAGCTTCACCGAAGTCTCCATGAGAAGTATGGTACGTGTTCGCATCCCAGTCGAGTTTGTTTCCAACTCGTCTCGCTCGCAGAATGAAGCATACTGAATCAAACTCAAGGCCCCGTGGTGCGCTATGGACCTAGCCGGATCATAGTCTCCGATCCCACTATGCTTCCTGGAATCTACCACATGAAGTCCAACAAATCAAAATTTTACGACTCTACCCTGAACGAGGCCTCGGACAGCTGTTTCTCCGAGAAACATCATACCCCTCATATCGCAGCGCGGCGCTCCTTGGCCCACGCGTATAGCATGGCCAACGTAAAGGCTCTCGAGGGGCAGATTCAACAAGTCATCGATACGTGGGTGACGCGGCTCTGCACGCATGAGGAGAAGCCCTTCGTACTATCTGATCGAGTACTTTGGTTGGCATTTGATGTTGTCGGAGTCATGGTATTTGGCGAGCCTTTTGGCTTTGTCGAGGAATGGACTGACGTCCGATCAATGCTGGAGCGATCGAGCAAGTCCAACACCTCCGGCAGATATTTGGAGTACTTCAACCTCATCCCAGCGCTGAGTGGACTGGTAAGGAAAACACGCATAGGAAGATTGTTGTTTCTCCCTTGGCCAACGGATCAGGTTGGGCTTGGCGTGATGAAAGCGGAGCGTGACGCGGCTTGGGTTAAGTATTTCGAACACAAGCCTGTGGCTTCACCACACTGTCTTCTCAGTCAGATACTGGGAAAAAGGACCGACACGAAACCTAACTTTCTGTTGAGCGATGATCGAATCAAGACAGAGCTTCTCATCGCCATCCTGGCCGGAACGACTACAACTGCCAGGGTACTCAACTCGGCATTGATAAACATCGCAGCACGGGAAGAATGCAGCATGCAGCTTTACCAAGAGATCTCAGCTTTACCCCGAGGTGGCCGCGAAGTCAACTATGAGCTCAGCGGGAGCCTCAGCTATCTCCGATCATGCGTAAAAGAAGCCTTCCGCGTCTCTGCTGCCCCCACACAGTTCCCGCGCGTGGTTGGGCACTCGCAGAACGTGGAACTGAATGGTATCCGGCTGTGTCCAGGTACCGTAGTGTCTAGCTCAAGCTACATCATTTCCAGAAATGAAGCACTGTACGGTTGTCAGCTTGACAAGTTCCTACCCGAACGATGGGTTGAGGCGACTGAGGAGGCCACGAAAGCGAGAAAGAAGTACGATTTTCGTTTTGGATACGGTGCACGGACATGCTTGGGCAAGAACTTGGTAGAAGTGGAAATCCACAACGCGGTCTTTGAAATTTTTCGCCGTGCAGATGTCAGGGTGCACGATCAACAGAAAGGAATTGTTTCGATGGCGCTTCGCGAGACCAGATGTGCATAGGGGACAGAAGAAGGAACGCAGATGTCCATCAGGGAACAGGGAACTGGCAGCAGCCAGGATCTTCTAGCCGCCCAATCATCTACCTCACCCATCCATTTCAACTCCATCCGCATCACCAAATATTCACCTATTCGCACTTGCACATTTTCCAAAGTAAAATAATTGCTTGCTTTTGAGATACTTTGCGCAGTCAGAAAGCAAAACACGAGGCTGTCTTCAAGCAAGCCACGGAGTTTCACTCAATACTGGCGTGAGATACGTTGTAACCTCGAGCTGACCATCGGCCGTAAACATGATACTCAAGTATGACTGCAAACCTCGCGGCATGCCCGTGTGCATCCCGTTGGTTCCATTGGTTCCATTCGCATGCACGCCATTTGCACCTTTCACGCTTCGTCCCTTCGCTCTGTCTGGGCCATGGGCAGTGCCTCTATCTCCTAGTCGCGGTAAGGCTTCCAGAAAAAGGTCCGCAAACTTCCCTCTCCCGTTGTCTTTCATCCACTGAGCGACGCCGTCCGCCAGCTGCTGCTCCTCTCGACCGTAGACATAGAGCGGCAATTGAACCTTGACATTAGGAAGATCCCTTCCGGGCGCTATGTCAAAGTAGAAACCGCACGCGGGATACACCAGTGGCACTTTAGCCGAACTCTTGTACACAAGATCTTCAAAGCGGGCATTGATGGGCCAGTCTTCATCATCTGGGAAATCCAGCGGCAGACCCGTGACGGCTGCTAGGAGCGTACGCAAAGACTCGA
The DNA here is from genome assembly GCF_907166805.1 of Alternaria atra. Taxonomy (NCBI): domain Eukaryota; kingdom Fungi; phylum Ascomycota; class Dothideomycetes; order Pleosporales; family Pleosporaceae; genus Alternaria; species Alternaria atra. The sequence continues at coordinate 382,971 of NW_025091334.1, forward strand.
TTTGCACTGCTGAGACATCTTTGCGGTGGTTAAGCGTCATGATGGTGTGAATCGTAGAGAAGCGTACGTGGGGAGTACGAAAGTAGAGCTTGATCCGCGAATTGGGCGCAGAGATGCAGTCGATACCAAGAATTCTAGCAGATGAAAGTCAGAAGATATGAAAAGGAGGGACAAAGAAGTGAGACTGAACACGTACGCAGGCGTAAGGAGTTGGCCCTCAGGGTCACTATTCAGGAACTCATATAACACAGTCGCGGATGCACTAGCAGGACAGACCTGGGAGATGGCATCTTTGTACACTTCAAGGGGAATCTCTCGCGTGCCGAGACGACGGGATTTGAGGTATACTTTGATGTTTACCCCGGGCTCGACGAACTCAGCGGCAACCATGACGGTCGTCGTGATTTGATTATTATCTTGCTCCTGCGCATAGCGGTGTTGATCGTGGTCGAAGAGCGTGGCAAGGAAGTGGTTTGTCCAGGCAAGGTCAACGCTGGGAAACGCGCTTGCAATATGATACAGCAAGTCTCGCGATGGACCTTGATTCAGGGGGTCCTTCGGCGAGCCGCTGAACCTGTCTACAGCCTCGAATGTGTAGCGGACTTCAGGAGCTCCAGTGGCCGTGTTCCACTTCCAAGAGTATTCGACTGGAGGGCCCTGAATCGTGTTGACCGTCGGCCAATGAAATGTGCCATCACTGGCGGGTGCTGGTCCAAAGTACGGAACCTTGAGTAGATTTAGCACACGATCACCAGCTTGCAGACAAGACTGTGGCCTACAACTCGATGATGATGAAAGAGTAGAGCCTCATATTGCTTCTCCACGGGGTATTGAGCCGCTTCGAGGAGATGTGCAAGGTGCAATCCGGTATAATTCCACCAATAATCACAATCAGATTCGCGAGACGGCAGCAAAGGCCGCAAAGACTCCCAGGCCTTGGTGGTAGGACCCATTGTGCTCGGCTTTATGGAGATAAGAAGATAGACTGTCGAAAGTCCGAAATATACCAAGGTACAGTATTGGATGCTATTGAGGACGACAGCAATGGAAACCAAGTCCTTTCTTACACATTCTTATCATTTGTGTGGTACGACCGTGCGCTTCGATCATCTGCCAGCAATGGATGTGTGCCTACCTCCGGCATAACCTTGACCGCCATTAATGGGTGGTAGGTTGGTGGACATCCCGCAGGATGTGGGCCCCAATTATCGTGATTATGATGATTGGCGTCGTTAAGGCGTCACTTCTCTCCATTCAGACGAAAATGTACTCAATCTGTAATGTGCGTAATCTGCATAGTTACTTGCATGCAGTAGTGTTTCTACACTTTGTGCAGTAGTTTCTGGTAGCGTTATGCAGTATAGGATAGTTGTATGCAGTGATGTCTATCAGCTGAATGCAGGACGCCCGACAGATATATGCAGTAGCGTATGCAGGCCAAGTGTACTGGGTATTCGTACTAGTGTATGTTCGCTTCATATGGTGGTGTCGTAATATAAGAAACCATGTCGGCGCTAACTATAAGGTTTGCTTTTGCTCTCCAAGATATGACTTTTCGTAAGTCCTACATCCTCCCTTCCTGCACGCCCTTTACTTTCATCGAGCCAATGATATGGTGCAACACAGCGAAACGACGGACAACCGTGGGCTTCTCCATACCATCTTCGAGAGTCAGGTTTCCTCATCACCAAATCGAAATGCCATCCAGACATACACTCTTGGATCATGCCAGACTATCACCTATCATGAACTGAACTCGGAAGCAAACATGATAGCAAGGCAGATCCGATCCACCAAGTTACCGCAAGTGATCAGATTCGCTATATGCATGGACAAAGGGCCGAATCTTGTTGCGATCATTCTCGCCGTCTTGAAGTTAGGTTGTGCCTGGTCACCAATTGATCCAAAAGCTCCAGTCAAACGCAAGATTGCAATACTACAAGAGCTTGGCAGCTGCCACCTCTTGGTAGCACCGGAATACGCAGCTGACTTCCAGCACTGCCCATCGTCCACGAGCATCTTCGTCTGGGACGATTTGATATCGAGAGCTGCAAGTGTTCAAGACGGTGACAACTTGCAAGGAGTCGATTGCAACCCAGATAGTCCTTGTCACATCTTATGGACCAGCGGGTCTACGGGAGTTCCCAAGGGTCAGTTTAAATCTCCAGTGCCCTCTTTCTTTGTCAGTCGACTGATACAAACACATATCAGGGGTGGTTATTTCCCACCAATCCGTTGCAAATAATGCATCTACTTTGGCACAACTTTTCCGTCTGGGAGAAAACACCCGAACTCTTCAGTTTGCACATTTCACGTTCGATGTATTTGCTCTGGATATATTCATGTCACTTAGCGTCGGTGCTTGTCTGATCATGGGAGAAATCTCCGAGATGATCACTGATATATCATCGTTCATGATCTCTACGCAAACGAGCTACGCGCAATTAACTCCATCAGTAATCCAGTTGTTGGATCCAGAAACAATGGATCTCAATGGTAGCCTTCGCATCTTAGCCAGCTCTGGTGAAGCTATGACGGAAAGCATCATTAGTGTGTGGGCAGGTAGACTACAGCTCTTCAACTGTTATGGCCCGACTGAGACGGATGTTGTCACTGCTCATCGAATGACGGCGGAAACTTCGCCGCATTGTATTGGAAAGGAGCTGGCTGGATGCAAGGTATCGATCAGAGATGACCAGGGCATTGAATTACCTCAAGATACTATCGGGGAGATTTGTGTGTCAGGGATTCAAATCATGACTCAATACCTAAATGCGTCGAACACAGTGCACTGGCATCTAGGACGCCCGGAGGGACGGGTATACCGCACCGGCGACCTAGGAAAGGTCGTATGTAGTGGAGATATCTTCTGCTTCGGCCGCAGAGATCACCAAGTGAAGGTACGAGGCAACAGAGTCAATCTGGTCGAGATCGAGGAGACTATTCGGTATGTATCGGACGTAAAATCCATTTCTGTGCTGCTCCCGACCGCTGGTCTTCTCCAAGGTCAACTCTGTTGTTTTCTGCAAGCCAGCCTGAATGAATGCACTTTGCATCACGAAGCAGGGTCTTCGCTGCAGCCCAACACTTCAGAAGAAGCCATACGTGTGACCGAGACGGCACTAGAAGAGTTGGAAAGGTCATTGCCGACTGCGGCAGTCCCGACAAGTTGGTGGCTTCTCCAAGCTATGCCGCTGACCTCAAGCGGGAAAGTGGATCGTCAGACCTTATTAAAATGGCTAGAGTCCTCCACTCAATCTGAACTTCAACTTCGAACGCATCCCGCAGTATTTACGCCATCTCCATCTCCATCTCCGTCTCTATCTGACAGCAACACGGACACAAGTGTGTTGGGCTTGGGCGGACCTGAGCAAACAATCAGGTCGATCTGGGCTGAGTTACTGGATATGGACGATATCAAGATCCCAGCAGAGCGGCCATTCTTCGCCATGGGCGCTCATTCTCTCCTGGCTGTCAGGCTGGTCGCAGCGATACGGGCTCACGGAGTTGCTTTCACCATGCAGACGCTTCGAGATGCCGACACTATCAGGAAGCAAGCCATTCTACTCGCCCATTCCGAGAATCGAGTCAAGCCAGCGTCAAGATGTAAGGCAGAGATCCCTTATACCCTGATAGGCGCCGAAATCGACCGTCGCCAACTGATGGAAGCGGCGTCCAAGGTCTGCTCTGTTCCAATGGGATCCATTGATAACATCTATCCTTGCACGCCGATGCAAGGCGGACTCATGGCTGCATCGCTACAGCATCCAGGATTATACGTTTGTGACATGATTCTGGGTACGAGGGATCAGTTAGACCGACCTGCCTTCGATGTCGCCTGGTCACAACTTGTCGCTTTGGAACCCATCCTTCGGACGAGGATTGCAATGTTTCCTGACTTTGGCATGCTCCAGGTGGTCCTGAGCCCTGAACATTGCGTCGATCTGGCGGCGAATCGCCCGTGCGATATGGGATCAGGATCGCGATTATGGCATTACGTATGCAAAGAGTCCACCATTCATTTACGTATGCATCACTCAATCCTGGATGGTGCACAGGTATCGCTCATGCTTGGAAAGCTTGGTAATCTCTACAGCAAGTGCATACACAACAACGAGCTCCGCCTGTCTCAACTGGTTCTCGATAGTATGCGTGGCACTCCCTATACCCATTTTGTACACTCAATCTTTCAAGATGTTCCTTCAGGAGTTACCAGGGAGTTCTGGCTCGATCACTTGAGGAAACAATGTGCGACAGACTATCCGACGGTCATTTCGAGTGTTCCAAAGCACAGTACAGGTGGTACACTCAGTTGTACAATCCAATGGGATTATCGGAAGTTGGCCGCCGAAAGTGAGGTTCCTCCAGGCGCACTTCTGGGAGCCTTGTGGTCACTCGTGTATAGTGGCTTCGCCGATGCTCCTTCTGTTGTCTACGGAATGGTTCACTCGGGTAGAGATGCTCCTGTAGATGGCATCGAAGAGATCGTCGCTCCGACTATAGCGATCACACCTATGGTAGCCGCAGTTGACCCTAATTTTAAATTCGTCGACCTCGCAACAGCTCATCAAAAGGCCGTGTCCGATATGACTCCGCATCGGCATTTCGGGCTCCAGCACATACAAGCGCTAGGATCCAATTATAAGGCAGCTTGCGACTTTCGCGCGCTTCTTGTAATTCAGTCAGAGATTGATTCATCATTGCCTGACGGACCTTTGATTTTAGAGAGTGTCTCGGAGCCTCGCTACGATTATCCTCTCGTTGTCTCCATAACGATGAGAGAGAACCAAACGGTGGTAATCGAGATTACGTACGAGGAGGTCGTCATATCCACAGAAGTAGCCCGATGTATACTCGATCGCCTTGAGGACGTTAGCAAACAGCTCGAGGACTTCGGTGTCCACCAAACTGTGGAATTTCTCCAAAATCCATCCCAAACTCAACTTGAACGCATTATCGCATCGACTAGCGCAACTGCCGCCATGGAAATGCATGTTCAGGACATATTCTATGCATCTGCTCACAAAGCTCCCCAAAACCCCGCAATATTCGACCAAGAATTGGGTGTGTCCTTGACATACTCAGAGGTTGAGCGGTTATCCAAGTTACTGGCACAAGACATTGTTCAAAGCGGCGTCGAGCCCGGCTCGGTTATTCCAATTTGCATTGGCAATAGCGCTTACGCAGTACTTGGGATCTTGGCAATCCATCAGGTTGGGTGCGCCTATGTTCCTATTGACCCCGAGCACCCAATGAAACGTCAAGATTTCATCATTGGACAGGTCAATGCGAAGATTTTGCTTTGTACATCGCATGCATGTGCAAGGTATGCTCATCTTGCGGGCCAGATCATCAACGTGGACGAAGTCGTCTCAGTATCATCCGAACAAGCTTTAGTATCAGCAGATCGAGCAGTAGACGAATGTAATATCGTCGGACCAGGCGCAGTTGGGAGCAATATGTCAGAAGACGGCAAATTCCAAGTCAGGTCTTCGGGCAGCCCAATGGGGAAACCAACAGACACTGCGTTTGTCCTTTTCACTTCTGGTAAGAAAGCAAAGAGCAGACGGCCGACGTGATAGTCTAAACATTCAGATTACACGGCGTAGTCAGCACTTCTTAAAGCTCTATAAGCAAACGCTGACATCTCCACTTATAGGCTCCACTGGCCTGCCAAAAGGCGTAGAGCTCACGCATCAAAACATTGCAACTGCTGTCCACAGTCTCATTGATTCATTCCACCTCAAAGAGGGCGTGCGTATAATCCAGCTTACGACACTTACTTTTGATTTGAGCCTCTTAGAGATATTCGGCTCATGGGCGCGTTGTGGGTGCATTTGCATTCCCTCCAAAGATTCACGCGTAAACAGAATCTCGGAAGCTCTGAGAGAGATGCAAGTGGATACTGTCGTTGCTACTACTACTATAGCGAGTCTGTTACGAGTCAAGGATGCATCGCAACTTCAAACTATGGTCATCGCGGGCGAGCGACTTAGCAGAGAGATCGTGGACCGTTGGGCTGCTCGATTACGACTGTACCAATGCTACGGCCCTACCGAGGGTGGTATTTCAGTGACGTCGACAAGAGTTATGCCCAATTGTCCTGAGCTACAGAACCTTGGACCTTCGTTGAACGCGAGAATTTGGATCCTTAACAGTGATCGCAAACCTATCCCCTCAGGCTATCCCGGAGAGATTGCAATTTCGGGACCAACGATAGCCCGCGGGTATTTCGGGGATCCAGTCAGGACAGAGAACTCCTTCGTCACCATAATGCCGTCTGGAGGCAGAGAAACAGAACAGATGGTATACTTAACGGGTGACATTGGACGACGAACAGGCGATGGAAATGTTATATTTCTTGGGAGAAAGGACCACCAAGTGAAAATTAATGGCATCAGGATTGAAATAGGCGAGATCGATGACAACATTCTTGATGCCGCATTTGACATCCGCAGCGCGGCTGTCATACATGTTTCGAATAAGCTTGTGGCTTTTCTCGACGACGGAAAGGGTGCAGCTGTAAACGAATCAACCATCTTTCACGAATTGACCCCCGATCGAGAGGCCACGGTTGCAGCTATCCAAGTTCATCTCAAAGCTCGATTGCCAATCTACATGCTCCCATCACGGTTTATCTTCATTAAGCATTGGCCAAAGACATCGAATGGGAAGACCGACCGCAACGTGCTCATCGCAGCATATGGAACTGAACATTCCAAAACCCCTTCGTATGCGAAGAGCAACACTGGAAGCCAGGAGACTGGATCTCATGACATTTCAGGTCACAGAGAGTTAAGTGGATCCTCTTGGTTTAAGCATACGCTTCAGGGTGTGCTTGGCCTACCTCGAGATTTCGATATCGACCCATTCGCTTCATTTTTCGAGATAGGAGGGGATTCATTTGCTGCGATGAAGTTTGTTGCTGCAGCTCGTGCGGACAACATCGACATTTCAGTCCATGACATCTTCCGCAATCCAACTCTAAGTGCTATACGGGACCGTATGTTCCACAATGCTCCTGAGTCGACAGAGCGCCTTGCGCAAACCAGTACCGATTTTCAGAAGTTCCTGCTGAAAGATTTCGTCGATCCACAAGAGATTGAGAGCCTTACCGGGCTCACTATGAATCTTGTAGACGACATTTATCCGTGTACCCCATTTCAGGAAGGCGTGGCTGCACTCGCGTTACCATCTACCGGTCTCTACGTGACCCGGCATGTATTTGCACTTACTCCATGCGACGAGATCCGCTTCAAAGCAGCTTTATCGCTTGTAATCGAGCGTACTGCTATCCTAAGGACAACTATTGTGGCACTCAAGGCTCTGGGAGTTCTACAGTTGGTGATGGCCCCGGAGGGTCCGTTATCACCACCGGTCAGACTTCACGCCGCTCTCGCAGATTTAGTTTCTTCAGCAGTACAATTGGAGGACCAATATCTTTTCAACTTCGATCTCGTCGTGCATAACGGGTTAGTCAACACGTTTGCGGTGACCATGTCACATGCAGCCTATGATGGATGGAGCCAAGAGATTCTGCTGGATGATATTTCCAAGGCTTACTGCGAAGGATATTTGCTACCTCCCTTAGCCAATTTCGCCTCGTTCATCTCTTATCAACATCAGAACTTAAAAGATCCCCGAACAAAGCAATTCTGGGCATCGTATCTTTCCGAAGCGCAGAGCACATCGTGGCCGCACGAGCCGCGCTGTGGTACTGTGTCTGTTTGTGCTGATCAGCGTCGTTCATCTACAGCAAAGATCTCGTGGCCTAACCAAAGAAGACTGAGGCCTGCCATACTTCGTGGTGCCTGGGCTCTCCTTCTCGCAAAGTATGAGAATACAAGAGATCCGTGCTTTGGCACGATCTTTTCTGGCCGAGCCAATGATTTCCCACACATCGAATCAGTTCGAGGTCCAACCATGTCTGCCGTTGTTATGCATATCCCACTAAGCCAACAGGAAACTGTCGCAAACTTTGTGCAACGACAGCACGAAAATTTTACGACCATGTTGCCTCACAGCGCCTACGGTTTACAGAACATCAAAAAGGTCTCCGAGGATGCCGCAAATGCATGCGAGTTCCGTACGATGCTAGTTGTACAGCCTACGGACATCTCGGAGCCAAATTCTAGACGGGAGATAGCGTTCGATTTGATTGAGGAAACTATGTCCGGAGGGTACGCTGTCACCGTCGAATGTGTCCCGACACATGGAGGAATCAAAATTTCCATTTCGTACGATTCTGCATGGGTCTGCGACGAGGAGGTAGATCGACTGGCTGAGCAGTATCTGCATTTGGTGGAACAGATTTCAATCCGTGTGCATGATGATTCAACCATAAACGATATCGATGTAGTCTCTCCACAGGACCTCGAACAAATCCAGCGATGGAACGCTTCCGAGTTGAAACCTCAAAAGAAGAATCTTTATGGACTTTTCGAAGCGGCAGTGCGGCAGTTTCCAGACTCACCAGCCATTGAAGGGTCGGGCGGACAAGTGATTTCCTACCAAGATCTTGAACAACATGTCTGCGCTCTCGCCGAGGTTTTGGAGAATAGTGGAGTGAGATCACAGGATAAGGTCCTTATTCGGATGGCCAAGTCACCGCACCAGATTGCAGCCGTTCTCGCTATACTTAGAGTTGGTGCGACATTCGTGCCCATCGATATGGAGTGGCCCCACGGAAGAATTCAGAGAATCGCCGAAGATACAGCCGCTGCATTCGCTGTGGTCGACATTGATGAACCACTCTTTGAACCGCCGTCAAGTGTACTAGAAATCAATGTTCATGCACTTTCAAAAGAAACTTCAGTCCCAGCCCGCTTCAATGAACGGGCTCAAAATGTGGAACCAGAACACCTGGCGTACATAGTCTACACCTCAGGATCTACCGGAGAGCCTAAGGGGATTCTCATATCCCACATTGCCGTGTGCACGGCGATTGTGGCCCACCAGCTTCATCTGCATCTGAATTCCGACTCTCGAGTTTACCAATTTGCGTCTCTTACCTTCGACATGAGCATAACAGACATTTTCGGCACACTATCAGTCGGCGGTTGCATCTGCGTACCAACCGAACACGAACGCCTTTTCGAGCTTGAGAAGACTATTCACGAAAGGCGAGCGAACTGGATATCTCTCACGCCAAGTGTGGCCAGTTTATTGAGCCCTAATAATGTTCCAACATTGAAGACGCTGGCACTAGGCGGGGAACTTGTTACCCAAGGTCTTCTGGATACGTGGGTGGACAAGATTCATCTGATCAACAAGTATGGACCGACCGAGACCACTATAACCACTACTGTTTGTCACCTGCCTGGAGACCCTTATTGTATTGGAAACGGAATAGGAACAACGTCCACCTGGATTGTAGATCCGTACAACCACACTCGCCTTGCTCCAATAGGAGCGGTCGGCGAACTACTTTGCGTCGGTCCAGCTGTGGCTTCTGGATACTTGAAGAATGCTGAAGGCACAGCCAAAGCGTTCATCACACCTCCGCCCTGGGTTGACCTACAGAGCAAGGCATGGAAAGCCTATCGGACAGGTGACTTAGTGCGATATAATGCTGACTCCTCTATCCGCATTATCGGTCGCGCTGACAGACAGTTGAAGCTTCGTGGAAAGCGTGTTGAGCTTGCAGAAATCGATAATGCGATTAGACGCACGGGATGTATCGACCAAGTTGTAACGGATGTATTCAAACGAAACGAAATACCCCTGCTGGTCTCCTTTATCACGGCCGCCTTTTCTGACATGCCACACATACCCGCCAAGACAACTACTATTGTGAGGGACTCTCCCAATCAAAGTGAGACCATTCAACGTATCAGACACGCCCTTCAGCAAGATTTGCCCATATACATGCAACCTTGGGCCATCATCGTGGTTAACAACATACCCCGTTCTAGCTCTGGCAAAGTCGATCGTCGTATGCTACAACGTATTGCGAAGACGTGGTCTCTCGAGGATGAAGAGGCGAAACCTGTGGCACCTAAGGCGCCTAGCGCGGGAGCTATGTCTCGAACCGAGCTCACCGTTCAGGAGTTCTGGTCAGACATACTAGGTATCGATAGACAGCGGATACGTTCCGACGGTATGTGCATTCCATCGTCTATCTACGTTTTCATAGCACATGGAGAGCTGACCTCTATAGATATATTCACAAGATTGGGAGGCGACTCTCTCAGCCTTATGCGCCTCGCATTCTCCTTAAGAGCAAAGGGTTTTCTTGTAGATGTTACCAAGATCCATTTAGGGTTGACATTGAAGCAAATGGCCCAGCTATTGACAGGAATCGGGCAAGAGCATAAAGCGAGTGAAACGTTGACTGTTGAGCCTTTCTCACTGCTTGGCAACGTTTCGGTCGCATCACTTTGCGAGAACATCAGAAGACGCCTCCATGTTCCGCTGGAAGCTATCCATGATATCTACCCCATGTCACCCATGCAAATGGCGCTCATTGCATCGTCCGCGAAGAGCCCAGGATCCTACACCAACAAGATTACTTTCACGCTTCCACAATCCGTTGACCTTGACCGACTGGAAGGAGCCGTGCGACGGACTGTTGGGCACCAAGAGATCCTTCGAACCGCATTTTTTGAAAATGTTGAGGGTCTTACCGTCCAAGTTGTGCTGAATACTACGCCTAAGATGGAACGTCCTGCGAGCACCAAATTCATCGATGAGAAGGACTACGATCAAGACTTTCATCTCCCAGCTGTATTCTACCTTGAGAAGACGAACATCAGTGTTCTTTTGCATGTCATCATTCACCACGCAGCAATGGATGCTTCTTCATTACGACTGCTTGTTCATGACTTGCACTGTGCATGGTCGTCTCAGCCGCTACTGGAGCGGTCGGCATATCGTACGTTTATCAAACGTCTAGAGATGATTGATTCGAAAGAAAATAGCAGAGAAGCATGGGAAGCTTTCACAAATCGTCCGCCCCCCAGTCAAGCCCCAATTCTTGAGAGCCTTGAGAGTACGGAGCAACCAGGGCGACGTATTGTCCAGGTCCAGATGCCGTCTCCGAAGAATAGCGATTGGTCGTCATCCGAGATACTCACTGCTGCGCTTGCCATCGTGCTGCGCCAGACCAGTGGTGCTTCCTCAATTTGCTTTGGGTTAGTGCTGTCAGGCCGCCTGGACAACTTCGTTGGACTTGAGAATGTGGCCGGGCCGACATTCACCACCATCCCTATGATCTGTGATACCGAGCGCATGGCGCCGAAGCAGGATCTACTTCGATCAATACGAGAAGATATCAACAAAATTAGGAATCATCAGCAGTTCGGGCTTCACAACATAGCCAAGTTGAACGACTGCGCTCGCCAGGCAGCCTCCTTCACCACTCTCATGGTTATCCAACCTGGGGGTGATGCGAACAATAATGGAATCTTCAATGATTATACTTGCGAAACAATGCGACCCATTGCGCAATATCCACTGCAAGTAGAATGCAAACTTTCTAGGGGTGGTGCAGAGATAATAACGGCATACGACGGCAAGGTTATTGGCGCAACTGAAGCGGAGTGGTTCAACGATCACTTGAAGCAAATCATTGAGAACGACCTTTGTGGAAGCGAAGAGCTAGCCAAGCCTTTGCAGGATTCTATGGCTTTGACCAATGCCGATCAAATTCAGATTGATTCCTGGAACTCGACAGTCATTAACGCGGATACCCGATTCTTGCATACATGCTTCTCGGAAGCTGCTGCTAAGTACCCCACAAGTAGGGCCGTCGTATTCGAGGATAAGATATGCACATACAACGAGCTGGACCAGCTCTCATCTAATCTGGCACAGGAACTGGTGAGTCGCGGTGTAAAGCCTCGTGGCAGAGTTCCGCTTATGTTCGAGAAATCCGCGATCCTGGTTGTCGCTATCTTAGCTGTGCTGAAGACGGGCGCTGCGTACGTGCCCTTGGACCCACTACAGCCACAGGCCCGGCTGAAATCTATGAAGGATGCTATCGGGACCGATATCATCCTTTGTTCACCTTCCATGAGAGATAGATGCCAACTGTGGGGTAACAAGGTCTTCATTGATCATCCGTTGTTGCTGCTGCTTCAGGCACCGGACAGGCAGCACCAGCCGACAAGTAACATGACCCCTGAAGACCCGGCGTACATCATGTTCACTAGCGGTTCATCTGGTACTCCAAAGGGCGTCGTGATTTCCCATGGAGCAGTTGCCACGAGCATCCGCGATCAAATCTCTTCATTCAACTTCAGACCCAGCGTCAGAGTCATGCATTTCTGCTCATATACCTTTGATGTAAGCGTTATGGAGATCTTTGCGACATTGACATCAGGAGCTACGCTCTTCATTCCGTCGGAGCAAGATCGAATGTCGAGTCTAGCCCGGTACATGCGAGAGAATGAGATTCAAACTGCGATCCTCACACCTACTGTGGTTCGAAGTTTCCTCACACCAGACAAGGTCCCTAACTTACTGCAATTGATCTTGGTTGGGGAACCTTGTAATCAAAATTTGATATTGGAATGGTGTAATCGTGTGAAGCTCATCAACGACTACGGGCCAACGGAGACCACAATCGATTCTTCCACGAACACAAATATCACTGAGAACACAAAACCCACGAATGTTGGAAAGCCGATATCTGCACACTTATGGATCGTTCGACAATCCGACCCCAGCCAACTATGTCCACTGGGTGTTGCAGGCGAACTATTGATATCGGGGCCAACGCTCGCCAATGGCTATCTAAACGATCCCGAAAGAACTTCACAGGCTTTCATAGATAGTGCTGAGCTACCTTGGGTTCAGAGGGTGACATTGAGCCCAGTCAGGCTTTACAAAACTGGAGATCTTGCAAGATACTCTCGCAATGGTGATATCCACATCTTAGGCCGAATCGACAGTCAAATCAAACTGAAGGGCCTCCGCATCGAGGTTCAAGAGATCGAACAAGCGCTTGAAGGGTTTGAACCATCGTTGAGGGCCGGGGTGATACTGACCAAGTCGCCGAGTGGTGAAGATTCGCTCTTCGCGGCAGTGAGCAAAGAGAAGTGGCGAAGGAGTTCAGAACCCAGTACACTAGAGCTTACAAGAGAGCTGAGCGCTTGGATCGATGCGCTAGCCAAACATGTTGCGAGGCTTCTACCAAGATATATGCGCCCATCCGTTATTGTTCCTCTAACACACCTACCGACTATGACGTCTGGCAAACTCGATCGACGAAAGCTTAGACAGACCGCAGAATCTCTTGTCAACGAATGGTCTGTGATGCAACAGTGTCATGTCTCTTCGGAAACTCGCAAGACGATTGTGATTTCTCAAGCAGAGTATGACCTGCGGGACGAGTGGGCGCGAGTTCTGAATGTGGACGCCAATGGGATTCATTCTGACTATAATTTCTTCTCGATGGGCGGCGATTCTCTTTCCGCCATGAAGCTGTCTTCGTCATACAAAAACAATAGTAGACTGCCCGTCCAGTCAATCTTCCAGCACCCTGCCCTTGGCGACATGGCGAAGGCGATAGAGACTGTGAGTATGGCTGAGGTGACGGCACATCATGCGGCCATTGGACCGAATTGCCAGCCACAGATGAGTTTTTCAACGGCTCTATTTGACAATGTTGCCGAAACTTGCAGCGTCCGTGTGCAGGATATTGAGACTATATTTCCATGTTCTCCACTGCAGGAGGGACTTTTCACAGCCTCGTTGCTTTCAAGCGGCTCTTACTGCGCCCGCGTGGCATACGACTTAGCTCCGGACGTAGACATAGCCAGATTCTGTGCCTCTTGGGAAGCTGTGTATCACGCAAACTCGATTCTTCGTACACGAATCGTTCGGAACTGTCGGAAGACAACCGAACTCCTCCAGGTTCCGATACGTCAGCAATTGTGGTGGAAGAAAGTCGATATTGAAGAAGAAGTTGATGAACGTCTATATATGACTCTTGGTGGAGAGCTCACCCGGTGGATCCTGTTGAACGGTGGGGGCCGAGCGAGAAAATTCGTGCTCTTCATACATCATGCTCTCTACGATGATATTACACTAAAGAGCATCTTCTCTGATTTCGCCCAATTGTATACAAAAGGGTTCTTGGAGGAGGGGCCAAGAGTGTTCGGGATGCAGCAATACATAGGATTCCTGGAGAGTCTAGACAAGAGCAGCATGATCGAAGTGTGGAAAAATTTGTTGAAAGGAACAAGCGCAGTCCACTTCCCAACCAACAGACAGCCTAGCTACAAGCCGCAGACGAATAGAGCTACGCAGATACTCGCTGCAAAATCTTCTGGTGGGGACTCCTGGCGGCCAAATCAAACCCCGATTCTTCGTGCCGCTTGGTTACTTACTATTTCACGCCACCAATATCCAGTCTCTGATGGCGAGACTGTGTGCTTCGGCACGGTTCTTTCGAGTCGCATGTCGACCACACCTGGGCTTGAAAAGGTCTTGGGGCCTATGATACAAACTTTGCCGGTCGTCGAAACTGTGAACCGGACAGATCTTCTTTCTGAATTTCTAGAGCGCATCCGTGCGAAATATGTGCAAGCGATGGACTCAGGTCATCTTGGGCTCAAGAAAATCAGATCAATCGGACCTGAGCAGGCATCGGCATGTGATTTCAACAACCTGTTCGTCATCCAAAGTGGAGGACATGAAGAGGAATACATCCAAAATGAACAGATTGAAGGTTTCACTCGCATCAAGCAAGAGCTACAGCACCCTTACGGGCTGGTCCTCGAGTGTACTCCAACACCAACCGGCGTAACATTTTCGGCTTCATACGACTCTGGTATACTAGATGAAATAGCAGTGTCTAGGCTGCTTGATCATTTCGGAACTGCATTTGAACGTCTTACAGAATTACACGAGATCAGTACCGCTAAGGTTTCAGACGTCCTCTCTCGCTTGAGCAGTGATGCCGAATTGAGCTTAGTATGTTCCTGGAATGAACAACCCGCTCCATCGGACGGTCTCCTTCACGAGCTGTTTCTAGTCGCTGCACAGAAGTGGCCGAAAAGAGAAGCGGTTTTCGCGCACGATCGTTCGTTGACATATGAGCAACTTGACCAGGAGTCTTCAGCTTTGGCATCCGAACTTATGTCTTCTGGAGTACGAGTTGGATCTACGATACCCATCTGCTTCGAGAAGAGCAGCTACATGCTTGTTGCCATACTTGCTATACTCAGAGCTGGAGGGGCCTACGTTCCAATATCACCAGATCATCCACCCGAACGACAAGGATATATCATAGAAAAATGCAGCACCGAGCTAGTTTTAGCATCTAGGGAGCAAGCCAGTGTACTTTCCAAGGCTTTACATACCAGCAAGACGATTATCTGTGTTGATCAGCAATTTTCTGGCCGCCAACTGGCTGATCAGACGTCCCAACCTCCAAGAGGATACACTCACCCTAGTAGTAAGTCTTTGGCCTACGTTCTGTACACCTCGGGCTCTACTGGCACTCCCAAGGGAGTCGTTGTGTCTCATGGTGCGGTTACTCGCAGCATGGTCAAACACGCAGAGCACTTCGGCCATACGTCGAGAGAAGGACTACGCAGCTTACAGTATTGCAACTACACGTTCGATGTGTCAATCATGGATATTTTCCCAACGCTGAGCTTTGGCGGCTGCGTCTGTATTCCTTCCGAAGCCGACAGACTCGGGAACATTTCTTCTTTCATTCAGGAATCCAGGGCAAACCTGGCTATGCTTACCCCCACCGTTGCCAACATGTTGGTCCCAGAAGAAGTACCTGGCCTCTGTACACTTGTCGTGGGCGGTGAACCAATGACAGAATCAGTTCGGAACAAATGGACGAATCCTGCCAATATACCAGAGCGTGTGCTTCATAATGTGTATGGTCCAACAGAAGCTAGCGTCAACGTCGCGACTTCCCGGATGACCACAGAAAGTAATCCTGCGAACATTGGCTCAGCAATTCTTGGTAGTCAACTTTGGATCGCAGAGTCAGATGACACCGACAGACTAGCGCCTCTAGGATGTGTAGGGGAGTTGATCATCACCGGTCCGTGCCTCGCAGATCAATATCTGCATGCTGCAGAGCAGACTGCTAAAGCCTTTATCAAGGCTCCATCGTGGCTTCCTGTACGCTTCGTCTCGACAGCGTACCGGACGGGTGACCTTGCTCGTTTCGCCACAAATGGTGAGATTGAGATGGTTGGCCGGATCGATGCGCAAGTTAAGCTTCATGGAATTCGAATTGAGTTGGGCGAGATCGAAGAGGTGGCAGGTCGAGTCGAACATGTCAAAAGGGCAGTTGTAATTGTCACGAACAAACGCGGCCGTGACGAGCTCTCACTATTTTATGACACTGCTCATGATCAACATTTTATCATCAGAAGAGCGATCCGTGAACAGCTGAGATGTTCACTTCCCCCGGCATTTATCCCGTCGCTGTATATCAGCAGCAGCATTCCTATGACCAGGACTGGAAAGATTGACCGCAAGGCACTTGCCCAACAAATGGCTGGCTATCGCCCAGAAGAGTTGGCCAGCTTTGCTGTCGACGCTTCAGACGTGGCTAGGCGATTGCCCGAAACGACGAAGCAGAAAGAATTGCGAACACTTTGGATTCGTGCATTGCATCTACAAGAAGACGACGTCTGGCTGCAGACTAATTTTTTCTCTATCGGAGGAGACTCTGTGGGAGTCATCGTATTGGTCTCGATGATGCAGCGCGCTGGGTACCCGGTCACATATAAGGACATATTCGCCCGACCAATTCTAGAGGACATGGCCTTGCTGATGCACAAAACTGATGAAGAATGTGTAGCCCTCGAGGACCCCGTACCTTTCGAGGTACTAGCAGCTGAGCCTGCTAGCCGAGAGAGTCTTCAGAGTCATCTCGCAGATATACTGAATCTTCCGGTATACCGCATTTGCGATGCTTACCCCTGCTCTGCTATGCAGAATTCATTCATTGCTGCATCGTCGCGGAACCCCGAGGCATACTGGTGCACCATCGACATGGAATTGGCGCCTCATACGTGTGCAAAGCGCCTGATCTCGTCTTGGGAAGCAGTCGTCATGCACAATTCTATTCTGCGTACGGTGATTGCCAACACAAAAGACTTTGGCAACATACAGATCGTCGTCGATGCGGATCCCTGGAAAATCTTCGGCGACTGTCATGAAGAAGCAGTACTGCTTCAGAAACCACTTTTCAGGTATAGCCTTGATACCTCATGTACGGGAAAGAAGGTCTTCCAGCTGAGGATGCACCACGTAATCTACGATATGTGGGTACAGGACGCACTTTTCGACCAACTTAGCCAAATGTATAACGGGAGACACTTGGAAGGCCATCCTTCTTTCAGTCGCTTTATCCGCTTCGAACAAGAAGAAAATGGCTCCGCGGAGTTTTGGAAGAATGCTATTCGAGGCGCGTCTATTGTAAAGTTCCCAAACTATAGGACTGTGCAAAACCCAGGCGAGGTGTTGATGACTCTCACTGCGGAGCGTGTGATGAAGCTACCTCAGACGAGAATATCATCTTTCTCGATCGCGACGATCATACACTGCGCATATGCATTGCTGCTTTCCAGATATGGGTATACAAGCGACGTTTGTTATCCCTCCGTACAATCAGGACGAAGTATCCCGCTTCAGGCCGCGTCAGATATCGTTGGACCGCTCATGACAACTTCATTCTTCCGCGCCGACTGCTCAAATGACCGGGAAGTTTACAAGATGCTCGAGGATGCCAGTCAGTTCCTGTTGGATGCGGCCAGTCATCAACACGCTGCGCACACTCTGGTTCCTCGGATCTTCAACCAATCAATAGCGGAGATGGGTAGCATGCTAGTAGTCCAACCTCGTACTCGCCTCTCAGAACCAAGTATCGACTTGTTCAGTGGAACAGGTACGAAAATGGCACAGTCTGGACTACTTCTGGTGGCGGCCACAATCGAAAGCGAAGATACGGTGAATTTGAAGATACAGTATGCACCTGAGGCAATGGAACAGGCAAATGCACAGTTGTTCATGAATCATCTACAACGGGCCATTGAGCAATTGGCAGAAACGCGAATGGACGACAAAAAGCGTCTCGGGGACATCTCCTTGATCACCAAGCATGACGAAGACATCGCGATGAGAGGCTGTGGCACGGCAATGCCAATAACAGATACCGTTGTGAATGCGATGTACCGTATTGCAGAACAAAATCCCAACGCTGTTGCCATCAATGCCCACGATGGAACTTTGACATACGGCGAGCTACTAGGTCAAACAACTAGACTGGCTGCAGTGCTACGATCCCGAATCAGAAGACGCGCAGGCTCAGAGATTCGCATTGCGGCATGTTCCGAAAGAAATGCCATGGCCGTTGCAATCCAAGCTGCCATTTTCACCATCCGAGGAGCTGCATTTATTGCTCTGGATCCCACAAGCCCCATTGAGAGGAACTTACAGATCCTAGAAGATTCGGATGCCGAAATAGTACTGTTCTCACCATTCACAATACATCTGGCTGGGGAGATTGCCGGAGGCAGAGAGATTTTGGAGGTAAGCAAGGAAACTTTGGACAAGCAGCATACAGATACCGGTAGCGAGACCACAGAGGCAAGCCCTCATGCTGGTGACGTGGCATACATCACATACACGAGTGGAAGCACTGGCCGCCCCAAAGGCTGCATCATGGACCACGGCCCCTTGGCAATTACGATACTCAAGCTTACAGAGTGGAAGGATATCAATTCCAAGGTCAACACACTCTGGGGATCCACATGGAGCTTTGATGTTCATCTGTCACAGATATGGGAGCCGTTGACTACTGGTGGTTTGATTTGTGTGCCATCCGAAGACGAAATGCACAAAGGTGTCGAAGCTACGTTGGTGAAATACGACGTGCATCACGCGTTCTTTACTCCAACTCAAGCGAAGATGATTGACTTTAGCAAAACTCCCTCCCTACGGTCTATAGCTATGGGTGGAGAATCGATCAGTTTCAACCTGTTGCCACTTTTCGAGGCAGGTTTGCGCGTCTTCAATGAATATGGGCCATCAGAAGCTTCCGGATGCGTTACAGGTCACGAGCTTATGCCTGATGACCAGGAAAAGAACAAAATCGGTCGAGCGCTGTTTGGCAATTGCTGGGCCTTCGAACCTGGCAGTCTGTCTCGTCTGGCCCCAATCGGAACCATTGGAGAACTCGTGGTTGGAGGAACTTTAGCACGAGGGTACCTCAATCGACCCGATATGACTCATGAAACATTCTTCGAGAGTCCAGCTTGGATACGTGGAGTATGTCAACGGCTGTACCGTACTGGCGATTTGGTGTGCCAAGATCTCGACGGCTCATTCCGGTATCTTGGTCGCGCAGATAATCAGGTCAAGATTAACGGGGTCAGAATCGAGATCGCAGAGATTGAAAGTGGTATCACTGCAGTGGAATCGAGCATCAGTGCAGTAGTCGCAGCCCTTGACTCTGGTGGTGAGGACGGGTCGAAAACTCTTGTCGCTTTCATCGGGTATCAAGGCTGTCAAACACCGTCTACGTCGAAAACAGATGTGAATTTCGAGAAAGACTGTGCATATATCCGTGGAAAATTGGCGCGAACCCTTCCCAGAACTATGATTCCACGTGTTTGGATTCCACTGCCGAGCGTCAAAAGAACATCCACTGGAAAAGTGGATCGCAAGGCATTGCAGGAAGTTTTCGAATCACACAAGCAAACTTTGTCATTGAAAAAACACTCAAACAGCAACGAGATACTCACGAACGCAGAAAAGATCATGCGAAGCCTATGGATTTCTGTGGTAAAGTGCGACCAGTCTAAAGTCGAAAAGTCCACCAATTTTTTCGATCTTGGAGACTCTATCGCGGCGATCGGACTGGTTGCTGCTGCTGCTAGGCTTGGACATCACATGTCTGTGGTGGCTTTGTACAAGAATCCTGAGCTATCGGATATGGCTCTCTTGATACAAGAGGAGAACTCCACGAGCTATTTGCTAATACTCCAAGACCCGCCAGCGTTTTCCTTGGTCAATCCTGATGCCCTTGGTCAAATTACGGAAGACCTGAGTCAAAATATCCCATCTCATTCAACGATCGAGGACGTCTTCCCTCTCACTCCACTCCAGGAAGTGGCTATCGTAGCGAATCAAAGATGGCATCATGCATACTTCGCATGGTTCGTTGTCGATATAATGGGCGTTCTCGACCGTTCTAAACTTCGAGGAGCTTGCAACCAGGTTGTCGACATACACCCTCTGCTTCGAACTGTTTTTTTCCAGAGTGGAGCCGGCTTTTACCAAGCGCCGTTGAGGAATGTGGTGCTTGACTACCAGGAGGTTCCTTGGAATGGTGACAAGTTGAGTGTACCTCATCTCATCGATGAGACCTGCTTAGATGAAGCACGACCCTACTGCAGCCCAACTCGATTCCGCGTACTGCAACACACGCCGACTCATAGCCTGCTGGCCATAGGATTGAGTCATGCTCAGTACGATGGAATTTGTCTACCCAATGTCTTCAATAATTTGATTGCCGTCTACAACGGGAATAAATTAACACGACAGCCAAGCTTCTCACGCTTAGTCCAACTCTTGAATCTACGAACCCATATTGCAGATGCGCAAGCCTTCTGGAGTAAAAGGCTTTCCGGCACCAGCATGACAAACCTTGCCAGGTGTCCGAACACAAACCGGAGACTGTTAGACAGCGTTGTTACCTCCCACATTTGCTTGCCCGAAGTGTCGACGACAGAACGGCGAGTTCACGCTGCTCTCTGCCTTGCCTGGGCAATCACTCTAGAAGCAGCAACAGGTGTTTCTGATGTAGTATTTGGGACACTGACATCGGGCCGTAATGCCCCAATCCAAGACATATCATCTCTGACAGGACCATGCATCACCACGATTCCAGTGCGTGTTGACTTGGACGCACAACGCATGAAATCGAGAACGCTCTTCCAGGCTCTCGAGCAAGTGCATAGAGATCATGTGGAGACCTTCCCTCACGAGCATCTGGGCCTTCGAAGGATAGTGAAAGATTGCACAGACTGGCCGTCCACAACACGATTCTCGAGTATGGTCCAACATCAGAATATCGAAATTTGGAACCCTTCGTCAAACCCGGCTCCCCCTTCAAAGCTGTCGGCAGACGATGCTTTACAATGGAAACACGGAGGCTCGATAGCATACAAAGGCGCATGTGATGAAGTAGACTTGTGGGTGACGAGCGTGCCGACGGGGGATAACAGGACGGACTTGACCATGCTTTTCAATGAGGAGACTTTGCCAAGAGACGTAGCGGAGAAACTTATCTCTGTCCTAACTAGCAACCTCGAGGTTGTGCTACAGGAACGCCACGAAACAGTCACAACGCTCTCCATAGATTCGAATAGGCGTCTGCGTGGCGTTAGACTTCCAATGTCGGCCCATCCGGAATCGGAAGGGGGTTTTCATTCTGGAGTCACACCCGTGATCCAAGAACCTCGACAAGAAACGTATCACTTGCTTCAGACAATATGGTGCCGAGTGCTAGGACTTGCCTCGGAAACGCAGTTCGTTCCTTCGGATTCGTTCTACACACAAGGGGGTGATTCTATAGGAGCGGCCATGGTCGCTGGACTTGCGCAAGCACAAGGTATCGCTCTGAGCCTGCAAGACGCGAATGAATGTGTGACCTTTGGTGAACAGGTCCAAAGAATCGAGGATGGATCGTACAGCAAACCAAAAACGAACAGTTTGGAGTGGGACAAAACCGATCGGATTGCAAAGTCCTTCCTACGATAATCAAATTAAGGACATAGGGATCTCGGAGATAATTTGTACATTGCTCGATAGGCTATAATAATCTATAATTTCACAACCTCTAGTGCTTGTGCAAAATTAGGCTCATAAGAAAGGCACATTTAGAGAAATATATTTGTTATACAAGAGATATTTAACTACTTAGTGTAATAAAGTAACTCAGAGAACTGTAGATTTGAAGGACTATTGGACTTAGATATAATATAGACAGTAGAAAAATGTGATACAGGACTGCAGAGGCGGAGCGAGGAGGACGATTATAGTCTCGACATGTTTGCTTCTCTCGCTTACGCCTTAGCCTCTAACACTACTTATAACTAGCGCCCTACGTGTTAGGAGATGCGTAAGAATTGTTCTTATAACCTCCTTACCTAGTATAGTAAGAAAGAGATTTCCCTTACTATTCTCTTTTAGTATAAAGTAAATACTATTACTTCTAACGTAGTTTACTAGCGAGTCGCTACTACAAGCGAGTCGCTACTACAAGCGGGTCGCTACCCTAACACTAGCGCGACGCCTGCGCAGCAACGTAGTGTAGCACTAGAACACAATATTATACTATAGGTAATAGATTACTACTACTTAGAAGCGTTACTATTATCTACATCCTCTATTTCTACCTTGTAGGTACAAGAGTTATACTTAACCTTGCTGCAACAGCTGCAGCGCCTCTCCGCACGTACCCTCTTTATAGGCGTCTTACTATCCTTACGCTTATTACTATCTATTTTAGTAATTAAGTTGGATACTGTAGCAGAGAATCTGAGGGATCCGCAGATCTAAAGGGCTATCGGACTTAGAGATAACACAGAGAGTAGAAAAGGGACAGGAATAACTAAACTAGGTTCAGACAACGAACACCACACATACAACACACACAATATACTCTACTTACTTGCATCGAGCACACGTTCCGATGAAGGACTACCAAAACACTCTACTACAATACCTTACTAACTATTAGAGTCTCCTCTGCGCGTACGTACTGCCTTTTACAAGTCTTACGCTATATAAGCGTGTTAACAGCTTCTTAAAGGCTTCTTACTTCCTTTTACAAAAATACTATATTATAAGCTATCTACTAAGCGCCTTTACCTAGCTACTTAACTTACTTATCTAATAAGCTTACTAGTAACCCTTGGTAGTGTTATATATAATCTTAAATTAGCGTAGATTACGCCTCTATCTTATAGGCACGTAGTGTTTACGCCTCCTAGGTAACTATACCTAGTGTAGGCAGCGTTAGCGTACGCAGCTGCATATCTAGCTTTAATAATATTGTCAAGCTCTAGAGTCTTTATAGATACGAGATGCACCGCGATAGTGGAAGTAGAGGTATATTGCCTTGTAAGACTAGAGACGAACCGCTGTCGAGCCACAACAGCGGTAAGGTAGGCTAATATACTGCGATTGCTTGGCATACCGGCCCGAACGGGCCCGGAGTTACCTGGTGCCTGACAAATATAGCCTCTAGATTATAAAGGACTAGTCTAGCACATTAAAAGCCTACGTAAACGTTCTCTAGTGTAGCCGCCTTCTTATAAGCTTCTTTAAAGGCTAGTAGGAAGGTTTCCTTGTTAATATAGTAGATACAGCTACGTACTAAGAGTAAGATCCTATTACTTTAGTAGCACTTTAATAGTAAGTAAAGAATAATATTAAGAGGCTATAAGAGGTTTAATAAGTAAGATAGTATATAAAGAGTAATACTCTTATTTTCCTTATAGTAGTTCGAGAATCTACTAAGTAGTAACTATTATAGCTATTAATAATAAGCAGTCTATATACCCTAGTAGAGGACGCCTTTATATATACATTAAAGTGCTTAAGCTATATAAGCGTAAGGTTATTATTATACTAGCTACTAGGAGAGATAGTAAAAATTTAATTATAAGGTAGATATTGTAGTGTAGTAGGATAACATGTGATCGGAGGGACAGTATATATACCGAAAACCTTTCAAGAGAGAAAGGTAGCTTCTTTCTTTAACTTCACTCTAGCGATTGCTCTCGAACTACTTCTTTCTGCTCCTCTATCCGATTGCGGGTCGAACACCTACCTCCTAACTTTGCTCAATACCTTATCGTGCTACAATATATAAACTAGAAAGTATTAAGGACCTTCCTTATAAAGGTAAGGAAGAGTAGGATAACGCGCCTTATTATATAGACGCCTTATACTAAAGTTACCTACTTACAATTACTAGGCTGTAATTTCTTCTGTTTCCTAGGTTTCTTTAAGCCTATAATAATAAGCTAAGAAGATATCTTACTTATTATAAAGCTAGACTTGTAAAAGTTCTAGGTATCGTTATTAATAATACTATACTCTGTCTTTATTAATTAAATAAGCGTAAACAAGGGCCTAGTAATTACTAGGTCTTTATAGATAGTGTAGCACGATAAGGTATTAAGCAAAGTTAGGAGGTAGGTGTTCGACCCGCAATCGGATAGAGGAGCAGAAAGAAGTAGTTTGAGAGCAATCGCTAGAGTGAAGTTAAAGAAAGAAGCTACCTTTCTCTCTTGAAAGGTTTTCGGTATATATACTATCCCTCTAATTACGTGTTATTCTACTATACTATATTTTTTCCTCTCTAACCTTTTAGTTTAGCCTTATTAAGCTAATAATTCTTTAAAACTCCTTCCTACCTTTTTGCTTTAAGCCTAAGTCCTAGTTTAAGCTCGAGCTTCTCTCTTAATCTCTTTCTACCTTTACATTAACTAACCTTACCTAGCTATGTTAAAATCTCCTTTACCTTTACCTTCACCTCTAATCTTTAAAAACTGCTTAGGCTGCTGCCTTGACTAACTGCTCGCTTCGCTCTCGCTACTAAGTTTTATCGCGAGCCTTATTCTATATAAACTACTCTCTATCTACTCCTCCTTTTCTTCTCTACTCTCTAACTCCCCCTTCTAAACGCTCCTTAAGTTAAGAATAACAACTCCTCCCCTCTACAACTCTAATAACCTTTAGCACTTATAGCGACTATTAAATCTGCTCCTAGTAGCACTAATATTAGTTCTAGTAGCGGTAGTGCTAGTAGTAGAGGTAAGAAGCCTAACTAAGGTAGAGGCCCTCTAAAACTGTGCTATTAAGACCTTAGCGGCGATACTAACACTCCTCTCTAGCTCTACAATGTCTGCGTAGTGAAGACCTACATCCTTAAGTAGCGTTCGTACTTGTTTCTCTTTTCTTTAGTTCTTCTAATACTAATTTAAGCTTCTAGTTAAGCGTAACACTAATTGCACTATAGATATCTAGTTTACCTAAGACCTTACCTACTTTATCTAGTAGCTTTAAGCTTAAGGACTTACTCTTACCTCTTACTAGCGCCTAGCTACTATCTACTAAGATAATAATAAAGCCTATTTAGCCCTAACTTCCTTTTGCTTTAAAAATAACACTCCTATTACTGTTTAATAGCTAATTAGTATTAGCACTTACTATAGCTACTATAACACTAACATTAAGGCTAGTTTAAAGTCCTTTACTCTCTCTCTCTTTTCTCCTTTGCTAACTTATTAGTAGTTATTTAGTAGGCTGCGGCTAGTAACTAACTATTCTCTAGCACTAACTACTACAGCTGCTATTAGTCTACTTAAGCCTACTACACTTTCTCTAACTACTCTTAGTCCTACTACTAAGGCTACCTTCTTAACTATAGTGCTTATAATAAGTGCGCTATAAATAGAGGTAGTAATTGCTGCTCCTTCTATAGTAAGTCTACTAATAATTTCTTAGAACTTATTTATTAAGCTAACTCTTTCTTTTAGACTGCCCTACTTAACCTAGCACTAATATTTTACTTTCTATTAAGGGGATTATAGCTACTATTAGTCGCGGTCGCCCTAACTATCCTAACTATTCTTCTCCTTATACTTATTAGCGTTAATTCTCTAGTAGTGCTAGTATAGGTCCTCCTTCTTCTAGTTCTTCATCTAGTTCTAGTAGTTCTTCAAGATAAGGTTACTAGCTCTACTTAGCTTCTTCCACTTCTATGTCTAAAAATAGCTTCTTAATAAGGATTATAGATAGTGTAATATAACAATAGGCCTTTAGCCTTTTTCTAGTAGCTTGTTTAAGGAGCTTAGTTAAGTCTTAGGCTTCTATAAGGATAAACTTAGTAGTCTATAAATAGAATCTAATCTTCCTTAACATAGTTCCCTCCCTACCCTTCAAGTAATGCTTAGCCTTATAGCCCTAGTTTGTTTATAGCCTACCTCTAATAGCTCTTTAAGGCGTTAATGTAACATTCTAAACTCTTTTAACCTCTAGGTATATCTTTAGGCGCCCTCTTAGAATAGTTCCTTTAATGCTACTTAGTAATTCTTTAAACTTCTTTAATTAATTTGCTCTTGTAGTACTTATAAAGGTAACTCTATTTAGGTCCTCTAGTTAATAGTAGCCCTTGTCTAGCTATGCTTTCTAGATATAATATAGGCCTAGCTAGCGATCGTTAAGTTTCCTGCTCGAGCTCTTATTAATGCCCCTAATAGCATCCTAGATTAGAACTAGATTACCCTCCTAAAGAGCTTTTAGTAAGCTCTTCTTATTATTCTAGCTATCTATAGCTTTACTACAAAGTCTTCTTATATAATAGACTGCTTCCTCTAGCTAATCTCTCCTAAACTGTAGCTACGCTGCTTACACTGCTATTAGGTTAGCTTATAACTTTACTTCTAACTATAGTAAGCTTTACTAAGTAGGAATTATAAGCTCTATTAGTAAGACTAAATTTTGTCCCAATATAAGCTAAGCTAGTGAGTAACTAAGTAGCCTTCTTATTAAGACTCTCTTAGCCTAAATTGCTATAGCTAAGTTACTAATTTAAGAGCCTAGTAGTTTACTAGACTATAAATAAAACTTTAATAACTGCGCTTAATAAGGCCTTAAGCTCTAGAATTATATACTAAGGTTTATACTCCATAGATGCTAAATTGCTTCGCTAGGGCTTCTACTACTAACTTGTTCTTAGTTCCTCTATCTACTAACAGCTTTTTAGGTACACCCTATCTATAGTAGATCTTCTTAAAAATAAATTGTACTATTACTTCTAATAAGGCACTGCTAGCGGCTCTTACTTTTAGCTATCCTAATAGGTACTTACGCGCTACTACTAGGTATGTTTAGTTCTGCACCTTTAGTATATAAGTAATGTTAATTATCTACTAAGACTACAGCGCTTAAGAGTACGTTAAACTTAGTTTAGCTTCCTATCTAGTCCCTCTTATCTTCTAGTAGGCTAAATAAGGTCTAAGCTACTTTAATACTTAGTAATATATTCCTTCTTACTAGTAGCGCTAACTGACTGCTCTAAAAGTAGTCTAAATTTCTTTGTGTCCTAGCTGCTTATAGATTTCCTAGATTAGAGCTGCTTATAAGTCCTCCTTATCTAGAACTTAGCGACTAGGCTTCGTCTTAGTCGCTTTTCTAATTAGGTATTACTCTCTAACAAAGAGTCTAGCTGCTTACTTAATTTATCTCCTTAAAGGTTCTCCTTAAAGGCAGCTTAGTCGCTAGAGACTTAATAGGTACATTACGATCTCCTTATAACTTCTTAGTATACTTATTAACTAGTATCCTTAGCTAATTACTTTTAATGTTTAACACTAAACTGCTTTTAATATATTTATCTAGAATCCTATTAATAAAAGGCTCTAAGTCCTTCTTATTATCTTTTAAGGGCGTCTATTCTTTAGGCTGTAGGTATCTTAAAAGAGCGTTAGGGATTACATTCTTCTTGCCTAGTACATAGACTATGTCGAAATCCTATTAGAGAATTGTAGCAAGCTACCTGTTTATTACAGAAACTAGGAGATCTAAGGATAATTAGTTAAGTTGTAAAATTAGAAACTTTGCATCTATTTTGATAATAAAATAGTATCTATATAAGTACATCTAAAAGGCCTTTAACGCCTTTACTAAAGCCTTATATTTAAGCTTTATTAAATAGTATCTTAACTTAGCTTCTAACTATAAGGTACTTTTAGGATAGATTATATACTAAAGAATATTAGCACTAACTTACTCTAGCTAAGCCCTTTCCCCTCTTTAAGAGGCGTCTACGCTAAGTATTAATAGTCCTCTATTGTACTTAATTACTATAAGCGCTAGAGAGCTACAGATTGCTTCCTTAATTACAGCTATAGCTAGTCTCTATTCCTTACCCTAACACTAAGAAGAGTCTTCCCTTAGTAATTAAAAGAGTAGCTCTACTTTTAATAAGAAATAGAAAATCTACTAGTAATCGTAGACTATAATTCTAATAAACTAACGTACTTCCTTTACTAAGCGACATTTAGGCTACTCTAAAATCTTATGTGCCTTTTTCTTTACTAGGTACCTTCCTTGCTAATCTACTTTATAGCTAACTACCGCTATGTAAGAGACTCCTTAGTATAACTTCTTAGCTAACACTATTACTTCTACTTAATAAATATTAGTAAGCACCCTATCTACCTACTACACATACTTAAGGACGTATTAGCGAGCCCTATTAAATACTTCTTCTTAGTTATAGTCTAATTTAGGCCTAGCTACGCTAATATTATTAATAAAGGGTGCTGCTTCTAGGAAATAGTCCCTAAGAATCTTTATTACTGTTCTAATAAACACAGCTACTAAATTAGTTACTCTTTATAGTAGTGTATATTTTCTTATAAGCCCTATTAGCGTCTAGAATGCTGTAATATTACAGCTAGCTGTATGTAATAAAATGTAGTTATACCTTAAGAACAAGTTAAAGTATATATATACCAAGCAACCTGTAAAGTGCTCTAAGAACTTATTAGTAGAAAGTAGTATGTATATACGCATCTCTTTTAGTAACTACATCAATTCTAACTACGTTATTATTTAATCTAAAATCTAAAGCCTTTTATAAGTAATTTACTTTTCAAACTAGGAAGCATAGGTTACAGTACTGCCTATTACATCTTTTAAGTGTTCCTTAGTCTAAGCAAGTCTTAATTATATTAACAACTATTAGTTCTAGCTTTTTTAGATATTAAAATCCTCTAACTTGCTAGGCATCGTGCTAAACTGTCCTAATCTTGTAGGGAGGCTAAACGTCCTCGTAGATAGTAGATATATCTCCAAAGTCCTAGGCTAACGCGTCCTCTCGCTAGTACATTAGCTTATGTAGTAGCCGAACTTCGTTTAGGAGGAGGCCCCCCCCTATCTTTATGTCCTTTAGCCTAGCTAGTGTTAGCTAGGCTCCTCTTATAAAACTTGCTGTCCTTAAATAGATAATATAATTAAAAGGCCTAGGATCTAGCCCTCTTGGAGCTAATCAAGCTACTTATCTCTTAATTGCTCTTTCGTTCTAGTCCTCTCTACTGAGCTCTATTAGAATATCTTTTTAAGGAGTATTAATAGGCCCAACTTTATCTATTACCTTCTTGTAAAGCGTGTTAACATTAGCTAATAGGCCTCGCTAGTTCTAAAACTGCTAGCGCGTAAGCTCCTTAAAAGACTCCCTAAAGTCTATATCTTCTTCTAATCTTTCTCCTCTCCTTACTCTTTGCTTAAATTCTAGCTCAAATAGCTCTTAGTACTCTAGTATGTGATTAAAGTATTTTTCTACTAGTAGGTCTATTCGTACTAGTTCTAGGCTAAATGCTTTAGCTAAGTACACCTCCCTAGTAGGCATGCTTGCTACTTGTTTCCCTAATGCTCTATTATTATTAAGTTAGCTGTAAGAGCAGGATTGCATCTAACAAACAAGATTTTTTAGCGCCTATATATATACTTAATATAGCAAAGGGTTCTACTAAAGGTGTTAAAATATACTTGTCGCTTAGCTATAGCGCACTATACTATACTAAGCAGGATAGCTCTTTAGAGTTTACGTACTATCCTAAAGGAGGTTAAGACTAAGACTCCTCTAATAATAACTAGTACGTTATAAGAAGTCCCTATAAAGGGATTTATTCCTCTATTAGCACTAATCATGCCCTGCTAAAACTCTATTAGCAATGTAGACTAGTCTATCTCCGTAATATACACATTAAGAGCTCTTATAGTAGACAGTCGCATTACGTTAAGCTGCGAGCCTGTGTTAAGAAGTGCTTAACCTATACCTCTATTTAGAGAAATGTAGCATGTTAGCAGTTAACCTTTAATAGAATGTTAGTAATACTAGGTTTTAATGCTTAGTTAGGTTGCTTTTAGAATCTCTAATTAGTCTTTAACGTATCTGTCTACTTCTTCTTTAATACTATAGTTCTAAAAATTATTTAGTTCATTAGCTTCTTCTTCTTCTTAAGGCTACTAAACCTGCTAATTTTAAGCCGCTCTTAGGCAGAGTTGCATTAGTGTCTTGCTAGTAATTACTTCTAGAACGTTTTAACTGCTTTCGACTATAAAGGTTTTACCTAAATCCTACTTAAACATCTATCATAAGGAATTATTAAGTAAGATTTTGCCTTCTTCTAGACATGTGACTGCTGTTATTGCCTTACCTAATTAGTGTTTACAGTCCTAAAACCTTACTTTTAGCTTTTAAGCTACTTTAATAACCTTTATAAACACTATAGCTAAGTTTAGGGTATTAAGAAAGTCTAGCTGTCGAATTCTACGAACTTCCTAGTTTAGTATAGCCTTAATAATAACTACTACTAATATATTTTAAGCTATCTCTACTAAACTTTCTAGACTTAAGACAGTAGCTGCTTAGGTCTTTTATGTCTCTCTTAGTACAGGTGCTAGGACTACTTCTTACTCTATTATTGCACTTTTAGTGCTATAACTCTAGTTTAGTTTAGGTTCTAGGCTTAACTAAGCCTAAACCTCTTTAGCTGCTACATCTTGTATGTCTACTACTACCTAGTATTAAAGTAGTTTAGGTTCCTCTTTAAACTCTTCTAAAAGTACCTAGGCCCTAGATGCTTAGCTGCTCTATATTGCTAGTATTAAAGACTTCTTAGATAATAGCCTCGCATCCTTTTAATACTGCTTAACAGCCTTCTTAGGAGGCCTTCTATTGTATTTAGCAGCGTTAACACTTAGTTTAGTATTTAGTACCTCCCTAGTCTATAAAATACTCTTATAAAGCGTTACAGTAGACTAAAGAGCTATTATCTATTTTACTAATAGCTCTCTACTCTTACTTAATCTAATAGTGTAGCCCTCCTTACTTTAATTGCTCTCCTTTATAAGTAAAGGTCTCTTAGATTTATTAAACTAAGTTAATAGTACAGCTTAAAAAGGCTGCTTTAGTTAGTTATCTATAACTTAAAAGCGCTCCTTTAAGGATTATAGCACTTATTCTAGCACTTTACTTCTAAAAGCCTTTAGAGCAAAGCCTTCCCTTAGAAAGATGCCCTAGAGTTCGTCTAGGTATAACCTAAAGTAGTACTTTACTTAAGCTAGCCCATAGATAAGCTGGCCACCCGGGTAACCTAGCCACCCCACCAAAACGAGACACCTACACAAAACACGCTATATCTCTTAATAACGCTTTACAATTGCTATTGGCTACACATTGATTGAAGAGTTGCAGCTGCTGTAGCTGCTGCAGCCCTCTCTGTAGCCCTCACTATAGTAGCTCTATCTCGCTAAGCTGCTGTAGCTGCCGATCTATGTATTGCTGCTATGATATCCTTAACTTCCGCAAAGCGTTAATTTGGGTCTACTTGGACGCGCTTGCGAGGGGCCTAAGGGAGAGCGATCTCTAGTTTAGCCTTAAGGCGTCTTTTCTCTGCTTCTAGCCCTGCTGCTCTCGTATTCGCACTTGCTAGCGCCTTGCCTGCTTTCTGTAGCAGAAGCCGAGTCTTGCGACTGAGATTTTTATAACTCTAGATGTCCTGCTGCGCAAGGTAGATATTGCGAGGGCCCTAGGGTGTAGAGGGGAAGGCCTTAATAGGTGATCGAGGTCGCTTTGGGCGTAGAGGTGTAGCTGGCTGCTGCGAGACTTGCGATAAGCTAAGCACGTGATTAATATTAAATGGGCAGAGGCTAGCAGCTCGCTAGCCAGCTCGAATTACACGCTCTGTAAAGCCTTCCTCTCTAGCTTGATAGTAGCAGGTAATAAAGCGCTCCTTCTTTACAGGCGCTGCGTCGTTAAGCGAGGCTAGGTCCTGGATCTGCTGGCGGTAACTTAACTTAATAACAGAGAATGGAGCAAGGTCTAGAGGCTGTAGGACGTGTAAGGAGTGCGCAGGTAGATAGAGGAGGTAGACCTTGTGCTGTTTGCAGAGCAGGAGGAAGTCTAGACTGATATGGCTGCTATGACTGTTAAGAATTAGGAGTCGGTATTGACCATCTGCTGGCGCTGTCTTAGGGAGAAATATACGCTGTAGCTACTTAAGACCTATCGCGTTTGAGGTCTATCTATTCTTAGACGTTGTATAGAGCTAGCTAGGTACTAATTTAGCTGGGAACTAGGTTGTCTGTAGGCTCTAGCTCTTAAAGATAACCGCGCAGCGTAGCTTCCGCCCTATCGCTGACACACACTTAATTATTAACTCCTACTTGCGATTCTCTGGCGACTTAACGTTAGCCTTCTTCTTTAATGCTCTAGCAAGGACTCTAGTATTCGTACATACGCCTAGGGCGATCCCTGTCTTATCTATATTATATGTATTCTCTGCCTGTATACTGAGGCGCTCTCGCGTCTGCTTATAGTGCTTAAGGAACGCGCGTAGCTGATCTGGCGTAGCCGCCTTAACTCTCTAAGCGTTGATCTTCTGGCTGATAACTGAGGCGACGCGTGGCTGGCGCTTAATAAAGTAGGAGACTTAGAGCTTGCCGACAGGCTGAGCGTCGCCATTTATACGCAGGATTCGATTTGCTATTTCTCGCGCGCGCGCGTGTGGAGGGGGGTAGCCGCGAGCGTCCTCTTTGAGGATCTAGTTAACGAGGAAATCCTCTTGTAGAGGGGTTAGCTGCTGCTGGTGCTGATGGCTGATGCGTCTGTTGGTGACGCTATTTAGGCGCGTCGAGAGAGTTGACTGAGGGATACTGTACGCCTTAGCTGCAGCTCGCTGGCTAGAATAAACACCTGTGTTGAGATCGCTGATAGCTGATTGTAAGGCTACTTCACGAACGTCTATATTGAAAAGCGTTGTTAAGAGATATAGCGTGTTTTGTATAGGTGTCTCGTTTTGGTAGGGTGGCCAGCTTATCTATAGGCTAGCTTAGTTCTATGCCTCTAAGGTCTTCTCTGTTCGCGTGTAGTACTACCTATTCTCTTTTAGAAGGTTTATGTCTAGGCACCTTATAATTACATGGCCTTCCCTGCTACAAGCCTAACATTGTCTTAGAGGTTCTCTATTAGTAAAGCTAGCATTATTAACTTAAAGATTTATAATTAGTAAGTAGCTTAACTAAAAGCTCTTATTATTTCGCTCTAAAACTAGAGGCTTAGCTTAATAAGGCCTTAGCACTAGCTGCTTATAAGCTTTAGCATAGTTTTCCCCCTTTAATAGCAGTTAGCGTAGTTATAGGTCACTATTTATAAGGTATTTAAACTACTATTTACTTGGATTTAACCTATTAAACCGCTTAATTAAATCTTTAACTCTAGGATTAACCTTTAGCAAAACTACCTTTGCCTGCTACTAAACTAGAATTATCTTAAGCTTTACCTTACTATAATACTCTAGCTTAGATTAAGGAAATAGTTTATCTAGATTGTCTGCATCCTTTTAAGCTAAGATCCTGCTTAAGAAGGAGTAATTAGTGTTTAGTGCATTTAACCCTTCCTCCTATTCCTAATATTCCTAAACAAACTTATATACCTTCTTAGGCTTAAAGCTCAAGAGGTTATTAAGCTTTACGCGATTCTCCTTTAGCATAAGGTGTATTACCCTGTCTATGTCTTCTCTAGCAGGGCCCTAGAAGAAGAAATAACCTTTTATAGCTTTAGTTCCTTAGTTTTAGCACTTTATAGTAGTAAAGTAAGTAAGAAAGTTCTAATAGTACTTAGTAATCTTAACAGCAGGCTGCTTTTAATATACTTTACTAATATAGGTTTAAATAAATGCTTCAGTACTACGCTTCAAGTTCTTATCTTAGTTAGTATACAGGCTGCTAAGATCCTTCTAGTAACTTTCCTATAAGACCTCCTTATTATAGTAGCTTATAAGTTTTTAGATAAAGGCTTTATATTACTAGGTGTAGAAATATAGTCGCTAAAGCTTATAAGTCTCTTTGTTCTAAAACACCTAATTACATTTAGAATTATATTCTTCTAAGAACCCTATAATGTTCCTGCTATTAAAGATTAGAGCATTCACGTTAGTAGGATTAAACATTCTCTAATGTTAGGTGTAAGATAGAATTGCTATTCTACCTAAAGAACTATTAGATTCTATAGTTGCTAGCTGTTCTAAATGCTATTTAGAACACTGCTTTAGTTACTATCCC
The DNA here is from genome assembly GCF_907166805.1 of Alternaria atra. NCBI lineage: Eukaryota > Fungi > Ascomycota > Dothideomycetes > Pleosporales > Pleosporaceae > Alternaria > Alternaria atra. The sequence continues at coordinate 417,105 of NW_025091334.1, forward strand.
TCCTCTAAGTCTAACACTTCCTTAAACGTCTCTCCTCCTTTTGTTCTTAGACTTATACCTAACTCCCTTTGTTATAGCTTTATAAGTAATTTCTAAAGATAGGCTAATCTTAACATAGATACTAAGCGAGTCACGCATCCAAGCGAGTCGCGCACCCTACTAACTTTCTTAACCTATTTCACTTTAACCTGCAATAGCTCTACATCGCAATACTATACTGCCTCTAACTAAGGGCGATATTTAACTTACTATTTTATCTCTTAATTCTAGCTAATTGCAGAGCAATCGACGTGCTACTACAATCTTTAGCGTTCCTGAGAGCACACTGCGCGACCGACGCGCTAGAAAGCCTGCCTAACACGATTGTAAGCCTAACTTAAAGAAGCTTACTAAGCTAGAAGAGGAGGTGATTATCAGCTATATACTTGACCTAGATTGACGTAGATTTGCGCCTACGTACGCAGCTATACGTGATATGACTAATAAGCTACTCTTAGCGCGTGGTGGCTCTCCTGTAAGCAGAGACTGGCCGAGTAACTTTGTTAAGCGTACGGACAGCCTCAAGACGCGTTTCAATCGAGCGTACGACAGGCAGAGAGCTCTATGCGAGGATCTAGTCTTGATTAGGAGCTAGTTTAAGCTTATAGAGGAGACAAAGGCTAAGTACGGCATCTGCGATAAGGACGTCTATAACTTTGATGAGGCTGGCTTTATGATGGGCAAGATTACGACTTAGCTCGTCGTGACAGGATTAGAGAGGAGAGGCAGGCCAAAGAGTATCTAGCTAGGCAATCGCGAGTAGGTGACGTTAATCGCTGCGATCAACGCTGCTAGCTAGTCAGTCCCGCCGTTCCTTATCTTCGCTAGCTAGTATTACCTATCTGCCTAGTATAAGGAGGATATCCTACGCGACTAGGCGATTACAGTAAGCGATACTAGCTAGACAAACAACGAGCTAGGAGTAGAGTAGCTAAAGCACTTCAACGCTCACACGAAGACGCGCGTTGTTAGTGCACGTCGCCTGCTCGTCTTTAACGGCCATAGGTGCTACTATTCTCTTAAGTTTCAAGAGCTGTGCAAGGAGAACAACATCTATATGCTCTGTATGCCACCTCACTTATCTTACTTACTGCAGCCTCTTGATATTAGCTGCTTCTCGCTGTTAAAGCGCGCGTACAGTCGTGAGGTGGAGAGCCTAATCCGCTACCACATCAACTACATCACTAAGCTCGAGTTCCTGCTAGGCTTTAAGGCAGCGTTTAGTCAATCTTTCACCTCAGCTAATATCTGCTCAGCCTTTCGAGGCGCAGGCTTTGTGCCTCTTTAACCAGACGCTGTGCTCTTAAAACTTGACGTGCAGCTACGTACACCTACTACTCCTCCTCCGCTAGAGGCCCTCTAGGAGGCTCGTACGCCGAGTAACGTACGCGAGCTTAAAGCTCAATCAACGTTAATACGTAAGCGCGTTCGAAAGCATAAGAGCTTATCGTCAGCTTCGATTATTAAGGCGATTAACCAGCTTAAGAAGGGCGCTAAGGTAATAATGCTCTTAGCTAAGCTGATGCGCGATCGGATTGCTAGCCTTAAGAAGGCTAATAAGGCAGCGTCAGCGCGCAAAAAGCGTAAGAAAAAGCGTATATAGAAGCGAGGAGTACTAACAAAGGGAGCTAGAGAGGATCTACTCGCTCAACATAAGGCTGACCAGCAGATTGCTCGTGAGCAGTGTTAAGGAGGAGAGCGATCAGGCGTGAGGCGCTAGGCTCTGGCGCGCTGCACGAGGTGCAGAGAGACTGGGCATAACTCACGTACGTGTAAAAAAGATACTCTAGATACTGCTTAATCTACTCTATAAAGTTCTGTATATTATATTATTACGTTGTTAAGATATACGACTGTAGAGGTGCGCAAAGTTGGTGGGGTGCGCGACTCGCTTGGATGTGCGACTCGCTTAGTATCTATGTTAGTTCTAAGCACACTTACTGCCTTAGTAACTTGCCTCTGTTGTAAGAGAGTTCCCTACACCTAAACCTTTCTTAGTATAGTTTCTAGATAGTGCTATAATCCTTCTATAGTAATAGCTACTCTTTATACTAGCTCTTATTGCTTTCTTTCCTAAGAACCCTTTAGTATCGCGTAGTAGTTGTGCTGTAGTCCTTCTATAGTAACAGCTTCGTTCTAAAAATCCTTTAGTAGACACGTGTCCTCTAAACACTCTTCTATACTTAGTTTAGAACTCCTTTTGCAGTAGCTCTCTCCTTAAGAGCTGTTAATAATAGTAACTCTTCTTCTAAACTTTAAACTAATAGACTAATAAGGCCCCCTAGTTAGGTTACTAAAAATATAGTATAATAAGGTATTAAGCAAAGTTAAGAGGTAGGTGTTTAACCTGCAATTAGATAGTAGAGTAGAAAGAAGTTGTTTAAGAACAATCGCTAGAGTAAAATTAAAGAAAGAAGCTGCCTTTCTCTCTTAAAAGGTTTTTAGTATATATACTGTCCCTCTAATTACGTGTTATCCTACTATACCACAATAGCTTGCTAGTAATTGTATAGATAGCTTTATTGCGTATACAGCTTAGGTATACGTCTAATAAAGTTATTAACCTAGGTCTTACTTATAAGCTTCCTACTACGCTCTCTTAGTAGTCTATTAGCTATGACTTATTTTACTAGTAAGTGGCCTACTTTACTAAGCAGCCTAGTTCCCCTACTAACACGCGTACCTAGTAATAACACGTAATGTCTTAATAAATATAACCTCTTAAGGCTTATACTAAAGCTAATGTGTAGCTTGCCCTCCTAGACGTTGAACGTAACTAAATTCTAAGCCTATAGCGTACACAGGTAGTTTATAAAGTCCTAAAGATAATAATATAATAGTAATGTGATAGGAAGCCCTCTAGACGCAACTATAAGCTAGACTTAAAGAGCCTAACAAAGCTAGAAGAGGAGGTAATTATACAACGTATACTTATAAAGAATCTGCGTAGAGTACTACCCTTAAAGCTACACGTATAAGATATAGCTAATAGATTGCTGCGCAATCGCAGCGTTAAGTTTATTAGCAAGAACTAGGTTAACGGGTTTATCTAGCGTACACCTAAGCTGCGCACGCGCTAGAGCCGTCTATACGATCGCTAGCGAGCTCTCTACAAGGACCTAGTAATTATTAAGCCCTAGTTTATGCTAGTTCAGAACATAAAGGTGAAGTACCGCATTATAGATAATAAAATATATAACTCTAATAAGTCTAACTTCCTAATAGGTAAGATATTATTGTAACTTTTAGTAATAGGCATAGATAAGCCTATGAAAGTAAAGAAGCTTTGGCTTAGTAATTGCAAGTAGCCTACCTTACTATAGGGCGTTAGCGCAATAGGGCATATTTTCTTACCCACCATTATCTATACTAGTAAGGTTCTTATCTCTACCTAGTTTACTAAAGACCTCTTACGTAAGTAGGTTATTTAAGGAAGCCTAATAGGCTAGACAAATAACGATCTAGCGCTTACTTAGCTTAAACACTATAATATATATATATAAGGCCTATAAGAGTCTATAAGCTGTCTATCATTAACAGCTACAAGAGCTAATACTTAATAAAGTTTTAAGATTGCTATAAGGAGAAGAAGACTATTGACCTCTATATGCCTATTTATTACACCTACTATAGCTACTTATTAATACCTACTTCGTACTATTAAAGCGCGCGTATAGTAATATAATCTTGGCCTTAATACGTAAACATATCTACTATGTTAATAAATAGACCTTCTTACTAGCTTTAAAGTAGCTTTTAAGAAGCTATTTATATGAGAGAATACTTACGTAGGGTTTTAAGGCGCTAGATTATATCTAGATAATCTATAAGCCGTGGTATTAAAGCTAGATACGTAGCTACGTACGTAAACTCTACTATAGCAAGATAACGCTGCTTAGGAAGCAAAAACACTACGCAACGCTCAAGAAATAGAGGCGTAATTAATGCTAATTTGAAATAAAATGCAAATCTATCAAGTGTCTCTAGCAATTTTACTTAACGAGTAAGTACAACAGCTAATAAGAGGCGCGTAGTAGATAGCTTATAGGATAGTGTTAATGCGCGTAGATATAGGGCGATTCTAAGACGCAACAGAAACGCTTACTTAGCGTGAGAGTCACAAGAGACGCTACGTATAAGCAGAGGAGACACTAATAGTTAGCGAGGTATTAGACTTAATTACTAAAAAGGAGGGTAGTAGTTGTAAGGAGAGTAAGGAGCTAGCAAAGAGGGTGCGCGCAGGGTAGCGCTGCGGCCGTTGCGGCAAGATTAGGTATAACTCTCGCACGTGCAAGGTAGAAATTAAGGATATAAATAATAGTTACGCTTATAAATGATACTATAACGTAGTTTACAATTGAGTCGCTAACACAAGCGGGTCGCCACCCTAACACCAGCGCGGCGCCTGCACAGCAACTTCACGTAATGTCACAACTACGCAATACCTAAAGGACCTACAATAAAGGCAATATACAGCTTACTATCTTAAATATTAATTTGTATTAGTTTTAAAGCAACGCACGCGCTGCAGCAATCTATAAATTCCTATAAAGAACGCTTGTTATCTAACGCGCTAGACGACGCTCTTAACGCTAATGTAAGCTAAACTTAAAACGCCTTACAAATTTAGAAGAGGAGGCGATTGTACAGCGTATACTTAAAGCGAGTCTACGTAGTATACTGCTGTTAAAGGCATATGTATTAGATATAGCTAATAGACTGCTAAGAGAGCGTAGTAGGAAGCCTATAGGTAGGAAATAGGTTAATAACTTTATTAAGCGTACACCTTAGCTGCGAACGCGATAGAGCTATCTGTACGATTACTAGTGAGCTGTCTGTAAGGACCTAGCAGTTATTTAGCCCTAGTTTACGCTTATTTAGTTAATAAAGGCATAGTATAGTAATATAGGTAAGGATACCTAGAAATTTAACAAGTTTAGCTTTATAATAGGCAAGATATCCTCTTAGCTTGTTGTTACAGGCTTAGAGAAACCTAGAAAATAGAAGAAACTACAGCCTGGCGATCGCGAGTAGGTAACTCTAGTACAAGGCGTCTCTGCGATAGGGCGCGTTATCCCGCCCTTCCTTATCTTTGTAGGGAAGGTCCTTATTACCTCCTAGTTTGCAGATCTACCTCGCGATTAGATTACTACTGTTTCTCCTACTAGCTGGATTAACAACGACCTCGCGCTTGCGTAGCTTAAGCACTCTAAAGCAAATATAAAGGCGTCCTCTATTAGAGTATATAGGCTGCTTATTATTAACGGCTATAACAGCTACTGTCGAGCGATAGAGTCTTTATAGATACGAGATGCACCGCGATAGTGGAAGTAGAGGTATATTGCCTTGTAAGACTAGAGACGAACCGCTGTCGAGCCACAACAGCGGTAAGGTAGGCTAATATACTGCGATTGCTTGGCATACCGGCCCGAACGGGCCCGGAGTAACCTGGTGCCTGACACTTAGCTTCGTCTTGTCCTATAGCTCTGCGTAAGCGCTATATACAGAAGCTCGTAGGACTCTAGAACTGTGAGGGGTAGTTATAGGCAATAGTATTTGCTTTACACTACAAGAGAATAGTAGGGGAAAGCTCTGTATTACTACACTAGGTGGGGAGGTCGTGAGAATAATTCTTGCCCCTCTGCTAACGCGCGGGGCGCAGCTTATGAGCAGGTTTGGAGGCCAAGGCGATTACGAGAAAAGCAAACATGTTGAGACCATAATCGTCCCCCTCGTTCAGCCTCTGTTATCCCGTGTTACATGTGTGCTTATTATCGTTGTAGCGTTTGCTGTTATACAGTCTAATACCTTAGCTTGCGAGAAGGGAGTATTGTAATAGCCGTGTTGTAGGAAGAAGGGAGATACTCTAGTTGTTAAGTTTGTGCAGAAGTTTAGTATAAGCTCTAGAATTAGATATAGCGTTACCTAATTATCCTAATCGTTGTTGTAGAATACCTGTACAACTACTTTAATATCGCTATTTGCTCGTTCTATTGTACTATCTGTCTGTAGGTAGTATACTGTAGACAGGTTCCTCTTAATGCCTAGTAGCGTGCAGATATCTCCCTACAAGGTACTCGTAAACTAGGGCCTGCAGTTAGATGTAATAGAGAGAGGGAAACTATAGTAACAGTACACTTCTCGTACAAAGGCCTATGCAACATTTAGCGTCTCTATCTTAGCTATAGGTATTAGCACAACTCCCTTACTTAGGCAGTCTTTTACTACTATGAAGTTAGAGTTCCCTTAGGATAGCGGCAGGCCCGTAATAAAGTCTATAGTAAGATGTTACTACGTGCGGCTAGGAGCTAGCAGAGGACGTAGGTAGCCGTGTCTCCCGTCCCTCTATAGGGTGCTTATTCTATAGAGCTTACAGTTTCGTACGAAACGTCGTATATCGTCGCTTATCTTTAGCTAGTACTATTCTCTAGCAACTATCCTATAGGTTTCTTCTTATGTAGGATAACCTATTTATAAGGATAGGTAGGCAATTTAGACTATGCCCGTACGGAGGGGCTTAGACTTAGGAACCTACACGCAGTTCCTCTACTTTAGTTGTCTTTTATTATTAACTAAGCAGTCGCTAAGGGACACAGCTATCTTTCTAGTCGTAGACAAGGATTGTTACTCTTCCTATACAGCGTGTAGCACTTCTTAATACGTAGTGTCTTCTACTTACGCTATAGTCTAGTAGCGACTTAGGAGTTCCTCTTTGTTTAGGGGCTAGGGTAGTGTTAGCGATATTAACAGTTCCTAGTCTAGTTATACAAGGAACATTCCTACAACTTCTTATCGTTGTACGGGTGCGAGCATTACAAATTCTCTAGTAGTAATACGATCGTCTAAATTATCCTGTAGCAAGTCCTAGTCACAGCAGGATAGCGCATTAGCTCGTACGTTCTCTTTTCTAGGGCAATAATAGATACGCATATTGCTAAAGCAGGAAAGTTCCACAGACTAGCGTACGTGTCGTTCTGTTATCTTCTGCTTCTTAGTAAAGTACTCTAAGTTCTTATAATCTGTGATAACCTCGAACTCTCGTTCGCCTCGCAGTTCAGCATCCTATTCTTTTAAGTAGTAGATTACTACTAGGAGTTCCTTATCGTGTATTTGGTAATTCGCTTTAGAACTTAGTAGTTTCTTTAACAGGTAAGCTACTGTATAGAGAACTCCGTTCTCGTCTTCTTGCGATAGCGTACTACCTATTGCATAGCTAGAGGAGTTACATTCTAGAATTATACGTCGTTCTAGGTTAAAGGGTACTAGGACTTCCTCTAAGAGGAAGGCGTCTTTTAGCGTGCAGAAACTCTTCTCTTACTCTTATCCCTAAGTAAACTTCGCGTCCTTCTTAGTTAGTTGTATAAGAGGTTTAGCGTACTAAGTAAAGTGTAGGATAAACTTCTAATAGAAATTTGCTAAACTAAAGAATCTTTGTACGCCGCGCACTGTTGTAGGACCTTGCTATTCTTAGATTGCCTTAACCTTTTCTAGGTCTATAGAGGTTCCTTTTCCTACTTAAACAGTAAATCTAAGGTACTTTATACGTGTAATATTAAACTTACATTTCTTTAGCTCTAGCTGTAAGCTAGCCTCCTTTAGCTAGTCTAAGATTATTTATACGTATATATAGTATTAAGAGAGAGAACTGTCTGTAAAGATAATATTGTTATCTAGGTATGCTAACACAAAGTTGTCTAGAAATTTACGTAGCGTCTAATTTACATAGCGCTAGAATATACTTAGTGCGTTTATAAAGCTAAAGGGTGTTACTAACTATTCGTACAAGCTAAACTATGTATAGAAAGTAGTTATCTATTCTTGTCCTTTAGTGATCTAGATCTTGTAAAATGTAGTAGTAGCGTCTAGCTTTATGTACTACTTTACCTGTCTAATTTAGTTTAGCGTCTCTTGTATAAGAGAGAAAGAGTAGCATTCCTTCTTAGTAATCGCGTTTAATGCCTAGTAATTAACATAGAATCTTAGTCCTCTACTTAGTTTCTATATAAATAGGACTAGTAAAGCAGTAAGGGAGCTACTAGCTCGTATAAACCCCTTGCCTAAGAGCTTATGTAGCGTCTTCCTTAGTACTAAAAGTTCGTCTCTTAACATATTGTATAGCGGTCTGTACAGCACCTTAGGCTCCTTCCTATCTTGTAGTTTAAGCTTAATGCAGTAGCTAACGTTAGGCCCTCTTAGTAGAGGAAGTTCTTAACCCTCTTTTAGAAGGAACAGATCTGCGCACGACTATAAGTAGTCTAGTAACTGTTTTAGGACATCTGTCTTCGTAAGAGGGGCCTTAGGTTGTAAGGCCTTCTTAATGTCCTTTAAGCTTACTACAAAGATTTAGACATTCTCTTTCCTTCCCTTATTCTATTATACGTAGAATTAGAAGGCTGCTACAGAGATAAGGTAGCATTTAACTCTTATTTCCTAGGACTTAGTGCTTTGTACGGAGAAGCTGTGCATTAACAAGGTAAGAGTCTGTTTATCGCTATTTATAGTCCCTCCTACTCGTTCTAACTATGTTTTTCCTAATATTATATTATAGTTACAGGTAGAGGGCATAACGTACGCAGTAGCTTTCTGCTTTAGCCCTCCTACGTCTAGTGTAAACTCTATAATTACACTTACAGGACTCTTTTACTTATTTACTCCTTCTATAAGAATTAGTAGTATCTTAATACGTAGTAAGTTATTTATTTATACAACCTCTTTAGTAATAATGCTATACGTATAATATCTATTATTTACTATAGCGGTAGCGTAATTAACTCTATTAATTGTAACATTAATAGACATAGGCTTCGTTGCAACTAAATAGCGAAGAATCTCCCTTCTTAGTCGTACGGTCTCTTAGACTATACCTTTATTTTGCCCTAGGTTACGCCTTCTAGCTAGGGCTCTTCTTTTCTTAACTCCTCTAAGTTAGAATTTGCTATAGTAGAGATAGTAGCTACCTTAGGCTGTTTGCCTCCTTCTTCTATACAAGAAGTAGATATCCTTAGCTTAGCTTAACACTAGGCAACATAATGCCTAGGCCTTCTATAACGTAAACAGGTTCCTTTCTCCCTCCTTTCTTAGACTTAAGCCTTTGTACCTTAGAACTCTCGTGTTGTACAGAGTCTTATAACTCCTATAGTAGGTGTCTTGTCTATTATATTATTGTGTTAGTTAGCCTATAGGGGAGAGGTCGTATAAAGCGTATAGTTAAGAAAATACTAGTCTACTACCTTTAGGTTCTCCTAAGCAACACGCATCCTCTAGATAAACTATTTATATGTCTCCTATAAAGGAGGCTAGTAGCCTACTTAGTAGCGCAGAAGTCTCTTATTAAGAGAGTTCTTAAAGTAGTTAATCTTCTACGCATCGCTAGCTCTGTTAAGCCTTACTTCTAGAAACTTAAGGTTAAAGGATTATACGTAGGGGATAAAATCTCCTTTCTCTTATTTAGTTGTACAGAGAAACTGTATTACTTTCTCCTTAATCGTAGGGTTAATAAAGAGTCTATCTAGCTGTAGCTAGAGGATCTATAGTAAGGAGCTAGATCTCCCTTCTTGTTACGGCGCTAACCTAGATAGCCTATTAGAGCGCGCCAAGCTGCTAAGCGAGCAGCTGCGCGATCGCTGAAATTCCTGCGCGAACGCGCCCTGTCGTACGCTCCTTAAGCTACGTCCTTGTCTTAGCCTAACCCTGTACTATTAGCGATATCGTAGTGAATATACTAATCACGTGCACCTACCTTCCCTGCCTGCCGACCCCGTAACATTACGTAGCTCCTATCTATAGGTGCCCGTCCCCGCAAGGCCCGCTATAGATCGCCCTAAACCTCCCGCAACCCTAGACTTAGCCAAAGCCCTTGTAGCTTAGGTGCAGAGAGACTGTAAGGACATAGCCTCTCCTCAGCTACTACTTACTACGAGGTTTAGAGCTAAGGAGTAAAAGGCTACGTCTTACTACGAAGGCGCAAACTACTAGACCTTCGAAGGCCTAAACTACTAGACCTTCTACGGTCTAGTACGCCTTCGCTTCGCTTCTCTCTCTAGGCTATATAAGTACGCGTACGCTCTGCCTCTTCTAGGCTCTGCGTCTGCTATTTTCTCTACTCCGAATACAAGCTTCTACTCAACCAGTTCGCTCTTCTGCGCGTGAAGTCTGCCTTACAGAGACCCTAATGCCTAGCTGCTGTACCTGCGCAATAACTACTAGTACCTACAGAGCCTTAAGGGCTCCCTAAGCAACGCGCGCACTACTAAGCAAGAGCTATAGACCTCTGTTATCGAGCGCAATAGAATTATCCGCTACTAGAAGGAGCAACTCGCCGCTAACTAGAAGCAGATTACCTAGCTTAAGATTAAGAAATCTTACCTCGCTGCCGCCGTAAGCCCCGCTGTACAGACCCCCTACGCTTCTACCTTATCCCCTTAAGCTACTACTAAAGCTCGTGTAGATAACCTAGCAAGACCGCCTACGCCTATTACTGCCCTACATTCTAGAACCGCTAGCCTTAGCAAGAAAATACCTAACCTAAAGGAATTTAATAGAACTTAAGACGACCTTTAGCGCTTCGTCTAGCAGATCTATAGTAAGATAACTACTAACGCTAACCGCTTCCCTCTAGCTACAAATTAAATAACCTACGTCGCTAGACGCCTAACTAGAAGAGCCTATTAGCTTATGCTACCTAAGATCTAATACAGAATCCCCTAGTTTGTAGACTACCTGCAGATGCTTAAATACCTAGAACAAGCGTTTAAGGACCTAGACCGTACCTAGAACGCTTAGAATAAGCTTTTTAACCTAAAGTAGAAGAACCTTAATTTTAGCACCTACTTTGCAGAATTCTAGCGCCTAGCACTAGAAGGAGAAATGTTAGAGAGCACCCTAACGTCCCTGCTATTCTAAGGGATATCTTGCAAGCTGCAGGATATGCTCCTGCACAATCTACTGCCCTTGCAGGAGTTCTCTGTGTATGCTAGCTACCTCTAGAAACTTAACAACCGCTACTATTAGCACTAACAGTAAGTCTCCTGTAACTGTACCCTTATAGCTAGGGCGTTCCTAAGCAGCTACGCCGCAGCCGCTAAGCCTACTATCTACTTAAACGTAACTGCTAAACGACCTAGCTCTCCCCGCTCTAGCCTACTAAGTCTAGCTCTAATATACGAACCTATAGACCTCTCTTCTTAGAAGACGTTCGCACTAGGTAGCTAGAGGGAGAGAGTTAAATGTTTCTGCTACAGATTAAAATCCTACTAAGTCGCCTAGTGCCCTAAGCCTAATACCTGCTAGTCTGCAGGAACGATTACTAACTAGTACTAACGCTACTCTAGTCTACTAGCCGCCTACTAGGCTCTCTGCTCTGCGTCCCTGCAGCCTTACTACCCTACTAGCTCCCCTAGGTCTCTACTACTCTGCTGTGCTGCTAGCCTGCCCTCTAAGACGAACTACTTATTAAATAGAGTAAGCCTAAACTAAGTCGCGTGCAGGCTCCTAAACAGCGTATTAAGAAACTACTTCCCTTAGTCTAATTATCTGCTGCGTCTATTAAGGGACTATTAGTACACGAGGAAAGTAACTAGAGGTCTAACATAATTATCCTGCCTATTACGCTAGAGATAGGGAAGAAGGCAATACTAACGTACGCTATAACTAATTCTAGAGTAGAGGGTAAAAGATTTATAGACTAAAGCTAGGCTAATAGCTACGGGCTACCTCTAAGGAAGCGAAAGAACACCTTTAGTATTGTTACGTTTAAGGGCGATATGTCTATTAAGGGGATAGTAACGCACTATGTAGAAACTACTATGCAGGCAGAGGACTACCTAGAGACGATCTAGCTAAACGTAACGCAACTAGCGCACTACCTAGTAATCCTAGGAATGCCCTAGCTAAAGTAACATAACCTAAAAATTAGCTTCGCTAGCTACACGTTAACGTTTAAGAGCAAGTACTACTAGAAATACTACAACACGCCTAGAAGGCTAAATAAGATTTACGCTCTGCACGAGCTCCCGCTAAAATCCCGCCTAATTAACCTACCTAACTGCCTAAAGCTACTAAGGAATTAAGATATTGCAAAGGTATCGCTAAACGCTTGCGCAGCGTACGCCTAAAGAAACTACTGTATATTTACGATTACGATCGAACAGATAGATCGCTATCTGTCCTAGCCTAACACGCTTAAGTTACTAGACCCTAAGTCCCTACTGCTAGAGGAGATAAGGGACTTCTAGGACGTCTTCTCGCCTAAAGAAGCGGAGAAGCTCCCTCTACACCGCTCACACGACTATAACATCTGCTTACTTAATAGTAAGACGCCGCCCTTTAGGCTACTATACCCTATGTCCTAAGAAGAACTTAAAGCCTTAAAGGAATAGCTAGAGGAGAACCTGCGGAAGGGCTTTATCTAGCTAAGCTCTTCGCCTACCGCCTCGCCTATACTATTTGTGAAGAAGCTAGATAGAGGCCTCTAGTTCTGTGTTAATTACTAAGGACTAAACAATATCTTAGTAAAGGACTGCTACCTGCTGCCGCTTATAAAGGAGAGCTTAAATAACTTAAAGGGAATAAAGTACTTCTCTAAGGTTAATATTATTGCTGCCTTTAATAACGTACGTATAAAGGAAGGCTAGGAGTATTTAACTGCGTTCTAAACGCAATTCGGCCTATATAAGAGTCTAGTAATGCTGTTTAGCCTATCTAGAGCACTAGCTACCTTTTAGAGGTTTATTAATAATACTTTAAAGGAATACTTAGACGTTTTCTATACTGCCTACCTAGACGACATTCTAATCTACAGCCAAACTAGAGGAGAATACAAAAAACACCTGCGCCTAGTACTAACCGCGCTGCGAAAAGCCAGACTGTACGCAAAGATCTAGAAGTGCAAATTCTTTTAGGAAGAGACTACCTTTCTAGGCGTTATTGTTAGACGCGAAGGGATTCGCATAGACCTATAGAAGGTCGAGACAATACAGGAATAGAAAACCCCGTCCTGCCTAACTAACGTACAAGCGTTTATTAGATTTAGTAACTTCTACTGTTAGTTTATACAAGACTTCTTAGAGATTATCGCCCTGCTAGTCGCTCTTATAAGAAAGGGTATTAAGTTTGTCTAGAATAGTAACTGTTAGAAGGCCTTTAACTGTCTAAAAACCGCATTTACTAAAGGCCTAATCCTAGCTCCGTTTAACTAGGAAAGGGAGATTATCTTAGAGACGGACGCATTTAATTATATATCCGCTAGAGTGCTATCTTAGTACGGAGACGATAGGATACTTCGACCTGTAGCGTTCTTCTCTAAGAAACACGTAACAACTAAGTGTAATTATAAGATATACAATAAAGAACTGCTCGCGACTGTACGCTGCTTTAAGGAATAGAGACCTAAGCTAGAAGGAACCGCATCGCTAATTAAGGTTATTACAGACTACTACAACCTAGAGTACTTTACAACTACTAAGTTGCTAAACTAACGACAAGCCTGCTAGTCTGAATTCCTGTCCCGCTTTAACTTCTAGATTATATACCGCCCTAGTAAGCTAGGTGCAAAGCCTAACGCGCTAACTAGGAGATTAGAAGATCTGCCTAAGGAGGGGGATAAACGCCTACAGCACTAGAGCTAAGTCGTGCTAAAGAAGGAGAACTTTGATCTGCCTCCAACCCTACTAGACGCGCCTGCTACAACCCCTATACTAGCTGCCGCCTGCCTTGTTAATGTACTACTAACACTACTAGTGTCAGGCACCAGGTTACTCCGGGCCCGTTCGGGCCGGTATGCCAAGCAATCGCAGTATATTAGCCTACCTTACCGCTGTTGTGGCTCGACAGCAGTTCGTCTCTAGTCTTACAAGGCAATATACCTCTACTTCCACTATCGCGGTGCATCTCGTATCTATAAAGACTCTATTGCTTAACAACTAGCTTCCCTAAAACCTAAGAAAAAAGTCTACGTTGCTGTTAACTACTTTGTCTGCCTGTTCCCTATTACACGCGCCCGTGCAATAGGAAGTCTAGAACTAGCAGTGCTAGAACTAGCCGCTAAACCCGCCCGTCCGATACTACTACCTAGGAGAGCTGCACTAATACTACTGCTAACTATAAAGGATCTGTTTACAAAGAGATATAAGAACAACAAAGAACTAAGTTCTATACTAGAGGCCCTCTGTACTAGACAGAGTCGTTACAAGAGGATTACACTCGCTAAGTGTGTAGAGCGTAAAGGCTACCTGTATTATCAAGACCGCCTATACGCGCCTAATAACCCTAAGCTATATGCTAAGCTACTACGGATGTACTACGAGAGCCCTGTCGCTAGCTATATAGGCTAATCCCGAACCTATAAGGCACTGTCCTAAGAATGCTACTAGCCTAGAATGCTAGACTACGTTAAGCAATAGGTTTAGAACTATTACACTTATAGACAAATTACGACGTTACGAGAAGCAAAACAAGGAGTCCTAAAACTGTTACTAATACCTAACTAAGCCTAGCAAGATCTGTTAATAGACTTTATTACGCACCTGCCTAAAAGTAGTAGATTTAACGCTATCTTAGTTGTAGTAGACAGACTTACTAAGATAAAGCACTTTATTACTTACTAGGGTACCTGCGACGCTAAGGAGGTATCGAGCCTATTTACGAAGTACGTCTAGAAGCTATACAGCCTCCCTAAGACTATCGTATTAGACTAAGGACTATAGTTCGTATCTAAGTTCTAGAGCTACCTAACCTAACGCCTAGGGATCTAGTCCCTCCTATCTACTGCGTACTACCTAGAAACTAACAGGCAAACGGAGAGAGCGAACTCCTTCCTAGAACAGTACTTGCGAAGCTAAGTTTTGTACCTGTAGGATAACTAGGCGAAATAGCTACTGCTAGCTGAATTTACGGTAAACAACGCTAACAATAAGAGCACCTGCACATCGCTATTCTTCGCGAACTACAGCTTCTACCCCTGCCTAGGATTTAAGCCTATTAATCTAAGCTAACAGCTAGCGGCGCAAGACGCTAAAAATCTAGCCCTAAAGATGAAAACTGTCTACAAGTACTTGCGCTCTAAGATCTGTGTCGCATAAGCCTAGCACGAGAAGTACGCTAACAGGAAACGCAAACCTGCCTGCTAGTTCTTTAAAAACGACCTAGTGTAGCTTAACGCCTAGAATATTAAGACTGTCTACCTGCAGATAAAACTAGACTAGAAATTCCTAGGACCCTATAGGGTCACTAAGGTTGTTAGCCCGTATGCTTACCGCCTAGAGCTGCCTGCTTTAATAAAGATCTACCCTGTGTTCTACGTAAGCCTGCTCCGCCTAGCTGCGACTAACCCCCTGCCTAGGCAGTAATAAGACCCGCCTCCTCCTGTTAAAGTTAAGGGAGTCGAGGAGTAGGAGGTCGAGGACATCCTAGACTCCCGCTAGGACCGCCGCGGCCGTAGAGGCTAGCCCTAACTAAAGTATATAGTGAAGTAGGTTAGAAACAATAAGCCTACTAAAGTACCAGCCGACTACGTCGAGAACGCCTAGGAGATTGTTAAGAACTTCTACTGCTGTTACCTAGACAAGCCCTGTTGATTGCGTTGTTAGAGCTCCGCCTAAGGAGGGGAGTACTGTTACAGCGCTAACCTAGATAGCCTATTAGAGCGCGCTAAGCTGCTAAGCGAGCAGCTGCGCGATCGCTAAAATTCCTGCGCGAACGCGCCCTGTCGTACGCTCCTTGAGCTACGTCCTTGTCTTAGCCTGACCCCGTACTATCAGCGATATCGTAGTGAATATACTAATCACGTGCACCTACCTTCCCTGCCTGCCGACCCCGTGACACTTCTAGTAACGCAGTAATATACGTCCTTAGGGCTGTAAATAACTATCCTTTTATACGAGTAATTACGTAGTAGACTTAGTTACTCTTACTTAAGTAAGCTCTTTAATTAGCAAAGAGCTTTACTTATACGCGCGTCTTCTATTAAGTGTAGTCCTCGTAACTACCCTTCTTAAAGACCTCTACGCCTAGTAGGCGCAGTTTCTTATATTGCACAGGCTCTTAGATTTAGCCTAATACTGACGTAGCTAATAAGGTTACCCCTCCTAGGCTCTCTAGGCTTGTTACGCTTAGTATACTCCTCTAATTTTCAACAATTTAGGTTAGATTCTAGAGCTACTTATTTAACGTAGCGTACAACTGTTGTTCCTAGGTAATCTAGTTTAGGTTGTTTCGAAGCTGTCGTATAGTATCTTATAACTCTTCTCTTAAAAGGCTTTGGAGTCTATCTAAGGGGAGGACCCTCTAGCCTCTACTTAGCTCTTCCTAGTTTATTATATTATTATCTACCTACGCTTACATCGTACTAGTAGGGTTTTGCCTTCTTGTTACACTCTAATAAGTAGCTGTTTTTAATTCTAACTTGTCTTGTTTAAGAAGGAAACGTTATTCCTAATTCTTACTACACACGTAAGAAGAGTATCGTTCTTAATCCTAACTCGTCTTATACAAGATAGGAAAGTATAACAGATTAATAAAAGAGGGTGTTAATCCTTCTTCTAATGTTATAGGCAGAAAGAGGCCTACTACTAAGTATGCATTTACTCTTATGTACAGAAGAAGAAGGATAAGGAAAAGAAGAGTAGCGTCCTCTTTGTATAGTATTTATCCTCTGTACGCTAATACAAAGATAGATAAGCGGGAAGTTCTTTAGCGTAGCCTCTTGTAGTACTTAGGCGTAGCCTATTATAGTAGGACGCTTAGTTAACGCGCTACTAGCCTCGCGTAACGTCTAGTAGTAAACGTGTATAGTGTAGCTAGTAGATCCTAGTTACGCGCAGAGTACTATTTTATAAGAACCCTACGCGATACCTTAATAGTACAGAGGTGTAGGTCCTACTATTTACAAAAGACCTTTGTAAGAAGGTAAGCGATTGCAGTTAAAGCCCTATTAGTCCTCTAAAGATTAAGGAATAAGTAATAACTCTACGTAACAGCTAAATTATAGCTAAGAAGCAAGCTATTATTAGAAGACCTATTAGTCCTCTATTAAATAGGGTATAGGCCGCGATACTAAGTTAAAGTACTAACTAGTACAAGATTGTAAGCGTAAAGTTAAAGGAACTACTAAAAGTCGCGACTACAACGGTAATTAAAAGCTGTTTAGATAAGCCTTACTATTAAGAGGAAGCTATAGAAGCCCTTTATAGTAATAGGCCATAAAGGCCCTACTACTCCTTACCGTAGAGGAGTAGGCTACAACGCAGAAGCTTATAAGAAGCTTAGCTACTAGACTAAAGCGATTAAAGGAGAGAATACTAATTAGGAAGCGTTGCACGAGAAGCAGGCACATACAGAAACGAGCCCTCTAATAAGGAATTAGAACATAGATAACAACCTGCCTAACCTTAACGCGGAGGAGCTATCTGCCTACGCGTTAGCTAATCACCTTACTAGAGTACTAGACAATAAAATACAGTAGAGTATTACTTAGCTGCTTAGAAATAATAGATAGAAAGAAGCTATAGTAACGCTAATAATTAACGAGATTATGTAGAGAGTAAAAAGCGTAGCAGGAAAGAAAGGGTTACCTAGGAGCTTACTAAACACCTCTTAGAATACTACAGCTAAGGTAATAGCCTAACTAGTCTAACTACTTACCCTGTTAACTACTTAGTTAGAAGCCTTAGAATAATAAGGCTCCTAATTAACTCTATAGTTGTCTAAGAGTTAATTAGGGCTAGGAACACTACTAACAGAACACACCACGAGGACGAAGTACCCTTATCTAGAGCTGTTCGACAAGGACAGGTCTAAGTGCTTTGCCTTTAGGTATAAGACTAAGGCAAAGCTGTATAACAACTACTAGGGTACACCTAATAAGATAAAGATTACGTACGTAGTTAGCTGCTGTTCTAAACGAGCTTTAGACGTTATCCTCCCCTAAGCAGAATGGTACTAAGAATACAGCTCAATTAAGGACTTAAAGAGTTTTCTTAACTAGTAGTACAATAACCTACACCTAAAAGCTAAAGCACTAGACTAACTCTTAAACCTGTAATAAGGAAAACGTTTGATTTAAGATTACTATATAGAGTTTAATTAATTAGAACTCTAGGTAAAAGTGCAGATTAGCAATGCGTAGACGAAGAGTATATTCTCAAAAGGATTAAGCGTAGAGGTTTAGAAGGCCTTAATCCTTGTAAGGGAGGACCTATTATTTAAAGAATTCGTACGTAAAGTAACTTATATCTTAGACAACCTATACTAAGTAAACATAGCTACTCGTAGTTAAAAGGAGTTTAGCGCTTACTATAACTATAACTCCTACTAATAAGTTAACAAAAACAGTATAAGAACTCCTTCTCTACCTAAGAACACAGACTAGGAGCTAACGAAAGTTAGTAAGGTAAGCACAAAAGATCGGAAACTAAATAGTAATTAGATAGAGTGCTCCTTATATTGTAAGAAAGGATATATAGCTAGACACTATAAGAAGGGTGTCAAGCTAAGGAACACTAAGGTAAACAGAGCAGCTTAGCGCAAGCCTTTGCTCACCTATAGGTATTATATAAAGATAGAGGATAGTAGTAATTTAAAGGACTTAGAAAAAGAGCAGCTCTAAACTAGAGTCATAGCTTAGAGCTACTAAAGATAGATAAGTAAACACGTAGCTAATAGAACTAGTTTTAATAAAAGCACATACACACAAAGAGAACTCTAATTTATAGCCTAAGATAGTTACACCTACTCTTTTAAATCCTACTAGTACCTTATCTATTAAAGAGGTATTTAGCTATAAACTATCAAATACCTTGTTTAATTTCCTTATTAGTATACCTAGTTTTAGGTTCTTTAATATAAATATTATAAAAGTAAAGTATATATAAATTAGGTGAGTATTCCCTGTAAATTATAGTTATAACGCAGACAAACTTAGTAACTAAATTTATAGTGTCTATTAGAAGCGTACACTAGCTTACTAATCTTAATAGAGTAGAGAACGCTGTTATATCCCTAGAGTCCTTATATAGTTCTACTTAGTTATGTCTTAAGAAGAAATCTAATAGGCTTATTATAGTGCAGCCTACAAACGCCTCTAAAAACCTATTAGGGTTAGGTAGTAAGTTAGCGTTACAGATAGTAACCCTATTAAGCTTTTATGCATTATCTGTAAGTTAATATTCTTTATCCTCTTTAGCAACTAAGAACTAAGGTTTATAATATTAGCTTTCGAAGAGTTCTAGCGTGCCTTAATTAATATAATCTTAGATTATATTAATAACTACTTACCAAAGCTTCCTTAGGACAGGGAATTAGTCTACCCTCTACGCTTGATAGGGTACTATACTAATTATAACAAGTAGAATAACATCTCTACTAACGTATCTTAATTCGCAGAAGTCCTAAGCTAGTGCTCCTTCCCGTCGATATAAGACTTTAAGTAACATGTCTCATTCTTTTAGTTATAAGTCTTAGGATATTTTTATTTCTAAAAATACGCTTAGGCATTATCTAGGTGCCTTTAGGGAAGAGTGCATACTAGGGTTTAAAGTATTACCTAAATACTGCTAATTTACTATTAGCGTTAGGTACTTAAGTAGCTAAAGCTCTTTCTTTCTAGTCTAATCGTCTTTTAATATTCTATAATAGTTATCCTAACTTATTAATAGGTTAAACTTTAACGCTCTTACGTTTATAAGCCCTATTAATCTAAGCGCTATTTAGTAGAGCTAAATTTTAAGACTAATTAAGAGGGGTAGGTAATAGTATTATAACCTTAACTAGTAATAGCTTGCCTTAATTAACACTAGCTAGGCAATGTTACTAAAACATAGCCTTTGTGTTCTTTGTTATATCTTCTGTATACGCTAGCTGCGTAATTCCTTCTAAAACGTAGTCTAATAGCTATTTGCATCCCTCTATTATAAAGACGTAGAGCTCTTCTTTATCTTTAACTATAATACTACTATCTATAGCTTTTCTAATAGAATCGCCGTTTAGCTAGTAGAGGTAGAGCTCCTCTCTTTATTACGCGTGTTTACTCTTTTCGTTTCTTAGTTTTTTCTTACTAATATGCTTTATCCTTTACTAATTGCTAGTTACATTACTGCTTAATACTATCTTAACTCTAATTAATCTAATTACACTAAGTACTTTATCTTCTACTAGCCCTTTAATTAGATATTAGAGTAGCGCGCTAGTTCCTATACTCCTATAGCTGTTCCTGCTATAGGTCTAGCATAGAGGCTTAGCTTTAAGAGCTAGTTACTTCTAGCGTAAACGAATTAAGTGTTAGACTATCTGTTAATACTAAAGATACAGCAGTATATAAGCCTGTTAGTTATATACTTATTACGCACCTAAGAGTCTATTAGAAAAGGGTTACATAATATAGTTAGGTTAGTGTAGGATTTAACAACAAAAGATTTGTATTAACTTTAATTTATCCTATAATAATAGAGACACCCTATACTATGCCTATAAAGATTATAGTATTACTATTTATAGTAACTACCTAAGTAGTTCTTATACTACTAAGTAAGGAGGTTGTTAGTAGCATTGCTTTTTCTACTACTTCTCTTATTATAGTGTTAAGCTTGGTACCTAAGTTAGGAAGCGCTAAGAAGGAATTTGCTCTAATGCTAATAGGTACCTTAGAATAGTCCCTCTAGAGGTGTTTAATTCTTATTAGTCTATCGTATAGTTTCTAATCGTGTTTTAGGTAATGATAGTTATCTCCCTCTGCATAGTTATAGTTATTTCCTAAGTTAGCTATAACATATTACTATACGTAGCTAGCCTCTAGATTAGTCTAGTGCTCTGCTTTTAAACTGTAGCATTTAACTACTTCGCCTCCTTTAGATTCTACTAGGACGTAATTTAGGAGGGTATTCAAAGAAAGTGCACTAATGCTTCCTTAGCAATAACGACCTAGTAAGTCTTTACTAGTATTATCTTTACAATCTAATACTAATATTAAGTTAAGCTTGAAATCTTTTAGTTCCTTAGTTATATAATTTAAACTAAAGAGGCTTTTATAAACTTCTAGTATATTACTAAGCAGCGTACTAATGCAGAAGGGTATTATTATATTAAGGATACTTTCAATAACTAAACACGCATTAGACTCTAGCTTATTCATAATTTTTTAGTTCTTAGGCTACTTCTTACTTAGCTATTCCCTAGTATTACGGCTGTTATTACGCATCTTATAGATGTTAGAGTCCTAGTCTATAGGGTCTTTAGCGTCTCTGAACTATACTATCCTATCCTTATTAATATTTCTATTGCTTAAGAGGTGTTTAGAACAGCTTTTATAGCACTTAAGATGTAGGATATGTTTATTAATTAGTCTGCTTAAGATACTCTCTTAAGAGAGCTTCTAGACTTTAGAGTAGTTATAGTTTGAATAGCCTTTTTCTTTAAGGGGCACTTATAAGATAGTAGCTAACGTAATAGCGTTACTATTACATTTACTAAGAGGGCCTAGATGTAGTCTAAAGTCTAATTTGTCGTTAGTAAAGATACTAAATAGTTACTGGAATTAGTTAACTTTATATTTCTAGAGTATCCCTATTAAGTTAGGCACTAGCTATACTAATACTATATGATTTTCTATAACAGCTGTAACGGGTTTTTCCTTTAAGGGAGTAGTAATAGTTAATAGGTTAATATCCTATCTAACCTACTTTCGCTTAATTTAAGCTAAGATGTTTTTAGCCTAGAGTTACTAACTAAGCTAAAGTACTCTCTTTTATAAATTTTCTTTAGTGCCTTATTAGAGTATAGATCTATCGTTAAAGTATACTTATCTTTTTTAATAAAGGCTCTATGTGTAGAGTAGTTATTTTTGCGATAGTTAGCATTATTATAAACCTAATCGTTTATTACTACTCTAAAGAATTATATTAGGCTTTTATTCTAGTTTTACTAGGGGCACTAGTTCTAGTAGATTTAGGAATTATAGCTATAAAGTTAATTTCTGTAACTCTAACTACTATTCTGTTAGTATCTGTTATACTATTAGGGCTAATACTAATTTAATAGCTGCGAGCCTCTAGTATCTTTGCTAATAAAGGACTAAAGCTAGTTTACTCTATTATTAGCTCTTTTTTCCTATTTCTACGCAGATATTAGGGTTACTTATAACCTTAGTTCGATAATAAGTCTATTATAATTTCTAAGGCTTAACTTCTAGGCTAGCGCAGTTAATCTTTAGATTAATTGTCTTATAAATTAAGTTATCTACTTCTATAATAGTAGGGGTCTTTCTAGAAGGTAATTAGGTAGCTTAATGCTTGTAGGAGCTACCTTATATAAGAACTTTAAGCTTTAGGGGTTAAAAGACTTAGACTTAAATTAATAGTAGTATGTAAGCTATTATAAGGGCGTACTAAGCGGTCGTTAGTTGGGGTAGGGTAAACTTAACCTCCTGCGTAACTCCTTAATTACTTCTAAAAGATTAAGCATCTGTGCTTCTTCTTCTATCTCTAGGGAAGTAGTTAAATAGTTACTAATTGTCACGAGATGCTACGAGCACGTGTTTAAGAGCTTACTAGAAGCGTTAATTGTGGCTACGTACGATATCTGGTGTAGTACAAGACGTTGCGTAAGGAAACAGAATCAGCATGTACAGGCAGTAAGAAGTTATCGATGGGGGCCGTGCGCATGGCGCTAGGCCCGGCCGGCCAATCAGCAGAATCCTGGTGCTTGGCGGAGCACTTAGATTCTGTAGCGCGTTCAGTGTTAAGGGAACCACAGTAGTTACTGTAACAGTACCCCCCTCTTATTCTCGAGCTCCTGCGAGCGTTAATCGTGACGATAAAGGTTTAGGGATATCAGGAAATCTTTCGTGGAAAGCAGCCACAGCTGCGTTATCCTTCATGTTTAAGGCGGGTTCCTAGGTCAACTCATTGTAACTAGTCTATTTTATATAGTACTTGTGTCTCTTTCTACGCTTGTTAAAGCGGAGACCTTCGACGCTATCTACAAAGTATTCTTCTTCGTTATCTACAACGACAGGTTCAGGTGGCGGTGCATTCTGGCTAGGTATGTGATCGTCTTCTTTAGCTGCTAGACGAAGGAGGGATACATAAAATACAGGGTGTATCTTTATAGATTTAGGTAGATAGAGGCGGTACGCATAGGAGGAGACCTTCTTGGTTATTTAGTAGGGTCCTAGGTTCTTCTAGTTAAGCTTCTTTAATAGTCGTTGTGTTTAGATGTTACGCGCATCTAGCTATACCTCGTCGCTAGCTTCGTAAGCTAGTGCAGGTAGGCGTTTACGGTTCGCGTATTCTTGCTGCAGGGCTTGCGCCTATGTCATTTCTTCGCGGATAAACTTAGTAATATTACGCATCTTATTAATTATTACATTTACATCTTGGGCTTGTAGGGCCTAGTAGGCGGGACGTGTCTTGTTCGTGGGCGGTTTAGAACCCATTCGGGGGTTCTAGCCGTAGCAGGCTATTATTAGAGATACTCCTGTAGATTCTAAAACAGTATTGTTAGCTTCGAATTAAGCGATAGGGAGCTACTAGACCTAGTCGTCTTGCTAGTAGTTCGTGTACGCGCGTAGGACTTGTTCCATCGCAGCGTTAGCGTTCTTAGTTTGCCTGTTAGTTTTAGGATAATAGCTAGTTAAAAAGCGTAGGTTAATCTTTAGTTAGCTATATAGTTCGTTATAGAAGGCAGAGACGAACTATCTGCCTCTATTAGAGACAATCGTGTTAGGAAGGCCGTAGTTGCACTAGACGTGGCGAAGAAACATACGCGCTACGTTAGGTGCTTCCATCTTGCTACATAGTATTAGGTAGCGGTATTTAGACAAACAGTCCACTACTACTATTACGCTCTTGTATCCTTCTAATTCAGGTAGGTCGACTACAAAGTCAACAGAGATATCTGCCTAACGTCGTTTAGGAACAGGCAATAGCTTTAATAACCCGTAGTACTTCTCTCGCGACGCTTTAGAGCAGCGGCAGGTGTAGCAGCAGGATACGTATTGTTAGACAGTCTTAAATAGCTAAGGCTAGTAGTATTCCCGTTAGATAAGTTTAAGTGTCTTTCCTTAGCCTAGGTAGCTGCTAGAGGGAGCATTATAGACTGCACGGAGGATCTTGATTTTTAGTTCGTCGTCGTTAGGAATAACAAGCTTGTTCTAGTAGTATAGACGGCCGTCGCGGTTCTCACAGTCGCTTAGGGTAACGGTCTTTAACTGTTGTCTACTATTGTGTAGTAGTTGCAGAGTTTCTTATATAAACGGGTCCTTAGGGTAACTGTTAGGTACTAACTAGTATCCTTCTTCGATAATCTGTTAGATAGATCTATTAGTCTCTACTAACCTAATTATAGGAGGATTCTAAAAGAGTTCTGGGCGCAGCAACGTTTGCTTGCGAGCTTCTTAGGCTTCCTCTTGTGTAAGCTAGTCTTGCGAACGTTAGGTTAAGGCATTAGGCTTCTCGCTATGCATACTTAGTTAGTACGTAATCGTAAACTAGAATTAGGAGAGGTATTTAGACTATTGAGCCTAACGGTAGCTTAGTTGCTTCGTAGTTATAAAGTACTGTAGGTTCTTATAATCGCTAAGTACAGCAATTAGGAAGGACGCGCCCTCTAGCTTAGGTCTCTACTGTTTAAAGCAACGGACGATAGCGAGTAGTTCCTTATTGTAGATTTCGTAGTTGTTTTCTACAGGGTTTATCCTCTTTAAGTAGTAGGCTATAAGGCGAAGCGTACTGTTAGGTTCTGTCTAGGAGAGGACGCCTGCCGTAACGTAGTTAGAAGCGTCTGCTTCTACAATAATTAGGAGGTTAGGATTAAAGTGTCGCAGTATTAGTGCAGTAGTAAAGGCGCGTTTTAAGGCATTAAAGGCCTTCTAGCAGTCGTTGTTAAAGAGAAACTTAGCGTCCTTCTTAGTTAATGCTATAAGCAGAGCGGCTAGGTAGGAGAAGCTATCTATAAACCGTTGATAGAAGTTCGCAAATCCTAGAAAGGCTCTAACGTCCTTAACGTTGTTTGGGTATTTATAATCTACGATAGCTTGAACCTTCTTTAGGTCTATTTGTATTCTATCTACTCTAACTACGTAGCTAAGGTAAGTGACTTTAGTTTAGTAGAACTCGCACTTGTCTACGTCTAGTTAGAGCCTAGCTTCCTTAAGAGCGTTTAGAACAGATCTAACGTGCTCCTTGTATTTATAGAGGGTCTCGCTATAGATTAGGATATTGTTAAGGTAAGTAGTGTAGAATATGTCTAAGAACGGGCGTAGCACGTCGTTTACGAAGTGCTAGAACGTACTTAGCGCGTTAGCTAGTCTAAAGGGCATTACAAGATATTTAAATAGCCTATATTAAGTACAGAAGGCTGTTAGCTATTCGTCTCCTTTAGCGATGCGGAGTTAGTTAAAGGCAGCAATAATGTTAAGCTTTGTGTAGTACTTAGCCTTGCTTAGTTAGCTTAGGGTCTCTTAGATTAGCGGGATTAGGTAACAGTTCTTAACAGTAACTGCGTTTAAGGCACAGTAGTTAACGCAGAAGCGTAATCTGCCTCTAGGTTTCTTAACAAAGATAATAGGAGAAGCGACTAGAGAGGAGCTTGCTTAGATAAACCCCTTCGACAGGTGGTCTTTAAGGTACTTACGCAGTACCTTTAGCTTGTCTTAGGACATGCCGTATAACGGGCCGAACCCGTATTGCTTGCCTTTTATTAGTTTAATCTTGTGGTTGTATAGTCGTCGTATAGGCAATTTGTTAGAGTTCTCTCGCGAGAAGACGTCTATTAGGTCGTAGTACTTAGGAGGGACTTTCGTAAGTAGATTAGTGTGCTTCTTTACAGCTAGTGCCTTATTAATGTTAGTAATACTAATAGCACAGATTTCGTAGCCTCTTCTACGCGCTAGGCTTATAAATAGGGCTGCGCCTATGCAATAGATATTAAGTTTTAGCTGTAACTTTAACGAGTCGTCCTAGTCGTTAGTTAAAAGAGTGCAGTTAGAGTTAGAGTCGTAGGTAGGTTTGTGTATAGGTTTGTTTAATTGGCGCTTTATCTTAGGTAGCTAATAATCGTGTCGTTATCGTAGTACGTGTTTAAGTTTTAGGGTTTAGGAGTAAGTTCTATTAGAGCTGTTGTTGCCCTACTGTCCTTAGGGAGTAGGAGCAGAGGTACGGCTAACTCTAAGGCATCGTTCGGTGCATCTTCGGGCAGTAAAAAGCAGCTTCTTATTAGCATAGTCTAAGTTTACTTAATGCTTATTTATCTATAGTTAGCTAAGTATTATCTCGTAGCAGCTAGTGTTAGTAACGTAGAGTTATATAATCTCTACGTAGCTGTCGTGTTGTAATCTTAGAGTAACAGTGTAAGACACTTCTCTACTATTAAGTACGGTTCCAGTAAATCTAGTAGGATAGATAACGTAGGGCAGCAGGGTTTAACGAAGGTTTAGGTTGCGCGCAAGGTCTTTGTAAATGTATCTAATACTAGTAGCTCTAGTATTAACTAAGGCCTTAAGATTACTTCTAGCGTTGCCTTGTTAGACTGTGTAGGGTATTACGATACAGCGTTTCTATGTGTCGGTTTGGGATTTAGACTAGAATTTAGCAGAGATTTAGTGTATGCGCAGTCCTAGGGAGCGACTTATCCTTAGGACGAGGCTTTTCCCTTTTAGGACCGGTTGCGAGAGCGTCTCTCTTGAGATCCTAAGGATTAGGAAGATCTTAAGGTATTGGATCCTGCGGAGCGAGTACGGATCTAGTTATTTGTGCTATGCGATTAGATATGCTAAGCAGGTAAGGGGACACTGCAGTTGCTGGATATATAGCCTTTCTAGTTATATTTAAAGCAGCGGCCTTCCTTAATTCTCTTCTAGCGTTTAGCTGAGCTAGCGGGTGCGTAGTTTATCACGTCTATATCTATTACGTTAGGGTGTGCTACAAGGAGACAGCGTGGGCGGTCTGGTAGGAAGCGGGGGTTGTTGTCGTAAGTAGATATAAGATTGGCGTAGTCGTTTAGATCGTTAGGCAGGGCTTCTCTATCTATTGCGCGTTGCAATTTGTAGGACAGGGAGTTTCGGAGGGAAGCAATAAGACCGATCTCATTTAATCTAGTATTAGCGGCTAGTTGTTAGAACTTAGCAAAGTAGGAAGTAAAGCTGCGCTTCTCTTAACGTAATCCGCTTAGTTAGCTAAGTGCTGTTAGCTCTTTATTTAGGTCTCTATAGGTAGCTTTAAGGAAGGTAACAAGCTGGTCTACAGTATAGACGTCCTTGTCTATAAGCGGGTTAATAAGGGCTACAGCGTCCTTCTCTAGTTAAGAGTGGGCATATAGCAGGCAGGATCTCTCGTTTAGGTATTAGTCAGCGTTACCCTTAAGCTTGTACCTTAGCTTGCGGACGAAGGCAGGGAGGTCCTTTTGTTAGCTATTAAACAAAGGCGGGTTAGGCAGGCGGTCGGTTTAGGGCAGGTCCTTGAGGCTCGCAGTTGGCGGCGTCACAGGCTTTAAGCTACTTCTAGATGGCTCCTTAAAACGAACTTGCCTAGCTTTAGTGTTGGTACGGGTAAGAGCTAGGGTAGTAACAGGAGCAGACCTAGTGTTAATAGTCTCTATCTCTTAACGGAGCTCTAATATCTGTTGCGCGTGTCGATTCTCTTGCTTAGCTAGGTTAGCAAGGAGTGCTTCGTTGCTAGCCTTTAACGCAGCTAAGTCCGCTTAAATTGCGTTTAGCTAACGCAAGATTAGCTGCAACGCGTTAGGTTGTTTGTGGGTAGTTATAGTAGGTTGACGCAACGTAATGTCACGAGATGCTACGAGCACGTGTTTAAGAGCTTACTAGAAGCGTTAATTGTGGCTACGTACGATATCTGGTGTAATACAAGACGTTGCGTAAGGAAACAGAATTAGCATGTACAGGCGGTAAGAAGTTATCGATAGGGGCCGTGCGCATGGCGCTAGGCCCGGCCGGCCAATCAGCAGAATACTAGTGCTTGGCGGAGCACTCGGATTCTGTAGCGCGTTTAGTGTCAAGGGAACCACGGTAGTTACTGTAACACTAATCTTCTTACAAGAGAACATCTTAAGTTTATTAGTTCTAAGCGAGAACTTTTAAAGGACTTTAGTAGCGTGTCTAAGAGGCAATCCTTTAACTAGGTAGAATCTACGTTTGTGACGGGCTAGAGCCCTTTGCTCTCTTATCCTCGTCTATGACCTCGGTTTTCTCCTTCTTCGGCCCGATAGGCGCTCGGACGTTATCGGCCAATAGTTCTTCCAGCTCTACACCTAAGTATATATAGATAGCTACGTAGCCTAGAGCTTAGCTCTCTATCGAATACAACTCTAGTATACCTGTGCGATAGCTCCCCGAGCGTAGCCCCTTACAACGTTATTCTTTATTAATAGTAGCTACTTTAATGCAACGTTTATTACAAACTTAAAACTCTTATAAATAGTCTTTAATATTTAGGTTAGAGAGTGCTTCGTATTAGAGAAGCAAGGTCTTGAAGTACTTAGCCCTTCATTTTTATTAGCTTTTATCATTAGTTCTAAAGAGCTTTCTAAGTACGTTGTAGAAGTCTTTCTAGGATTTATTTATAAGAGTAGTTGCATAGGCGTTTAAGGATTAGATAATAAGCTATTACTTTAGTTTATAATAGGTAGAGAGGCAGTTAACTATTGCCTTGTTAGTAAAACCATAGTACTTAGACATATCCTTAAAGTGTTCAAGAAAGACCGTAACGTTAGTTCTATTAAAGACTAGTACTATTTTAGCTAGGTAAGGCAGGAGCTCAGTTGCAACTATTAGGCCTTAGTTTTTAAGCTACTAGAAGGAAGCTGCTATTATCTAAATGATCTTTACTATATTACTGTTGTTAGCTTCACTAAGGGGGTATTCCTCGATAGTAGAACTACCTAGTGTAACTTCAAAGGTTGGTAAATCTTCTAGCGTTATTATTGTACAAGGGGATAGATCGAACTATTTTAGTGTAACTAGGAGCGTAAGTTCATTAGTGTTCTAAGCTTTAGGCAAATGTTTAGTAATAGATTAGTTTCTCTTACCTAGTTTAGACTTTACTTATTAGCTCTTACTTATTCGCGCGATATATATAAACAGTAAAGTAAGGAGTACTATTAAGATTGTATTTATTGTATAGAGTAACGCTTATAGTTAGCTACTATCTTTCTTCTATATCTAATTATCCTTTAGAAGGAGGGTAACTATTCTCCTTTTTATATAGCTTAAGATCTATTCTAAGTTTACTTCTATTAGTCTATTATCCTAACTGCTTATCTTTAGTATTTCCTTTCTTAAAGTCGCTTCTACAGCTTCGTCCCTATCTATCCCTAGGATAGGTGTTAGGTAGTACATCTATATACTTTCTATTGTGTTGTTTACTATCTATGTAGTTCTCTAAAGGCCTATTATGCTAATCTACACCTCTTACACCTTGCTCTATAGTTAGCAGCGCGGTTGTATTCTAGTTATAATTTTTTTAGCAGATATCTTAGTGCGTTGATTATATATCTCTAATTTTCTAGGTGTTTTTCTATAACGTGGTTCACCATCGAGCGCCCCACCCTATCGAGCGCCCTAGTTTCCCCACCAAAACGCCAGCGCAGCAACAACGCAAAATGTCTCAACACTACAAAGCCTCTAGACTCTACAATAAAGCTAATGTACAGCTTGCTATCTCTAATATCCAATGTAACCAACTAAAAAGTCTGCGACACGCTGAGGCAATTTACAACGTTCCCCGAAGGACAATACAGCGGCGACGCAACGCAACACACTCTCGACGCGAGTGTGAGCCGAATTAGAAGAGCCTTACAAAACTAGAAGAGGAGGCGATTGTACAGCGTGTACTCGACGAGTCTTTACGTGGCATACCGCCCTCGAAGGCACACGTACGAGATATGGCTGACAGACTGCTGCGAGAGCGTGGCGGGAAGCCTACAGGCAAGAACTGGGTGGACAGGTTTATCGCGCGTACACCTGAGCTGCGCACGCGGTGGAGCCGTCCGTACGATCGCCAGCGAGCTGTCTGCGAGGATCTAGCGGTTATTAGGCCCTAGTTCACGCTCGTTCAATTAATGAAGGCGAAGTATAGTATTGTAGATGAGGATACCTAGAACTTTAATAAGTCTGGCTTCATAATAGGCAAGATATCCTCTCAGCTTGTTGTCACAGGCTTAGAGAAACCTAGGAAACAGAAGAAACTACAGCCTAGCGATCGCGAGTGGGTTACTCTAGTACAAGGCGTCGCCGCAACAGGACGCGTTATCCCACCCTTCCTCATCTTTGCAGGCAAGGTCCTTATTACCTCCTAGTTCGCAGATCTACCTCGCAATTAGATTATCACTGTCTCTCCTACTAGCTAGATTAACAACGACCTCGCGCTAGCCTAGCTTAAGCACTTCGACGCCTATACAAAGGTGTCCTCCGCTAGGGCATATAGGCTGCTTATTATTGACGGCCATAATAGCTACTGCTCGATAGAATTTCAGGACTACTGCAAGGAGAACAAGATCATCGCTCTCTGCATGCCATCTCACTCATCGCACCTTCTGCAGCCTCTAGACGTCGTCCCCTACTCGCTGTTAAAGCGCTACTATGGCGATAGAATCTCGCTCTTAGCACGCAGCCGCGTCCACTATATTAACAAGGAAACCTTCCTACTAGCCTTTAAAGCAGCTTATAAGAAGACGTTTACACTAGAGAACGTTCGCGCAGGGTTTTGAGGTGCTGGGCTAGTCCCATACGACCTAGAGGTTGTGTTATTAAAGCTAGATGTACAGCTGCGTACGCCGACGCCACCTGCACTAGGCACTGTCGCCTAGGAGGCGCAAACACCGCGCAACGCCCGCGAGATAGAGGCGCAATCTACGCTGATTCGAAATCGCATGCAAAAATACCAAGGGTCACTAGTAAGCTCATTAGATAAGCAGGTTAAGCAGCTAAGTAAAGGCGCTTAGCAGATAGCTTATAATATAGTGTTAATGCGAGAGGACGTAAGCCGCCTTCGAGACGCTGTTGACACGCTTACAAAGCGCAAGACTCGCAAAAGGCGGTACGTACGCGCAGAGGAGACTCTAACAGTTAGTGAGGTATCTGACTTAATTGCTAAAATAGACGGTAGTAGGCGTAAGGACAGCAAGACGCCTGCGAAGAGGGTGCGCGCAGAGAGGCGCTGCGGCCGTTGCAGCGAGGTTGGGCACAACTCCCGCACCTGTAGGGTAGAAATAGAGGATGTAGACAATAGCGATGCCTCTAATTAATATAATCCTGTTACATATAGTATAATAATCTGTTGTAGTGTTATACTGCGTTCCTGTATAGGCACTGCGCTAGTGCTTAGTAGGGCGCTCGATAGGGTGGGGCGCTCGGTGGTGAACCACGTTATACCTACTTTATATCTTACTATTTCTTATGTACTAAGTTTTACTACTAAAAGCTTTTCTGTTTACTGTCTTATGTTATTACTATAAATTACTCCTTTTACCTTCTGCATGCTTTATCTATAGTCTTTTTCCGCTGTCTAAGGCTATAGAATAACAAGTTCTGGAAAACCTTTAGAGTAAGTTTTATACGCTGTATTTCTAGTAGCGTGCAGCTTTCCTAAGGCTAGAAATGTTATAAGGTTTAAGTTCTAATTAGTTGCTATATATAGTAGAGTGTTTTAGTAGTCTTCTATTAGAAGGTGTACTTAATATAAGTAAGTAGAGTAAATTAACCTGTTTCACCAGCGAGCGGCCTACCCCACCAAGCGGCCCAGTTCCCCTACTAACACGCGTACCTAGCAACAACACGTAATGTCTTAACAACTACAACCTCTCAAGGCTTATACTAAAGCTAATGTGCAGCTTGCCCTCTTAGACGTTAAACGTAACTAAATTCCAAGCCTGCGGCGTGCGGAGGCAGTCTACAAAGTCCCAAAGACGACGATACGACGGCGACGCGACGGGAAGCCCTCTAGACGCAACTGCGAGCTAAACTCAAAGAGCCTAACGAAGCTAGAAGAGGAGGTAATTGTACAACGTATACTTGATGAGAATCTGCGTGGAGTACCGCCCTCAAAGCTACACGTACAAGATATAGCTAATAGATTGCTGCGCGATCGCGGCGTTAAGTCTGTTGGCAAGAACTAGGTTAACAGGTTTATCCAGCGTACACCTAAGCTGCGCACGCGCTAGAGCCGTCTATACAATCGCTAGCGAGCTCTCTGCGAGGACCTAGCAATTATTAAGCCCTAGTTCATGCTAGTTTAGAACATAAAGGCGAAGTACGGCATTATAGACAACGACATGTACAACTTTAACGAGTCTAGCTTCCTAATAGGCAAGATATTATCGCAACTCGTAGTAACAGGCATAGACAAGCCTAGGAAAGCAAAGAAGCTTTAGCCTAGTAATCGCGAGTAGACTACGTTAATACAAGGCGTTAGCGTAATAGGGCGCGTTATCCTACCCTTCCTTATCTTTGCCAGCAAGGTTCTTATCTCTAACTAGTTCACTAAGGACCTCCTACGCAACTAGGTTATTTAAGTAAGCCTAACAGGCTGGACAAACAACGATCTAGCGCTTGCTTAGCTTAAACACTTTAATACGCATACGAGGCCTGTAGGAGCATACAGGCTGCTTATTATTAACGGCCACGAGAGCTATTGCTTAATAGATTTTTAGGATCGCTGCAAGGAGAAGAAGATTATCGCCCTCTGTATGCCTCTACATTCGTCGCACCTCCTGCAGCCGCTTGACGTTACCTGCTTCTCGCCGTTGAAGCGCGCGTACGGCGATGAGATCTTAGCCTTGGCACGCGATCGCATCTACTACATTAACAAACAGACCTTCTTACTAGCCTTTAAAGTAGCTTTTAAGAAGGTATTTACAAGAGAGAATGCTTGCGCAGGGTTTTAAGGCGCTAGATTGTGTCTACATAATCTACAAGCCGTGTTATTAAAGCTAGATGTGCAGCTGCGTACGCAAACTCCACCACAGCAAGATGACGCCGCTTAGGAGGCGCAAACACCGCGCAACGCCAAAGAAATGGAGGCGCAATCAACGCTAATTCGAAACAAAATGCAAATCTATCGAGGGTCTCCAGCAAGTTCACTTAACGAGCAGGTGCGACAGCTAACAAAAGGCGCGCAGCAGATAGCTTATAAGATGGTGTTAATGCGCGCAGAGATAGGGCGCCTTTAAGACGCAACAGAGACGCTTACTAAGCGTAAGAGTCGCAAGAGACGCTACGTACGGGCAGAGGAGACACTAACAGTTGGCGAGGTATTAGACTTAATTGCTGAAAAGGAGGGTGGCAGTCGTGAGGAGGGTGAGGAGCCGGCGAAGAGGGTGCGCGCAGGGCGACGCTGCGGCCGTTGTGGCAAGATTGGGCATAACTCTCGTACGTGCAAGGTAGAAATTGAGGATGCGAATGATAGCGACGCTTCTGAATAATATTATACTGTTGCAAGAGTATAAAAATTGTGTTGTAGTGCTAAGCTACGTCGCTGCGCGTACGCTTCGCTGGTGTTTATGGGCCGCTCGGTAGGGTGGGCCGCTCGCTGGTGAAACAGGTTATATATGTTGCATGTGTAGTATTCGTTCTCTGAACCTAGTTTAGGCATTCCTGTCCTTTTTCTACTCTCCGTGTTATCTCCGAGTCTAATAGCCCTTTAAATCTGCAGATCCCTTAGATTCTCTGCTACAATACTACCTTCCTTTTTAGTAATTAAGTTAGATACCTTACTAACAGTTAAAGTCTTCTCTGCGCGTACGTACTACCGTTTACAAGTCTTGCGCTTTATAAGCATATTAACAGCTTCGTAAATGCTTCTTACCTCCTCTCGCATTAATACTATATTATAAGCTATCTACTAAGCACCTTTACCTAGCTGCTTAACCTGCTTGTCTAATAAGCTTACTAGTAACTCTTAGTAGTTTCGCATATAATTTTAAATTAGCGTAGATTGCGCCTCTATCTTTTAGGCGTTGCGTAGTATTTACGCCTCCTAAGTAATAGTGCCTAGTGCAGGTAGCGTTAGCGTACGCAGCTACACATCTAGCTTTAATAACATAGCCTCTAGATTATATAGGAGTAGTCTAGCACCTTAAAAGCCTGCGCAAACGTTCTCTAGTGTAAACGTCTTCTTAGAAGCTTCTTTAAAGGCTAGTAGGAAGGTTTCCTTATTAACATAGTAGATGCGGCTACGTGCTAAGAGCGAGATCCTATTGCCGTAGTAGCGCTTTAATAGTAAGTAGGGGATAACGTTAAGAGGCTATAGAAGGTGCGATAAGTGCGATAGCATGCATAGAGCAATAATCTTATTCTCCTTGTAGTAGTTCTAGAAATCTACTAAGCGGTAGCTGTCAGGCACCAGGTAACTCCGGGCCCGTTCGGGCCGGTATGCCAAGCAATCGCAGTATATTAGCCTACCTTACCGCTGTTGTGGCTCGACAGCGGTTCGTCTCTAGTCTTACAAGGCAATATACCTCTACTTCCACTATCGCGGTGCATCTCGTATCTATAAAGACTCTATTGCTTGACACTAAGCAGCTATAACTCTAAAAAACTTACAATAGAAAGATAAAAGCGGCGGCAACAGCATATAGAGAATAGTAATAAGAAGAGGCAAAGGTAGCTTATTAATATGCTACTAAGGAGCGTTGTAAGGCTAAGAAAGCGTACCCTGCAGAACTCGCTGTAGAACGGGCGCTTAAAAAGCAGCATCGCGACGCTGCAACTGCAGTAAAATCTGGCGATACACTAAATAATAGTAAGCGAAAAGCCTTACATAAAGCTAGCTAAAATCTAACAAAGCGTCGTTGTGTTGTAGCTGCAGCAAGTCGTGCTAACGCTGGTCCTCTAGCTGCGTCTCCCCTACTAAAAAATTAGCGCACGCGGCCGCAACATTAAGACACTAGCGAGATATAAGAAGATAGGAAGCTTCTAATACATTTATAGATTAATATACTAAGAAATCTCGCGATAATAGCTATTGTGTGGCGTTCTACAGCCTTATCTGTCTAGACGCTCGAATATTGTTGGGGTGGCTCACACGGCGAACTGGCTCACATGGCGCACGGGCACTGTATACGTTCTAAGTTCAATAGCCCTGCTTCGCAGGGCAATCGAGTACTCTCCTCACCCTGAGTTTGGCTCTCGTCTAACCCATTGTATAGCTACATCCTCTGGTCTGTTTATCTGCGGCGTTAGTATATGTTGACTGTCCTGCAACGAGTCTAGCAGTCGCTGACTAGCCTGCTGCGCACTTTCGCTAGCTTTACCAATAGGCCTAGGGCTACACTGACCGAACAGCGTGGCAATTATCGCTACAAATTCTACCTGTAACATCTTTTGCCCAGGGCAGGTCCGCGGACCGATAGACCAAGGAAGGAACGTGCCTTGTGGTGGCGTGAAAATTGTGGCTTGTGGTCCGTTAGTCAAAAGCCATCTTGCAGGGTTGAAAGCCAAAGCGTCTGGACCCCATGTCAAACTGGATGTGTGCAGAGCCATTGTATTCACGTGGAAAGCGGAGGGAGCGTCAAGATGGAAAGAGCTGTCTGCATAGCGGAGGGTCTGTGGCGCTGTTGTAGATCGCATCAAAAGAGTAACCGGAGGAAAAAGGCGAAGGGTCTTTAGCTGAAAGACCGAATGGTTAGCTAAAAGAACCAACCTTAATCAACAAGCCGCTGCTCGCTCAAGGAACGCGAGCAGACTAACCACGGGTCACTACCATGACAGCCAAGCACCGTATTAATTCCGGAAACACCATCTCGTAGTCTGATAACAACAGATTGTCTTCTCCAAGTACTGTATCGATTCCTATTTGGATCCAGGTTTGCCACTCTGGGTTTGCTGCGAGGAGAGCGATCGCATAGCACAATGTGTTGGCAGATGTATCAAATCCAGCGGCAGTGAAGATAAAGAGGTTTCCTGCAATTTCTTCCTCCGTCAGATACGTTGTGCTGGTCCGTCCGGATGGGGTTGGATCTGACTCATCGCTTCGTTCCATTTCCTGTTCAGAGAGCCGAACCAGTGTCTTCATGATGGTCTCCGGGGTACTCTTTGGATCCTTGATCATCCGCCCCAGAGCTTGCGGAGCATGAATGCTCTCGTTACGCTCTCGATCGAGCATAGCTCGAGTGAGATCTGGAAGCCGCTTCAATGCCGCTCCCAGTCGCTGGAGTAGTTGCGGCATTATAGGTAGCCTCAAAATACTAGCGGGGAGAAATTCAGCTATGATGAGATGTTCAGTGACCAGTGAAATAGCATCCAGGTAGGAAGTGTCAGCAGATAGTAGGCTTGGTGATGGGCCCTGAGAATAAGACTTGCTATGGCCATATGCGATACGGGAAAGCACGTTTATAGCAACCATGCGAAAACCAGGAACTATTTTCTCTGACTCCCCAGGAACACAGGTCGAGGATGGTGAGAGTAGGAGATGAACGAGAGAAGATGCTTGATCTACACTCACTTTCCACACCTCCGGGCTAACGCGCTCGTTCAAAGCTGGGGCAACGATACGGCGTTGGCGGGACCATGATTCATCTTGTGCCTTTGAGCTAAAGTCAGCTGTCAATACACAATCCGGAGATTCAGCTGTACAAGTTGTGCCAACGTTCTTGGATAAAGTAAAGCACGGAATATAAAGTCACTTCTTACTGTCACGATGTTTGCACCCAAAAGCCCCATGGCCTTAGTGGTGATGTCAAGATGAACGAAGTCTTTGCGCCTAGACATTATAGTACGAGCAATGGATGGATCTGCACACACAAGTCTGTTAAGGCCTGTAGTCACAAAGAGAAACACAGGCCCAAGCCTCTCGTGTACGGCTGCTTTATTGCGAAACTCCCAGCCCCAAATGCTGAGCTCCACGGTCGCGAAAATACTACTGGGAGGTATGTATAGGAGCAATGGGCGAAGGGGAACAGAGAAAATGGCCCAGAATACCTGATAGCACGATTAGTTATAGGTTGAAGTAAAGGCATAGGGAAATAAGCATAGCTGCACATCGGATGATATATATGTAGGTCCTCTTTGTGAGAAGAGTGAGAAGAGTGAGAAGAGTGAGAAGAGTGAGAAGAATGAGAAGAGTGAGAAGAGTGAGAAGAGTGAGAAGAGTGAGAAGAAGAAGAAGAAGAAGAAAAAGAAGAAGAAATCATTACTTACACTATCAGGATCATATGGGCAGATAATGATAGGCAGCCCAGTAGTGCGGGCAGCCCAATGATTCTTGGTGAGATTCCATATCCTGGACGCGCTGTTTAGCAGGACTACCGTTGTCAATGCGGCACTTAAAGCACTCATCCCTAAGCGCTGATAGAACTTCTGCCGTACGGATGGAAGCTTATAAAAGCGCTTTGTAACGATGAAAAAGAAGATTTTAGTAGGCGCAGAAGGCACGCGTAGTACCTTCGCTTTTCATTCAGAGGTCTGCGCTAGTAATTAGAAGAACAGAAGGCCATCTAATCTTCAACAATGGAGAGACCGTAGAGGTTTTATGACCTATGGGAAAGAAAAAGTGAACGTCTATTTTGTGATCTTGTGCATTGATATTCTTCACAGACACTTATGCTTAGTGCAACTTAGTCCACTAGCACTTCAATTTCCGGGTCGTATGTCTTCATAGTCTCTTGCCATTGCCGTATCTATGCGAGTCGATACCTACCTAGTGCGCGCAACGCTGAGACGATATAAGAATAGGCTAGTACGGCCGTTTTTCGTCGTCGAGCAAGGTCGGATAGAACGACCCCGGCTTGGTGTTCGATCGTACAGTTATGAGAGTGGAGTCAACGGCTTGCGACGTGTCCAAAGTGCGGCCCTAGAGCCGACGGGCATCACAGCATCAGTAATAGAAGGGCCGTACCTTGCCGGACTTTCGGACATATACCATACCGCGGGCAGCACTGCAGGGAGTGTCCGGATTAGTGTCGCGACAAGATCAGGTGTTCGATTGATAAGGGGCAAAACAATGTTGTACTGAGGAGTCATTAGTAACGATATCGTGTAGAGGGTGTTGTACACGTTTCCAGTGCTAAAGAGCAGTGGGCAATGATATGAACGTCACGTGCATCATGAGCGTACCAGGCCGCTGCTATAAAGGATCATCGAGAATCTGACTGTGACTGGGGGGCATTCAGTGGTGATTTGTATCCATCGTGGTATTTCAGGTGTTGGATCGATGAACTCCATCGTAGAGTCAATGCCGCTTACGGTCTTAAGATATCATGTACCATGCCTACAAGCGGCCCTCTTGACAGTCATGTGTAGCTGCCTGTTTGAGATCGAAGCTCTCTTGCCACATGGGCAATCTGATTATGACTCTTTACCACGAATGAGTTCTTTGCCCTAACACCAAGAGCCTGCGGATCAAGATTTTGTATACTCTGCCCACTTTCTTTCGCACATTTCGAGGATTTCTCTCGAAGGTCGATCGCGCCACATCTGCCATATATCTTTAACATTCAAGTCATTCTTAGCATCCACTGCAAATACGCCCGTCACGAAGATATAGGCAACATATTCCCCTCTCGCAATGATCTTATGTTGCATAGCCGGTATGAGGCTGCGTTGCGCGATGAGATTTCTGTGTAAGGTCAGCATTAGTTATCGTTATACTTCTCAATGCATCTGCCTTGCAACAGCCGGACTGTGCCTTTTAATAGCTATACAGGAAGTAGAACTTACGTGTTAGGGTCTGCGCGAACGACCGTCGCATTGCTCTCAACAAACGCCTTCACTGTAGTGTTACGCATGCAAAGATCTGTCAAGTCGACA
The DNA here is from genome assembly GCF_907166805.1 of Alternaria atra. NCBI lineage: Eukaryota > Fungi > Ascomycota > Dothideomycetes > Pleosporales > Pleosporaceae > Alternaria > Alternaria atra. The sequence continues at coordinate 455,887 of NW_025091334.1, forward strand.
ACACCACTTCCTCCCGACTCTGAAAGTACGAAAGCGCTTTCATGGTCTTTCCACCATCCGAACGATGTCCTGTTATCTTCAATTCCAGGAGGAAATTCTGCACATGGCTGCTCAAAGATAGAGACGTTTCCTGCTGCCTGCGCACTCGCCGCAAAACCACCATCCACTATTTGCAGTGTTTCCTCCATCAAGAGGCATGATGTCCACTTCACGCAGTGTAATCTCAGGCTCCATCCAGGCCACCTTCGTATGGGTGGTACAAGGAGCGATTCTATGACCAAGTTGCGTTTATTCCATGGCTTCCAGCGACTCATTAAGATGGGTACCGTGTCCTTGCACGCCTCTATGTGAAACTCTCCGGCCTCGACATCATGTGGGTTCCATCGTACCTTCCAGTCGTCTTCCTCCGGTTCGAGTGAAACAGCCAGCGTGGAATCTGGTGCTATCTGTTCCAGTGACGGACCGCAGGGTACGCTAAAGCCAAAGGAAGAGGAGTAGGCGAACTTCCCGTACTTGGCTTCACGTGCCTTGAACCCTTTATTTGTAGACTGCCCCGAAGAGAGCAAGAATGTGTGCGCTTGAGTGTTGCAAAGTATCTGGCGTGGGGGCCATAGAAGCTTGATGTCGCTGATCTCCTTGTCGTGGTGTGTAGCAGCCTCGAGAGTTTTCGGATGAGGCAACTCTTCTGCCTGCCAGAATGCAACCTTATCATCAAGTCCGAGGACTAGGAAGCTTTTAAGGCACCAATAAACTGATTGTGGGGAGTTGTAATTCTCGGCAACGTACATGTTCGGGTACACAAACCCGATGTTTGGTGTACCGTCGGTATTAAAAATGTGCGGTTGCTTCGCCCACCACCTCAGGTGCCTCAGTAGTAAACCCTTCACCGTCCCCACCTCGTGAACTGGAGCAGGTAGCTCAAGACCTGTGAGTGCGATGGCTGCCCAGAATGCCGCGAACGCGAATCGATACGTCAGGCTTCGTCCAAATGGGATCGCTGAACCGTCCGGAGCGAAGTACCTCCAGTACTCTGTCCCAAATTGGTGAGCTTGCTCTATATATTTGGATGTACGAGCTGGATCGTATTCTGGGGCAAAGCGGACGTAGAGAAGTTGTGCAAACTGTATCGCAAAACTCCCGCTGTAGTAATCGGCCTGCTTCCTTTGTTCGCACCAGGGGCCGTCCGAAGACCACCCTTCTCCAATGTCGAATTCGTCCAGTGTTTCCAAGCTCGTATCGATGTGTACTTTCACTTCATCTATGGGGACGTGGAGCGTCTTGACCAGCGCGAGGTTTACCAATACACGGAACCACAACCAATTGCTCTGAGGCATGTCGGGTCCATTGATCTGCCGAAGCCATGCAACGAGATTGGATCGTGTAGTTGAATCAGTTTCGAAAGAGAACGCGGTGGGATTTGCCAGCAGCGCAAAAGCGATAGACTCCATCTCCACCATGCGCTGATCAAAATCAGAAAGATCGCCCCAGTATTCCGGACTTCTCGGGTCGGTTCCAGCTCGGATTCCGATTATCCATGACTCCAATGCAATTTCCGAAGAGGCACTTATGGTCTTGTTGTCATGTTGCTGGAGGCGGAGTAAGTCAGCGACGACCCACAGCGGTCGCGCGAAGCCTTCGAGTTGGGCTGCTGTTTCGCTGAAGCCTGCACCTGTGCATGTCGCAATCTTTATCCGTGCATGTCTAGGGGATTTATATTGTTCCAAGGGGTTAGTGAGTGCGATAGCTGCACGTATGATGTCGTCGTGTGTGCGGAATTGGTTGTCGGAGAATCCAGGAAGGGGCGCCATGTTGATGTTGATGTTGATGATTGTGCAGAGCCACGTGAACTAATTAAGTCGATCACACAAATGCGGTCTCAATTCATGTCCTCTAGAACAAACTGTTATGCTTTATAATTCAGTAGCTCCCCGCTTCGGACAAATATGTCGCGAAGATAGCCCGAAGTTGCGACGTGGTAACATGGGCGTTTTCCGAGTTCCTAGCGTTGATACATACATGATCATTGCACCCACTTATACACCTAAACAATAGCGAACACCAGTCTTCTCGTGACCTCAGGCCCTGCTTTACTTCGTTGCCTTGCCGTCCGCAACCTCGACATACACCGCCTCTGACTTTTCGAGCTCGTCCTCGCCCTCGGGCCTGTTAATGTCAAACTTCCTGGTTTTCTCTTCGCGACGCCAGAGATACTGTCCAATCATGAAGAGCGCCCAGTAGCATATGATGAAGACAATATTGACAGTATAGCCTTTTGTCCATTGCGGCGCCTCCAGGATAGGAAATACGGTGATCGGATAGAAGGAGAAGAAGGCCCAGCCGATAGTCATCATAGCACCAGTAGTGAAGCTTCGTGCTTCGTTGTCGTCCTTCATTATCATGTTCACCCACGGGAAGAGGATGGGGGTTACACAGGACGTGAGACCCAGCAGGTAGTAGCAAGTGACTTTAGAGATGTCAGCCATGTCTGTCGCGCGCGATAGTTGACGTTACTCACAGTGAAGACCAAGCGGAATGTACCATACTCGAAGGCACACATTTGCGAAGAGCAGGATTGCCGTGACGACCGAGAAAACGATCCACATCGGATATATCATCACCAAACTAGTGATGAAAATGCCGCAAACGATAGCAAGACCCTGAACACCAGTAGGAATAAGGTTGATCTCTTCGATGGTGTAGGTTCCGTTGAGATCAGCTTCTTTCTTTAGCCAAGCTTGCATCTGGCCACCAACGTAGCTTGTGCATTGGAAAAAGACGTATGTCAAGACCGCGACGTAGAAATGCCAATGAGTGAATACACGCTTGAGCATACGTTTTCCGATTTTTGAACTCTGTTTCGTACCCTGGCTCTGCATGCGTGCGACAGCTAGCCTCCTCTCGTCTTCTGTCAGCCACCAGACCTTAGGACTGGTGGGAAGCCCGGGGTACAAGAAGAAGCCAGCAAGACCAATAGGCAGCGAGATAGACCCGTCGATTATGAACAGCCTACAGGAGTTGAAGTATGAAGTTAGTGTGTGTCTCACACCTTTTTCTTACTATCACAACTTACCAGCGCCAACCTGACATGCCGTGAACTCCGTTGAGGTTTTTGTGGGCAGCGGCCTGTAGGTAACCGCTGAACATGGCGCCAGCGTTACTTGAGACATACCAGACTCCAGCGCGCTTGAAAACCTCATCAGAGCGGTACCATGACGTTAGAAGATAGATAGAACCAGTCGAGGCGGGTGTTTCGAGAACACCGAGGAGGAACCGGAGACCATAAATTTGCGGTACGCTGCTCAAGCGAGATTGCGTGAAAGTTAAGATAGACCAGGCAACCTCCATAGTTGGGACGTAGTAGCGAGCAAGCTTTGGGCGAGATATTATCAACATGCTTGGTATCTCGAAGATCATGTAGCCGATATTGTAACTGGATGGTGTTAGCAATCCTCTTTGTGACGAACTAGCAATCACGGTACTTACAAGGTTCCGAAGAGTGAATATTCGTTGCCCTTGATGGCCAATTCTTCGCGCATACCAGACCAATACGCAGTATTAAGTGCGTTCTGGTCAAGCCATTTTATGTAGAAGCAAAGGCAGCACAGAGTGAGCAAGATGCAGTCAAGTTTCCTTACTAGTTTCTTTTCTTCCGGAGAGTAGTGACTAGGGTACCACTACACGCAATCAGCAAGCAGTCCGATTATTTACTCCAAATAGACGCACGTCAAAAATGTACATCCAAGCAACCCAGAAAGAGCGGTTCGGCTTCTCGGTCGCAGAGCTCACGATGACTTCTTTGCCGTTGACCATAACAATCGGGTTGCGTTGACCGTCAGCATCCACAACCCTAATCTCATCTTGAGAGGGCGGCATTGTTTTTGGACGCTGCTGAGCGAGGAAATGGGCGTAGTTTTGATACGTGGACAGCAGAAGTACTGCTACAATACAAGTACTTATCAACAAGTTGGCCTCCTCTTAGGTTTAAGTATTGTGAGCTCTGCGATTAGCTTTGTGCAAAAACCAAGTCCTTGCAATTCTGGCTTTTCTTTCTTTGCCTGTCGTGTCGGTCGATGTTCCTTGGTGCTGCATACCCCGCGGGTTGTGGCGCTGCCCCATGGGGTAAAGAACGCAGCATGCACCTAGTCGGGATCCAATTGCAAGGCTGTGGGGCTGCGCTGGCTTCGTTTCGGGTCCTTGGCAGCGGGCTTCGGGCTATTGCGAACACTAGAATCATTGTACCTCTCTTCCGACACATATTCTCGGACCATTGGCATCTCGCGTTCTCTTATCCCGAAACTTCAACGCCAAGTTACTGTTATGAATATGTACTTAGCATCCATATCCCATTCGTTGGGGGACTGTTCTATCGTCGAACTGATAGTTTCTCATCACGGACAATCAGGTCAAGTCCACTGCACACATCGCACGAAAGGAAACCATCCCCCATAAAATTGAAGGTCCAACAGCGACTCAACTGCGAGACCTCGAAGTGATCTAATGGATCGACTCACAGAAGACCTCAATGGCACACAAGACGTATCGTCGCCCGAGCCGCCATGGTCTGCCCGGACTACACCGGCGGGAAGATCGAAGTCCAAAGAAGAGTCCTTGCTGACCAAGCAAGTGGAAGAAGAGATCCGCGGGAATATCCCAGAGAAAATCAGCCTCGCTCTTACGAGAGACATCGTGCCGGCAGCGAGCGTACAGTCTTCGGGAAGCAGCGTTGAGGGAAACACATCTGAGCCTGGAACAACGACACCTAGTAGTAGTGCGCCGCCCTCAGAGAGTGGGAACCTGGATTACGCAACCGATCACTTCGCCTCGAGCATAGCGATAGCTGACCTCGTGGCCGAGCTCTTCACTGAGAATATCATGGCCAAGGTCTTCCGAACCGCACAAGCTGCTCTGACATCGCTTCCTGTGGCATTTCCAGAGATCGTCCCACAGCAAAGCGGTCACGATGGTAGCTACAGCCTACGAGAAGCGGACTTCTGGACATGTGGCTTCTTTCCGGGCACCATGTACAGCATGTTAGAGAGACTCATCAGATACCCACATCATATGCATCTCTCGAGTTCAATCGACCTCGAACGTCTAAGAAGCCAGCTGACGATTTTATGTCGCACCTGGGCCGAACCAATTCGAGGTATGGACGAACGGATTGACACCCATGATATTGGTTTCATCGTCATGCCGGCGCTCCGTGCTGATTGGGAACTCTTTGGTAATCAATGCAGTTTGGATTCTATCACCCGCGCTGCACGGAGTTTAGCGACACGATACGTGCCTACAGCCGGCGCCATCAGGAGCTGGGACCTGCTGAAGAAGAAAGATATAGAAATACTTGACCAAGGCGATAACATGATTGTTATCATCGACAGCGTGTGCAACCTTGAGCTGTTGTACTATGCAGCATATCATGCACAAGACGCAAGACTTGCGAATATCGCCACTGCTCATGCGATTACACTGTTGCGAAGCCATCTGCGACCTGAACCAGTCCTGTCTTTGTCTAAGGATGCATACAGAGGCCAATGGTACTCGAGTTGCCACGTCGCCAACATCGATCCGAAAACGGGAAACTTGAAGCAGCGATTGACAGCACAAGGCTACGAGCACGATTCGACGTGGAGCCGTGGCCAGGCATGGGGTATACTTGGATACGCAGAGACGTACATGTGGACAAGAGACCACCGGTTCCTGCAAGCAGCTTGCGGACTAGCAGAATATTTCATATATCGCTTGGAAACGGCGCCTACATGCGTGTATCACGCCCGCTATGTGCCTCTCTGGGACTTTGACGCACCCGTCGAGGATGAGAACGCTCCGTTGCGCGACTCTTCTGCTGGCACTATTGCCGCTAACGGAATGCTATTATTATCGCAAGCTTTGGCAGGTATCGGAGTGACAAGCTTGTCACTGAGGTTCCAGAACACTGCATTGCGCATAGTCCAAGACACACTCAAATTTGCGTTGGCACCGGAGAGGGCTCGCCTCGTAACTGGCTCATATCATCACATTAGTGCGGAAGAGACAGTAGCAGGATATCGTTTCGACGGGATGTTGAAGTTTGGAACAGCGAACAACAATACCAATGCGCGGAACCGGTACGCAAACCATGGGTTAGTTTATGGAGATTACTATCTGGTGGAATTCGGAAATAGGTTGGCACGAATGGGATTAGTTTAAACCATTAGACACTTTAGCTGGCGCGAACAGAAACTACTTCTTCAAGTCCTTATCAAGATAACCATGGTGTGGCAGATGATGTCAGGACATGGCAAGCTTCGCATTACTACTGACTCGGTTGCAGCACTAGTGCTTGTTGACGGATGCGGAGAACCCCAGCTGCCCGCTCGGTCTATCGGGTTATCTTGATCGGCACTTCGGACGAATTACCTATATATGGCTTTTGGTTGCCTCAACTTTTAGTAGCCTCAACTTTTAGTAAAAGCATCATCACTTATTATGTCAGACGTTAGTCCCGTGCAGATGCTGAAGGAACCATCCGAGAATGGACCACCCGAGCGCAACCTGCAGCAAGCTCTTGGCCCGTCAGATGGCTTGGCTTGCAACTCGTGCCGAAAAGCGAAACTTCGCTGTTCAAGAGACAAGCCGGATTGTTTGTACTGCAAGAGGACAGGTACAGTCTTTAACGCCGACATGGTCAATTTTCCCTGTGCTTAACTTTACTAGGTGTCAAATGCGTTTATGAGTCCAAGCGTGTCAAGCCAGGGCTGAAACCCGGAGCTGTAGAGACTATACATAGACGACTTGGTAATATTTACCGTGTATACTAGCGTCCCTGGTTCTGATATCTCGCAGATAATCTAGAGCGGCGCTTTAGCGAGCACCAGTCTAGTTTTGAGCAATGTGGTCATTACAGCACGCCGCAAGGCGAGTCAGCAGCTCAGAGCATATTGGCTCTTCTAGCCAAAGAACTACCAAGATTGACCAATGGTTCATCAATTCAAAATCCTGCCATCCCAGCACAGCACGAGAAAAGGAATAAGCGAAGACGGCTAGCAGATGACGACGACGACGACGACGAGAGTACCGCTACATCTAGTGTGGATGGAACGCCTTCTCTACCAGAGCCTCAAACGCTTGGAGCAATCATAGCAGCGTACTTCTCTCATATTCATCCCTGGATCCCTATGATACATCAAGCAAGATTTCTACAACGTTTCCACGCTGGAACCCAGCGCAGACAACTCCTGGTCATTCTTCACGCTATGATCTTAGCCGCTTCTAAATTTGTGCCTGGTGCACGAAAGGAGAATATGCAACAAGCGCGTATGTATATTGTATGCACAGCCATGGAGACTTTATCACTCGAGAATCTCCAAGCACTGACGATACTCGCTTTCGATGATATTGGGAACGGAAAGGCAGCGAACGCATGGTCTATCATCGGTTCCATGACACGTACCGTTGAGTACATGGGCTTAGCACAGGAGCAGGAGGACGGTGAGCTTCGCCCCTTTTTCCAACCATTCGCATGTCTACAAAACACCAATGACTGGACGGATATCGAAGAAAGGCGAAGAGTCTTCTGGAATATTTTCCTCCTGGATCGTTTCTGCTCAGTAACGATGGGATGGAACACGAGTCTGACCTCAGATGACGTGTACCGTAGGCTGCCCTGCGACGGACACTTGTGGCGAAAGCAGAATCCTGTCTTGACGCCTTACTTTGGTATTTGGGACAAGTCAAAAGGGCGTATCGGTAATCCAATTGGCTTCATCACACGATTAACTTCTCCCATCGAGCAGCCGACTGCCACCGAGACTGCGACGCATGGCCCAGTAGGGCCAACCCAATCGATAGACATGGGACAAAACATGGTAGCAGACATGTCGACTGTCGGCGCTCTTGCGTACAACATCGAAGCAACGGAGTCCATGAGCCGCGTGATGAGCTATTTTCTCCAGCAGAAAGTCAATATCCGCGACCAGGACGAGATTAGTTCTTGGCTCACTCGTTTCAAAGAGCTAGATCTTCGGCTAGTACATTGGAAGATGTTGCTACCTCAGAAATGGAAGGCCAATCCTAACTTGACCCGACACGTTCCGTTGATGGTAGGTTTCTTAAGCTGCCGAGCAGACAGTGGATGTAAGACACTGATTTATCTTTAATAGGACCCAAACCTCACCACCGCTCATATTACACACAATGCATCCATGATACTACTACATCAGCTCATCGCTTATCCACCCTTGCATTGGGGCTTTCAAAGCCGATTACCAAGCACATGCAGCGCAGAGGCTTGCTACACCGCCGGAATCGAGATAGCAACGATCACGGAAAAGTACCTCGGAAAATCATCTGCCCTGTCACCTGTTGGGTGCCAATTCGCATTCTGCTTGTTCATAGCGGCCCGAGTACTCTTAGCTCATTGGCGATACACGCGTGGAAACCATTTGGCGTCCGAGTTCTGGTCCCTTCTGCATAGCCTGGAAGAAGCGTCAAGACGTTGGATTGCCCTTTCCGAAGTACCACCAGGGAAGGAGGACCTTTTCATCCAGTACGCTCGTCGGCTACGGAGGCTCTATGAACTGTGTTCAACGGACGACTCTTACCAACTGAATGTCATGGACTATACCAATGATATGAACCATCGCGATGGTAATATTGAGCCATCGCAGTCTTTTCAAGCATGGCCGAATAACGCGGCGACTGTTCCATTATCCGATGTAGATTTGCCCTTACTGAGCCCTGACTTCAATACTATGCCGATGCTCGATCAGGATTTCATGGACATGGACCGCATCATTGCTTTTGACGATGGTAGTATGTTTACGTCGTCATTTGATCTTGGGCCGAATGCATGGTAACACACGTTTTCATTTCTTCTGCTTTAGTCCCGATGAGGTGTAACTGAAACGGTTATTACTCTTGATTAATTCAGCTCTACTGCAAGAAATGCAGACTGCGTATGTTTATAGCACTTTACTCCGCCTTCGCCGCAGCAATCTTCAAAATCTCCTCCACGCTCTTCCGCGCATTCTTGGGGTCCTTAGCTACTGACTGCCAAATCTCACCATGCTTAGGTTCAGCCATCGCAGCCTTTGAAAGCGTATCCTCCTTCTTCTCCTCAGTACCGTGCTGTTCGAGAAACTTGTAGTACCACACCCACGCATCACCATAGTCGCTGTCAAGAGTGACAGCTTTAACGAACCACGTCGCGGCTTTGTCCAAGCGTCGCTCAGACCAGAAGATACGCGCGACAACGACGAAAAGTAGTGGGTCCTTCTCCACCTTCTTGATGGCTTCCAATGCTCGCGGCTTACGCTGAGTGCGACCCTCCAGGTGCATGATCTTTTCTGCCCACAAAAGTCCTGAGTTTGGACATTGTTGCAAAGCGCTGGCCATCAGCTGTTGCGCGGCGTTGGTGTTGTTCTGTCGACGCTCAAGACGAACCTGCTCCAGAAGAATTTCTTCGCTCTTCGGGTTTTGCTGTCGGCCACGGTCCAGCGTAGATCTGGCCTTGACAACTGCTCCTTGCTTCACCTGCAATCGTGAAAGCAAGATGTACAGAACTGGAGCTTTGGGTGCCGCACGCGTACCAATATTGAATGCCTCATGAGCTTCTGGCAGCTTCGACAGCTGTTCATAGACTTGACCCTTGATGGCATGTAACTTCCAGCTGCCAGGCCAATTTTGCAGACCCTGGTTACAAATGTCGATCGCTGTCTCATAGTTTTCAAGTTGTCGTTCGAGCACAGCAGATTTCATGTAGATACGGTCAGTAGCAGCTGATTCACGAGCCACCTGGAGGAAACTACGAGCTTGCTCGTAGTTCCCAGCGTCGACCTCAAAGTCAACAGCGCGAGTGTACAGCATTTCGTTGCCCGGCAGAGCCTCGAAACTTCTTCCCAGAACTTGGCGAGCACCTTCAGGGTTCCCTGACTGCCACATCTCTCGAGCGTATTGCAACCACAAGGACTCGGAGTTCGGGCAAGCGTTTACAGCGCGCTCTAGCACACTAAGGAGGGTGTCTGTTGTACCGTGATGCTTTTCGAGGTCGGTGGACGCATGCCAAACTGTGGTACTGTACGGGAAGACGGCGACAGCAAATCCGAGAATGGCTCTGGCTGTCTCCGGCTTGTTCCTGTTCAAGACGCTCCTGGCATCTTCAAGCCAAACATCTCGACGCTCATCGTCTTCGTCAAGACCCCAGCCCACGGTTGCTTTGATGATCGCGGCAGCTGTGCCTGTGTCGCCTTGTTCCTCACAGATCTCCGCTTGCGTGATCCACTCTTCACGTTTGATCATAGCATTCTCCTTGATTAGAGATTTGACGGCTCGGGTCATGATCATGTCTAACATGTCGACTTTGCCCAGCTCTTCTTGCAACCTGCAAGCATGAATCCAGATCGCCCAGCTGGTAGGAATAGCCTTACGAGCCTTATTAAGAATCTGCTGCGCGTCTTCAGGTTTGGAAACCCTAGCGTATGAGATCCACAGTTCCTCGGAAAGAGGCACAGTATCCGTAGCTTTGGCGAACAGTAAGCGGACTGCATCCAGCTCTTCAGTATCGTTGATTAGGGTCTTCCACAGTTCGACACTTTGTGGGTTGTGATCTAGAGCTTGCCGAGTAACCTTTTTCCTAGACGCAGGCGTTTGTTCCAGATCGATCGCGGCTTGCCATAATTTCACGGCCTTGGTATTTTGCTTGATACCATTGGCGGCAATAATCTTCGCATTGTGGAGATTGTCGCGGTTTAGCCTGATCGCTTCCTCCCAAACAACTACAGATCGAGGACAAAGTTCACACCCGCGGGCAATGACCTTTTTGGCTGTGTGAATCTTTCCAGCTACCTCTTCAAGTCGTGCTAGCGCAACATATCCAGGACCATTATGCACGTTGGTCTTGACAGCCGATTCTAGTAGCACACGCGCGCGATTGATGTCCTCGACCGGGACTTCCTCGCCCATAGCTTCCTTCTTGTTGAGCGCAGTCATGTATCCCTTGGGGTCCACGGAGGTCGAGGTTCCGGAAGTTGTTGTAGTTTGCGTGCCAGGGGCACTTGCTGCTGAGTCGAGCCGTACAGTCAGGGCAGACAGCTGCGCAGCTCCGATGCTTGCAAGATTCGTGGTCATACCGTCAGCGTCGCCTGACGAAATCGTGGTATCGAGCTCGCCACTCTTTGATGCCGCAGCTAGAACACTATCCGGAACAGCGTACGACCTCGCATTCGCCAGTCGAGCTTCACGTGCTCGTTTCGCTTTGCCCGTCATATCTCCAACCTCAGGCAGCGCAGCCCATTCTTCCTCGGAGACGCCGCCGAGGGCTCGTTTCAGATCAGCAAACTGGAGCTGGATCTTGGGGTTGTTTCGTTCGTATTCGTCTCGTTCTTGTTGCTCGCGAGCTTCCCTAGGGCGGACACAATCGGTATCTGTTCGTGGAAAAAAACACGATGAATACTTCGATGATAAAGATAGAGGGAGGAGGGCATAGGGCAAAGGAAACCAGGGGTACTAACCTTCTTGCTCTGCGTCGCTTGTCCATCTTCTCATCGACTTCTTGGTAGATGCGGTCTGCCTCGTCATCGTCCTTGTCGTAGTTCATCCCGCTGGAGAAGAGGCCGACTTCATTGTCAGGATCTTGAAACCGATCCTCCTCTTCGTCCCTCTCTTCTTCCTTCTTTTCTGTGACACCATAAGCCGAGGGTGCTGCCTGGCCCAGCGAAGCCGCACGTTTGGCCAGCATCTCTTTCATCTGTTCCTCGGAAGGACCCTCACGAGCGGGACCCAGATCGCTTCGAGTTGTGAAGCCCGTAGCTCCTCTGCCGAGACCAGCCACATAATTCTCGGGCGCGGGCATCGACAGAAAGTCGCGTCGACTCATCTTGGCGGTTATCTTGGTGGATATTGACTAAAGGTAACGGTTGTAGCCTCGGGCTGGAGCGCGGCGCAAGTTGCGCAGTGTATCACAACAGTTGATTGGGCAGCGATTTGGCGAGAACTTCGGTAGGAACGTGCGGAATTGGCCTGTGGTTGAGGGTGAAGGGTTGCGGTGAGAGGCGGTGGTGAATTGGGTGGTGGTGCTGCTGCTGGGGCGGCGTGATGGAGTGCATGGTCGCGACTTGGATAATAATTTGAGCTAGGCAACGGCATATCACGTGCATGGAAGTTCAACGTACGCTAACCCAAATGGTGAGTTTGCGACGGGTACATTAACTAGGAGTTGGCAAGAGATATCCACAATTGCGAGTAGTCATCTTTGCTGCAATTTTTCCGCTGCTTTAAGCGTAAATATAGTGGACAGTAATCATAAACTGGCTGTTTAAGGGCTACAAACTGATGCATTCGTGCACCTCTCGCCATCCTCACGCACACTTGCCGGTTGAGACATGTGCCATCACCGTACTGCATAATTCGTCGTTCATCAGCGGTCACGACGCCAACTTAGTCTGTGCCGGTGCCTTTCCCTGTGAAGACTGGAGGGCGTAACGGGGAGACATTGGGGGTAATGGTGGGACTGGGTCCTCTACTGTGCAGTCACCCCTCAGGTTTCTTCCACTATAGCATGTCAGCACATGTGTGAGCCGATCTTTTTCGTTAGCGTTACCTCTTCGTTTTCCTCAATTTCCCTCCAAACCATTTCTTGAAACTCCGACTCGAGGACGGCCGCTCCTGCTCTTTGGTGCGTGTCGTATCCGACTGTGCCATGCTACTTCTGTGACTTGACGGACTGACGTGACTGGCTTCTGGGGTTATGTCGTCATCCTCCAGCGGCGGGGCCCATCTCTCGACATCGCCATTGACTACTACAAACCAGCCAAGTTTCTCCCCTGGTGCTACCTTGTCCCTCAGTTCGGCAATGGCTGCGCTCTGATCGTCTCCCAGCCCAGCTCCCCGCATTTCTTCCACGTCTGCGCTGAGCTTGATCTCGTGTACGATATCGCATACATATGCGTACGGCTGATCTTTGACGGTAAGATCGTCAGGATCATATTGCTCAATGAAGCGTAGATCAGGCAGCTGAGCTAACTGTTCTGGCCATTGTTCTTTGAAGTTCTGCATCATACAAGCTGTTGTGGCAGGGGCCATGAGCCATTCCGGAGCTGCATCATCGAGATTTTGCAGAATGATGTGGATGCGAATCTGTGCGCGCGGCCATCTAAAACCGTGAACGAGCCAGGTGGGCATGGCGAAGTGCTTTTCGTACAAAGTCTCCGTTTCGGAAGGGGGAGTGCCGTCGTATAGCGTCGATCCAAAAAGTAACAAACAAAGGTAGATCAAGATGCTTCGGACGTGGATGCAAGCATTAGTGTAGCATGAGATGTCTTCAGCAGACTTTTGCTTGCAGGTCGCACATGGTCATAGACGTTGTGTTATGTAGGCCGGGACCGCGTCTTGAGAGCTTGTGCATAGGTCTAGACGAGTGTCGCAGCGTGGCTGGGAACCTTCCTCGTGCGGCCAGATGCACGCTAGGAAAAAGCAACAGGACAATCGATACAACCGTTACCACGGAGAAACGAGATCAGATGGACGCTATTGAACGCAGCGAGTCTAGCCAGGAACTACGGTTGCCTCCTCGAATTATACCAATAACATTGTGGGGAGAGCTGGGATGAAGGCAGCTGACGATGGTTTGCGCTTGGCCCCACTCGACGCTAATGCAAGGTCGCTCCCGTTCGCGTCGACGGGTGCCACTGCGACTCTCCGCGCCCGACCTCGCTGGCGAAAGTTAAGAAGCTCGCCTTTCCGATGGCGTGCGACAACAAACATCGAGCTCTGATCCCGTCTCCCTGACACGCTTCACTATGCCTCTGTAAGTGTTTCCGCAATACCAAGCTTTGCATACCATAGTCACTCATACGTCTATAGGCACCTGCTGGGTAAGAAGTCATGGAACGTATACAACTCCGACAACATAGCGCGGGTCAAGGCCGACGAGGCCGCCGCTGCTGCCCGCGAAGCCGCCGATGAGCAGCGCATGCAAGAGTTCGATGCTGAACGACGTGCTGCCATCCTTCGAGGTCGAACGCCCCCGCCTTTGCCAGAAGAACAACCTGGCAAGACGTCTGGACCAAGGAGCTCGGGGAATACAGATGAACGCGGACATGACAGGAAGAGGAGAAAGCTTGCTGGCGAAGACGATACCGACATGGATATACGCATGGCCAAGTCCATTACCACTCGACCTGGAGACGAAGCAAAAGACGCTATAGTCCTGAAGCTACGGAGCACTGCGAGTGATGCCCCGTTGCAAGACCATGCCGGCAACATTGACTTGTTCCCGGTGGACATGAAAGAGGCCATCAAACGCGAGAGAAATGCAGAAGCCGAAAAGGAGAAGCGCAAGAAAGAAAAGGCCCTGGAAGACCAGTATACAATGCGATTTTCCAATGCAGCAGGAAGGGGTGGAATCGAACGACCCTGGTACACTGCCGTAAAATCGCCCTTGCAGAGCACTGGAGACAAGAACCACTTGTCAGTTTACGAGGGCTTTGTGAACAAAGACGTCTGGGGAAACGAAGACCCGCGCCGCAAAGAGAGAGAGCAGAACCGTATATCTACAAACGATCCTTTTGCATTCATGCAGAAGGCGCAGGCACAGTTGAAGAAGTCTAAGCAGGACAAGAAGCAATGGGCTGAAGAGCGTGCTCGCGAATTGAGAGAGCTACGATCGGCCCAGGAACGCGAGGATAGACGGAGTAGGCATCTCAAACGGAAGAGGCGAGAAGTGGACGATAGCGAGCATCGTACTCCTAAAATGGATACTTCGTCGTCGCGCCACAAGCACCGCCACAGAAGCCCAAGCCGTAGCCGTGACAGGCATGAGCATAGGTCTTCGCATCGCAGTGACAAGCGACCAACTCATAGCAAGAGCAGAGAGCGCGGTGGAGATCGTCACAGTCATCGTGATCAACGGACCGAGGAGCTCGAAACGGCTTTCATATGAGAGCAAAGAAATCGAACACAGATAATCTCAGGTTCATACGGACTATCCTTTCAATCCACTACAATTGCTCATTGGCTGTTCCGCACCTTTGTTACACAAAGCACAGTGCGTCCTTTTGACGACGCGCACAGTTACCGCCTTCTCTAACTGCCCTCTACTGGCAACGCCCGCTTGATCATGCGCGCACCTACTAGATCCAATAATAAAGTAATCATATCCAATTCGACCCACTTTCTCCACCGCTCTGTACTCGCGTCAAAGCATGAGGCACTATCCTATGCACAAACCAACCATTTGCTAGTTCAGCATATCCTTCTTGTCACCCCTCTAAGAGTTGCTTTACTAGCGCCTGTGTAAGTGGAGGTGGCGAGGTTTAATGATTTGGCCATTGTAGTCTACAATTGTGCATCAGGGGAGACTGTGCACCAGCTGATTGAGCATGTTATGGGCTCGCTTACTCGAACGCCACATCACATGCCACACATTTGGTTTTGTGAGACGATAGTGGCTAGGCCTAGATTTCCATACCCCGCTTTGGTCATCACGACAGGTAGTGTTAAGATGTTATGTTGATTTGTCAGGATACTACAAAAACCGGTATTGCGCTGTGAGTGAAGTACGTTGAAACCTGCTATTCTTACTGGCATTCTTCGTTAACTGCCTACAGTGTAATGGAATCTAGACTCTGTGAAAAGTGCTTCTATGTCTTCGAGCGCCAGCACGATCCTGCGCTTGACCAGAGGAAATGGACGGTCCAAGATCTGGTCGCTACGTCATCATATTGTCCTTATTGTGCTATTATTTGGAGATCAGTAGATTCCATCAATGTGGACCAGTTAATATCAGATGGAACGAGACGGCGTCAAGAGGATACTATTACAGCATTCTGGCCGTTTGAGATCCTAGGTCTTAGTTCAACTGCGAGGGGCCTCATTTACAGACGTCCGTATACCGGAGGATACATCGGCTTGAGCATTTTCAGGACCCCCAAGGAGCGTGTTGTCTCAGATCCGAAAACCCCGATAGATCGTTTTTTACACTATCGAATACCTGAACGATTTATCGTACCGTCCTCTGCCAGTTCAAAGGCAAGCATCAACCAAGTCAGGCTCTGGCTAGAAACCTGTTCAACAACCCATCAACGCACTTGTTCATCTCTAGCAGACGGACAAACTGTCCCTGCGCGGCTCATTCATATAAAGAAACGAAAGTGGCGCTCGGGCTACAGAATCCGGCTAGCCGAACGGCGATCAGGTGTTGAGTACTTTTGTCTTTCACACTGCTGGGGCGACAAGAAGGAAAATTGTACCACCGTCAAGTCCAACCTTCGCAATCGGATGAAAAACATCAAATGGGAGGAACTGCCAAGTCTGTTTCAACAGGCCCTCGAGTTTACTTATTGGCTTGACGTGGAGTATCTATGGATTGATTCTCTGTGTATTCTGCAAGATGACGAGGAAGACTGGAGCCATGAAGGTATGAAAATGGCGGGCATTTATGGGAACGCGAAATTGACTTTGGCTGCGATTTGTGCTGAAGACAGCGCTGGTAAGATGTTTTACACTGTGAATGAAAGGGAGACTGGGGTAAAAGTAGACGGCCTGGAAAGCTTTGGTGTCACTGACGAAATCTGTGTCCGAACCGCCCCACCACATGCCTTGGAAACTGCTCCTTTACTTCGACGAGCTTGGGTATTTCAGGAACGAATACTTTCACCACGGTACCTGCACTTCTCGACATTCGAATTGATCTGGGAATGCAACAAAGCCATGGCTTGTCAATGCTCCGGTAGCGACATAGTAGAGGACGTACGTATACATGAACAAGTTGAGGGTCGGTTCGCAAAGAGGTCTCTTTCGCGTTCTATAGACTGGGAGAAAGAGCCGAAAATGTTCCAAAGTAAAAGTCGGAGGGCCTGGACGTGGAATATGATAGTTGAAGAGTACTCCAACATGCGGATTACCTACAGGAAGGACAGGCTTCCGGCGATTGCAGGGATGGCGAAGCAATTTCGCTATTTTGGACAGACTGGCCAGTATCTTGCTGGACTCTGGGAAGTGGACTTTTTTGACAATATCCTTTGGCATGCATCCGTAAGATCGGCAAATATGCCGAGGCCTTCCGAATGGATCGCTCCTACATGGTCGTGGGTGTCGGTGGGTGCAGGGGTCCAGTTCATCAGAGAGGCCGAGACGTCTCTTGAAGTCAACGACCGTGTTCAACTCCTAGATGCAATGTGCGAACCACTGTACAAGGACGATACTCTGAATTTGAAGTCGGCATATGTGATCGTTTCTGGCCCGTCACTCAAAGCCACGATCGAACGGAAAGTCAGCAACGACGAATGTATTGCTTACGTTCTGACTCGGGACGGAGTTACTTCTAGCCTCTTTATGCAAGACTACGACCTTTCAAAACTGGGACCATTTCATGTGGAACCTGGAAGCAACGTCATCTGCGTGGAAATTGCGAATCGACTTATTTACGATATGGATGGGAATGGAATGTTCTCGTTGATATTGAGGGAGCTTGCGAATGGAAAACATGAGCGAATTGGAATTGCAGAATGGGATGAGAACATCCGGGAAGTTTCTGATTCTGCAGAAATGAATAGCTTCAAAATTGTTTGACAAATGTTTAACTATAAGCAACCCGTGTACTCTGTTCTTACGTACAGTGTTCTACCACATAGAGACAACTGTTACCATAGAGATGGCTTGTAGGCTACTAGTGTTAGCACTGCTAAAAGCTATCTAACGAGAACTAGGGGGACGATGATATTCTATTACGTACGAAAGTGCGAATCTACGACAGCATCCTAAATACACGTAACTTGACGTTTTACACTTGCTACACCTGCGACATCTGCTAATGTATAGCAGAAGGTGACACGTATCGTAGAAGTGTAAAGAGCAGGTGCCTGCCCAAGCAAAGCATTTATGGAGATCTCGTTTCTTCATCGTAATAACATGATCAACAAGGGTATAACGAACTTGCCACATGTGAGCGCAAAGGCACGCACATCAGAACACAACTACAAGCCCCCCTTTACTCCGACTTGTGGCAGTAAGGAGATACAGATACAACAGCTTCGTCAGACTTCCATTAGGGACACGCTCACATCTTCGTGACCTCGCCCTTCTCCACGAACCTCGTGCCTTCCATCGCACCAGCCCCACCTCCGCCACCAACAGGCTCACTTATGTAATCTGTGCGCGAGCCCGTCTCATGGAGGTCGAATAGCGGCTCCATTGGCTCAACGTTCTGGCGCAAAATATGTTTCTTCATGTACCATGGTAACTTCCTTGTGTAGTAGGCTGAGAATTGGCGGTTGCCAACGTCGAAAACAGTGTCTAATTCTTCCAGCGTGAGAGCTTTGGTCTCAGGCAAGAGGAAGTAGGCGTAGAAGAAACCGAAGAAGTTCCAAGCTGCGTACCAGCAAAAGGCTCCAGTCGGTGTGAAAGCGTCGCGGAGGGCAGGCCAGGTGAGAGAAAGAATGAAATTGAAGCCCCAGCATACTGCAGTGGCGAAAGACATGCCGACATCGCGAAGATGGAGTGGGAATGCTTCTGCCGAGTAGGTGAAGGGCACAGGGCCTTCACCAGGCGAGTACACAGCCATGAAGGTGTAGATGGCTGCCGCGATTGAACCAAGGCGTGCCTGACTCGGCGTGCCATCGGGATTCTCAGGTAAGTAGAAGGACAATCCGCACCAAAGAAGGCAAAGACCCATGAGTGGGAAGGTTGTGAGCAGTAGGTTCCTTCGACCGAAAGTGTCAATCGTATAGATGGCCGGGATAGCGAACAAGAAATTGGTAATGCCAGTACCCATGGATGTGAGCAAAGCTTCAGATTGCGAGAAGCCAGCTTCCTTGAAAATGGAGGTACTGTAGTAGGCGATGACCTATCAAGGCTGTCAGCAACTCCTATGTACAATTTGTTCAGATAAGGAATGATACGTACGTTGACTCCGCAGAATTGTTGCATAAACATAACGAAGAAAGCGCTCTGTGCGGCCCGGCGATTGCGGCGGACAAGAAAGAATTCCTTCCAAGCATTCCTGCCCTCTCGCTCTGCAGTTTCAATCTCGAGAAGCTTATAAGCGTAGTACATATCACGCGCAGCTTGTATCTTGTGCTTGCGTAGGCGGCAAAGTGCTTGGAAAGCCTTGTCGAACTTGCCCTTCTCCATGTACCAGCGCGGTGATTCCGGGCAGAAGTATACTTGGACGCAAACAATCAAGGGAGGAATGCTGGTAGAGGCCAACATCCACCTCCACGGAGAGGTTGGTCCTCCGATGATCGTGACTTTCTGGAAAGCGACGGAGACAACGAAACCCAGCATGATTCCGAATGCCGTCCACATCTGCCACATCATGGTGAGGGCCCCACGGATAGTCTTGGGTGCGGACTCGGCTGCGTAGACGGGGGTAGTCGACGACTTTGCGCCGACAGCAAAACCGAGCATGAAGCGTGCAACAAGGAGATTTGGCCCTGGCCAAAGGTCAGCTTCAGGTTCAGATGTATTCCAGTAAGACAATACTCACAGCTGTCGGCAGCCGCCATCCAAATACCGGTGATGAAAGAGATGATACATGAAATGAAGATAGTGCCTCGACGTCCGAAGTACTTGTTTAGCGGTGCATTCGACCAGCAACCGATCAGGCAAGAGCAGAGATATGGGGCACCGTTAAGCAGACCTTGAAGCCAGACTTGATCATCTGTGATGCCAAACTCCTCAAAGTAGAACTCCTGCGTGGATGTAAGTGTCGTGATACTCTGACGTGGACGTAGAAAAGCCACCAACCTGAGCACCGTTGACGGCCGTCTGATCCATACCCTGCACAATAGCAGAGCCTGCGCAGAGCACAACTAGGAAATACAACATGAACGGTTGTGACCATCGATGATTTATCTCATGCCGTAGCAGATCCTTCTCTTCTGTTGACAACTGGTTGACGTATTCAAAGCCATCGTCTCGTTGGCCTACGCGAGCGATGAGTGCGCCCTTGCGAAATGCCTCCTGGTCCTCATGCAGGCCCTTCTCAACGCACCATGCGTCAACATCGGCTATGACTTGCTCCTCAGTAAGGCCTGCTAGTGGGTTCCGAAGTTTTGCGGCAACGGAAGCTTGTCGGTGCTGACGAGGTCCGGTATGTTCGTGGTGCCGCGTAGCACCAAAGTCAGACTTGCTACTTCCCGATGATGAGAACGCAGGTTCTGTAGCCTCAATATCGGGCTTGCGACGAGACATGATGGCGGCTAGAAACGAGTATCGAGTCTAGATGGAACTCCTGGATCAAGTGGAGATACCTGATCGCAAAGTGGATGGGTTGAAAGACACACGACCAGGCACCAACGAACCATGGCAGGCCTTGTTATATAGGATATGCGAAGGTACAACCAACACCCACTTTTCTCTCCATCAAAGAGCGGGTCAGGTTTTGCTCTGGGGTGACAATCCCCACGGTTTCTCCACACCATCCTGCGCGTTTGGCGCATGTAACTGTACATCGAGATCACGCACGGGGCGGCCGTACCAAGACATGGAGTTGTGTGTTTACCCAACAAGACATGTCTGGGACTATGTCATTGTGGGCACACGCGAATGTTGGCTTCTCGGCGGAAGCTAGATTTATACTTGGCAATGGAGCGCATTAAGGATCTGGGGCGGCCAAGAAAGCACGTGAAGTCTCGTCGTAGGTCGCCTAAAGACAGTTGAGTGTTCCGACCAATTGGACATTCGTCGGCAACGTGATAATAAACGCCGTTGCGATGAACGATTACGACGCCATGAGAAGACCTTGGCGTCAAGCGGAAATAACACTTGGCAGAGAGCATCGTTACCAGAACGGGCATCCCGACTTATCGACAGTCGGCACCAGGTTCCGATCTCGACCTTGAGGCTGTCAGCGCTTTACGCATGGTAAGGAACAAAATGCAACTCTGAGAACTCTAGCAAGGGCTGTCAGCGCCTTGCATATAGTAATCCACGGATTGCGCAGTAAATCGGTGTAATTGACTCGGCCTTAGACTATCGGCGCTTTTCACATACTGATATATGGGTCGTAGCAAGGAAGACGTGTCGGTGACAAAAATAGTGGGGAGACCGTTGATTGTGTTGTAAAAAAGCTGGATCGCTACCCCTAGGACTCCACAAACCTAGAGACGATAGGCAAGAAATACTATTCGATTGCCATGGAACAGGCGCATGATCCACTGAAAAGGCCTGGAAGCTTGAGGGACCCTTGAGCTTAGTAGAATCCTTCCTTCAATAGTGTGATGCTTCAGTCCACTTTAGCGTGTACCCACGCGCCACGCAATAGCAAATTATCCATTTCCTGAGCGACTGTCTCGTTCGAACTCTTGAGCTTCAGAAAATGCTGGCTGGTCCTGTGTTCGTCCTCCACCCAGACATTCGTGCCATTCGGCAAGAGATAGTTGTATCCGTTGTGGTTGCCGTACTCGAACCAATGGCCTAGCCCTCTACCTGCATAAACCATGGTCAAAAAATCCCAAGAGTATTCCGCTTTGTTGTAGGAGCCATACCATCCCCAGGCCGATTTGACTGGATCATCGGGGGGTCCGCACACGGTAAAACGTGCACCCGACGAAACTTCAACGCCCACCTCCGCACCAAGGAAGGTCATGGGGACACAATCGGGCCAGGTGTTTACAACATGTGGTGCATTCTGGATAGCGAAATTATACTCTTCATCGAGAGCTGGCTCCAGTGAGTATCCGCCGCCCATAACAACGAGTTCCTTGACTTTCGCTTTGACGAGCTCGTATCCATCCAGCGAAGAATACCCATCACCGGTTGTATTGAGAAGGCCAGACAGCGAACCCATGAAGCCGAGCGACACGATGGTCACGCTATTGTTCTTTGCCTCTGCTAGCGTCTTGCGATATAGCTCTACGGGGTCCCAGGTCTTGTTAACCTGCCCGAAGGGCACTGAGCCGCCGGAAAATTGAGCAGCTACTTTGCTCGCGTATTCATTTCCAAAGGGCTCAGGGGATGTTTTATTCGTGAAGGGTCGAGGCAGCCCAATAGGGACGGAGGGGTAACCGTAGTGGTTTACGATTGCCGATGCGGCAAATGCTGTATATGTCGAATTCACGTTTACGTTTACGGCGAGGAGGTTTGTGTTCGGCAGTGTGCAGGCAAGGAGTAATGCTGCGGTGTCGCTATTGCGGCGTTAGCGAGGCTTCAAAATTTTACATGCTACGGATACTCACTCAATTGCCTCGAAAAGATCAGCGTCAACGAACAAGTTCTTGATCTCTGACTCGGTTGTCGACTCAACTCGTGTCAAAGCCGACAAAATTGCCAGCCCGTATGTCAGTACGGAACGAGAGAGCATTGCGCCGTCTTTAAAATCAGACAAAACAACTGTCTATGGGAAGGAGGAGCAACGAGGATTGTCCAGACGAGTAGCGCTTGTGAGGTGCTGGCATGTATCCGTACAGAATAGTTGCAACCCACTTCCACGATCTAGAGCAATGATGTGCTCAGCCT
The DNA here is from genome assembly GCF_907166805.1 of Alternaria atra. Lineage (NCBI taxonomy): Eukaryota > Fungi > Ascomycota > Dothideomycetes > Pleosporales > Pleosporaceae > Alternaria > Alternaria atra. The sequence goes on from NW_025091334.1 coordinate 478,321, forward strand.
GCTAAATCACTACAACAAGGCGCTCCGCCATCAAATCTCCGTATAGCGAAGCTACGGCGATAAACGGCAATCGATTCCCCATTCTTCATCGTAATGTATGGAACGAATGACACGTCGAGCTCGTGGTGCACATTATGGGCGCACGATAAGAGCTTGTTTGAAGGATCGTCGTCTTCGTTGATCTCGGTGGAATCTCGGAAGCGCGTGTCAGGCCAGCGCGAAGAGACATTTACCCTCCGGCTTAATCATGGTGTGGCTGTAGATATGCGATGTCGTAGAGCTAAGGTGGTGGAAGTCAATGACGAGGGTACCCATCAGGCGGGAAGCGACAAGGCGATCGCTGAGCAGCGTCAGGACGCGCTTACTCCCTTACCCGGAGAAGTTATGCAAGCCACCCACGAACCCTCCAGGACTGCAACACGACCGACGGGAACATCCGCAATCATGAACAAGCTCGCTCTAACCTACCTCGCGATATCGCTGCTCGGAGTCTCTGCCTCTTATCACGAACGCATCGGCGCGCAAGACGTCATCGCCAAGCTTGGACTGGAGCCAAACCCAGAAAAGGGTTACTACCGACAAACCTTCGAAGATGCTGGCAGCATCACCAATCGCTCATACTCAACCGCCATCTACTATCTGCTCGAGGGTCAAGCCGGTCCATCCTACTGGCACCGGGTCACCGATGCTGTCGAGATTTGGCACTTTTACGCCGGCGCGCCCTTGAGACTGGAATTGTCGTGGAACAACGGCACAGCAACTCAACAGCAGGTCCTAGGGAGTGATATTTTCAGGGACCAGTCACCACAGGTCATCATCGACAAGGGCCAGTGGCAGCGGGCGACAAGCCTAGGAAACTGGACGTTGGTGGGCACGACAGTCGCGCCTGGCTTTTCAGAAAATGGATATGAATTGCCGGAGCCAGGCTTCAACCCGGACGACGGCCAACAAGCCTCCTAAGTCTTCAGAATCGCATGCGTAGATCAGAACTACAGCAGGGAGTCTCGGCGACCACCGACCTTCCGGACCACTAACGGGCGACCGTGGAGGCTGCCGGAAAACATTGCCTTCACGAATTTCCCTACCGCAAATGGATATGCTTGAAGATCTTTAGGAAATCTGATCTCTGTAGTTAAATCCGCATCATACAACGAGATTGCATTTAAGTAGTGCTTTACTACGTAAGCGACACCATGCCAAGAATACCGCTTCGGGTCAGTACAGATACTAGCCTATACGTTTGCAATAACTATGGTCCTTGATCGCAAGTTCTCAACTACTTCCACGCCTGTCAAGTCGCCTCGAAAAGGCGAAAGAAAAGATTATTTAATCAGGGCCCTAAGCAAGGAACTCAATAGCAAGCTTTACGAAGCGCACATGAAGTCCGTTGGCGTGCTCGACGGACTTCGCTTCGCCGGCTGAACTGAGTTCTACAGTAACCAGCTCGGGTATCTCGATACATCGTTGCATGCTCTTACGAAGCCGATGAAAGACTACTACCTTTGCCACATCCAAACGCCGCGAACACCTACTAGGAGGGAGAGCCTGCAGCACTCGACAACGCTTGAATGCCAAAGCGTATCAGTCGAGCATACGGTTCTTCAACGAAGAGGAAGCCTTCTTGAGCTTCGTGGTTTTCCCCTCATTTAGCTTTGGTCCGCAATCAAGGCCAATAAGCGCGTTACGAAGGTGTCGGGTCGATCATGTGGATGCAAAGTAACTGACATGGCGAGTGACATACAACAGCGCCAGGCGAACGCCTATCTAGACGCTATCAGGCAGCCTCGTCTTTCTATTCCTGCCATTTCATTCTGAGCTCGTGTACCTAGCTTAGCTTAAAGGTCTAGTCATCGTGTATACCAATAATTCTCAACGAAGCACGTGGGCTTCATCGCAGGCGTATTTATGGCTCATTCAGCTCAGATAGCATTGCCAATCCTGGGGTCTTTGCTTATGGCATATACAGGCCTGTGCGCGATGTATGCGCCATGCTCTCCGGCATTGCCACACATCAGGCATAACGGGTACGCCATTAATCATGTGCAAATGTTTTACGGCGAATGCGCTACTCGCTACTTGCGGCTGCATCGACCATGGAACCAAATCCAAGTGAGCGGAGTGGCTGTGAAATTTGTCTAAGCCACCTCGCGAACTTCAAATATGGCTTCCCTCGTGCCATTGCAGTCCAGCAGACTTTTGTGCTTACGAGATTGGCCGTAGCTCTCTACTCATGGAGTCAGACGCAAAACTCCGTAGTGTGGATTGAGCGGTCAATGTCCGTGCTGACTGTATTCGTGTAGGATTGGATGGTCATGCATCTCCATCACCCTCTGCCCGTATTCATGTTCAAGCGAAGCATTGCTACGAACACGATCTCCGAACACTCAATCTCCGTTTTTCTCATCCCGAGCCATACTAGCATCCTTGTAGTTCGTGGGCAAGATAAGGAGATTGGGTTCTATTGCGCCATGGCGTTCAAGAATTTATTGAGTGTGTAAATTGACCACCTGTGTTGAAGATGAAGGCCATCTACCATGGGATCACATATAAGAGTATGAGTCTGCTGCTCCACCCCTTTATACCAGCATCCTGAGCCTTACACTGTCTCCTTCTTTCGATCTTTACATCTCCACACTCGCTGAACTCCATCACATCCAGTCAGGATGAAGTCCTTCTCCATCCTGGGAGCTACTCTTCTTGGGCTCCTCACTCCAGTCGCCATTGCAGCTGCGATTCCGGCTGAAGTCGCTGAGCTCGCTCCTTTCACGCCAAAGCGGGGCGGCCTCGAGGAACGTCAATCACCAGCTACATGTATAAATGTTGGCCATACTGCTACTACGAGGCACTGCTGGGCCCCTGGTTTCACTTCTTCCACGGATATGTACACATCCTGGCCGAATACCGGCGTAATTCGTTCATACAACCTTCGCATCGAAAACACGACGTGCAACCCTGACGGCGCAGGTTCCAGGGTTTGCATGTTGATCAATGGTAGATATCCAGGTCCAACGATTGTTGCAGATTGGGGCGACACGATCAGAGTTACTGTCCGCAACCTCCTTCAATCGAATGGCACTTCCATCCACTGGCATGGCTTCCGCATGCTCAACAAGAACATCCAGGATGGTGTCAATGGAATCACCGAGTGTGCACTGGCACCCGGAGACTTCAAAACCTATGAATTCCAAGCAACCGAATATGGAACTACATGGTATCACTCACATTTCTCGCATCAATATGGAGATGGCGTCGTCGGAACGGTTATCGTGAACGGCCCTGCTACGGCAAACTACGACGTCGATCTTGGAGTCATGCCAATCACCGACTGGTACTACAAGACCGCTTACCAAGCCGCCTCCATCGCATTCCAGAATGGCCAAGCTGGATTGGGCCCTCCGGTCGGTGACAATATCTTAATCAACGGGACTGCTAAAAATGCTGCAGGAGGAGGTGCATGGAACAATGTGGCCATTCAAGCAGGTAAACGCTACCGCCTGCGACTCGTCAATACCGCAGTCGATACCAACATGGTTGTAAACCTTGATGGTCATCCCTTCCAGGTCATCGCAACAGACTTCGTCCCCATCAACCCGTACAACACTACTCACCTACAGATTGGTATCGGCCAACGATACGATGTGATCATTACCGCGAATCAGACCGCTGGAAATTACTGGTTCCGTGCTGTCGCAGACGGACTTTGTCAATCGCGCAATGCTCGCGAAGGACGCGCCATCTTTACATACCAAGGCCAGACTGTGGCTGACCCCACCTCAACTGCACCAGCTATTCCTTTCACAGCATGTGTCGATCCGGTCACTAGCCCAAAGATTGCAAAGAATGTCCCCAGCACAACCTTCGCCGCCCAAGCCAAGAACCTCCCAATCGCTTTCGGTCCAGTAGCGGCGAACGGCAATACAGTACTATGGACTATCAATGGCACTTCGATGATCATCGATCCCGGAAAACCGACCATCAAGTACGTCGCGGATGGCAACAACAACTTCCCTCAATCATATAACGTTGTAGAGGTACCGTCAACTTCGTCATCTACATGGACCTATTGGGTCGTACAACAGGCCGTTGGAGCGCCGCCGATCGCTCATCCAATCCATCTCCACGGCCACGACAGCTACATCCTCGGTGCGGGTGATGGGCAGTTCAACGTAGCCACCCACCTTAGCCAGCTACGTTTCACTAACCCGCCGCGTCGCGACGTTACTCAGCTCAAAGGCAACGGCTGGCTTGTTCTTGCCTACCCAACGGATAACCCAGGTGCGGTAAGTACATGGTCATCTGTCTCAATCCCCGTGGAAGACTTCTCAAGTATCTTATCATGAAAGGACTTCTGTTCTATCGCGCTCTCTTGACAACTGCTGACTTCTCATATATAGTGGTTGATGCACTGCCATATCGCCTTCCACGTTGGCATGGGTTTGAGCGTTCAATTCCTTGAGCGCAAGCAGTCCATAAATCTTCCCGCTGCCGGCTCTGAGTGGTACAACAACTGCAACAACTGGGCAGCCTACAAGGCTGGTACGACGGACGTCTGGCCTCAAGACGACTCTGGTCTCAAGAAGCGCTGGCCTCCTCTCATTGAGGGTGGCTCGAAGTTCAAGCTGGATTAGACCGTTCATTGATACATACTCACTCACAAGAGACTTCAAAGGTCAGCAATGTCGTGCCCAACTCACAGGCAGTCCAATGCGTACGTTTTCGCATCGCGCACTTGGGACGTCCAGTCTTTTCCGGTCTTCGTGTTCTCTTCTTACGCTCCTTTATGCCCACTTCGTATGCACTTCTTTCTTCTGATACATACTATGTTACTGCTATTTAGGTAGGTTCCTACCATGTTTCGGGAACCGCATGTAAATACTTCTTACGCTACTCATACCTTTACTGTATATATTCCAACAAGAAAACAATCGCGAATCACGTTCCAGTCCACAGTCTATGTCAAGCCACCAATCTGATTTTGGTCATAGGTAGCACGGTGTCTTTGCTTCCGCTGATCCATTGAGTGCTACGTGATTAAAACTATCCCTGGTTGGGTACCATCTTAACTCCCGTTGTGATGCCTATCTAGGTAGCGTCATCATCAGAGCTTGTCGGAACATGTTAACCTGAATTAATACTAAGGACCTGAGCGTAGAGATCTAGAGAGTATGTCGGCTGTACAAGAATATCGTTCTGAGAACCGAACTTTGCTCCATCCCGGACTTCGGGGGAGATCTCCGAATGTAGGACCCCGTTGTCTCCGCCTCAATTGCCAAGCACCCTAGAGGTTGTTGATTTTACTTCGCATCCGCAACACCAACGCTCACCAAACACTCACATATCATAAACCGCTAATGCGCTGTTAATAAGGATAGCGCTTTTCAATTGCAGTTGCTGTTTATAGCTCCCTGGGTACGGTTAGCAACTTCTACCCTCCAACATGATCCTCGGGCATTCGCACCAAGAACGATGGCAATGTACCGCGTGGCTGAACGTGGCCACCACGCTATGAGGGGGATCTAGGCCGCTGCTACTAACACTGAAATATCTGTAGCATCGAGACGCTACCATTTTTGGTACGTAATTACGCTAAGCAAAATGACTGCACCACTACCATTGCCTCCCCTCTCCAACAGGTCATATTCGCATGCGCCGGCGGGCGCTCGTTCATCCATTACTGACACCGCCCAAGCTGTGACTCTGTGGACTATCAAAAGGAACTCACCCAATAAGTAGAAACCACATTACAGAGGGTCAATACTCAACCCTACAAAGCCCCTCAAATCTCAAGGACGCCGCTGCACGCGGAGAAGGCACTTAGTGGAAAGCCGAATCCCGTTTGTTCCAATACCTCTACCCTCTAGAGTTCGTTCAAACGCTCCAACAACGTTTGCCTGTCGTTATGGGAACGTTTTTGTGACGTTTTCCAAAGCTTCCTTGATATAGCTTTAACGTTTCTGCATACACACGGATTGCCAACCGATCCGTCCTCGTTATCGAATCGGCCATGGGGAGAAACGCCTACATTTTTGCCGGAATGGCTGCGAAACATGCGTATTATTGTACGAGAATATCATCCACTACGTGTGGAATCAAAGGTCCCACGAGATTGGATTGGAAGGATATGAGGTGGTGACAGGATCGGAACGTCAGACTGCGTTGGGACGCTATGCCTATTCATGACATGCAACCAGGACATATTCTCTCTTACTGCTGGGCATCTACTGATGAGAAACGACAAAATCGTCACCATCACGCATAGAGCGACCAATCAGCGGGCCGCGGCCGACGCTGTTATCAGACCCTTACAAGGTACTAGTTTCGCATCCGAGGTCGGTCTGGTCAAAACGAAGCGTGACGTTCGCAAACTCGTGGATACATGCAAATCCCGATGTGATATGTACAGCTTACACGAGAGCACGCCCCCTGGTGAAGTCAATGACATCGATGCAATGAACTGCAATTTCAGCATCACAAGACCACCTACGCTAGAGAATCAACATAATGCAATGGTCTATAAAGATGGGGGTCACCACGGAAACGACAATAGGCAAGCTGACAGGTATACGGCACGAGTATCCATCCTGTTGGACGACTGCGGACCAGATGTATCACACTCTCGACGAAGATATGGCTAGATGTAGGTATCTTTCCTCTCCAAACTCACCATCTCCTCTCTATCCACAACAGCACGATCTTGAATAAATCCATACAGTTCCTCGGCTATGTGCGCGCTGAACAACATCTCAGCCGCAACCCCAGCAGCAACCGCGTCCGCAACCTAAGCAGCCCGCCGACTTACAACCCGGACCCCCGTACCTAGCACCAATGGTCAATCCACAACCCAATGAAGCCGCCATAGGACCTATGAGGGGATTTCAGAATTGCCAGGCACGCAAGTGAAGGTTCGAAGATATCACGAACGGCTCAGTTAGCTCTCACGCTGGACCACAAGACGAAGAATTGGACGATGAAGAACGCGAGTACCACACCGCTGACCCAGAAGGGTAGCTTATTCCGTTCTCTTGTAGATCAGAAGTGATTGCTAGCAGCCCATACGAGATCTGTAAGCGGAAATTCAATATAATTATAGCTACGCTGGCATGCTGTAGTGGACAGTACTGAGAAAGCTGTGTTCGCCCTCGTCTACTTCAGCGCCCATCAGATAACTAAGGGCAACATGGACTATGTCCTCAAGGAGCTCAGCGGTCTAGGCGCATATTCCCAGGTCATTAGGGATGCGTGGAGGGCAAAATTCTGGAGTCAGTAAGACGACGTATGCACTGTATAAGTACTCGTTAGTGAGCCCACTAAGAAACGCTTCTTGTACTCACGTTATGTCCAGATACATTCCACCGCGGGCCGAAGCCCTTTACACATCCATGACCAGCCGTTTCGGAGCTGAGAGGGCCGACCTCTCGACAGTGGCTGCGCTAGAGCGACGGGAATATACCGGCTGTCAGTAACTTCAAGATGTCCAAGAACAGAAGCGCATGATTTTCAACATGTACTCCCCCATCGTCGAATATCTGCACTTGGATGCAGTGTTCGATCCTCCCGGTGCCTGTAACCAGGAATAGCTTCAACACTGCGCAACCATTCGATACAGCCTTCAATCCTCATTTGTATTGGCTCTCGACGCGTACATTGATACCCGCATACGATGTCGTGAGGGGGTTCAGGGCAATGCGCAGTATAGGCTCCCAGCGTATCCCAAGGTGACTAGCATGGACGCAGCTGGTAAGATGTTCTTCAATTTCCGGAAGCGCATGCCTGAGTTGCAGAGCTTCCCGAAATTTCCCAAGCTTAAGCACGTACCGGTCACGCCAGCGCCAGGTAGGCGGACGTGTCGTTATTGTTGCGCATTCTGAGTGAAGATTGCTGTCAAAAGACTGTATGCCCAGATTATCACATCCACGAGGCGCGTCGTGGAGGACGCAATGTTGTAAAGTGCACTGCGGTTCTAGACCGATTTATGTTCTCGCAATCGCTGATGCTTGCTCTAATCAGGCCTATAAATACTCCAAAATATGTCTATGGTGCCCATTGCTCTTCTGATCTACTGAGGTGTGTTCTAAAACATACATACATTATGGGATTCTCCATAGTCGCGTGGAATGAGCTTCTACCCGGAGATCAAATAGTACGGTATCGATCTAGATCTCACATCACCCCACTAATCTTATTCCGGCCATCGCACGGTGGCTTATATCCCGCTGACCTCTCCCAAGATATGGGGCACGGATGTAAGTTGTATGTTGGCCAATCAACACACGTCCAAGAATTGCCGGCCAGCCCAGTGCAAGGGAAGCGAGCGGGGAAGCCCGACCTCCACCACAACATTCAAGATGCTAACCATTGCAATATGTCCTGGCCGCAGCCTTCGGAGTGGTGGCGTTTCGGCGCGACTAGATATATATCCAGCCAACTAGAAGGATTGGCCGAGCCGTGGCGGCATTACTTGACGAATAGGAAACCATGGCTCTAGCATACAGAGTCCGAAATGAGCAACTTGTCAGGCCTGTTGTGATGTGGGTTAAGTAGTTTCCAAGACGTGGGCGTTTCGTGGATGTGTTTCCCCACCGTGCATGTGGAGAAGAGGGTTGAGCAACAGGGTACTTTGTGAGTTGATAAGTGCGAGCTACCCTGACCTGGTGCTGCAAGGTTACGATCGTTTATCCATCTTCGGATCACCAGCTGTACGAATAATTATTACAGTAAATATGGCGACCACGACATTTACGAACGCGCATCAAGTGCACACCGCAAACAGCACAGATTCTGATCGGATTGACAAGGAGCCGCGACTCACTCACACGTCGACCAACATCTCTCTTAGTCCAGAGCTGTTCGAGAAGTTGTATCTGGCTCCCAAGACACCGCATGCAAATGAACGCGCCCAACAGTATGCCAATGCGGCTCCCTTAGGCTTCCTAGGGTAAGATGGTCATCGCAGACTTGAGAAAGACGATACTAAAAGCATTACAGATTCGTCATCTCAACCTTTACCTTTTCCATGGTATTGATGGGTTGGGGTGGTGCTTCCGGTCTCCAGGCCGTTGCGTGAGTTTGTCTTCTTTTAGCTACCTGCACATCTATCATGAATTTATACTGATCCTCCTTTAGTGGCATCTTTTTCTTCACCGGCCCCTTGCTCCTCACTCTCGCTACGATCTTCCTCTGGATACAAGCGCAGTTCTTCTCGATGATGGTCTGTGGTCTCTTTTCAGTCTTCTGGCTCTCCTTTGGCATGCTGCAGCTACCTACGCTCGGTCTTGCAGCGACCTACTCTGCAACTGGCGATGCAGCAGCAGGGGCGGTGAGTAAGGAGATGAATGCCGTCATCGCATTGTATCTGCTTGTTTGGGGATTCGCATTAGGTACATTTTGGCTTTTCACGATCAGGATCAACTTAGTGTTTGCCGGTATCTTTGGATTCGTGACAGTGGGTGTCTGGGTGTTGAGCGGGGCTTACTGGGCGTTGAGCAATGGGAATTTTGACAAGGCGCTGAAGCTGCAGAAGGTGAGTTACTTGAACATATTCAGAATATTACTAAGTTTTAACAGGCTGGCGGCGCACTTTTGTTCATAGTGGGGTTCTTAGGCTGGTATATGCTCTTCGTCATTATGGCTGCAGAGATGCGCTGGTCCGTTTGCCCACCGGTTGGAGATCTTAGTAAATACTGGGCGAAGACGGATGTTGAGATTGGTGCGAACGCAAGTGAGAAGAAGGATTGAACATCAGTTCAAGCGTATCGCTTCATCAATGTTTAGAGGCGACATAATATTTTCCCTATATTTGCTGGTAGAAAATTAATTTTCAGGACGGACATCGAAGAGCAGCTGAAATCATGGCCCTCCAATCTCTGCGACCTTCTTTTCCTGTAATACCTTTCTGTCTTTTCTCTGGACCGCAACGGTCTTATCGGTGTATTTCCTCTTATCGACCGACGGAATGAAGAAAGCAGCGACCACACCCAGCAGTCCAAAAGCAAGTGCTACCAGATACGACAAGTGCGCACCCTCTAGATACGCTTGCTTGTTCCCTAAGCTAGCAGCAGCTCGAATTGTAGGGGTTATGCCTGGAATAGCTGCATATCCAGCCGCAGTGTTCGCTCTCGCTGCTGTGACCAACCTAGTAACGATATCCGAAGAGAGGTTGAAAGGAGCAAGATTATCACGAACGTGCGCAGGCAAGACATCTCCATACTTGTTGTTTGTAACGTTTCCAAAGATGGCGGTAGCTACCGCGCCAGCAAGAAGTCGAGAAGTTCCTGCAAGACCGGCCGCAGTGCCAATATCCTCCTGGTAAACGATGCCAAAACCTACTAGAACCATACCGTTGAGTAGGTTGACTGAGGTACATGTCGAGATGATGACTGTCAAAACAATCGACTTGGCAGGATTATCCATTGTGGAGGTAGACATGGCGCCAACACACGCTGTTTGCAGGGCGACGGCAAACATGATAACCCAACGTTGGTGACCGATGACCTTGCTGAAAGCCACAATGATCCCGCCGATGATGGTACCAAGAGGCAGGACTTCAGCGTAGAGGCCTTTGGAAATTTCGTCGCTGGCGTAGATGAGTTGAGAAAGGCGGGGCCATAGGGTCGCGTTGGAGTAATACTGCATTCCGCCTATGGCCATGACCAGCATCGGAACAGTGAAATGGCGTAGTGCTCTGAAGAGACGCGGCGGAAACAAAGGTGCGGTAAGGGTGTAGTAAGCTTCGTAAAACCCTAGGCCAATCAACGTTATCAGCCCGATGATGATGGGTGCAAGAACTGTCGCAGAAACCCAAGGGGCCATTGATCCACCCCAGCTGACCCCAACGATGAAGAGGGTACAGCCAGCCAAGAACAAAAACAGTCCTAACCAATCAAATTCCCGTAGAAGCTGTCCAGCCGACTTTCCATGTTCGGCCCTCTTTTCTTTCCAGGACGGGGGGTGATAAAAGAAGAAGAGAAGTGCAAGGTTGATGGTCTGGAAACCTATCATGACATAATAGCAGATACGCCAATTGCCCGTCTGCTTGATGATGACCCAGCTGACCAATGGCATGATCTGGGATACTATCGAGGCAGCGTCGAATAACCCAATGGTAACATGTCGATACTTGCTCGGCACAATCTCCTGGACCGCACCAAATGCCATCTCCAGAAATCCAGAACCGCAGCCGAACAAAGCACCACCAGCGATCATTTGGTTGATGCTTTGTCCGGTGGCTGAAACAATACTGCCGATGATGAGGATGATGGCTCCGGCAATGAAGAACCACCGCCTGCCAAAAATGTCTGAAAGTCGCCCGCCAACGGTCACGAACATGGCGCCGCCGAGATTCCAGGATATTGTGATCCAGGTGTACCTGGGGTCTGGACCAAGATCTGCGTTGATGTACGTGAGGATCGCCGGTGGAATGAGGAGGGTGAACAGGTAGGCGTTGTAGCACATGGCCATTGACACGGCGGCCATCAATGTACGAACTAGAGTAGGTTAGACATGATTTGTTGGAAAAACGCGTGGCTGTTCAGAATACGCACATGTTAAGCCCACATCTTCACCCGTGGTCTGTAAATGACGAACAATCTCCTCGTTGGCGTCATTGCTGGAGAAATGGTCGTCTTGATCCGACGTATTCGTGCTGTCATCGAGCGTTTCGATGTGCGCCACTGAGTGCTCTCGTTCTCCCTTCGTGGTCATGGTGTAGAGAGGTAAATAGGAGGAGAAATGTACAAAATCCCTCTGAAATCATCGACACTGAGCTTGAAGGATCAGCGACGTCGTAGTAATAAATACCATACCCACCAACCGTTCGCTGCGAGGATCCGGTGGCTACCCCAGAAATTACCCCGAACCTCCCCACCCATGAATGGAGATAGCGACATGCCGCTTATGCACAAGCAAGCGAGTCAAATTCGGGTATGCTTGGGGCTGTTGTACAGACTTGAGCATAAGCACCGTCATTGCCGGTTTGGGTAAAGAAATGCAAGTTGTGTGGCGGCCGTCGGCGAATGTCATTGGCTCGCTCTTCTACGGTCGGAAAAAGATAGCCCATGGTTGTTTTCAGAATAGCCGTGCATGGCTATCGTTGTCCTGTTTGCGCAACAATCTAGAGGAACATTACACGGTAGAAAAACGATTACCATTGCTGCAAAATAGTTCATTCCGCCTCATGCATCCAATGCTCAGCACTCGTCTTCCGATATCGAAGTTCCTGTGCTTGGACATGTTTGGCAGAACAGGTTGGTCAAGTTCTTTCGCCTAGTAAAGTAAGTCGTGGCGTCGTCGGACGAAATTGGGCGAATCAGAATAGAGATGGTAGATGTGAAAGCGGAAAAAAGATCAATTTGTGACATGGCTGGATATCGCATGTGTCGTAACGCCTCCCAATGCATATTTGCCTGAACGCCATCTGATGGAAGAATTGCAAAAAAACTTATAGAGCCTCGAGTTCGAAATCGTCCAGCTTATCGCGGTACTTCATAATGTTGCGCTTGATCTTGGAAGAGTCGACCCAGGTGACAAAGTCTTCCATGTTTCTTGTGACGAGGTAGGCTGGGTCTGTAACGACATCAGTTCCGACTCTCACATGCTGTTAATCTGTTAGTTCCGAAGGTCATATCCTGAATCCACTGTGCTTACTCCTTGTTCGACGAGGGTGACAGCAGATTGCACATGGTCTGCCATGCGAAGTCGGGTCATGACAACGGGCAATCTCCTCCGTGCAAAGGCACTGACTGTGAGCTTGTGTTCGACATCGCTCAACTTTCCACGGCCGCCACCACCCGTACCAAGTAGACCCATGGAGAAGCACTTCTCCAGTATCAAATCCTCCTGCTTCTGACGGAAGGGATCAGACGGATCGAGCGCGGCCACACGGTGGGCAAGCTGTCGCAATGAGCCCGCGAGCTGGTTGTACTTGCGGTAATCGTCGCGTCCTTGGATTGCGTAGCGGCGCATGACTGCTGCTTCTCGGTGATCATTGTCGCTCTTGTAGGTGTTGAAGTCGACCTGTAGGAAGACGTTAGATGGTATTCACATGGCGATGCGCCACTGCAGCGGCAGGCAGCAGGGGATCCGTACCTTCTTCAAGAGCTTCTGCTCATGATGCTTGAGCTTTCGCACCATGTTGACGATGCGCGTAAAAAGTTTGGTACGTGAGGGAGGTAGTAGTGGAGGTCTTTGCAATGGCTTCGCGACGACGAAGACCCAAAGAATTATTTGACAGGGGTACGCGGGCACTAGCGATAGCGCGCCAGACTGCCCCTCCAATGACGGCGGGGTGCATCCAAATTTCCCGTGACTGTTCGAGTCAAACATTCTTCCTTTCAAGTCACACCCTCTTCCTTCCATTCCTCTAATTAATCTTCAGCCATGCCGTCAGTTCACTTACTCGACTACGTTGCCGGCAACGTCCGCTCTCTCGTCAATGCCATCGAGAAGGTTGGCTATACCGTCGAATGGGTCAAGACACCCGCCGATGTCTCCTCCGCCGAAGTACTACATCCCGCCTACTTGGAATCGCGCATGAATTGACAAGTACTGATACAGCATCGCGCGTAGAAACTCATCATCCCTGGCGTCGGCCACTTCGGACACTGTTGCTCCCAGCTAGAGAAAGCAGGCTACACGGAGCCCATTCGCGAACACATCAGACAGGGCAAGCCATTCATGGGAATATGTGTCGGTGTGCAGGCCTTGTTTGAAAGCTCGGAAGAAGATCCTCACGTCAAGGGCTTGGGAGTCATCCCTGGGCGACTACGAAAGTTCAAAGACACGGACAAGAGCGTGCCGCACATTGGATGGAACAGCGCAAACACGTCGCGCCCCGGTCAAGTCACGGATGACTCATTATATGGGCTGCGACCGACTTCCAAATACTACTACGTCCACTCGTACGCTGTGCCATATGAGGAGGGTAAGCTAGAGAAAGAGGGCTGGGCAGTCGCGACTGCGCGGTACGGTGACGAGGAGTTCATCGGTGCAGTAGCAAAGGACAACGTCTTCGCCACGCAGTTCCACCCTGAGAAGAGCGGCGCAGCAGGCCTACGCGTACTAAAGGCTTTCCTAGATGGCAAGGTATCACAGAAACTGCCGGAGAAGCCATCGGCGGCCGAAACAAAAGAAGGATTGACAAGACGTGTCATCGCCTGTCTCGACGTACGAACAAACGACCAGGGCGATCTCGTAGTAACAAAAGGTGATCAGTACGACGTCCGCGAAAAAGAAGGAGCCGGCAATGCTGTGCGAAACCTAGGCAAACCCGTTGACATGGCGAAGAAATACTACGAACAAGGCGCCGACGAAGTCACCTTCCTGAACATTACATCCTTCCGTAACTGTCCCGTCGCCGATACACCCATGCTCGAGATCCTACGTCGGACCAGCGAAACCGTCTTCGTCCCCTTGACAATAGGCGGAGGTATCCGCGACACGGTAGATACAGACGGCACCAAGATCTCTGCCCTCGATATCGCGACCATGTACTTCAAGTCCGGCGCGGATAAAGTCAGCATAGGCTCCGATGCTGTGACCGCAGCCGAAGAATACTATGCGCGAGGCAGCAAGCTAGCGGGCAACACGGCAATAGAAACCATCTCCTCTGCATACGGTAACCAGGCCGTTGTCATAAGCGTAGATCCAAAACGCGTATACGTCTCATCTCCTGACGCAACACCGCACCACACGATCAAAACCGCCACCCCGGGTCCGAACGGCGAGGAGTACTGCTGGTACCAATGTACCATCAAAGGTGGACGTGAAGGCCGCGATTTTGACGTCCGACAGCTCGTCACCGCAGTCGAGGCCATGGGTGCAGGAGAAATCCTACTAAATTGCATAGACAAGGACGGAAGCAACAGCGGTTTCGACACTGAGCTGATCAACGACGTCAAGGATGCAATCAAGATCCCCGTCATTGCAAGTAGTGGCGCAGGCCACCCCGGGCACTTTGAAGAGGTGTTTGCGAAGACGAGGACAGATGCTGCCTTGGGCGCTGGAATGGTGAGTTACCCACCCGCCACTATTTTCTCATCTTATCGTATGATGAACTAGGAGGAAAACTAACAATTTTCGCAGTTCCACAGAGGCGAATACACAGTCAAACAAGTCAAGGACTACCTACAAGAAAAAGGGCAAGTTGTGCGGCCATTCGAGGATGAGATATAAAACACTCACGACCATCTCAAATGGAGTCGCCAGACGTGCTTCTCTAGTATTTTGTAAACATGTATATATACAGAAGTAGAGTTTCTCCGCCAGATGATAGAGCGAACCAGTGGATTCGCAGAAGGTATATGTCGTACCGTCCGGTATCAACACACATGAACCTCGAGATTCCCAACCCGCGCTTCCCACATTGCGAGACGTTGTGCCGTGCACACACACACACACACACACACACATGATGTTCATACAGATTCTCTGCGCATGTCTAAACGTGATTGTTGCTTTCGCGAGTCATTTTCCTATTACCCTTAGTTTCAAATCTGGAAAATGTTCACTTCCTCCTCTTCATAACCTTGGTGCACATGTCGATAAGACCAGTTTTCGCCTCGCTCTCGGGGAAGAAGGAGATTGCATCGATGGCTTTGTCAACGTAATCCTGTGCTAGGGCGCGGGTTTGTTCCAAGCCCGAGCTTTGAGAAACGATTTCACGAGCCTGTTGAGACAAAATGTCAGCATAACCCCATTCTCAAGCCACTGTTCTTAAAAGCAACATTCTCGCCAGCACTCACCCGTTGAACATCGCCTGGTTGCGAAAACTTCCTTCCAACCAGTTTCCCCAGACTCTGATCTTCTTTCCACGCAAATAACAAGGGTGCCGTCGCAAGTCCCAATTCCAAATCCGCACCAGCTGGCTTGCCCAACTCGGCCTCGCTCACCGTATAATCCAACATGTCGTCCACAAGTTGAAACGCCAGACCAAGATTCTTGCCATATAGATACGCCGCCTCGACAACCTCCGGGCTAGATCCACCCAGAATAGCGGCGGCGCGACAACTCTTTGAGATGAGCGACGCAGATTTGAGGTACGTCTTTTGCAGGTAATACGCCATGGTATCTTCCGTCCACGACGGGCTTTTCTCATCCAATGCCGTGTTCTTGAGTTGCATGAACTCGCCTTCAATCAGGTTTGCGATGACCGTAGCCAGGAGCTCCGTAACCTCTGGATCGCGCAGTCTAGCCAGCGCAACCGACGCCCTTCCGAGCAGGAAATCGCCTGCCAGTACAGCCATTTTGTTGCCGAACTCGATGTTGGCAGAGGGAGCGGAACGGCGGGAAACGGAGTGATCAATGACATCGTCGTGCAGTAAACTAGCTGTGTGAATGAGTTCTGTGATTTCTGCTAACCGGCGTTGAGACGGCAGGATATCGCTGTCTTCAGCCGTGTACGCAGCGTCATGTCGTATGCTGGCGATGGGACTCTGATCTGGATTCTCGTCCGCCAGGATCCTGGGGTTGGTTATCGAAATATCCGCACTCTGCTTGCCGATTCCCATGCCTCCTCTTGAACTCCGCGGCGTGAGTGCCGTCGCTCTGCTCATGAGCAGGACTAACATGGGCCGTACGTATTTTCCCTCACTTTGTGTGTAGTACTTGGCGACTGTGTCGAGGGTGGGGTGGCCCGATCCGAGTAGTTGTCGTATGTTTCCGGTGAGAAACTTCATTTCGCGGGCGACGGTTTGGAAAGGGTCCATCTTGATAGGCGCATCTGGTGGCGGCGAGGACATGATGTTTTGCGCTACATTGACAGCAGCAGCCCATGAGGACTGATTCCGCCGCCGCGAAGGGTGATGAGGTGTTGGTGTCGTCGCATTATGGGTGTGTATTGAGCGGGAGAGTGCGGCGCTACGGTAGGGACATATCGAGCGGTGCGATAGAGAGGAGGAAGTTTGCTGTCGCGCGATGGAGGTCGCGAGCCGGGGTGTTCGGCTCGTCATGGAAGGTGTCTGCCTCAAATTGTCTCTTGAATGGGAAGAGACGGTGCAATTGAGGGGCTGTGTCAGCGTCTTGCAGGCGTGCAAAGAGGGTGGTGGTGGTGAAATTGACTAGTTGCACCTCGCCCGCAGCTATCGGCTAGATTTGTCGAAGTCGAAATATCCATGACGTTCGGAACGCTAGCTTCCCTGGGTTGCCGCACATCCCTGTCGCGTCTCACTATGCGTGATGCCGCGTGCCTGACTGACGATTGTTCTTACCACGCACACACCGTATACCACCATGGTCCTGCTTACTATGACTCCCGGTATCGTCCGGGCAGTCGCAAAAGCCAGACACCTATCCGCCGACGAGTACGACAAACTCCAGCACGCCGATGAGCCCACGCTTGTGGAACCCAAAGCTGGGAATCCCATCTCACACAGCCAATTAATCGACTTATCCAAGCTGCTCAAAAGCCATGTCTCCAAAGACACCCAGGAGTCGTCAGAGAATACCGAAGACACTGGAGAACCTACGCCAACAACCCTCGCTGCCCTCCTCGCCAACACAACAGTCTACATACCGCCCCCTCCTCCCAAGCCTACGCAAACTCCCGAATACCACGCCCTGATGGCCCGTCTCCGCGCCGAGCAAGAGGCCCTCTCCTACGAACGCATGCTACACCCCCCGCCAACGCGCGAGTCCTTCTCGCAGCGCTTCCCTCGCGCCCCAGAACCCTTCTCCATTGGTGCAACGCAAACCACCAGTGAAGAAGACGACCTATCCTACGAAGAAGTCCACCGACAGATCATCCTAATCATAAACATCTTGATCTCAATTGTCTGTGTGGCAGTCTTTATCTGGGTTGCTGCGCGACACTGGAGTGTGGGAAGCAGACTAGGACTGAGCATGGGAGGGTCGTTGGGTATTGCAGTTGCCGAAGTGGCGGTCTACAGTGGCTATGTGAGGAAGGTGCGTGAGGCCAAGAAGACGGAGAAGAAGAAGCCCGAGATCAAGGAGATTGTCAAAACATGGGTCTTGGGCGACGACGATGGGAAAGATGGTGACACGACGGGATGGAAGGAGAAAGACGGAGACGGGATTAGGTTCAGAAAGGGTAAACATCGCTGAAGATGGATCAAATTACGCCAGTCATGCTTGGAAAATGCCCATCATTACTGCTCCTGAACAACGCCTGCAATGCAGTTTGTGTCCACCCGCGCCAACGCACAAATCACGAAGCTAGAAATTCTTCTCAACCTCTACTTCTTGTCCTTCCTCCTTCCGGCTACACCTCCAGCAAATCGCCCTAGGTTGCTCAAACTGGACCTGGGCTTATGTCCCAGCACGGGGCCTGGTGGTGCAGGCGTGGGAGGTGGCCTCATCGCGCTCGCCGGACTACCAGGTCTCAGTCCAGCGGGTTTTGGTGGTACAGCCGGCGTAGGAGCACTTGGGCCCATCTTCTCCTGCACTTCTTCCTCCTCGCCCATGCTGGCCATTCGCTGGCTACGTCTGGCCTTCTCCTGCGTCTGCTTGAATCTCTCGAGCAATTCTGTCCACTTGACGCTGCCACCCGCTTCCGGACCGCCTAGACCATCTCTCGGCTTCAAGCGGCCTGGACGCTCAAATGTCGAAGCATTGGGGCCTCCAGACGACGGAATTCCGCTACCACTACTGCTGTTCGAGCCGACTTCTGAGCTTTTTTGCCGCAAGTGGTTTAAAGTGGGAGAGGACGAGGAAGGGTGAACATACGTCGAGCTGCTGCGTTGCGGCGCAATGTGCAGGTAGCCGATGGCCGAGACGCTGTTGAGGCGGTTCTTAAGCGCTGCAAAGGCCGACGATTGAGGGAGCAGCATGAGTAGACCATACATGCACTTGTAGAGATGTGGGTACCGTTCCGGCTCGAGGAGCTGCATTCGGAGATCTAAACCGGTGCTGTTAGTAGGATGATTGAGTTCGAGCAGCCAAGGACCTTACAGGTGAAGACAGGAGATTCGAGGAGCTGGACTAGCTTGTCGATTTGGATGAGCATGTTGACTGTCATTTCAAGATCCGCACTGGCAGAGTCAGCAAAGTATTCCGTATCCTACCAGATAGCCAAACATACAAGACTTGAAGCAAATGATATGCCTGCTCATAAGCTTGAGCAAGGAGACACAGTGAGAAGGTGGCTACAGCGTTGTTACACCACGCCTTGAACAAAATAACAAAAAACGATTGACCATCCTTGTTGTCGAGATTCCGGAGTCGTCTTCGGAGATCGGCAAGCTCTGGTGCAGTAATGAGATTGTTGTTGAGATTTTGGACCATAATACTGGCAAACTCGACATCTTCGTCCTTGGCAAGGCAGTCAGCCATGGTACGGTATATACGCTCAGCGCTTAGTGTTATGCAAAGCTGTCTAATGATGAGGTTTCCACGAGTTTCGAGGAGTCGGCGGTCCGTACAGAACAGCTTCAGGAGGTTAACCATGAATGAAGTAAAGTAGGTATCATCGCTGTGTAAGGATATTTGTGAGAGAAGCAGCAAGTCGCGCGTGACCACGGCATCCGAAGGATCAGAAAGTGTCTTGAGCAGAGCAGGGAAAGTACCATCGTCCACAGTCAGTATCTGCAGGTTGTTAGTTTTTACTTTGGTGTCGACATGTCGGCACTTACTCTGCCAGGAGCCATCCTGTGCAACATTATCAGCCATGCTATGGCCGCAACGCGAGTAGTCTCGTGCTCGTTCAAGAACTGCAGTGTCAGAGCACTGACAGCAGCTTGGTAGTCCAGCTCTGGTATTGGACGTGGTGATGGACCTCGCTCCTCTGCCGGTGTGGGGGACCGTGTGCCCTTGCTATCGGGCGACTCAGCCTTGTTGGCTTGGTCACGAATGACAGCCTTGAGCAATCGGCCAGATAGATTAGAATCTCGCCGTTGGGTGCCGGTAAGCTCTTTACCAAGCTCGGATAGGGAAGGAGGTAACTGGATCTGTCCGCCTGCAGCCCCATCGCGGGGGCGATTGTCGTCGGACAATGACAGAATATAGTCCATCAGCGATGCATTGACCTTTACTGCGGCCTTGCGAACAGTGTCGACGTCGTGTGACATTCGTGGCAGGACGTGCGACAGGAGACTTGGGACAAAGGGCATGATGTCTTCTGGGCAAATGTCGAAGAAGTTGTCTATCCAGCGGAGTGCTGTCAGCAGTATCTCGGTCTGCTCCTCCTCTGTGTCTGATGGGGGGACCAGAAAGTCGACTAGGATCTCGAGAATCTTGGGGTGGTCGACGTGTACATCCTGCCCAGGTATCCAGTTTCCGTCTCCGTTGATAGACTTTCCGCTGTCCCCAGAGATGGAGCCGCTTTCTCCACTTGCATCGCCCTTGTCATCCATGGAGTCGTTGAGCTCAAGGGGCGTGCTGTCTGTCGCTTCGCTTCCACTATGGATGCTACCTATAGAGTGCCTGCGTCCATGTTTGTCGTTGCTCCTCTTGCTGTCGGCTATGCCCTTCTTGATTCGCGCAATCTTCTTTATCTCACCCAGGAACCGGTCCAGGGCTTGCTGCGTCATGGTGTATACATCTTGGTTGCTGTCGCTCAGGAACTTGAAGAGGCCGCCGAGGAAACGCGGGAGATGGGCGATGAGTTCGAGATCGGGTATCGAGTCGAGCAGCGTGATCCATGCCACGAGGAAGGAACGTGTGAATGGGTTCAGGACGTTGATTCGCTCTTCGAGGAGGGGGAGGAAGCGGTCGAGGTTGAAAGCGAATGGGTGGGCTTCGTCTTCGACGTCCTCTTGGTCGGGCGTGTCATGTAGCACAGAGACATAGCTGGCAGCCGACTCAGAGACAATATCCTTGATCAGGCGATCCAGCAGCTCTGCGCCGTTCTTGACAGAGAGCTCCGAGTCTGCAGCCATCTGGCAGGTCCGGGCCGTGTTAGCCTTGTCTCACCCCTCAAAGTGCATGTTGCGGGTGCTTTCTCACCTTGCAGAGAGCGTCAAACACCTGGTTGAAGTAGACGAGTATCTCACCCTTGGCCACCTTTGCGATGTTGTACATGCTCTCGCATGCATAGTACCTAACACGCGCATCTTGGTCGCCGAAGCACGCGAGGACTGGGGGCACGATTTCTTCGAGATAGCGGGCTACTTCCTGCTGCCGTGTTAGTAAACATGGCAGGCTGTATATGGTACGTATGCACGTACTGGCCCCAGGGCTATCGAGGCAGCAGCCAGACCTATCAGGCCGCCGTTGCGGGCGTGGGGCTGGTGGACAGCATAGGCGTACTCATGGCAGAGCTGGTGCACGATCTTTGCTATCCTGTCGTGGTCCTGGGCAGCCAGTGCATCCCGGATGAGGCCTTCGAGCTCGAGCGCGCCGCTCTTGCGCTTGTCGTAGAGCTTGTCATTGAGGGCTTTGGTGATATTGGCGTCCATGGTGAGGTCGAGTGGTCAAGAACTCTACATGGTGCAGCGGCCCGTGTATCGCATCTTGCACTGTACTGCGGGCGGGGTAGCGTAGAGGGGCTGTGGTGAAGTACGGCAGGGCATTCACTCGCTGCTGCCGGGTCGTGTTTCCTCACGATACTGGAGCCGAGCGAGCCACGCGAATCGGGCCCGCACGTCATCGTACTGCCTACACAAGCGCCCCCATCCCTGCTCACTAGAACCCGCCGATAGACGAGACATAGCCAAAAGCAACCTCGAGCACATAGCCCTTGGCCAAAACATGTCTCGACGACTGCCCACGCCTCATCCTCACGACCCTCACTGTCATGACGATTGGCACTTCCCCTTGCCGCTAGGCGCTTAGTCTGTCCAAGTCACTCGGTCGCTCTGACCAACGCCCTTTGCCGTCGCCGCCTCACATCACTCTGCGTTCACCTGCACCTGTCAGGTGCCCCCAAGCAAGTCGATGGAGAAGTTTAAGAACAAGTTTCTGAACCCTCATCGCCGCTCGCGACGCGAGGAAGAGATGGAGAAATTGAGGGAGCCAAAGCTCTCGCCCATCGCGACAGGGGGGTTCAAGCACTGGGCTGTGGCTTTGTAAGTCATGTTTGTCCCCTGTCTGGCGAGTGCTTACAGCAGCAGTATAGTGTGCAACTTCAATGTCGATATCGGGTAGGTAACTGCTAGTGCCATGTCTATGAGAAATGTATTGAGTTTGGTAGTCCAGAAATCGAGATACTATACCCACCAGATGTGCCCTTTACGACGGCCGATTTAAGTGCTATATGCTTCAACAGCTTCCCTGAGCAACAGAACACAGAGACAGCCGAGGATCTCTCCTACGACTTTGCCATCACCAACAATTCGCCTGACATCAAACTCACCTCGCCAAATCCCCCTCATGGTAGCGCTGACACCTTCTATGGCTCATGTATCTTCCGCCAAGAATTCGACGACACCATGAAGAGGAGCTTCAACCAGAGGACTCTGGTGCTCATCTCTCATCACAACTTCACATCATTCCATCACCGCATCTTACAAAAGATGACCGAAACAGGACATCTTAGCGATCCGACGACTCTGGAATCTGCATACTCGCAGATGAATACATGGGCACCTCCAGCTCTAGGACGTCACAATCTTCCCTTCATGGGCACTACGCTGACTCTGGATATTGCACCACATCGCGCTTTTCCTCTCCAAGGACTCCCCGGGCCTACGCCGTTGATCTCGGATATCCCCTTGTCCATCTACGCCTACGAACCCATCGGCTCTTGGGACAACATCATGCACTACATGCCCTGCATCACTGACCTATACGTCTTGTACGAAAAGCTGATACTCTGCGAAAGCGTCATCGTCATCGCAAAATCACCACAACTCGCCAGCGAAGCCGTCTCGTCGCTGGTCGATCTCATCTGCCCCGTGCCATACGCAGGTGTGATCAAACCCTACATGACCATGCAAGCGAACTTCAAAAGCATAGGCATTGACGGCGGAACCCCAACATCATTCGTCATCGGCATCACCAACCCTTTTCTATTGAAACGCATCGTTGCAGCAGCAGAAGCCAGTCACAAAGCCCGACCACACATCCTATATCTTCAAAACTTCGATGGCCCCGTACCAACACGCCGCCACCACTCGCTCCACCACAAATCAAGCCGCAACGCACTCCTAGATCTCCCCGGTGGTGGCATCGAAGTCCACACCCCATCCAAACGGTTTCTCAAATCAGACCCAACCGTCGTATCGCAAATCGAAACTCTGCTCAAGCTCGGTGACCAAACCCGCGAACTCGGTCCCATCATCCGTCGCCACTTCGCCGAGCTCACTGCGCAATTCATCGCCCCTATTAACCGCTACCTCGCAACTTCCAACGTAGTAACTCCAGGCGGCAACAACAGATATGCCAGCTTCCACGTACCGGATCTCATGAGCAGTGTGAGTAGTCACGGTACGAGTGTCAAGTTTCGCGGCACTGGGCCTATCCAACGTCATCGCGCAAGGGACGGACTGTACGAGAGCTTTTGCAAGTCTTCGAATTTTTACTCGTGGTTGGAGATGAAGATAAACCTGGAGAATGAGGCGAGCGCAGGGATGCTGAATGCGCCTGTCGCGTCTTCGGCTGCTGCTATTTGATTTGTGTAGAGATGTTGTTTGGGGGATGGCTAGTGGTGTGACTTGCATTAGAATAGAGAGTAAGTTGGAGCTGTAACGTGTAATTTGCAATGAGATACCATGAGGCGCAAGGAGTGCACCAGTATATACTGGCTATATAATATGATATATACCTCTCCAAGTTGAGTTCACAGAATGGAGTACTAATGCTCTTCCAACCAACAATTCCATATTCATTGATGCATGGTGATACTTTCTGCTTCCGGACTAGTGCGGCTCTGATGCCCGATCTCGCCAAAATGCGGGCGATTTTCAGCAGCAACAACACCGACTATCAGAGTCCCTATAGCCAAAGATGGAGTTTACCAAGCTAACTGAGATTGAGCTGCCAGCGGCCTTTGACGCACATGTGCATCTTCGCGATGGCGAAATGTCGCAGCTCGTCACACCCACGATTCGCCAGGGTGGTGTGAATCAGGTGTATGTCATGGTAAGCCCTTGGCGCCTCTCTTACTACACATCAACCCGTCATTTTCAGTCTTTGGTTCATCTGTGTCATACCATCTCCTTTTACTTACTCCTTGTCTCCTTGCGTCGTCTAGCTTTCCCAATTCTTTTTGTTTTGTTTTTCATCACGAAATACAGGTAATTATGCTTCTCTAACTCATCATGTCACCGTTATAGCCGAACCTCGTTCCACCCATCACGTCTGTACAACAATGTCTCGAATATCGCGACAGGCTCCGGGCGATCGAACCGAATGTGGATTATCTCATGTCCTTGTATCTCCACGAAGACATCACACCTGAGGTAATTCGTGAAGCGAAGAAAGCAGGAATTACGGGTGTGAAGTCTTACCCAGCAGGTGTTACAACGGTACGTAAACTCCCATGACCTCATCAAAAACGACACAGAGATGGAGGAAGAAGAGACAATCAGTACAAGTAAGCAATTCGTAAACAAGTCTAACCACCTAGCTACAGAACTCATCATCCGGCGTCCTCGACTACGAAACCTTTTACCCCGTCTTCGAAGAAATGGAAAAACAAAACATGGTCCTCAACCTCCACGGCGAAGTCCCGTCCACCCCAGCCGGCACCCATGTGTCATCAACCAAAGACACCAAAACAGGCGCCATCACCATCCTCAACGCCGAACCCGCTTTCCTACCCACCTTCATCTCCCTGCACAAGCGCTTCCCCAACCTGCGCATCATCCTCGAGCACTGCAGTACCGCTGCCGCTCTAGACGCAGTCCGTTCGTGCGGTCCCTCGGTATCTGGTACGATTACCGCTCACCACCTCAGTCTCATCATCGATGATTGGGCGGGCGACCCATTCTGTTTCTGCAAGCCTGTTGCCAAGACGCCCGAGGATCGCGATGCCTTACTCCGTGCTGTGGTGCAGAGCGGCGGGAAATTCTACCTTGGGACGGATTCTGCACCGCATCCTAGGGGCAAGAAGAGGGGTGAAGACAAGGTTGCTGCCGGTGTGTTTACGCAGCCGTATGCGTTGGGTTATGTGTTGGATGCGCTCGAGACGGGTGTAAAGAGAGGAGTTGTCAAGGAGAGTGAGGTGACCAAGGAAGTTTTGGAGGGTTTCTTTGGGGCGTGGGGAAGGAAGTTCTATCAGGTTGAGGATACTAGGGGGGGGAAGGTCGTTTTGAGGAAGGGTGGGGAGAAGGTTGTGGATGTTTTGAAGAAGGAAGGGGGTGGAGATGTGGAGGTTGTACCGTTTAGGAAAGGAGAGATGACCTGGGCTGTTGAGTGGAAGTGAGCGAGTATTCTACTAACGGGATCCTCAGAATCTGATGTCTACAAAGGTATATCTGAATGTCACGATGCATCCACAGGATATATGAAGCAATAGAAACTCGTACCGTGTCAACCCGTTGCTGGTTCCCCCACGAAGATAATTCGTCCTCGTCAAAGTCCTTCCTGAATCCTCTCAGAGACATGTCAAACCGACTGATCTACCTAAACTAACTCTTCTCCGAACCACACTCACGCACCTCTACCTCTGGTCTCTTATTCCACTTTCTTGGAACGAATTCCACCAACAATCCAGAATGGCGGGTCTGACGAGTCTTAGTCGACGAGCTTGTTGAACTTCCTCGACTATGCCGATGTGAGAACACTGACTTCCCTCTATTATTTGTCGCCTCGTCGGAAGCCATGCTGTCTACCGTTGGTGTCTCGCTGACGCGCAGTTGTTTCTTCGGTCGCTCTCGTGAAAGGTCGCTCTCACTTTTCGTAGTCATATCATCCAAATCGTTGTCTCGATTGCGCTTCGTAGCCATCGGTATGGTAGCCGGTCTGGAAGAAGCCATGTTCGATAATGAAAGCCTGCCGACGCCAGCTGTGAGGGTTTGTGAAATGCGGGAGAAGAAACCATGTTTCCGTTGGTCGGACCCACGAGACTGTGAAGACCGAGAAGTCTGTGTAGACTCATTTTTAGCCCCATCTGCTACTTTTGCACACGTCTTGGATGTCACCGAATCGCTTATATTGTCCCTGGTGTTCTTGACAGTCCGCGATCGTCTAGGTATCATCACTGCCGGCCTAGTGGTCTGGGCAGGTTGTTCTTTTGACACAGGTCTTAGCTCGCGTGAGATAGATTTGAACTCGGGTTTAGAGTCGTAATGTTGCCCAGAGTAGCTTGTAGTATCGCTAATGAAATCGACTACCTCAGCAGCGGTCTGCACCGTCCCGTTTGCCGTGAAACCCAACTCGATCTTCTGGACGGCCTGAAGTAGAGCTAGACCCATCGCGAAAGCGACCTTACGATCCACTCCATTGCCGACAATCTTATACTGCTCAATGAGGTTGCCGATGATGGGTTCCTCATCCGTGTAGCCTTGCGTACGACGGGCTTCCAACACGCTGATAGTCCGGTGTTGGTCCCAATGCAATACAGCGCCGTTGCGAGAATCACGGATACTGCAACCCGTTGTAATGCAAGGCACCAGACCGTTTGCTTTAATCCTCTGGTATGCTTTTCCAATGTCTTGTCTTGGATCTTTCAAGAGCTTCGGAACAAGCCCGCGTTGATCAGCTTCTTTGTATCCACAACCTGGCGGTAGTCGAGGGATACATTTTACCAGAGCTCTTTTCTTACGTGTAGGTAGCCCTGGCACTCTGTGATCCGGGAAAGGTATGCAGGTCTGGACTATGCCGGTTCCGATATCAGGCAACCCATCACCCACGGTCGCTGCTGATATGTACGCAAAGGGCGTTGGGTAGTGCTCCCGTTCCCCAAACCGCTCTCCATTGGGTAGGCGACCAAGGCACTTCCCAGCAGTATCCTCGTATGGTCTTGCGTGGGTGTGCCACGGCTGCGCTATCGGTTCGAGACCTGGAGCGGCTATAGTGAGGATCAAGCGCGAGCGTTGTTGCGCGCTACCGTAACTCCATGCATCCATGATGTACTGGTTGCACTGGTAGCCCATTGAGACTAGACAAGCAACCACCTGCGACAATACATTTTGATCTTCGTAACCAACGCGCGTCGACGCCATGTTGACCACATTTTCGAGAATACCGTATAAAGGCCGATACAGATCAACGTAAGAACAAAATGTACTGATATGCGAGGCGTTACGAAGTGACTTCTCACTGAGAAAGTTCTGCTGGAGAGCTGAGAACCCTGGACATGGAGATCCGGCAGCGATGAAGTCGACACTCCCAACTCGAGAGACGAGCTTCGACTTGTCACCCTTGAGGGCTGCAGAGAAGTGATCATCGACAGATCCACAGAACAGACACATTGTTTCCGGGCTCTTTGAGTTTGCTCGCTGCGTGTGAATCGCATGCTGACTGAAGTCAACAACCGAGTCGAAAGTGACTGCTCCGCCTTCTTCGAGACCTCTATCAAGAGAACCACCGCCACTGAATAGGCTCATTCCTCTCAAATTTTGAGGAGAGTACATGTCGGGGCCTTCGTTGAAACTGTTTGGAAGGCTTCGCAGGAAGACGAGGTTCTGCTCTCCTCCCTTAGCGATTAGCCCCATGGCTAAGAACCAAAGATCACCTGCGCCACCACGATTGTACTTAAATGGTATTCGGCCGTTCAGGATATCGGCCTTGGACACGAACTCGATGTAGCAGCGCCTCCGAATGCGGGATATGGCCACCTCCTCGTATTCGTCGGTAAGAACAAGCTCATTCGCCACGAGGTTGAGACGCCCAACCTTTGTTGCCAACTCTTTACAGTCGCGCTCGAATCGTAATAGTCTTCGCACTGTGATTATTTCGCTGGCTTGGTCCACGTGTTGAATGACGACTGGATCCAAGATGTGATCTTGATGCCTAGTCTTTGCTAGGTAGACCGTATCGCCCCGGCGATATTGGCCTATAGGTGAGTTCCTCGTCTTTAGACACGTGCATGTCTTGTGCGAAGACCGGACGCTTACAAATGCGCTCTCTTGGGTAACATAAGTCTGTCGGATAAAGAATCGCTTCGCATCGATCGTAGACGGTGACCAATCCACATCATACCTTCCCTTGATGTCAGTCGACAGCAGCTCTCCTTCTGTACAGTTGCAGTTGTCGGACAGAAAGACTTCATTATCGTAGGGATACGTCGCTTTGAAGATGTTCGTCTCATGATGTCGATATACCCATAACACAAATAGTTTCTGGGTTCCGTTCTTCAACAGCTCCGTAGCCTGAACGTAGGCTAGCCAGTCCCAGTCTGTATTGCGCCAAACCGTTAAGTCTATCTCGTCCGGAACCAGTGCAACAACGTCACCAACCCTCACTGGCGAGTTGCCGTACGGTCGGCAGACACTGGAGAGTGGCGTTATTATTTGCCGCCCCGATGGACTTTTTGCAAAACCGAGCATGCGTTTCCTACGCTCCTGTTCGATACGAACAGTGTCTATTGGACGTTTCTTCTGCAATTTCCCACCAAAATACATATCCTTGAAACAATTGAAAACCTCAGGCGTAGCGATGGTTTGCTCGACGACCTGCTCTTGGGTTTCAACAGCCGTCAGACCTTTGGCCAAACATTCGCCCCAAAGAGGGTGGCCGAGCAGCTGTTTAGAGTTTGGTAGGTTGAAAGCCTGATTGTAGAAGTAGTCAATATAGGCGTTTACACCAACACGAAAGTCAGTCCGGTGTCTAAAAGCAGCATGCCACTGTTTGAAATCTGCACAATGAGCGAAGCGATGCGTAAGCCAATGATGGAAGTCCTCGCGGAAGTCGTTGAGTCCGACAAAGCCCGCAGGTTGACTCTCCATATAGTCGATGATATGTTTTCCCAGCTGCGCCACCCAAAGGAACGATTTCTGAAACTCTCTATAGCCAGGAGCAGACTTTTCTAGTCTGTACCAGATGTCGTACTCGGTATCTTTACTTGCGTGTGTGGACTGTATGTAAGTTTTAACCCTAGAGGATTCCTCATCTCCATAGCCCTCAACAGAGCTATCCTGAATTGGCACAGCTTGCACATAGTACCTGGTCCCTCCCAAGCAGATGAAGCCGTCAAAACATAGCTTTTTGGTGATGGGAACCTCCAGATAGTGTAGACTAGTCATTTCATAGGCTCTTTTCTCGCTCTCTGGTGCGCGGTAGATTTCAAAATTTTGCAAGTCCGCGATCAGAAGCTGCTTCTCGGATCTATGCCCATCGGACACAGGCTGTCCACCAGCTTGCCGCTTCCATTCTGTTTTCAGTCTCTGCAGAGCTTCCGATTCAGGCGTAAGGGGTACCGGTGGAGACCAGTTGGCAATGTGTGAGTGTGCAAAATCGCTAATCGCCGACAGGCTAATGATCGATTCGCTACTACGCCTCGCCCTCTGTGTGCTTTGTTCCGGTGGTGTGGAATCTGACATCAACACCATGGTATTATCCTTGGCAAGTGGAGGTGGCATTGTGCGCTCGCAGGTATGGTCGTCCTTGAGGTTCTGGTGTGTGCGTCGCAATCCGGACGCATAATACAAAAGCGACAAAAAGGCGAGATTGTCAAAACAGCTATCTAGGGGGCCAGAGCTAGGTAACAGTCATGGCTTTGGAAAGAGAGTGAATGCGGAGGTGACGGTGATTCTTGTAGTAGTGAAATTCGTCTCTTCCAGTGACTGGGACACTGCAGAACCAACAAAGGACCTAGGGCACGTCGTGTCAAACTTTAGACAACAAAGATACAGCGGTACCAGGTCAAACTTGCTGTCTCAGACAGCACTCAAACATCTCCTCGGAAGAGGACACGAAACGTAGTGGGGATTCTTGAGCTCGGAATGTGGTAGCGACACTTGGACGTGGAAGGCAGCAGTACCTCACATAGGCAAGAGCTCCAGCCGCCTCCATACGAAGTGGCAGGGGAGGCAGGAGAGACATGAGACCAGGTTAGAGGATTACCAATCTGATAAACTGTCGCGTCGGTACTTTCTGACCGAGACAGAAGATGGTTGCTTGCGATGAAAAAGGCAAAGGTGTAGATGCAGAAACGCTATAGGCGGCATGTAATGGTGACGCCAGCACGTGAGCGTCGCACGGGGGGTGACAGCAGTCGATTTCCAAGACAACAAAGTCCGCGGAAAGTGGTAGGGAAGTTCACCTTTACCTGATCCATGTACAGTGTAATTCACAGCTACAGGAAAAAGGAATGCAAGGAAGGTAGTTGGCTTTACCTGCTACTCTCGGCCAGAATATTAAGAATAAGTCACAATTGTCAGAACAAGCAAAACACATCTTAGGTCTGTCGAAAAAGGAGAACATGCTGTTGAACACATTGTAGATTACATGATCAAACGCTGGTAACTCATGCCCGGCGCAAGCTCGTCAGGTCCATACGCCACAACTCGATAACGCCTGCCATGAACGCCCTTTAGTGCCCTGTACATGCATTTTACGCGACTGTGATATCAAACGATTTCCCTTCCCTAGCGAACGATCGAATCAGAACCACCTCACTAATCATGTTTTGGCGCATAATCCCAGATATGACTGGAATCCCAAGATTCCGTCTCCTCCTTCCTAGCCTTGGGATCCTCACCCCTCTTCTTCGCCTCCTCCCTCAACACATCCAACTCGCGGTCCTGAGTCGAGACCTCGGCCCTAAGCGAAGTGATTTGGGCAATCTCTTCTTCGGTGAAGGCAGGATCTTTGCCATCCTTCTTAGCCTCTTCCTCCCTCTTGTTGAACTTGTCTAGTTCCTGGAACTTGTCGTTACGGGCATCCTGCTTCTTGAAGTACTCTGCATATTTTTCCTGGCCGCCGAAACAAATGCCGTAGCCGTCGCAATAACACGTGTTTTGGGCTGGGCAATGCACTTCGTGGCCGGTGAAGATGTAGTGCCATATGTACTCGAAGATGCGGCCGGAGAACTGGTCGTCCATGCCGGTTGTGAGGAGCCACTTGCGGTAGTGGATGAAGCGCTCAATAGGCACTTCTCGGATGCGCTGACGTGACACGGCGAATTGCGCGCAGCAGATTCCCGAGATGGAGGGCGGGATGGGCGCGCCTGGGTGGATCTCCTCCCAGATGTTGCGCCGCCAGTAGATTTCCTCAGGCTTGCGGAAGAAGTCAAAGTCGCCGCCGGGTCGGTCCATGTGGATCCAGTCGGGGCAGCCGGGGTCGTGGTGGCAGCGCACGTTCATGTAGCCCATGCGTGCTACGCGCTCGTGGTTGAGGCGCTTTATCATCTGCCCGGCGTCGAGGCCGAGGAGCATGTTGTTGTGCCAGGCGTGGCGGTGGGCGTGCATGAAGATGGAGGTGTCGGGGAGGTCATCGTAGTGGTCGATGATGTAGGAGAGGTAGACCTGGTGTATCGATTGGTTTAATGGCTCTATGACAGATAGACGATACATACCATGGCCTCGCGGCCTTTGTTCTTAGGGATCTTGTGCTCAGCATTGGGGTTGTCCACTTCGTAAACAACCAGAGGCGCATCGGGAATCTCAGCAGCCATCCAGCTGATGTCCTCCTTCTGTGTCTTGGGCACAACGATCTTGAAAGTGTAATTGCTGCCCGGCGGCTTCTTCTCGCCATCGGAGAAGCGCAAGGGCAGGCCAAAGTCGAGTGGGTCACCGCGCAACGAGGGGCGGTCGCCCTTTGCGGATGTTCCGGACGTCCATGTTGGTATCGACGAGCCAGCGCCTGGGACGTTGTGGAGATACCACCAGACGAGGCAGATGGCGAGGAAGATGGAGACGAGTGGTATGATCCTCGGTGGTCCGCTGAGCATCTTGACGGCTTGACGGCTAGACGGCTAGACGGCTAGTAGCTTCGGCGCGGAGATTGTGGGCAATGCTTTCACCGCATTGATGGTTGTGGACAGGTGTTCGAGACCGGCGTGAGGATCATTGCACGGGAAGCAAGCGGCGCCCGGGTTGTGGTCGTCAGCTCTCCCTCGACTTACGGTGGAGCATCCCGTATAGTTGCGCGTCACTGGCGAACCACTTGCGAAGATCCTTGCATGTCTGTCTCACTAGCCCTGGACCACAACCTGGAACCAAGCCTTGCACCCACCACCGTTGCGTGCAGCGTAACGTCTTGGCAGGGGAACGAACTAGACTTTCCATTGCTTAACTCAATACTGTCTCCGTCGCCTTTCACTCTCTACTCCCTCTTCATACCCACCCGCCCGATTCCTCTCAGCCCCCACCCCAACAACAGTCCCGTGGCGCAGCTCAACGCAAACAGATACCAGAACGCGGCGCGGAACCCCTCCATCAGCGCTGCAGGGCTTGCTTTCTCGACGTAGACCGAATGCTCGGTAACACTAGAGGCAATGACTGCACTGGTCGCCAGACCCACGCTTTTCCCAATCTGCGCCACCGTGTTGAAAACACCGCCTGCCAGTCCCTGCGTCCGAGCCGGAAACACTGAGGTAATGACGAGATTCGAAACTGTGAATAGCGTGTCTGCACCAATGGGATTGAAGAACACGGAAAGAAATGCGCAGCTCCAGTAAGACCACTGCGGCTGTATGATGCACATGAGCAGTCCGCCAAGAGTGGTACAGAATACCCCGACAGTTACCGCCCAGTCAGCTCGAACCCTGTGGGCGATCAGGCCCATGACTACATTGGCGAGAGCCCCAGATACGGGTCCAGGGAGGAATCGGATCGATGTCTGAATCGCAGAGAGTTTCTGCACGTTTTGAAAGAAGAGCGTGTGGTATGATTCCAGTGCATTGAAAGTTCCCCATGTGATGAAGACGCCAATGCAGATGATGCTGAAGTTGCGGTTACGCCAGAGTGAGTTGGGGATGATAGCGGGTCGGCCCAGTCGCTCCTGTCGACCGACCCAGAAAATGAAGGCAGGAACGAGAGCGATCGCTGTGATCAGTAGGCCAAATGTGGTAGGTTCCCGAATCTTAGCAGTCTCTTCCGATATCAGGCTGGACATGTTAGTTTTGAGCGGTCCGAGATGCGAGGCTAGCACTTACGCGAAGCAGTATGAGAGAAGTGCCAGTGACGCGCTTCCGAAGAGGATGCCGACCCAGTCAATGTCGCTCTTCAGGCGGGACCAGACTTGTGGCTGCTTGTTGTCGACTTTTGGCAGGCCAAACAAGGCAACGACAAAGACGAGGGTGTTGGTAATGGCACTGATGTGGAACCCCCACCGCCATCCGATGGTGTCAGCGAAGACACCACCGAGCACGAGTCCAAATGAAAAGCCAATGGGCTGGCCACCGCCCATGGACGCAAATGCAATGTTTCTGCTCTTGCCTTCGGGAAACGTACTGGTGATAATACTGACGGCTGAGGGGAGGCAGAAGGATATTGCAACGCCTGCGAAGGCACGGAAGACTATCAACTGTGTTCCAGTTTGTGCTAACCCACAAGCTAGTGTAAAGGCTGACTGTAGGAGACAACCTGTCAGGTACATGGGCCGGGAGCCAACGACATCGGCAACTGATCCGAGAAGGAGAAGCGTGCAGCCACAGGTCAAAGCGTAGATAGAGATGGGCCTGAGACGAATCAGCATGTATGTGTTCAATAGCATGTATCAGTAGGTACCATAAGAGCACACTAGGTGCCAGCTCCAATTCTCGTGCAACTGTAGGCAAAGTGACCGTCATGACGCCAGACAGCAGGGAGCTGACCATGGTAACGCACACAACCGTCACCAAGACGATGGCAGTCGTCCCTTTCCCTGGACCATCCCGCTGCTCGGCAGCGAAGGTATCAGGAAACTCATTGATGGGTCGCAGATCCTCAGCTATCGACAGTGTGTCCTTGCTTCTCTCAGTGCCCAGTGGTTTGGCAGTGAGGGCAGGAACCGTCGTCTCAGGGTAGCCCACAAGTTCGATTGACGTTGTGGTTTGCGACATGTTTGGAAAGGAAGTAGTGATGAGAAGACACTCGGAGAGAGACGTTCAGAGCATTGTCGAGACTTATACTATAGATCCTACTAGTAAGTCCATCTCAAGCGGATAGACCCCGCTATACAAGATCAGGCTGATGCACTCCCAAGACGGTACTCGTGGACATGGATTACGGCGCCATGTCCTTATGTTACGCCCTACATACAGGGCGTGAGCCGCTAATTGATCCTGACGTACATTAGTCCAACGTCGTTTACTGCCACTTCTGCGAATCAGCAGCCGTCGGGTCATCTCTGTGCTATGAATAGGTCCGTAGCTTATGCAACTTCTGCTGACGGTTCTTTCACAACTTAGGGAGTCGCATCTAGATTTTCACTGAATGACGGAAGCTTTCCGTCGGATGAGATGAAGAAAGCCGCGCCTTATCGATAAGAGTTGGCCGCCAACCACGGCTGCAGGGATCTGGTACCTGACATTTGGACATGTTGAAGCGCACCAAGCAGTCAAGCAGTTGTTTTTGTGCTGACACTGGACTTTTCGCTATATTGTCCCTGTAATTCCTTGATGCCTTGAACTGCTCCAAACTGCTGGTTATATCCTGGCCTTATAGCCTGTCCGAACCCATCTAGACGTTATGATACACGTTGCAACTTCTTGAGATCGGGAGTTGAACTTTCGAAACACTGCGATTGTCACCTGTTATAGTTACACGCAACCACCAACTTTCCAGAGTTTGGAGCACACCTCACATCATGCGAGCTTCAGCCTCTATACTGAGTGCAAAAGCTCTTTTAGTGCTCAGCGCCTTCAGACACATTGGCACACATGCGAGCCCAAGTGTCAATGTCGCTCTCCGAGCTTCCTTCAACCCTGCGCCATATCTAGTAGAGTTATTGTAAGCCTCAAGTGTCTGCAAACGGGGGACCACAGCTAATACATAGTAGAGAGACAGTTGCAGAAGAGAACGCAACGGCATACTACCCTATCCTCGACCGCGTATCGGAGGGCTACTTCGACGAGAAGAACACAGAGCAGGAGCTATATACGGCCTTTGTAGACCTCCTGCGTAGCGATGGGCACATCATCGAGCCTGAAGCTCTCGCTTCTTTCGAATTCGCTCTGTCGGTCCGGTCGGCTGCGCCGCGGATAGAAGCACATTACCAATTCTACAAGACGTCGGTGGAGCCATCATTGGTAGCCGAACAGACGAAAGCATGCGACATCTGGACATCGTTTCACGGAAAGCAGTACTGTGATGTGCATCTGGAGGAACATTTTGGAGATATCGAGAGCGAACGGTATGTATGATGGATTCACTCAATACACAGGCGCTGAGTACTAGACAGAACATACCAACTACCCTTCGACCGAATACTTGGCAACAGCTCGGCTCTTCCCGCGATCCTCTACGCCGATATAACTGCTCCTCGATTCAAGAAATGGCACAAGACACTTAGTAAGACGGCCAAGGAGGGGAAGACGTCGTACCGTGTCAGGCACAAGCCTTCTTCCAACGCGCCGACATCGCCACTGGTAGTCAACGGATATGGTGTCGAGTTGCAATTGAAGCGCACCGACTATATTGTCATCGACGACAGACAGGCCGAGCAGGGAGAGAAGAGCGCTACTCAGAAGCCGATGGGCACTGGTCTAGGCGATGATGAAGATGTGGCGGACCTTAAGCCGTTGTCCAAGGATGAGGTATCAGATCTAGGTCTGAAAGCGGCCAGCTTTGTGACCCAAAGTGAACAACCCATGGACACCCTCATGAAGCTTGTGCAGGACTTCCCAAAGTACTCCTCCATCATCGCAGCCCATAACGCGTCGGATGAGTTTGTGGACGAACACCTGAATAATCGCGAGCAACTCCTTCCCACTGGGTACAACGTCATATGGATCAACGGTGTACAGATCCCAGCTCGCGATGTAAATCCGTACTCGCTATTGGCACATCTGCGACGCGAGCGAAAGTTGATCAACGGCATACGTAGTCAGGGTCTAAGCGGTTCTGAGGTTATATCTCTGTTGTCGCATGCTTCTATTGCGGAGACTCAGACGGAGGACGAACCTCAACGTTACGACTTCAGAGACACTACTGAAGGAGGCAATGTCATCCTATGGCTCAACGACATCGAAAAGGATCCCATGTACGAGGGATGGCCGAGTGAACTCAGAGCTGTGTGTACAACTACCAATACTGTTGATGTTAGACTAACCGTGACTGCAGCTACTGCAAAGAACTTATCCTGGACAGCTTCCATCTTGCCGGAGAGATATTCACAATGCCATCGTCTTCGTTGACTTTACCTCGGTCGAAGATGTTTCGACTACACTGGATACTATCATGAGTCTGATCAGGCGTGGTATTCCCCTACGCTGGGGTATCGTTCCTCAAACCGCCACTTCGGGGGCTCTAGAGCAGGCTAAGCTAGTCTACTATTTGCAAGACGCATACGGACTACCTGCTGTGATTGAATACCTACAAGTAGTAAGTGACAGTCAGTCTATGTATACATGTAGGTTGCGCTGACATGAAGGACAGTCAGCGGCGAAACCCGATAAAGCTGTCTTTGACACAACAGTTAAAAGAACTACTCTCCTCGAAGGAAAGGAAGCGCTAGCGTTCGATGATGTACTCAATTCTGAGGCTTTAGATCAACGTATTACAGGCGCCAAACAGTACCTGAAGCGTCTAGCAGCGGAAGGCCCAAAAGCCCCCATCTTTGTCAACGGTGTTCCCATTCCAGCAACTGAAGAATGGCTCTCTACCCTCAGCCAAAGAATCGGCATGGATCTTCGTCAAATCCAGAAGGGTGTCTTCAATGGCGTCTTTAACGACGAAAGTTGGGTTCCGCAGTACTTCTTGTTCCAGGCTGCTGCTAAGCGCAATCCTCTTCTCATTCCAGAGAATGAGAAGAACATCACACTCATCAACATGGCAGAGTTTGAAGAGGTTCATGGCGAACCGTACAGTAAGATGCCACGCATTCATGCTTCAGAGTCGGCTAGCAAGAGTGACTGGATTCACATCACCCTCGTAGCAGACTTCGATTCTGAGGCCGGCTTTGCGTTGCTCAATGCGGTGGCAAATTTCCGCGAGGCCAACCCCAACGTCGAGGCTGTTCTCATACATAACCCGAAAGCTGGCGCGGAGCAATCGAACGCCTCAGAAGATCTTTTGGAAACCTACATCAAATCCGGTCGCAAGCTTACAAGCGAAGCCTTGTCTGAACTCCTGACCCGAGAAGCGAACTACGGACCCACTCCCGCCAACTCAACCCTATTCTGGAAGATTGCTGAGCCAATCTACGACGCGTTCGGTTTGAGGCCAGGGCAGAACGGTTTACTTGTCAACGGGCGCTACGTCGGTCCCATCCCAGAAGACTATGCCTTTACCCAGGATGACATGGAGACTTTTGTGACTTATGAGACGACCAAGCGCGTTGAGCCATTAAACAAAGCGCTTGCCGATCTTCAGCTTATGGACAAGATTGCATCTCCTCTAGATATCGCCAAGATACAGTCGCTGGTTGCGCTCTCCACCGTATCCGACGTCCCAGAAGGTATCTTCGAGACTGCGTCGACTCTGAGGATGAGTACATACAACAACTGGACTGCTAAGCACACGGCTATCACTAGAGGGGACCAAGACAAAGCCGTCTTCCAGATCGTGGCTTCTATAGACCCAGCTACAGAACTGGCGCAGAAGTGGGTACCCATTCTGAAAGCACTGAGCGACATGAATGGCGTACACCTCAAGCTTTTCTTGAACCCCAAGCAGATGCTCCAAGAACTTCCCGTCAAGCGTTTCTACAGATACGTTCTCGAAGCTCGACCACAATTCACCCCCGATGGAGCCGTTGGTAGTCTGGCAGCCCATTTCACTGGCATTCCCAAGGAGGCCTTGCTGAACCTCGGCATGGACGTGCCACCCTCTTGGCTAGTTGCACCGGAAGAGTCTATACATGATCTCGACAACATCAAGCTCAGTACGATCCCCGCCGGTACCAACGTCGACGCTATTTACGGATTGGAGAGCATCCTTATCGAGGGCCACTCCCGCGACACCACAAGCGGGGGTCAGCCGCCGCGTGGTGCTGAGGTTGTTCTTGCCACTGAGCGAGACCCTCACTTTGCTGATACCATCATCATGGCCAACCTTGGCTACTTCCAATTCAAAGCCAACCCTGGATTCTACAATATCAAACTGAAGAGTGGTCGCTCCCAGGAAGTCTTTAACCTTGACAGTGCAGGTCCAATTAGCTGGGCTCCTCAGCCCGGTGACGAAACCACCGAGATCGCCCTTATGAGCTTCCAAGGAGCGACAATCTTCCCTCGACTATCCCGTAAGCCGGGCCAGGAGGATACCGATGTACTCGCTCCGGAGGAATCGCTTGCCTCTGAACTAGTCGGCAAGAGCGCGCAGAAGGTTAACAAATTCCTTGGAAAGATGGGACTCAACTTTGACTCCGAAAAGGTCTTGCAAAAGGGTGCCGATTTGTTCTCTGGAGGCAAAGCGACAAAGAAGGGCACTCAGGCAGACATCAACATCTTCTCCGTCGCTTCAGGTCACTTGTACGAGCGTATGCTGAATATCATGATGGTCTCTGTCATGAAGCATACAAACCACACCGTCAAGTTTTGGTTTATCGAGCAGTTCCTGTCTCCCAGTTTTAAGTCGTTCTTACCCCACATCGCTGCCGAGTACGGATTCGAATACGAAATGGTCACTTACAAGTGGCCTCACTGGCTACGCGGACAAACCGAGAAGCAGCGCAAGATCTGGGGTTACAAGATCCTCTTCTTGGATGTCTTGTTCCCCTTGGATCTTGAGAAGGTCATTTTCGTCGATGCGGATCAGATCGTAAGGACTGACATGTACGAATTAGTACAGCACGACCTCGAAGGTGCACCATACGGTTTTACGCCCATGGGCGACTCGCGAACGGAAATGGAAGGCTTCCGCTTCTGGAAGACTGGCTACTGGGCGAACTTCTTGCGTGGCCGCCCCTACCACATCTCTGCGCTTTACGTCGTAGATCTCAATCGCTTCCGCCAACTAGCAGCCGGTGACAGACTGCGTCAGCAATACCACTCCCTCTCCGCTGATCCCAACTCACTCTCCAACCTGGATCAGGATCTTCCAAACAATATGCAGTTCAACCTACCCATCCACAGCTTACCTCAGGAATGGCTGTGGTGTGAGACCTGGTGCAGCGACGAGGATCTTGCGAAGGCGAAGACTATCGATCTGTGCAACAACCCGCAGACAAAGGAGCCGAAGCTGGATCGTGCGAGAAGACAGGTTCCAGAGTGGAACGTGTATGATGAGGAGATTGCGGCGTTGGCGAGACGTGTCAAGGGGGAGCAGAGTAGACAGGAGGTGGTGGATGTGCAGGAAGAGGAGCAGCGGAGGGAGAAGAAGGAGAAGGATGCTGAGAAGGAGAAGCACGATGAGTTGTAAGCATCTGCGATGTGAATTAGAGAGTACACGTAGTGTAGAGAAGAGCACGACGTTCGGCATCTCCATCGCCAGCTCCGTCGTGATTCGCCAACCCCTCAATATCAAAAAAGGCCCGATCGAGCCGTCTCTCCCGACCAACCACCACCCTATGCGGTCATAACCGATCAAAAGTTTGCATACATCAACGAACCTGGTGATAACAGGTTTTCGCACTCTCTGAAACTATGGGGTTCGTCGATGGGGAATGAGACAATATGCCACACAGGTTCGGATCTCGGCTCCTCTAGCGCATGCTGGTCCCGACTGTACCTGGGATTAGGCGGAGTGGGTAGGTAGGTGCCAAGACAGGTATGACATAGGTACTCAAGCAACTACAAGCGTCATCGCTGGCTGAAGACGTAATACGGATGTTGCTGGGACGCTGGGCTGGGTGGTGTAGGGCGTTGGTATATAAGGCTGGCGTTGGTCTGGTGTTGAGAGGCATATACATCGCCATACAACTTCACACACATCTTCATCACAACTCCTTAAACACTTACCAAAACAAACTAAATTTTACGTCATTATCAACATGTCTGGACAAGGAGTCTCTCATCAGGGCATCACCGCCCCCGGTCTCAGCGAGGCGGACCAGAACATCAACAACACCACCGAGGACATTAGCAACAAGGCGTCGGGACACAAGGCCAATTTGAGCAACCCCAGTAAGTTCCTTATGGGTATCTAGATGTATGGTACATTGAGATGGGAAACTAACGGGTGGGTAGACACTAGCGAAGAGTCCAAGAAGAAGTCTGCTGAGGCGCTCAAGGCCCTCGGTGGTGAGGATGCTTTTTACGGAAAGCAGGGCAAGGGCGAGTAAGGGCATCAATGCCTTGGCAAAGGAGGAATGAGTTTATGATACCATATCTGAGATGAATATAATGTCTTTCAACGTCTATCCTTCGATTTGTTGCTTCACTGGACCTTGATATATTAAATAAGTGATGGATCGAGAGTTCCTGTGCTCCTACAAGACTTGGTTATATTGATGGGAGTCTATTATGCCATGGAGCTTGTCGCGGGTAGATGCAGGTTCCGAAAGACCTTGTGCGAGCACTTTCGCCGGCGATGAATCCGTGGTGTTCTCATGGCTCCATGCGATGACGTCATCAACTCCTGCGTCTCCCTTCCCCCACACATCTCCACCCCCAGCCATCTGATTTCATCAAACAAAGGACTTCCACAACAAAAGAGAACGAGCATTCCAAGCCATCTCCTGAATCCGGACCCGCAAACACACCTCGCCACCATGACATCCACTCCTGAAATACCCACCCTCCACTCCAAAGCCGAGTACCTAAAAGCTGTCATGTACGAAGGCGTCACAATCCTCGAAGGCACTGCAACATGGTGCAAAAACTGCCATGTCATCGCGCCCGAAGTAGCCAAAATGGTGGCTGAGTATCCAAACGTAAAGTTCTACACGTATGATGTTGAGGAGTGTGAGGATATTGCGCAGGAGTTGGGGGTCAGGTCTATGCCGACGTTTAGTGTTTTTAAGGATGGGGATATTATGGAGGGGGTTACGGGGGCGAGGCCGAAGGAGATTAGGAAGGCGATTGAGGGGTGTTTGTAAGGTTGTGTTGGTGTGATAGCGGAGTAGAGAGCAATTGGGTGAGAGACAAGTTCAGTGATGATGACGATAGAATAGGCTGGCGAATGTAGTCTATTCCTATCAAATGTGATTGCGGCTGTAGAAGCCCAATAGGTTTTGGTGGATGGTCAGTTTTCACGTCAAATAGCGGTAGAGTTGCAGCCGCCCGCCGAGGAGGTGAAGTCAGCTTTTAGAGGCGGAAGTCGTTTGCACGTAGATCCACCCCACATCACACAGGACTCCGAACTCTTCTCTCAATTCTACTGCTCCAATTCGACTTTTCTTTCCAGAGGCCCATCGGATACCTGTCGCGTGCTTTCCTTTTCGACTACTTCGGCAACTCATTCTGCCTATCAAACATACGAAAGCGCTTCCAACGGTATAGCTATCCCGATACGTCGGGCACTCAGAGTCAGTATGGCAGACGTTGGAGCGAAGAACTCACAAACGGAAACAATCAGGAAACTGGGGTCTGAAATCAGGACAGCAATGACGGCCATTGCAGATTATGAGGAGGGAGTTGTCCGATTGGGTGACACGGCCAAGGATGAGCTAATCTCAACCATGAAGAAGATAGTCCGGGACAGGAAGAAAACGCTCCAGGCGCTCGAAGCGCAATATGAGACTATTGCGAAGATGCCACACACAGAAGCTTTATCCGAGGGCCCTCGCGTACTGGTAGTCTCGATCGCAGATCTAGGACAAGTTGCCTCTGCAGAGGCAAAGGCTTGGGAAGATTACAGAATCCTCAAACTCGCGTATCTCGAACTTTCTGCCGAATACGTTCGCATGGAAGGTGAGGTTCGTGACAAAGAGCACCTCGAAGAACAAAGCAGAGGTGTCGGGTCTATCGAATCTGTAGAAGCGACGGAAGGCGATAGCGAGGTACAGAAGCTAAAGAACAACATCAAAGACTACGAAGACAAGCTTCGAGAGCAGACCTCTGCACGCAAAAAGCTTTTCAATAATGCGTACGAAGCGACGATTGCAGCGAATCGTGCCGCGAAGAGTAATTTGGTAGTCCCCGGTATTGGTACATGGACTCCCATGCCTGTACACATTCCAATCACTACCGCTCAAGTAAAGGTTAAAGATATACCCTCCGACGTTATAGCCGCCTCCAAGAATATCCAAACGGGTACGACTTCGAATGTCGCAGCCACTGTGCCCAGGAGCATGACTGCTATCATCAAGGTGGACAAAACACTTTCGAGTATTACGCTGTGCCCTCCCCAGGAGCTATACGTATATGTCAAGCGCATTGAGCAACAAAAGTTCGACATTGGCGACATCGGCTGGTTCCCTATTCTACGCCCCTCTTTGTCCGAATCTTCGTCTGACCTCCACACCGAGTTCGGCTACATCTGCGCCAAATCTTATCCATTGATCATCGTGGAAAAGCTGGAGGACTATGCTGGGTCTGATCATCTCTACATCGAATGGAAATGGCCTAAGTCTAAAACACTCCTCTATCAGCAGCCGCAGTGTCCCCGTCGTCGCTCAGTTGTCGTCGAATGTTGCCACAACGCCTAATTGGGGTCAACGTATGTATCCTAGACAAAAGCTTCGGGTTGAACTTTCCAGCTATTACAACCCGCCCGCAGGTGCTTACGCCGATATGCTGAATGCAATCATGATACCCTACGACTCGAGGTTCGAGAAGAAGGGAAGTTTAGTGGCGAACGACGTTCTTCCTCTTCAGCAGATGAGGCTTTCGGCAGTCCTCGTAAACTCTGGGGCTGTAAGATTGGGAAATATGGGCACGTTTTGGATGCGGTTGGGAAAGTGGTGGAAGCAGGCATAGATGGAGGCGCCGACGTGAGAGCAAACACAGACTCGGGAGAAAATCCAAGTGGAATCTTTTGCTTGATAAGGAGTCTGAATGAACATTTGACCTCCCTCTACTGTGTTGAGCATGTCAGATTGTCACTCAAGTCGTGACTCTCGAATGTAAGTATACGCTGCATATCGGCGTCAATGTTTTTAGTATTGTTTTTTTATTACGCTTTGGTCCATGAAACCTCTACTGCTTGCACACGTCCATAGTGTCTAGGTTTCAGTCTCGATATAGCAGTCACACTCAGTTTGGTCCTACGTGATATGTCCGGAGCAAGCGCGCAAGAGGTACTTTACGTGACTTACGCACTTATGTCGGATGGTATCAACTATATCATTCAAGTCAGCTCATCTCCATATATAAAGCGCGTTTCGCGTGCCTGGGGCGGTCAAGGTGCGGCTCTCATCGCTCATCGTTCATCGCCAAGGCAATGGTGCGTTTGCAACTTACGCATCTGAAGGCTTTGAACAGACTTGTTTTGTATTCCTCCGCGACAGATACCACGGAAAATTCATCCTCTTCACTGTCGCTGATCATCATTTTTGCTTCGTATATCACCTTCTGCCACCTATCTCCGCGGTTACACCACACCTCCAAGTCAACATGGACTTCCTCGGTGACACCACTCACCACGACTACAAGGCAATGTTACCGACATGGCCTGCCGTGTTACCTAAGCATGCGGCACATATTCAGAGCATGATCTTTAACGAAGCTCTCGCGATCGAGCTCGAACAAGGTCGAATGAGGGCTTTATTCCCACAGTACAGCAAGATGAAGTGGGATGGGGCTACGTCCGATGAGCTATCAGACAAAGAGGCAGAACTGGAGGGAACTTCAGCGAAGCTCAAGAGATACGTTGAGAATTTCGAAGCGTATGTGGCAGAATGGAACAAAAGGTTCGTGAATGTGGAGGAGATGGGAGAGAAGAGGAAGAGAAGTTGTCCTGGGGGATTGAACACTAGTGGTTCATCGCGGCCCTCCACCAAAGCAAAGACTTCAACTACAGATACCGCGTTCGATCCGACTCAGTTCGAAGAACTAGCTTCCACCATTCGCCGTCCCATCGTACAGAACAGGTACAAGAATGTTCACAACATCAACCCCAAGACCATCAGCGTTGGCGACATCGGCTGGACACC
Source organism: Alternaria atra (assembly GCF_907166805.1). Lineage (NCBI taxonomy): Eukaryota > Fungi > Ascomycota > Dothideomycetes > Pleosporales > Pleosporaceae > Alternaria > Alternaria atra. The sequence goes on from NW_025091334.1 coordinate 522,151, forward strand.
GCTACCACGTATGTCCCAGGGCAATTCCATCAACAAGATCATACCTTCCGAGTACGGCAATGTAAGCATCAAAGTCTACCCGTTCATCATCGTCAAGAAGCTCGACGACTGCATGCTTGGTATCGTCGTCTCAACCGCCAAAGGCCAAGGTCTCAAGTACAAGGACGCCTCCGTACGCCAGCGAAGCACCTATATCACTGGAGCTAGCTTCAAGGGATTCGAAACCCCACCCTACGGCTGGGCGATGAGTCCTCGGTGTCAGAACTTGGTGGTTGCGGGTACAGGCTATGATCCTGCAGCGGGTGCTTTCGTTGATATGTTGGAGAGCCACAAGATATACTACAACTCCAGGTTTGAGAAGCAGGGGTACCTTACACCGCAGAGTAGGGTTGATCTGGGACGTATGAGATTGTCGGCATTGCTATGGGGGGCGAGTGAGGGCTGATTTCGAGTTGTAGAGATAACGTGTATTGTAGCTGGATGGAGACAGCCTGGTGTACTTCAGGTAGTTGTTACCAGCTGAATGCCAGTCAAAGTCTGTTATGTAGACATCTCTGGTCCTCGTGTGCAATTGTGCACACGCCTGCAACGCCTTGCATGTCTTGCGATCTTTCCTAATGCCTGTGAAAAATGAGCCACCTAAGTCGTCCCCTGCTTGTTATTGCTAACCTCCCTAAGTATCCGTGCGCATACCTACAGTTCCTTGAAGGTCTTGCAATCTGCTACAACGCTCCAGGAACGTAAGTCCTTCCGATGATCTTCCTCCATGATCTCTCTCCATGATCTCTCTTATGCGCTGTTCCCGTTTTGTCGGTGACAACCCCACAAGACGTAGATCAGAACAAGAAGAGAATGTTAAGATAGCGTCTAGATACTTTCTATTGTCACCATTTAGTTCGAAGGCATCAACTCGTATGCATTTCTTGGTCGGGACTTTTCCCCCAAGTTCCCACTTTCCTAACGTGCTTGGAGTTGCGTGCCAAAATGTTGCATGTCTCATGACCTGCTACTGTTAGACTGATCGAGAATATGTAGGTTCCTAGCGCTTACCATGACCTCAAGTGCATCTCCTTTCCAATATTTTAAAGCCTTTTTATGACGATCGTCATTCCCTGCATCCCTGCTAGCCATTATTTGTAGAGGTACATTCAAGGGGTATTGCATAACGATTCTTCTACGATCAACTGTGCCAGTTATCTGGAGAGTAGGGGACGAGCCAAAGTATTGCCACTCATCCAATTTTTGTAATATCGTGATCCACTCGCGTTTCCGGAAACTCAGCTCGTCGGAGCTTTGAGAAAAGTAACTCTCCAAACTACCAGCTGCGATTTTTTCGATACGGAGATTGCTCAATGCATGTTTAACGGAATCACTCAAAGGAGCGAATCTAGGCGTCGTAAGTTCTGGAGCAAGGACTGGGTCTTCTTTGGTACTTGGCGAGTCTAAAGTGTCTTCTGAATCATCGCTATGCATGGTCATGGCACCATCTGTGACAGTCTTTTCGTCGTCGGATTCGATATCTAGCGTTTTTTTTTTTTCACAGCATCGTTAAAGGCCCTTGAGTATACGTCGGTATTCAGGATGACAGATTCGAAATGCCTTTCGGAGGAGTGGCCACTAGCGTTTGAACGGATCGGAAGCTTGCTAAGAATACTACTACTGGAGTCTTCAGAGCCCAGGATAGATTCGGCTACCTCAATGGAGTGGGCTTCTCGCATGTGTCGAGTATCTCTAGAGATTCTTCGCAGCATCTTGCCGTGTTCTTGGAGGATATTCTTCATCTCAGTTATGGAGTCCCTACGGTAATCAGTCGTTCGTTCATCAAGTCGATTATGTGAAAAATGGAGTCTTCACTCACATCTGTAGTAAGCCTACCAGTGTGCTGATAGCACCGTGCTGTTGGTGCAGTTGTTCCAACAACTCTTTGACTTCAGCCTCATTCCACAAAGTCTTGAACTTAGCCTTCCAGCTCAGTTCAGAATCAGCAAGCACTCCCTTCGTGATCTTGCGCATGTACTTCTCGAGCCATGTTGACAGCACTAGACAGCTTGTCAAAGTCGTGTCGAACGTTTCGACTAGTGCTGGCTTCGCCAGCAGAATATCTGTGTCACTCAAGAGTAGCGACTGGATCTACGAAAGCGAGGCACTCGTGAGTTTGAGCTGCGAACAGAGCGAAGATACAGTAAGGGGTGCGCGTTTCCATGCGATGCGTATCTCATTGAGCTCCTTGGCAGCTACGACACAGGTCGTGGTGATCCGCAGCTAAGCGCCAGATTAGCGAAGTGCTACTGGCTACAGGAATCTCGAGCTTGTGAAGACTCACCACAGCTGTTGTAATGCTCAACGGGTCCATGACCGAACATGAAGAGGATACGGCTTGCCCGCTAAAGCGCGACTGAGATAGTCGACATAATCTGTCGATGAGATCTAAGGAAGACGATCTCAACTGCCATCAGGCTGCAATTGCCAGGGCTGGGAAAGCGGCATCTAGCTGCAGCCTGCTATTCGTGGACTGTTCCAAGTCAGAACGTGACCCGCGGAGTAAGCCTCGTTGAACAGACAGCCTCATCTTGAGGACGCCACATATGCATTTTATGAGGCTAGATGAGACGAAGCCGTTGGAGTTAGTGTATGGAGTGACCAGAGCTAAGCTTAGGTGTTGTAACAAGAACGCTAGCGCACATGGAGAGCAACTTCCTTAGCTTGACTCAGATTACGTCACACGGCACAATGTGAGCCATGGTGTTTGAACGTTTTATGAGTTTCTAATATGCCTACGATGTAGTTACGCTGCTCAGCATTCTGTATAGAATGCCGTACTGCATAGTACGTCTACCGCTGAGCACTCCCGCAGAATGCAAGAGTGCTACCATAATTACATACTTCTTTCATGGGTGGGCGCACATACGACCAACAAGATCAACCCCTCCAATAAGCAACAAGGCTTTTGCGTATAAGGTCCATACCGGGTTGCCCTCACGTAAGACCTGGGCTGATTGGGATCTAACCTCCCTTTCTAGGGGCGGTAGGTACGGCAACCGGGGCGCGAGCTGCCCCTCCCGAGGACGCGCCCTTCTTACGCTGGTAGAAGCGTTCGACGACCTTACGAACGTGGTTCTCGGCCTGGGCCTTGTCGGCGGGGGCTTTGATGCTGTCGAGCGTGTACGGGGACTGGATAAGAACAGAGTCGCTAACAACGATCTGCGTGTCTACCCAACGGGTTGGTAGACTGTGTTGCGCATGTCAGTTCCGATCATTTATAACTGCTAGCTCTACTATGTAACTCACGTTCTCGATATGGCATCGAACAACTCCTGTGCTTCCGGACTGACACCTTTGCCCTTCTGCATATCCTTCTTCTTCATCTCACGAATGGTCTGGTCTTCGCGGGCTTGTAGCGCGGCCAGGTCTACCTTAGAGATGCTGGGGAGTGCGCCATCGAAACCCGCTGCAGGCTCAGCTGCCCGCTCTCCTGTGCCGATGATCTCGAAAGATTCGATGTGTGCGAATGGGATGATGTGATAATCGCCGGGCTGGCTAAGGATGGAGGCAGAGGGGTTCGGTGGAGCAGGTGCGGTGTTGATGGCTATGGCATGGGTGAGGTTGCAGGCCGTGAAGAGGGTTCCCTCGAGGACGTTCTTGCCAGGGGCACATGTTACTTTGATGCTAGTGTGCATTAGCTATTGTTGCAATTATGGATTTCCCAGAATGAGCAAAACGTACCGTGATCCAACAGCCTTGTACAGGTCGGAGTCTGCGCCAATGACATCTTTGCCCGAGCTCGTGCCGGCTTTGAGGTTTGGCGTCGCGACCTTACCCGCAACGCTATTGCGCTTGTTGTCCGCCATGATAGACCTGCTCCTATGTCTCTCGTCTAGGCGGTTGTATATTACGGGCGGCGGAGGCTGAGTTGTTGCTCCGCTACAATATGTTTCGTCAGCACCCAAATATTGCCCAGATCTACTCTTAAAGACCTAACGCCAGAGACTCATACAAGCAGTGAATATACGATCCAAAAGAATGAAAGAAATGAAAACGCGACAACACACGCGCAACCGGGTGGTAGGGAAGCGCGAGTGTGGCGGAGCTATCGTAGCTCGAAGCGGATGGGTTGATGTTGTGGTGATGCGCTGCAACTTTCTGTGGTCGCGATGCCAAGCCTTTACGCAGGGCGCTTGCTGCTGGACCAATTATACTCTGTATGCCTCCAAGGACGCCTTCCGTCCCGAGTGTATTCTAATCGCTGGGAGGCCGATGCGCGTGCGACCTTGTAACAATGTCACTTCATAGTGGGGTGGGTTCGTCAAGGGTCTACCTAGAGTTACCCGACGATCAGGCCCAAATCAAGCTAGCTTTTTCGAGCAATAACAACACAGCGGTCAAGCCGAGCTCCTAACATTCACTATGCATGTGCCAATACTGGTCATACGAATCATTATATTCATTCTAGATTCAAGGTATCTCACTCCTCACGTTTTTTGTCAAATACGAACATGGGGCGACCTTCTGCTGCCGTCCAACAAGCAATGGGTATCCCCCTCTAAGCGTTGTAGGTTGAAGCAGAGATGTTTCCACCCCTTCCGGTCCAGTTGACGTGGATGTCCTGGCCCTCCTTGTAGGTCTCGTTGGCGTACTCGGGCTTGATCCTGAAGGTGTGGGCACCGAAGTAGTCACGCTGCGCCTGCAACAGGTTGGCGGGAAGGTCCTTGGCGCGGTATCCGTCGTAGAAGCTCAAAGCGGTGCTGAAAGCGGGAGTGGGGATACCCCAGAGAGCACCCTTGGAAACGGTATCTCTCCATCCGGCCTGGGCCTTGTGGATAGCCTTGCTGAAGAACTCGTCGAAGAGCAAGTTCTCGAGGTCGGGGTTCTGGCGGTATGCCTTGGTGATCTCCTTCAAGAAAACGGAGCGGATGATGCAGCCACCGCGCCACATGAGGGCAATCTCGGGCTTGTTCAGCTTCCACTTGTACTCCTTGGCGGCGTTCTGGATCAGCATGAAACCCTGAGCGTAGGAGATGATCTTGGATGCGTAAAGGGCCTGCTCGAGGTTGTCGATGAAGGCCTTGCGGTCACCAGAGAAGCTGGGGGTAGGGCCGTCCAAAAGACCGGCGGCACGGCCACGCTCCTGCTTGAGCGAACTCAGGCAACGGGCGAAGACGGCCTCTCCGATCAGAGTAACGGGCATACCGAGGTCGAGCGCGTTGATGGCGGTCCACTTTCCGGTACCCTTCTGACCAGCAGAGTCCATGATCTTCTCAACGATGGCAACACCATCGTCGTCGTTCTTGTACATGATGTCGCGGGTAATCTCGATCAGGAATGAGTCGAGAACGCCCTTGTTCCATTCGGTGAAAACGTCGCCAATCTCCTTGTTGCTCATACCGAGACCGCGCTTCATGATGTCGTAGGCCTGATCTTGGTCAGTCGTCTACTTCTTTCAGTACAACCAGCTCGTCTCACCTCGCAGATCAACTGCATGTCACCGTACTCAATACCGTTGTGGACCATCTTGACGTAGTGACCGGCACCCTCGTCACCGACCCATTGGCAGCAGGCCTCGCCGTCGGACTTTGCGGAGATGGACTGGAGGACGTCCTGTGGCATTGTTAGACATGCCTCAAGCGCTTCTTATAGACTCCTACCTTGATGTATGGCCAGGCCTCCTCGTTACCACCGGGCATGATGGAGGGACCGTAACGGGCACCCTCCTCTCCTCCAGAGACACCAGTTCCGACAAATCGGATACCCTTGGACTTGAGGTAGTTTGTGCGGCGGTTGGTGTCGGGGTAGTGGGAGTTACCACCGTCGATGATGATGTCGCCCTCCTCGGCACCTCCCTCGAGGAGGAGCTCGATGAAGTCGTCGACGGGCTTACCGGCCATGACGAGCATCATCATACGGCGGGGCTTCTTGAGCTTGGAGACGAACTCCTTGATGGAGTGGGCACCGACGATGGACTTGCCCTTGGCCTCTGTTGTCTGTCAGAGATGTTCGTAGCGATTCGTGGATGAGCCTTACCATCGTTCAAGAATCGGTCGACCTTGGCAACGCTATCTGTCAGTCAGTGAGTGTTCCTGGCGCGGTATGTCGAAGCGCTTACGTTCGGTTGAAAGCGACGACGGTGAAGCCGTGATCAGCACTGCCTTTTGTTAGTACTGTTTTGATATGATTATGATGTGGGTCGTGACTTACGCGTTGAGGATCAAGTTCTGGCCCATGACCTATGTAGATGGTCAGCATGGCTTCTCTCTTAATGTGTTGGAGGTGAATGTCTCCGGATAATTTGTGCCATTCACTCAATGGCTGACAAGAATATGCGAAGACAAGCACTTCGTTCCGCAGTGTCCGTGAATGCGACCGGATTAGAGAAGACTTACGGCCAAGCCGATGAGGCCGAAATCTCCGACGGGCTCAGAAGACATGATTGCTGTTCTCGTGTATGGATAGGTGGATGGTTGAGAAAGTTTTGGCGGGGTAGAGTTGCAGCGACCGGGCGTGCAACACGAGAGGGCAATTGAGGCTTATAAAGCTGGTGATGGTCAAGAGAAGAGAGAAGAAGTCTGGTGGGGGTCTCTGAGATAATGTAGTCGCCGGAAAGACTTTGGAAACAAGCGGGGCACACTACGATTGCATCAATGAGCTGCACGTCCCACCATATCCCAGCATCATTCAGTTGACGGAGAATAGCTTCGGCCGCGGCGGTAAGGCTATTGCCATACAAGCCACTGTTGCCAATTCCGTCTTCTAAAACATTTGCTGTGCTCCGGACATGATTGCTGAACATCGCATGATTAGAAAGCCGCCATCCTTAGGGGCGGCCTGGACACGGGTTGACTTGCGCATATGGGTAGGAAGATGCTAGTGGCTGCGAAAAGCCATGTAGGCCACTACATTTACCACACAGGTTGGTTCGCTGCTTGTAGACTAGGGATGCAAGCAAGACGTCCAACGGTGTCGCGGTCAAATGCGGCTGCTTGTGAAGCTCCCGATTTCTCAAGTGCACCAGCCCCTCCACCTCAGCCTTAACATAGCATTACGGATGGAGGGGCAGCGTGCAGGGATCACCGGACACGCTAGGGTGGTTGCCGGAGAAGTCTGGCAATGCTTACCTGGATAAACAGTGATTAGTGAGGCTATGGAAGAAAATTCAACTCCGGTCGTGCCTTGAGTATCTCGCTGCAACGTCATGGCTTCTTCCAAGGTTGAGCCTTGCGATGGAACGCAGGTGTTGTGCAGCGGCTGCCGACATGCCGGTGACACGTGATTCGGGGCCGGAGGAGCCAAGCGGCTCACTTTCTGCGACATGACCCAACAAATAACACCAACGTCAACGCCCCCATCTGACGCATCCCCACGGTAATTGCAATTTGTTGCACCGGCCCGCCATCCCACTCTACCCCCTTCAAACGCCGATCCGGTCCTCGCCCACCTGCACCATCGCTTGCTAGACGCTTCGGGAAAGTCTTTTCTGCCTTCTTCGACGTGTAGTCAGCATCAGCCTCAGTCAATCACCTGCCGTGCGGTATTATTCACTCACACGAAGACGCTTTACCCAAAGCCTTTTTCTCCACAGCCAAAGACAAGACTGCGCCTCACCTCATCGGTACAACCGCCACCATCCGCGCCCCGATAGTCACCCTTTCACATTCTGCGGACCCTAGATTGCAAGGCGACCTTAGTCATCCCGAACCGTCCTATCACCAGTCTACCTACTTCGCGATACTAGAGCGCATCCCAACCAGTAGCTGGTTAAGTCATCACTTCGCTAAGGTTAACCTGAACTGACGCGCAGTTCTTGCTTCAACATGCAGCCCCATCACTCCCTGCCGGCGCGACCGCCGCCTACCACATACTCGGCACCGCCTTCGAGGTCAAACAACGCTGGCGCGCGTGGCCAGGGCAACTCGCCCACGTTTGCTGGTTTCACACCGCGGTCTGTAGCAGCTCATGCTCCTTCACAAGCGTCTGCTGCGCCGGCAAACTATGCGCAAGCCCCAGTGAGCGCCCCCTACCAAGCACCCGCTTACTCGACCAGCAATGCTTACAACAACTACTCGTACCCAGCCTATGCGACGGGTGCCCCTGCTGCGACCTCATACCCTGCCGCCCCGACCGTGAACCGCGGATTTGGTGGCACCTATGATCCCGAAGAAGAGGCTCGAATCGCCGAGTGGAACAGCGCATACAACGCCGGCGATGCGAACGCGAAGAAGGGCGGCAGTGCAAACGTAGGCGCTCGACCAGAAGCGGCAACCTCCCAGGATACCGAGGTGGGGCCGGCAGCTGATGGCAAGCGCAAGACTGTCGTTCGCGAGGGGGGTGGAAAACAGTGGGAGGACGAGACTCTGCTCGAGTGGAACCCCTTGCACCCGCGACTTTTCATCGGTAACCTTGCTGGTGAAGTCACCGACGATTCGCTCCTGAAAGCTTTCGCAAAGTATCCATCTCTATCCAAAGCCCGCGTCGTACGAGACAAGAAGTCCACCAAGAGCAGAAGTTATGGCTTCGTGAGCTTTTCAGACACCGACGACTACTTCCGTGCTGCCAAGGAAATGAATGGCAAGTACATTGGCAGTCACCCCGTCCTTATCAAGCGAGCCACATCCGAGGTCAAGGCCGTCACAAAGAAGGACGACAGACATAAGCAAGGAAAGAACAAGAACAACAAGGACAACAAGAACAAGGCTGGCAACAACAGCACTCCCGCGGTAGTAGCATCTCCCGCCATGTTCATACCTCGTGGTGTTCAGAAGAAGGGCAAGTCTAACGGTCCGAGGGTATTGGGTTGAAATCCTCGTGTGGATAGAGACTATGTTAACACGGCAAACCGACAGAGTGACCAGGTACGTGCGATGATCCTGTACCAGAGGGTACTCCGAACGCTTCAAGGTTAGTCGCACGAATCTTTCCCATTACTATTTTTTGAAAACCTATGCCTATCTTGCAAAATCTGCGTATCTGTTACTTTTTGCTCTGGCGTTAAATGGATTCACGGCAGTACCAAGCGTGAGGAGATCTGAGTGTCGCTTCCGTCACTGATGTACAGCGCAAATCTGTGCATTCATGCGTACGTGAGTAGTTGGGCGACATAAGGAGTAGGAAGGTCTTCAATGTACTTGGTATACCCAAGTCGAAGGAGCGGAATCGTGGCGAAAGCACATGAACCAGATATAGAGTAAATGGATTGCATGAACCAATGAACGTTGTTGTATGTCTTTCGCGAGATTCGCTGCACATGGGCCTCATGTCCTTCGTGTTCACGTACTAGACTTTAACGGAGCTACTTACCCAACCTCTTCACCTCCTGCACAACCCCGTCACCACCTCTCTCAACACCCATGCAGTCCAAGAAATCATAACTCATATACTCCCTCCTCGGCACCCTCATCCTCCAACACAGCCTCGTAGTATGATATCTCATCTTCTCCTTCCAAACCGCATCCGCACCCGTTCCCCACCTCGCCTGCCCACTGCCCGTCCACGTATACTTCACCCCATACCTATCATCAATCTCCAACACCGTTCCATCCGCCCTCCTCAGTCCTAAACTCTTGCACGCCGCGATCTGCTCCTCCAACCCTGGCCAATCCGGCAACAAATCCTCCCTCGTCTCAAACTCAAGATTGACCTCTTGACAACTACTCGGCAACACCAAACTCGCCATCGTGCCCGCCAACCGCTGTCGTTCTTTCAGTTCTGCGAGTAGGGGTGGGAGGAGGTACGCGCATATCGTCCAAGTAATCCTCCTCCAACACAAATGACTTAGTAAGAATTTCTGGAAGTTGGATGCTTTTAGTGCGACGAGATTATCGTGTAGATGGTACAATTCCGCACCCCGCTGTTTAGTAATATGGTGGAGCCAGATATCTCCATTGTATAACCACGACGTACTGCCAAGGTACCGGAAATGATGCGTAGCACTCCGTAAGGGGATTTGGTGGGCTTCAACGTAGATGAGTCGGCATGTGAGGAGTAGAGCTGTGTCGATTTTGGTGCGGTGAGTGTGTCGGGGGCGGTACAAGGGGGAGATGGAGTGCGTGTCTATGGGTCGGCTGGGGTCATGTTGTTGGGAAAGCACGTTTTGGTAGATTGTGAACCGGATTTCTGCTGGGAGGACGGTAAAGAATGCGGATTGGAGCTGAGGATGGGATGTTGAAGGTGTTAGGGCGGCGAGGGAGCGGCGAGTGGCTCTGGCGAGCCGTTGGCGGGTGTAACGGTCTTTTGGGAGAGATTTCGGCTGTGGCATCTTCGGTTCTTGTTGATTTTGGTTGCGTATTATAAATGTACGTTGTTGGTGATGACGTCGTCAGGTGAGGCGAATAATGGCTACACGGGGTGGAATCTCTCTTTGCTATAGGAGTCTTATACAAAGACACCTGAAATTCCCAATACTATCTCTTTCTGTGTTTATAACCAACGCCTTGCCATCAGGATTGGTGATTGTGTTGTCTGGTCGGGGGTCTCCCAGTGCAAATGAGGTTCCGCCGAGGCACGTGCACCAGCTTTCGAGCTTCGCCCTCAACCTGCGCCTTCACCCCAACTTCATCACCTTGACAGTATAGGCGGTCATCTACAAGTGTCTAACACAAGGTACTGACAAAGGTAATGAGCCTCAATTTCTCACAATCACGTCTGCGTTCGACCCTCTTCTGGGCTCTGAGTGAGACGGAACCGATCGGTTGAGACGCATACCTCGGATGTGTTCAAGACCGACTATCAGCTCTGGACCTAGTGCAACACTCGAGTCCTTTTCGTTCGGGCGTACTCGGAGACATGATAAAATCATTAGACTTGTTGGTCCAACTCCACATTGGCATCATGGATACTTGCAATCGCCCACCCACATGGCTTCCCCCTTGAGATTGAATGCATACAGGTCATGTTCAACGCTAGCTTACTTCATGCAGTAACGAATCACTAGAGTTCAATCAATGCGGCGCCAGATTTTCGACACAATGCCGGCTGTAAGACTACCCCATCTAGCAATAATCACGAATCCGTTCACGCTGCGTACTGCATTCACCAGAAGTGGTTGGGGCTTAGTAATGAATAGATACAGGCGACGGCTACAAGGACAGTCACTACACAGCGCAGCCATTCAATCAGTAACTCTGCAACACCGTGCACGCGCTGGACTACATATAAGTCGAAGCTTCCCGAGCTCTTCCAGACTCCATAACAACCCTCATTTCCACACCTACCCACTACTTGCAAACTCTTCAACCAAGTCTACTCGTACAACCGGAGCTAGTAAAATCACTGTACCTACCAGTATGGGACGTCAACAAGCCCGACCAGGCTTATTTAGCACTCTATCTGCCTTATTGTCGACCACACTACGTTCTCAGGCTACTTCTAGCTCGGTTCCATCGACTACCCCTGAATTCGATGCCGTTCTAGCTAAGCACAACCTCACCCATAAGGATCTCAAGAATATCCAGGATGTGTTGATTGGCGTTGCCACGAAGGCAGGGGGGATCATGGTGTCAGCCGAGTATGCGATCATCATGACGGCTCAATTCAAGAACAATACGTCCGATGTTGTTACTGTATTCGATAAACAGATCGAATACATGGCCGAGGAGCGTCTCCGAAAGGCATATCCTTCCTTCTCCTTCTTAGGCGAAGAAACCTTCAAAGCCGGTACAAAGCTATCAGACACACCAACCTTCGTAGTCGACCCGATTGACGGCACACTGAACTTCACCCAGGGTGTGCCCAACTGTGCCATATCTCTGGCCTTCACAATCGATAAGAAGCCTGTAGTTGGTGTTGTCTTCAATCCTTTTCGCGGGGATATGTATCACGCAGTCAAGGGCCAGGGCGCGTTCTTGACAAGGCCTGCCACTGGGCATGTAATCAAGCTACCTCTCCAGCCGAATCCAAAGCCGATGCCGGCTCTGAACTCCTGTCTGGTGGCCATTGAATGGGGGAACCAGCGCTCTGGTCCTAACTGGGCATTACGCACTTCGGTCCACAACGCTCTTCTTACCTCTAAAGACGAGGGTGGCGCAATGTGCAAGTCCGTACGCTCCAACGGATCCGCGGCATTGGACTTCTGCTACGTAGCCCACGGTATGATTGACGCCTTCTGGGAAGGGGGTGTATATTCTTGGGACGTCGCCGCGGGATGGTGTATCCTAGAAGAGGCTGGTGGTATCGTCGCGAGCGCTAACCCTGGTGATTGGGATCCTACTCTAGAGGGCCGCTTGTACTTTGCTGTGCGTAACGCGAAGCCTGAGGATCAGAAGGCTGTTGTGGAGGAGCTTTGGGGTTTGATGGGTGACCGCAAGTTCGTTTTTCCTTGAATGTTGTTTTCTAGAGTTTCCATGGCAGGTTGGATGTTGTATGCTATATGGAATTAGCATCAAGGCGTTTCATACAGTGCGGTATTAGATGTAAGGTTATATGATCACAAGTCGAGTACTGCACTGAGCTTATACAAAGTTCGTATACAGAATCAAGAAAATTCCTATAATGACCTGTGCTTAGCTTTCCGCCTCAAGTTCCAAAACGCATCCACTATGAACCTCTGACAACTAATATCAAATTTCTTCCGCTGCAGTCCAATGATAGAACCCCTGATAGTTGGCACCACACTAAAGTGATCATTCTGCCCTTGATGTGCCTGTTTATCGTATTTTCTCCGCTGTCGCAACGCCGGTTCCCCATTGCGTGAAAATTACCGGTAGTCATGTCTTAATTCGCACGAATGGAGTTTGTCATAGCTTCTGAAAACCCTCAGGTTAAGGCAGTCACGATAGACACATGCTTCTGCATCCGCTGTGAGGCCCAAACAAACAAACATCCCCAATCAAGCTCTCCTCACACTTTCATCACAACACACCTTAACGAACAACGATCAAACCACATCAAAGCATCATTTGCTATCACACTGTTATCGTATAGCACATCCTTATTGCTGCCTCTACAAACCACTCATCAGTATCCCACACGTCATCTCGACTACACTGCCTCGCAGTTCAGCATCAGCTTAGTTGCATCGCGTGCAGCTTCTGCACACCTTCCCCATCACGTACCAATCTTGTCACTCCATACCCAACAGCATCTACACGACCTCATTCGACTACACCTACAACCCATGCAGCTTCTCACTCATTCGGTACATGCCATTTGACATCTGACCTTACAACAACCCTACCCGACGCAAACGCCGCACACACTCTTATCGCCCGAGTGTCATCCATAAACGCCGGACCATATTCGATCAAGGGCACAACCCCAGAACACACTCCTACTCCGGTCGGCCACTCACTTCCAACGAACGACTGCACGTTGCCCGTCAGCGGCTTCGCAAGTTCGAAAAGACACAATCTCGAAAGGCCCAGCGGAAGACGTGGGCCCGTAACAGAGCCCCATCTTCTCCAAACAAGCTAGACAGACTTCACTGCAAGTTGAAGAGGATCTTGACCGGCAAGTTCTGAGAACTCTCACTCCTGCATCTGGAGATTTGAGTGTGTTTATGAGCACGACTGCTACATCTGTAACAAGTGCCGTGTCTTGTGCTGCACTTCCAGCCCCAGCCCCGGGACAGGGTCGAACACTCTCGAGCCACCGACCGGCACCTACCAACCCACTTGAGCCTCGCGAGAGGAAGAGAATCATCGAAGAGCGAAGACAACGCAAGCTCAGGCGCCTCAAAATCAAAGCCGAAAAGAAAACCGACTGGAAGTTCAAGAAGGGGCTCCGCGCTAAGCTAGCCGGTCTCCTGAATATCTTCCGACTTAGGTAGACAGCTACACCTTTCCATGACCGGCGGAGTCACAGCTGGACATTGTGGAGCTGGTTCAGTTTCTTGCGCACATTCTGCGTCCGGATTCACAAGCACACCCGGTATCGCCTCGTCTTCTGGTACAGTCGGCTTCGCACCTACTACACCTTCTTACCGCAAGCTCACCGCCGAGCAAAAAGAAGAGCTGAAGAAGAGACAGGAGGAGCGTGCAGCGAAGAAGCGGCAACGCAAGGAAACTCAAAACTCGGCCAAGGCCAACACCAAGGCGAAGATTCCGGGCGCGACTAGCAAGAAAGTCAAACTTCGCCTATACGTTACTGTGCTGAAGCTTAAACTTCACTTCTAGGCTTCCAGTCGGTTTATGGCAGACGGTGGTGACTGTGGTAGCTTCAGTGCTGGTGATTCCGGTGGCTGCAGCTCGTCCGCAGACGCAGGTGTCTCTAGTCATTGCCAAGCAGGAGACGGTGGAGACAGTGGCAGCTACTACTCAGCTGGAGACTCAGGGCTTGCAACCATACAACCCGGAGTCGCTAGTACAAGCCAGACACGGACAGCTGAGGAGAAAGCTGAACGGGATCGTAGGGAGCTAGAACTACAAGAGAGGCATCGACAACAAGCAGAACGCCGCCACGAGAAGAGACAACAGCGAAGAGAAGCCAGGGCTGAGGTGGCTACTTCAGTCAAAGGAAAGCTCCACGAAGCCACTAGGAAGAAGGAGAAGATACGTCTGGCTGTGACATTGCTTACTCTCAAGCTTCATCTTTGAGTCACGCCAAAGACGATCCCGCTTAGGCTTTGAATGGATTCTCCATTCGCCACAGGCTGTGGAACGACACCCTCAGACGATTGCGGAACAACGTCAGCGGTAGGCTGCGGCATTACATCTGACCCAGCAGGCGATACGGGAGGTGACTGTGGTACTGATTCAGGGAAAGACTGTGCTGGCACGAAACACCACTTGACTGGAAACGACTACACATATACCGACTTTGCTCCTGGGTCTCAGCCGTCCGCTGCAAGACCTTCCGACTCCTTAGGTCCCACAGCACAACCACATACCCGCACACCAGAGATACAGGTACAAGAAGAACGTTCAGAGGCGAGAGCGCAGCAAAAGAAAGAGCGAAAGGAGAAGGCAAGAAGGATTTTCAACAACGTCAGACTTGTGGCAGAAAACATCATCAAGGGTAAGTTTTGAGGCGCCATATGTGCTTGCATATACATCAGCAAGCTCAAGTGCGAACTTGTGAAGATCTGCACGGATGGGGACCAGCATTCGCAGTGGTCATAGCGTGCGATTCTCCCACGACACAAGCCTACAGTCAGAGGTGGACTTCACGCGTTGGCCGGGGGTGTACGTCCATCCTGGGCATTTCGTACACGCTGCCGACAGACCCAGGGATCAGGAAGCGTGGGAAAGGGCCCGCAGTCGTTTGAAAAGGCTGAAGGCTCGTGTCCGCAAGACGAAAGACGGAAGAAGCCAGTCGCATGGCAAACGTCGACAGTTTCGACGTTCCTCACCCTAACGTGGGTGAGCACACCTACTTCCAGAACGTGGCTTGCTACATCCTCATCTACGCGCCGGCGACTGTACATGCAACGGCGCCAGAGACGCGTGCCTCAGTGGGAAGCTCACGCGAATCGGAAGCTACTCAGTCAGTGCCAGAGAATTCGTTCACAATCGCACCCAACCTCTGTCTTATCGATCTGGAGAGCATGAAGCGAAAAAGACCCGGGAAGCGACAAGCCCTGCTGGAGTGGTCAATCAGGAAGCTCCAGTGGTTGCTCCATAAAGTGACCTAGAGCTGGAAAGGTCGGTTATTGTGAATGTGGTGGTGCGGAGACCATAACGGCAAAGCTCGTCGAGCTCGACGGCCTTTCGGTAGGCGTCGAAACATACGTGATTGGAACAAGCGACGCGAAAGGATCTGGTGTTGGCGTAGACTACATATCCTGGCGTTGAAGTACTGGGTTGTCGACGTCGCGCGTCGCTGATCCACGGCCAGTCGGAAGTGAGCACAGACCGCCCGCAACTGTGCATAGTATCGGCACTGCTGCTCGCCAGACTCCACGCCATGTTCGCCCGCACTACCCGCAACACTCTTGCTACAGCCTCGAGACAGCCGTTCATATGTCAGTCATGTATACGCCGCGTCAGGCAGTCCCAATTGGGTGCCGTACACTCCCCCACGCGGCACACAAGACGATCTCTCCAGACTGAGACCCAGCCACCACCACCGCCTCAAGATGGCACGTCGTTCCGCAAACTGCTTAAAGACGCCGCAAAGCAACAGAAGAAAGGAAAGAGCGCTTCTCCCGGCTCATCAAAGTCCTCGAAAAAGAGCAAAGATGCGCGGCTAGAGAAATGGGAGCTGACGGTTGGAATCGAAGTCCATGCCGAACTCAACACTGCGCGGAAGCTCTTCTCCAGTGCTGCGACCTCGATCAGCGAACTACCCAATACTCATGTGTCTTTGTTTGACGTCGCATTTCCCGGCACTCAGCCTCACTTCCAGAAGGAAACTCTCCTGCCCGCCTTGCGCGCTGCCATAGCCTTCCAATGCGAGATACAGCCAAAGAGCAGCTTCGACCGCAAACATTACTTCTACCAAGATCAGCCCGCTGGATATCAGATCACGCAGTACTACGAGCCCTTCGCGACAAACGGCAAGATCACCCTCTACCCTCATGACTTTCCGCCTGGTGCTGCCCCGCAATCAGAGCCCTTCGATATCGGTATCAAGCAGATACAAATGGAGCAGGATACCGCAAAGACTGTGCAGCAGCCACCTTCGACCCACCTACTTGATTTTAATCGCGTCTCGCATCCCCTAATCGAAATCATTACCCTTCCTCAGATCCACGATCCCACAGTTGCGGCCGTTGTCGTCCGCAAGATACAAAACACACTCAAGGCTGTTAATGCCTGTACAACCGGCATGGAGCTAGGCGGGCTACGTGCGGACGTCAACGTATCCGTTCGTCGGCGCAGAGGGGAATCTTCCGAATCTAGCCACTCATACTCCGGTGTTACCGGTTTAGGACAGCGAACTGAGATCAAGAACCTGGCAAGCGTCAAGGCTGTTGAGGACGCCATTATTGCAGAGCGTGATCGACAGATCGACCTAATCGAGGGAGGAGGTGCCGTCGAGGGCGAGACACGTGGATGGACTCTTGGAAGCAAGACGACCAAACGTCTCCGAGGCAAAGAGGGCGAGATCGACTACCGCTACATGCCAGACCCAGACATCGCTCCTGTCTTGATCGGACCTGTAAGATTCGACGTTACTATCGGTATGGAAATTATGCTAATTATCTCTAGGAACTCGTGGAACACCTCCGGAACACACTTCCTAAGCTCCCCGATGTGAATGTTGATATGCTCGCAAACATCTATGGGCTTACTACTAAAGACGCCATCACACTTCTATCTCTCGACGATGGTGAACGGTTGGAGTATTACCTGGACGTCATTCACTGCCTAGTACACCAAACTGAGCAGGTCGAGAAAGATGTTCCTTTGGAAACATTGGGCAAAATTACCGGGAACTGGTAAGTACATAACCCATTATATGTCATGGGGTCAGACTAACTCCTTTCAAGGGTGTTGATGGAGCTCGGCTCTCTCTTTCAAGATGAACCTTGGGACCCCGACCGCGTCCCAGCTGACTATCTTGCTGGTGTCATCTCGCACGTGCGTCGCAGAGAGGTCACTTCGCCTTCCGCAAAACGGCTGCTTGCCATCAAGTTTGAAGGAGATCAACGCAGCGTGGCGGAAGTCGTTCACCAAGAGAATCTCTTCCTGCAGGCATTAAGTCAGGAAGAGTACGTAAAGTTAGCACAAACGCTGATAGAAGAGAAGCCGGACATGGTGAGAGACATTACCGAAAAGGGCCAGGTTAAGAAGGTAGGATGGTTCGTGGGGCAAATGGTGATTAGAGCTCCGGACGGGAGTGTCGAACCAGACAAGGCCAAGGAGGTACTGCTGAACGTGTTGGGTCTAGGAGAGAAGGCAAAATAGTGTTGTGGATACCCTAATGAAACATTCATATCGATGGTGCGTATCGTATATGTGGCGTATTTGATTGATGGCTATAAGGGTTCAATGTATGGGTAAGGATGTCAGAAGCCACTGATATTTGACAGCTCAACTACAACGAACCACCACACGAGCCATAGGGACTGGACTCTCGGTTCCAAACTACACCAACCCACAGTGCACAGTGGGAGCCTAATAATTCGACAATCGGTTCCATACCCGAAGCAGTAGCCGCAGGTGCGACACACCTGTCACTAACCTACGACCCGAAGACATCAGTTCACACCCGGCGCCCATCGTTCCCCGCACTCGCAAAGTCACCGCCGAAGATACCTGCGTAACACTTCCAAATTACTACTCACAAACACAACCTCGCACCATGTCCTCCCAGCAAACTACCGCATACCTCGCCCGCATCCGCGACCGCATCGCTGCTGTCCGCCAGAACGCAAACACTACCTCCCTCAAGACGAGAATAACCAATACCGTGCGCCGAGATAGTCTAGGTCGACGAGGAGAGGTCGCTCGCCAGACACTTGCCGCTTCCCTAGGCGAGTACTATGAAGCGCAGAGGTCAGAGGATGACTTGAGAGATCTAAGTCCTGTAGCGGGATGTTGGGACGGGGAAAATGGGGAGGATGTGGAATGGGATGGAAGATCGGATAGCATGGAGCCTTTGAGAGATGGAGAAGGGGAAGATTATGGAGATGGAGATGGAGATGGAGATGAGGAGAGAGAAGATTGGGAATTGGACATGGACAGGGAGGATGAGCGATGTATGGAAGTCGATCGATTTATGGATTTGGAAAGCCTCATAGCAGAGGAGAGGTTCTTGAATGGAGAGGTAGAGAGTGAGATGTATGTCGCTTATCATAGTCTGAACAGTAGAGCGGTGAGGAAGATGAGGTTGGATGAGGTGCAGAGGATGTATCAGAGTGGAGAGAGGTATTCTACGGTACGCTATCAAACCTTGAGGTGTGACGAAGAAAGAGTGTAAAGCAACTAATGCTAACTAAGATGTGTGGGTCGGTAAGAAGAAAGGCTGCCAGATACAAGATACGCTCCAGAAGTGCAGCGAAGAGGCGCCGGATACTGAAAAGCTAGAAGACGAGGAGGATGTCATATCAAACCCCTACCCTGAAGACAACGACCTCATATCACTCACACGCCAATATAAGAACAATATAACCCCTCACCCAGCCCCCAACAATTCAAGAAAAGCAAATACAGGGTCCCCAGCCGGATTGTCGAAAACATCGATCCCTTACTCCGAAGACGCCCCAACCTCCATCCACCAACCCTCTCCACCATCACAATCCTCATACTCCCCCCACCGCATCATAACAGCATCCGCTCACCTTTCACGCTTCCCAATCTATCCGCCAGATCGTATAATACCGCCCATTGCGCCGTTCAACGCATCGCGGCCCCACTTACCACCAGTACCCCACGCGCCATCTAATTCAACACAAAGTAACGCGCCCCCCATCCCAGACTCGCAAACCAATGCACACAATAATGTAGAAGATTATGCATCAAACCACCCCTACCACGGTATGAACCAGCAAGAAACCCAGGAATATTGGCATCACCTGGAGAATTATAACACGGAGAGTGAACGGAAACTCAGGCGGGGAGAGGTAGCAGATGGACACAGCAGGCCACGCGCTTTATCCTCGCCTGTTCAATACCGTAATGACCGTGTTTTTGATTCCGCTGGAGAGGATTGTCAGCGGGATGCACGGGTTAGTCAGGCAAGGGATGGTGAGGTTATGCGGCAGCATTTGGATAATTTGAGTCCGAAGACAAGGACATCGAGATTTCTGGAGACGGAGTGTGAGCAGAGGGAGCAGGTTGGAATGAAGAAGGTGAATGTGGTGGGTCGATTTTTCAGTAATTTCGCGTGTCGACCTGGTGCAGTTACGCCAGAAGATGCTGCTGTGCCTGTTAATGACAGTGCGCCTGCTGGCATGGTGTCTATTGTACCGAAAAAATATGCTATGGCCTATCTTTCGAGGAGGATTAGGCGGCCGCAGCAGAAAGAGGAGGATGCTAGACTTGGGGAGAGGCTTCTGGCATTGCAATTATCTGCGCCCAACGATAAGAGGGCGGGGGATATTGAAGACAACAGGAGAGCCACAGAAGACGCTCCACAAGTCCAGAGAGCTAACAAAAGGAGCGAGAACACACAACATAGATCAAAGCCTCGAGTCGTAAACGTGGAGAACCAGACACAGAGTGTCATCGGCCCACCCGTTGATCTCTCAAAGATGATACAACGCGCACCAGATAGTATCAGAACATCATCTCCGTTACTGGGATCGGAAGTCGGGCCTTCAGGGATCAGAGAGGGCGTTCATTGTGCACGTCGGGAAACGCATTCGGGCTCAAGCTCAAGTCTCAGTGACCGTCTACGGCAGACGAAGCTTGAAGATCTACCTCTCCGCTTTGGAGCAGCAGAGGAGATACGTAACCTAATGCTGGATCTCGAAAGAGATCAAAACGTACCGACAAATACCCCTATTCAGCATAGAGTTGGACACCCCGATGCCATCGATCCAACCAATACACCTGCTAGTCAAGCAAATGAACTACCCGGTGGTTTCTCAAGGCTAGGAACTGTAAGTCCAGGCCCAATCGCTAACTCCGTCCCAACTTCTGGACTAACAAACCTCTATCAGACCACCACACCTCCACAATTCAGCACCTCCCCATCCCACTCCCCCCGAGAAACTCTAGAACGACACTTCCGCACCCAACGCCAAGTCAATGAGCGGTTCGCTCTACAAATCAAAGCTGCTAAATCACACTCAAGTAACCTTACCTTACCGCCGAGTTTCCGGGTACCGGAGATGCATAATAGTGTGCTGACAATTCCACGCGAGCCGAGCCCGTTGGCGCAGGTAGCTAGTGCTGAGGATTTTGGGGCTACGAATTTGGGCGAAGAAGATGTTGACAGTGTTGATGATTGTGGTATAGATAGGGGTAATGAGAACCGGCAAGCTGATATCGAGGACTTGGAGGAGTTTCCGGTGTGAGATACGGGTGTGGAGGAGAGTGGAGAAGGTGCATGAGAGGTTGAGTGAGTGATGTTCATGGCATGCTACGAACAACGTCGAACATTCACCCGATTGATTCACGAAATCGTTGCTTTGTTGAAGGATCGACGCTCTGATCATCGCGGTCAACAGTTCGAGGATAATATGACTATTTGATACGACCAACCGTCAGTCAAAAGATAGGCTTAAATGAGATAATATCCATCTCTGGATCGCGAGACGCACCAAGAAGCGAGACAATTTCGCAATTAAGACCTCCGGAATTTCTTGTAGAGAGATTATAGTGATGTGCCTAATAGGCAGAAATCCATGGCAAGTGCTTCCCTCTTGGCTTGTCTCCAAACAGCATCTCCAAAATGTAGGTCATGCCGTTAATCTTTTCTTAACGATGTTAATCACCCTGATACAGATATACCTCTGTTAGATCGGAAGTTCATAACTCTAATGAACAATCGGAGATACATCAAGAAAGTACAAGTACTAGTTATATTATGTCTAAGATTAGAGGGCACTTTGATTGTGGGAACATAAATGCCGGCAGTTTCGCCGTGCAGGGGAGAAGGCACGAAGAGCTTCGGGACTTGACGGAATCCTCTAACCACATGCGCTTGAGTCAACTTACTGGCTGGCACATACACGGAAGAAAACCTAGCGCTATCCGTATCTCAGACGTACAAAGATAATTGTAGCGCGTGTTGTAGGCTTGGATGAAATCTGGTTAGCGTATTCTGGCTTAGATTCTAAAAATACTTGCGGCTTCTAATCCGTCTATCTAAGATGTATGGTGTTCGGGCGCTTCCCCTGCCTCGTGGCGCGTAAGATCAAGTGTATCGCCTAGCACGACGTTCACTATCTCAAGCATCTGACACCAGCTAAATCTTCTGCGAGAAAATGAGTATGACTGCGATGATAGCCTCGATACTGCTCACCCCTCCCAGCAGTCCGTCTCCTTCACCTAGAAAGCCAGTGGCTATTCCCATCGCAACCGCTGCAGCCTTGCAAACAAAACTGCCCTCACAACCCGTTAAAGATGCTCAAGCCTTGTTGCAGCCAACATCCATACTAGCAGTGAATGCGATATCAACCACGAATACCAGATCAACGCTGCAGATCACAAACACCAACTCCCTACCACGCACACTCGCCGCTCTCAAGAGGGCCCTCCATATCGACGGCTGGCAGTGCGGCGCCCAGACGCTTAAGAACACAGAATGCAAGCGCTCTGTTATAAATGGCAACAAGAACCTCATTGACGCGCAGCTTGCGTCCATGACAGGCCTGACGCGTGCCTCTCCAGACATTCAATCCGCCCTGCTCAGGCTCGTCATGCTAGTGCATTGCTACCAGCACAATGCGGGCCGACCAAAGGAGTGCCGACTTGAGGCATGGAGGCTTGCATTTCCGTCTGGTAGTGCTGATGGCAGCGCGTTTGAAGTTCCTATTGAGCAGCTTATCAGGAAAGCTCTCGAGCCGTTCAGTATCAAATGCATTGCCCACGATAACACAGGACCGTGCAAGGGGAGGATTGGTGGATGGAAAGTGCAGAACTGCAAAAGAACGCTTCAAGAGCTCATCAAGCAGGAGATATACTCCGACGGCGCTAGGCTCGAGTTCCTGCTTAAGGTGTTGGAGTGGAATAGGACTTGCAAGACCCATCAAAGCTCGAGGCGATTCACATGGGTTGCGGCGTGGAGAGAGAGCATTATGGCGATACTGCCTCTGTCAACGCCACTCGGCGACCAGGCCCTTACAAGCAACGCACCGAACAAGCTTCAAACCTCTGCAAGGGCTCAAGCTGGTCCTCTCATCGCCACAACTTTGTTGAGGACAGAGAAGAGGGACTCCCTCACCGTGCAGATCTTGCCGAGCCCACGAGCTCCCCCCGTTAGCCTAGACGCTGATCCGGCATTGTACTGGCCAGAAGCCTACGACTCGAGCCCTTTCGACATCCTCCCACATGCTGACCACAACGCTAGTCCTACACGCTCGCACACGCTGATCTGCGACGAGATCAAAAAATCACTAGATGCCCGTGACCCTCGAAGTGGATGTATCTACGCGTACGAAGTCGAGGGCAACGAAGGCTACATTAAGATCGGGTATACCACGCGCCCCGTGATAGAGCGGCACGACGAGTGGTCGTTCGACTGCAATAGGCAGACAAAGCCGCTATACCCTTCCCTTTCTCAAGCCGCTGCTACCATTTCAACTGCAAAAGAAGCCACAGCAGCGCCAGCCGTGCTTATCCCACACCCGCGTCGCGTTGAGGCCTTGTGCCATGCTGAGCTTGATCATCGCCGCATCAGAATTTATTGTACCGCGTGCCTGAAGCAGCACATAGAGTGGTTCCAAGTATCGACCATGGAGGCCACGGCTATAATCCAGAAGTGGTCCAGGTGGATGACCACACAGCCGTATGAATTCCGACAGCTGAGGGTGGATTCTAGGTGGGAGCTTAAGATGAGTGAGGTACGACAGACGTCGAGACTCGACCAGTTCATGCAAGAGATTGCGGAAGCGCCTGCCTCGCCATAGAAGCAGCGAAAAGGTTGATCTAGTTATCTCCTATCTGTAAAATCTAGGTAGCTCCTCGGTAAAAGCCCTACCAAGGCGTGGGGTATGGACAGATTATAGATTTATTTTGCTCAGACATGTTGCTTGGGACTAGAATGCGGTCCCAGACAAAACGAACATCCAAGATCAACTCTACAGCGGCAGCTGTTGCAACATCTCGATTGCACAGAGTCGCACAAAATTGGAAACATAGCTTATCTCGCTACGCACCTGTCCTTGATAACTCGACTGCAGTCCAACTAAGTTGGGCTCAACCAAACTTCTACGGTAAAAGTCAAGTGTGATTTGAGGACAAAGACACATAGAATCAAGTATAATGTCAAATATGATTGATTGCTATCTGAATTGCAAACTCAAGCACACTACTTGGCACGTTCTGATAATCTCTTGCGGCCATAAAGATAAGATCGCATAGTTAGCATGCTCGCAGTTGGTAATAACCGCATACACGTGTTCGAAGCGATATCAATTTACAAGCCGATGTAATTGAATCGACGCAAGTTCAGATAGACGCAGTGTGCGTTCTCGTGACTAGCGGGTAGGTCAAAGAATGGAGAGATCTACTGGGCTCGTGGTTAGGTTAGCATAACATCGAGACTTTCACGTCGCAAGGCACAGTGCAGAAACATCAAAACATCACGGAGCATCGCAGCGGCGGTGGATAGCGCAGCCGTCCAAACGCTGCATGGTACAGGCATCGCATGAGCGAGACAGACATCGAAGGCCAAAGGTTGATTCAGGAATGGTCATATTGTCTATGAAACATTCCTCAGCCACCACGCTGAACGCAGGTCTACGCAGACCCGTGGGGTATAACTGCGGACTTGAGGATCCATCCCAATCATTGCCGTTATCCTTTTGTATGATTCCGAGACGCCTTATCATGCACAATCGTATCGTGGCGCAGTTTATGCGACGAGCTGAACGACACCACCGGCCTCCTTGATCTTCTTCTCAGCCTCGGCGCTGACGTAGCGGGCGCGGACAACGATGGGGACGGCGGGAAGACGGCCCTTGCCGAGAACCTTGGAGTAACCGTAGTCGAGGAGGTTGAGGACGGGAGCGTTGCCGCCCTTGTTGGCGAGGTACTCATCGCGCTTCTCAGCGGGGATGAGCGACCAGAGCTTGTCGAGGTTGATGACGGGCTTCCAGAAGCCGTTTTGCATCTTGTGGAAGTACCTCATACCAATCTTTCCGAAGTAACCGGGATGGTACTTGTCAATGTTGGTTCGGTGGTGGTGTTGACCACCGGCCTGTATGACATTAGCTCATGTCCCATGTGCAATTCGCATAGGATTGTTTATTACTTACCATACCACGACCACCGGGATGCTTGCGGTGCTTGCCGACACGTCCGTGACCAGCGGAGACATCTAACAAAACAATTAGAAATTATCCTAGAATGAGTATTCTACTCCAGCGACTCCTCCTCCGCCCTTGCGACACCAATCTGAGTGACAGCCTTTGTCAACTCTCACTCCGCCATGGTATTCGTAGGAAAAGAGGGCAGTCGCTTTCGTAGGGTAAGGTGTAACGTACGGCCACGGTGCTTGCGAGTCTTGGTAAGGCGAGTAGGCATCTTGACTTGCTGTTAGGTTAGTTGCGTTCGAGCGGAGCCTGAAAGTTCGATGGGCTGTTTTGTTAAGGTGGGATAAAATCGCAAGCGAGGCGCGCTAACGGACGGGAATATGTTTTACCGACAGTCACGTGCGTGATACCCTTCTAACCACCTCCAATACAAAAAGTAGGAACATCAAAACCAGCACCATAAAGAAGTTTCAATAGAGAAAAATTGTTTGGTGCATTGTATACGTGTTCTCATTCCTGTTTTATAGTAATGTTCGCCGTATTCCCCACTTTCGCTATGCAATACAGACTCATTCATCGACGCCGATTTGCTTTCGCTAGCCCCAGTACGGTGTCCGCAGACCCACGAACGTCGAGCCAACGCCATCGCCTGTGTCTTCTTTCTTGCGCTGCCCTGCGAGCTATTCATGGGTCAGCATATTTGTCATCGAGCGCTGCAATTGAGATCAAATTACCTCTAACTGTATATGCCTGTGGACATGCACAAGCCAGTCGACATAACTCTGCGCCTCGTTATTCCGGTCCTCGTACAACAACCTCGCGAACTCGTATTCCGCGCCATCAAGTCCTTGTCGCGCAAGTTGAATAGTGAGCGCTTTGGAAGCTCGCGTGCCTTCTAGGTATTGCAGGATATTCCGTACTTGAGCGTTGAGATGGGTCTCGAGAACAGGAAGAGTGGATTGGAAGGGATCGAGTGCCTTTAGGCTGTTGTTGCCTTCGCCAAACAGGTCTTCTAGCAGGTTGGGTGAGACTTGAGTGTGCAGCCACAGCAAGCATACTTGGCCATTGTCTACAATGTATGCGCCGCCTTCTTCGACCTTGGAGAAAGATGCGCGTATGCCTTCGGGCATGACCAGATGCCCCTTTTCATTTGCAAATCCATCCCCTACATCGAGATTGTGGATTGCGATGATCCGCGGGTAGAGATACAATGACATCTCCAAAGGTCCCATCGACTTGATCATCCGCATGTCGTGGACTCTCCGATCAGTGGGCTCCTTGCCACCCTTGAAGGCTCTTGACTTGATCAGGCCAAGAATGTACATGCCGAACTCCTTCAGGTTCTCCGGTAGCACGAGTTGGCCCGGTGGGTTGTTACCAGTGAAGTTCTTCCTGTAGCCAGCAAGAATGTCGACAGTTTTCTCGGTTAGAGCTCCTCTAATATCCTTAAGGTTCTTCTCCGTCATGCGAGCAGCAGCCTCTTTGGCGATGATGTTTACAACAGCATCCTGATCAACGAACTTCATGCATTCACCAGTGTTTGGACTGACGCTAGCCACGATATTGGTGCATCGTACTCGTCGCTCACCGTTGGCAGCTGTGTACAATAGCGCGCTCTGGAAGTGTGCGTCAAGCTTTGGATCTAGTTTACCATCGTAGCTAAACATAACGCCAATAGCCTTGTCAGCGTCGATGACTCCAAACTCCAGATCGGCGCCGAAAGTGTGGTGGTAGAAGTTCCCGTGATAGGCGGAGACCTGCAGGCCATTCGAGCAGCGAACCTTCATCAGCGCTTGATATCCGGTTTCTCGTGTGACTGTGTGGTGGATTTCCTTGGATAGCTTCAGAGTGTCTCTAGGCGAATGGAAGTTAGGGTAATAGAAGACTTCTCCGCCGGTTACAGCAGATACGTGACCTAACACATGTTAGTAGGTAGCATCCGTAGAAAGTTTTTAGGGCTTACCAATTGTTGCAATATCAAGGTAGCCACCGCTGGGTGCTGCAAGGAAGAAGTCCACACCAATACCATTTTGTACCATTTTCTCGGCAACCTTCTTGAATCCAGGATGCTCAGTCTGGAGAAGCTTTCTCTCAGCATCTGTGTTATGCATGTTGCCGTCATCGCGCAGCACCAGTCGGCCAGGACCCCAGGTAGGAAGTGCAGCTAAAGAGCATACTATCTTTCCACCGGTAGCTGACAAGGCTGCTACGGCAGAGTTCAGGGTAGGAAGTAGGGCCGGTTCAGGATTCTTGACCTCGGAGAACATGTTCGGTAATTGCGCGAGTAGTGATGTGATGACTGTCTTTGACTCCACAGGATCGACGAACAAGCCTTCGCTAAATGGTAAGAAGGGGTCCTCAAGGTCGGACATGACGAGCATTTGAGCGCTCGTCAAACTGGCGTTGAGGTTGTAGAAGTGCATTTCCTTGTCAAACGTCACGATGCCGACTTTGGCACCCTTCGGTATCCGACTCGCGGTCTCGCTGCCCTCTCCTTCAACTCCTGACTCGCCATAGAGCGCTTTCATGATGCCCTCGCAGAACCCATGAAGGAAGCCACGGTTCACTGCCTCTGCAGTCACGTCGACCAGGAACAACCACCGCAGACCGACGGGCTCTTTCGACCAGTACTCTTTGGGTACGAGGAAGTCGACAGTGCCTAAAGTGAGCTCCGGACGTTGTAGTCTGTCTATCCTGACGCCGGACTGATCGGTAGGCGCAAAGTATTCACCAGGAACATCCCCAGGGTAGGTACATAGGTTGCACACGACCTTGTTTCCACCCGCCTTGAACTGCATAAAGGGATTGATGTACGCTCGACATCTTGCGCATCTTGGTGGGCCAGTCTCGCCAAAATCCAGTACAGGTATTGGTTGTTCTCCTTCCTGTTGAGCAGCCAGCGGCTGTAAGACCATACCAAGCGGTAATGAAGTCGCAGCAAGAGCTTGCGCAGTAAGTGGAATGTTGTTCATTGTCAACCGTGCGAATTTAGGTGAGGAATTGCCTTGGTCAAAGGCGACAAAGGGAACCGTAGCTGGAGGTGGTAGGTGGTGTTCCATAGTTGGGTATACGTTCTCTAGATAGTATCTCGCCGGCGCATCTCGCGACTTTGGTATGCTGGGTATCTGCTCGGGGTCTACACGTCCTTGAGCTGACCCTACCGCTGCTCCTCCGGTCTGATGTGGTGCTGCTGGTGTTCTCGCAGCGTACTGCATAGGGGAAGCCTGTGACCCAGGGCTAAAGATGGGGTTTACAGGTGCGGGAAATTGGCTCATGGCGGGCGTAATCTGAGGCTCCATCCATTGTGCTCCTCCGACTTGCGGCGAATTCTGGTTTAGGAATTGTGTAGGTGTACCGTTCTGCGGCGATCCGGTGAACGGTTGTGAAGCTCCTCCAGGCCCTTCAAGATTATGATATGCATGCCTGTTCTTCTTCTTGTTCTTAGGTTGTGCCACTTGATCCACGCCCAATCCGACTGCTCCCATCTGCCCCGCGAGATTGTTCACGTCTTGATCGCCCTGGTACTGCTGTTGACCCTGCGCAATCGCCTGGTCTGGGAAGTAACTTTCTTGTTGCATCGGCGTGCCGTATTGCGCTGGCGTGCCGGCGTACTGATTCGGAGGTTGAGCCATGGCTGGGCTTCCGGTCTGGTGGTAGCCTGCAGGGCTCGCAGCGACTGGTGGGCGCCATTTGTTGGGTTCGTCTTGCCTGCCGTTTGCGTTCGGAGGGTTGGGAGAGCCCGTGCCCATGGCATGGTACGCATCGAACTCGGACATGATCGCGGCGCGGGGATGTTGCGGTGGATTCGACGGACGGGATGGTTCGAGGCGGGTCAAGCGTGTGGCCGAGGAACAACAGGGTGCGGAATGGCGTTATAGATGTTCATATCACGGGGCGGGCATGCTGGGGTGAACTTGGGCACCGGCGAAGGGACAGATCTCGAAGAACCAAGGTTGATGATCTGTCTATTTTCTAGACCTCTACTTCCATCGTAAGAGCGCGTCCGTGCACGCTCCCTCACATGCAAGCACGAGACAGGGTCTATTTACTCGCGTGTCACCAACGTAGACTCAGGAATCGTTTCGAGGAGGAATAATCCTGAATATCCTTATGGGCTAGCATCATTTATAGACAGATCCCCTCTCTTCTTTCGTCCGTACAAAACCTTGGTATCAATAAAGGTTAATGTATACCGAACAGAGCCATTATGGGTTGACTTTGCACCTTAGTCGGTCTTAAGGGGACCATGTTCGTTCTTCTCCGTATATGTCCCTTGGCGCCACATGGTTACCAATGCCGCTACCCTTGAGTGCCTATCTGCGGCTAAAGGTGCTGGGCGAAGTGTCTCCGACCATAAGCTGCGACCATGTAGTATAGCCACGTCTTATCCCTATATGCCTTATTCCAGCTTATCGAGATGTGCCAACCGCGTCAACACAACCTGTTTGCTCGTCTCTTCGATCTCACCCGCAAGAAATACTTCGTCGAGGATCGCATACACCTTGTAGAAGTTGAACACCAAATCCAGCTCACAGACATTCCCAAAGAACGCATCCAATACCTCTACGAAGAAGTGTATGGCTTCCAAGTACGCCAGTTCATTATCGTTGGTATCGACGCATGCGCAGAAGAAGAGGCCGGCGTATCGGCGGTATACGATCTTGGACATGTTGCGGAACTCGACAAAGTTGGATTGGTGTTTTTGGTCGCGTGGCGCAATGAGGCGGTGCACCTGTTATGGTTCTTAGTTTCATCCGGGGCATCAGTATGTGAAGGGCTGGAGTATCGTTGCTCAGAGGTGGTGGGAGTGTATGGACGGTGAGGTGGATGGATGATGAGTAGGTAGGAAAGTGTCGCATACCTCGCCTTTTAACTTGACCTTCTCTTCATCCTAAACAGCAATTAGCAACTCCTTCTCCCGATATGTTTCAGCATCTCAACTTACACTATACGGCGCATACCATTTCGCCAACCGCGTCTTCCCTCTACAGAGCGCAATAGGTTAGTCTCCGCCCCTTCCAACCTGACAGGCAAACTTACTGCCTGTTCTGAATCAGGATAAACGAGAGCACCATCTTCGCAATGTGCCTCGTGAAATCAGGCTCGGCGCGCTGTGAGAGAGAAGGAGAGGGAAAGTGTGACGATGACGGCAAGCCGCGTGCCTCCCTGCAGCGTTCAGGGCTCACTTCCGTGAAGTAGCTGGCTCGTGCGCGGGACAGGTACAGGTCCATCCCTGTAGGAACGTGGGCGGACGGAAGTCCACTTTTAGCCGCACAACACCACAATCGACGTTTGCTTTTGTCACGAGAACAGAGCTCTTGGCTGATTCGTATAGCGTTGTTTGTTTGACATTCATGGTACTCGTACTACTCATTGACCTGCAGAGGGCTGAGTAGGTGAACGAGAGTTGTATTTTACACTGAACAAGACTGATAGTCATTCTCTCTACTCTGCACTCGATGCAGCGGCGCGAAACCTTCTATCAACATATCCGAATCATCCAGACTAACCTGGTCGTCCGTTTTCGTTACCACGGGTCTCGACATCATATGTTTCTGTCCAATATGTTTCTTGTCAGTCGTGCTGTGTAGTATAGAGCGAGACTTGACGCGTCGATATCGCCTTCTGCTAACCAAGACCTTGAGAGCGCCTACAGCTGACGTATCGGAACCGGCTGCTAGAGAAGTGCTGCCTGAATGGCCAAGAAGAGCCGGGTCTATTGTGTCCATGACCACATCGCTGTCGCTAGCTCTCGTCGTAGAGATGGTATCGACGTGTTCCTGTGCTTCATTTCTCTTCGTACCAATGGAAAGCGGACTGGCACCGCGTTCACCAGGGGTTTTTCGTCGCTCTGCGCTTGCCAAGAGTGCACCCCAGAAGTTGGTCTTGTCGGCTTGTCTCGATGTGTTGATGTTACCACGGTTCTCACGCTTGAGGATGCCTCCCGGCATGGTATTGACAGGAGCAGTCAGTGTCGGCATGGAGTTGACCTCAATACTAGGGAAGGCCATTTCGACAGGTGTGTGGATGCCGAACTGCTTACCCCAACGACATTCAGATGGGTAGTCGCACGTATTCCAGCAGTCTTGCTTCTCTTGGGGTTTATTTTGCCTATCAGTCGCTGAGCCTGTGTATAGTATGGTATTGTGTTTTGGTCCATCTCGGCGCCACCGACCCAACGCTTTCCAGCCGGAGTAGTCGAATTCACTAGCGCAGGCACGATGTTTTCGAGATGTACGTGGGCTGCTTGATTTCCGTAGGGACTTGATGGTGGTAGCGCCGCTGCAAAAATGGTGCCCATCTTCGAGACAGCGTCGTGTTACGCCTAGACGATAACTATGATGACACTGGTGACATTTCCATATCCAAGACAAGGGACTTGTTGGCGCCTCGACTGCAGGTGTTGGATACACTGGAGTGGTTTGTTGATCTCGCTTCTCGTCTCGTTCTCGGATAGAAAGAGTGGGTGTGAGAGGCGTGCGCGGTGAAAACGGCGAAGGTGGTATGGAGAGAAGCGAAGGTTTAAAGGGTGCTACGGATATCCGGAGAGGGTTTCGCAACTTATGGTAAAGCATTTTGAGAACTCTCCGAGCGAAGGAGCTCTTTACAAAAAGGAATGGCTGACTGTGATGTCTGCAAGCACCGGCTGTAAGTTAAGAACGATCCTATAGTAAATATCGCAAGGTGAATGTCGATGCAAAGAATATCGAGACACCAACTTTGCTAACTTTCGCCGTCAAGAAGAACCCATCTTTTCTACGGACATCTCTGATGTCAGGTGCTGTCGCAGCCTGAGCTGCGCTACTTCTTTCAGGAACATGGGCGAGGTGTTTTGACAAGCGTTGACAAAGCTGTGTTCGACAGTGACCTTTGTTATCGCGACCCATTCTTACGCTATAGTGATCTTGTATGAGTCTCGCAGTTCGGTCCTTTGTCCGATATGCCCATCTCGAAGGTCTGTTGCCCCAGTCACGAACACATGTTTGCTTTGTTCGCGTGAGCATGCGAACGGCGTGTTGTCACCTTGCCATCGTTTTCCATCCCTTTGCTTATCTAGTGTAGATTACAGTGTGTCTCATGTCTAATTTGGGACCACACTGTGAAGTGCCAAATCGGCTATCCATCGGTAGGTTCTCGTGAGAACCACGGGTCTCTCGACCGCCGCACAGCCCACCCCCACACACAGCCTCCTTCGTTAACCCATGCTTACCCAGAGATAAGGCTTTAAACGGCGCAATCGTCTGATCGGCGAAGTATGGTAGCTACCGTGCTCCTAATATTCGGTGTCGCGATCGGGACCAGTAGGCATCGGAACACGAAGCCAATAAACTTGGCATAAGATGGGAGCGGTAGAGGGACCAGTGAACTCGCGTATGCAGACAATGAATGTGGTGCGTATGGGATGCGACTTTCTCATACGTTCATTGGAGTCGAGATAAGAAGTAGCTGGCGTATTGGAGATATCGTGATATGTGGTGGGCATGAGCGATTCGTGTGTCGGAAGTCTGCATCGCCTTGCATCGTGCATCTGCCATGCTTAGCTTCGGTAGTATCGCGGTGTTCTGACATCATCTTGCTGAGAATCCGGGGTCGACAATAAACATTGTCGATCGCCGTCCTGGAGGAACGGCAAAAGATAAGAAAGTGAGGAGTGCGGGCTTGGCACAATTGCATGGTGAACGCCATGCGACAGATGTGGTAAGTCGATCATGCTTATACAGATAAGGAAGCTCGGCATTGTACCCAGCAACATCCCAGTTGTTTGCACTGCTTAGAGCGAACCTGGAGGAATTTGGGAAACGCAAGGGGAAATGGGAGACGGACGAAATAGTATGTTGTTCAGGATATTCATTCTTGAATTATGTATAATACAATGTTAAGGAAAAACTATAATCGAAGGTCTAAAGTATGTCAGAAAGCACATCTCAAAGACGCGAGCGCAAGTGGTATCTCGAAACGGTCGACTCAAAAAAGTCGCAAGCAACAAATCCAAATCAGCAATGCAGCAAGAGCTTAGGTTTGAACCTGCTTCTCGTGCTCGGAGCCCATGGCCATAGCATGCCTGTCGCCTGCAATGCCAGTGTGCTCGTGGCCTGAGCTGTGTTCCGAAGGTGCCTTGCCCTCAAGCATCTGGCTGTGCTGGGGAATACCGTGACGCTCTCCTTGGGGTACGGAGTGCTCGCCATCGATAGGCTCACCCTTGGCGGGTGTCCATGCAAGGTAGTCACGGCGAACCTCGACGTAATCGTAGGCGAATTCACCGAGCTGGTCGTCGTCCATGCCGAGAAGCTCAGCTTCCTCAGATGCGCGAAGCTTAAGGCCGGGGATCTTGTCAATAACGAAGGCGAGGATGGCGCTGACGGTGAAGGAGTAGGCGGTGACGGCGACGATGTAAGCGATCTGCTTGTAAACTGCGGCTCCCTCGCCGGTGATGGCACCAGCGGTAAGTCCGTTGTTGACACCATCGAGACCGATGATGTAGTCGGCACCAAAGATTCCGTTGAAGAAAAGGCCCCACATTCCAGCGACACCGTGCTCGGCGAACACATCGAGAGAATCATCGATCTTGATCCAGAACTTGACTAAATTATCGTTAGCGAGCAGTACGTAAGTCGACTTCTAAAGGGTACGTACTCTTGGTGGCAAAGTTAGCAACAATACCGGTGGTAATACCGAGGATAACGCTGGCCCACGGAGGGATAAAACCAGAGGCGGGAGTGGCAGCGACAAGTCCGGAGATGACACCTGAGCACCATCCGACCATGGACCACTTGCGAGCAAGGCGCCAATCAAGGAGGACCCAAGTCATGGCGGCGAACATGGCGGTAAGGTTGCTGTTCCAGCATGCCATGACAGCACGGAGGTTAGCGCCGAAAGCGGAACCACCGTTGAAGCCCAACCAACCGAACCATAGAAAGACAGTTCCGAGGGTGATCAAGGAGACGTTATGAGGACGGAAGTTGAGCATCATCTTCTCCTGGCGACGTCCGAGGATCATGGAGTAGGCCAAAGCTGTGCAACCAGAGACGATCTCGACAGGACCACCACCAGCATAATCGAGTCCACCCCACAGGAAGAACCAGCCGTTTGCGTTCCAAGCCCAGTATGCGACGGGGCAGTATACGATCGTGGCCCAGAGCCAAATGAAAACCATCATGGGGATTAAGCGACCGCGCTCAGCTACGCAACCGACAACAATGGCAGCGGTGACAGCGCAGAATTGCATCTGAAGATAGCATTAGCGCGTGAGAATGAGATATGGTAACACATGCCATACCTGGTAGAAAGAGTACAGCAGCTCAGGAATCAGCGGACTACCTTGGCTGGGAGCACCAAGTACGCCTTTGAGACCAAACTTGTCGAGGTTGCCGATGAAACCATTTGTGGAGGGACCGAAAGCGAGCGAGTATCCCCAGAAATACCATTGGAAGGTAATGACGGAGGCGGAGAACATGCAGGCCCAGATGAGGGATAGGGCGGACTTTCTGCGAGCAAGACCGGAGTAGAGGAATGCGAGACCGGGAATCATGATCAACACCATGGCCGAAGCCACGAGGATGTAGGCTTGATCACCCGATGAGTACCATTGGTTGAGGTTCTCGGTGACTGAGGATTGTATGTTAGCATTCTGGTCGCGCGACATGCGTGTGTTGCGCTCGGCACGTGTGCAGTAGCACATGGGGACTTGTACTCACCAGAGTCACCACCAGTGATTGAATCGGTGCCATTGAACTCGGCCGGAGGACCGATCCATGAGTACGACATGGTGAAGGCGTCCTGGGGGGTTGCCGGGGTACTAAGGATATACGGGGTCCTTAAGTACTATGGGGAAAGGAAGGACGGTTCCACGGGATGGCCTATGGAAGGAAAAGAGAAGGGGATTGAAAGCTGGATCGGTGCCAGTAATATACGGCTGCTACAGGGAGAATCCGGAAGCCCTACTGTAGATTACGGTAGATGCGCCGGGACCTTTATGGGTGGAACTTGCTGTACTACTCTTATCTATCCTGGTCCACGGGCCAACACTTGAGGCAAAATAGACGAGGGTACATCACCCACAGCCGCGACCGTCGTGGGGTTCGCGTTAGATCTAGCCATGGAGCTTTGTTCTTTTTCTGCCGCGATTGATCGCAGGCTGCGTCATTGTTGCTCCTAACGCTCTAACGCCTTATCTCGCCGCTCGCGAAACATTCAAACATGTGATTGAGAAGCTGAGAAGATAAGGGCCAGCACCCACACTGGCGGCCACGTCGCGTCTGTTTGTAGGGACAGGCCTCATCGCGGCGCCTCTCTGCCATGGGCTCAACACGAATTCGCATATGCTATTGCAGGCAACTCCAGTTTCATCCGGGGCGGAAGGCTTGGCGAGTGGGTGGTCAATGTTGCGTGGTGTCAATTGCATTTCTGGCCAAAGATAAGAAGTCGGCGTTGCCCAATCAGCAGCCTCGTCGGAGGAAAAGGAAGCTAGCCGCTTTGGGTGCCGCATCTTCGCCGGCCATCCTGCGACGCGTTCTCACTAGACACCAACCAACGCCACCCCGTCCCTGGCGATTTGTTTATGCGATTCACGTACGTTGTGTGCGATAAGACGACCATGGCTGTTTGCTCGCCATCCTCCTCGCGTCTAGTGCATCTCACCCCAGAGTCTCTCGACATCGATTCATGACAGTCGGGCGAACATCGGGCGCCCAACGAACCTTCAGAAACCCAATCTTTGGGTTCTTTTGGTCTTGCCGTTGCGACACGGCGCTACTGAGTGCACGCCCTGCAGAAGGACCGCGGCGTGCAAAATCCGGCTATGGTTGAGCAGATCGAGACGCCCGTCCGACCGGCGACCATCTGTGGTTCTTCAAATGATCGCGGCCACTGTCGTACCGTATCTTACTTTGTCCAGTAACGGGTACCCACAAGGGCAGCAGCTAACCTCGTCAAACACTCAGACTGGGACTATTTTCGAGCCCTCCTTAGAATTATTTCCAGTGAGCCGACCAACCTGCCGGAGCATAAAGACTATCAGACCCTGTTTCCCGATGGCCGTGTCCTCGCATGTCGAGAGGCGACCTGGGTACGCCTGCCAACAGCGTTCTAAGAGTGGACCGCGATTTCAGTAGCGATGCAACCAATCCCTTTGTCTTCATGTCTCCGCGCTGACACGAAACAACATCAAAAGTGGCATGAGCAGCTGAAGCCGTTGTGTACTTTTGCACCACGACCCGTGCGGCGCGGCATGCAGTAGGGCTCAGCTGCATGTCAGCCTCCCGTACCCGCCCGGCGACCCTTGGCAGCAAACTGTCGCGAAAGCATGTGAGTCTCGTCCCCAGAAGCGAGGCAGTGGGGCTCATGGCCGCCGTGGTGGGCTCGTGGAGAGGTCGACACAGTGGTACATCCCTCTTGCGTGGGGAAACTGGAATAGAACACAGCAGCATCGTTGGCTCGCACGCGACTGTCCACTTTCCACATATTTCGCACCCTTGATTGGCATTTCGCGCCAGTATTATTGACGTGTGGGATCGTAATTGTTTATCTCGACATATCGCATGTTGTGCAATTCCAGCACGTTTCGAAGGATGCGAAAACCCGCCGGACCAATGACCGCGCCCCGAAACCGGAGCCCTGACTACGCGTTTGGAGTAACCTTGGATCAGATCATTGGTGCATCGCGCCCTATCAATTCTCCGACCGGTCTTGTTCTGCTGACTCCGGACTGAATGTCTTGTACAGATAGCTTGGTGTAAGAGCGAGTCAGCTTGGCTACTCCTTTTGCTCTTTCATTGACGTGTGCCCTTCTACTATCGCGCTGGGCAATACTGTTGGCGATATCTAAAGTTCAATAGAGAGGCCGGCCTGTAGATACGACGTAGCCAGTGCGCCATCGATAGCCTGTTCATTCCAGAATCACGAATCGGTCGACTAGTCTGGTCGAAACGTCACTACGATGAGCACAATCACGAATCTTACATTTCCACAATTATACAAAATGCATACCTTACGCCCCACTTAAGCCATTTCCTGAGGCACTGGTGCAACAGAGGTAAGCTTGTGGTCGCTTGACCTTTTCCGTCGGACGAAGAACAGTAAATATGCCGAAAATATACACAGTCCACAATGAACGTGTCGCACAAGAACTGACCGAGTCTCGATGTAGCACATGCCTCGTTTGTGCAAGTCATACAGTCGTTCCACGACGCTTTGCTCTTACGCCTGGATGCAGGGTGATAATAACGGCACATGACAAATGGGGGGCGACCTCTCGATTGACCATGCACACAGTTGCCCATACACAGTCGAAGGCTCTGGAGTTGTGACACCGCCAGAGCTATCATTAAACCAGGTTTTGCATTCATATTGTCCGAAGATCAATGGCCCTACACAGAACGAAATATGCTCCTTAGTACTGTCACCCATAGTAGACTTTTCGGTACTTCCGAGCGCAATGTACCATCAGCTTCCGGCTTGGACAAATATCTCTTTCCGCACGATCCAACTACATCGAGGAGCCACCATCTATCGAGATGTTCTGCCCGGTGATACTCCTGCTCAGCGCCAACGTCCTGACCTGATCCGCGCAATCTTCCACCGTAGCCAATCTCTTCAACTTGGTGTTGTTGATCGCAGCATTACGCTTCGATTCCGGAAACTTCAGTCCCCATTCTGTGAGTAGCATACCCGGGCTGATACTATTCACACGAATCTTCGGCGCCAAGATAACAGCCAGACTTTTCGCGAGATGGATCTGGGCTGCTTTGGTAACAGCATAAGGAACACTGCTCCCACTGGGCTTCACACCCGCCACACTCGCCGTCGAAATAAAACACCCTTCATTCTCAGCCAAGGCATCCTTCGCAGCATATGCGAGCCACATGTGTGTTTTTACGTTCATGGTGAAGCATTTGTCCCAGTCATCATCGTTGACTTGCTGCTCAATGTCGGTAAAGGTCGTCATGCGCGTCCAGCCTGCGTTAGAAACGACGACATCTAATCGGCCCATTTTTTCGATTGTTTCTTTCACGAGGTTTTGAACTGATGGTTTGGAGGACATGTCTGCTTGGATGAGGTGGAAACGAGGGTTTGCCTGTGAGGATGGGCCGGGTATGGATGATAATTCCTTCATGAGGGATTGTGCGCGTTCCGCGTTTGATGAGTAGTTGATTACCTAGATGATGTTAGTTGTCTTTTTTTTTGTTCTATTATATGGGTAAATGTGTGAATAAAAGCGTTTTGTACATACTACACGGAAGTCTGGCGCAAACGCACGTGCTATCTGTGCGCCCAGACCTGCTGAGCTGGCCGTAATCAATGCTACTTTCGTGGTCGCCATCGTGTGTTGTTGCTAGGTGAAGAAGGAATGTCCAAAGTGAGATATTGAATTATACTTATAAGGAGAAACGCTCCATATGAATCACCGCGGGGTGGACGCGGGGTTGGCGTTCCGCAATTGGAATGCAGCTGCGGAACCATTCCGTAGCCCCTAGTACAGCCCTTGACACTTCCAGAGCTCCCACTCTATCACTGTCAACCTTTGTGATCCTTGCCTATCACCGAGAGAAGACACATCCCATTCTCCTCGTTCTCAGGTCTTCACTTGTTTTACGCATCTCGGCATCGCCCTTTCCCACGAGCTCCGAAGGGCCTAGCTCATGAATCCGGTATCCATCTGGGAAATACTTCTGGTCTCCTGGGACGACGCCCCCAATTAGTCGCAGTAATAGCGCCTTCGGACCCCACCTTGTCATGAACGATGGCTTTATGTACCAGGGGTGAGCGATGTATTGACCGAAATGGGCGCGACCAGTTCGGTTATCAAGCTCTGTAAACCACTCCTTACGCAGGAAGTGCGGCCGGGGGAGGAAGAAGTTTCGCAACGCAAATTTCCGAATCTCAACGACTGTGTCGATGATCCGTGTGTAGATAGCCGGCGGTTGCGGTAACCTTGGACATGGTCAATATGGTACGCATATAATGTGAGAGAACCCCTTTTCACTTACTTCATCGCTTTCTGTAAGCGTGGCTCGAGCAACGAAGAAGCTACAGTAAACCCATACGGCTTAAGGAAGGAAGGCACATTAAACAAAGCGATATCGAATGTGCCGCATGCAAGTGTCGCATTCGTATCAGCAGGTACCATGTTCCGAGCTTCGTAGGCCAAACTCCACGCCTCCAATTCTTGGAGCCAGTGAAATCCGTCTCGCCACCCTGGGCTCGCTGAAGGTAGAGTGTCGTAGGATATCTTCATCGCTTCACCCAAATCCTTCCAGTAGACACCCATGGCGCATCTTTCGAAGTCCGTAACACCACGCCACTCGTATTTGGCAGTCCACCGAATCGGCTCAAGCACGAAAAGACTTAGCGTATACAGCATATCATCATTCGATATCTTTCCAGCCTTGATATACCGACCATGGAGGTAATTCATAAGCGCTATGCCACTAATGGCTCGTTCAGAATCGGGTTTGTTGAGCACCACCTCGGTGATGACAACACCAGTATCTGCTGCCCTTTTGGATGCTGTTTCCGGAGCGGACAGCTGTCCTGTTGCAACTAGCAATTTCGAGATGCTGGGAATGCCATATGTTTTGAAAAGGGCAAAGAAGACGGAAACTGAAAACACGGTCGGGAACTCTAGTTCGGCAAGAGCGAGCTGCATGGAATGCGCATCTTGGAGAGTCATACCACTCCACGAAGAGCGATCAGGGTACTGATTATTCTGTCAGAGTCCGGTGTTTATTAGTGTTGGCGATGCTTCTCTTACATTGAGGCGGCGAGAGACGCCATCGCGGCGCCTATAACGGAGTACGCGAACAAAAAGCCAATATGCGCCGAGAGCGGTACACATCCAGATTTTGGAACTGAAAAAAGGGAGAAGCATGGCTCCCGCGTAAGATGATATTTCAGACTTTGTCGCTCGGGTTGCGTTGGCTGCTGTTATTACAGCTTGATTCAGTGGAATGAAGATCTGGGTAAGCTGAGCATGGAACCGCGGATATCAATGAAGTTGAAGATTGGCGCACTAGATCGCGGTGTGAGGTTTTCTACACTTTCTGCCTGAACGGATCTGACATCAATTTAGGTCACAAAGTATGGGTGGTGTGAGGGCGCATAAAGGTGCAGATGGTTCTACAAGGCTCAGATAGGCTAACACCGTCTAGGTAAGGCGTTCCCTCCTGGCTGCCCCACTTGTTGGGGGTCGAGAAAGAGCCTTAAGCATCTCGTACTGTGCCACACAGCATAGGAAAACATAAGCATGCCATAATGATTCTTCTCACTGTCCATGATATCGTGGTGTTAGTATAGAATGCACTCAATTATCTTCGCAGTGCAATTTTGTCCTAGAATACCTCCGTAGGTAGGTATCGCAGGAAGTGCCAGCTCCTCGGAACTCTTCAAAGATCTATTACTTCATCTACACGCTTCGAAAAACTGGAAACACAGCTTTCCTCCGAAACTGTGCGATCGATATATGATACGTCCAACAAAGCTAATAATACCCAGGCATCACCAATGATCACTGTGCTCAATCCCATCACCCACACTTTTGGCCCCATCCCAACTCGCCAATACGGGTTATTGCAGCCATCGGCGCCTGTCGCTTAGAACATCTGGCTCATCTAGTTAGATGATTGGAAAGTTACAACACACATTTCGTTCTTCAGGTTACACGACATCGATTCGAGTTACGATTGTGTCTCAGCCTTGCGCCCCCGAGGGGCGCGTTCGACTTCCCATGATGTTTTGCCGTGTGTAATGCGCTGAGGCGCTGTTATCGCGTAAGCTGAGTTACACTCTTCAGCTTGAAGCCTTGAGTCCTCGACGCTACCAAACCGCCGTGGTGCTAACTCTGCTCTTATCCAGTTCTCTTTCAGTGTGTTGCGACTCAGGGAAAGCAAAATAACACCACTCAGTCCTCCGATGAGATTTTCATATTGGAGTCATGTCTAACAGCTCAATCATCGTTCCTATCTCCCGCCGGGGCTGGGTGGGCGGACCGGACGAAAGAGGTACGCTTGATATTGTTTGGACTTGCGTATCAACGCTGTTCATCTGCCTGTGGAGTATGCTACATCTCAACATCCCCTCTCAGAAGGATACTTTCTGGAACATCTTCTGGCGTAAGGCGCGTTGGCTCTTACTCGGCGTTCTAGCGCCTGAAGTGCCTATGCTCTTTGCAGCTGGTCAATGGGCCTCCGCGAAAAGGTCAGTCAAAGCTATGCGAGACATTGGCTTCGACGAAGAAGAATGGTCACTTGAGCATGCCTACTATGCAGACAGTGGTGGGTTCGAGTTGCGGACTGCTGATCATGAGGCAATCCCCATCACCGCCAAACAGGTCCACTACCTGATCGAACACAACATAATCACTCTACCAAAAGTCACTAAGAAGGAGATCTGGGACAAAAGCAATGCAGACAAAGTCGCCAAGTTCCTTGCCTGTTTCCAAACTGCATGGTTGACAACACAAACGATCGCATGTGCAATACAGCATCTGGCCATTACACCACTGGAGTTATCGAGCATCGCCTTGGCTTTGACGTCACTTACTACCTTGTGGTACTGGTTGCAGAAGCCACTAGATGTAGAGACACCTACAATCATTCACACAGAGAAAAGTACAAAGGATATCGTTAATACCTGTGGTGGTGACGAGTCCGATCAATACACGAACACTCCGCTTGATTTCATCGAACCACACACTTACATTGCCCGTAAATGGAACCCATTGCTTTTCAGATGGATACTCAATCGCAATCTTCAAACCAAACCCATTGAGCGCATTCCGAATGATCGAGACCCGCAGCTGTCCAACCTCTACCAGCATCTGTCGCTGGCCGTGGCCACCGCCTCTTTCGCCAGTATCCACCTTGCAGGTTGGAATTTCAGTTTTGAAACCAATTGGGAAGCATGGCTCTGGCGTGGCAACTGCCTGGTAATGTGGGGTCTCTTAGCTACCTATGGGACGACAGAAGTGGTGGCTTGCTGCAACGAGAAATTCCAGAAGCTAGGCATGGATACGTTGGGGGGTTACAAGATGCGATGGCCTGCATGTCTCTGGTTCATCATACCCGCATCACTGTATGCAATGGCTAGACTTGCGTTGTTGTTTGAAGTGCTGTATAGCATGCGCAGTCTCCCATCTGATGCTTTCGTTGAAGTGAAGTGGTCTTCTTTCATCCCTCATATATGAAATTGATCTTGGATATTGCGGTTGATCCATGACGTACTACGGGTTCTGATCGGTAACATCAAACTTCTAGAGAGAAGGGCAGGACAGTAGCGCTGCATGTTTGTACTTTGGACTATCTTGCCTGTCTGCGCTACCTCATATTACCTCCCTCCAGTTAAAACTAGGAAAGCGGCAAGAGTGCATCAACAGTGGGCTGCGGAGGTTGCACAATGGCGACACAGGTCAAAGTCTACCAACAGTATGCCGCCTGTGAAATGATCGGGACGAAGTGCATATCCTAAGGGTAAACAGTACTGATGAATCTACGCCCGATCTCACCGGTGTTGCTCAGCTCAGCGATTGCGTCTCCTCTATTGGATGCACCGTTCGCGGGGTGCAGTGAAGGACGAAGTGGCTGACCAACAGGATCACCGCACTCATAAGGCTGAGAATGCAATCGAATTGACAACTCATGAGTGCATATAAAACCCCGCGTCTTGCAATGATTGACAACGCATGTATTTTGAGCCTCATTCTTGAAGCGATGGTTGAGATGGATAAATGGGGGTGTCTTGCCTAACTTTCTCGCAAGTACCAACGACCGTCGCTTGGTGTTCTCGCAACATGTCTGTAAGCGATAACTCTACCTTAGACGTTTCGCATGATAATGATGGTATGGGCGGGTACTCGTACGGTACGGGAGACTTAGCCGTCAGTCCTGAAGAGATATCGTAAGTTGCTCACCACCAATAACTCTTAGGAAAGCGTTGACAGTTCCACAAAGCCCCTATGCAACCACACAAATGGTCTCGCTGGAAGTCGGGCCAGAAGCGACCCGGTTCCTGGTTCACGACAGCGTCTTAAGCCGCAGCGAGGTTCTTGCCGCAAAGTCTTATCCGGTGGCTTTCGTGAAGCAGTCCGTACTTCTACCAGAACTGGATCAGAACACGGCGCACACTTTGGTACACTACTTGTATACCGGCAAGTACCAGAGTCTTAGCACTGTGGCGTCATCCGACAAGGCCATACCTGAGGTTTACAAGCTGGGTGCTGGTGTATACTGCGCTGCCGCTCGCTATAAGCTACCAGGCCTTGCCGAGCTGGCCCAGAACAAGCTGAAGTCTCTCGATGAAGAAATGAGCATTTTCGATATACTTACCGTAGCAAGAGATCATGCATTCCCTTTACTACCAGAAGACGATGTATGGTATCCAAGCTACGTTGAAGATTCGCTTAACAACGCCATGGCGGACGACCCGGAGCCTTTCCGAAAGCCGGATTTCATTACGACGGTAGAGGGTAACAGCAAGCTCCTGCAGCTCGTCTGGAAGACAGTGATGAGCAACTACGCCCGTGCACCGGCAACGCCGTTGGTCGACAATGATGAAGCCACTACTCCAACAGCTGAACTCGTGCCGGAGTTACAGGAATCGATTGGTGGTGAAGATGCTGTTTCTGCAGTTGAGCCAGTGAAGGCTGACGAAGCACATGAATCTATCGTGGAACCTGTGCCAGCGCCTGCTTTGAGAGAGGAAGCTGCGGAGGCGCCGGCTGTAGACGACACGATCGTTTCGAAGCCCACCAAGGAAGATGCTCCAGAGGTAGAAGTCGCTCAACTCAAAATGGAAAAGCCAGGAACGCTTGAGCCTTTCACGGACGAGTT
Source organism: Alternaria atra (assembly GCF_907166805.1). Taxonomy (NCBI): domain Eukaryota; kingdom Fungi; phylum Ascomycota; class Dothideomycetes; order Pleosporales; family Pleosporaceae; genus Alternaria; species Alternaria atra. The sequence goes on from NW_025091334.1 coordinate 565,705, forward strand.
GGACTTCAAGTCGTCAAAAACGTACCAGCAGATGGGCAACAAGAAGCCAGAACAAGTCAAGACTAGCAGTATCTCTTCAGCCGAAACCAAAGCACCTACTCACGTACGTTCGGACTCAGTGATACAGGCCGAGCAGCCGTTGGTAACTCCTGTTGACGGAGAGAGGAAGACCGATGGTGCTGCTCTATTGGCAGATGAATCCGAGCGAGTAGTATTGGCCGAGCAGGGAGATTCGAATGACTTGAAAGACCTTGTCACACAAAGCAAAAAGAAGAAGAACACCAAGAAGAGCAAGAAGTCGAAGCCGGTCGCTGTGGAGTAAGCTCATAACATGCGGAGGTTTGTTGGGGCAAAGCATGTACAACTTAGGTTTAATAAGCTTGTTAAACTGTCTCAAAAGTGCCAAGATATTCTGAGATTACTGTGACTGAGATCGGCTTAAGTCATATAGCCATACTGTTTGACACTGTTGATAACGGAGCTGTGAGAAAATGAGATGAGTGCCCAGGTGGCGCAGAGGCGCCTTCATTTAGATGGGAAAGGCTGAGCTTGGATGGGCCTGGTGTGGTGCCTTATTTGCATGATTTTGATTGTTGTGTTCAGGCTGCCTTTGACAATATATGTCCGTCCAAGGCGATTGAGCGAGGTGGTGTAGAGGTAGTGCAATCGTTGAGGCATATCGGTGGTTTAGCGGCAACGCACGGCCATGCGCTAACATATCTCCACCCTTCTTCCCGCCTCCTTCCAAGCTTCCTTTCTCCATCGCTCAGGCAGTAACAAACCATGTCATCGACCATCGCATACCACTACTTCCAACTACTTCGCCAAGCGTATCTCATCCGTATTTTTCTCGGCTAAGCAACCTTGCCTACGTACTGCAATGCCTACTAGCATGGTCCGACAAATCGCACGAGAGGGCTTCAGCCTTCTAAGGTTGCTCCCATGACGCAATACGTGACAGTAAGGTGAGTGTATTGCGGACACAGGAGGTAAGATTGCAACCCATAACTTCGTGCATGCAGACATTCTACTTGAACCGTATTTTCTCTACTGCAGTGCACTGGTTTGAAAGAACTATTTGAAAGAAGAGGCTGCGTGTTTCTGTTCTGGCGCTTTATGGCTGAATGCAGCCCGAGCCTACTCTCGGCGATCTTGTAGAGAATATTATGGTATCCAGCCTTACGTCAAACGCATTGGCATTTTCGGAGCCCTTTCCATGCAGACAAAATGCCGTACTGTCTGTCTATCACTGCTCTCTTAACCCTTCCGGACCATCACCGCCGCTCGTCATTTACTCGACTCGAGGATCGCGATAGCCTGGGTCCGCGCCTCATCCGAAGCATAGATGTGTATGCATCTTGCTGATACCGTCGAACGTTTGCGATATCAACCCAACCGGACATGGTCGGTCTGACATGGATCGTTGCAAGCTCTTCATCTGCATGGCATTAGTTGTTGCATTGAGCAGGTAGCTGCTGTGCCACTTACCATTTATGAGTATTCTTCGCCATCTTGACGCTGTCCAACGATTTTGATCCTTAAGGCAGTGCTTGCACGCCAGACCTATGCCGGATAGCAAGACCATGATGAAGATGGAGACTAGGGCGAATATGGCTTCTCTAGACCATGGCTGACTATCTTTAGCAGTCGTAGTAAAGTGAGTCACTGGAAGCGATCAGTATGCCGGCAACTATACATGTTGTTCTCTTTTCACAAATGCATAGAAGAACACGCATGATGCCACAAGTCAAAGCTCAATGAATACACTGAAATCATGCGTACAATTTGCCTCCATGTTTTGGGGAAACTAGCGATGATACTCGAGAATACCGGTGATGAGGATGAGGGCGCTAATATGGCGGCGACGGTTTTGAATTTGGAACGGTATAAATCGATAATGTAAAGCACCAGGAAGTACTGCGTCGAAGTTAAATCTACTATGGAGTAGCAAGAGTGTAGAAATAGAATTACGGAAAGCTGCGAGCTATAAGTGCCAATGATAGGGTAGGTGGCCAGTTGGGAGGTACTTTTCTAAGTGGCCGATCGACCTGAGCTAATTGGGCTATGGGGCGGTGTTGATATGAATAAGAAAAAAAAATTGCTAAGCTCTCATGGTCCTGATCTGCTTGAAATCCTGAAAGACTAAACTTGTTCAAGGGTTATTGAATAGAGGGAATTAACGTGCGACTGTAAGACTAATAGCAGACATCCCTTGAGGCCCTGGCTGGCGCCGCCTCATCGCCCGCGGTAGGGATCCGGGGGCCTGGGATCAGGATGTACCCTTTGCGTTTCTGACTTGACACCACTACTTTCCTGGCTAACGCACCTTATCGTCCGCGGTAAGGATCCTGACCATAGTGCAGCTTCTGATTCGCTCTCCTCCTGTGGCTTTACGCTTGCGGCGCGCCACTTCAGGTCTTCTCCCCACGAAGCCTATTGGCCATATGTAGAGGCACAAGTATGTCTGCCGGAGATTTCGGCGAGATGAAAGCCAAAAGAGAAGTCGCACCATACCCGGAGTGCTAACAGAGCCTACCCAGAGGCACAGGCGTCGATGGGGAGTGTTTCCCAATCACCACAGCTGACAGATTTCGTCCCTGCCAATGGAAGATTGCGCTTACGTGTTAGCGCGATGACCTGAGTCCCCAGTCATCACGAGTTGTAGCTTCCTCGCCCTGCTCCGGCTATCTGACGCCAGAAACTTCACTACCGAAACTTTGTATTGAGAATAGTATACTAGCAAGTGTGGACTATCATCGAAAAAGATTCAAAGTCTGGTATAGTCCTCTACCAGTAACCGAAGCTTTATGGCTGACTTCATTGAAGGGTGGTACTCACTTGTCACTGCCATGAGAGCGGCGGGACGTAGGATTGTAGGTTTGTGAGAGATTTCTGGATGAACACAGTAATATGAGAAGGCAGGGGACGATCGTTGAAGCTACGAGAAATAGGTTGGGTGAAGCAAGAAGTTAGAAGAAAGGACAAAGTATTTTGTATACTCATTTCATTCCCTATCCAAAACCTACTCATTCTCAAAGAATCTCATACCGATCCTACCTTCAGCGACCCGGCACTTACAGTAGACATATATGCACCAGGCGCTCAAGGTGATGGAAAGAAGGTATATACATGAGCAATCCAGCCCATCCGAAACCCTCCCAGCGGACAGGTAACAGCAAAACTATAAAATATCCTCAAGACATTATCGACTAAAGTATCTCGCCTCGCCTGCTCCGAGACCGTCCACATAAGTGTGGCGGGGTGGGTTAATGCGAGGCTTCGGGGTATAAGTATCGAGAAGCAAAGAGGTCAAGTAGCGTCTGACTCCCACTGCGAAGCGTGTCATTCTACAATGTACGTACTCGAAGAAATAGGCGCGATGGGAGTAGCCGCTACTGGGAATCGAAGCTAAGCGAAGGGAACGCGGTAACAGATTCGCAAGGAAACGGATACCTTCAGATGGAAGAAAACAAAAGGAAATAGATAAAGATAAGAAACCGCTCAAAACATTCCTCATAAAAGCACCAGTCTTAGATCAATTCAAGCTTACATGGCCATACCAGGGACCGGCTTCCGACTCGGCATGGGAAGAGGACCGTTAGGGTTCATGGGGCTTGGACCGGGAGCTGGGCCTCGTCGTGGGTTACCAGCCTGACTCGCGGAGTTGGATCGGGGACGACCGCCCATTTGAGGTGGAGGGGCCATCTGTGGTCCGCCGCCGTATGGGCCGGGAGACATGGAGCGTGGTGGACCAGCGTAGGGCGCATTGCTGTTAGAGCGGCCACGAGGAGCACCTTGCTGAGGAGCGTTGCTGTTTGATCGCATGCGAGGGCCTTGCATCTGCTGAGGCGACATCTGGCGAGGAGACATTTGGCGAGGACCGGGGCTACCTTGAGGCATGCCAGGGGAGTTCATGCCACTGGCCGGTGAGAGAGGACGGGGCTGAGGACCACCAGGACCCATCTGGGGACGGATAGGAGGCCCACGCATGTTACCTGGTGGTGGAGGGCCCTGACGTGGCGGGCCGTTACGAGGCTTGACCGGGTGTTTGGAGAGACACGTGCGAGGAACGACACCTTGTTGCGAACGGTCCATGCGGATGCAGAGAGCCTGGAAATAGTTAGTCACTGTTGTTCAGTCAAAAGAGAAAGTCGAACTTACCCAACCGTCATCGTACTCGTGAAGCATGCGAACAAGTTGACCAGCGCGGAGATCGAGTTCATCTTGCATAGAAGGCTTGAAGTCAAGTTGAACACGATGTACATTGTTAGGACCTGGACCGGCGGCAGGGCTTTGGGGACGAGCACCAGCCATTGCGCCAGCGACAGGAGGAGGACCGGTGGGAGCAGGGCCAGGAGAAGCGGGGATATCTTCAGTCCATGCCGGGCTTGGGGGAACACTTGCGTTGTTGGCGGCGACTGGTGGTGGAGGGGGAAGCTCGGAGGTTGGGGGAGGGATCGAAGACGCAACTCCTGCCAGTGCAACAGCATTTACATCAGCTGCAGCAATAGCCGGAGCTGGGTTGGCGAAGTCAGCACTGGGCTGGGAAGAGTGCATTGCGGAGGCCATTGGAGAAGCGTTGGGAGGTGAGTCGGGAATTGAAGCTTGCTTAGTGTCGACCGCGGCCTTGTTTCCGAAGGGGTTCGCTGAAGGAGGACCAGATTGCGTCTCGGGATCCTTGAATGGGTCAGCGGCTGGGGCGTTTGCAGCACCACGTCGCTCCCAGGCGCTTGTCGGACGCTCGGCGGAGACAGAAGGTGAGAGGTTGCGGTTCTGTGATTGAGCAGCAGCACCACCGGCAGCAGCAGCAACGTTGAGCAAGTTTCCTCCGCTCTTTCGCTGCTCGTTGAAAGCTGGATCGAATTGGGTGACTGGTCGCAGGCTGAGACGGGGGGCAGTTGAAGCGGTGCGAGCAGAACGGATGCTAGCAGCTGGAGCAGCACCAGCCATTACTTGAGGAGGCGGTGGGTGAGGTGCATTGTACATTTCAGTCTTCTCATTCTCCTGGGCAGCGGCTGCAGCCATTTGCTTCTTCTTGCGACGGTACAAAAGCAAGATGCCAGTAAGTATGGCACATGCGACCAGGAGTATACCAAGGGCAAGACCTGCCTTTGCACCGGTGGACATGCCATCCTCAGAGTCTGCTGCAGCGGCCGAGGAGGAAGAAGCGGTAGCTGAAATAGTGGCGGCTGTCGCAGACGCAAGACCAGCGATTGATGAAGCGGGGCTGGGCGTGGGAGACTTGGTCGCTACCATGAGGGTCGAGGCAACCTTGAGCGGGCTCTTGGTCGTCCCGGTCTCCTCCACAATGAGGTCGTCGTCTGAATCCTGTGTCGAAGACGGCTTCCTCGCGGTTGTGGTGGGCTTTGTGGGCTTGGCGGTCTCCTCCGGCTCGTCTTCTTCCTCGGTAGTGGTGGTTTCGCGGGCGCGTGTCGCAGGCGCAGGCAATGCGATTCCGGGTTTCTCGGTCGGCTCTGGTGATTCCTCTCCTTCGGTCACTGCGATAACCTGCGTAACAATCGCGACCACATCATCATCGTCGTCGTCGCGACCGCGTTGCCGTCGTACAAGATGCGCTCCTGCGTGTTGATGCGCCATACCGTGCATTGTGGCGTATCAAAAAGGTCCAGTTGATGTGATTATGTGTTATGTCGTTTTGTTTGTATGGCTCTCAGGTGATAGATCCCCCGTGAAATTAACTGTGACCAGCTCTTGCGTTCGTTCGAGGTTCCGTGTAGTGCGTGATTACGTATTACGCGCAAGAATGTCTCGAATGAAGTCGGCCGGATGTAAAGACTGTGGTGCTCGAAGAGGGCACAGGGTTGGATGTCGTATTGGGTGAACTAGGCACTAGACAGAAAGGAGTGTGTAACTATGTGTATGTTTGTAAAGAGTGAAATGCGGCAGGCAGCGCTTGATGAAAGAAGGACAAGACGACAACCTGGCCGCAGGAGTACGTGATGTCGTGAGAGGAATTAGAGAGGCGGCGTGGAGGTGAAGGAGCGTCGGTGAAGGACGCAGCTGAAAGACAGGGAAACAAACGGCAGAGCGACCACACTCGAAACGCCCGCGTGCCTGGCAAGGCCGAACCATGAGAGCTGATCCGTGCAGCCGTACATCTTGCCGTGTTGCGCATTAGCCTGAGCTTAGGGCCAGGCACGTGTGAATCGTGATTGGACTTCTCATCTAATTTCCTGGGGGCGTTTAGCGCTCGAGCTATTTTCTGCCTCAGCCTCGCGTTGGTGTGCGAATGGCGGTGCAGACCCCCTTATGGAGGGTGATTATCGGCGCGTTTGAGATAGCGACATGGCTTGAGCCGTCTTCAAGTTATCCTTCATGTCATCATCGTTCATTGTGCAGTAGTCGATGCGCCTTGTTCATATGTACTCTGGCGGCGTAACATTGTCTCAACTAACATGGCTCACTGATCTGCCCCGTTAGGCTGTTCACGTCGACATAGTAGTGATATGGCGACCCAAGGACTATCCTGCGCATCCGGTAATTACATGCAGATGGCAGATGCAAGCCTGGGTGCCTCGTGCATAGTGGTTGCTTTCTTGGGCCGGTACCCATCGAGTCGCAATTTCGCTCGTCATCAAAGCTGCATGATGACACGGCAGAGCGCGGGCGATGACAGCATGAGTGCCGTACGCGGTTGTATGTTTGCGACGATAGCTTCTAGCCGTCGCGTGCTCACGCTTTGTGAAGGCAGCCTGCGAAATGCGAGGGCGAAGGCGGACAGGACGAAAAGTAATTAGCAGCGGAGATTTCCAATAGTGACATTGGCAAGAAGCAAGGACAGACTTGTATTGCGCATCGTTGGTTTCCGAGATCACGGCGAGCCGAATTTTGTTCTATATCTGAATTTCGCGATCATGTTCAGATGTTGCTATGGACGTGGAGAGTACAGGTGTGGGTACTTCCTTACATAAATCCAAACCTTGACACTCCACGATTACCATAGTACACAAGGACCATTCGCCCACATTGTGTTCGTCATATTTTTATTAGAGATATTTATTGTTAAAAATGATTAGTCATCATCAATACAACATCAGCCTTCCTAGCTCAGTGGTAGAGCGCGTCACTAGTAATGACGAGGTCGTCAGTTCAATTCTGGCGGAAGGCATTGCTTTTTGGTGGCTGGACTCTAGTGGCGCACCAACAACAACCATTCAATTCATGCTTATGCAACGTAAATATCTATTCTTTTTGCTTCACCAGTAGTAATGCGACTCACTATTTCGTTGACATATTGGTTTTCCTAGTGTGCCCATTAAAGCAATCTCCCATCATCTATGTTGCCAGAAAAGTTTAGACTTGCATTTAATGATCATGATAAAGGACAACGCACAAGATCATCCAACAAATTACCTCCCTTCAATGCGACCATTTCCAGCCCAGCTTCCTTACACGGTTCCAGTATCTACATCTATAGGGGCTGCGTTCTGCCGGGAGCTACGGCGATGCGATGTGCGAAAGTATATATATACCGGACGTAACGCACGAATGGGTCGCGATTCTAACGAGCGTGGAACCCAGTCTATGTTGAATGATCCATGTATACGTGTGGAATCTGGAAAAGATCGGAGGCAATCGTTGCAGCCCAAGCGTGCTATGGGAACAGTGAGATTGCTTTCAGCATGGCTGCTGAGGATACGTTCGTGAGTACTGGACATGTGATTCGGAGATCGAAAAAGTGTGATGGCATGCTGAAATACCGTCTCGAAGAGGGTTGGGACAGTTGAAAACTGTGATGCGAAAACATAGTCGGCACGTATATCACATTTGAATATTCTGTGTAGATGCACGTTATAGTGAATTTTGGTGGGGGAGTTTTGCATGTGAAGCTTGCATGCAGCTATGGGGAAAGAGCTTGACAGCCTCCCAGGAGCTGGAGCTTGGGCGCATAATAAGTGGGGCAGGCTAGGTCGTTGCGCTACCGGCGCCCAGTCACCGATCCATAGCTTCTTTGCATCCCGTCTTTCGGATTTCCTCATCATGCAATCCAAGTCGATAGCAATCTTCTGAAGCAGTGGAGAATTCTCACCGCGATTGCTGCTTCCACGTCTGACCATTGTGGATCCGGACTCTACTGCAACATCGCACATCCGGTTCAATCTGCCACTCGAGCTTTCACCCAGGATCAAGGATCTTCAATCGATCAGAGCTCCCTTTGATGGCCAGCGCTGCTCCCATTCAGAATAGGCCATATCGCTCGCACAAAGTACCGGCCTGTACAAGATGTCGCTCGCGCAAGATCCGATGTCACATCGACATTCCTGGAGAACCATGTCTATCATGCCGGGAAAGACGGCTCAAGTGCCAATATGTCGAGAATTCAACGACCAGTTCTCCTACAGATGAGGGTTCTGACCGACGGCCCTCCAAGCGGCGACGGCACAGCGAGCCTGAGGACGGCCCTTCTCGACCTCGCTCAGCGCCCATCTTACACAAAACCAATAACAACCCGTCCGCGTCTATTATGCTTGCACCACATTTTGCTGAAGATATAGACATCTTCAATCGACATATTTCGCAGCATCGCAAAGCGGAGGGCGAAGTGGAATCTTCCAACTACCAGACACTTCTACACGATGCGAAAGACCCGGTGGTGTATCTGACTGTCCCAAGGTTTCGCACTGGCCTACCGCCCAACAGTGGATGTGGAAGAGAGCAACTTGAGATCGTTGAACAGATCATGGGGCCTTTCAAGAGAGAAGTGGTGGAGCTCTATTTCAATCACATTCATTATCATTTCCCCATCCTAGATGAAGAGATGTGTGAGACGCTGCGAACTGGTCAATACGGCAAAGTACCAAACAACTTAATGTGTGTGATCTACGCATTGGCGTCACCACATTGGACAAAATCGGATACCCTGAAGATGCACCCCAAACCAAACTCATACTACGTCTGGAATAAGGGCATCTCAGCAACGCTAGAAGACTTTCTCAGCCCCGGAATGTCTACTATACAAGCTGCTGTGCTCGATCAGGTTGGACGGCCTTCGGTTTCTATTATCGGCAATATCACTCTATGTGGCCGGACAGTTTCATTGGCCCAGACATTCGGGCTACACAGGGATCCATCAAAGTGGAATATCACGGAGAACGAAAAGTCGGTTCGAATGCGACTCTGGTGGTGTGTTCTCATTACCGATCAGTGGTCTAGTGTTGCATATGGCGCACCGCCTTATGTGTCAAAAGGCTACTACGACGTCCCGCGCCCAACTGTGACGTCGCTTATTGGTAACAAGGCGAGCTCGCAGCAGAAGCAAACTACTACCTGCTTTATACATTTATGCTCTTTGACGGAGTTGCTTGCGGAAATCTTGCCTTTCGTCTACCAGATCAACCCAGATCGGATACAGCTTGCCCGGGAGATTGATCGTTTCAAGCACGAACTGAACGACTTGGAAGCACAGCTTCCTGAATGGCTCCCTCTTCCGAACCGTCCAGGCACGCCCATGCTGTGGCTCTCATTCCTCTCAATCAGGCTTGTACTTGCCCGCGTCATCTTCCGCGCAGCAGTTCTCGATGGAGATGGTAGTATAGGGCGGAACCGGATGGATCAACTGCGCATCGCATCGTCGGCAGTCCTCGACTTCATATTGACAATGGGTGAGACCCAATTCCTGGACTTCTGGCTACCCTATGCGACTCATCTCTTGGTACACGCCATCACTGTGTCGCTTCGATGCACTGTGGAAACTCAAGACCCTGAGATACGGAACACATCTGTCGCACGCCTTGAACGTGTCATTGCGCACATTCAGCATGCACGAGACAACTATGATTGGGATCTCGCAAACTATGTGCTGGAACGGTGCGCTGATCCTGTGTCGAAGATCGCATCGCTAAACGCACGAGAGGTGCCACAGCCGTCGGAAACAGAGCTCACTAGCATTGTTGCTAATGGGAATGGGAGCGATGTGCCGGTGATGCCCAACTTTGACGACGCGAGCTTCTTGTTATCTGACATATTGGACCCGAATGCTTTCGATTTCTCCTGGGATGCATTATGGGATACACCGTCTGGAATGACGAACTTCTCGATCTGAGGCATCTGTTTATACACTGCCGTCTATGATATGTACGATTAAGTTGTCACGATCTGGGCACAAACATCTCATTCTTAGTGTGTGTATGAGAAAAACAGCCTGCCTTCTGCCGCCCATTCATCAGACAGCCTCATGTGAGAGTGATGACACTGTGACTTGCCCCGCACAAGCCTCATGATCTTATCGCCATCTCTCAGTAAGGAAACCCCTACCCCGCTACACCTGTAGATGAGTTGTTTCATCGTACACATGTCTCGGTTACAATCGTAAACAAGAGCTTTTTCGGCAATGCTCTTGGGAGCGAATGCTTGTGCTGCTACCAGTGATGTCGCTACGGAGAGAATGGTCCAACTCTTCCTAGAGCGCATGCCATACTTGCACTCGTATATTGGTACTTTTCAGTGCTTCCACTGAAGAAGATACGGAGTAGACGCTGGGAAATATGGGGGATCTTTTTCGAGAGGATTGTGCGCATGTTGGACTCTTCGGAACTGTTAAGAGAAACTGGACTTATCATCACCCGAATAAGATAGAGTGGGATAAAAGATCCACCGCGTTGCGGTACCAACGCATTTAGGAATATGACAGAATTGTCCTTCGGGGCATTTTCTCAATCACCCGAAGCGCTCGGTACTCTTTTCGATCCGAAACTCTAGAAATTGGTTCACAGAGAAGATGTTCCCGGTCATTCAGGGACCCTATTATTCGTCAATCAGCAGTGAATTGATCTTGATGTACTGCGGCGTCGAATTGCGTATTGTGATATGCATCACGGTCTCATGTGCAGGAGGCGACTACTTCCCAGGAAAGAAGATATCATCGAACCGAAATTTCTCGCAGACACTAAGGGTTCTGCGAACATTTAGGGATACGTTTGCAATTATGAAGCTTCTTGGCTATCGCTATCTACGGGTGGATTCGCTGTGTATCGTGGGTACACGGTTGTGCAAAGTATCTACCCCATTATCCTCCAACAGGAGATGAATCAGCCCAGGCTGGTATACATGTTGACTCCTAGTGCGTGATACTTCAGCCTTGCTTCCGGCTGGATGAAAACGCATTTGAGATGATGAGGAAGATTCCAATGAGCTTGATCTTACAGGATAGGTCAAGCCAGACTTTTTATTGAAACAGCAATGTCACTTGAAGTTCAGCAAGGAGTCTCACAGCCGTTACTGGTATCCTTTCCCCGTCTCAAAGTTCAATGATGACGACTGAAAGACATTATCATTACAAACAGCATATCTTTCCACTAGAATTGGGCGCGCGTATCTGTCCGGCCACATCATAACGGGTACGCGTATATAGGGCAGATGCGACGGACGCGATTGCTACATATGACTCACACGACCAAATGGCCAACATGTCGGCTATATAATGCTTCGTGACAAGAAAGAGATGGGAGTACCTGGATTCTCCGAAATTTTATGCTCGGTGGAGCTTGTGGCGACCTGCCAAGGATACAGGGCAGATATATTCGTTGTTAGAGAGGATTAGAACGAGTCTTTGGCTCCGCCTCAATTAGCAGGCTCGGTGCTCTTCAATGCCTATCGAGCATGCTACTTCGTGCTGTGGATCGGATGGATCGATGGTATTGCTTACCCGAAGGCAAGCGGGGCGGTCGCTGCAGACGTGTGGGAACAAGATCAAGAGAAGGAGCCAGTGGATCTTATCCTGGGATAAAGGACACGTCTCGTCGCATATTGCCCGGCCAGGCGTCTTCTATCACTCATTTCACTTCATTGAACCTGTACACCTTACTTAGTCGCGCAATTTAGCCTTCTCTTTCTACAGCCTGCATGCAATACGAGCCGATCGCTCACACATCAGAGACCACAAATTCATAACTGATACACCACGAAACAGTGCAGGTGAGCAACTAACAATTCGGCTTCCGTGTATGGTAAAGTTCAACACATTCACCTCGGTCTCTTTGAGCATAGTCTCACGGTTTGGTAAACCACCATCAACCTCCATCCCTTCAGTCGCAAGTATATTCAGGCTCTGCCTACTAGCCTAGGCATATTAGAATCTTCATTGAACTCATGTTAGCCATGCGCCATACAACCGTGCCACGCATATTCATCTCCCTAACCGTGCATCGTCTGCCCACCTGGTCCCCTCTCCCAAAACTCCAACGTCAGCGCACTAAGGAAACAAGGTATCTCCTTCCTTCCCTCAACCCAGTACACAATCTGATCGCGTATCTCGCCCGCAAAAACACTCTGCTCTCCACCCGAGACCTTCATTGTCCCATTCTCGCCATCAAACACTATGCTATTCTCCCCTTCCTCATCCGCAGGTTTGAACATACTGGTAACCTTGACCCGCCCGTTGGGCATAAAATCCAGCTTCCAGCCCAAGATCGAGGCAACAGCTTCTCTAAACTCGAGAGATTTCGCCGTCCAGATCTGTTTTAGACGCACGATTTTCTTGGACGAGGAGGCGAGTTGGGCTTTCAGTTCTTCGAGCTCGTCTCTAGCGGCATCAAGCGTGGCGAGTGGGACGTTGGAAGGCGGTGTTCTTTGGTTTTCGAGCTGGTCGATGAGCTGGACGTTGGCTTCGCGGAGAGTGCGCACTGTACTCAATTTGAGGGCTTCGGCGTCGGCGGTAGGATTAGATTTTAGCTCTAGGACGCGCGTGCGTGAAGATTCCTTTAGCTTCTTAAGCTGCGAGTGCTGCGCTTTGTATTCGGATTCGACGAGCTTCATCTTCTTTTGCAGAGTGTTAAGGTCGTCTTGTAATTGGCGGTTCTTTCGGCGTAGCTCGCCTACGCGTTCGTCGTCTTCGTTAGTGTCAAGAGCGCGCTTTTGGCCTGTCGTGGCGGGAGCAGGTTTCTCTAGGCTATTAAATTCTTTCTGTAGAGTATCAATCTCCTTGCGATATTGATCGACAAGATCTTCAAGCTCCTTTATCCGCTCGGATTTTGCGGCATCGAATGTGTCAGGCTGCATCTCACGCTCTTCGTCGTCGAAAGCTTTGACTTGAGCGCGTAGGAAGTCGACTTCCTTGGTTGCTAAAGCTTTCTGTCGTTCAAGCCGGGCCCGTACTTTTGCGTCAGCGTTATTTGTCGCGGCCGTGTTTCCGGCTGTCTTGAGTTGCTGGATCTCGGCTTGTAATTTGGCCTTCTCCTCTTCGAGTGCTTGTATATTGGCCTCCTTAACAATGAGCTCAGGTTTGATCTCGCCTAGTCTATTGAGAAGATCGGTCCTTTCTATGCGCTCTTGAATGAAGGCTCGCGCAAGGTCTTGGGGTGTTTCGAAGAGTACCTCGCCATGTATCTCTGCCTCCGCCTCAAGGTATGACGTCCACGAGTCGCGCTCTTCTTCCAGGAACTGTTTCCTGAGCTCTGCCTCGCCCAATTGCCGTTCTAGATCTTCCATCATGCGCAGCTTCGTCTGTAGTGACCTCTTCTCCTCCTCGACTACCTCGATAGCCTTGTGTTGTTTCCGATACTGCTTAAGCTCAGTATTCTGCTCTCTAGTCAGGGTCTCCAGCTTTTTGATGTGTGCAACTTGGTCAGAAAGCTCCCTCTTGATAACTGCCAGTGTTTCCGCGTCGCCCGTGATTGCCTTCAGGCGCAACACCTCGGCCTCCATTTGACCGACTTCCTCCTCTTTCTGCGCGAGCTTCCTCTGCGACGTTTGCAGAGCATCAACTTTAGCTTGTAGATCTGCATGCATCTCTTCTACACTGTCCTTGAGTGCCTTGTGTTCCGTTTGTAGCGTGTTGTACCTGTGCTCATTCTGCCGTTGTGATGTCGCCAACTCCTCCTTAACCTCGTCGTATTCCTCTTGTAGCGACTGTGCCTTCTCTTGACTCTCGCGCAACCGCCTTTCCAGTGCTTGCCGCTCGTTGGCAGCCCTTGTCTGCGCCTCAGTCATTTCTTTGGTCAGCGCATCATATTTCTTAGTGGTGAGAGTATTCGATGCCTCGACTTGCTGCGCTTTTCGGAAATCGGCATCGGCGCGGTTTTGGGCGTCTCGAAGTTCTTGCGCATGCTCCAACTTCATCATCTCTTTCTCTTGTTTCGCCGTCTCGAGCTCATATCGCACGGTGTTGAGTTGCGCGCGTAGGTCTTCGTTGATGGGGTCGGAAGGCACAACCGTATGCGGCGCATTCTGTGAGGCTCGCAATGTGGTTCGGAAGGTTTCGCGCAGAGGTTCTCGTTTGGCAGTCGCAGGCGCCGGCGTTGGCTCCTCCTCCTCGCCAGTGAGGAAGTTGAAGGACGGCTGTGTGGTGTTGCGCACCGTCATGGTAATAGTGACTCCTGTTGGTTTGTTTGTTGTGTCAAAGTTGGGTAAAGAACGTATATCGTCGGAAATCGAATGCGAATGCGACGACTATGCCATTGTGTATGCCGGGTGAGGTTCTTTCCTCACAGTGACGGCGTGGAGTTTGAGCGAGTGGTTGATAGATAATCGTCCTTGTTGTCGCAAAGCATCGTGTCTGGGGTTCAACGCGCCGCTCGGGCAAAGCCGCTTCGGGCCTAGTGTGTAAGGCAGCTCATCTCGAATCTGGCGTTCTCACGTGATTGTACGTGAGACGCGCGGATCAAATGTTTCGCCAGTTCCGACGCGGGCGCGCTTTGACGCGTTCGGCCATGCTCTCTCACTGCCCAAGCATCTATCCAAGAATCATCATCACCTCACAACCATAATCAGCGTGTGACCACCATGCGCCTAGAGCCCAAGAATCGCCTGAGTTATATTGATTAGCGACTGCAACCATGTTCAACTTTACTCCTCTTCTGGGCGCGCAGAGCTCGTCGCCAGCGTCGCAGTCATTGCTAGAGTTCGATGGAGGCATACAGATCTTGATCGATGTTGGTTGGGACGAGGATTTCAGCGTAGAGAAGCTTAAAGAAATTGAGAGGTAGGTCCTCGATCTGGTTGCGAATGCAGTGTGGATGACAGTTGAATTGCGGACTGTTCATACATAGCACATGCGCCTAAGAAGCACTGGCAGCGGGTAGCAAAGTCGCTATATAGCAATACACTATACATACACGACGACTAATCTAGACACTCCAGACATGTCCCCACCCTGTCCTTCATCCTACTTACTCACGCGACCACTGCGCATCTCGGAGCCTACGTACACTGTTGCAAGAACTTCCCTTTGTTCACACGAATACCCGTCTACGCGACAAACCCCGTTATATCTCTCGGCCGAACGCTACTACAAGACTTGTACGAATCCACGCCGCTTGCATCATCGATAATCCCCGCCGAAGCCCTCAGCGAGTCCGCATACTCCTTCTCTTCGGCACTGAAGGGCGGGAAGAATCCTAACATTCTTCTTCAAGCGCCTACGTCGCAAGAAATTGCCGATTACTTCGCCCGCATCAACCCCCTTCGATACTCGCAACCACATCAGCCTATTCCTTCACCTCATTCGCCTCCACTCAACGGTCTAACAATCACCGCATACAGTGCTGGGCACACTTTAGGAGGTTCAATATGGCACATACAGCATGGTATGGAGTCGGTCGTCTATGCCGTCGACTGGAACCAGGCTAGGGAGCATGTCCTCTCTGGAGCTGCTTGGCTTGGAGGACCCGGCACTGGTGGCTCTGAAGTCTTGGAACAATTGCGTCGTCCAACTGCCTTGATCTGCAGTAGCAAGAACACCGGTATGGTTAAGGTGGCCAGATCGCCCAACAAGCGAGACGAAGCCCTCCTTGAGATGATCCAGGATACAGTAGCCAAGGGTGGAACCGTACTGATCCCATCTGACTCAAGTGCACGTATACTTGAACTGGCATATCTCCTTGAAGAGACATGGGAGCGGGAGGCAACAAACACGGAGGGTGTCGGTGCACTACGAAGCGCAAAAGTCTACCTAGCGAGTAGGACGGGTGGTGCAACAATGCGCTACGTGCGGAGTATGTTGGAGTGGATGGAGGAGGGCATTGTGAAGGAATTTGAAGCCAGCGCTGCCGATCAAGATCGAAGGAATAAGAACGGAAAAGAAGAAGATCGAGCGAGAGTCCCGTTCGACTTCAAGCACATAACGTTGGTCGAGCGTAAGACACGTGTAGCTCGCATGCTGGGCACTACTGGACCGCGAGTGATTTTGGCAAGCGATGCTACGCTCGAGTGGGGATTCTCAAAAGATGCTATACGGAGCCTGGCCGCTGATGAGAAGAACTTGGTCATACTTACGGAAAGAGCTGGTCAACTGGGCGCTCAGAAGAAGGGCCTCGGTAGATATCTCTGGGAGCTGTGGAACCAGCGCAACGCATCACCGGGACAAGATGCTCCCTCTATCACTGTAATAGATGCCGCAGGCGATCAGGCGCCGCTCAACACTGTACGGGCAGTCGCACTCGAAGGTGACGAAGTTCCGCTTTATCAGCAGTTCCTTGCCGGCCAGAGACAACGGCAAACCACCATGGGCGGCGACAATGCAGCCATGCTCGAGACATCCGCTGATGTTGTTGACGATCGATCATCAACGGAGTCGGAGAGCTCGGAAGGCTCTGGTGACGGATATCGAGGAAAAGCCCTCAATGCAACCGTTGCTCTCCAACATGCGCGAAACAAACTTGGTATGACAGACGCGGAATTGGGCGTCAATGTCCTTGTACGCCGCAAGAACGTTCACGACTACGAAGTGCAAGGAAAGAAAGGAAAGGAGAAGATGTTTCCGTTCCAGGCCAAGAAGCGTCGTGCGGATGACTTTGGTGATCTCATTCGCCCTGAAGACTTTGCGCGTGCTGAAGAGGAAGACAACACTGCCGGAGAAGCTCTTCGTGGCGAGGGAGCAAAGAAGGAGAATGCTGTTGGTCAGAAGAGGAGATGGGATGATCTATTAAACAGCGCCGACGCCAGTAAAGCCAGCGCCAATCAGAAACGTCGAAAAGACAAGGAACTTCGAGAAGGCGAGGATGGAGAATCTGACAGCGAACCCGAAGACGACCCTGACAAGGTGGAGGGTCCATCGAAAGTCATTATTGAATCGGAAACCCTGGAGATCCGGTGTCGCATTGCCTTTGTGGACTTCTCAGGCCTACACGACCGCCGCACGATTCAGCAGCTTATCCCGCTTATCAAGCCTCGCAAGCTGATCTTCGTAGGTGGTGAGGAAGGCGAGACTCTCGAGCTCGCAGAGATCAGTCGCATAGCGCTGAATGCGAATACCGATTCTGCCAACGCCATCGATGTCTTCACACCCACTGTGGGCACGATGATTGACGCCAGTGTCGACACGAATGCTTGGAGCGTCAAGCTCAGCCGCAGCATGGTGCGCAACCTCCGCTGGCAGAACGTACGTGGCATGGGCGTTGTAGCCATCACTGGCCGCCTCGCAGCCGCAAGCCTCGAACCTGAAGTCAAGGAAGAAGCGGACACGCCTGCGAAAAAGAAGGCCCGTCTTGACGCTCCCGCCGTCCCTGTGTCTAGCGACAAGAACGATGATACGCCCATCCTCGACGTTGTCCCCACGAATATGGCCACCGCCGTTCGATCCGTCGCACAACCGTTCCATGTCGGTGATCTTCGTCTTGCCGATTTGAGGAAGCTCATGAATGCCAATGGCATGCAAGCGGAATTCAGGGGCGAGGGTGTGCTAGTTATCAACGGCACGGTGGCTGTGAGAAAGACGGCTACCGGTCAGATTGAGATCGATGGAGGGGCTTATGGTAATCTGGATCCAAGGAATAACGATGCTGCGACATTCTCTAGGGTCAGGAGACAGATCTACGAGGGCTTGGCCGTGGTCGCTGGAGGTTAAAAAGTAGAGGTATGAATCGGTTGGCATACTGGGCATTTGCTTTAGACCTGGGAAAGCTGTCACATCTAGTCTGCTCCAATGAAGTGCAATGATCAGCGTAGTAGCAATTGATGGGTTTTTAGCTCAACAACCTCTGAGACGGGTGCCTGCCACTATGCGTGTTGCTGCGTGGTCTTCTTCCTCAGACTCCAATCGCGGTTTTTACGAGGAAGCCTGTTTCTTCTGAGTTCTACCTACTCATGGAACCATTGAACGCCAAAACAACCCCTAAAATACCTTCGTGTACAGGTTATATATGAGGTGATTGGCCCACTATTGTAGAACACAGTACATATCTTTCGGGTGAACTATTGCTGGGTATAGCTTGGGAAAACAGAACTTTTTCGTGGGCAGATAAGATAAGCGTTAGGTTTACCACGAAAAGAGGGGTAACAACCGCGACGCAACTGCACAACGTCTGAATCCAGTCTTCGCATTCGCTTAGCCTTTTTCCTCATACTACTCTTTTCCTAAAGCGCGAAAGTCGACATTCACCTGCATCGAACACCATGCCGTCTAGTTCTGAAGAGGCACAAGCCCTCGGCCACTCAGAGTTTTGGGACGAACGGTATGCAAAGGCTGATGGTGATAAGCCAACGCACGAATGGTTCCGCGCTTTCGATGAGCTGGAGCCATTCTTCAAAAAGCATTTGTTTGATAAGAGGTGCGACGAAGGAAAAGATGCGAAAATTCTTCATTTGGGCAGCGGAGATAGTGTAGGTTCTCCCCTGGTTGAGAATTGAATTGCTACGGGCTGCACATAACTCAATGCCCAAGTGATGCCATTCTCCATGTTTTTATGTTCTGAACTGAACTACACAAACCTACGTCATCTTTGCGACCACGTCTTCGTAGGCTGACCCATTACTAGACCGTCCCATACGATCTTCTAGAGCGAGGATATACGAACCAGCTCTGTATTGATTTCTCCGCGGTGGTCGTGGATCTGATGAAATTGCGACACCCTGATAAACCCCAGGTAGAATGGAGAGTTGGCGATGTCCGGGATATGAAAAGCATCGATAGCAAATCCGTGGATGTCGCCTTTGACAAAGGTACATTAGATGCCATGATTTACGGCAGTCCTTGGAGTCCGCCTGAAGAGGTTATGGACAATAGCGGGAGGTACATCAGTGAGGTGAGTGGAAAATATGGGCATATGCAAATAGCTTTGAGCGGATGCTGACTGTGAGAAGGTTTGGAGGGTCTTGAAAGACGATGGTGTCTTTCTTTACATCACGTACCGGCAACCGCACTTTGTCAAGCCTATCCTTAATCGGAAGAATGAGTGGAATCTAGATATGGATATTATGGGTGGAGGCGACAGTTTCCAGTACTTCGGTTTCATCCTCAAGAAGAATACCTCGGACGTGAGCTAAAGACGCGATCGAGCATACTGGACCTGAAGATGAAGCAAGTGCATTGGAGGAGAAATTCGATGTATCCTGAGGATTGCGACAAAGAGTCCTAACGGTACGAAGTGCGAGAGAGCTCATTTCATGTCTTTGAAGATGTACTGTAAAAGTATATACCGTCGTATATTTTGTAAGCACACTGACAGTAAACACAGCGTATGCTCTTCAGTTCTAATCCTCCAAAAAGCGAGCTTCTTCGTAGCACAAGAAAATATTGGAGATGCGGGCGCGACAAGGTCCGCTCATCGCACAGACCACTTGGTACATATCCATCTCTTTCCCATGTCTCCTTCCTCTCAACTACACACCGAACATCACACCGTCTTCTTCTGGTCTTCGCGCTCGAACTTGGTGGATTGCATTGCTGGAACCTTGGGTTGTACATTGAACAGCATCACACTGTCTTACAAGACACAACCGACAATCCATCCTTGGTTCCCGGCGTGCACACGATTGGGGATGAACTTTCGAATACCAGCTCAATGCTTCCATTTTTCGCGCCCGAAAATTGTATGTTTGCGGATGCGTTCGCCGAGTTCAAGCCAATCCCAGCTCCGACTGTAATGACTTCGGGGGTTATGTTAAAGCCGCCGCCCAAACCGAAGTCGCTGGACCCTGCTGTAAGCCCACCTATATCGCATGTGTTAGCTGGAGCGAGTTGGAAGGAAATGCGCATAACGTACCTCCGTACGACACGTCGGCTTGCCAATTGATACCGCAACCTACGCCAATGTCGCCAAATGGTGTAAGACTACCTGCCGCCGCGACATTGCCGGACCCGCTTGTTGATGTGACGTTGCTGTTTAGGTTCGTGATATCAACGCCGTCGGCCCTTCGGTGTTGGTGTGGTGTTGCGGATGCCAGCATTTGCATAGCAAGGAAGGGTAGGGCGAGTTTAGTAAACATTTTGTCGTTGACGTTATTCTACAGTGTTCTTGCAGAAAAGCAGGACCGTTGAACGTTTATAGAGAGGAATGCCGTTGGGTGAGGCTGTAGAAGGTAAACAAAGTTCTATTTGGAGTCGATGCATTTTATAGTTTGATGATCAGGGGCAGCGGCATCTTCTCCAGCATCATTTAGGCTATTCACTATCCGTGTGCTTCTGATCCATGATTTTGTATGTTTTTACTGTGCTACAGTATGTTCCGGACGATCCGGTAATTGCGGTTTCAAGAAAGAACGACCATTCGGACCGGATCTAAGCCCCCTATCAAGCGTATGCCTTATACCGCGTTAGTAAGACTACTCGGCCCCACAAGAATCTGGAAACTTTAATTTGACCGCTGCGCTTAAGCATACTGGACGGATTTCCCTGCGAACCGTTTGGAGGTTTCTACAAGATGGAGTGCGAAGCTGCAGGCTGGGTGGCATCCAAACATCATGACTTCGGCAGGATCTCGGTACTTCTCTTGGAGGCGTTGGGCCGTACTATAGAATCTCACGGGTCCATCCTTGCCGTCAGCATCGCTGACGTAGATCACAGTTCGAGCACGGTAGACTAGCTATGTCAGATTGTGCACAACCAGATACCGCCACCATTTATATAGGGAATCCCTTCTTGTGAGATCGGGCAACGCCCATCTGCACTTTATCTCATTCAAGATGTTTACCCAGTTAGCTCTTGGCCTGCTCTTGGGAGTAGTGCATTCAGTCGTAGGTGAAGAGTCGTACGCACCGTATCCGACATCAAAGAACGAATCGCATCTCCATACTCATGATGGAGGGTTCACCCCAGACTTCTATCTCTCCGTCACATACGAAAACCACACTGTAGCATGCCAGCATCGCATGTCTGCTTTGGTCAATGGTACATCTCCTGGGCCGACGTTGCGTCTTCCAGCAGGGAAGACGAGCTGGGTGCGCGTCTGCAATGACATGGAGGAGTTTAACACAACAATGGTATGACTAAATCCAGACACTGATGTTTGAAGTTACCGCGTCTAACATAAATCAGCATTGGCATGGCCTTACTCAACGCACAGCACCTTTCAGTGATGGCTCGCCTGTCAGTCAGTGGCCCATTGCACCACACAGATGCTTCGACTACGAGATACACCCCGAAGTTGAGGATGCGGGAACCTACTTCTACCACTCTCACATTGGCTTCCAGGCTATCTCTGCTGCTGGTCCGCTTATCATTGATGACTTTGGTCTTCCTCCATTTGAGTACGACGAAGAGCGTATTGTCTTCCTCCAGGATTACTACAACAAGGCTGACGAGGCGATGGAGCATGGCCTCGTTGCGACACCATTCGTTTGGACTGGCGAGACAAATGCAGTACTATTGAACGGTATTGGTGTAGCTACTGGTGAAAAAGCTGGCCAGGGCAACTGCCAACTGCCGGTGATCGATGTGGAGCCTGGGAAGACCTATCGCATGCGCTTTGTTGGTGCGACAGCCATATCTATGGTCTCGTTCGGTATCGAAGGCCACTCCAAGCTCGACGTTATCGAGGCAGATGGCCATTATACGAAACCCTACACCATAGACCACATGATGGTGTCATCCGGACAGCGTTTCGACGCGCTTCTTAAAACAAAGACTGTAGAAGAACTCGGTAACCAGACCGACTACATCATCCAGTTTGAGACCAAAGACCGGCCTGCCATCTACACTGGCTTCGGTGTCCTACGCTACCCAAGCAATGGACCGAAGATCGCCTCTGCGCCCGCAGTAGCCCCTCTGACTCTTACCAACGCTACCTATGACTTTCTCGAATACGCTCTCGAGCCCTTGGTCCCCAACAACTTCCCCCACGCTTCCGAAGTAACCCGCCGCGTTCACGTAAGTAATGTGCAACTCAGGCAATCAACCACCATATGGCAGCTCGAAGGCCTGAACTGGACCGAAACAAACTCGGCTAATAGCCCCCCATACCTGGTCGATATCTACAAGAACGGCCCTGCAGCAATGCCAAATTATACCGCAGCCATGGAGAACGGCGGTTGGGACCCCTACACACTAACTTGGCCCGCCAAACTCGGCGAAGTCATCGAAATTATCTTGGAAAACACAGGCAGTCTCGTGGATAACAACGGCGGCTTCGACTTCCATCCTTTCCACCTGCATGGTGCCCACTTTTACGACTGCGGAAGTGGAAATGGGACGTACGACCCTGTTGAGAACGAGAAGAAGCTTGCGAACTACAACCCTGTGCAACGCGACACGACGAATCTGTACCGTTATCGCTCAAGGGGTACGGCGGGAGACGACGAGGGTTGGCGCTGCTGGAGGTTGCGTGTTCAGGATGCGGGGTGTTGGATGCTACATTGCCATGTTTTGCAGCATATGATTATGGGTATGCAGAGTGTGTGGATTATGGGTGAATGGGATGAGATCGCACGGATTCCGTACTCGGGTGCACAGGGGTATCTAGACTTTGGGGGTACAGCTTATGGAGGACAGGATATCTCGCCGGTTGCATACCACAACTGGAACGAGTAGATTGTGTAAGCTAGGCTTTCTCTTCTTCTTCTTTCTGGCCGTTAGGATCCAATGTCCTTTCTTTTCTGCCAAGTGTTTCCATTTTGAGTTGTATCTGCTATGCTTTGCGCGTCCTTCCACATACTACCGCATATGTAGATCAAGTATGAACGATAGCCTAGCCTTCGTTCTCGTTGAGATTGCTATTCGGAATCAGAGTCAAAACTGTTTGATGACTCTAGCACGTCTCCACCTGGTCAGAAAATAAAACGTTAGTTAGATGATCTATAATATGATGGGTAGCGGACGCCATCTCAGGACAGTTGCGGGTCTTGCATAATCCTCAGATCTTGGGATTACTTACCAGGCATGACCTCCCCAGAATCCATCCAGCTAATCAACCGGCGACCGGTGTAGTCTGACACGTCAGCATTTGGAAACGCCGCTCGGAGTTGGCCTGGTACATCGACACTGCAATTAGGGTGATCCACATAATTGTGATAAAACTCATCGACGCCTTCATCGTGTGCCTCGAATCCAATCAGCCGGATGACTTCCAGATTCGGGCAACTCTTGGACTCGAGTAACGCAGGAAGCACCATCTCGACAAACCGGGTATAAGAAGGGCTATTTGCGCATTGTCGCATATACTCCTTGTTTCTGGATCCATGCGCCACATTTTCCTGCGCGACAGGTCGTTGATCCAGGGTTAGATGCTGCAGTGTATTTCGAGTCGCCCTTAACAGCGTGTTCCACTCTTGGAAAATCCGCTCATCCGAGAACGTGGAAAAATGCAGAACATCGTCATCAATCTTCGGTCCGTTGCTAGGCTTGCAGAGATACAACCTTTTAAGGTTGATCAATCGTGACATAATCTCAGGCGTCAGACATGCAAGTGGACGAGGCGCAACCCATTTGCATGACGTTAAGTCTTCATGCTCGTCCGCGTTCGCGAGCTCATCCTCGGTCATATCTTTAGGGTCCTTCGGTCTTTGATTCTCGAGCGGTGGCGGATTTACCTGATTCTTTCCCCCGGCGCAATTCGAGTTACCTACTGGCCGATCCAAAACGGCCAACTGCAGCTCCTCGACCCCTTCAGGTTGCATGAGAAGCCACCTAACAAAGTCCTTGGGGAAATAGCCACGCAATTTCAGCGTCGTCAATTTTTGCAATCCCGGCAATGGCGCCTGGAAAACATCCATGCTCGGATTTGGCTCCCAAAACATCGAGATCTCTAAATGTTCCAGATTCACGAAATGCGCGAAGGTTTGGGCCAAAGTACTCGGGGCCTTGATAATTGTCGGCAAACAAAGCCATCGCACCAACGTGCCTAGTTCCTCCCCCTCCCTTCGCGTAGCTCTTTCCCCCACGTTTGATCGCCTGAAATCATCTTCAGAAACTCCTCGCTTCGACCGCGCGCTCGGCCGTCCACATTGTAAGGTGGGATCGTACGCCTTGTGGCTTCTTCGGCACGGAGCTCGTTGTGAGCGCTTTCCACGTGGAAGCCCGACCCGTGCATTTCAATCACGGTCCAGAGAAGAGGCTGCACAACGGTGTGGTATGCTTTTGTAACGCGGCTCAGCGCGCATAGGTCGCCCATAAAGAGGTATTCGGTTATACAGGCGAAGACGTCAGTTGGTACTTGTTCAATTGGAGAGGTCATGATTGCGTGATAACGGTGCGTGGATTGGGAAGCGATTCTTCACTCAGCGGAGTGTCTCAATGACCAGCGAGAAGGAAGCCAGGCAGAGGTATGAGCTAAAAGCGTTTATCCTTCGTGATTGGGAAATGTCGACTCTAAGCGCTCCTACGTGTAGGATTCATCAATTATGCCGAGTCTTACTCCGAGATGCTAATTAGTCCAAACTTGGAGTTTTTACTACTGAGATTTTCAGCACCTGGGATATGTTGTATCAGCACTCTAATTCTTCCACATGCGACCATAGCATCTTGATAATTAGGATACCCGGTTGGTGCACCGTAAAGTGCCGCTTTTGGTACATCTGTCGTATCCTACATGCTTCACATAGTGGATTGCGCCTCAGCCTCGGATAAGTCCTGTGCCCATCAACGGCTTTTGCTTGCAAGTAGTAGCCAAAAACAGCATCAGGACCACTGATTTTTACCACAGCAAGAGGATGGGCTACAAAGCGCATCTTGGGGACTGGGATATATGAAGGAGCGTGTACACTCCCTTTCTGCTGCAATCATTCTGTCCTGCAAGTCTGACCTCCGCGTAAATACATCGTGGCTATCAGCATCCGAGATATGCGCACTCTTCATGGCGTTGCGACAACGATGATATGGTCTGATCGGCAGGGAGCGAACGTAGCGCAGCATTGACGACGGGCGCCAGCGGGGCCACCCACACCGAGGTCCCCAGGCAGATGGGCTGCGCTACCATATCCCGGTTTGCGAAGAACGCGGTTAAAACCAAGTAGGAACCAATTGAGCAAACAAACAAACAACATTGGAAACCTCCAGAATGGGCATACACTTTGTCGGCGCCAGCTGTTACCGCATCAGTACCACGAGGCCTCTTTCAAATATTGCAGGCCGTCGCTCGCTGCCTCAAGTTCCATGCTTTAGCATAGCCGCAAATGGTATGCCGTTGAAGGGAGCCCTTGCGTAGCTGCGCATGCTTTGGTACCGCGGATATTATACTGGACTGCGAGAATTGAACGAATCAAGACTTGGACTTTCGATACGCATGCCTTGCATGCCCTGGGGAGGATATGCCTTTGGTGAAGCAGCTGGTGAATCGGCCCAATCAAGTATTCAAACCTTTGCTCGCAGCTAGTGCAATCGATTTCTCGCTGGTATTTGCAGTTCACTCACATCCGCTCAATGAGTTCATCAATCATCACGAGTAGCTTAGTTTCTGCCAGAGTGTAACGAGTAACAAGTGCGCTTTGAAGGATTCGCTCCACACGCCATCTTGAGGTCTAATTTGCACCAAAATCCAGCCTCGTCGGCCCCAGGTTTCCCGTCTTCAACGTTTCATAGGCTCGATTTGCGCGCTGTTCCCTCTGCAGCTACGCATGGCTTACAGCAGGCGAACTTATATCCTCAAGCTTCTCACCCAAAACCTACCTCCCTTCGCAGCCATGACAGACTAACAGGCCGCCACTCCAATCCGGGTCGCATCGCCGGCCTTTTAGGGGCCCTTCGTTAAGATCAACAAAGGCATCTTTCGCCACAACCGTTGTGAGATCCCTTACAACAACGCAATGATGTTATTCTGGCTCGCGAACACTTAGCTTTCTTGGAGCTGCAATCGTGAGCTGTTAAGTATGCTGGGTGCTTGAGGCCTATTTCGCGCCCCTACGTTCCTCACCCTGATCATATGGTTCCATTGTTCTCTGAGACCTTGACTTCCTGCAAGTTTGTCGTTCTTTCATTCTCAAGAAGGACTCCTGAACATGGCAGATCCTAGTTATACAGCAGCTAAGCCAGGAGACTTCTTTTGTCCCCGCGGAGGTACTTGGTACGTCGAAGATCCAGCACCAGAACGGGGATGATCTTAAAGACCAAAGCGTGTCTTTATAGCACTACGGAGTACAGATCTGACCATGATCAGGTACGCGTGTGAGACCGGGACCAAGTTTGTCGGGTGCTGCATGTCGGATCCGTGCAAGAATGGCTGCTTTGGTGACATACTACGACCGGCAGGTCGCTCTACATCACTCGCTAACCTGTCGCCCGGCGGATCTTGCGGTGGTCAGACACCCATGTGGACCTGTGGGATGGCGCCAACATTCTGGGGGTGTTGCAACGAGGATCCGTGCATCAACAATTCGTCATGCCCACCTGGAAAACTGGAACCAGCATTCTGAGATCGACCAGACCAGTACTACTACTTCCATGATCTGAATGTCGCGCTTTCGTCCACTGTTCCCAAACCCATGGAATTTTCAACAGCTAGCAGCACATCTGTAACCGCCAGCAATACGCCTACGGCTGCAGCTGCCGCCGGCCCCAGTAGAGTCTCTGGTGCGGTCATTGGAGGTGCTGTTGGAGGCTCACTCGCTTTCCTGATTATCATGGCAGCCGTTGTGCTCTCTTTATGCTACCGGCGGCGCAACCAGAAGAAAAACAGTGTCGAGATGGAAGAAGCGGACAACTCGGTGATACCAAAGGCGGAACTGGCATCGCCTACAACATCCACAGGGTTCTCGTGTGCGTCTCTGTACAATCGACCTAAAGAGTCTCGTTACTGACTGTGTGCAGCACCTCTGACATACACTTGGGGCAACTCGCAACAGAAATGGGAATACTATCAAAATGACCCTCAGGAAATGATAGGGGATACAACAAGATCTGAGCTTTACTCGCAACCTACCGATGGGTTCGCCGAGCTCCATGGAGGTTCGGCGGCTGGAGAGCTTGAGTCGCCAGAAAACACTCCAAAAGCAGTACAGGGAGAATTCGCTCACGATACGTCGAAGCAGCAAGCGCATGGCTTGGGTGTCACTGTTGATGAGAGAGCGTCAGCGTGGTTGAATGCGCGAACGTAGAGGGCGTCGACCCTGCTTTAATGTTAATGTTTCTGGAAATACTCTTTACATAATCATAAAATGCAGGACGGAAATAAGGGCGAGTGCGCAAGACGCTGAAGGATGGCCTTCGTGGATTGAAGAGTATGCTTCCTTCGTTCACTGCACATACCGGGGGAGGTAACCACTGCATTTGGGTATCGTACGCTAACGACAGCCGCGACGCGAGCGGTGCGAACGACGCACCACGCAAGCGGCACATCAGGCACGTGAGCCGGGTACGAGATGTCATATGTATACTTTATGAAAAACATGATACCCTACAGTATATAGCGACTATCGCGGGCATGCTTAGTTTTGCCGTTGGAACATCGGCGTCATCATACTGGCGTAGTTGTTCATGACTCAAAACGACCTCTCTATCCTCGGTCGCGGAGTGCCGAGGCCGCTTCACGCTACTGCTCACCCGCTTTCAAGTCCTGACTCTTGCTTCTGCACCAACCGAACTATCTCCACAATACTTTTATACCGACATCTCGGCCAGCTAGTCGCGACATTCTTAGCGGAGCGGAGCACCGAGCAGCGTCGTCCTTCCTCACGCTCACCCGCTCCAGCCTATCTCTTCTTACTCCACATCTCGCTCCCACACCCCGACCCCTCGGATCTGGGCTCCGAGGTTCGAAACATGGTCCCTGGAGCTCAAGGGCACGATCCTAGCCATGCAAGCGTAAGTCTTCGTAGCCCATTTCCCGGTTGGTCACAAGGGGTTTCGGCACGAACTAGGACGCTGACGTCGACGTGCAGGTGCGATCACTGTCACGAGAGAAAGGTCCGATGTGACAAAACTCTTCCATGTCGGCGATGCAGCCTAAATGGATCGGAGTGTCGCTACACTGATCGGACGAAAGCACGCACCTACAGCCAGGCCCATGTAGACACGCTTGAGCGCAGGATCAAGCGCTTAGAAGTTCAGAACAGGACTCTTGTGCAGCAGAATAGGGCTGGCCCAATATCCCCTGGAGGCCAAAATACTCCCATCGTAATCCAGGGCAATCTTTCTACGAATGATAGCGGCAGTCCGCAGCATCATACATCTGCCGACGTCGCGGGAGAAGTATCATACCTGTCGATCAATGCGTCCGGAGAAAGGAACTACCTAGGATCCTCGAGTGGCGTTCTCCTCGCGAACTTCATTAGAGCCAATGTAGACATCGAAACTTCAATACGGTCGACAACACCACCCGGTGA
Source organism: Alternaria atra (assembly GCF_907166805.1). Taxonomy (NCBI): domain Eukaryota; kingdom Fungi; phylum Ascomycota; class Dothideomycetes; order Pleosporales; family Pleosporaceae; genus Alternaria; species Alternaria atra. The sequence continues at coordinate 594,127 of NW_025091334.1, forward strand.
CAATGAAACTACATATCCAACAGCTTCGGCTATAGAGCTCGGTCGCGACCTACCATCTGAACAGATAGCGAGAAGACTTGTACTATCATATCTCAACCATGACCACTTACGCTACCCTGTGGTCCGCCCTGCCACTCTCTTGGCGATGCTTTCGGAAGCATACAGCACAAACGTGACTTCCTACACGCGCTCCGCAAGCGAAGCCTTTATCTTTGACATAGTGCTTGCTATCGCCACGGCCAGTATCTGTGGGTCCGATCGGCAAGGGCTACCAAGTGCCCATAGTCATTACACACGGGCGATGAAGCAGGGCTCGACAGTCTTAGAAAAGGGAGGGCGTGGTGCCCTCCAGGCAGTTATCCTCTTGATTCAGTATCGCATGAGCAGTTCCATGCAAGACACCTCAGCTAGTATGTTGCTACATCTCCATGAATTGGACCAGAAGTCGCTTGATCTAAAGACTATACAGGCATGTGGCATTTAGTGGGAGTGGGAAGCAGAATCGCCCTCGAGCTTGGCCTTCACTGTGAAACTGCCTATCCTTACAAACGCTCAGATGTGTCCACAAGGAATACAGAACTGAGTGCCAGTCTTGTCCAGCAAGAGGTCTCCCGGCTTTGTTTTTGGAGCATCGTGGCCATGGACAGGTGCGTTTGAAACTTTTAACACGAGAGAATTTGGGAGGAAAACTCAGCTGATAACATAACAGAATAGTCAGCAACATACTAGGTAGACCCCTCGCAATCCGCAATGACGACATGGATACGGCTCTGCCATCTGATCTATGCGACGAGATCCTGCTTTCTGGTGTCGACATGCCCATGGCCGAGCATCTGGTCACATGCCGCCGCATTTCGATCTTCGTTCAGATCATCAAGTATCGCCTACTTTGTGGTGACATTATCGAAACACTGCACAACCGAGGTCGAAAAAATCAGTCGGATGATGAGCTCCGCCACCGCAGAGATCAATTCGCAGCCGAACTTAAGGCCTGGCGGCTGGATGCCGAAAGGGTCGCTCTTTCAGGTTCTGTGGATGACGCCGGACCTTCATCTTGCTTCACATCACCTACTTGGTTCGAGATGATATATCATAATGCCGTGCTAATGCTTCATCGGCCATCCCCTACACTGGACACGTCTAGGGACTCAGTTGCGGTGCAAGCGATTTTTACCTCCTCTCAGGCTTCCATATCTTCATATGCCAGTCTCCATCGTATGGGGCTCCTGAATCACAGTTGGCTTACACTACAAGCTTTGTTCATAGCAGGGTTGTCATATGTGTACGCTGTGACGATGCATTGCCAGGCCAGTCGCAGACAGCAGGGTCACCAATCAAGCGGGCTGCTGAACAAGAATCCAAGCACCATGGAAGTGGTCAGCGATACACGCACGTGCTCGAACGTCCTTGTAGCGGTTTCAGAAAGATGGAAGCCGTTGCAACGCTGCGTCGATGTCTTCAACAGGTTAAGTGATGCTATTCTGATCGACGTTATCAAATTTAGTACAAACCCCATTGCCGCCACCCACTTGCCGAACAACTACTCGAGAGACGGTGACCAGCAGTACTGTGACCGGTCTGAGCTGACGGCAGAAACACATCCAGATGAGTTGATCCAGCCTTCTCAATGGAACCACGCGTCATATCTTCAGCCTATTGGAACCGATCGAATGGTGTCTAACTCATCGCCACTGGCTATCGAGAACGAATTCAGAGGATCGGTATTTGATTTACAACAAATGTACGATCAGCAGCAAGTCGATATGTCTGTTTATCGATTTTCTCAGGCTTGGTTCGACAGCTTCGACCTGTATGGTAATATGGGACCGCAGATTAACGACATGACGATGGATACACACCTCTGATGTTGGCCAACTCGCATGCTACTTTGAGAACATGACGCCTGTACTCTCCAGTTTATATGTAACCCCGTTGGAGAAATCTAATCGGAATATCTACAACCTTGCTTCGCAAATATTCCCCGATGCCTTTGCCGAGTCCGTCAATGCGTGAGCTGCTGGCAATACCACCATCTAAGAAATCGAGTACTCGGCTGTACAGTTCAGTCAATAAAGTATCTTCTTGCATAGGTTTCCAGGTACTTACAAGTGAATAGCGAGAATGTTTGGAAACTCACACCTCTCGGCTTTATACCCGTCCTTCCAATCATCTTCGAACAGAACACACAGCCGCTCCACCGTCAGAAAGCTCTGCAGCCATGGGTACTCGTCGGCATACCTGACAAAGAACCCAACATTCGAATTGTTGCCTTTGTCGCCAGATCTTGCATGAACAATGGCGCCCAATGGGGCTTTTGATGAGAGGCCAAACGACCGCAAATCCAGGGCCGTTGCAGTTTCGTATGATGGTCGCAGCTGTGGGTATTCGGCGAACATGGGTGGAGACGGGGCGTATATTATGGGCTCGTTGTCCAGCCGCATTCTGTGGTTGATTTGACTGATCGGTATCGTTGTAGGAAAATCTCCATGAAAGGCTTGGGATCCATTGAGCGGAAGTCCAAGTTCATGTGATAGCCTGCCATAGGTCAGATTGCTAATATTGAGAGATGCGCCTCTTATGCATTTCTGACTTACCGGGATAGCTCTGCATACGAAGGGAGTAGATGGGGATCCGGAAATTGCTCGCCGCAATGTCTTCTTTCCTTTTCGCTTGCACGAAGACTCGCAACATAGCTGTACCCGCTGCCTGGGATTTTGGATCAAGCGCCTGGCCGCCGTAAAGCTCCATGGACAGTTTACTGAACCGATGACCCTGGAAAATGCTCGTCAGCTGTCGCTTCATCATCTCCGCCTTTTCCGAGATATCGAGGCCGTTGAGATAGTAGATAGTTTCAGCTTGATATCCTCCTGGAGCTGCGACCATGACCTTTGTGGTAAGCGGTGGTGGATAGCCCTTCACTCCGCTGACAAGAACTTCCCGTCGCGGCTCGGCTGTGGGCGTGATATGGACGGTGCGTATATCGGCGACTACGTCTGGGTTCAGATACATCTCACCCTGGAGCTCATATAACAGCTGCGCGGTGACATTTGCAGCAGTAACTTTGCCGCCGAGATCCTCCTGTTTTGTTATGTAGCTGGATCCGTTGCGCATGACCTCAGCAATGGGAAAGCCGACGTCGACCAACCCTGGAAGAAGATCCTTGAAGCCCGAAAATTTTGCGCCACAAACGTAAGGTCCGCATTCGATCAGATCTACATCCAGTGTTAGTGCTGAATGACAGTACAGAACATGACTGCTCTCGACTTACGCCCCGCAACAAGCGCCCCAGCCAACTCATCGAAGGAGTCTTGCTTCCAGTCGTGCCACCAGGCTGCTGCACCAATCTACATTAGTCAAGTCAGTGACCTCGCAAAGAAGACAAGACAACTATAGCCAAACATACCACTGGAGACGCATCCGTAACTCTCCCACACAGTACAATATCGGCCCCCTTCCTCAACGCCTCTACAATGCCCCCAAGCCCCAATATACGCCACCGCACTCGCTGGTTCATCAAAACTCTTCGCCCACTCCACCAGGAACTGGTCGCTGTGATCTAAATGCCCAAACCCGCTTCCTTTCTCACCCGGTGCCCTGCGTACCATCTCCACAACCTCCGCCGTGACATCATCCCCCAGCACCGCCGCGATTCTTAAATGCCCGTACCTTTTCTTCGTACAAAGCTCTCGAACCTTCTCCCGTAGCCCCTCCGTGTTCAATGCGCCCGCGTTTGTAACGACCTTGATCTTCTTCTCAACGATAATGTCGATGCTTTCTTCGAGCTGTGACAGGAAACCGACTTCGTAGCCTTGGGACGGATCACTGGCTTTGGCTATAGCGTTCCAGGCGATGTTCATCTCGGATAGCCAGTCCCCGGTGATGAAGTCGACATCGCCCGTCTGTGCCATGCGGAGCATGGCATGGGGAGCATCGCCGGTCGCACCAGAGACGTTGCCTATGCGGATGCCGCGTTGCGGTGCTAGACGCGTGCGCATGGTAAATATGATATGGGAAGAACAGGCTGGAGGTTTCTTTCTCGAAACTGGTCGAGTACGGCCTCTCAATTGCTCGTTGTCGTAGTGGTCGGGAACGTTGCTGTTACACGTTCACTCGGACGGATCGATCATGTGTACAATGATGCCAATGTTTTGGCTAGATTCTTATCTGCGTGAAAAAGAATCCTGGATCAATGTAGCTGACAAAACTTCTCCGTATTTCGGCCCAGCCTGTGTCGCTCTTATGCCCATTGAAGCGACTAAACGACAGTTTCGAGAGTGCCAGAAACCGGCCGCAATCAGTTAGCCAGAAACATTGACACCACATTAACTACGATCTTGACGTATTTGCACCTCTCGGTGGACGTGTTAGCTGCGGAATAGTTACATGGGGACGTCGTTCGGCGAAGGTACGCCGAGCGTCGTTGTCGCCGAGCAGTCCACACTCAAGCTTGCTCGGGACCGCGTTGCCGAGGGTGGCCCGCCACAGCGAGTCAGGTTACCTAAACTGTGATCTTAGCGCCCCAAGCTTGTCTTTAGTGCCTGATATCTTATGTGAGGACCCCATTTTCCGGGGGATAAACATGTGGAGAAAAGCTAGGGTTCTGATACGCGGGGTAAATGAACAAGATTCCATATAAATCTCCATGCCATCGACAGGGCCATACGTTTTCTACAAGTTGCCATCGTCCCGGCCTTCTGTCCTTCTCTCATCGTTGTGAAACTTCTTATCGACACTACCATGGCGGTACAGCAATCCGAGCCCGTGGAGGGTCTAGGATCTTCCGTGCCAGATCACACCGCAGACCCCATCGATGAGAAATTCCAGGACCAGCATACTGAGTATGAGGAGAAGGTTCAGGTTAAAGCTGACTATTCTGGGGCCGTGGCCAAGACAAGCCCCGAGGAGAAGAAGCTCGTTAGGAAGTTGGACATCTGGATCATGGCAAGTTAGCCCTCTGCATACCTTTCAAAAACCAACTAAGATTCCAATTTAGCCTATGCTCTGGCTCATGTACTGGCTTAACTACTTAGGTAAGAATCTGTAAAAGCTTCTGTAATATTATGAAGCTATCGTTCGGAGAATTCATGTTTAACAACTACCTAGACCGCAACGCCATCACTCTCGCTCGTCTCAATGGCTTTCAAAAGGACCTCGGACTCACCAGTTCCCAATATAGCACTGCTATTTCTCTCCTGTTCGTCGGATACATCCTTGGACAAATACCTAGCAACATGATTATCACTCGGGTAAGACCTTCGTGGTACATGGGTATCTGCATGATGGGCTGGGCGATTGTAAGTGGACTTACGGCCATCGTGCACAACTACACCGGCATCGTGCTTGTGCGCTTCTTCTTGGGCGTAGTCGAGGCCCCGTACTACCCAGGAGCACTCTACCTCTTAAGCATCTTTTACACGAGAAAGGAGATTGCGACACGCATCAGCATTCTCTATTCTGGCAACATCCTCGCGTCGTCCTTTGCAGGACTCATTGCCCTTGGCGTCTTCAAACTCGATAACGTCCATGGCATCAGGTATGACCCCCCATGTACGCAGCACATGTGAAACATCTATTGACAACAACAGCGGATGGCGGTGGCTTTTCATAATACAGGGAATCGTCACCTTTGTCATCGCCGTAGCAGCCTGCTTTATCCTCCCTGACGAGCCTCTAATCACATGGTGGCTCAACCCCGAAGAACGCCAACTTGCGCACGCTCGGGTGGCAAGAGACACGGTTGGCCACTCCGCCGACGTCTCCATGCTTGCCGGCCTCAAGGAAGCTATCCGCGACCCTAAAGTTTGGGTATTCGTATACATGCAACACCTGTCAGTTCCAACGGTTCCGCTACATTCACCGTCTCTAACATTGTCTAGTCACATCGCGACCAACGGATTCAAAAACTTCATGCCGACGATTGTTAATACGCTAGGCTTTTCACAGGAAGTCACACTTGTATTAACATGCCCACCGTACTTGATAGCAGGGGCATTCTCCGTCGCATGGGCCATATCATCTGGTCATTACAACGAGCGCACCTGGCACATTACCATCGCTAAAGGCGTGGCTGTCTTTGGATTCGTGCTTGGCTGCGCGACTATCAATGTAGGCGCGAGATACTTCGCCATGTGCGTTTTCACTATTGGCACGTACGGCGTTAACAGCATTATCCTTGGATGGGTGTCCTCGACGTGTGGGCAGACGAGGGAGAAGAAATCTGCTGCTTTGGCTATCGCCAACGTCGCGGCTACCCTCAGCTTGATCTGGACTCCCGTAAGTTTAGCATATCCGTCGCTTGTTGTGAATAAATTGACTGAAGCTTAACAGTATATCTGGCCAGAATGGTCGGAGCCGCGGTTCGTCTTCCCCTTGTCGATGAGTGCTGGTATGGCACTGATGTGTGCGGCGGGCGCGTGGTTCATGCGCTGGTGGTTAATTCGGGAGAATAGGAGGATCAAGAGCTCAAACTCTGAGACTACAATGTTCTACGCCTATTGATAGAGACGGAAACTCGCCGCGACATGGACGTTCCCCACACTATTTTCACACGACCGCAGCTGCTAAACTACGGATTATAAAGTTGTTTTTTTCATTTTCTTCCACATACGACCATAGGACACTGAAAATTAGGCTTCCCGTCCGCTCAGCCATATACAAGCAGTGTACCGGCGGATTAGTAATTAGGTGGGTGACCACTAGCGAATCCCCGCTGTTGTATGTTTTTGTTTTTCTTTTGGCTCGCTTCCCTTTTACTTCTTCTTCATTCAATATTCAATCTCGCGTCTTTACCCCGTCCGGCCGATCACATTCATACCAAGATCATGCGCTGCACTTCTATGCCACTGACCGCCTGCTGATCATGCAATTCCCCGTGCATCATCCCAAGCACAAATGCCTCGCCGATAAACTCGTAACGCTCAAGCTCTTCTGCTGGCCTCACAACCACTGGAACTGGCATTCCCGTGAAAATGCAACATTCATCACCCTTCTGCGTAATTGCCGATGCTAGCGCATACCTCCCGGTCTTGGTAAGCATTATGCTGCGTTGTCCAGCCCAGATGCCAGCGTGCGTCGTAAAAGCCTCCGCATTCCCGCCTATTGCCGCCTTCTCCAAGTCAGACTCATCTACATCGCCAAAGCACAAGCTTTGGCGACAAAGAGCGAGGGCGAATGCAGCCTCGTCGGGATGAAATCCCAAGGTATCATCTCCGTACGCCTGGCGGCACAGTGTTCTAACAAAAGCTAGGACATATGGTAAGTGACTACCTGGAGCTTGAAGTTCAGCAAGATATTTCCAGGCATCAACTAACTCTTTCTCAATACCTAGTCCAGGCGCCGCCCATTCTTCGTCGTTTGGCAGCATATCTGATCGCCAGGTGATAGTATCGAAGACGACACCTGTGACTCTCAACTCATCTCCAAAGGTTGGATCAGGCGGAGTCACCGGAAATCCTTTTGAAGCATCGAAGCCGGGGCTAAAGAGCCCATAGTAGTTGGTCGAAAGTGTAACGTCCCACCTTGGCACCCAGGATGGCACGTCACTCCGAATTGTATCATCCCGGTGCTCAATAGCTGAAAGCAATGCTAAATCTTGCGTTTTACTCAACCATGAGACAGCAAAGTCCTGATATATTTTGCGGTACTCCTTCGCATAGTCTGGAACCAATACAATTTCTTTTTCTGGGCCGACTATGGCCTTTGGAGAGCCCAGGAAACCATATATACGGTCCCGGTCATTTTTGCAATGGAGGGTTTTCGCTCTTGCAAGGGTTTCGACGAAGTTAGGCATCGGGAACTCCTCCATCCAGAAACCACGGCCATGTACATCATTAAGCCATGGTTTAAGATGAAACCATACGTGTCGAGCTTTGCTCAGAAGCCATTGATTAACGCCCGTGACTCGCAACCAAGGGATCTTTCTAGTGCCCCAAAGTATATAGGGGTCGTCACCCAAGGCAGCCTCTTGGACAGTCCAGGTTCTCGAGAACCAGTCATGAGCCACCATAATCTTGTACGATTTCCATCTCTGGTCGGTACTGAGTGGATCATCCATAGCTAGTTGTGGAACAAATCGTGAGTCGATGAGGCTCCCACCCTGGTGCTCAATTTGCTGAGTTATCTCTTCGAGCAAAGAAGCCACAGCTTCTGCATGACCATCAGGGTCTGTACCTAGATGTATGATCGTTCGTTCTCCGACAGCGTAGATTCGGCCCATCATAGCTACCTGTTGGCTTCTCTCGCCAATATCCGCCTGATTGATGCAGATTGCGTCTACCCAGATTGTTCGCTCCGCGTTGGGTAAACGAAGACAGCGTAGGACTGCATCAAGACTAGCAGTTATCGGGATAACATGCTTGCGACAGTAAACTTGCGACACCTTTTGGTCGCTACCCCATACGTAAGAAACGGCCTCGAATGGAGGGCAATCCTCAGGACATGCACTTCCTAGAACGATTTTAAGGCTATCATTCGAGTCCTGAGCTGGCAAAAGGGTGAGATGGCGGGTATGTGATGCCGATGAGAGTTTCTCGTACTGATAGGTCTTGGTGACGAACTGGCTTCGCAGAAAGTTTGGAAGGATCTTGGCTGTGGCGTTGTTGAGCAAGGCTCGGAAATTGCGGACAGATGGAAGGCATGTCCAGCCTAGCTCGTCATGCTGAGATTTCCGCCTCTCTTGGCTTCTTGTGATTGAGTTACTCGTTGGTTTGTTTGAGAGTTGCATGGCTACTTAGATTTGGTGTGCGTATGGCAAGTACCTAGGTAGAATACTGTGGAGTGATTAGCAGGTTAAGTTGTACTATACGGAAATCAAACCCTACTTATGAATACTGCTGCTTGCACACGTAGATACCACATGTCCCCTTGAAACAGCCTTCTCCAACCCACTACCAAGACTTCCTTCATCTTGTGCTGAAGGATCTGGTACACTCTCAACCGGTGAAGCTGTCTTGTTGAGACCCAACACACCACCTGTAAACGGAAAGCAGTACATACATAAACGCCGACCCAGACTGACGTGTTCGTGCTATGATACCAGGTAGCTAATATGTGATAATGACACGCAGCCTTCCTACCCGCCTATCAAGGTCTGTCGTATTCCCGGGAGTGGCATCTGTTATGCTCGGGTAACTGGTTGGGCTATCTTATCTGATCTACGCGTGTATGACCACCAATCAGTAATGACGTAGCCGCGCCACCAACCAGTGCCAAAGCTTTTCAGTGATAATCGGCAGTGACGAGGTCACGCCGCCATCCAATACCAATGCCTCGCAATGACAAAAATGGTAGTATCGCAGCACATTTTCATTTCGTATCCGGATCGAACATCGCTTCCCTATGTACAGGCATGTAGGAAGTCTTGCGCCGTCATTTATGACTCAAGGCTGAACTCAAGGCTGAGGCAGCCTGATGGCCTGTATAGTGTTAGCTCTCAGCCTGATGGTCCACATAGTTTCGGCTTCTTACATGCGTGGAGCGGGATGGGTAAGTATATCTAGAGGTCTCAGTAACGTTGAGAGTTGTCGAGAATCAGAAATTTGTTCAACTTACGGAAATTTCAGGAGCCTCACTGAAGCTTCTGGGCCACGACAGCGATGCCTCACGCTGTGATTGACGAACCGACAGCACGAGAGACTGTATTTCTTAACCACGCTCTCGATATAACTCCGATCGACTCACCACTATTCGCTTTCCCTAAAACATCAAAACTGAACCCTACATCCTATTTGGCCCCTACAACTGCTCCGTACGGTCGACATGTCGCAGAATGGCAAGCCAAATTCCATGGGCTTCGAAGCGAGAAGCTACTTTACAGAATGCAGCCCCTCATTGAACCCATTCGACAAGAGGCTACAACCCTGGTTGCAATATTCTATCCTGCCAATGAACCGGAGAGTACAACTCGGCGTCCAGTTGAGATCTACCTAGAACGGATCAAGCGGTTAGCAGCCTTGAAAGAGCAAGTTATAATCTACGCTCCCCCATCGATCTCTCCAACGATCCGCGGCCTTCGCGACGACAAGCACTGGTACGTGATCGATGACTATGAGTCAATATGGGACATGCCGAACAACATTCATCAAAAGCACAACTTCACTCACGTCCAGCCAAAAATCTTCTCTGCTTTCGATCGCAAAGTCGGCGTCCTTGGCTGGGAGCCTGAAGACTGTTACAATCATGCGCATCGTAGCGCCGTATACAATGCCAAAGTGTTCATAACCTACGATGCCGTAATGCGAAACCCATTCGGCTCAGAGCGGTGGATGTACGTTGATGCCGGAGTATTCGGCGAGTACGGTCCTAAGAACGAGGATGGAGAATACTGGACCGAGATCATTTCCCACAAGCTCTCTCCCAAAAAGTTCGATCGTAGTATCAGTCTCAGCCGTGAGTCAGGCGTCGTCATCGGCGAGTATATGCAGTCTCTCGCGTACGGGATCAAAGACATCAACCACCCAGCCTGGACGGATCCAAAGAAGTCATGGATGTGTCAACACTTCATCGCAGGTAACTGGGTAGGCAGCTCCATAGGTATGCTCAACTTTGCTGTGCGCTTCATGCAGACTGTGGATGACATGGATGCGAATGATATGTATACTGCGCGCGAAGAATTTGTGATCCCGCAAGTCATGATCAGATATCCGAACACGATCTTTTCGATACCTTGGATGGAGATGGAATGGGGAAAGTGGGAACATCCTATCAAAGGCGCATACTCGACATATGGTGGTGAGGAGAGTGTGCCTACGATTGGCGATCCGATTGAAGGCGTCATATGCAAGGGTTACAAGCAGCGGAGAGGGCATCTACCTGGTGGTGGTGTCTATGCATGGCCATGGTTCAAGCGAAAGAATGTATATGGGGCGAGGTATTATTGAATACTCATGATGGGTCATTCTGCGTCAAGTCGCATTACTGAAGAGCCTTGGTTTTGTTTTAAGAAGTCTCGCCTGATATCAGAGAATACACGAACATCTGTTTGGTTCAGCCTTTGCACCGTCTTGCAGTTGCCGAACGAGCATGCTCCCAGAAGCCCTATTCAGCGTCCACACATGGACACTCGTCATTGTTTTCACTAGCGCATACCTTTTCCACCCAAGATGTTGACCGGTCTTTCCCATCATCAATAGCCATCTCAGCGATCTCCTTGGCCGCAAGGCGAATCGCGAATACAGCACAAATGCCGCCACGTTAATCGCCAAAGGTCTTATCAAATCTCGAGGCCCGATCACTCTCGCAAGCCACAATAGCCGCAAGATCGTACTCCCATCATCGCTCACCGATTGGGTCAAGTCCAATAAAGATCTCGATCACAGAGAGCTTGTCCGACAAGACTTCTATGCAGACTCTCCCGGATTCGAAGGATTGACTCTCCTCCATTCTGGCAACATGCTCATGGACATGATTAAAACCAAACTAGGTCAGAACGACAGCTTGATGCCCGTGATAAATGCGAGTGTGGTAAAAGCTCTCGAAATCCACTGGGGCAACGAGAAAAGCTGGCATACAATCGACTGGCAAAAGGACACTACCGGTATCATGGCAAGCGCAGCATCTTCAGTCTTCGTTGGTCCGGAAAAGAGCGACGGTGCGGAGTGATTGGATATTGTGCAGGGCTACGTCGGTGCTTACTTCTCCGCTGTGAGCGAGCTCCATGGATATCCCGCTTGGTCGAAACCCATTGTTCAAGATTCCTCCCAAATGCAATCACTTGTCGTAAATACGTAGTTCAAGTCCGTGCTATGATGAACGAGGTACTCGAAAGGAGACGAGAAGAAGCTGAGAAGACGAAGCTGGGAGGTAGATTGCCACTGGAATACAACCACGCGCTTGCATGGACGCAAACTGCATCGAGTGGAAAAGCTGAAGCAGGCGATATCCAATTATCGCTAGCGATGTCCGCGCGATTCACAACGAGTGAGCTTCTCCGCCAAGTCTTGCTCGATCTGGCTGCCCATCCCGACCTCGTCGAGCCACTGAGGGAAGAAGTTTCGCAACAGATCTCCACACATGGGGTATCAGTCGCCGCCACGTCTTCCATGGTTCTTATAGACAGCGTGCTGAAAGAGTCGCAGCGACAATCGGCTCCCTTGGGTACGATCTCTATCCTCTACATCTGTACTCTGTATCAAAGTTGACATATACCCCAACTCAGTGAGCCTCGAGCGCGTCGCTCTGGAAGAAGTCACATTTCCCAGCGGCGAAAGGATACCCACTGCGTCGCACATCATGGTCGACTCTACAAACCTATGGGATCCCGCTGTTTATGCCGAGCCAGACCGCTTCGACGGCTACCGCTTCCTGCGCAAGCGTGAAGCAGGCGATAAAGCTAGTCAGTTTGTCCAATCCGGCCCGGAGTTTAGTGCGTTTGGCGGTGGTCGTTACCTCTGCCCCGGACGCCTTTTTGCGAGCAACGAGTTGAAACTCGCTCTGGCTCATATACTGCTCAAGTACGACATCCGGCTTGCAGAGGGGTATGAAGTTAAGTCACTATCAGTTAGGTGTGTACAAAGTTGTTGATCCGATGGTGAAACTTGAGGTAAGGAGACGGAAGGCGGTGGGGGTAGATATACCACTATGAGGAAGGAAGCGAGATCTTGAGCTGAAGTAATTCTAGCAACACCGTGAGCACTTCTTTATATGTGCAGATGAAATAAAAATATCCCAGGACTATGCGTGATCGAACTACGCCCGGTCACCTTGGACATCTGGCTTCGCGACGAAAACTCCTGAATGATGTTCAAACAATGTTATACAGGTTGCCAGCTATTGTACGAAGAACTGATTATGTTGACGGAGAACGTGCTTATTTCGAGTGGATAGCGTTCAGTCTTTCGAGGACTTCGGTGGCTCAGGCTGCGCAGCGAGGCGATTATCACCCTTGGGTTTCGATTCGGCGTGGAATTGTGCGGACCGAGGCGTGGTGCTTCCGTCGTCCCAGAATTCAACGTCGCCTTCTGCACTCAAAGAACCTTTCTTGACTAGGCTGCCTTTCTCCCGCATGAGGTCTTCAATTGTGACGGACTTGTCTGAGAATACCTGCTAGTCGTTAGACTACATTGCCATTTGGTATGTTCTCTGGACATACCTTGAGATGATCGGCAATCAGATGCCTGTTCTTGCAACCCGGACATTGTATCAAGACTGTCCCATGGTGGTATCCTTGCTTGGACAGACGATGCGATGAGCGCGTCTTGCAGGCGTTGCATGTGAAAGTGAGTTCGTATGACGGGACTTGTTCGCGTTCCAGTCGTGAGTCTGGCGCATTCGTGGACGTGGGAGAGGCTGCGTTTGACTCAAAGCGGACTGTACAAGGTATCCGCGCTCGTGATAGTATGGGTGAAGGGCGTATGGCAGCTGACGTTCGTGGTGTGTGGAAGAGGCGCTTTGAAGGCGCTTGAATGCGCTCGACATGGGAAATGCGTGCAGTTCGAGGCGCAGTGCTTCGGGCGATGCCGCGCAACAAAGAGGAGGAAGAGCGCATAGTAGTGTATTTCGAACAGATACGAGTCAAAGATAGCAACATACAAAGCTGGCAGCTGTGAAACGACGTGTGAAGTATGACGAACGGAAGTGCAGCGGGCAAAGAATAATTGACCGAGTGCCAAGCCATGACGACGGCGAGCTTCCGTTCGGCGGGGACCAGCCGCCCGCAACAAGCCCGATACTGGAACATCACCATCACTCGCGTCTGCCGCCACACGTGCCATTCTTTCACCGTCACCTTAGCCTTGCTGCGTGTTAGGGCTCAAACTTGCCCCTGAAACACCGTTATTTCCTCTCCATCTACACCACACCAGGCCTCTCCACCACCAGCCTTCTTCAACTTCCAACCGCACCGAGCCCTGAAGCTCTGAACTCCATACAATCAAGAGAAGGCAGGAGCAACCATGATCGCAGGACGAGGCAGACAGCGGATACGGCCGCCAAGGAGGGTATGTATTACCCTTTCGCCTTCACCTTCATCGCGCCCTAGTCTTTGCCGCTCCCCTTCGCTGTCATAGATAGACTCTCCACTATGTAGACCCAACACTGACAATGGCACGTTCGCAGGGCCTGCACGGCGACGAAATCGACTTCGAGAACACGTGGGCCACCATCGAGGCGGCCTTTAGAGAAATCCACACGAAGAATGCGTCCAAGCTATCGTACGAGGAACTATACCGCCATGCCTACCGCATCGTCTTGAAAAAGAAAGGCGAGGCGCTGTACGAGAAAGTCCACGAATTCGAGCGAAACTGGTTGAGCACTGAGGTCCGAGCCTCCATCTCGCAGTTACTCTCACCGAATCTCCTCGTAAACGCGCAGAGTGTTGGGGGAACTACACCGAATGAGCGACGTGTAGCAGGCGAGAAGTTTCTCAAAGGCTTGAAACAGGCATGGAGCGACCACCAAATCTGCACGAGCATGCTAGCAGATGTGCTCATGTACATGGTAAGATGACACTCCTTCAATTATTTGAGCAGAGGACAATAGCTAACCTGGAACCGTACAAGGATCGTGTCTATTGTGCAGACCACAGGCGACCATCCATCTACAACGCCGCCATGGTCCTGTTCCGCGACGAAATCCTCAACTCCAAAATCTCCCCAACCGACGCTCGAGCGATCATTAGCCTGCTGAATCACATTATCCTCGACCAGATACAGATGGAACGCGATGGCGACGTCATTGACAAGCAGCTTATCAAGTCCTGCGTGTGGATGCTGGAGGGCCTACATGAGGGCGAGGTGGAGGCAGAAGAGCAGCGACTTTACAACACGTCTTTCGAGAAAGAGTATCTTGAAACCAGTAGGATCTTTTACCATGGAGAATCGGAACTCCTACTTCGCGAGTCGCACGCTGGCGCATATTGCAAACACGCGCGACGTAGGATCTATGAAGAGGACGAGCGCTGCAAGCAGACACTTTTGGAGGGTACCGGGCCCAAGATTCAGAAGGTCGTGGAGGACGAGCTGATCAAGAACCGGATACACGAGCTCGTAGAGATGGAGAGCGGTGTACGCTTCATGATCGACAATCATAGGTTAGAAGAGCTGAACCTGATCTACGACTTGAACGCGCGGGTAGACGAAAAGAAGATTGAAACTACCCGAGCCATTCAACGGCGAATCGTCGAAATGGGTTCAGACATCAACAAGGATGCAATCGCGGCATCGCAAGCGCCCGCCGTTGTACCTGTTGCCGACTCCGCCGATAAGGGTAAGGGCGCTGCGCAAGACAAGAGTCTGAACCAGCAGACTGTCGCTGCGATCAAATGGGTCGAGGATGTCCTTGCCTTGAAAGACCGTTTTGACAAGATTTGGCGGGAGTCATTCGAGTGCGACCCACTGCTGCAACAGGCGCAGACAGCGAGTTTCTCCGAGTTCATCAACTCGGTGACGTTTCCACGATCATCCGAATACATCTCTCTCTTCATCGACGAAAACATGAAGAAGGGTATCAAAGGCAAGACTGAGTCTGAGATCGATGCTGTTCTAGAGAAAGCTATTATCCTACTACGATACGTACAGGACAAGGACCTTTTCGAGCGCTACTACAAGAAGCACTTGTGCCGACGTCTGTTGATGAATAAGTCTATCAGCAACGAAGTCGAGAAGCAGATGATCTCGAAGATGAAGATCGAACTCGGCAACAACTTTACGCTGAAGCTGGAGGCCATGTTCAAGGACATGACTATTTCTGAAGAGCTTACCGCCGGCTTCAAGAAGCATGTAGAAGGTCTCGGAGAGAAGGACCCGAAGCGCATCGAGCTATCCATCAATGTCCTGACCAGCATGACATGGCCTCTTGAGACTATGGGTGGCGCAGCCGCAGACGAAGAGGATAAACGACCGCGATGCAACTACCCTCTTGTCGTAGACAAACTCAAACGCGGCTTTGAGAAGTTCTACAGCCAGAAGCACTCCGGACGACAGCTTACTTGGCTCCCCAATATGGGATCGGCGGACATCAAGGCTGTCTTCCCCAAGGTCGCCCAAAAGGATGGATCTTTCAAGGAACGTCGGCACGACCTGAATGTATCGACATATGGCATGATCGTCCTTCTCCTGTTCAACGAGCTTGGTACGGATGAACGCCTGACTTTTGAGGAGATCCAAGCTCGGACCAATATTCCTCCTAGTGATCTCATCCGAAACCTGCAGTCGCTTGCCGTAGCGCCCAAGACGCGCATCTTGATCAAGGAGCCCATGTCCAAGGATGTGAAACCTACCGACCGATTCTCCTTCAACGAAGGTTTCCAGGGCAAATTCGTCAAGATCAAGGTTGGTGTCGTCAGCGGCGGCAACAAGGTCGAGAGCGATCGTGAGCGACGCGAAACCGAGAAGAAGAATGACGACTCGCGAGGGTTCTGTATCGAGGCTGCAGTTGTGCGAATTATGAAGTACGTATCTTCCAGAACCTATGACCAGAAGCATGCTAACAACGGAATAGGCAACGTAAGGAGCTTTCGCATCAACAGCTCATGTCGGAGACCCTCAGTCAGCTGGTCGGTCAGTTCAAGCCTGAGGTTAACATGGTCAAGAAGCGCATTGAGTCGCTTATTGAGCGCGAATACCTAGAGCGTGTAGAAGGAGCGCAGATTGATTCATATAGATATCTCGCTTAGAAGAGAGAGGACTATTTTGAACAGCTACTCAGCATATGTTTGCAGGCGTTTCGGGAGTGGTCGATGGATTTGGGCCGGACTACCATAATGAAATGCATAGCATTGGCGTCGACGGATTAGGGTCATGGGCGTCGTTTATCGACACCTTTCACGATCAAAATAGGCGTTTTCCCAATACTCCAATACGACGACGTATGAATGAAAATAGTCGCTGCGATGAGTACATGGCAGATGATGATTTTTGGAAATATTTCTCCTAACTATCGCCGTGAAATCACAGTAATCGATCATCTCTCACTTGTACCTTCCAACAACCTTCCTCCTCTTCTCAAACGCATCACCGGCAGCTGACCCAGAGCCTCTTGGGCCATCTCCAACAGGCCTCTTCCTGCTCTTCTCCAAACTTCCCAGATTACCACCCTTCTTCTGCGTCAAACGCTCAATACGATCAATCCCAGCACCCAAAGTTCTCCATTCCTCACCACCAAATCCACCATCACGCTGCTGTCTCGCCTTCTTCTTCGCAGCCTCCTTCTTACTATCAGGAGCCAGACGCGTGAAGTTGGATTCTTCGTACTCGCGTCTCTCGTTTTCTTCGCGACGCTCACGCTCAGACTTCGTGTGTCGACCTCCGTTCGTGATGGTGCTTCCGATACTAGGTTCAGCAATGGGCGCACCGGAGAGCTCAGTAGCGATGAACTCATCCAGGGTGGCTGATTTTCCTGGGCGGCGCTCTCGGCGCGTCTCGCGACCTTCGGGCGTTGGCATGGCCATGGGGGTGATCTTGGGTGGGCGGTAGATGCCATCCTTTGCTGATTCGCGGGCGCGCTCCTGTGCCGCTTCGGTCTTTTGGCGGGTTACTTGGGCTCGGCGGGGGCCGTAAGCCATTTCGTCTTCGTCTTCTTCGGTTTGCGCGGAGCCGTTGGATTCGGCGTCGCTGACGTCTGAATCAGATCCGGTGTCTGTCTTGCTCTTTCTTGGCTTGGATACAGGTTTTGCTGTGGCTTGGGTGTTGCGTCGTGTGGCATCATCCGCGGTCCTCAGGATTTTGTCGATCTGGTATTTCAGGCGACTTTCGAGTGGTCGCACACCCTTCTCTAGGTAGACCCTCAATTCAACAAGCTTTTGAACAACTTCATCTTGAGGATGGAGATCCGTCTCTTTCTGGTTACCCTTGCGCGACCGTAGCTTCAGCAGAATAAGGAAAACGAGGTTCTGTAGATAGGACAGAAGTAGCTCGTTCTTCACGTCCAGTAACGAAATGCCCTCTTTCGGTGGCAAGATGTCATCATTTGGAAGTGCCTCCGTGGCGGATTGAATGGATGTAGTCAGAGTCGCGAGAAGCGATTCCAGCGAGTTGTCGACGGCCATGATGTTTGAGAAGGAGACGTGATGGTGGTTGCCGCGCGCTGAAGATGTTGGAGGTTGCAAAGAAATTTTAGTGGGGCTCGAACGCGCTAACACACGGTCCGATGTCTGGCCTCCACCAGCTCTCAAGACCCCACCCTCATCTCATCCAAGCATTTTTCGTTGACACGCCTTTTGAGCACACTCAAAGGCTTTCTGAGCTTTCTTTCGCGCTGCACGACTTCCTTTCGACACGTAACCCGACCTTGCTACCCTCAATATGACGTCATACCAATACTCCGGTCTTTCAACTTGTACTTCCATCAGAGTGCTAGCCGTCTCAGGCACCCAAGACGCGCCGTCATATAAGATAGAGGAAGTGGATCTCACAGAGAAGCCGCGATTTGAAGCACTGTCATACACATGGAGCGACTACGATAACGAGGAACTTGAACCCATTAACAGGAATACTAACACTTATGCGACCATCACTATAGCCGGTGCTGGGTCTCTTAAAATCACGCTACACCTCGTGCATATCCTGAATCATATTCATGAATTACTAGTACAAACCAAATCGAGCGGAAGAATATGGATCGATCAGATCGCTGTGAACCAATGCGATCTGAACGAGCGGAGTCACCAGGTTTCTCTTATGCAACAAGTCTACGGACAGGCGGAGCGTACGCTAATGTGGATTGGTATGTCTGTTAAGCATACGCCGGTGCTACTTGATTTGATACAAAATCTACGCGATCTACCGCTTGATGTTGACTGGGATCACCCTATGCTCAAGATATTAGAGAGCAGACTGCTTGCTATCTTTCGTCAAGAAGATGAGCTACATTACTCCTACACAAAAGCGCAATACACCAGTGCTCTTGATTGGGTCCTCGGTCTTCCGTACTTCAAGCGAGCTTGGATTGTCCAAGAGATTGTTTTGTCAACTCAGCCTACGCTGCTTTTCGGATCGACATCATATGATCTATACATACTCCACCATATGATCTTCCTTATCAGGTATTCCGCAGACTCGTGCATTCGAGACATCTACTCACTCTTAACACATCCCATTGGAGTCGATCGCTTTTTAAGCATCGATACAGCACGTAGGTGGCTACAGGGCGATCCTAAACAGAATGCTTTATACGGCGATTTCTTAGATGTACTATTCTGGCTCTCGTCTTCACGCGAGGCAAGCGACCCAAGGGACTCCATCTATGCATTTTTGGCTTTACAAAAGGATCACTCTGGCTCACGTGCTGTTGCGGACTACAATCTATCTACCTCACAGGCATATCGGAAATTTTGCGTAAAAATAGCAAGGGAAACCGGCTCCCTCGCGTTTCTAGGGCTTGTACGTGGTAGTGCGGACAACAGGATACCTTCCTGGGCGATAGACTGGCGGATGTGCGTCTCTTCTGCGAAAGACAGATGGCAAGGTTACAGGATAGGCGACACGCAACAATACCCGTACGCCGCCGCCAAAGGACGATTATACCAAGCGGCTGGAATGACACAAGAAGGCGATATGCGCTTGGTCGTTCGAGGGCGTCTTATTGACGAAGTCCAGTTCGTGTCATGTGTTACGCGTAAAGAGATTGCAACCAGCGGGTTAGAGAATGTGCGATTGTCCGAGGAGATTTCCAATATAAGAACATCAATGCCTACAGTGGATGTCGACACCTCCGCCAACGCACAAATTGTTAAAGAACGTGTTTTCATCACACTCTTTGGTCTTGATCCAGACGAACAGCGTCTTGAAGGGCCACTACAACATACTACGGAAGAGTTGATTTCAATGTACGAACGCTTCATTGATACACATACAGCCGACGACGTTGGTGAAGAAGTCTACAAACAGCGATTCTCTCATACGAACCTGAGACTTATGCACAAGCGACTTCTTCTCGGCCGCAAGCAGCTGTTTGGGCTTGGGCCGGATGCCATCCTGCCAGGCGATTGCATATGCATTCTTCATGGCTCTACGGTCCCTTTAATATTAAGACGATGCGAAAATGCAAAAGAGTACACAGTCGTGGGACAGTGTTACTATGAAAGCTGGATGTATGGCGAGAAAGTCGATTGGGAGGAAGACGAGGCTGATGAATTCGTGTTGATATGAGGAAACCCTTAGCTTAGCCGGTCGTCGAGTCGAAGAGCGTGTCCATGTCTCAGCTCATGCGTTCCCTTCAGGCTTCAAGAACCATCGCATACCCATGTTCTAAGATGCAAGTTTACCTGACGCGAAAGAATGGGCTCCGACGTCATTGCCATATAGTTTGTGCTTCACGTTCGCGTCACGATATTCTCTTTGGGCGAACACATACAGCCAGTGATGTTGCCGGAGTGCGCTCCCGTCGTTCCGACTGTGGCGTCCTGTTAGAAACAACGCACCAATCGCAGTTCAGCGTGCTAGGCACTACTGAACGCTCTGGTACATTCAAACCAACCAGCGACCAAGGTCATGCATAAAGTATAACACTAGTTGGGGGGATTTCTGGAATTTTACCTTGTACATTCTCTCAAGATCAGATAAACCCAAGCCACGGTTCTTGCCAACTAGTCAGCCCACCGTATTACATGGTCGGCGACTCGGGGTGTGGTGGCTGCAGTACATGACTTCAACGGGCGTTGAGTTGAGGGTAAGCCTCTGGAAGACGTGTACGCGTAGCACATCTAAAGGTCGGTGAAGGCAAGGTGTAGTCAACGTGGCTATGAGACATGGCTTGCTACTAGGCTACCGCAAAAGAGTCATGCATACCGTATCCATGATGACAGTACAAACATGGTTCGACTCATCTGACTGTCAGCATCATCACCCACCAATACTTCATTGCCCCTCACATCATCCCCTACATCTCTCCACCAACCCATGTCCATATCACACACACATCTCCGCACTTCGGCTTCTCGAAGGCGTTCAGGAATTCCACTGCTTTTCCAGAAGGCCCGAAAGGTGGGTGTACGGGTAAAGTGACAAACCCATGTGTGTGTGGGGTAACAGGCTACCCTACCCCTGGTCGCTGTTGCAGGATCTATATTGCGTCTCCGAGGGCCGCGGTAGCCAATGCGGAAGAGCGCGCGGCGCGCGCTATGTAAACAGTTGTGATGCTGCACTTCACATGCACAGATACACTAAGACTGGATATGGTATGGAGTTTCTTGAGATGTCCAGGCTGCATAAGTGTGACAGATGTCGTAGCCTCATGCAGGATGCCTCACACTGACTATGTAGCAAGTCACAGTCATCGTTCAAGTGGCGGAATAAACCACCGTGCCGTACCGAGCCCGAATTCATATGGGGTACATCGTAGTACCCACAGATTGTCCCTCAAGTTCATTGCCTTGACCCACCCAGCGCCTTCTAAGCTGCGCTTTGCCACCACTCGTACAAGATAGAGTCGCCTGGTGATGTCCAGGCTGTGCTCCACCAGCCTTACTTTGCTCAAGATCGTCCCAGATCGCTTTGACTAGAGCCTCTCAAAGTAGTTAGTTGTCGTCGAATCTCGTTGTATACAATTTGTCATGTCGAAGTAAAAGAGATTGAGTGGTGACTCGCTAAACGCTCTCGGCATATACGCTAGAGGTATGGCAGATTCGAGGACCTGGTTGACGGAGACCTAGCACCTGTCTGCCTCAACGTCCGATACAGGCGTTGAAGATGGCGGTCTGTGCTTTGACCCAACTGTGGGTTGGTCGAAGTACGCCGTCTGCGTCGTGTTGATGATAGTCGCTGTCGCGTGTGATCATCGTTTGGCTTGCTGATCCACATGTACACGGAGGCTACCGAAATTGGAAGGTAGGTCTCGCTACGCAGTGTATAGCAAGCGTATCCATCAGCAGTGTAGCTTTAATCCCGGGAATAAGCGCAGTCCTGGTCGCGTGTTGCATGGCATTATGGTACCGTGTTGTGAGCGTCTCAAACATCGAATTTGAGTCCTGCTGTTCGTAGCCACATTTGGCGCTTCCCTTCGGCTTCGCGAATGATCTCAGCGGATAGTTGGAGGCTGGGAGCGAGGTGAGCGTATCGCTCCATTTCTAGGACAACATTGTTTATGATGTCGTCCATAGTCGCTGGCGGAGGCAGTAGCTGAGATAGCGAGGGAGTCATGGTCGCACCCATGATGAGCAATGTCTGGGAGATGATGCTAAGACGATGTTAGTGAACGTTTTTGTTTTGAATAGTTAAACTTACGAGAGAGCACCCTGGAACAAATAGGGTAGATGTCCAGCGTGGTGCGCAGTGATGTACTCGAGTTGGCGGACGCATGCCTCGAGGCATTTGTGGCAATTGTCCTGCACGCTCGAATCCATCGCCAGAGTTTCGTCCTGTAGAACCAAAAGCACATAAGGTCGGAAGATGATAGTACGGCATGCGAAATAACGCAGTCTTAGGACCGTTTGAACCGGATTCTGCAAAGGCACCCTATCGAGTGGGAATTGCATGGCTGGTGGTAGTCCAGCATACCATTGATTCAGCTGATAATCTAGCTCCACAACTAGTGGGTCCAATTGGGCGATAGATGTCGCAGCTGGACCTTTAGAATACGGTGTCGTCCTGATGTATAGCATAGAGCTCACGCGGTTGAGTAGTCTTCGGAGAGCGATCTCTGCAAGAAAGTACCACAGTTCATCTCGACCAACTGCTTCTGTTCCTAGATCTTCGAATCCCGTTGGCAATGAAAAGCCCTCTTCGAATTGTGCGATACCGGAATGGGGGAGATCCAGCTCTGCTAGCAAGTCGCTTTCAATCATCACAGCATTCCAGTAAACCCTTCTGCCTAATTCCTCCTCCGCTGGAGACACTCGACCAGGCGCGCTCAAAAGGAGCTGTAGCTTCATGCTGGCACCTGATAGTACGTTCCATGCTTCGACGGGGCGTACAAGATATACCAAGTATGCTGCAGCGAGGATTTGACATTGCGCGGCGACCATGTTGTTCCTTGTCATGACAGTCGGCAGCAGGCTCCAAGCTGCGGTAAAATATGCCAAGCCTGGAGGATCCTTTTCTGGATTTTGCTGTGTAATACTGCCGGTGCTTGCAGCATGACCTAGAGCAAGAACTAGAAGAACTATGCAACTTTCAGGGCCGTCCCGAAAACCATGGCTAAGAGCGATCTGGTAGTGGCTACTCCATGTGTACGGATTGACGACTGCGTAGAAGACGTTTACTCTCTCAAAGTACGCTTGCACATAGGCGCCAGTGTTTGAGAGATCCAGCCCGCGGCTCGTTCCAAGGCTTACTGACTCCCGGGTCATCTCCAGCTGGAGAAGAAGCTTGGCATCATATTGGCGAGACACAAGCTCTCTGATCATTGGAGATGACAAAAGGTTAAGTGCTGCAGTATTGTGGGTTTTCGGCATGGTGGAAATGTTCGAAGGATGGTTGGTCCATGTTCCTATGCCGTTGATCGGCTGGACCATGCCGAGATGGGGTATATTGCCGGTGCTACGCGCGAGGAAATCTTCGCTGGTCGAATTACTCGCGGCTGGCGAATGTGACGATAGTGAGAAGTTACTGGTAAGGCCAGATTGAAGTAGGCCCTCAATACGACTCAGGTGTTCCAAGATCAGCTTGTCGCCTGCGTCTAGCTTGATGCCTGGCTCTCGGTATATGCACTCTGCATTCAATTCTGTACAAAGTCTGCACTTTGGCCTTGTTCCATCGCATCGACTTTTCCGTGACCGACATATTTCACACTATTTGTAGTCAGTTTCTGGAAATGGGCAAGTCGAGGTAAGGTTGCTGTACCGCAATGGTCGCACGTCGTCTTGGGTAGTCTATTGTGTCGGTACTTGGGCGCTTCTTTGTGCTTGATCGTGGTTCTGTGCTCGTGCCGTTGGTACCATTGCTGGTAGGCGCGATTCCATTTGTTTGAGCTGGTGGAGTATTGTCATTCGACATTTCCCTGTCTGTACCAGATGATTGAGACATGTTGCGGGGCCGTTTTCTGAATGGATTACTCAGACCACCGCTTCCTGAAAAAAACCCATTCGGAGAGTCGAGCAGATGAGGAGACGTCAGGGCAGATTTGAGGATAAAGCTGTTTGCGTCGGGCAAAGCGGAGAGATTGAGGCAGAAGGCGTCCCGAGGGAAGCCTCCATTAGTGGTCGCCGCTGACACGGGACTAACATCTGGAGAAGGTGTAATTCCCGCCATGATTGGTGGACGGTTAGATAGCGGCCGGGGCACGCTGCACAACTTCTGCGGCGTGCAGCCACGATATTGTGACAAAGTCTTAGATTCGAAGGCGGCAAGGGGAGTAAGATGGGTGTAGCTGATGGAAGCAAGATACATACAGCAATCCGACTTGAAGATGAGACGGCAGGACCAGCGACGATTATAACCACAGCAAATCTCGCCTCTCATTAGCTCCTACACCTACACATGTCACAAAACCGCCTTCGTGAGATGAGCGAGGCGAATGCGGGGACGACAAGGGCATTAAGCACTCCACATTACGCTCAGACAATCAAAAAATGGCGCCAAACGATCCTTCAAGGGTCCTGAGTCGCGAGCCGTGGCCTGCACCATGGCCTCCCTACCCACCAACAAGGCCACGGCTTCGCCCAGTTGACGATAAATTGCCTGCAACATGCCGAACGCTTAGGTAGACACATGAGTAGCGCAATCGTGGTGGCACCCATCGAGTGAGTGGTGGCAGCCTGCTTACAGAACAGTCTGCAGGAAGCACGGAGCATGGGAAAACCATGCGGTGTGTCTGGAGAGGGCCGCGAAGCGAGCGGCCTACACCCAACCCTCAAGCATGCTAACCGCGTACAACAGGCTAATACATGAGGACAATGGCCGACTAAGATCGTGCTGTGCATGGTATTCCCTTGGCATAGAGGGTCCGCCATGACTGTGATCAGCGAACGGCGGCAGTGGACCTGCATCAACAGCATCTCCTGATCATTCCCGCTACGCCAGCACGGCTTCCGCAGCATTTTGATATTGCTACCAAGCCACACAAACTCCATTCGAAGACTCACAAGCCTTTCTGATAGGCGGGCAGAAGCTTCCATGCAGCAATTCATATTAATTGGCTGCCCGAACGCAATCACGGGGTGCCTGGGTATACCCTGGCTTTTCCCTAGGTACCTGTAGGAGCCGTAGAACAAGTGGACACTTGCACACAGCGGCTGGGACCTCAACCAGTGATATTCACTGCTGTCTCCGGCCTTGCTTTCTGGGATTGATTGACTTCGACTATGCGTGGTGTCGGCGATCCAACGCCGTGTACAGAAGCGCTCTTATCGACCAACTCAACGCTGAGTTGAGGTGGCGTAGTGATTGTCATGGCCTCAGTTCAAGACACGGACTTGTCGGTTCTCGTATAGGTGAACCTAGGGAACAAATGGCCTCGAGCACGCGACCAGTGAGAAAAAGCTTCTAGGAGATGAGGAAGGAGGCGTGTCTTGGGTATGTTATTGATCTGCGCTTCGAGCGGTTGAACCACAGTCATGCGCCACATGAAAGGGTAGACGCTCGGTAGGCCAACACGACCAGGATGCTCTCTGCTCTATGGCGTAACCTGAGGGCTATGTCCTAGGCCATGTGCGTCTGTCTTCTGAGCGCAAGATGAATAGCCGGTGGGTTCCTGAATCTGACCACCGTTCGATGGCGTACAGTGAGATCCAGATGACCACTAGCGGTTCGGCCGACAGGAGAAAGCGTTCGTTACGTCTGGCTAAGTAAGAGTTGCGCGATGCATGACGCAGGAGGGTTCAAGATGGGTGTTGGGTCAGGGTAAGGCTGGCTTATCGGCTGCTTGATGCAGCGGCAGATGTCAAAATACCTAAGCAACGTCATGTTGTACGTCCAAGTATTTTCGCCAGAGCCTCCTGTTCCAAGGCTACTAATGCACCAAGCACTGCATCTAAGTGATGCAGCTAATCTATGTAGCAACGATTATAGTCTAGGGCTAATACTAAGGTACGCACTGCACAGGGTGAGTTGGATCTAGCTTCAACATTGCACCTACTCCTGAATTGCAGATGGGATGAGACTATCTAGTTGATGTAGTAGGAAGTACCCGTGGTTCTTGACTACGAGGCTTCTTGCTGCCCGAAACGTTGGCGCAAGCAGGTACTTTTGGAGCTTCACAGGCTGTGGACAAAAGGTATAGGTTGCTCAGGTGAGAAGAGTACCCGGCGCAGACTCAACTCAAAGGGATGCGGGTTACAATACTCTCAGAACCGATCACGCTCTCTATTGCGCCATATCGAGTTGTTCTCACCATGACGTCGCTTCCAGTTACACAGATACAAACGCCTAGTCATGCGAGATAAGGAAGAGCGGCACTGCGACAGTCTCGCAAACACACAAACAAACAATGAGCTATTTCGAGGAGTTTATGGAAAGATCGCTGCCTGTCGTAATCCACCAAGTCACACAAACAATCTAAAGTTCGAGAAGATCGCGCGATTAATATAGCAGCAAGTGGACAAACACTAATGAAGAAGACCAGCCTCTTCGTACAACTGAAAGTATGACGCCGGAAGCACTTGACGCTCTCACCACACAAACCATGAGGCCGAAAGCACTCGACGCTGTTGCAGCGCAAGAGAGTAGGGAGAAGTCACTAGACACAAAATCACCGACTCAGCAGCAAGTAAGGTTCTCCTCTCACTACTTCTCGAATCTATTTCATGCTAACTCTCACCAGGTCCAGTCCGTTGACGATTCAGACACGGCAAGCCCAACCTCCATACCCTCAAAATCGGCTTCAGATGGCACCGTATCAACCAACGATGGCACCACCGAAGACACCCCAATCGCTACATCCATTGTCTCTGAGGTCGTCCAAAGCGTCAAGTCAGCAATCGACAGTGCCATCACATGGGCCGAAACGAAGGCCGAGAGCCTGAGCGCAGAGCAAGACAGCACAGGCCCATATGCTTCACCAGCGACATGTATGCCCTCGGATCTTGATGTGATTGCAAGCGGGATCCTACCTGCTATGCCGACTGCGAGGCAGTACGACGGAGGTGTTGACGACGAGAAGAAGGAAGCGGAGAGCAGTGAGAAAAGCGTGGAGGCTGGAGATGGAGAAGAAAAGAACGAGGAGGAGCAGGATGGTGAAGCAGAACCTAAGCTGTAGGATTCTGAGAAGAGTTGGAAAGGTGATATGAATTGAGGTTTGCATATTGGAGTGGCATTTGATACCCAAGCATGGCTTTGAGCGATCAGGAACAACTCAGAGGGTCCGTAACAACGAATACGAGTATAGCACAATGCTATTTCGAAGCATTGCAGAAGAGCCAGGTTGCACCATGTCGACACGCTCATTGCTTGCCCTCATAGTCCCTCTTCCACACCTCCCTAAAGCTCTCCTTATCCACAGCAAATTCCTCAAGGAAATCCCTCTCGAGGTCGTGTGTCCGGCGACCGAGCAGCACCAAACTATGCAGCGGCTTTCCGAGATCCGCGTCACATAGCTGTGCTAACGTGCCGGCAACGATCTGCTGATCCTCGGCACCCACGCGTGCAACACCCACAGCCAGACTATCCTTTGTGTAGGCACCCTCCTTCTTGACATCCTCCTCAATCTCCAGCATCTGCTGTGCGCACTGCGCGACTGTCATGTACCGCGGTGGCTCGTAGATCAGGCGTCCGCGCGCCATGTTCTCTATACTTTGTTCTTTGACTTTGATGTCGACAAGGACGAGCGTATGTAGGCCGATGGAGACGTTCTCCTTGATACGGTCGTAGAAGGAGGCAGGCTTCCAGTTGTCGAGGAAGAAGACCATGGAGACTGTTTGTCCGAAGTTGTAGAGCTGTAGACCAGTTACGCCGATGGATGTCAGGATGCTGGCGTTGGGAATGGAGCGAGTGGAAATAGAGAGTTCGCGGGCACGGAGGACAAGGTCGGTGTGTGTGGTCGCTCTGTTTGGTGGTTAGATAGACATAGTCGGTGGCCATGAGGAAGCATACCCGAATGGGTCTCCTACTACGAGGAACGCGACATCGACTTTATCGGCATCTTTGAGGATATCGTCGCTGGACGACTCGACCATCTCGCGGTCCGCTATGATGACTTCGCGGCCATAGAAAGCTTCCTACTGCCGTGATAATTAGTTTCCCCGTGCTTATCCATCCTCTCCATTGTCGACTCACAAGCACATCCTTCTCCACCAGCAGAACAGCCGTGTACGCCTCGAGATAGACGCGTTCAGCCTTCTTCACAATCTCCAAACCCTTGACCGTGATGTCTTTCTCATCTGCCAAGCCGAGACCCACGAGGTACAGCATGATGGGCGATTGTGACGCGTGTGGTAAATGTATGGTGGTGGGGGTTGTCACCAAATTCACAAAAAGTTGGGCGGGGCTGATTTGCATGTGGTAGGGCTGAGCGTGCGCGGGCCACCGGGGCTGTCGCATCAGGCATCGTCTGAAATCACGCTAGTAGACCGCAAACCGCGTTCCAGCTTCGGACTCCATTCACATTCGCCGCAACGTCCAACACCTCTTGTATTCAACTCTCTGTCTTATGTAACTGTGGGAATTTGGCGACGCGCTTTGTATGATTTTAGGAGTTGTTGGAGTACGGAATAAGGCACCATGTCGGACAAGGATAAGATGGCCAAGTATCGGACGGAGATCCAGCAGGTCAGTCACTCGCATTCCCTTCTCAACGCTTTCTTATACTCTTTTCCTATCTCCCTTTTAAACCTTCAGAGAATGAGGAACTAGGTTTGGAAATTCCGAGTTGTCCTACGCTTTTGGTCATGATCCGCCTATACGTCCCCTTTCCTGTTCACGTGGCCACTTCCATGCGCGCATACCCAAGATTTGACTTGATAGTCGTTTTCTGTCATTTGAAGACTTCATCCATGTCTTATACCCTCTAAACTTTCATGTTCTCGTTTTTCTCATTTATATTCATGTTTCGACCAAGCCCCAACATGGCCCGTACTCTACTTCACCCACAGTCACCTCAACTCCCATCACATCTAGCGATGCTACAACCGAGCTTCCACCAAAGCCCACCCGCAAGATGCCCATGGCACTTGTATCACCCACCCATTTCCTTGACTCAAATCTCTGCCCCCATCCATACTACAAGAAGCCACCATCATGGCCTCGTCCGCATCCTCCCCTGCACTATCATCGTCCCCGATGTCTCGGCCCCAATCGCCAGAAGATCTGCTCTCATTCGATGTCGGCTTGAATCTAACGATCCCGCAGATGATGTTCGTCTCCGGTGAGACTGGCGAGCCATCTCCCGAAACGACTACTTTGATCGAATCGATCGTGCAGGATCAAGTGCAGCATATGCTGCGGGAATGCACAGCCCTGGCTACGCGCCGTGGCAGCAAATCGATATCCACAGACGACCTCTTCATGCTCATCCGCCACGACCGTGCCAAGATTTCCCGACTGCGGCACTTTCTCCAATGGAAAGACGTTCGCCGCTCAGTCAAAGACTCAGATGACAAAGGTGGCGACGCCGGTGCAGATGTAGGAGCCGGTGATGCAGACATAGCCGCGGGCGTAGTGGGAGCAGGTGGTCCTGGCGCTGCCCCCGTCGACGCTTCGAAAAAAGCCAAGCGCGCCAAAGTCGACTTGGTCTGGGATGTGCAATCCTTCTTTACCGAGTTCCCACCCCAAAAAGACGATGTCGAAGACGAGGAAGAAGAGGAGATGAACTATGCCACCCTTCAACGCTTGAAGAACGCAGACGAACGTACCAAGAATATGACGCGCGAGGAATACGTCCATTGGTCCGACTGCCGCCAAGCATCCTTCACCTACCGCAAAGGCAAGCGTTTCAAGGAATGGGCGGGTTTCGGCCTCATTACGGATTCCAAACCTTCCGACGACATCATCGATATCCTAGGTTTCTTGACATTCGAGATTGTGCAGACGCTTACAGAGGAGGCGCTCAAGGTCAAGGATGCAGAAGATCTGTACAAGAAGAACCATGGTGGTGAGCAGAATCGACTCAAGAGAAAGAGGGAGAGGGGTCTGTTCGATCCGCCGGAGGAGGCCAGGGAGCCGGTACAGCCGAGCCATGTGCAAGAAGGCTATAGAAGGCTGCAGAGGGGCAACAACAAGGCCAAGGCTATGCTCAACTTCACTAGGAATGTGCATAGGGCGGCGCTGAAGTTGGTGAGTACTGCATTGCAGCAGGCGACGATGTGTGTTAACATGACCTAGATCTAGTCACAAAGCGACGCGACTGAGGTTGGATCTGCACATGGTGTTTGGATGGATAAGGCGCTTTTGGTTATTTGATACCCTGAGCAGGTAGAAGGGTGTATGGCGTCTCTGTCAAGGAAATTGGGTAATTTGCGAGCTTTTAGGATACGCGCTGCTGTATGTTTGACAGACGAGAAGCGGTCGAGCAAGTATCATCACTATTATCGTAGACGTAAACAATGCATGAAAGCAGACCAACTCCAAGTTTGACTACTGGTTTCTAATTCCGATGCTCATTTCCCTTTTTGGTACACTCATAGCATCGGTGATCAGAGTGGGGGCAGCCTTGTCGGTCGAGTATGCATGGAGAGAAGAGTCCTTCACAGACGTAACATGAAACATGACCGCATATGCCCAGATAAAAAGGAGATTGACGCCCTCCTTTAACCTTGAAAAGACCCACGCCAGGTGTTCATCATGATATCCCGTGCTTACTCCGCATCGTCGCCCAGCTGAGCTTGACGCTTCTGCTGGACACGCTCCTGCCTCCTCTCCCTCGCCGCCTTGGTCTTCGCACGCTTGGCGTCCATCTCTTCCTGGATAGCCCTCTCGCGGGCCTTCTCAGCCTTGGCCTTGTGGATCTACAGTACATGTTAGTTGCCGAAGTTCAAGCGGGGTTGACATAGTCATGATGTCATGGTCAACGTACGTGTTCAACGAGAGCACGCTTGTGCTTGAAGGTGTTACCCTTGGACAGGAGGTAGAGCTCGTGGTAGAGGTGCTTGTCGATCTTTCCTGCGGCACGGTACTTGACGAGGAGACGGCGGAGGACACGGAGGCGGCGCATCCAGACGATTTGGCTATAGACATCCGCGTCAGCAAACAGTCTCCATCATCATCTCTCACTTCCCACAATGAACCTTTCCAGAGTCCATTGTGATGGTGATATCGTGATTGCGTACCTTGGCATACGAGCATCCTTGGTACCCTTCCTCTTACCGAAACCACGGTGGCGGCCAATTCGTCGAGCGGCGGTCAGCTCCCGGGCGCGGGCACGCGAGTGCATGGTGACGGGCTTGCGGATGATGAGGCCATCCTGAACGAGCTTGCGGACAGTCTGACGGGAGTTGGCGTTGGCGATTTCGCTGGTCTCGTTGGGGTCGAGCCAGATCTTGCGCTTTCCGCAACCGACCACGGCGGCCGCGAGGCGCTTCTGAGTGCGGAGGTTGACCCTGTGAAACACTCTAGGTCAGTATTTTGATCAATTACACGGTAATAGGCGATGGAAGGTGTTGTCGTGGAAAGAGGGGTTCGCCACGTCTCGAGCGCCTATTGAGCACAGCGGCGAGTCGGGAAGGCTGTTGCGGGTGCGGAAGAGCTCCTCGAAGTGATGCTGGAGGGTATGCAATCGGAATTCCTTACATTTTGGCGGGTTGGTTGTCCTGGTGGTTAGTATCGAGAGTCGCGGCACCCTTTGACGTTGGATGGATTGAGAATATTCGCTGGCGCGTGTGATCGCTTAGAGCGCCAAGACAGTCACGTGCTGCTCACTAGTCGTTTTGCGATGCCGACCCCGAAACACAAGCAACATCAATGCACCACCCAAAATAAAGACTACGGCTGATAAACCATGCGAATCACACCAGCCTCTGGGAATTTTCCCGATATTATTTCAACAGGACTGTGATTTTCGCATCTGCGAACATGCAACGCCAAGGCTTACGGAACTAAGGTCACTTGCGTGGCGACCTTCGGCTGCTGTTAGATGTACCTAGGTGTACATTTGGCTAAATTACTTTATGATGCCAAAGTATCTGGTTACGAGTGCCCTCTTTCTTTGTCGCTGACAAGCATCTCAATGATGCAGCGGCTCATGGCCAGACAATTCTTGGTGAGTCGAAAGGTCTGTCACGCGACAACACGCATGCAGTGACTCCAAGCATCAGCAATGGATGACGCCCAGAGATTATCGCTGCATATGTCACTGCGCTTCGAATAGGTGTCGTGTGTCTCATAATGACTCATTTGCGATCGCCCCAAGCTAAGTTCTAGACTTGTAGTAATGCCGCGGAGCCTACGTAGAAGTCCGCTTCGTCTTCATATCGCCGAATTTGGTCGTCATAGTGCACCGCGCCACCTTAGCTATCTAGGTACTATCTGGCGGCGCAACATGGCAAATGTTATCGCATAAGGTACGTACGTGGAGATGATAATCTGCTAAGACCAGGAGCGCAAGCTTGCAGGACTGGTAGGATTGCTGGGTACTGTTCTTATAAAGAGCCATTATCTTACTGCTGACCTCTATCTCCATGAAGCCGTGAATCTTCAAATAATCTCGAAACGTTCGTCGAGATCCATTAGACTTGGAGATAGACAGGTAACAAACAGGACGACCCTAATAGTCTCTCCGCGGTCACCTTTTCCAGGACAGCGTAGACATTCACTGCTTGCCTCTGCTTCTTGGCTAGATTCTAGATAGTCACGACATGCATACTATTCACTTAAATGTGCCGGTAGTTCTCCTCCTAGAAGGTATTGCCCATAGTAAGAATCACTTCACGGCTGTTGAGATCAGTATATGTCCAACATGCATTTCGTGCAGCCATAACTTACCTGATTGCTGGACAGCGGGCCATGTCCAATCAAATCATTATTTGCATAACGCAGCCAGCAGATTCCTAGTAGCGTGTACAGTCTTCGCTCTCTTTCTATCCAACCGAATTGAATGCCAGTCAATGAAAGCTATAAAAAAAAGTTTGCGTGCCCAGTTTCGTTGTATCCGAGCTCACGGAGGAGCTCGTTGATCAATTCTTTACCAAAATCGGTACCAGTGGCATAACGCAAATGAGCAGGTAAGGCTGGGTCCGATGTTGGGTATGGTATGCTCCGAAGACAAGGTTGGAGATTGGATGGTACTCGAATTCTTCATGCGCATCATTTCCAAGGTTTGCTTTGATACAACCACTGAGTCTTGAACAATATAGGCTCGTTGTCTATCCCGTCGTCTCGTACGTTGTCAGTGACACTGTCGATACCAGCTCACCATAGAGGTAATTCCTCTATACGAAGAAACTTGTCCTATGAGTCGTACCCTAAAATACCATCCTAGAGGTATACGCCTGATTTCTTTGTTTGTACAGGCTTTAGATTAACGACGACATGTCATTTAGGTCGTGCTTTCAATTTGCGTAAAGCCCATTCAAACCAAGCGTCTTTGTAGGGAACTCGCATGACGTATCAATGTTATCTTGAACAGCCTGTTGAGGAAGGGGTGAACCTGACGAGCCGCCGCGGTATAGTAGTTGTGAGCGGGTCGCTGGAAGCTGTCAAAGACGTGGGAACAACATCACCCCGAAAGAGAATCTATCTGCGGCTGATACATGGATCTTGTGAAGTTCTTCAGGCGCGGAAAGATGAGACATTTAAGACAGGGAACAGCAGCAAATAATAAATAGGTCGATTCGCTAATTAGAACAAGAATGTCAAGGAAAGTGTATACCTTTGGGATGCAATGTTGACGGGAAGAACTTGATCAAACGAGCTTCTTCGGAAGTATATTGCTCTTGGTAGCATCGAGCAAATATTCACGTGCCTCGTGAACGCATGGGACGCAACGTGGAAGACGCGAGGTTCTCCTGGGACCCTTGTGGCAGCCACACTTCGCCACATGTGCGTCGATATACCGCGAAAGCGCCAGGTTGTCGGACAAGAAAACAGCGACACCAGCGTGAAGGCCGGTGAAAGAGCATAATGAGTGCAGTAAATGGCTGGCTGGGGTACTGCATGTGATAGGGGATGTGGTTTCCCGGTCTACAGCAAGTCGTGTGATTGCGGGTGGGCTTGGCAGCTAATGCAGGGAAGGACAAGGTAGCGGAGATTATGGGCCAAGTTTAACGGCGGGACCCCGACTGGATTGATACAACGCTGCTCAACTCCTTACTCGACGTTTTGCACCCGTAGACGTTTCGAGTCGCAGAACAAGCTTCACAACTACAGCTGAACGTTTCCGCTGGTGCACACGTCAATCGCACGCCACACAGCTCCATTGATCAGCACACGTTACGGCGCATACCGCTGGTTGATCGCCCTATAGTTGGACCTCCTTGTACAACCCGCCCTTGTTTGAGCGACGTTGCCAACTCCGAGTCTCTGGGACTCGCTCTACATTAGACAAAGAAAAGATAAACAACATGTCGGCTGCAGCAACAACCAAGCCACCAGGCACGCCGCGTCGCGAGGCCAATCCCAGGACCTCGTCCTCCCCTGCAGCTGCGAACCGTACGCCAGCCCGCTCCTCCACGCCGACTACGAATGGCGCCGGCGGGGTTTCGAGGACACGATCTGTTCGTGGCGGGGCCACTGGCACTCCCGTTTCAGCGCGCGCCGCCGTTAAGAAGCCCGCAGCATCTTCAAATCTAAGTAACACGTCGCAACCCGATGCTGCCGATGACGACGCCAGGGAGGAGCAAGCTGCGCTGCTGCAGGACCTCAAGGATCGGCTACAGAAGGCAGAGAGCGAGGCCGTGGAGCGACAGAAGCAGGTCGAGATCCTCAATGCTCGCCTCGACGATGCTCTCACCGAGCAGGCCAAGCTTGAAGAACGTGCTCATGAGGAAGAAGAGAAGGTTGAGTCATTAGAGAACGTGAAGAAGGAGTTGACTCGTCAACATCGCGAGCTCGAGGGCATCTATGAAGCAGAGCGTGCGCAGGTCATGAAGGAGAAGGAGGAGACGATGTCAAGGGAAGAGGAAATGCAGAGCACTATCCAGCGCCTCAAGGAGACCATGGCAAGCAAGAACATGCCGACTGGCGAGTTTGAAGAGGAACAGCACTTGTCACGAGCCTGTAAGTCAACACTCCTACCGAACCAACGTGGCAATCATGTAGATACTAACACACCTCTTAGCAAGCTTTCGCAACAACCCATCCCGTACCAACTCCTCGCAGAACCTCGAGAACGTCGCATCCTTCGCACCGCCCAACTCAGTCCAGCGCAGCAACTCGCGAAACAACTCGAAGCTCATTCACCAGAAGGACAAGATCATTGAAGACCTGCGCCTCGAACTCGCCGAATACCAAGTCAAGGTGATGGAGGTAGAGAATGCTGGCGGCGGGCGCATGCGCGAACTGGAGAAGCAATTGGTCGAGACACGCATGACCAATGCCAGGCTCATGGAAGACAACGAGAGCTTCCAGCTTCTGCTGGGAGAGAAGACTCTCAATGGAGATTTGAGTCGCGGCGATTTCCTACGCGAGACATCCAACGCTGATGACCGAGCACCATCCCGGAGCGGTCCTTCAACCAGCTTGGCTGATGAGCTTCAGTCGGCCGAGGAAGGCGATGCTGAAGTCGTTCGCAAGCTTGAAGCTGAAGTCAGCAGCATGAAGGCGCAGAACCAGGCCCTCACCCTCTACATCAACAAGATCATCGGTCGCTTGCTCACACACCAGGGCTTCGAGTCAGTCCTGGGCAATGACGCTGACAACGATCACGGCTCTGGAGGTCCTGACAAGAACAAAGAGCTGCCACCGCCTCCTCCCCAAGAGAGTGATCAGCCACAAGGATTCCTCCAGCGCGCTAAATCCGTCGCCATGGGCGGAAATCGCAAGCCACGACCTCTCAGTATGATGGGCCCACCACCAGTCACCAACCAGCAGAGCGCTCACGAAGATCCTGCTACTGCTCCCAGCATCCCGCTCACGCGCTCCACATCTGGTCGCCACCCCAGCGGCAGCTACCACCACCATCGCCGCTCCACTTCTGAAGTACAGGGCGCCGCAAGCGTAGTCAACAACATGTACCGCGGTTCTCCCGCAGGTACACCCAACCCGGTGTCGCCAGGCGTCGTTTCGCCTCGCAACTCCTTCTTTGGTCTTCCTGTTAGCACTGGTCCTGGGTCTAGCAATCCCGTTTCAAGAGTACCTTCTGGTCAAGGTCCCGCCA
The DNA here is from genome assembly GCF_907166805.1 of Alternaria atra. Classification (NCBI taxonomy): domain Eukaryota; kingdom Fungi; phylum Ascomycota; class Dothideomycetes; order Pleosporales; family Pleosporaceae; genus Alternaria; species Alternaria atra. The sequence continues at coordinate 630,175 of NW_025091334.1, forward strand.
TCCCGGAAGACAAAGAAGTCGACACAATGACAGTGTCATCTTCTGCGAGCCACGTCGATACACCCAGCCCACCCCGCCCGCTGCAACGCAGCGAGACTGGCACTGGTGTCATGACCGGCAAAGGCATGCGACCACTACGCTTAGTCCAAAACGAAGAAGAAGCCTCCAAGGCACGCAAGGCAGCCAACCGAGCGAGCTGGTTCGGTGGTCTCTTCGGCCAGAACCCACCACAGCAGCAGAACCAGGAGAACACGCAGTAGAACTGTCGTCGTCCTCCTTTTTAACAGACATTTCTATGTAAGTACTTCTTCAGCTTGCTTGCTACACAGCGTGGGTGGCTTTTGGAAACGATGACGGATGGATGTACGACTTAATGTTGGGAAAGCAAATGAGGAATGAGGAAATGGATTCAAGATAAGACAGGGGATGAGCATACATATACACATTTGTGGGCGAGGAGTGTCAGTCATGGGCTTTTTGTTGGACTCTTCGCTTGCACCATTCTTGTATACCCCCCTTCTTCCCTGCTTTTGGATATTCTATACTTGCGTTTGGGTTTCTGGTTTGGTAGTAGGTGTAATGACATTCTTTCTTCGCTTTTGACTCGTGGTCTGATGTATCTTCACTGTGGTTTTGTGAGTGCGCATCTCTTCGTTGTTCTTTTCCTGGGTTGCTGCTGCTGCTCCAGAGCTCTGGGGGTGGGTTTCCTGTCTTGCTTGCCTTGGGTAGAGAGCCTCGGGCTCTTCTTTCGCTCACACCTGTCGTTCACATGCATGGTTTTTAGTGCCATTTCTGCTGCATCCTCCCAATCTTCGCCATCTTTTTCATCCTCTCCACCCTCCACCACACTACTCAACTTCCGCTTCCTACTCTTGAAAATCTCGAGGCTTTCTGTCAAGCTCTTTCTCGGCAGTACACTCAGACTACTTCGCCTTTCCTCGCACCTCGTACACACTCCTCCATCGCTAACCCGTCGTCGCTTCATCCGGTTCGGGCATCTCGTCGGATCTAAGCTATGTATAACGGCATGACTGCATTGTGCATAACGCATGCGGATGACGTTTGTGCATCTATGGGGTGGGTAGCATGAGTGAGAAGAACAAGTTGAAAAAAGGATGTAGCACATCTTCAGCGGTTATCGAGAGAATATTGAACGGCGTCGTATTCAAGACAGAGATTCCGGCGAAGTGGACATGCGTCGGATAGTCGCTGCTACGATGAGCGCGGTCGTTTAGGGGGATGTTATACATATTGAAGGCTGCTTGACGCGAGTCGGTTTGTGAGTGCGCGAGACATTTCCTATCATCCTTTCATCCATGGGTTCGAGGTGTCCAAACAATGCATTGCCTTTGTGTTGAAGCTGATGTTGAGTTATGTTGTTCCTCCATGTTTTACTTACATGTCTTACTTTGCAGGTTGAGACATGAGCGTTGAACAAACATTTGTAACAAGAGAAGGTAGCAATCCCCTGAGTTATATTACAAAGACTAGTGGCTATCTAACAGGTTCACTAATGTAGAAGCTCGATTTGGTCGTTTGCAAGGTGAAAAAGACCACCTACGTACTTGGACGTGCAATCTACGCGTGGTCCAGGAGCTAACCGCTTTCATCGTCGATGAACTACAGCTGCGAAAGACTCTCAGAATTCAGATCTCTGCATTATTTTCATCCTCTTGAGAACATACATCGTGAAACAAAGAACCCATCATCATTTGAAAATGCACTCTGACGTTCGTGCAAAGTTGTAAAATAATATCTGGCAACTACGTAAGAAGGTACATCAAAGCGACCAGCGCCAATTGTAAACTATAGATGGGTATCAGCGTAACTAGGGTATCATACATGAAAACACGCGCTAGAAGTACATCAGAAGGTGGAGATGGAAAATCACCCTCGTTCACAGTCCGGTAGTGACTACCTTCGGCCCTGCGGCGCGTTCCGTCCATGCTATCAAACCATGGTCAGCATGCGCCCAGTACTCGCGCGTCTTCTTGTACATAGCCATTCGCTCAGCAAGAGTTGGAGTTGCCATTATCTCCTTGAAGGGGATCGGTCGCTCCTGCACAGGTATATTGGCGAAGTCTATCGCGGTACCCGAGTCTGCACGTTTCGATCTCGCGGGTGTTTGCGCGTTCGCAGTTGGGGGCCGGCGCTCGAGAGGCGAAGGTCGTCGCTGAACGACGACAGGCTGTTGTTTGCGTGTGATCCCTGTTTTGGGAAGATCAAGATCTGTCGTCGAGTAGATGGAAGAGGTCGTGGTGAGACGCGCCAGTGCCCTTGTATCTTGTAGTGGCAGGTAATCTCTTCTCACCAGCTCTGGTATGGGTTGTGGTTCAGGAGTGCGCGTCTTCGATGTTGGCGCTGTATCGTATAGTTCGCGATCTAGTCCGACCCTCTGCCGTAGTCGTGACATGCTCGACTGCACCCTCAAGGGCCTGCTTGCGTTGTCGGATTTCCCTATTTGACTATCCACTTGTTGATTTTCGCCAGCTCCACGAGCTAGTTCAGTATGATGCGAGGTTGAGCTGCGCCTCAACTTAGAGAGGCTTCTTGTCAAGGAGACGCTCGGTCGTCGTAGCGTGCCGGCCACGGTATCTGACCGTCTCGGTACTTCAGTCCTCCCAATCGCAACAAAAGTATGTGAGGGTCGCTCATCCGGTACAATCGAGGTGCTAGGGAAGTAGGTGTCGAGATTTGAACTGCTGTTGCCCAGTACGTTCACGCCGCCGACGTGTTTGGCATTCATCGGACCTGAGATGATAAGCGTCTTCGTCTTAGCCATGGCTTCAGTACGGCCCCAGCGAGTTAGCGACGAAGAGGGTGAGCCACGGAGTGTCTGATGACCGTGTGCTGTCCGCCTGAATACAGCTCGTCTCGAGTGAGTGTGGATCTTTTCGAAGATGTTCGCGATGGAGCGGAGGATGCGACACTGGGAAGATGCAATGACAACTTCGAGAAATATACCGGTCAGCCGTTCATGTAGTTCGTTAAACAAATGGTCTATAGCCTAGAAGAGACGAAATCTTCGTCAAGATGCGTAATAGATCTGGCGAAGATGACACCCAACTCAGTACATTCGGCAAAAACATCTTCAGAACCTGATTCGATCCTTACGAGCATGCAGCCTAAAAGTCTCGATGATGTGGTTACGGTGCTTCGAAAGCGTTTTGAGACTCAAGATGTGGCTGCACCCTGGAAGTAGATCATGTTGCCTGGGTTTGGGCCATCTGAGACGCACAACGTTGCGAGCACGTAATATGTCCAGTGCTATCCGACTCGTCTCAGTACCAAAACACACGGGAGATTGCCCATGACGCAATACAACACAACAAGGCTCTCCTAACATCCAAGGCATATGTGTGTGGCGTTGTTCTATACCCATAGGTTCTCGGTCACTTGTCGGAAACACGAGATTCCGAACATCAGATGCATAGCATTCAGAATAAACTGCCGGCTTTAGATGGACAATCTCGGTAATGAGGACCTCCTTCATGACAGACTATAGCTCTGATCCGCACAGCGTATGTTGCGGGCTACTGTGGATGACACCGTCCGTTTGTAGGTCGAAGTCCTCTCCTCTACCCTGTCTGCATTTGTGTCTGATCGCACTTCGAATGCGATAAGCCGGTTGGGAGATCGTAGAAGGGCGGAGGTAGGGGCAAAACGGCGTGTACAAAGAGCCTATTCTATCACTACGGCTGCGGGTGGATGCTGCTCCTGTGGAAACGTGATTCAGCTAGTTCGTGGTCATCCCAATACTGTCGCGCTCAAAAAGATTGATGCGCGCTTTCTGAGGGCAAGCGAGGGCGCGCCGGCGAGCTGAAGCATGTCTTGCGACGCGCAGAGTACACATTCAACTTACGCGCGATCATCTCACACACATATACCGTGATCTCCAGGCAGCGACGCTGTTGATAGGGTTGATGAAGCAGACCGCGTTCCGAAGATTCGCCAGCGTCTCATCCAGGCTTCCCGAAAGCGTTAGCGCGGGTCCACCTACAACGGCCCTCCGCGCCTCACGAGGTTAGCGAGCCATCGCCACATTCGCGAGGCTGCACGGCAACGACTTCGAACGAACTTCACCTTCTATCCAGGGGTGGCCTTCATGCAGTGCCGCCTCTATGCATGGACTGGTCTGGCGGCTCCCGCTACGGAGGCTCACTTGACAGGTGTCAGGCACGCTTGAAGCGCAGGACTGCATAGCATGGCTGGTAGAACTTAGGCTGTATATAAGGCACAATGCCTTGCGCTGCATGGAATAGCATCATCAGCATCTATCTACGCAAGTCTTTCATTCATCGTCTTTCAAGTCGTTCACTTCATTACCCTTCTTTTCATCGTTCCTGGAGAATCGATAGGCCGGTCCACTTTCGTTATACATCCTACATAGACCCTATTCTTGTTTATTATTCACGATCACGACCGAGAGGAACGATATAGATATTCATCATGAAGAACTCTGTCATTGCTCTTACCCTCATTGGTGCTGCGGCTGCCCACCCGGCTGCCTTCAGGACCAAACGCGAGGTTCCTCAGGAACACGCTCACCGCAACGTTAACCTTGCTGTCAACACCCTGTTGAAGCTGAACAACCCAGACAACATCCAGGATAGTGTCTTTGCTCTACTTGGAGCGAAGGCGGCCGCACAGGGTGCTGGAGACATCGCTGATGCAGGTGAGTTGCTTGAAACGCAGGATACAAGCTTCATCAAACTAATCACGAATAGACTGCCTTCAGCAAGCCGTAGCTGACCAAGCCTTCACCAACGCTAAGGAAGCTGGTGATGTCGAGGGCATGACCATGGCTCTCATTTACCGTACTTTGGAACGAAACACAGGCTCCGTCGGTCTGGCTTCCGTTCCCTGCCAATCCATTCAGGCCGTCAACCCTGAGATCGCTGCACTTCAGCAGCATCAGGACCCTGCCGGTGATGGAGCTCAGGCGCTCAACAAGCAGATTGCCGAAGAGCTCGCACGCCAGATCGCCTCAGTTGGAGGTGACCCATTGATGGCTAACGAGGCTTCGACTTTCGCGCCTGGCAAGATCGGTGACCCAACCGGTGCCGGCAACACTTGCGACGTCGATACTGATGATGCGGGATGCATCAACACTCAGAACCTTCGTGTTGATGATCTCACCGAAGACGAGATTGCTGCTGCGGTCGCTGGTGTCAGTGGGGCTGCTGGTAACGGCACTGCTGCAGCCGGTAACGCTGCTGCTGGTAACAAAAACTCCAACGCTGGCAACGGAAACAACGCCAACGCTGGGAATGACAATAACAATGCCAATGCTGGTAACAACAACAATGCCAACGCTTGTAACAACAACAATGCCAATGCTGGAAACGGTGGCAACAATGCCGCTGCTGGTAATGCTGCTGCTGGTAATGCTGCCACTGGTAATGCTGCCACTGGTAATGCTGCCACTGGTAATGCTGCCACTGGTAATGCTGCCACTGGTAATGCTGCCACTGGTAATGCTGCCACTGGTAACGCTGCTTCTGGTAACGGTGCCGCCGCATTCGGCAGCTGCGACCCTACCATCACCTTTGGTATTCCTTCTGATGGCCGTAAAGAGGAGGCTTTCGAGCCCACCGACCTGAGCACCTTCAACCACGGGTCTGCTCAGAAGATTGATATCATTTCACAATTCATCTGCTCACAGATGTCTAACAAGTGCAATGTAGACGCTGCAGCTGTCAGCACCTGCGATGCTGCTGCGTCTGCCGCTTCGGGACTTACAGGTCAGGCGGCTGCAGATGCTTTCAACTCTGCTCTCGGTCTGTAGAGAGAGAGTGGGGCCTGCAAGAGATACAGTAGGGGAGAGGATGCAACATCATACATGAAATGACGACTTGAACAGTATGTGCTGGGAGCTTTGCACTAGGTTATACTACATATAGGAGAATTCATGCACTGGTATCAATTTTTGAGATTTTCCTCATGCTCAAGTTATGTTTTGCGTGGATAAAAGCCTACAAGGAATTGGTAGCAAATATAGAGATTTGATAAATGATGACTACAGAAACTAAGATAAGTGGACAGCGAAAACAGTGTAATCCTATACCAAGCTACTAGGAAATTCTGATCGTGTCTTGCGCAACTTGGAGGTCTAAGGGTGTTGTAACTAACCAAGCGTAGCTCTTTTGTTATCGTATGTTCAATAGAGGTTTTTGCTCGCACGCCTCGATAACATGCTGACTGAAATTTTGATGGCAGTTGATACGCTCCGGCGCAGAGATCATACCACCCTCACCCGAACTCTAACTCAGTGTACTCTGAAAGACGCTTGCACAATATGAGTTGCTCAGGTCATGTATGCCAGCGCTACGAGCGTGGAGTATCTAAGAGAGGCGCGCGAGATCGTGCACCTGACACTGCAAAGCGTGGGGCAGGCGTGTTTCCTCATTGCCCATTGGACTGACTATTCTCAATGATCGCCTCGGATTTGCTGGGGGTGTGCATGGCCTTCGATATTGTTCGTGAGCGCATGATGCCCCCGCATTCTCGACTATTGAAGACATTAGATTCGCACGATATAGCCCGTGGTCTTCCTAGAATGGGTTGCATATTAGGCCTCGTGCTGTGTTGAGCAGCTGGAGCCCACTTCGAGACCCTCATGGTGCTCGGCAGTCTTCGAGAAAGCGATATTCAGCCAATGAAAACTCAAAAACCAGAATTGCTGGTCGACTGCACTTCCGGATCGAGCAAGATGCGTGCATTTCGGGACAGCTAGATATTGGTGTGTGATGAACTGCAGCCGATCCAGACCCTTTTCGCAGCCAAGCGCGGCATGCACACAACGTTGCGGCACACCAACTCTAGGCGGGTGCGAAACTAGGCCGTCGCGTTTGTCAGTGCCCAATGAATATCTACGCCGACAGGAAGGGACCATTAACGTAGACGGAAGACTGGTTTTTGGTTGAGAATCTGCCATGCAGCGGGATGGATCAGAGCGCTCGAAGCATTGGCTACGGTACAGCTATGTAGTAATGACTCGTGCAGTTGTTGTGTTGTAAAGCAGTGACCCGCGCTCCACTGTGGAGAAGAGGGTTAGAGTAGTAGCGAATTGGGGTTCTCCAGTGTACCATTGGCCGTGCGTAGTCTGCGTAGCCTCGCGTAGTGCATAGGTGGCAGGTTTCTGCTGGTTGTCGCTCATTCATGTCCACGAAGCAGCAGAAGTGATGAGGTGGGGAGGAAAAGCAAAAGACAACGGGGAGTGACCGTTGTGCATGCCGCGAGACCGCCCACAAGCTTGCAGCGAGTTGGCAACGGGAGACTGGGTGGAAAAGTCGTGACAGGTGTTCGTGCTTGCAGAAAAACAAGGCCTCTATGCAGGGGCCGTCGAAAAGAGCGCCACGATCAAGGTATGATTGCACGGACCATGAGAGGTCCAATACGGTTAGGCCGGGAGAAATGAGCGCGTCGCAACGCGTCAGTTTCGTTGTCGACTGTCTGCGGCAACAGCTTCATGTGCTGTGTGCATGCACAAAGGCGAAGAGTGCTATGCAAGCCAACGTAGAGAAGCGCATGAAGCGTTGCGTGGGCGACTGCGAAAAAGTGTTGGACGAGAAGTGTTTGATTTTGTATGGGGCTCGGGGCACTTGGTGGGTTTGCAGAGGTTCTATCGACGATCTTGGTCTAAGCCCGTCCGCTGGCTCGCGCTAGCCGGGCAGCAACCGTCAGCCGACTTTTGCGAACCTCACCGCACATCACCTTCACCATCACGACTTTCACGACAATTCCGAGCCGACCTCGCCCGTCGCACTCCCGTGTGCGCCACGCGACTTCCTGACGACCGTTTCCTTACGTCTTTCACGATTCTTCACTTTCGCTTGCGCTCCCCATGGACGCGGAATAAGGCGCCCACTTCCTTCCGCCCACGCACCCAGACCTTTCACCGCGACCCACGACTCCCATATTTTGCCCCAAACTCGCAATCATCAACCTCCACGATTATTCACGCGTATTCGAACGCATCCTTGGACCTTCTCGCATCGTCTTCGACCATTGCTAATCGCGTTTTCGCCAGTTGCAAGCTGTTGTCGCGACTTGGAGCTACGCGCCATCACCACCAGAAGGGGTTCCCGTGCATTGTCCTTTGCTGTAGAGCTTCTGCAACACTGAAAACTCTCGTCGCCAGTGCAGCTAAGAGTCCGCGACGCCTTGCGACAGTACACTCGCGTTATCAGGCGCATTCCATCATAATTGCACGTGTTACCACCCTGCAGCCGCACTGTCGCGTTCGCAGAGTACCAAACACCTGCTGGGACCTAAGCCATATCGAACCTACCGCCCTGCATTATCGAATCAACCCGACATCAATCGGATCACGCTCGAACTGGATGCATTGATCGCTTGTCGTGCCTGAATTGTCCCATCTCCTTGCGGTGTCTTTGAGATTGATCTCTTGCTGCCGTCATCAAAGACAGCCGTATCCTGAAACACCCAACATCCCGATCATCTCAATACGTTCGCAACATGGACGCCGAACGCCCCAATCTATCTACTACCTTACCAAGGAACTTCATGTTCCATTACCATGACGGCCCGGCCCCACAAACCCCCGAGCCAGAGCCGCAGCCCGAGCAGTTGCAACCGCCGCCGCCACCTCGACAAGTGCTCAAGGTTCGTCGTCGCCGTGCCACCTTGGTCATGAACCACGACGACATGGACGCAATCATGGATCAGCGACCCATTCCAACCATTGAGGCTCCCGAAATCATGTCTGAAACTTCGAGCGACCTGCCACCGTACTCACTGCCTCAAAACGACGCGTTCTTGTCACCAGGCTTCGGCTACAGTCGCATGCTTTCTCCACCCAAGACTCCCGTTGCGCAGATGAGAACCATCAGCCACTACGAAGGACCTCAAGACTGGTCTGACGTCCCACATGTCAGTCAGAGTGAAACATCAAGCAGACCCACCTCCTCGTCGGGCTTCTCAGATTCTTCTGTCTCGTCCTGCGATAGCATCGGTTCATTCATGTCGAGAAGCGGCAGCTGCACGAGTCCCGAAGAAGAACTGTCAGACCCCTTCGCGTTCTGCCCACCCACAAACAAGTCTCAACGTCAAACCTCGCCTTCAATGGCTACCCCACAGCCTCGCCCTGCTAAGAAGCTAAGGTTGAGGGCAACCTTCAGTGAAGAAATGGATCACCACTTGTGGATGACTTACATGAAGTACCTCCAAGATCCTACAGTGACGCCCTTCAAAGCCCTTCCGAGCACCACTCCACCGAACGGAGTATGCCATCGTGTAGCGAGGATGGCCCGCAAGACCTGGAAGGGCCCAAAGCACACTCGCGCTGGTGGTCTGCACGCAGCCACACCTGTAACTCGATCAAGCAAGTTATTAACACGCTACCCCAGCGAGAGGCAGTGCCGAAAGCGATTACGAGACTTGGCCAAGCAAAAGCCGACTCTGTCTGCACACTATCAGCGTATGCTTCGTCGATCACCTTCGCCGCTACAATCCTCTCCTCCGCCGGAGCCCGAACCACAGCAACCACAACAACCACAACAACAGCCATTGTCGTCGCCGTTCTTACAGGGCTCTACTAGCTTTTCCACAAGAGACATGAACTTGTCGCTAGCTACAAGCACTGCCGCATCGATGCAGTTAGGAAACCCGTTGTCGCAACTTGCCAACGATATAACACCAAGACCGTCGCCGCGAACATGGTCAAGTGCGCGTTCTTTTGCTCATCAGAAGTCGCAATCGCTTCATATCGGTTTGGGACTGGGCAACGTGCTGGGTTCACCTTTCCATGCTAGGTCTGAGTCCAGCAACAGTAGGATGAACCAGAGCAACGCGCGAACGTGGCATGCGCCGTCATCCTCTGCCCAATCACCACGTCTTGGCTCACCTTTCCAACTACACGCGCCTCGACCCAAGTCAAGAGTGTTCAAGCGACGTGCGCTTCACAACAGCTTCGAGGATAGGGCGCGAAACCGCGGGGACAGCTTCGTCAACGAGATCTTTGGGGCGCCAGCTGAGTCAAGTCATCGTCGTGTGAGGAGCCGCGGCTTCAGTTTGGGTGACATGATGGAAGGTGCCCGACGACTGCCTCTGGTCAACGATCCGTCAGGATTCAACCCGTTCGCGCACGCTGGCTCTGCCATGCCTAGCCCAGCTCAAACCTCGCCCGCCGTGCCAGCTGAGTTTCAGAGCAAAGGTACCGTTCGACTGGGCTCACCGTTTGTTGGACGCTCGAGCAATACCTTTCCTCGGGCGACAGTCTCGCATAGCTTCGAGCCTCCAGCATCATTCGAACAGCGTTTCGCCGGTGTGCCTAGCGACTCGGCGTACCTATATCGATCATAGAGCTCGATTGTCTTCTCTTCTGCTTAATCAATGCACCTAAGCATGACTGCATCATCGGCGTTACGACCGACAGCCTCGAGCGCTGTCATTGCATATACCTGCTGTCTGGCACATGGCCTTACACCTGCTTCCTGTTAAAAGCATTTCCTTTGTTATGTCTATACCAACTTGGACCTTCTTCAGTGTCAGCCTTTGGTCTATGTTCTGGACTTTTACTTCTTGGACATGATCATGTGGCTACATGTGTCTTCGATGAACTTCAGTAATTTGGATGTGGGAGGCCGGGAGCCATGCGGGAGTGACGTGGAAATCCCTACAGCCAGAAGGCGTCCGACCAGGCTTGTGGCTTCGGTCTCCCTATCTCTTTCGCATATTCCGGCATTCTTGCTTGACTATAGCTTCCACTCTTTGTCGACCGACCACGTGGTGCGGCTCTTTATTTCCTTGTGTTTATGTCTTTCTCTTCTATCACGACGGACATGATGAATGTTATGAAGCGTGGGTGGGATATCGGCGCCAACAGGGTATGAAGTCTTCACGAATCTCAATGACTGTCTCGAAGCGTGAACGACAATACCTAGTTTCTTGTCTTTCGGTGGTATCTGTTTCGGTGTGAATTTGGTCCTAAGGATTTGATCGGCTGGATGGGTGATATGGCGGAGGTGACGGTTCGGAGAAGAGCCTATACACTTTGGTAGATCAGCTGGTCCTTTCTGAAGGAATACACATGCTTCGAGCAGACGAACTATTAATGAATGAAATGGATGAATTCAAATGAAAAGAGTGTGAAGAAGAGACTGTGCGTTCCACATAAGCCCCTCTCAGTGCACTGATCTCCGCACCGCCGTGCCGTAAAGTAGTTCCGTAACGTGAGCACAGGCGTCATCACGTCTGGTCTGTGCCGATTGCCCATGATCCATGGTAGGCAGTTAGCCCTAAGCCACGACACGAGAGATCCCCCTGCTGAACCCATTTCCCTTTGATGAAAAACAACAATTGTTTCAATACCCTGTATAGAAGAAGAAGCCAACAAGTCGTGAACATGTCTGTATAGATGAGTCTGACCGGCGAAGACTAGCCAACAATCTTCCGGGCAGAAAAATTAAACATGCAGCAAGTGGATGCACCAGCCCACATCACCAACCCCAAAGTTGAAGTTTCGCGGCCGCATGCACAGTTAGCCCAGGCAATACGCCGAGGCCTAACGTTTTCCTCGTTGCCGCACCTGTCCGGCCAGTCAGAGGATGCGGGCATAAGCAGTAGTATCCACTTGGGCTTATTGTGTGCAGTATTGTGATGGAATTGTGTCGCACGTCGCGTGCCAAGTTTCTCAGCCCGTGCCCTCTTGCTGGTGCGACGCGTCGCAAGTAAATCATGTGCTACCGCGAACGCGTGAGACGTGTCAAAGGACGTGCTGACTGCGTAATACTTGGTCCAGATACGGTAAAGTCATGGTTTGGCATCGCGAGGGGCACCCTGAGAGGGATCATCGCGTGCGTTGGTGATTCACCTAGTGCAGCGGCTGAGTTGCTTTTGATCACTTGGGATAAGCCCTTTTGCGATGGTATTGGGTGCGGATGCTCATGCTTCTGCCGGTGAGCGTGTACAGTTGAAGCAGGTTTAACTAAACGCGTATATAGAACGCGGACTCGCTTGCTGAGCGAACTCGCGATCATCGGTTGCTGATGTTTATTCCCCTCACCACTCAGCCCAATCACCGAAACTTCCGTTCTAGGCCTTTCTTTGCTTTCATGGCTCATTCGTGTCCTCACGACACCATAACACGATACTGACGACACGCGTTGAAGACCTCAGCCGTGGCCGGTTTCACGTTGAGGGGGCGGGGTGTGTGTGTGGAGACGCTGCATGGGGAAGGTTCGACGCATGATGATATTGGGCTGAATACTGGCGTCATCCTCAATATTACCACAGCAACTGATGCACGCCTAACGCGACGGATCGTCTTTGCATTATTGAAGACTCAGCTAGATCTTACGATCTTCTTTGTGGGTAGTTATCTAGCCATGCTTGGCCAGGAACTCTTCTCCGTCGCTTCAAGTGGTTGCAACCGTCCGAGGTCATCCGGCGCGCCTTCGGTTCTGCCACCTCACACCTAGGGGACCCTCGGTCAGAATGCGAACTTTCCTTCTGCAAGCTCGTCGACTGGCGAACTGATCCTCTGTTTGCTGCTCAAGATAAGAAACTCCGGTACTCGATCAAATTCTGGTCATCACGCTCTATACGCACGCCTAGTTCTGCCCGCAGTTTCCACGTCGGATGACTAAACATATCGAACCAATATCCGACAATCGGATTATTACTCAACGCCTTTAGGTTTACTTGCAGCAGTCGAGTAGATACATGTGTACTCACATGATGCGCGGAAATATACTAAAGATGTATGGTAGCGATAACACACACGAATGCGACCACCAGCTTCCCGTGGAATTGCAATCTTTTTCACCCGATTGTAAAGCCTGGTTTCATTTGAAATGGGGTAGATGTAAGTGGCTAGTCGTCTCAAGCGACTACCACATATCCAATGCAGTAGTACCGTGGAATGTTTGCATCCTCTACTTAGCTACCTCATTTATGTTGCAACAGAACATTCACCAAAATCCCGCAAAATACAAACCCCACCGCTCATCTTGATGGAACCTCACCATGCAAAGATGCTCTTCGATAAACCATTTCCCTTTCTCGCACTCAACAAATCGCGCTGCCGCCTACTGGAACTTCCCCGCGAGCTTCGCGACGAAATCTATAAACCCGCTCCCGCATTCGATGAAGGTCTCAGCGTCACAGAAGATATGAAGCTTCATCCGATTACGCTGAGGATGAGGGTAGTAGGCAAAGGCGGATTCTCACACCTCGAAGCTAACACGCTCAAGTATACTTGCCGTCAGATCTACGCCGAAACCAAGAACTTCACCTTGAAAGTAAATGACACCTTCACCTTCAACTCGACCACTGAATGTAATTGTGGTCTTGATCGCTTACTCAGACTCGCTCCAGTCTTTCATACTATACGAAACGAACCCCGATTAGTCAACATCCACCCGCATGCCGTGTTCGACTGGAGGGCCAAACTAACAGAAAAGATGGCCCATGTGCTCAACACCATAACCATCCATCGCCTAGCAAATTTCTGCCGACAGTTTCCCACAACCAAGGTTCGATTACACTTCCAGCACCCGCTTCGGTCTTACAAAGACATGTATAACGCATACCCTGGATTGAATCAGTGCCTGAGGGGCCTACGCGGCGAGACACACTGGACAGTGGATCCAGACAGTACGCCAGAATGCTTTGCATTCGAACTGTTCATATCGATATGGAGTTGGCGTGGAAAACTGCCTAAAAACATACGCATTGTGCTACAGTGGGACCCATGCGGTTCGTGGAGCATCCTGAGTAGTGTCTTTTTGTAAACGTTCCTTGGAGACGGGACCTGGAAGCCAACAGTGCTTGGGCTAATCAGTGTCGCTGGTGTCCCATGTGTGATTGTAAGATGAAACCTGCCCCGCTCGTGGCAAAGTACAAAGATGGGTTAGAGCATGTTGGTCATGCTCTGGCCAAGGGCACTTATACTCCACTCTCGTTTCATGATTCATCTCTTCTGGATCGTAACTAGGTAATCTGTACCCTAGAGGTGTCCGCCATATGTCACGTCCATATAGCAAGAGAACAAAATGGCAATCAATTATCTTGAGGTGTATTTCTTTTGGTGGCACAGGTCTCATTCTAGAACAGGCTTTCTCGTATTAGCGTATAGTAATATGATATAGTGGTGTATTGTACATTGGCATGAGTCTATATAATGAGAAAAGCAGCGAGTCTTGGTCCAAAGAAACATTATGTGGTACAACAACGTATCCCGAACTCCTAGCCGTGGCTAACCCGGGGTATAGCAACCAATGATGCAAAAAAAAGCATACTAATATCTACAACCCGCCTCTCATTTGTACAATTTGTTCCCCTCAATCAATAACGCCGATCACGGCTCCTCCCTACGACGATATATCGCTGCCGTTCCTCAAGTGCATCTTGCTCAGATCACCGTTCTGCTGCGGCATTTGCGCCAACCAGGTAGGCGGCGCCATACCAGTCTGATCATGGATTGTGCTGAGAAGAGGCGGCAGGCTCTGGAAGAGGTTGCGGATAGGTGCTGACGGATCTGCCATACCTTCACCGCCTTGGCTACCAGTGTTCCAGACGTTGATCTTCGGTTGAAGACCCTTGATAGCGTTACCGTTCGCATGCGCAAGCTTCTCATACGTGCCGTTGGTAATCATGAGGTATTGCATGAGACCCTGAGGACCGCCGAGAACGTTAGCCATGTCGCCATATGCCTTGGCCATTGCAGAGAGACCCTCGGCTTCGCGTTGTTGGGTGATGAGATGGGCTTGAGCTGCACGTTCCTGGGCGAAGTATTCGGCTTCAGCTCGACGCTTGGAGACGATAAAGTTGGCTTCAGCTTCGCGCTCCTTAGCCTGGAAGTCAGCCTCAGCATCACGGAGGCGGCGGAAAGCAGCAGCTTCAGCCTCGGCTTGCTGGCCGTACTTGCTTCCGTCGGCTGCCTTCTCTTGAGTGTACAGCTCTGCGTCAGCCTGCTGCTGCGCACTCTCCTTCTCAATCTTAGCCTGCACGACCTTGGTCGCTCGAAGACGTTCAAGCTCCATGAGTGCCCTCTTCTTCTCGACCTCCATCTGGAGCTCGGCATCGCGTCTTTCAGCTTCGCGTTTAGCGTTGATTCGAGCTACGTTGAGGTCACGACTGATTTCAATCTCCTTGTCAGTGAACTTTGCATCTGCCGTGGCCTTCTCAGCTTTACGTTCGGTTTCGAGGACAGCCGTTTGGGCGTGAATCTTGGCGACTTCCTGCTTCGTCTTTCCTTGCTTCTCTGCTTCTCCGACCTCACCCTGCATACGAGCATGAGCGACGTCGACTTTGGCCTGGTTGAGCGCGCCTTCGTGCGCCTTGCGGGAGAGAAAAGCAAAGTACTCCGAACCCGGTGTGTCTTGTAGTTCCTTGACATTGGCGTTGTAAATGCATAGACCAAATTGATCGAGTTCAGATTGCACTTGTTGAATTACTACTTAAAGTTAGTGTTTTTCTCACATGTAATCTGGATATCCAGAACTTACCTTTGTCCTTAAAGATCTTACGCTCACGGAACAGCTCTTCCATGGTCATAGTAGAGACAATGCTTCGTGTCTCACCCTCAATAATACCCTTGACAATCTCTTGGACATGGTTCCGACCCTCAGCAACTGAGACAACACCCTTGGCTGCTGTTTGAGTAGGGCTTCCATCGCTCTCGCCAGTAAGCAATACAGCGTATTTCTCAAGAGCTTCCGGGCTGTCGGCAGGACCGATTGTGAAGACTGCTGGTAGAGCAAATTTAAGCTTCTCAATAGTCATAGCCTGGAGGGCCATGGAAAAATCAAAAGGTGTAATCGAGATCTTTGAAACCTTCTGCAGTGGATATATAAAAGCCTTTTTCTTGATCAGCACTTTCTCAATTCCTACACCCGTAATAACGAGGTAGGAATTCGGCTCGGCGACATGGTACCACATGGTGTTGGTTGGTGGTCGACAAAACTAGGTATTGTTGGGGCAGATTTGACGAAGTCGGTGTCTGATATCCAAGGATCGCTGACGAGGATTGGAATAGGTCGTACAGTAAAGACTTGGAGTGATGTAGAGTTTGTGGAGGGTATGATGTGCTACTCAGTAATAGAATGAGAGGCTCTTCGTGAGTTAGGTGGTGCTGATAGAACCACCGTACTTGATGTGCTTGTGAGTAATTCGAGGTTGTACCGTACCAGAACTGAGGCTCGCAATGATGATGAACAGGTGTACTGAGGCGTATTAGGCAAAACAGGGGCCATGTCCATTGCTTTATACATCGTGAGGTCTTTGTGGTGATAACTGCGCATGCGGTTTATCCGTGCAGCCGGCATGGAGAGGCGTTTTCGGTGACCGTCTTCGTCTGGTGTTGGTGGAAACGTAGGCACGGACCACGTGGACTAATCCCGAAAGGGGGAGAGCTTTCTGCCTTGTGCGCCACATAGCCACTTGCATGTGATCATTTCAGCCTTGGGCCTGAAGAGAGGCTCTATCTTCTGAGAGGCATTTCTCCAGCGCGGTGAGCCAAACAGGGGAGCCTTTGAACTGCGCAATAGATCGTTTAAAGAGAAGGGCCGGCAAGGTGATCTTCAGGCCAGAAATCAAATCGAGCTCGCCAAACTGGGCGTTCCTAAGCCTCCATCTCGTACTTGCTGATTGAAGTTCCAGTCTTTTGTCTTATCGTCTCCAAGTCATGCATTCACTCGAGCCAAGCCTCCCGGGCCGAACGCCTCGCGACCCAATGTCTGCACGCTTGTCATTCGCTTAACGGAGACGGTGCAGTACATCCGTGCACCCTTATTCCCATAGCTTACAATATCACGAGACCATACAGGTACCTTTTAGGTCTAGTTAAGGCCTCAGTATACGGGGCTGAGGCAGGGCAGACTTCTAGAAGATCTGTTCACCCAAGTATGAGTTTGCCGAGATCCGTGGATATCTACGAATGACTCTTCTTATTACCGCCACTGAAGCGGAAAGCAGAAGTCTGGTAACGAGAGCAAGTAACTGACCAAGGTACACATCTTGCCGCAGCAATTTCCCGGTCGTAGAATCTACACTTCCGCACCTCTACACATAACTGGTTCTAAAGCATCCTCAACTCCCAAATCCAAGCAATACCACAACGATGTCTCGAAACGAAAAGCAAGCCTCTCCTCCACCGTATTCAGAGTACAGCTCTCCGTCCTTACGCGGCCAAACCATACTCGATCAATTAAGCACAACGCGCACAAACCACATCCAATCTGTGATCGAGAGGCATGTAATTCCTCTCATCGAAGAACACGCTACATACGGCATCGCCCAAACAACCATCGCCATGCTTCCCTCCGACATCCCCTTACCCGCAGTGGAAGAAAAGTCTGAATACAGCTTCGACACCTCCGACTCCAAACCGGTGGAAGTAGTCGGTTTCTCCTCAGAAGAGGAGCCAAAAGTCGTACGCTTAGAAGGCCAGATGAACCGTACAGAGTTCTGGAGACCTCAAGTCGTGATTGTGGAGCTGGAACGTATGCTAGGCGAAAACTTGAATGCGAATCCGGTTCTGAGGAGTCCGAGAGGGGACGGGAGAGTCGGAGCAGATAGTGGGCAAAGGCAATCAAGAAGAGGGTTTCTGAGTAGGGTCATGCCATCGTTGGGGCCGGAGCTGCGCTCGCCGAGCGGGAACCCAGAGGTCGGCGTGAAGCAACTGGAACAAGGAAGGATGGTCGTGGTGAAAGCTAGGTTGGAGGAGATATGTCTGAGGACGGTCAGCGAGTTTGGCTTGTACGATACCATGTCGAAGCAGTGTGTTATTATTCGGGTGGATGCGCGGTGTTGATATATTCCTGGATTATGTAGACTCCATCTTGAGTTACATAGTTAGCAAAGATGCCCGGTGTTCTTCCTCGTTCGTAGTTGGAGATACAGTAGATGATACGCAAGTATATTATACTTTGACGTGTTCGAGCGGCACTCCCTACTTTAGACCTTGTGTGGTAAAAGGTAGATGCCTAGTCATGTTCTGTGAGAGTATCAGCTTCTAGACAAGGCCTCTAGTACTTTTGGAAAAAAGAAGAGTCAGGCATGCTACGGTGAACCTTATCATACACTTATATATGGTGGTCACGGATGCAAAAAACAATCCTCCTCCGGGAAGGCTCGAACTTCCAACCTCCTGATAGCTACTGGTGTAACAGTCAGACGCGCTAGCCAATTGCGCCACAGAGGATTTGTTGAGCCGATACCGCTGAATGCGATCCGGTTTTTGAGTGAAAAAATTTCCGATTACAATGTATATATTCGGCGGAGTTCAAAATTGGTGCTGGCTGGGAACCGCTAAATTGTTCAAAATCGTAGCGTGTCGAGTTGCGCCTGACAAAGTGGGGTAGCTAGCCCCTAGCCCCCACCACCTCGGTGTTCACATCCATGCCGTCAACGTGATCTTTCATATATTCGCGTCCTCATGTGCTGTCGCTATGCCGCCTCTACGTCGCTCTTCAGTACTACGATGCCATATGGATCCCGATCAACCTCGCTGACGCCAATTTCAAAGTCATCGTCCTCCAATGCCTCTTGTAGTCCCTCGTTATCCTTCTCCTCTTCCCTGACCTTTGTCCACTCCTCTTGCACTGCCTCTTCCAATTGCTCCATCAACACGTCTGCCAGAAAGCCGCGCTCAGAATTGCTATGGAACAGGCTAATGACAACTCTTCCCTTCTCAATCGCAGCAAGCGCCGAGTGATGGTCCATCTCGCCTGTGAACAGTAGATCCACATCTAGGCCGTTCAATAAACCTGAGCCTGAGCCTGCGCAGATGCCTACGCTACGTATCTCTATGTCAGAAATTGTCTTGTCTTGTGGTATAGCAATCGGGAAGCCCTTGGGATTGTTGAGTCCCTTGCCTATGCGATCGAGTAGTGTGGGCAGCGGTTGAGGGTGGTCGAACCTCACGATGCGACCCATGCCTGCTCCAGGGTGTGATGCGAGTTCTGGCGATTGAGGTTTGATGGCTTCGCGCTTGTGAGGAGCGGTAATCGGGACCGTAGTGGGGGCGGGCAGCTTGCCAAAGCTGATCATTGGTTGACTGGGATGATGTTGCAGGGTGAACGTTGGGCGCAAGTTCTTCTCAATGAAGGGATCGTCATCGTCAGCCTTTGTGTTGCTTGTAGCTTCCGATTGATCGTCTGCTTCTGAACCATCACGAACCGTCTTCGTGCCTGTTACGATGTCTGCTAGCCAGTCTCCAAGCCCTCCTGGGGCCGAGTCAAGCGCGGTATGTGGGCTGTATACACTAATGCCATGGCTAGCAAGGCGTAGTAACGATTGCTGTTGAGTATCCGCAAGAGTTAAGGACTTCAAGCCCCTAAATATGATAGGATGGTATGCGATGACGATGGAAGAGTTGAGCGCGATTGCTTCGTCGGCGACGGCTTTGGTAAGGTCGATGGTAAGGAGGACGGTGTTTGACTGGCGACGCGACGGATCGAATGGCGCTTCAAGTAGTAGCCCGGTGTTATCCCAGGAGTTGTCTGCAAGCTCCCGTGGATACCTTCGCTTCGGTTAGTACACGAAGCGTACAATGTTACTTGAAACGTGCAGAGAGTCTCTAGACGTGCTATACACTGAGGAAAGCACGATGCATTACGAGTGAACTTACAGCTTCTGCATAGCCCTCACCACCGCCTTCGAAAAGGGCGCTGAAGTAGTCGTCGCACTCATAGCGAATCGTCGTGCCGTAGATGCAAACATACAGCTTCTTGGTGAACAATTGCAGAGCAAAACTACGCGTGCAGCAATGCCAATTCAACGCGCCTATGAACCCTGCAGCTATGCGTCATTGCCCCTCCCCTCCCCAATCCCGGCCTTTCCCCGTTCGGCAACTGCATCTTATCAGATCCGAAGATAGGAACACCAAGTCAATATCACATCATCGCCATATGGATCCTCGTCACAAACTTTACAAAACTCTTGACAATCTTGCTATCGAACCAGACACCAGAGACACTATGAGTGCAAGGACGGACGAGGAAGCGGCAAATGTCCAGGCGACTTCTGGCGTTACCATGGAGGGACTGGAGAAGAAGTTGAAGGAGGGATTGGGCGCAACCTATGTTGAGATTGAAGATCTGAGTGGTAAGCATTAGCCTCTTGTCTCGAGAATCCCGACGCAATGGAAGGATACTGCATTGGAGAGATTGTGTCGCTTGATAAGTGGAGATCTAGACTGGTGTTACGAGTACGTACTAATACCCAAGAATAGGCGGATGCGGGCAAATGTACGAGGCCATTATCGTGTCACCACAGTTCGCCAAGAAGACTACTCTAGCACGCCATCGGCTAGTCAACTCGACTTTGAAAGAGGAGATTGCGGCGATACATGCATGGACGCCAAAATGTCAT
This sequence comes from Alternaria atra, assembly GCF_907166805.1. Lineage (NCBI taxonomy): Eukaryota > Fungi > Ascomycota > Dothideomycetes > Pleosporales > Pleosporaceae > Alternaria > Alternaria atra. The sequence goes on from NW_025091334.1 coordinate 650,515, forward strand.
ACGCCAGAAGAGTGGGAGAAGAAGAAGCCTCAGTGAAAAATAGTTGCACCGAAGTGTGGCAGCGAGTGGACGTCCAAGAGAGTAGGAGTACGTTTTTACGTATCACGAACCATGAATACAATGGGTACGATGCATGAATGTGGATTATGATGATCAGCGTCTACCAACTTGTATATACTTGTCACGGCAGGCCCTCTAGCTGAGCAGCACCCGTATCTCACCACTGGTGCGAGGGAACAGATCTCTCAACCCAGGCTCCTGCTCCTCGTCTTCCTTATCTTCATCGTAGGTAAGATCATCGGCAGCTATCATCTTGCTTTCTACAATCTCAAAGTCTTCGCAGAACTTGTTAGCTGCTTCTTCTGTGATATCCTGTATCATCTTCCTGTTACGTAGTCGTTTGATGTTTTCCGATGCGTCAATGATAGCAGACGGCAAGAATTCGTCGAGTTGCTGACTGGCTGCAATGAGTGCATCTGGCTTGAAAGCTTCCAGGTCAGGAATCGTCTTGAGACTTTCCGGCGAATCACTGATCCCCTCAAGAGCATTGAGGAGAGTGATAAGACCAGACTCGTGAATAAGGTGTTGATGTTGGTAGTTTGTCAACTTCGCAACGTTCTCATCGATCGTATCATCGATCTCGCTGACTCGCTCGCTGGCGAAGGCATACTGAGAGAGGACCTCTTTTGCCGCAAAGAGGCAATTAATAGCGAAGATGGCGCTGTCCGGCTCGTTCATTCCTTTCTGTAGGTTCTCGCAACCATTCAAGAAAGGATCTAGCGACTCCGCAAGTACAGTCTGGAATCCTTGGCCATTATCCTCCGTGGCTGCAACTGATGTGTCGTAGCTTTTCGCAAGGACCCGGAGCATCTGGAGCGCATCCTCGAGGAATTCGGGAGCGGACAAGTCGGCTGGTGCTACGGCGAGGTCACTTTGGACATTGGCAACATAGTCTCTCATGTTGGCACGGAACTGTCGCATCGCGGAAGCTTCTAGTATGTCAAACACGTCCAAGACATCGGAATCTGCTCCAAGCAGCTTGGCAAAGGTGCCTTTGTAGAAGCCAATCAAGTTTGCGATCTTGTAAGCAAGAGTAGCATCATCATGACTTTGGACTACCTGTTCAGTCCGCTGCCTCAAGAGACGAGCCACACCAGTGAGATCGCGGCTGACAAGCTGATTCAGAGCTTTCCGTCCGTCGAAGACTTCTGCATCTTCGTCGCCTCTCAGCCACGGTTCACTTTCAAGTCCTGCCTGAATGGAGCGTTTGATCTCGTCGCCATCTGAAATAAAGAGGTTCTCAAGTGCCTCCCTCTCGGATACGGTGGTTGAGTGAGACCACGCAAGCATGTCTCCAACATAGCGGAGCGGGTCATGAGCATGGAATTCGATTGGTTTAGTGGCTATGTGCTCGTCGGACGTCGATCCGGTCAACGCAGCATGGAATGAATCGGAAAGAATGGATTCTCGGGCCTCAGCGAACGAGTCAAGGCAACTTTGGAATAAAGTAGGACGTTCGGCTAGCACGCGCAAAGACCGGCGTACAGAAGCACTGATCTGTGGGTTCTCCAGATCCAGTGTCTTGAACTCGCGTTGAATCCACCGGTACAGTTTCTGGAAGGCTGAGTTGAGTTGCTTGGAACTCTGCTCTAGCACCTCCAATCCCAATCGCTGGTCCTCGGTTCCGAGCAGCACTTGACAGTCGTGATGTATCTTCTTTACGCGGGTCAAGACTTGGAAGAACTCTTCGTTGACAGGCTCAGCAGTGGATGTCAGGATGGTAGCGTCTTCTTCAGATATCAGGAAGTGAGTGCTGAAAGCGTTCAAGATCTGTTGCTTAGATTCCACCTGCTTCCTCTGGGTTATGAGGCTGGTGGCTTCTTCCAAGACAGGCACAGTCTCTCTGTTGGCAGCTTCAATGTGGCCGCGCATATCCGCGCAGTAAGTGTTCAAGCTACTGATAGCAGTCCCGATGCGTTTAAGTTGCTAGTGAAGCTTAGTTCAATGTTCTTCACCATTCGTGTTCCAACATACTTCCGCGACCTGACCAAAGTCCTTGATGATTTCGCCATTGCACTCGATGACCTCCTTTTGGACATCTAGACGCAGCTGACGTCGCGTTTCGGCCGTGTTCTGCACCCCACGTGCATCCAGAGTTTCCAAGGCATCGCGGATCTCTAGATCTGCATATGATGCAGAGAGCACACTGGTGATCCTGCTCGAGAGGGCATTTGTACCTCGCAACGCGGGCGCTGTCGATGGAGTAGACGGAGAGGTGCCATTCTGAGAAGCGGGAGTTGCTCGCTCCTGGAAATAGCTCACCGACATGACTGGATGGGTGTTGTGACTTGGGCCCAGAAAGGTGGCATATCGGGCAGACAAGGGGCAAGTGCAGCCGAGCCTTATCGATATCGGTCGCGTCACCTGCATGCATGCCGTGTGCATCAGTGATAGCCGCATCCATCCTTCTTCCGAATCTCTATCACGCTGAAATGGTCACTGACTAAGTCTACGTCAGTGCTCATGGAGGCTCGTCTTGACTTTTGGGGATCACGCCTTCGGTCCTCTGACCACTCTACCAACCTCCAAACGCCCTTTACCCAGCGCAGCACGGCCACGCGCCCCGCCGTTGCCTGAGCGCATCACTGCATATCGACCATGATGGCCTCCAACCTACTGTCTAGGCTTCTTCCTTCTGCCTCGGACGAAACATACGAACGCGAATCCTTGACCGCCCACGACCGCCGCGACTCTACCTCGACCGAGGAGCGACACGAGATGGACATAGACGAGGAGAACTTTGAGGCTCGCTTTGAGGAGCAAGACCTCGCACACCTACTCGAGGAAGCATCGTCAAGCCAGATGACGACTGAGAGTCGTGCCGTCTCCCCGGAGGCCCAACGCAGCGCTCCACCCGGCATCAACACAGCGAGCCGCACGCCAGCTTGGAGACAGCCAGCCCCAGCCCGCACCGCACCCTTGGATGACGATGACGATGTACCACAGTCGTTGCTTCTCGAAGGAGGACACGAACCTGGGCCAAGTTCGGCGCAGCGCAACGAAGGCCTCCCTATGCCAGTGCCAGGCCCGGCCACGCGACAGACACGGGCACAGTGGAATGCTACCAGGACCCAGCAGCGGCTGCATGATGATGATAGGAGCGGTGCATCTTCAAGGCCGTGGGGACATACCAGCAGGCCTGGGCATTTCGTCGCCGATCGGAAGGAGAAGGCCTTGTGGCTGTGGGTGAATCAGACGGATTTGGACAACTACATGACCGAGGTCTACGAGTACTACGTCGGCTGCGGAATATATTCCATCCTTCTGAGACGAGCTCTAACGCTCGCGCAAACTGCCTTTGTAGTCGGCTTCATGACTTTTCTTGGCTGGTGCATCGACTACTCCAAGTTGTCAGAAAGCAACAAGATGAGCCAGGTCCTGGTGCCCAAGTGTGCTGCGAGGTCAGTGACGTATTCCCATCAACTTAGCTCCAGACTGACATGATGTAGCATCCATGGGTTTTGGATATTCGCCCTCTGGCTCTTCCTCATCTACTGGCTCTACTCTTTCTACACCTTAATCACCGATATACCTCGCCTGCGGGCCATGCACGACTTCTACCATTATCTACTCGACATCCCCGACCGCGACATACAAACAATACAGTGGCAGCAGGTGGTGACACGCATCATGGCGTTGCGGGACCTGAACTTGGCGACCGCCTCAAATCTGTCTCCACAGACGCGCAAGTTGCTCGATTCGAAAAGCAGGCAGCGGTTAGACGCTATCGACATCGCAGGTCGTCTCATGCGTCGTGAAAACTATCTGATCGCCCTCTTCAACAAGGAGATACTGGACGTCACTGTTCCTCTTCCCTTCTTTGGCAACCGACATATCTTCTCAGAGACGACCAGATGGCACGTCAACCTCGCCATTATGGACTTTGTTTTTAGCGGACCGAACGGCCAATTCAACCCTGACTTCCTGAAGGAGCGCAACCGTCGAGAGCTCGTAAAGAGGTTAAAGACCCGCTTCTTCTGGACTGGCATCATCAGTATCCTATGCGCACCTTTCGCTGTGGTATTCGTGCTTGCATCATACATGTTCAAGTACTTCACTGAGTACCACAAGGATCCTGGCCAACTCAGCAACCGCGACTTTACCACTTTTGCTCAGTGGAAGTTCCGCGAATTCAATGAGCTTCCTCATTACTTCGCCCGTCGTCGTAATATGGCCTATCCGTACGCAAACCTCTACCTCGCCCAGTTTCCCAAAGACAAAACCGAACAGGTTTCCTCGTTTGTCGCATTTATCGCGGGAGCATTCGCATTTGTCCTTGTGGTGTTCACGCTCCTCGATTCGGAGTTGTTTCTCAACTTTGAGATTACACCCGGCAAGACTGCTATCTTCTGGATCGGTATTCTTAGTACGATATACCGTGTCGCACGTGGAAGCAGCCCTCAGGACGATCAAGTCACCGATCCGTCCTTTTACCTCAACCACGTCATCTACCACACGCGCTACGAACCAGAGTCGTGGCGTGATAGGCTACACACGGACGAAGTTCGCGCCGAATTCGCTCAACTGTACCAGCCTAAGATTCTCATCTTCGCTGAAGAGATACTGAGCATGGTCATCACACCTTTCCTACTCATCTTCCGGTTGCCTCAATGCAGCGACCGCATCGTTGACTTCTTCCGTGAGTTCTCGATTGTAGTCGATGGCCTGGGTGTGACATGTTCGTACTCCATGTTTCCCTCTACAAAGACCACACGCAACGCCAATAACATCCCGGCAAACGGATCTGCTGCCCCAAGAGAAGATCCTGATCTTCGAGAAGACTACTTCATGGCCAAAGACAACAAGATGATGGCATCGTACTATGGTTTTTTGGACACGTACCAGAACCCTGGACGTGGCTACAACGGTCGTCTTCAAGGACGAGGCCAATTCAACCCTCCACCACAGTTCCCAAACAACTTTGGCTCCATGTCGCAGACTGCTCAGCCAGTGGAGATGGGTGCAAGAGGAACGAGCAGAGGACCAACCGGACGACAGAACCCTCAGCAGAGGACACCGAGACATAGGCCGGGTACTAGGGATGAGCCCATGAACTCTGTCCTCCTTGATCCTCATCATCAACCCTCTTCTGCATCGATATTACGCGGTTCGCCACGTCAAGCGCCACACAGCAGATATCGAACGCCGCTGCAAGCAGTCCCGGATGCACCAGGCCCATCGAATACGCGGATCGAAGAAGAGAGTACACTCGGCGACTCATGGCGAACAAGTCGTCTTGCACAGGATGACGATGACGAGGAGGAAGAAGTACCAGGCAACAACCGCGGAGGTGTTCTGCAGCTCTTGCAGCAGTTTTCTCGTGCGCAGGCTGAAGGACGAGGCGCTGGTGTTGGTGTTTAAACTATACACATGTATTGCATTTACCTCTGGTCATTGTGAGGGCATGCTGGCGTTGGTTCAATGAGTTTGTCCGGTTGGGCTCTTATACCACTCATAGCATACAAATATTACTAGTAGAAATCATGTGCACTTTTACTTCTACGAAGAAACTTGCCTATTATAAGTCGTACCTTGAGAAACCCTAAAGGTATACACCGTTACTTTTCTGCTCAAGTTCTAACGTAGATTTGTATGCATACTTATGAGGTGCATACTTAGTACCAAGTACAACTTGAAATAAACGAGCATCTTCGTAGACAGTAATCGCAGCTCACTGGTGATACATGTCTCAATCATACCGTGACAAAATCGTCTATCCTGCGACTAACGTATGTTGGTGGATATGACTGCGTCAGAACTGTAGCTGCAATAGTTGAGATCGACTCGCAGTCTTCCATATGGCAATATAGAGTTGTCTCAATAACAGTCACAAGCACGATCATGTTGGGAACAGCGGTTGTTGTATCATTTGTCATTGTCCGGCTGTGTCTGGTCGTTCTCCACAGTTACACGCCGCAGATATTCACCCTCCAGCCTTCATCCATAAATGATGAAGAAAGCAAATCACGCCGTAACCGAATTCCCATTGGACCCATGATCATCATGCACACAACTCATCTCTCAATCCCAAATCTAAGCAGAGGACTCGAAAGCCTCGGGGAAACGACGGATGTTGTTGGCGAGGTTACCCTTGTTGCGGAGGAACTGGACGTAGGCACCGTCAATCTTGACCTTGCCCTCCTGGCGGAGGTCAATGTACTCCTGGCGCTTGAGGGGAGTGAAACCCCAGTTCTTGGAGACGATGATCTTTTGGCGACCGGGGAACTGCAAACTAATTAGCCTCATGTAAAATATGACGTCATTTTGCAACATACCTTGTACTGGCAACGCCTGAGAGCCTCGAGAGCGACGGCGCGGTTGTTGTCCCTAGTGCGGACAGACATGAGGATCTGACCAATGTTGACACGAGCGACAAGACCGTTGGGCTTTCCGAAAGCACCACGCATACCCGTCTGCAATCTATCGGCACCAGCGCAAGACAACATCTTGTTGATACGGACGACGTGGTAGGGGTGGACGCGGACACGGAGATGGAAAGATTCCTTTCCACCGTTCTTGACGAAGTACTTGTTGGCGCAAATACGGGCGGCCTCGAGCGCCTCGGAGGACAGCTGCTCGTACTCGTTGGAGACCAAGTGAATGCAGAGCGGGAAGTCGTCTACGTTGGCCTTCTTGCGACCAAGGTCGAAAATGCGGATCTTGGCATCGGGGACACCACGGTTGAACCTGCTCTTGGGGTACTACAGCCCAGTCAGCCTATTGTCCTCCTTTCGCGATATTTCCATTGTGACGTACGGGCTTGTTCTTGCAGTAGCGGTAGCAACGGGCGGGACGGCGAGCCATTGTGACGGTTGTTCCTGCTGTATATCAATGAGCGGGTGTCCGGGATTCGTCGAATATGAGAGCGAGCGCAAACTGATGCAGTTGTCAGTAACTCGTCTACCGGCGGAGAGAAATGCGACAGCCGTACGTACCTTACCCTGTATTTAAGTTGGTAGGGAGTTGTCGTGTCGGAAGGCGAAGGGAAGGCGTCGTGGATTGCTAAGCGGGAATATTGACGAACGCACGGACCCTGTGTGGGCAATCACCCCAGAGCCGGATTTCAAAGCACCGCAACGCCACAGCCCGACCACCGAATGTGCAATTCGTGTCGCTAGAGCAAAACGTACCCTAAAGGTACTCGCAGTGTTACATGTTTATAGGTTAACCGAATTTATCTATATATCTACCTAAGACGTATAATATATTCCACAAAGACAGGCCGCTTTGTGGGCGTCTGACGCGACACAGATTCCTTCATCTCCTGGTGGCGAATGTGCAGTTCTAGGGACGCATGCAGCGATCTTCAGTAGCCGATACAAAGCATGTTTCAATAAGTTATACGCAACATAGAACCCAAGCGTATCTTTCGTATTTGCGATCCATAGATGAAAGCTAAGATCACCAAACATGTTGCATTCTTTCCGCGTACATTGCAGTGAGGTGTACGTCAGGAATGCTCAAATCGTACTTTAGATTTAACATGGGCCATTTAGCAGACTTGCTCTACTTTGGGATATGTTAATAGCTTCTTCGTACTTACATCGGCGTATAACGGCCTTCAAGAACTTGATCTGTAAGCACTAGTGAGAAGGCGAGGATGTGCAAGCCTGTCCGGGATGAGTCACGTCGCAAAGTACAAACATGGACAGTCATTATGGCTCATGAATCTTGTGTCATTCATTGGATATCATCATGGGTCTAGCTTGCGCCACACCCTAGGTATCATGTCTAACTGCTTCCTTCCCATGCCATGGCACTCTAGTTCTCGGTGTTCTGGCTCAGGATGTCGGAGTCACCTATCAATTTGTCAGCGGACTGTATTTATCGTGACCAGAGGAGATACATACCGGCATCAAGGATGGACATGACGGAGCAGCGGAAGAGCTTACCGCAAGCGGTGCCCAACTCGATCTAAACTGGTATTAGCTGATAGCTCTCCGAAGCCATGTTCAGACCTCTTCTCAGAGCCAGCCCTCGAAGTATACCCAACACGAAAGAGCTCGTTATCGTCGCGGTCGCATATATGTTCTACTGCATCTTGGAACCAAAGGACAACGAGCTCTGTAGCGTGCAAGACATCTCGTCGTTAGGCAATGAGAGTGAACGGGAGTGTACGTACGTTGTTACCGGAGAAGTGGTGGACGGAGGTCTTGGACAACATGGCGTAGTCTGTCTGGAATTAGCGATTGCTTGCAATCTCAGATAACGGTATTGCTTACACTCGAGCTCAGACTTCCTCAGGGGAGGGGTGTTTCCGGCGATGATGACGAGCTTGGCCTTGCCAGTTCGCAGGCTCTTGAGGGTGGACTTGTAGCCGAGGGTGACCTTACCGGACTTCATCACAAGCGCAAGGCGCGAGTTGATGGAGTCGGCGGTTCTCTTGTTCTTCTTGGGGGCCATCGTTGCTCGTAGGAAGTCGAATGTGGTATTCCTAAGGGTTGTTGAGCTCCGGTCGTTGTTGGTTGTTTGAAGGAAATGGGGCAGTCGCGCAGAAATTGTGTGGGCAAATCTTGGCGCGCTAGCGACTTATGCGAACACCGAAGACAGCATCTCCATGACTTGTGTAGGAATCCGGGTTAACTTTGAGATGTTGATATGTTGAAGAACGAATTACAAGTTAGAAGGGTTGGAGTCAGTGGTAACAACGCGATCGCGTCAAATACTCGTATCGGGACGTATGCGCATCTCGCGCTTTTTTTGCTCACACTGTGGAGTGCCTCATGCGTTTGAAAATTGCACAGTGAAGGCAAAATCGTCAGGCATTTTATACAGATATTCTATCTAGCTGAGAATGATCATTGTGAGTACCTGGCACCCAGTTCTATGCAGACAAAATATAGGCATACAAAGAACGCTTTCCAACATGGTATCATTGCACCTTCACGCGCCGTTAATCAAAACGCACCCAACAAACTCCTTCCTCTAAACACGTCTACTAGCTCATCACAATGAACGTTTAACAGCCGATGACTACAATCAAGCCGCTGCTCTTTGCGCCTGTCGCCCTCCTCGAGTCGGAGCTCCAACAGCGCCAGGCCTGTTCAGAGTATACTTTGCGAAAGCCCTTGCCAAGGCTTTCTTTGCGCTGACCTTTTGTGATCCAACGAAGGAGTCAACTGCAACAGCAATGGCGCGATCGATGTCTATCGATGCGACGTAGTCGGAGAGACGCATCTTACAGAAAGACTCTGCAATACGCAGAATAGCTTCGAGATGACGGACCTGTAGTCGTGAGTAGGTACTTTACTAGGATAAGAGTTGTGTACTTACGGTGATAGGATAGGCTCCAGTTGCCATAGATTCTCGGCGCATGTCTGCAAAGAGACGGGCAATCTTGTCTTGCTCGATTTGGTATAGCTTGGGTCTGCATTTCTCCCTCGCGTAGAGAATATACTTCCTGAGTAGGTCTTGTGGAATCTCACCCTCCTTTTTCGGAGCATTGTCATCGACTTCCATGTGGTCATCTCCGTTTTGCGTCGCCTTTGACTTATCAGAGTACCCGTAAGCAGAGTTGACAAGAGGGTGGGCACGGCCGTGAGAGTTCACCACGAACTTGGCTAAACGCTCATCCTCCACTGGATCAACAGTATCGCGCACGACACACAGAATATCGAATCGAGACAGGATAGGTTCGGTAAGCTCAACGTTCTGCGAGAAAGGAATCGTTGAGTTGTATCGGCCACCAATGGGGTTGGCAGCTGCTACAATCGAACAACGAGCTTGGAGGGTTGTGACAATACCAGCTTTTGAGATGGAGATGGTTTGTTGCTCCATTGCCTCGTGAATGGACGTTCGGTCCTGGTCGTTCATCTTGTCAAACTCGTCGATGAGGCAAGTACCTTTATCGGCAAGTACGAGTGCACCACCTTCAAGAGTCCACTCGCTCGTCATGGGATCACGACGAACGGACGCGGTAAGACCAACAGCGGAAGCACCCTGGCCAGTTGCGAAGACAGCACGATGGGCAGTCTTTTCGACGAATTTCAAGACCTGGGACTTGGCGGTACCAGGATCTCCAAGAAGTAAGACGTTGATGTCGCCACGAATAGCGTGACGGCCAGCGGCCTCTTTGCTGACACCTCCGAAGAGGGAGAGTGCTACAGCGGTTTTAACATCAGTGTGCCCGTAGATACTTGGGGCCATAGAGTTGATGATCTTATCTACGATGCGAGGATCCTTAGATAGTCGCCGAATCTCCTTCTCGTCGTCTTCGGTCAACCGGAAGCCAGCGAGTTGGTCATGAGACTTGACGACGTAGTTTGCCTCAAGAATGGTCGCAAACACAGGGAAACCATTCTTGTTGTTCAGAGCCGCGTCGTAGTTGTTACGGTAGATACCAGTAACTTCAATCTCCTCACCAGGCTTTGCAGAGTCAATCAGGTCCCAAAGAAGGATGACCTCACGATGACGAGGCAAACGTCCCGCAGGTACAGTACCGGGAGACTCTTGTAGAGTGAGCTTTTGGTAGTTTCGGTAAACTGTACGCTCGGAGTTGACCGTAAAAGGTCCACGCGATTGGCAGTTCTGGCAGAAGGAGATTTTGACCTCAACGTTGGAATCTTGGTGGAAGGGACCGAGAGTAACGCCGCACTTTGTGCAGTCAAACTTGACGTATTTGAGTTGAGGGAAGACTCCGCTTCGGCGGGTGACAACTCCACTGACACGGACTAGACTGTTCAGATGCGATTGGCGGAGCTGGCGCAGAGTATACTGGACGGGTACGTCGGTGATGCGAACGTGAATCTCGGAGTGGATGCGCTCGTAGTCCGGGTAGTGAAGGAGAGCAACTTCCATAGCCACCTGGTCGAAGATTTTCAACATCTCAGTCGGAGTGTTGGCGAGCCAATAAGCTAGTGTCGCTTTCTGTTCGGCAAGGTGGTCGAATGAGACCTCTAAAGACTCTGCGTTGACCTCACCCAAGGTTCGAATGCGGGCTCCGTATACTGAGTGACCTTGCTCGTCGGTGTATTCTGTGAGGAAAGACTTGAACTCGCGCGCGATTGTCCTAGCGACTTGAGGTTGGGCCACCCAATCCGTCAAGGTGTTGGCTTTTACATCGGTAAGCGCCTCAAGCGTCAACTCCTCGTTCATGATATCGTCGGTCATATCCATATCATCTTCTTCGTCGTATCGATTTCTCCGAACGCGGCGGCGCCCCATCCCCATCAAGCCTGCCAGGCCATCCTGCTCGTCTTCATCTGGCAGGAAGGCAGCGGGCATGCGGCGTCTTGCCTCTCTGTCCCGAGCATTGAGTCGCGCATCAAGTTCCCGCCTTTGGGCAATACTAAGCTCTTCGTAATCGCCTTCATCATCGATACCCTGGCCTTCGTAGGCATCGTTCTCTCGAGCTGCGTAGTCGTTTTCAAAATCGTCGGCGAATAGATCGATTCCTTCAGCCTCTTCTGCGTCTTCGTCGAGGTCGTCTACGTCGCGAATGATGTCGTCATCGTCAAGCATGTCTGCATCGTCGTCTTGGGGAAGCATGGGAGGGGAGGAGGCCATTGCTGTGCTTGTTTAGCCATTGTTGTGTTGCATGTTTTCGTCGCACTCACGGCTGGACGGCGGATGCGCCGCTGAGGAAGGGAGGTCCTCATCATCTCTTGCACGTTTGTTGCTTCTGCTGCTAGGGCCCACACCACGGTTTGCGGACGACATATTGGAGCGAAGTGGTGGTGAACTGATGTTTGTTAGTGTCTTGTTGTTGGTGGTAAAGAGGGGCTCGGGTCGGTGCTCGGCCTACGAGTATCATAGAAATCTGAGACACATACCTCATATTCACTCAATGCAAGATTCTTTACATATACAACCCAGACAAAGTAAGGTGATAGCGGGCTGCAGAGCGGGGTTGAAGGTGGGAGAGAAGGGGTAGTAAGGGCCAGCAACACGTCCGCGTCGCGCTTTCCTTTTCCACGCGTAAAGTGGTTTCGCTGTGGCCAATCAGCGACCAGGCGCATCCAGCGCCTTCCTCACTGTTCACCAGAGTTTACGGCCCGTATTTACTACAATCGGATTAATTTGGTATAGAACCCCGCATTTCAACAATTCGTCAGCTCATACTACATTTCAGATTCCGTTTCCTTTCAGATAGAGTTGTTACGCGTTACATCGCAACCATGGCCGACTCGCAGTCAACGACCATGTCCTCGAAGCCGCGCACCAGCAGTATATCGCAAGCCTCAGAAAGCTCACAAACAGCAGCCGAGTACATGTCTTCTCCAGCGTCGCTTTCGGTATTGAGACTAACGGCATTTTGACAGCTTTATCAAGGAACAACTCAGCCTCGAGGCAGAAGCACGCGAGGCTCTTCCATACGTCAGTACACATACCGCTCCGAATGTGCGTTGACTGACAAGATACAGCAATTCGATACTTGCACACGCGACCTCGGTCCTCTTCGTCAGAGCCTCTACGCATGCCTCACCTGTAACCCAGCACCCGCATCGTCCGCTCAGCAATACACTCCAGCAGGCGTCTGCTACTCGTGTTCGATCTCTTGCCATGGCGAACATACTCTTGTTGAGCTATTCAACAAGCGCAACTTCATATGCGACTGCGGAACTACCAGAATACCGGATATGACACCTTGCACGCTTCGCCTCAACGCAGAGACTGGGCGGAAGGGCGATGTGACGGGTGAAGAGCCAGCAAAGACAAACAAGTACAACCAGAACTTTAGGAATAAATTCTGTGGCTGCGGCGAGGACTATGACCCTAATCAAGAAAAGGGTACAATGTTCCAATGCCTTGGACTCGGAACTTGCGAGGAGGGCGGCTGTGGCGAGGACTGGTGGCACCCTGAGTGCCTGGTAGGCATCACTCGGGCCGAGTATAGCAAGATGATAGAGAAGCCGAAGGCTGAAGAGACGAACGGTGGGACAGATCCAATCGAGACCGACAAGCCTGCGACAGATGAAACCAAGACCAACGAAAACACGGATGAGAATGCGCCTCCAGTTTCAACGGATATTACAGCTGCAGTGGCAAGTGGTGATGGAGTTGATGGAAACGACATTGCAGCGGAAACTGGTGCTCAAGACGATGACGATCCACCACTACCTCCAGGTTTTCCTGAGGAAGATGACTTCGATCATTTCATCTGTTATAAGTGCGTTGCGGCAAACCCATGGATCAAACAGTACGCTGGCTCGACTGGCTTCCTCCCGCCAGTCTACCACGACAAGACCATTGCGCTTTCTCATGCTCAGAAGTCCACCGTCTCAGCTCCAGCGCACACAAACGGCGACTCTAAGAAACGTAAAGCTTCTGATGAAGATGAAGAGCAACAGACAGCATCGCATCTGGCAGCACCCACTCTGGCTAAGCGCCAAAAGTCCGAAGATCCAAGTGGCACACTTTCCAGCATTGCCGAAGATATAACAACACTTCCCATAACGCCAAAGAAGCCAGAAGTACCGGAAGCGCCAAAACACGCTTCCCTTCCTTCTCTACCCGAGACTGCTCTCACAACACCCTTCTCCCTCTTCGTAAAGCCCGACTTCCGCGATCACCTTTGTCACTGCGACGCCTGCTACCCCCAACTAAAAGCTCATCCCCAACTCCTAGAAGAGGAAGATACCTATGAGCCTCCCGTATCCGAAGAGGGCGATGAAGGTGGACAGTCAGTTGGCACAGGCAGTATTCTCGACCGTGGCGAAGCAGCGTTTGGCAACATGGACCGTGTACGTGCTATCCAGGGTGCCATGGCGTATGCGCATCTCAAAGACAAGGTCTCGGCGTTTTTGAAACCGTTCGCTGAGTCGGGTCAAGCTGTTGGTGCAGAGGATGTCAAGGCCTACTTTGAGAAGCTGAGAGGTGATGCACAGGGTATCCAGGAGGCTGCTGGTGATGCCAAAGCCAACAGGGGTGATGGAGATGATGACGGGGCTGAAGGAGGTGGGAGGAAGGAGCAGAGTGGGTATTGACCGTATATCCATCTCTTTGAAGCGGTGCAAATATAAAGTTGGGGTTCGTGGGAGCACACTTCACACTAGGAGTCTATGTCAAGTCTTAGTAGCACGAAATTGAATAATGCAATGTAGCCCAATTAAACGACAGTCTCTCTTGCATTATACTCTGCACCGAAATCAAGAACACGGCTTTGCAATACGACGTATAACTGGATATACGAAATGGATAATATTCTCAAGGTTTGGGTATCAAATTAACACTACGTTCTTTTCCTTGCAAACCAGCGCAATTAATCATTTTAGCAAAGCATAAAAAACACACACACAACGTTGTCCCTTTCGCTCATTGCTCAAGCGGTTACAGTAACAGTAGCCGTCTCCCTAACCGTCTCCTTCTCCGTCGCAGTCGCAGTAACAGTTACTGTAAATACTTGACTCGGTGGTATCGGCGTGATGATCAGCGGACCTTCCGATGTTGTCGACGAGGGCGCCGGCTCTGGTTCTGGTGATGCAGAAGACAGCATCTCCGTTGTTGTTGTCGGTGGTGTCGGCACGGCGTCGGATGTCGATGCAGTTACTTCTGGAGGTGACGCAATGGAGGAAGAGGAGGAAGGCTGTGAAGACGCTTCTGGAGGTGGTGCCATGGATGAGGGAGACGGTGATAGCTGTGCTGAGCTTTCCGGGGTACTCGACGTGGTTGGTGTAACGGAAGACGACAATGCGATTGATGTAGGTGTAGGCGCGGAAATATCCGACATTGAAGACGATGATGCGGGTATTGTGGGTGTTGGCTCTGCTGCTTCCGAAGACGAACTTACAGTTGAAGACGATGTGGCCACCGAACTGGATATGATCGGTTCTGGAAAAGCTGAAGAGGCAGGTGTTTCTGATGTCTGGCTGGGTTCTGGTGTTGGTGTTGGCATGACTGTGGTATATGATGTTACAATCACCACGGGCGGGACTTGAAGAGATGCCGACGGAGATACTTCAGCTGGAGCATTCGATGGAGACGGCATGGATGCACTAGCTACTTCTGATGTTGGAGAAGCTAATGGAGCGGACTCTTGAGCCTCAGTTGGCATCGCTGACTCTTGTGCGGGTGTCTGAGGTGGCTGGGATGTCGCATAAATGGTGGTGTATTGCGTGACGATGATGCGCGATGTTACATCTATGGCGTCTGAAGCAGTCTCAGAAGGGAGAGCAGCTGTAGGCGAGCCGCTCGATGTGGGAACTGGAAGTGCCAGAGAGGTTGAGTTGACCATAGGGGATGAAGAGGACGCCTGTATGACCGACTCGATCATAGAAGATGCACTTGCAATCGTCGAACCAGTAGTGGTATTGGCGGACGGTAAGTTTGAGGGTGCTGCGGCGGGATGAGTGAAGCCAGGTAAGCCGCCTGTGGTAGACGCCGGGATTGCACTTGTCGCCGGTGCAGTAGGAGTAGCAAGCGAGGTAGATGTCTCTTCCTCTATGGGCGAATAAGTAAACATGGGAACCTGTTGACTTGTCTCACTTGCTGTCTTGTTATCGACTGCGTCAACTGAGCTTGAGAACGCTGAGGATCCAATGACAGACGATATCGGCACGCTAATACTTTCTATGGGCGTGGGTACCGGGCTTGGTGTTACTGAGGGGGTAGCTACTGCGCTTGAACTTTCCTCCGTGGTCGGTAAGGGTGAGGGCGTGATAAAAGAAGTAGAGAAGATAGTCTGTGGATCTTGTGTCACAAGTGGTTTTCCGTCAGGATTGACGAACGTGATAGCCGGTGCTATCGATGTCACGACAGTTTGTTGGATTGGCTCCACTATGATAGCGGTCTCTGCTTCCGCAGTCTTTTGCTCTGATGTTGAGAAAATGGTGGAAGTGGTGTTGGTATAACTAGTAAAGCTGTATGAAGTCAGTGACTACTTCCGCAACCTATGAGTGAACTTCTTACAGTTGCCTTCGGTGGGCCTGTGGGACCGGCCCAGCGATTATGGATGTGGAATACGCTGCCAGCAGCAGAATAATGGAGAAGATAGCCATCTTCAAGACGACAGTTGATTAGGAGTAGATGAACGAAGGAAAGACGGCGCTTGCAGGCAAGATGGGAAAACGACAGAATGAAGGATGGGACTGAGATAGTCAACGCTTAAGAGAAACGATCGACAAGGAGAAACAGACGGCAAGGAAAGCGACCAAGGAAAGAAACGAAATCGTTCGTGTCAATCAAACCACAATCTAGACGTTCAGATGGCTATGGCAAGGGCCTCATTGCTACGTGGGCTGGCAGCGGGTTTTGAAGCTGCATTAGCCGCCTTGAGCACGGTTTGAGTATACAATGGAGCAAAGAGTAGTACTGGCCCAGCATTGCCGCAGTGACCTGTAATTTGGACGTGCCACTCGAGCCTCATAGAAAAGTAGCGCTGGTGACTGGAGGAGTGGCTGTGGTGCTCTGATGCGCTGGAGTGGTGTTTCATCAGTGGACCAATGAGACAGCGACATGGCATAATCGAGCCACGACCTTCAAGCGCCTGGCCGAACGACTCTGCTTCCCGCGCAGAGCCTCCAGGTCTCCATATGCCAGAAATAGCCTTTCGGAATGAGGCTCGATTACGCGACCCGAAGCCGTTGAGTACTGCCGCTTTCCGCTTGATCATGCAACACACTGCCAGCTCTCGGCTTTAGGAAGCGTCAGAGATGTGGACCCTGCACGATTTCTCCACACCACGCATCTCAACATCCACGATAGCATGCCACCTGGATGCCTGTAAGTAGCAGCTATAGCTATCGACGATTTTCATAGTGGATCGAGATGTGTTGGCGGGTTTGCACGTGCCTGATGTTCATTCGTCTGGGCGGTGGGTGGTTGCTCAGGTAACAGGCGAGTTTCGACAAGGAAGAACAACACAGACCGCCATTCCGCTAGGACCAGGCCCTTTGCATTGGCAGAATATCGCCAGAGCTTCGACGTCACGTACGGACGATAGGTCCAGCATTCTTTTCTCTGTAGACGTAGACTTTTGTTTCTCTTTTATCCTATCGCCTTGCATCCTCGGTCTTCACCATGAGCGTACGCGTCGTCGCGAGGATACGTCCTCTTTTGAAACAGGAGCTCGACAAAGACACCATTGTCACCGCCGAGACATTGGACGGCGAGACCACCCCGGCAGTCGTACGGATACCGAGTCCTAAGAACGAGGCCGAGTCCTTCAGCTTCCAATTCAGCTCTGTGTACGAGCAGGACGCGACACAGCAGCAGCTTTTCGATGCCGAGAGTGAGTTGGCCATGGACGCGTTTCGAGACTGAAGCTGACTCCAAGCTAGTCGCGCCGACGGTGAAGCACCTTTTCAATGGCTTTGATCTATCCATATTTGCCCATGGCTGCACCGGTACCGGCAAGACACATACAATGCGAGGAGGAAAGTCGCTGGCAGACCGCGGTGTCATCCCAAGACTGTTGAGCTCAATATACCGACGATGCAAGAAGATCGAGAAGGACACGGCCGGTGCCACACAGGTCGAGGTTGCTCTGGAGTACTTCGAGATCTACTGCGATCGCGTCTACGATCTCTTCGAACCCCCAGAGAAGCGTACCCCGTCTGGTCTGCCCATCAGAGACAACCATGGCAAGACTGTCGTCGTTGGTCTTACAGAGAAGCCATGCACGACGCTTAAGGAGTTTGAGCAGCTCTATGACCAAGCCAACATGAACAGGTCCACATCTGCTACCAAGGTGAGGATTCACACGCGTTTGAGGTAAACGCCGCTAACGATACTGCAGCTCAACGCACACTCTTCCCGATCACATGCCGTCCTCTGCGTCAAGATTACCCAAACCACTGAAGAAACTGTTCGCGTCAGCCGAGTTTCTTGCATTGATCTTGCAGGATCCGAAGACAACAGACGAACCGAAAACAACAAGGAGCGCTTGGTCGAGAGTTCGGCCATCAACAAGTCGCTGTTCGTACTTGCACAATGCGTGGAAGCTATGAACAAGAAGGCCAGCCGTATTCCATACCGCGAGTCCAAGATGACGAGAATCTTGTCCCTAGGTCAGAATAAGGGCTTAACTGTCATGATTCTGAACCTTGCTCCTACCCGTGCATACCACCAAGATACGATTAGTTCCTTGAACTTCGCCAGCCGAACGAAGAAGATTGAGGTCGCAGAAGTGGAAAACGATCCCATGTACAGGACAGCAGTCAAGCCATTGGCAACGACCACTGGCATCAGCGGAACAACCATGGCACGGCAACCGCTAAGATCGCTCGTGGCCAAAACCAACGCGAACATCCCAGAGCCCGAGAAGCAGAAGAAAGGAGAAAAGCCTGCCAAGGCGTTCTCTGTATATTCTGATTCTCATAAGGCTGCTCCCCGTGTGACTAGCCTTGCACAGAACCAAGGAGTACGAAGGACAGAGGGTTCCAAGCGAGCAGCTGAACCCAGCAGCACCTTTGCGACACGACCGACAAAGGCATTCCGAACTGGGGATAACACCTCACGGATACCGAGTAGAGAGCCTGCCCTGACTAAGGCTTCGATTGAAGCTCTTATAGCACAGAAGGTGGATGAGAGACTAGCGGAGAAGGCATTGCAAGATGCCGGCACTGTTGCTCCAGCGCTTTCTGCAGAATTGCAGAAGCGGCTGGACGAGCTTGAAAACCGGATCGATGCACACGAGGAAGACGGCAAGTCGCAGGGCTTGCAATTCCTGCTGATGGCGAAGCAACACCACATGCGTGGCGAGGATGCCAGTGCACTGAGAATGTACCAGCTGGCACAGCCATTCTTCCCTGGTAACGCAAAGCTCGAAGCCAAGATGAGGACACTCGAAGACCGGATACGTGCCAAACGGGAAGAAATTACCAAGCACGTCTCCGCCCCTATTGAACTCCCCTCGCACACCGCCGCTCCCGTTACCAACCTCCTCATGGCCCCCCTGAAAGCTGAAAAGAAAACCCCAAAGCCAAAGATAGTCTACAAAGACGCATCAGAAGAAGATGAAGAATTCGCTCCCCAGCCTCCCTCCGACCACGAAGAATCCTATGCCTCCGACACTAGCTTCCAATACACCAGCAAACCCAAGGCCACCCGCAAACCGAAAAAGACGACCAAGAAACTGCCCATTTTCCGTGACGACGCCGCTGCCACCACCACTACCGATCTGCCTGTCTATTCCGCCGCTCAGCAAACACCTCGTACTTCCCATCTCCTCAAGATCATCAACTCGCGAGACGTCAATCAAATCAAAGCGCTAAAGGGTGTGGGTGCAAAGAAAGCGGATAACATTGTGAACTGCCTGGTTGAAATGGACGATGCCGAAATTATGGATCTGGAATCGCTGGCTATGCTTAAAGGTGTTGGGGGCAAGACGGTGGACAACATGAGGATGGGATTGAGTATTAATACTGGTTATGACTTCTGAGCTTCGGCTCGCTTTTTGCTGTTTGATTTCTTCTTCTACCAAGCATGGTGTTCACGGCGTTTTTGGCAGCGCGCTTGTCGTGAGCGCAAACTTATATTGCATAGAAATGGCGTTTTGGGTTCCGCAGCATATGCTGCCTTGCATAGTTTGGTTCCTAGGAATTCAGACTCTTCATCACCGGTATTTTGCTTCAAACATGTGCTTAACTCGGGTTGTGATAGAGGGGCGAGGGATGATAGTAAATCATGTATATTATCATTATCATACAGGATCGTAACGCTCAATCTCAGCCAAGAAGAAAGTAGCCGTCCTCATTCACACTCAATCGCAAACCCTACCACGGAAGCATCTAAAACGGCCAAACCCAGTCCTCTGTCTCCTTGGGATCCATGCCCTCATGGTAGGCATAGTTCTTGGCCTTGATTTGCTCATCAAGCAACTTGTCTCTCGTTGCCGCACCCTTATTACCCAAGCTGGGAATGTTGTCAAGTGCATCAATCGCCAAGCTATAGCGGTCAGTACCATTCCTGATAGCCAGCTCGAGGGGGGTATCAATGTTGCCCTTCTCCCTGTATCCGCGGACGAGCAGATTCTGCTGACCCTTGCGGCCATATGTCAAGCGGTGGATCAACCAGGGGTAAGAGTGGAAGTTGAAGATGCAAGGTACGTTGTCCGTGAAGATGGCCCTGTACTCGTGCGCCTTGAGACCGTGAGGGTGCTGGTCCTCGTCGATGAGTTTGAACAGGTCCACAACGTTTACGAAGCGGATCTTGAGCTCAGGCAGGTGTGTGCGCAGCAACGCTGTCGCGGCCAGGGATTCGTGTGTAGACACATCACCGCACGATGCCATGACAATGTCAGGCTCTTGATCCTTATCGTTACTTGCCCATTCCCAGATACCAACGCCCTTTGTGCAATGGGCGATAGCCTGCTCCATGGTGAGGTACTGGAGATGCTCTTGCTTGTCGGCAACAATGACGTTGACGTAGTTTTCGCTACGAAGGCAGTGGTTCATTGTCGAGAGCAGGCAGTTGGCGTCTGGTGGGAGGTAGATACGGACAACCTCGGGACTCTTGTTCGCCACTACGTCGAGGAAGCCTGGGTCTTGATGTGTGAATCCGTTATGATCTTGTCTCCAGACAGTCGCAGTAAGCAAAATGTTGAGCGAAGCAATCTTCTGTCTCCATTCGACTTCGAGACACTTCTCAATCCACTTGCAGTGCTGGTTGACCATGGAGTCAATGATGTGAATGAAAGGCTCGTAGCTGTTGAGCAGACCGTGCCGTCCAGAGAGAATATAGCCCTCTAACCAACCCTGAACAAGGTTAGTACTGCGGTATTGAATAATGCTGTATATCTTACCTCTACAGTGTGCTCTGAGAGCATCTCCATAACGCGTCCTTCGTACGCTAGGTTACCACCATCCTCGTCTTCCTCAAAGTACTCGCCCATCCAAACCTTCTTGCCTGCCTCGTAAACCTTGCCAAGCTTGTTGGATTCAGTCTCGTCAGGACCAAACAGACGGAAGTCTTTCTGGTTTTCTTTGATGATATCGCGCAAAAAGGCGGCGCAGTTGGCCATACTACCAACCTTTGCAACACCTCCCTTCGTGACTTCAATAGAATAATTACGGAAGTCGGGTATGTGAAGCTTGTGTCGGATCAGACCACCGTTCGTAACAGGGTTGGCGCTCATCCTTCTGTTGCCAGTTGGGGCCAATTCCCTAAGTTCGGGGACAAGCTTGCCATTCTTGTCGAAGTGCTTCTCAGGCTCGTACGAGCGCATCCACTCTTCCAAGATCTTGAGCTGAGACTTGTCCTTGAGGACGTTTGTAAGAGGGACTTGATGTGCACGCCAGAAGCCCTCCAGGAAGTGGTCTCCATCGAGCTTCCTGGGTGCTGTCCATCCCTTGGGGGTACGGAGCACAATCATGGGCCAGCGCGGCCTGAAAGCCTTGCCTGAGTCCCTAGCCTCCTTTTGGTATTCGCGGATCTTCGTGATGCAGCGTTCCATCGTAGCAGCCATGGCTTGGTGCATGGATGGGATATCGCTTCCCTCGACAAAGTAGGGCGTCCATCCGTAACCGACGAAAAGCGCTTCGAGCTCCTTGTGACTTACACGAGCAAGAACGGTCGGGTTATTGATCTAGGTAGTATTAGCCACATCCTTCCACCATCTTCAGCGCCGTACCTTGTAGCCGTTCAGATGTAATACGGGCAAGACCGCACCATCCGTGATAGGGTTTAAGAATTTGGTTGAATGCCAGCTCGTAGCAAGAGGGCCAGTCTCAGACTCGCCGTCTCCGACCATGGTTAGAGCGATAAGATCCGGGTGATCGAATACTGTTCCAAAAGCGTGAGAGATGGAGTAACCAAGCTCTCCACCCTCGTGCAAGCTGCCAGGTGTCTCGGGTGTGGCATGAGATCCGATTCCACCAGGGAATGAGAAAGACTTGAAGAAACGCCTCATACCCTCCTCATCTTCGCTCTTATCAGGGTAGACCTCAGAGTAGACTCCTTCGAGGAAACTGTTTGAGAGAACAGCGGGTGCGCCATGGCCAGGGCCGGAGATGAAAATAGCGTCCAAATCGTACTTCTTGATAAGACGGTTCTGCAAAGTCGCTGAGTTAGCTCATTACGATACCAGAATCGCGTATGTCTGTTCATACCATATGAATCCATGTGAAGCTCTGTCCGGCATCCGAACCCCAATGTCCTAAGAGGCGTCGCTTGAGGTGATCCAGGATGAGGGGTTCACGGAGTAAAGGATTCCTCCGGAGATATATCATGCCCAGGCACATGTATAGAGAAGCATGGAAGTAGTCGGTCATCTTCCTCACCTCATCCTCACTGAGTGGGTGTTCAGTGATTGATGATCTCGCGGGTCCGTATGGGGAGATGCTGAGGTTCTCGACATCCTCGACGACTGTCTCAGGATCTGCAGGAGCTTTCGCTACCATGGCGTCCATGATTGCTGGCTGGCTGATAGGTCCGACCTTTCTTGCGTTCAGGTAAGGTCTCGAGTGAAGCTGGGTTTGAGGAAGTAGTTAAACTGCGTAAAAACTATGGAAGCTCCAAAGAGCAATCGCGAGTAGCGTAGTTTTTTAGGGATTGAGAGGTACAGTTTTCAGATAATGCTGGACTGTAGAGGTAGAGGGCCTTTAAGCAGTCGCGCAGTAGTCGCGGTTGAAAGCTTGGAAGCTGGCCAGCGGCAAGGCCGGAGACACTCTCTTGATGCATTGAGCTCTGTCATTGGTGCTCTGGGCAGGATCATGCTACTGCAGCGCGATACCATCATAGCGACAAATTCCTTTTGGAGCTGTTTGTTGGTTGCGTCATGGCCTGATGGACCGAGGTGGGGTCAACCAACAGTCACGCTAGTGGGCGACGCGTTCCTGTCAATCCTCGCCATGTGCTATACATGGCGTGATATATACCTGAGCTGACTGAGCTGGCGATGAGGATTACCTAGGCACAGCACCACCTGATTTTTCACTTGCATGATAATAAGTACGGTTAAAACGATGGAGCAAGCTTAATGCGCCAGTTCTGGGAATACCTTTAACATATTCCAAGAAGCGGAACGCGGCGGACAAGCAAGCCTCCACTTCCCATCCGACCCTAGCTTCGGGATCGGAACCTTCATCCGAGCGGATAGTGATCTACGCACGCGTCTACTGCAAATTTGCGACTAAAGTATCTCTGTACAGCCTAGGCAGACAGGAGAACCAAAGTGACGCTTCAAGACTCCATCACTGTTACAATAGGGCCTTGGATCAGGTAGATGTATAAACGTATCAGATTGATCTTGGATGTCTATTATAAATTCTTCAATGCATTCCATAGTCTCCCTCTGCGGCGATCGTCCTCTGGCATTCAGCAAAGATTGCAGCTTGTCTTGCTACATCAGCCAGTCGTCCAACGACCAGCTTATTGCCGTCCAGGAAGCCGTACAACGCGTACGGTATATCCACTTCATTACAAAACTCCTGCACCAACTTTTGGGTCTGCCTCAGATTATGCCTGGGGATTCGTGGATACAGATGGTGGATAGCCTGAAACTGTAGGCCACCATGGAAGAAATCCAACCACTGCGGGCAGTCAACATCCATTGTTGTGCGAAGCATCTTCTGGGCAAATGACTCGTGGATACCCAGATCCGCTGTGCTCATAGCGAAATGAGACAGCGTAATCTGCACATGAAGCGGTGACGTAAGCGCGTGGGCAATCATGACGAACCAGAATCGACTCCAGTTGTCAGGAATGGACTTGTACACAACACCGTAGCCGAACCAGGTCCAGAAGACAGTCATGCCCACAATCTCAAAGTATCGGTGCCACCATGCGGGTCCTTTCTTGGGTCCCTTTCCAAGAAGCAGATACATCCATGAAAGTCTGTACAAATTGAAACGCGCAAACAGCATGATCGGGTAGTAGGTGTAGTGCTGTATCCGGATCATGAGCTTTGCAAAGGCATCGTATTCCATGACCCACTCGTAGAAGGTCGTGGTGAGACTCTCCATGAATCGATGTGTGATGGAGAAGAAGGGAATATACTGGATATCGGGATCGTGTTCGGGGTGGTTCGTAACGAGATGGTGCACGTTATGATTGTATTTCCACCAGCAAGCGCTCAAACCGCCCATATACGAGGCGATAAACATTGCAATGGTCGAATCGGTCGTAAAATCGTGGGTAATGCCCATGTGACCAGCATCATGGACAGTGAATGTGAGCTGGTGCCAAAGGCACGCAAGCGGGATGGCACTGGTAATATACCATCCTGTTGACAAAAGAAACAGGAACGCGGCCAAGAAAGACCCATAACGTAGGCACTCAACACCGTACGCGGTATAGTTGCAGTCGTAGAGCCCTTCTTGCTTTATGCGCACTTGCAGCTCGCGGTACTTTTGTGTGATGTGATCTTGAGTGGCCGGATCTAGAGACGGATATTTGGCCTTGTCGAAGTCTAGCTCTTCCTGAGTTCGCCTGTCAAGCACTGACATCTTCGGAGATACCTTATCTTCCAACTCGACCGATGAGACGCTGGAAGTCGAGGAAGCTCTGCCAATGTCGGCTCCATTACGCTTGCGAATCGAAGCAGAGGGACGATCCGCTGGTTCGAAGAGTGGGCTGCTGTCGGCAGAAGAAGCTGAGCTAGCAGTCTCTTGCTCCGAAGAAGAGCATGATTCCATGTATTCCTCCTCTGAAAATTTGTCCAGCTCTTCTTGTGTCCTGAACTTTCCACCCTGTATCGGCGGTAGGAAGTTGATCCATCGACCTTCAATGCGGCCGACTTGGTAGCGGTTCATGAGCTCGAGTGTTTGCGTAGAGTGGAAACTAAGCATACAAGTTAGCAAGTAGCTTCTCTAGGTGATACAAGCGGACATACCGAGTGACTTCGTCTGTTGCATCTCGTCCCACCATGTGCCGGATGGCTTTGTCCCCGCCTGGGTGGTAGGGTAGCCATGCGTCTACCTTCAAGACCTTGCTGTCCACTATGACAATTGAGCGTCCATTGGCGATCTGAGCTTCAATCTCTCGCCGACTGAAAACCTTCGACTTCCTGTCTGCCCGGGCGGCCATGGTGCGATGCGGTGTGGTACACGAAGCGTACTCGAATGGGTACTCAACTGCGGGCTCAATTGAACAAACGAAATTTAGAGCAGACGCGCTCAAACCATAGTTTTGCAGTGCCTCAAAAGGAACTAAGTTTCACGGTGTGTTGCGCCGGAGCCAGCCAGTGGAACAGGAGAGGATGAGCTGATAAACTTCCGAAGCTCGCCTGGGCCCTGCACGCCAACGCCCCCACGTTGTCCTCGCCACGCCCCCAGAGCCGCACCCAGAACGGCTTCACATGTCAACCTAGGAACATCCCATGGCGTGAAGGCGCCAGATGTGTAAGCAGAAGCGCATCGAAATATACACGTGAGCCTAGAGAAATTAAAAAGTCTTGAACGGCATAAGTCTAGCAGGTGCCCACTTGAGCCTGCTGCCGCCCGCTTTCTTTCGGCAAACTCCGACACTCCTTCACTCTGCCACGCCTGCCACTTCACGACCTTCCTATGCTGACTAACGTCTGTTGACTTCTAACCATCTGTTCGTTCCATAGTTTCTTTCAAACTACTTGCACAACACAATCGTCCTCTCAGATATCAAGCCCCCGACAATGACCCAAGATATCAAAGAGTTGGCGAGGGAATGGCTGGAGCTCGACCAAGACAAAACAACTACAGATGAAATCTACAAATTGTTAGTCAATGGCGACACCGGCGAGCTCGAGAAGCGACTTCGACATCGTATCGCTTTCGGGACAGCTGGACTCAGAGGGCCTATGCAAGGCGGCTTCGCTTGCATGAACTCTCTGACAGTGATTCAAGCTTCTCAAGGACTAGCAGCGTACCTGCTCAAGACTGAAGAAAACGTAAAGAGAAGGGGTGTGGTCATTGGAAGGGATGCGAGGCACAACTCAGAAAAGTTTGCCAGGCTCACCGCCGCTGCGTTCGTTGCGAAAGGCATCAAGGTGTGGTGGTATGAGGACCCTAGCCATACGCCCATGGTTCCCTTTGGTGTGCGCGAACTCGAAGCCGCTGCTGGTGTTATGATCACTGCAAGTCATAACCCGGCCAAAGACAACGGATACAAGGTTTACTGGTCAAATGGATGCCAGATCATCCCCCCACACGACAGCGGAATTGCCCAATCTATCATGGAGAACCTGAAGCCTGTTACCTGGGATACAACAGTCGTAGACTCCTCGCTTCTAGTGGAAGGAAGTCTAGGACTGGTACAAGACAGCTACCACAAGGCCATCCTCTGCGCAGCACAGCCCGAGCACGTTCAAGTCAAGATGGACCCAGAGCTCAAATTCGTATATACGCCTATGCACGGTGTTGGTCTTCCTGCCATGCAGCGATGTGCAGAGACACTTGGTGTAGCCTCGCAAATGACCGTGGTGGAAGCTCAAGCACAGCCAGACCCCGACTTCCCCACGGTGAAGTTCCCAAACCCCGAAGAGAAGGGTGCGCTCGATCTGGCAATCGAAACGGCAGACAAGTCGTCCACACGCCTGATCCTCGCCAGCGATCCCGACGCGGACCGACTTGCCGCAGCAGAGAAGGTAGGAGATAGATGGCATATTTTTAGTGGGAACCAACTCGGAGCGCTGCTTGGCTCCTACCTCTTAGAACGCTACCCAGAGTCGAAGCCGCGAGAGAAGCTCGCGATGCTAGCTTCTACTGTTAGTTCCAGGATGCTCGCGGCTTTAGCGAAGAAGGAAGGCTTTAAGTTTACCGAGACTTTAACCGGATTCAAGTGGCTTGGAAACGTAGCGCGGCAACTCGACAGCGAAGGCTACGATGTCGTCTTCGCGTTCGAAGAAGCCTTGGGATACATGATCCCACAAACCGTACATGACAAAGACTCGATCAGCGCAGCTGCAGTCTTCCTTACTGCTGCGTCGCATTGGGCTACGCAAGGTCTCACACCATACGCCAAGCTGCAGCAACTCTACAAGTATCTTGGCTACTTCGAGGACGCAAACACCTACCTCGTATCGCCATCCCCATCTGTGACAACGTCCGTGTTCACAGCCATCCGCGCATTGGGCAGCCCGCACCCCACCACCATCGGGTCCCGTAAGATCGTGCGCTGGCGAGATCTGACCCTAGGCTATGACTCAACGAGCAAGGACCACAAGCCCGATCTGCCGGTAGATGTCACTAGCCAGATGATCACATGTGAGCTCGACGATGGCGCGGTATTCACAGTCAGAGGAAGCGGGACAGAACCAAAGATCAAACTTTACATTGAGTGCCAGGGACAGAGTAGTGAGGAGGCGAAGAAGGGCGCTAATGAAATATTGGACGATCTTCTGCGGGAATGGTTCAAGCCTGAGGAAAATGGACTTAGGCTTGCTTAGAGTTGGACTATGTAGGTAGACTATTTGTGATGCAATTATGTTCATGCGCAAAAATGAAACGTGAGAAGACATCATAGACGCCATCTCATGTGCAATCAGATTGCTCGAGTGATTGTACCATAACTATATGCTACTCACTTTCACGTTCACCAAGAGTTTGTCGGCTACAATTTTTCTCCCACAACTGTCTACATTTCTACCACCCCATTTGCCTTTTACAATCCTATAACCCAGCTACCTTCTACAGACTAACATCACCGCTGCTTGCTACCAACTTACTTCCCAACTACTTTCGACGTACCCAACGACCACCGTGGCAGCTACACCCATCGTCGGCCTCTTGGCCTCCTGGAACGATCTCAACGAGATGGTTGACGTCGAAACCTTTGCCGACCCGCAAACCAAACAATGGACCAAAGGACAAGTCAAAGCCCAGTTCCAATTCAACAGTCAACCTCTCATATGCTGTCCTCTTCTCCCAGCGCCCTTCGTTCCTACCGCTGTCATCGAGATCAATAATACACGCAACAACATACCTGCTATACAATACTACATAGCGGAAAACCCACACTGGCTCGCCCACCGGATCCTCTTCCAAGCCCAATTTGTGTCAGCCACCCGCTTCACCACGGAAGAAAGCTACTTTTTCGCGGAAGAGGGCGAGCCAACAGTCCAGTTCAACGGAAGGCCGTTGACGGAGGCAGAGCGCATGCAGCTTCATCATGAGCCTGAAAAGATGGATATGAAAGACTTCCAGCCCACAGAAGTGAAGATGAAGAGGGGGATTGTGATGATAATTCCGCCTTACACGGTTTACTGTTTCTTGGTGACAGACGATTCGCTGATCACGGCAGGAGGTATCGTTCCGAGGGGTGATGAAGGGCTCGTCTGAGGGTTGATAAGACAAGATTGGACGATGGAATGGTCCAGCTGCAGAAACTAAGACTTCAGATGGGGAGTTATGGACGATAAATCTCGAACGGAGGATTTGGATAGAGAAAAAACAAAACCCGGTGGATACCTCATTTAAGTTGTACGGCTTGTGGTGCCGAATCTCTAAAGTCGAGCATATGAGGTGCAACATGTAACACGAATACCATAATTCCAGAACGATCGTTAGCACTGTCGCAAATTGTCCTGCGATAATTGTCTCGGCAGCTATGGCAAGACATGCATGCGATCAGAATCACCGATGGGATACGTAAGTGCTTCGCGGCCTCTGACTCCTCCACGTGAGGCTCCGCATCGTGTATGCAACCTCTGCAAGATGTGAGATGCAACACACGAGATGCGCCCTACTCATCACAAGATGGGACGAGCGCTCGGCAGATTCTTGTATCTGAAAATGATGTATCATTTCCTCGACTAGCGCCCGCCTTCCCGATCGAGACCCTGTCAGATGCATTATAGACGCAGCGCTGACGACAACTAGTCACATACAGTTTCTGCCTTGTACAGATTCGCCCATACCGGGGCTGATATCTGGGTCCAAACTTGTCGCCATACGCAGCTATCCATGGTCGGGCCTGTTGGACGTGCAGATGCAATGCAGATGCGCAATGGTCCTTCTCGAGTATTGACCAATGAGCGGCACCCCATGTCGATTAGAAAGGCGCCATGTATGGTGTTGTTGCTGCCTTGACAAATAGGGCACCAGCATGTAAGACTCGAGAGGGTGCAAAAAATTCGCTTTTTCGCACAAGTGTCAGGGCTGTTATGGAGGGTTTACTTTTTATCCTTCGCAGCCCGCGCATGGCGTTTATAGCCTCGCTGGATTCGACGGAAGGGTAGCCAACGGCCAGGGTGTTTGCCCGGCCGTCAGCTAAACAGGGTAGCCGGAGGATTGTGTCGCCTCAACCTATCATGTCGACGACTTTGTATCGATAGTCTATCCCGCGCGTACCCAGACTCCGGGGAAGTGTAACAGGTGCCCGTCACTAAGCCGTTGCGGGTTGCATGCATGCGTGCTACAGAGTCACGGCCTCTTTCCCCTCCGCATGCCCACCAGTTCTGTCGCGTCTGTCGCGTCCTTCAATCTCCGCCCTGCCCATATATAAAGACCCTTCGCATCCCCCGCCCGAGACGAGCTGGTTTTCGCAAAGTGCTCGCAGAATCTTCGGTACGCTCTCGGCCCCACCACCATTATTTCCTGGAATCGTGCTAACGGGATGAAAGCCTCGATAGGAACAGCGACATGTCTCAATCTTAGACTTTTCGCGTCCTCTGCGGGATGCTCAGCTATCGACACCAATGGCGGGGTTCGTGGACCCAAATACAAACATCACGCGACAAAGCAATCGTGCGCCCTTACAACGGACACCCTCGAGACGATCGCTTCCAGACGGACCATGCAACTATCGCGACGCGAATGTAGGACAGTGTGGATGTGATCAGTTCTGGGACAAACTCAGCGCTGAGCTGCATGATGAGAGCGCAGAGCATCGGCCTAGCAGCGAGCGCTCGACCTGGTGTGTTTGCGGGCACCATGCTTGCTTCCATCTGAGGGCGTCGCGTGCGCCAGAAAGGCCTGCGCCAGTGATAAATGCGCCGCTGCAGTCTCTATATGCGGGAGCTGAAGAGCAGGCCCAATTGCTGCCAGGCACACCATGCGACATAAACGCCGGCTTGCGACAATTGGGAGACAACCTTCTGTCCGAAGGGGGTCAAGCTATATACAATGAGCGCATGCATCAGCAGCCTAGTCCCAGTCAGCGACTCTTGCAACAGTCCACTCAGACCAACTCATTCAGTCGCTTGATACAAAGTCAGGACACTCCTTCACAAATCAGCACGAGCGGTCTTCCTGGAATCCCTTCAGTCTGCTTGCTATCTCATGAACGGCGCCCAGTGGCTAACAACGAAGCTAGGAATGGCGCAAATCAGTCGCGCCAAACGGTGGCGGGTCTTGGTCTTTCTATGATGAACTTGGAGAGTATGGGTCGGATTAACCGTCAGCAGTCGCCTACACCCACCATACCCGACGACATCAACATCGCTAATACCCCGCGAAAGCCCTACAACGAGCCGGACAACACCGCTGCCAGAGCGAGTACGGTCCAAAATGAAGCAGATATCACCAGTCCATCGCGTGGCATTCTTGAGCAAGTCTTCGAGTTCAACCGGAACTTCCAGCCGGACGAACCTGGTGATACCATACCAAACACCTACAATCCCGACGACTACATACAGAGTGCTACCGAGGTGGCCACTCCAAGTGTTGGGAATACCCCAGACCTGAGCGCTGCGGATCGGGCCGTGCAGGATGGAAAGGACATGATTGACGCAATGAAGCGGATAACTTCAGAAATTCAACAGCAATCGGCTAGCTCACCAGAAGAACAAACATATGTCACAATCCCCACCCAGCTCTTACCAAAGAACGCTCCTGCCGCCCAGCAGGAACAGCTGCAAAACCTTCTCCAATCGGCTTCCCCACAAGGCCTCCAGAAGCTCGTCTCCTACCTTGCTCCTCTACATAACCTGTTGAATTCCATACCTAACGTAGCCAGCACCATGCAGGAACTTGGCAGCCGCCTAGATTTGCTGGAAAACGGATCCTTCAATTATGTACAACCGGAAGACCTGCATCCGACCTTGGAGATGTATGAGGGTAGGCTCATCGATGTAGAGCATCGCCTGGATGAACATGAACGGATGCATCAGGCCATGGATGACCAATCCAGCAACAGCTCCTTTGGCCGAAGGCGCATCGATAACGCGACGGCATCATTTGGCTCTGTAGACTCGACCACTTCTTCAGCACTTATACTCGCAGCTATGGATCGCAAAGATACGGAAATGGAGCTTGACAACATCAAAGACAGATTGGATGTGCTGGAAGCTGCTGCGCCACCCACATCGCTGCAGCCCTGGGAGGTAGAGGTCGTTCTGCTACCATGGGGTCCCGACCTGAAAGGTATCTGGTTCTCACCTGAAGAACCAATGCATGATATAGCGAAGACGACGACACAGAACTCCGAAGAATGGACTCAAGCTCGGATGTCAAAGACTACCACCCTACCATTCCTCGGGCGAGATACAGATTCCAGTCCGTACCCTGGGACCCGAAATTCTGCCAAAGGTTCCATACCTGGTCAGTCCGAGAACGGATGGAGTAGCCAAGATATCAGTAATTGGGCTTCAGGGTCTACGGACGATTGGTTGTTCCCGAAAGCCTGTGGAAGCAACAACCTGGTCTACAAGCGACTCCAAAGCAGGGGGTTCGTTCGAGATGTCACCTTCCGGGGCTCCAGCGCCAAAGATATACAGGAAGCTTTGGCACATGCTTTCTCTGACGTGTTTGATTATCTGCAGTACGATGACAGCGACGAGAACCCTATGATTGCTGCGTATCCAGGTCTTCGGGCGCCGTACATACCATTACGAAAGGTGCTCAAAGAGTCGCGACTACGGTTCCTTACGCCTGCCGAAATGTCCAGCAGCGCACTCTGGAATGCCCAGTTCCTTTCAGCCGGCGTGATGATGAGGGTCTCCGGCGGAAAGAAAAGGCTATACGTGACAGTGCGCGAAGCGTATACACAACAAGTTGACCGTAACGAGTTCTTCGTCATGGAACAGTCATGGCCGGAGCTGCGGCAATTACCTCGCTACCAACCCGATAAAGGCTCACAAATGACAGGCGACGATGGAGAATGTCAGCCTCATGTTCCAGAGGCGGATGCGAAGGAAGCATGCTGGCAGTTCGTTGAGACATATGATGCTCCGCCTGCTAGTGTGCATTCTTCCTTTGGAAGCAACCAGTCCGTTCAACTATCAATGCGCCCTGCTGGTCGAAATTGGCGACGGTCAATCACTCCCAACTCGATCTTGAAGAACAAGCAACCCCAGCCCATCTCTCCGCTGAGTGAGAACCATCTGCAACGTCCACCGTACTCTCGCAATCGCACGGTGTCTGCTTCGGTTATCGACACCTTCCCATCTCGTTTGTCAAAGCGCCGCCTCCACGCTTCTGCTACAGAACAATCATCTGCCCCACAGCCAATTTCCCATGCACCTAGCCTGTCGGTAACAAGGCTAAAGCGGCGTCGTGTGACGAACTCCTCCTCCCCACGTCCCGAGACAGCACAGGTTCCAATATGGAATGCGACTCCTCGACACTCACGAGAACCACCTTCACCGTTCTACTCGTCGCAACCTGCACTACCGCGATCAAATTCAGACATTATGAGCAGACCAAGTCAGCGCTCTGTTGCAGTAGCAGGGAAATTAACACCTTTCGCCTATGCAACGCCGCACTCAGGACCCTTTTTGGGCGGCCCTGGCTTTAACGCATACAACAATGGTGGCGATACTGAGCCCGACGATGACAACGATGACGGGGAGCAAAGCTGGCCTGGCGTCACTGATGGCGACAACGACAGCGCCTCGAGCTCAATCCTTGACGCTGACGTTGGTGCGCAAGAGGGAGCTAGCTTCTCAGGTGATGATAGTGGCTTCGGCGGCGACAACGGAGAAGAAAGCGATGCGCCATGGGATGACGACCTCTATGCACAACGCCAGCAAGATGAAGATGATGAAGATGACGATGACGTCTTTGACTCTTTGCTTAGTATCATCGAGGACTAGACGTCCATAGTTGTTCTCTCTTTCCGAAGCATGCGGGTGATTTGGCCATGGACGTGGCAACATACATCAAGAGCGTGGGATTCTGGATATATGAAGCGAAATAGAGCATACACATTAACATAGGCGTTATGGGTTAGATACTTTTTGTACTATACTGCTTCTTTCATATCTCCAGCGTTGTCTTCAATTTCGGACCCAAGTTAACAGGGTATTTTTGTATACTACTAAAATCGGTGTCGGAGCATGGTCATACAGTTTAGTGTTAGGGGGTGTCCACACCTCTTCTCTCTCCCCTTATGGTGGCTGAGTTGGGAAATGAATATCTTCAGATACGCTACTGGAATCTTTTCCTTCTTAGTTTCCATTCAAAGAAGTTGTCGATATATACCGTATACGTATGATAATGCACTCACTCGCCTTCAACCACTACCTCTTCACAGGCATCGCGTATATACGACCACTCCCCCACTCTCCTCCTTCTACTTCAGAACCCTACTCTTACTATACCATCACACGACTGCATCAAAAACAATGTGCACAACCTACCAAATTTGCTACCTCCCTTGCAAGCGCGAAGGCTATGGCCGCGGTCCCGAGGAGAACATGCCCTGCATTGACGAAGACTTTCGCCAATGCAAACACGCTATAGAGAGCGGCGAGGGCTGTCTCGAACCAGTCGTCAGATCCATTTGGATCGAGTACAAGTGCCCGCAACACGGGGGACTAGAACCACAAAAGAGGGAGGAGCTGATGAGAGAGAGGGGGCTACAGGGTAGGGATAGGCAGATTGTAGTTAAGAAGGGGGATAGGCCGAGTGCGTGGAATAGTGCGGTTTGTAGTATCATGTGAAGGAAACTGCTCTCTTCCGGATCATTCTAGTACTCTCATGAGCTTCTTGAGTTATGGGAATTTTGGAGGAAACAGGGCTGATATCATTCTTCGGAACGAATTCGACAAATCTAGGTGCGCAAAGTATTGGCGTCGTTGTAGATCATGAGTGATGTGCCACTCGCATCTGCTTTAGCCCACGTACTCTTCTAGTATGTTTCTATCACACTACTGAATAAAGAGCACAGCAGATATCTTTCAGGTACACGCTGAAGAACAAGCGTTCTCCAAAACTAGGTGTATAGTTAGATGAGCAGCTTAGAGCGGTCCCGCAAAAAGTGGGGAAACCGTCCCAATCCATACTAACCTCGGCTGGTGACTAGCCAGAGCATCACGACGACGCGATCGTGACATGTGCGTCGCTGCAACAACAACAAAGAGACTTCTCCTTCCTTGTTCCCAGTGTTAAGCCTTCTCACCGTCCTCTATCCCTCAACTACATCAGCTTCAGAACGATTGTGAAAAAACACAACAATTGACATTATGGCGTCGACAACCTCTCAATCACACCCGCTTCTGCAAGCTTCCTCAGCTGCCTACGCCATTTTGGCGATCGGCCATACAGTAACTTGGGAGCTCTCTCTATACATGTGAAAACATGCTGACAATGAGTCTAGATGAAGGGTCTCGACCAGTTCAAACACCCTACGATGAACACCCTCCCACTCATGCTCCGTGGCGCCAGCAAGATCGGCTGGTATGAAGGTAGCGGATTCTTCATCATCATGAGTAAGCTTCTGAACAATTTGTCGACCTAAGAGTCATGGTTCACTAATATTCTGATAGGTATACTTAATTACAAGTGGTCGGTTACTGGTATCTACGATGTGTACGACAAGAGCATAGCGGGTGTCTTGACTACTATGCTAGCGGCTGCGGGTGTGGCTTACTGGAAGAGTAATGATAGACCTACAGCCATTACACTGGGTGTTGTTGCAATCCTGCAGGGACTGGGTGTGAGGAACGGGTCGTATTCGCACTTTGTCTAGGGGTTATCGCGCGTATGCAACAAGGTCAAGAGCATCGTAAGGAAAACACATCATCATTACTGCTATTCCAGGCCCACTATTGGCCATACTATCTTGGACACTATCATCGTGAACTCGTAAGTCGCGAACAAAGGAGATTGTGGGTATAGAATACCGTCATTGCCTTTGCTGGATTTCAACCGTTGTGACCATAAAAGCAATCAAAGCATTACCCGTACCGTGAACGCCGTCACTTCTGCGCCATTTTCATGCCAATGGACGTTTAGTGAGCTAAGAATCCCTGACGGCCTACTCGCTCGCCTCCTTGTTCTTCTGAACGCTAACAGGGACGGCCCGCTTGTCGCTGCCGAGCAGGCGCTCAAGGCGAGCGACGTAGTATTCGGCGAAGGTTTTGCTGCTATCTCGCTTCCACTCGTCGTCAGCCAGCTGCTCGAGACGGAGACAGGTGCGATCGACGGCCTCCTCAATCTCTTCGGCCCAGTTGCTCTTCTCAGTGACACCATCGCTCTTCTCGCTATTGCGGTCACTGCCGTCAATGACGGTCTTGAGCGACCCGGTGCTCGTCTTCATGAGCGTAGAAGGGAAACAAGGAGCAACCGAGTTTGTAGGCAAGTCATCAGAGGTGAAGGTCAGGTACTCCACGATGCGCGGGTTCACGGCAGGAGAACCTAAAGCGATAGGCAATGAGCCCTCGATCACATCGATGGGATCAAGAGTCTTACGAGCATGTCCGGGACCTTGCTTGTCCCTACCGCTGTCACTCAGCATCTCGGAGATGCTCGCAATATCGGCCTCCTCGTCCTCGGCGATGGATGCCTCGGGCGAGTAATTGCTAGATCCCACGTCTGCTTCACGGTGACGGAGCTTGCGGTCGTTGATCTTCAGCTGCGCGAGTCTATCGCCGATCACGCTGAAGCCGCGACCGCGGGTCATGGGGTGGCGATACGCCACAGATGGAGCTGGAGAGCCGAATACAGGCGTGTTGATGGGTGGGGACGGGTAGTCGGCCTCTATAGCGGCCTCGTTGAGCGACTCCTGGATAGGGCCGAGGATCTTGGCGACAGCCGTATAGTCCATCTCAGGGGGAGGGTCGATGGGCTCAAAGGGGTTACCGACGGGCTCAGTAGCTGGCGTCGGATTTGGCACTGATGGGCCATCGGACTGCGAGTCTAGGGATGTGACTTTGGTCGTAGTGGACATGATGGTGTAGTTGGAGTTGGAGTTAGAGTCCAAGTCTGAGACTATGGTCTTTTAGCCCTGCTGAGACACTCAAGCTCTACGATAGGCTGAAGTTGCAAAGTAGTCTTCTGGTAGCGAAATGGAAATGGAGTTGGTGTGAGTGTAGGTTGGCTTACTGGCAGTTGCTACTGGTGCTGGAGTATGATTATGATAGCGCGGTTGAAATGTTGTGACGCGAAAGGCTGACCGTGAAGTGGCTCTAGTAGTTGTGCTTGATCTGAGTGTGAGGAGTGCGAGTGTGTGATTGCGGAGGAGGTGCGTGCGCCTGCTCAAAGTTGAAAAGCCTGGAAGCAACGGACGCGTGACGAGCAAACACAAATCTGGAGGTAGCCGTAGAATCTAGACTTATTGCCGAGCAAAACGGGGTACAGGGTACAAACGGGTTGTGGGGTGAAAGGTGTAATTGAAGACCATAAATTGGAATTTGACTGAATCTGCGGTTTACTTACACCCTGCGCGGCAAGTGCTCCAGACCGGCGCCACGTACCGAGCTCATACTGCGCTGTCGAATGACTTCAATTTCACTCGATGGCGTTCTGAACACTGAAGTACTGGAGGGCAGGGCGTGAAGCGCGATGCCAGATGCGACTTCCGCCCCTCCGTCAGACTCACCTACGCCCGTGTTGCTCTCCGCCTCCTCCTTCTTTGCAACGTACCAGGACGGGAGGTTGTAATAAGCTCCGCAAAGGAAGATTCCAATCCAAAGCATCAGTTCAGTGCCATAGATGACCAAACCCAGGACATCAAGCTTGGGCTGGAAGACGACTGACACCAAGGAAAAGACGTCGCCCAGAGCATCGATGCCTACAAAAATGAAGGAAATACCTCGAACCGTACGATGGATGTAGACATCCCAGTAGTGTCTCAAGACACCAGCAGCGAGTAGAGCGGCCGAAGCAACTGCCATGGGGATACTGGGCCAGTGAAGACCCTCTGCCTTTGCATGCTTGATGGCGAAAATGAGGCCAACTTGGACGCCGCCCATTAGGCAGGCTACAGGCACTACTACAGCGAGCGAGCGGAAAACGGACCAACTCTGTCGAGTGTCAGCCACAGCACTCGATGATAAGCTTAGGAGAGAACTAGTTTACCTTCTCGTAGTAGTAGCACTGGATCCACGTTACCAGACTCAGTACGGTGAGGATCTGAGGCTGTATGCGCAGAGCAATGTTGTAATATTCTGCGATGTTATAAACTCCGAGTGGGACTCCAGCCCATGCCCACAGCATCATCATAGTAGGCTGGAGCCCGGTAGCATTGTGTCTGCGATAGTTGATAACGATCTGAGGGATCAACTACGCCGCACTATCAATAAAGTTCCTCAACCATAGTGATTTAAGATGTGTATATACCTGAACGGACCAACAGACCTGTTTTTGTTAGCACAATTACTTTCCAAGTCCAAACTATGCATACTGCTCCTAGCGTACCTAGCACGTTCGCGGCCACTGGTACGTCCATGATCGATGCACGAGAACTGATTTGTTGAAGTGATGTGATTGTGATTGTGACTGTGATGTTCAAGAGCTGTGGTTCATTGACACGCACCACTGTGCGTCCACCAAGTCTTTTGTATCTACGCGCCAAGAGCAATTGGAGCGCAACAACATGTCGCGGAATGCGGTACGAGATCACGGATGCACGAGATTTAGCAACTCGGATGGCGATGGATTGCCCGCAGATGTACCGTCGCTACAGCGAATGCGTGATGATGCATGACATGGATGACCCTGGAAAGCTGCATACCTCCGAGGTCCGATTATCGAAGAGCTTAGAAATCACCACTTGAACTCTGCAACATATCGCAACCACAATTAGGTCTTCGAGGCAGTAAAACATGACGCAGGAACAGACGAATACCGAGGAAGGGCAGGACATAGCAGGAAGACCTGGGTACAAGAAGCTGGCGAACGGCATTGTGATCGGTCCAGATGGCAAGCCGTAAGTGCCGTGAAGTCTATAATGCGCCGGAAGACATGCACGCAGGACAACCGCCAATGTCACGACGAAGACATGTGCTGATATCTGTGTCCAAATTACAGATGTCGAACTTGCAATGATGTAGCCTCCCTCTTCGCCTTTGCGGGCAAAATGCCCACGAAACGCGCTCCTGCTGCGACCACCACCACCACCGCCGCCGCTGTCGCCGCCGAAACCGCACCTTCTCTCCCCGCCGACTGCCCACCAGATGTTGAAGCTCTCGGCCGTTCATCATGGACCCTGCTACACTCCATAACCGGCGCCTACCCCACGAATCCGACCCCACAACTACAATCCGAAACAAAGTCCTTCCTCACCACATTTGGCAAACTGTACCCGTGCTGGGTCTGCGCAGAAGATTTCCAGAAATGGATGCAGAAGAACACACCACGGGTGAGCAGCCGAAACGAATTTGGAGAGTGGATGTGTGAGGCGCACAACGCTGTGAATGAGAAGCTGGGGAAAGAGCAGTTCGACTGTAAGAGGTGGGAGGAGCGATGGAGAACAGGGTGGAAAGATGGGAGATGTGACTTCTAGACGGCAAAGACAAGGAAACATGTGTACAAGGTGTATGATTATATGTATATGAAGAGCATAGATGGTGGTTTTGTTGCATAGCGAAGGACACCATTCTGTACGAACACAAACTAGATACCGGCATTGGGCGGCGTTCAAAGGCACAACAACTCAACAAGATCAAGATGGCTCATGGTCAGCCGCTATCAACGCGTATTTTGAGTCTTTTTTTTTGGTGGCTTCCTATGCGACGCATGCTGCCCCTCACCTCCCACACTGGTTCGCTACCAAATCTCCCCGGGTCTCGAACACAACGACACTCTGGTACAGAGCCAGACTATGATTTCACAACGTGTAATCGTCCACATGTGAGCATATTCATCTGAAGCAGGGGTCACATCTGCCAATAGGCATCAAAGCTAACATGTCCTCTGTGAAACTCGCGTGCGCATTCTCATCAGCGTTTATGACCTTCATGGCACCCATCTTAGCCGGAACATCACAATAGCAACAACATGGCCGCATGCATTATTCTGATGGCAAGCAAACGCGAAGCCGACTCCTCGTCTTCTCCGGAAGACACGGATACGCATATCGACTACAACTTCGTGATCGCGTTGTCCATCATCCTCTTCCTGGCCCTCGTGGCCATCGCATGGTACTTGCGCCTCCGCTTTGCGCGGAAGCGACGAGTAGATTTAGACCAGCAGTTGCAAGCCGGTGAAGGGCATTTCGATTCGGCAATGGGGATGGTTACGTGGAACAGACAATGCGGTTCTTGTGGGGGAGAAGAGACGGAGAGAGCTAGAACAGGGAGCTTATTCAAGTTGAAATCAGTCATGGTGAGAAAGGATTCTGTTGCCATGTCTTCATCGGGAGGTAGTCCTGGGACAGGAGAAGTGGGGGGGGAAAGGCAGAAGAGAAAATGGCCCGGGTTATCTCAATGGCGGACGCAAGACTCTAGGTCTTCGACGTTGGGACCGAATGCCTTTACTATTCTTGACACTACTGTTCCTTTGACGTCTACCGAACGACCTTCACCTACGCACTCTCGTCGTCAGTCTTGTAAAGGCTTCTTCGATCCTCTTACCCTCCACAATCCTCTTCATCACGTACCGGCTCAACGGCGCAGCTCATCGGTCTCACGAGACACATATCATAAGCGGTGGTGGAACGAAGCTGCTCTACGGGGTTCCACAACAAGTCCCATACGACAATCACCAGTGTTGGAAGTTGTGCCAGAGCCGGGAGTCAGGGGTCATGCAGGCGATACCCGAGATGCTGGTGGATCTAGTGCTGTGAGCAAGGATCATGGTAGACGCAGTACTGGTAGTGCACATGCGTCTTGGAAGGGAAGTAGATGTGCGTCGGTCATGTATGACTGGACAAGACCCACAGATGCTGAAGTACATGCAAGAAATGAAATGAACTTTGGAGATATCATTTGGGATGGGCCTCGTGGCACAGCAGCTAGTAATGCAAAGGTGCAGGACGAGCACGTTCAGAGCACGGACTGGGCATTCAAGATGTAGCCTGCATCCAGAGTATGGGCTGCATGCATGGGTCACGAGGAAAGGCAGACGAAATACCAAAACTGACATTGTCAAGATTGCAAAGAAGCAATGTATTCCTGCCTTTTCCTATCTTACGTACTGTGGTTGTAGGAGATTTCTTGCTGTATGGAGCGCGATTCCAAGCGCATCTCCTCATGTCTTCCCTACTATCATTGCTAACATTATTTCTTCTGCTGAGAATCCAAATTACAGGATGATTGTAAACCCTCCTCGAATATGGTAGTGAGCTCAGGCCAGCTAGCTGTGGACAAGTTCCGGAAATCGACTCGATCGTGGTATCTTGTGTATATCTCGCACTTGAGAGGAAACGTGGGAGCTTATCGCATGATCTCCTGGTAGATAAGGACTTGAAGATGTTAGCAGATATCCAGGGTAGGTGCGAGATAACGACTTACGTTTCAGCTGCTCCTTGGTCAGGTTGTCCTTGTTCTTATCAAAGTCGAAGAACTCCTCTGGAATTGGGTCGGCAGTCGGCTCGTCATCTGGGTCATGGTATGGCTCAAGGTATGGGTGCTTGAGCGCCTCCTCGACTGTGATACGCTTGACGGGGTTGAAAGCGAGTAACCGCTCGAGCAGGTCAAGCGCCAAGTCGTTGGTCTTGGGGAACATGGCCTTCCATGGAATCTTCTTCTTGAACGGCAGCGACCGAATATATTCGCGAGCTCGGCGGGACTTGATGCCGTAGTAATCCTCCATGGTAGGCGTGCCGAGCACATCGAGAATCAGCGTAAGCTGGTGGTGGTCTGGTGATGATTAGCAACCAGCTCCTGACGCATGGTATTTGCGCAATACTCACAGTCTTTTCCTGGGAACAGAGGCTTTCCGCTAAGCATCTCAGCGAGGATGCATCCTACACTCCATACATCGATGGCTTTTGTGTACTCCTTGAAGGTAAGCATGATCTCGGGCGCACGGTACCAACGCGTAGCAACGTATTCCGTCATGAAACCTGAGTTGTCCTCGGTTGAGGCGGCTGATCGAGCAAGACCGAAATCGCAGACCTTCAGATCACAGTTGGCGTTGAGGAGCAAGTTGGAGGGCTTGAGATCGCGATGGAGAACGTTTGCTGAGTGCATGGCCTTGAGCGCGCGCAGGGTCTGATAGATGAAGTACTGGCAATGGTCGTCCGAAAGCTCTTGTGTGCGAATGACGCGGTGCATGTCGGTCTCCATGAGTTCCTGCGCACTGTGTTAGTGACTGTCAATTCTCACAACATTCTGGAATTACGCACCTGGATCAGGTAAACTTCGGTGAAGGTCTCGTAGTTTCGAGGCTTCTGAATGTCGAGAATGGAGATGATGTTCTCGTGGTTGAAGTACCGGAGTAGCTTCATCTCTCGTAGCGTTCTCAGACAGAACATGGAGTGGTCAAAGGGTGTGATCTTCTTGATGGCGACCTTCTGGCCTGACGGCTTGTGCAATGCGGAGCTGTTGTATGGTTAGCAGCAGTCTGGCTGGCTCTGACAAGTGGGACCTACCAAACAACACCGTACGCGCCCTCTCCTACGACATCTTGAATATCGTATTGCTCTGAGACGTTGAAAGAGATCTTTCTAGAGCTACCGCTCCCCGCTGGTGGCATGTTGGCGGTTGTTGTGGTGGTTGATATGCACTGATGCGCGGCGGACTAGGTCAATTGAGCTGATGCTCAGTGATTGCGGGGTCGTGATTGCTCGACAGCGGACAATTGAAGACGCGAGGAAACTGAATAAGGATGCGTATGCGGTGGTGAAGGTGAAATCTAAAGAGTGTGCCTGTCAGCTTGAGCTCGGGAAGGCTATATGACAAGCATTGTTCGCAGAACAGCAAGCGTGTCTTGCGCGCGCGTTGGTGAAACGGGACTGTGTCAGACACTGAGCCAGCCCCACGTGCTAGCCTTTGAGCCGCAAAAGGTGTACATGGCGGCAATGAACACGACATGGTACAAAAAACGGCTTCCTTGTGTTCGTCGCCGCCTGTGTGTTCATCTACGTGATTTGACATACCCGAGAATTGTGATTGCTCGAAGATCGAGGTCCTTGCAGCACCAGAGTCAAGAAGACGTGCGTGTACTTGATCGTGCCTGGCAGATGTCGCCCGTCTTTAGCCGTTTAATGACACTGGCTACCGAGAGATGTCGTTGACCAACCGGTTGGAGCTGGGGCGGGTGCGCTTCGGAGCTTCTCGAGTATGCTGGGGTGATGCCCGCGCAAGGTGGAGAGTGAGTGAGGCGGTGACAGAAAGGAGACGGATAGGGTGGGGGCAGGGTCTGTTGTATTGCCAAGTCAGTCCCAGATGCGATATCAGCGTGGTAGCGGGGGGGAACGTGGCAATGTACCGTAGCTCGTGGCGTTGCGACCGCGTGTGTGAGGAGGATGCGTCTCCACACGAGAGAGGGTTGTGTAAAGCACAGGGAAGGTGCGATGGCGTGTTTGTTGCTGCTGCTGCGGGCGGTGGTCGCGCTTTCCAAGTGGGATGGCGGGGTCAACCAGCTGAACGCCAAATGGACTCAGGTACAATCTAATACGACACTACACAGTTCGAAGGGAAATGCGCGTGAGAATCAGAACTCAGAAACAACAGCAGCATGCGTCTATTATGGTCTGCAAATATACCTCACAGAAGGCTGCAGCCTTTTGTTTGGTGTCCGCGACGGCCGCCGCCCATACTTTGAGCTAACCGCCGAGATGATCCAGCCATTGTGTGAGCTGCGCGAGTCACATCCTGTGATTTCTGCTATATATGCACGAGAATCATCTTAAACATTAGAGAGTTGTTTCGCCAGTAGAAGCTACCATTCTTGGGTCACCTCGTGCAGGACACTCCGACGGGGTTCTGTATGCTGGATTTTTGCATTCCCCGCATCTACCCAATGTCAGCCCTCAGTCACTACCTTTTCCATCACCGCAGTCTCCTCTTGCAGCAGCGTGGTCGCCTGTCATCCACTTCGTCACTGAAGCTCAAGGCTCGGATGCTGTAGGGCCATGGCTGAAACTGGCTAGTTGCAGGGGCCTAGTTCCACATCTGCAACGGCTATACTTAGCAGACCCATTATGAGACCAGCCTCACCATGCGGGTGCGCCCTCTCCGAACCTATTGGTTCCCGGCCGTTCTCCCAAACTCAACCACCACCAACCGTCCTATTCTTACATTTCCAGTGGTCCGGGTCCAAGGCTCTTGACGGTCTTATCGTTGCTCTGTACGCGCCACGCATTTGCGCCTGTATTTTCCACAAGTCCGATTGGGAGTGAGGATGCTATATTCGCCCGGCACGTCGACATCATAGCTGTTTGATGCCGAAGCATCTGAGACTTCTAGAAGTTGTTTCAGATGGTCGCAAAGCCTGACAAGCAGGATTGAGGCCTCAGGACACCCGCTTTCGTGGTCTATATTGACCACTTCTGTCATCATTGTGGTCCAGATCTATCCGTTGGTTACCGTGCTACACAACTCCTTGTGCTATGTCGTAGCTTCCAGCTCCATGCCTCTGGAACGAGCGATGAACACGACTGCAAGGTCCCGTCAGGCCGCAATGAAGACCTTGTCGTGCAAGGCGCAGTCTGTGTCCCCAGCTTCTCTCTTTGCCATGTCAAACACCTATCCTGCAGCATCATCGTCATCACTGCATGGGCTGGTGGTCATTCCAACAGCTGCGTTGGCATGTGGGACAGGCCGAGGGTCCAGACAAAGCGATCTTCACCACGACACCATCTACAAAGCAGCGTTCGGAAAAATATCGGGTATTTATTGCAAGTCGCTAATGCTCTCAGAAATCTAGTCCATGTGTCGCTATCATAAATCATCACACCAGTACTCCCTGTGTTTCCAAACTCCGAGAAATCCATCTTCAGTACGGGTTCGCTCCTTGTTTATGCCTTGGAGCCCCTCAACCAAGCTGGTAGTCACGCCGATGCTAGTGTGCCCATTGGCGGATATTGGTTCCCTTGAGGTGCGCATGTGCACCATTGCTCTCTGGGTACGCTCTCCATGACGCCAGCGACGTGTTTACCGCAGCCCCACCATGTGATCTTGTCTGAGAGTTGTTAGCAATATTCAGACAATCAGCGTATGGTGGGTGACATACTGCAGGAGTCGCAGGAAGCCTTCTTGCACATCGTGAATGTCTAGTTGTGGATGTCGAAGTGTGGGGTGGTGTAGCGTGGAGTAGAGAGATGGAGACGATCTGCCGATGATGGTATGCCGAATGCAAACGAAATATGCCGAAGCCTCGAAGTAGAGTTGGATAGCGTAGAGTCTGGTAGAGCAGTAGTGTTGGATGCGTATCTTGGTTGAACGAGATACTGAATGCGGTCAGTTCGACAAGCTCCCCAGACCCTTATATATACCTCACACCTCCCCACCTACCCATACTTCTCGCCGAGGACCCTTTCAAACATGATACATCACCTACGCGTCTTGCGATCCCTCAGTGAGGCATGGAAATTCCTTCGGGCTCTAGGGGACCAATCCTCCCCAAAACACCGGGCCTTTGCATCTCGTCCTGCGTCTCTGATTGGCTGCATATGATTTGTCCGAACCATAGTCGGCGACCACATTCGGCGAAGTACCACTGGGACGCTTTTTTGCACTATATGGATCTAGTCTGCGGGAAGGGCGTCTGCTAGAACCTGTAGTAGGGTCCGTTAGCGAGCCATCTAGAATGAGGGTTGTCGAGGATTTTGGGTCGGT
This sequence comes from Alternaria atra, assembly GCF_907166805.1. NCBI lineage: Eukaryota > Fungi > Ascomycota > Dothideomycetes > Pleosporales > Pleosporaceae > Alternaria > Alternaria atra. Next base: position 695,252 of record NW_025091334.1, read on the forward strand.
ATTCCGGCTTCCGTGCGGTGAGGATTGGGAGGTGGAGATTCAGATCGTCTTAGTGGAGGAGCGGCGTGGGCGTAGTGCATTGGGTAGGCGTTTTGAACAATGCTACGCCTTTTGGCTGGCGCATGTGGATGCAGCTGGCTTTGAGATTGCCCAGGCCAGCTACAAAGGTGCATACGGTATGATGAGGTGGCTTCAGCCTCTTTGCGTGGTGGTCCTGAACACAAGCAGTTTTAAGCGGCGTACGATTGTTCAAACGGGCACGGTAGTAACATTCCAGAAGTCATATGACTAGGCGTCTCTCTAGCCCGAGTACAAAATCAAATCATCGATTACGAACAACAGAAGATCATGCAAACTAACCAGACTAGGCCTCTAGCAAACACATGGCGATCTATACAATGTACACTGCCGGAACTTTTGCTTTTGCATGATCCGAAACGCCTCCCGCTAGAGAAATCCTCTTGTGTCTAAAACTCGATCTTCGCTGCAGCCGCAGCTTGCGGCATCTACTTCGCCGACCAGCTTCTTTACGAGTTGCCGAAGTCCGCTTCTGACAACACACGCATAGCCCCATGAAACTTAGTCAAAAGTAATCTTAGTAGCGGCCTTGGTGTTGTCGGTGTCTTTGTAGAAGGCACCGTATGCACCATGTTCCTTCTTCTTGACAGTTGTACCAAACTTCATCAAGTCTTCAGGCACGTCCTGATTTGCTGCCTTGAGGACGTTGATCAACCTAAGAATAAAATTAGCACACTGAGACAATGCAAACGAACGCAAGGAGTACTCACGATCCGGAAAGTGCTTTGTCATGTTCCGTGAAAAGCGTGATCGCCAAACCCTCTTTTCCGGCACGACCCGTCCTGCCAATCCTGTGAACATAGTCCTCGGCTGTCAATGGGAACGTGACATTGATGACAAGTTTCACAGCTGGGATGTCAAGACCCCTTGCAGCAACATCAGTGGCTACGAGGAGCGGCACGTGGCCTTCCTTGAACGCCGCCAGTGAGGCGCTGCGCTTCTCTTGGCTCAAGTCACCGTGGATGCCACCCACGCGGAAGCCCTTCATGCGGATGAAGTTTTCGATGCGCATTGCTTCCTTCTTGTACAAGCAGAACACAAGGATACGATCGTCCTTGTTCTTGCCAGATTGGTACTGCTTGAGCAACTGCAACAGACGCTGCTCTTTAGCGCGAGGATCCACAACCTCGACGAGTTGCTTAATGCGCACATTGGCACGGAGCTCGCCAGATTGGTTGTCGCCGATCGTGATCCTGACAGGCGAGTTCATGAAGGTGGACGCAAGATCCCGGACGGAAGGCGGCCACGTAGCAGTAAACATGAGGGTTTGGCGCTTCTTGGGCGTCTGCGAGATGATTTGCCGAATTGCTTCTTCGAATCCCTTATCAAGCATACGGTCGGCTTCGTCGAGGACTACGTACTCGGCTTTGCTAAGGTCCGCTGAGCCATCACCAATCAAGTCGTTGAGACGACCTGGTGTAGCGACTACGATGTGCGCCTTACGGCAAGCAGCGACCTGAGGGTCTTTTGGCACACCACCGTATACGCAAACCACGGATAGTCCAGCCGGTGTCGCCAACGCTACCAATTGATCGTAAATTTGGACAGCCAGCTCACGCGTGGGTGAGACAATAACAGCCTTGATGCCCTTCCGCTTTTCCTTGGGTAACGCCGAGATGTATCGCACACAAGGTACACCAAACGCCAACGTCTTGCCGGAACCTGTCTCTGCAACACCAACCATATCCCTTCCTGACAGCAAGAATGGCCATGTCGCTGCTTGTATAGGTGTAGGAGCGCTGAACTTGGCAAAGAAGGCGCGCTGCGCATCATCGACTGGGAGGTACTTGAAGTTCAGGATAGGACGCAGCTTGCGAGCGGCGGGTTTGGGGTCTTGAATAGTCATGGTGTTTTTGGCGAGGAAAGCGTCGACCTCGGCCTGAGGGAGCTGCGTCAGCTCCTTGCTCTCTTCATAATCTCCTGACTCGGCAGTGGTTGCGGTGGTTACGGTAGGCTCGGCGCTGGTTTCGACCGATGTAGGTTTCGATGAAGGTACGGACTCGATAGCTTCACCCTTGGCCACAGCCTTCAAGCGCTTCTTCTCTGCCTTTCGCGCAGCCTTCTCAGCCGCCTTGATGGCTTCTTCGCTCTCTTCCGCAGTCTGGCCAGCCGGCTCATCCTCCGCCGCAGCCTTCAGCGCTTTTTTCGCCTCTTTAGCCTCCTTCTTTGCTTTCTTCGCCGCCTTGCGCTCGGCCTTTGAGAGCTTTTCTTCGTCGTCTGAGTCCTCTACAGCCAGGGCATCGCCATTCGTCTCGGTCGCATCGATTGCAGGCGTCTTGCTAAGCTTCTTGCTCTTGTCTTTTTTGCTCTTCTTTCTTGAAAGCTCGGGAGTAGTGGTCGCGCCATCTTCGGCGACAACATCAGAAATCGGACGTTTCCCCATCTTGTTGGTGGGCAATAGTACTTGTGGAGAAGCTGCGAAGGATGGCGGAAAAATCACTTTTTTCGTCGGCGGTCGGTACTAGGTACTATCGATAAGGCCACGGCTAGTCCCAAAGGGTCCAGCGCGATCATGGACCAGCAAATCTCGCGTCTTCGATGCCTCTTACCACCGTGCGCATGCATGAAGTGACGCGTGTAGGTTATTGTATCTGTCGATAGCAGGCTGTAGTCTCTACACCGTTCGGAGTGTTGATGCTAGGAATTTTCGCGATTTCGCGCTAGTCAAAACTTTTACACACTCACACTCACCACTGTGAGCCATGACCAAAACCACTAAGCAACAGGGGCCACTTTTCTCAAGACTTGATGAGCGATCATGGCGGACGTGACAGTGCTGAGATGCTGGCCAGCCTGTGTCGATGCGATCGATTGGTCTCCGGACGGCATCATTGCATTAGCGTCTGATGAGCGGGTAGAGCTGCTCGTGAGTTTCATTCTGTGTGTGTGCATACACTACGCGTCTTTTACTGATCACTGGGTAGTTTCCAAACACCATCGACTTTGAACGAGATCAGGTTGCTCCGCAGTGGCAGCATGTACCCCTCAAAGTACCTTTGTTCTCGACCGACGAGCTACCACTCAAAGAACCTGCGCCTATCTCAAACTATTCCATTGGAGAAGAGATATCTAATAGCGCTCCCATAAACATCGCGTGGTCGCCGCCTGGCCTTGCCAAGCACCGAAAGTGCGCGCTTGCGGCTCTCACTGCAAATTTAACGCTTTCCATCTGGTCAGCAGAAGGCAAGCCACAAGAGGAAGGAAGTTGGAGCCGACGACTCATCATCAACGACGCGCTCGCTGATCACTTCGAATATCGGGATGACGAGCCCAGTCATGTGACGGTGTCATCCAAAGAACGACTGCGATTGAGAAGCCGCATTCGAGCGTTCGCTTGGGCACCCGCTCTACCTTGTCCAGAACCGGCTGGTGTCATTGGAACTCACCTGTTGTACGGTCAGCACATGTTAGCTGTCTCCAACGATGACAACCACCTCGTCTTCCTGAAAATTGAATCACCAACATCCACCCTGGGAGCTGAGCGAGACTGGATGGCAGAGGTTTTGATACATAAGTCTTTCGCACCGCCCTCGGAAACTATTTTCTCACAACCCAACGTTTTCGAGGACATGATCAAACAGCAGAGGTACATTTCTCACATCGCATGGAGTCCTTGGGATAATCGTGAGGAATCTTACCATTCCGTAGTCGTATACGCTACGAATGAAGATGTGCGGGCGCAGGCTATCACGTATACTAGTGGGCGCATGACCTTTGACAATGAAGTCATCTACACAGGCTATGCACTCCGATATGATGGGCCAATGAAGTGGTTCCACAAGGTCGAAAGCGGGAACAGACTGAGGCTTGCCCTCTTTACGAATACTGAGCTAGTATATTTGACAGTATCCGCCCTCGACGCTTCTATCATCGAAAAAAGCACGCATGATTTGGACGGGCGATGGGACCCGATATCTGGTGTTGTTTGGGACACAACCGAGGCGGTAACACCTCGTCTCCACATAAGCTCACTAACATCGACCCTCCACAATCCAACAGCCGTTCTTAAGCAGACCTCCAGTGGCCTGAAGAGTCTTGGCACCCCAAGTTGGCGGGAGAAGATTGAGAACAATCTGGCGCTTTTCAGTGTCAAGAATGGACTCAAAGGAAATAGCAAGGTGAAGGTATGGGGTCTAACAAGGTCACCATTAGGCGACTTTATTGCTGCATGCAACAGCGTACATCCTTCTGATATGATCGAGTACGGTATTCCGGCTGACCGAAGCGGCACCGTGGCAATCAGCTCCCTGCGACCTGGTAGACAGCAGCAAGATCTCTTTCCCAAAGAGGAAGTCACCGCAGAGGGTATAACCTACAGTCTTAAGAAGTTGGCAGAAGGTGCGGTTGAGGACCCTGATGAGATGCCTGCTTTCGCCGAAGAAATGGTGGGAAAGCTCGTCATGACTTATACAGCTCCTTCTCTCTCCGAAAGAAGCTCGAAGACAATGGCAGTGTACTCGAATATCAATAATCTCAACTTACTCATAAGAGAGTTCAAATTGTCCGGCTTTCTCGATTCACATACGCTGAAGGACCGCTATACCATACTCGTATCCGAAGCATACAGAACGCAGATCCAAAAAGACCTTTTCAGGACACTGATTGCGTATCGCCTCGCACTTGCTTTGCAGCGTCTTCCTCCATCGCTTTCACATACTATCTTTAGCGCGGCAATTCTCATCCATCACAAGCAACTCATCACTCTTGTCAACATGGTCATGGGTCATGATGGTACGCCGGGAGCCTTTCCTGCTACAGATGGAAATTTGGAGGACAACAGCGCCTCACCAGTCAACTTCAGTATGGACGGTAGCGACTTTTCAAAGGATCAAAGTCCAGCGGTGTCAACAGCAGAGACGTGTGATTTCTGCTCGGCGTCCATACCCTTCACAGACCCCGCATCAGCGGCTTGTACCAACGGACACCAGTTTCCCAGGTGCGGATTGACTTTTCTGGCTATCCAAGCTCCAGGTATCACCAAGTACTGTGGCATATGTAGCACCCCGTTTTTGAGTGACGAGTGTGTTATGGCCCAAGAGTACGCGGACAGCAAGAAGAGTGTGAAGACTGGAGATGACACAATCATGACAGGCGTGGCAAGAGATGGCGAGCTATCAGAGGGAGGGACGAGGGGAGAGAGGGACAGTGGGTCATTGAATGGGGCGGATGGAGACGGTGCTGCAGAACAAGAAGACTGTGACGAAGAGAAGGACGAGGACCAAGAAAGCGATGACTCAGAAGGTGAGGACGATGTGTACGAAAGGAGGGAGCTTCCTGTCACATTGGCTCGGGTATTGTTCCTTTCTTGCGATGCCTGTATATACTGTGGTGGCAAATTTGTTGGTTGACCAACGCTCGACCAAACTCATCCGGCTGAAGAGATATAGTGCCTATCCTAGCGAAGAGATCCCGCTTCCATACTTCCCCACGCTCGCTCGATTCATTTACATGTTGTGGTCAGTTGTTACATGACTTTTCAACTCTCCAATTGGAAAACTCAGTCACTCCATTCGCTTGACCCCACACAATTAACCTCACATGTCTCTTATTGCGGGACGGAAGAAGAAGTAAAGGCCGAAAGCCGGCTTGAACCCACGGTCCGGATCCCTTGGCACCCATCCGCACAAACTACGCAACTCCACTTTTCACCCGCGGCAATCCCTGGCGCTTTCTAGAAGACTGGCTAGATCACCGCACAAGTCTCTCACGCCCCGCCCGACCAACCGCACAATGTACGCAAGTAAGTAGGAGCCAATGGCTAAGAAAAAACGCATGGGGCAAAATGGAGCCATCGACCAGTGAGGCCAAAGCTTACAGTCAACCTTGCTACAAACACAGTGGGATGCGGGGCAAAAGACGTGAAGCACACAAACGGGAGCCGCCGCTGACGGCGTTGCCGCAGGGAAGAGGTGGCATGAATTACCCTGCGTTTACCCTGCTGCCGCACAAGTCGCGCATGCTTTGGGTATATAAAGACTTCGTTGCTGACTCTCTACTGCTTCCTCCTACATCACAACAATCAAGTCCATCTCACAAACTCATCCAATCAACCTTTCCAACCTACCAAACACCTCCCAACAACCATCAACATGAAGGGTAACTGCGGCTGTGCTTCCGGTAGCTGCAACTGCGGCTCCACCTGCACCTGCGATGGCTGCCCCGTACGACATGCCCTGTCCTCCACTACAATAATCATGCTGACATCTTTCCAGGGCAAATAAGTCACCCACTCTACGAACTGAGGATGTGCGACGAAAATGATACGGTGAGTGACGTTGTGTCACTGTCACGCACATATCAGTGTGCTGACACCGTGCCAGATGAATTCAGGCAGACCGCGTCATACCAAACCTTCGAAGACATGTGTCATGGATGGTAGTTGAGAGACGTGCGACGATTAGGGGAAGGGAGAGTTCGGTGGCTCGAGAGACACCACATGAAAAATTCAATCACTTCACCACAATATTCGTGTAACATATGTTCTCACCGTTTCGTGAGCCTTGTCTTTCCATTAGTAAGCCTGTGAATGCTTTCGAGCCATGTAACAACACTGCGATCCATTGTTGTCACCGTCCTGGTATCCTATCCGCAACAAACCGTAGCGTTCTCCTGCATACGATCGTCGCCTCCGCTACTCACGTTGAAGCTCTCCCACCCAAAGATAAAGTAGCCCAAATATGCCCCAATGAAGATGCAGATGATGAAGTATCCGTTGTAATACATCGCCAACAACATGACGAAATACGCCACCGCAAATGCACACATGTGCAATGCTGCCCTAATCGCCTGTTGCATAACGCTCGGTCGGAACTTGCTCGTTGTGGTGGCTACAGGGCCGCAAGCAGCAGCAGTAGTAGCGGCGGGATTCTTAGTCGTGCCGTTGTCATTCGATGCGGAAGAAGCAGAGGAACCGATCGTTGAGGGAGCGAGTGTCTTGGAGTGTTGTGAAACGATGTAGCGATCGTACTCTTTCGCTGCACGGCGCAGAAATTCAAGGAGGATAACGAGGAGGACGACACCGATGCAGGAGCCGGCGAACATGGCTTTGGAGCGAACGTGCCATGATTCTGAAATAAAGCATGTATCGAGTACGTTCCAGTTCCACAACATCTATGTAAAATCTATGTTAGCTGAGACTCGCGATTGCGAGAGTACATGAAACAGGACTTACGCTAATTTTGCATCCGCCCATCATATCCATTGCGTCGTCCATACCGCCCATACCGCCTGATGAGGTTGCCATAGGCGCCATGTCACTAGCAGTCGGTACCATAACCATACTGGACATGGCCATACCGGTGCTGGTCGGTGCCATTGACATACCCATATCCATAGACATAATTGCTTGTGCCTGCATGGAGCGTGATGAGAAAGAGGTTCGAAGTTATATCGTAGTGATTGCAAACAAATGAGAACTTACCGAAGACTTGAAACAGCGCAATGAATGTATATATTCCAGTGGCGTGAGCCAAGTGACGTTGAGCAAGTTATGAGCAGATTTCCAAACGCGATACTGAAAGGAAGCGGCAACCACAACGCGATTTACTTGCAAGAGCTGTAAATTCAAAGAAGATTGAGAGCAGAGTGAAAGCTGCCGAAGATAGACGTCAAAGGAATATAAGTGGAACAACAGCGCTTATACTTTTCCTCGTGGTGTAAGCTTCGGAGCACTTCCCACGCCCAGAAAGCTTCTACGGCTGTCCCTGTGCAGTGGCGGGGGTCTCACAGACCGTCCACTCCATGCAACCTTACACAAGCGCTCCCGATCGTTGTCCCAACCTACCGTGCCACAAGACAATGCGGCAAGAGACCCGCAGGTTAATGTGGTGATGGTCATTGAGACTCGAGGAGCAGGGGTGGCCCGCAGAACGCTATACCAGAATGGGTCTAGAGGGCAAGCGAAGTGAGAAGGTTTCTGAGCACATTTTAGGCCTTCCTCCGAAACACGCGTGATAACAACAGACAACACTGTCCGGAAGGTCCTGAAATGCAGCAAGGTGTTGGATACATGCAGGTGGTGGTTGTTCGTTGGTGATGTGAGGGGAACGGGCCGCTTATGTCGCATATGTTGGGACTGCAGCTTACAGGCAGAATACACTTCAGTCAACGTGCGATAGATGACATTCGTATTACAATCACAGTAGGAAATCGTGCGGCCGTGTCCCGGCGATGTGGTTGCGAGTCTAGAAGGGTGAACGGTTGCAGGGTCTGCGCTGCATGAGCATGTGGTCCTGCATGTTGGATGCAACGAGCAGATCGATAAAGTGTCGAAGCTTGGGTATACCTGCAGTTATATCAATACTTTGATGTTCTCAACACTGCGAGATGCTTATTCTAGAAAGTTGGGTTGAGGAGCAGTCGTGCAAACCTATAAGCCAATGGGCTTACGCGCATCACGTCACCTTGAAGTAGTCGGCTGGGTAAACATGCGCTGACAGTGTTGGTACGAAAGAAGAGCGTCCGGTGATGTTTTGAGGTAACCTGTTTCACCAGCGAGCGGCCCACCCTACCGAGCGGCCCATGAACACCAGCGAAGCGTACGCGCAGCGACGTAGCTTAGCACCACAACACAATTTTTATACTCTTGCAACAGTATAATATTATTCAGAAGCGTCGCTATCATTCGCATCCTCAATTTCTACCTTGCACGTACGAGAGTTATGCCCAATCTTGCCACAACGGCCGCAGCGTCGCCCTGCGCGCACCCTCTTCGCCGGCTCCTCACCCTCCTCACGACTGCCACCCTCCTTTTCAGCAATTAAGTCTAATACCTCGCCAACTGTCAGTGTCTCCTCTGCCCGTACGTAGCGTCTCTTGCGACTCTTACGCTTAGTAAGCGTCTCTGTTGCGTCTCGAAGGCGCCCCATCTCTGCGCGCATTAACACCATCTCATGAGCTATCTGCTGCGCGCCTTTTGTTAGCTGTCGCACCTGCTCGTCAAGTGAACTTGCTGGAGACCCTCGATAGATTTGCATTTTGTTTCGAATCAGCGTTGATTGCGCCTCCATTTCTTTGGCGTTGCGCGGTGTTTGCGCCTCCCAAGCGGCGTCATCTTGCTGTGGTGGAGTTTGCGTACGCAGCTGCACATCCAGCTTTAATAACACGGCTTGTGGATCATGTGGACACAATCCAGCGCCTCGAAACCCTGCGCAAGCATTCTCTCTTGTAAATGCCTTCTTAAAAGCTACTTCAAAGGCTGGTAAGAAGGTCTGTTTGTTGATGTGGTGGATGCGATCGCGTGCCAAGGCTGAGATCTCATCGCCGTACGCGCGCTTCAACGGCGAGAAGCAGGCAACGTCAAGCGGCTGCAGGAGGTGCGACGAATGTGGAGGCATACAGAGGGCGATAATCTTCTTCTCCTTGCAGCGATCCTGAAAATCTATTGAGCAATGGCCTCGTGGCCGTCAATAATAAGCAGCCTGTACGCTCCTACAGGCCTCGCATGCGTATCAAAGTGTTCAAGCCAAGCAAGCGCTAGATCGTTGTTTGTCCAGCCTGTTGGGCTTACTTGAATAACCCAGTTGCGTGGGAGGTCCTCAGTGAACCAGTTAGAGATAAGAACCTTGCCGGCAAAGATGAGGAAGGGTGGGATAACGCGCCCTATTGCGCTGACGCCCTGTATCAACGTAGTCCACTCGCGATCACCAGGCTGAAGCTTCTTTGCTTTCCCAGGCTTGTCTATGCCTGTCACTACGAGTTGCGACGATATCTTGCCCATCAGGAAGCCAGACTCGTCAAAGTTGTACATGTCGTCGTCTATAATGCCGTACTTCGCCTTCATGTTCTGAACCAGCATGAACCAGGGCTCAATGATTGCTGGGTCCTCGCAGAGAGCTCGCTGGCGATCGTATGGACGGCTCCAGCGCGTGCGCAGCTCAGGTGTACGCTGGATAAACCTGTCAACCCAGTTCTTGCCAACAGACTTGACGCCGCGATCGCGCAGCAATCTATCAGCCATATCTCGTACGTGTAGCTTCGAGGGCGGTACTCCACGCAGATTCTCATCAAGTATACGTTGTACAATCACCTCCTCTTCTAGCTTCGTCAGGCTCTTTGAGTTTGGCTCGCAGTCGCGTCTAGAGGGCTTCCCGTCGCGTCGCCGTCGTATCGTCGTCTTTGGGACTTTGTAGACTGCCTCCGCACGCCGCAGGCTTGGAATTTGGTTACGTTTAACGTCTAAGAGGGCAAGCTGCACATCAGCTTCAGTATAAGCCTTGAGAGGTTGTGGTTGTTGAGACATTACGTGTTGTTGCTAGGTACGCGTGTTGGTGGGGGAACTGGGCCGCTCGGTGGGGTGGGCCGCTCGCTGGTGAAACAGGTTATGGGTTTTGGCCATCATTTGTTGATGCTAATGTACCAAAGCAGTGTACAGATAGTAATAAATACCGTGATAAACTTTACATATCGCAGCCATACACAATGTAGTTCTGGTCGAGGTCGTTCCAACGGGTACGCCTACTTAGCCACAGTCTCATTCCTGGCGAACGGGTCAATGCTTGGATCCGTGATCCTCACATGCTCGATGAAACGCGCGATGTTTGTAGCATTCTCTGCGCTGTATGTTTGTTCAACCCAATGCAGCATCATATCGATACCAGCTGTGACTCCTGATGAGCTCCAGATAGGTGGTAAGCTTGAGTAGTCCTCGACCCATCGAGCAGACGGCATCCAAGTCGTATTTAGATTGGCTGCCACTGTTGTCGGCCAAGAAGATTTGTTCGCAGTAGCTTTCCTACCGTTCAATATACCAGCACGAGCCGCAAGTGCTGATCCTGTACATATAGTGAGGACCTGTCGAACTTTTGGTGCAGTTTCACGGATGTATTCCATAGTAGCGTTCAGACTTGTTGGGTTGCGCCATCCCTGTCCGCCAGGAATAATGAGAACGTCCAGTTCCGGTGCTGTCTCGAACGTGTGTGTAGGCGTAAGAGATGGATACACTGAAGAGTTCAGTGGGTTCATCGCCGCCATTACTGGACGCGTGGTGACTGGCTCCAGGGTCTCGGCAATATATACGATATTTGTTTGGTATGATCCGCCGATGAATTGTAGGATCTCCGATGGACCGTAAACATCAAGCATGTCGAACATGCGGAAGAGAACAATGCCATAGGTGCGCGGTACGGTGGTATCAGACACTGTTTGAGGTCAGTCTTTTTCTTAACTTTCCGTCGTTGGCAGGGAAACCATACATGCTGCTACTTGGCTGAGAGGAAGACAGAGAAGAGATGCGAGAGGCCACATGAACTGCAAGAAACCAACCATGGCGTATGTGATGAAGATGAAACGTGTCGAACGGAATGCCAAACATTAACCCACTGCATAGTTTGCATTCATCTGAATTAGGTTGATAATATACACTTTTGTATACTTAGACTTCCACCGTCGAGTCACGCAGACGTGTCAGGTGTTCGTTTACTCTATCACAGACAATATAGGACTCTTGGCCAAATCCCATATTCTACGAGTACAAGCGGTTGTTAATGAAATATGGGGAAAGGCGTCCAGCCAACTCTCCATGCCGATGAACTCTCAATCTACGGTGAAGTTGTTCACAGAGCGGACAGAGGTGTGATGCTGAAGCTCTAACAAAGTATGCCGGCAAACTGCTAGATTGCGTTAGCATTGTCATACAATCTCGCTCAGATCCTGAACATCTCCATCTTTGTCGCGAATATGCGTGGCTGATGCTGCGCTAAATTGCGCAAGTTCCTGCACGATGTCAGATGCAGGAGATAGGCGAAAGGAGATGAAAGTGTAGATGGCCCGTACGCGAGAATGTGGGGAACAGGCCGAAACATGAACGCGATCGCGTCTCCGTCATCCACGCACAGCACTACTTAGGTAAATGTTATCACCACGCACTTATCACCAACAACTCGTGAGATCACAAACTTGAAATGATTATTGCGGGCTGCAGTCTTGTTTGATATATCATGAATTGCTAACGTAGAGAAGCGCCCTTGCACCCAACGCCAAATCTGCCCAGTCCCAGGTATCAATATAGGTGATGATCTCACCATGCTTCATAAATTACAATGATCTGCTAAAAACAATGTAGAAATAGACAATACGAAATTTTAACCCCAAGACGAAACCATCATGTGTGCCCTACGACTGCGACCGAATCGAACGAAGCATGGAAATAACTGGGATGAGCTTGCGCAACCTGTTCTTCTCTTTTGACTGAACGAAATGCGTATCCTGGCGTCTGAGGGGACTCGGATTGATGGGTGAGACGATGACGGTAGCGCCTTTCTCTGCGCTGGGATCGCAGGCGATGACGGACGTTTTCCTACGCACAATAGGGGAACCCACAGGAGAACGCATCTTGTCGGAGATTGGCGAGAACATGGCCTGCTTGCGACCGACAGGCGAGCAGACAACAATGGGTCTCTGTCCGTCGGCAGTGGGCGAGGTGACCACAATTGGGTTGTTTTTGCCGACGACAGGCGAACAGATGATAATGGGGTGCTTCTTCTCGGTGATCGGAGTGACGAGCACGATTGTGCTCTTCTTGTTTTGATTGAAGACGCTGATCTTCTCTGTGGGGGTAGGTCCGGGGATGATTAGCTTGGGCGGCATAGCAACAGCAGTTGTTGTGGCTGATTTGCGCTTCAAGCTGAAGTAAGATCCGTCGGGACCGTCAACCCAAGAGCCATCGAAATCTGGACTTTGCAGTGCTTTTCTGGCCACCTGGGCCTTGGCCAGATACATGAATTCGTCGCCCTCCACCTTGATCATGCAGTTGTGCCAGGGTGTCGGAAGCTGGTATTCGTAGACTGGATTTGGCTCGAGACGCGTCTCAAGAGAGTCGATCGCGCGGACCATGCTTGCTGGTAAGAGACGGATGGCGAACTTCGGGCCTGCATTGTTGTGTGCGTGGATCGACAGACGAACGTAGTTGGGAAGCAGAAGCTCAGTCAAGTTTGAGTAGGCTTGGTTACGAGACATCATTTCTTCGGCAACAAGAGCAGCTGTCTTCTTCTTCTGCTTACCGCTCAGAGACTTGACTGAAGGAATGTCCGCAAGGTCCTCAAGCATAAAGCGAGTTTGACCACGGTAGAGACCAAGAGCGTCTGGCTCCTGCTGTTCGATCAACTGACGGATATATGCGCGGTCAGGTCCTCCAATTCCCAACATCAGCTTACGGCACAGCTCTGCGTCCCCGGTGAGCTTAGTCTTGACAGGGTGCGGCATCTGATGAGAGTTCAAAAGCAACTTCTGGAGACCTTGGAAACCGTCAGAGTCGGCAGAGAAAATGTTCTTCAGGCCCTTAAACTTGATGGTGGGGACAGGGCTGACATCTTCCGGATATCGCTCCTTATATATCGCGGCCATGCAGGCGTCGTATGTATCGATCATCTCATCGTCAACACCGACTGTCTACGCTTAGTACTTGTCCTGATTGGGAGCGCTGGTAGGAGACTTACTACAGTCGGAGAAGACATGTCCATCGTTGATAACCCACATAGTCGCACCAGGCTCGTAAACCGTGTTGACCTCCTTGACAAAGTCATGTAGCACATCCATCGCGATATGCTCAGCTAGATCCGGCATGATACCACCAACCTTGTTTGGGTTGGGCGATTTGCAAGGGAAGGCAGGTAAGGCAAGCTGGATTGGAAGGTTCTTGTCAACATAGCCGTAGACGCGGTTCAAGAAAGCTTCTTTTCCGCAGACATGCCATTGGTCGTCCCTAGACACGTTCTTGAGCCTACGTTCAAAAATATCGGCTATTGTCGCACATGTTTCCCGGTGCCTTGCTGCCCACGGTGTCGTCGATGTTGAGATGTGAGCAAACGGCTGGAATTCGGTTTCTAAGAGAATGAAGCGCTCCGCCCATACCCCAAAGCCGTCGGCCTTGACAGACTTTGGTCTTGATGTCAGCATACCCAAGAAGAGACCATTTTCGTGCTCGATCTCGGATACCTGGGTATGTAGTTCTTCTTGCTGATATGAAGGAGGGTAGTTCGAACGAATGTTAAGAAGAGCCGGGATATCGGCTGTGATCTGGATAGTCTTGATGGACTTGCCAGAGGGAAGTTGGAGCGAAGCCCATTGCCTCTCGGTGGAGCAAACAATGTCCTTCAATTGTGTCCAGATTTCCGGTAGTGATTTGGAGTTACTGCCTTCGACTGCTAAGAGCTCGCCAGAGGCATTCCTCCAGTATAGGCCCTGGATACAGTGATAGGTATTGATGGACTTGTTTAGTGGTGCCATGGTAAAATATCAATGATGAGAATCGGGGTTTCGCTAAAAGTGAATTGCTAAAAGTCGGAACAAAGAAAAAGAGATGAAGGAGGCGTGCGTTGAGCGATTGTAGGCTGTTTACTGGCCTATAGAACCGCCAACAAGCTGGCTTCTAATATATGAAAGAGATACAACGCGCAGGTCCCGAACATTACAAAGGTGACACTCCACGCAGTCAAAGCGCGCTCGCCCCTGCCCGCTGCGGATGGCATCAAGGACAAGCCACAGCTCGTGCGCTCCGCACACCGACTGGTACGCTAATTACGGCACCATTCAATCTCGCTACGCACCGGGTCAGCCCATGGGATTGGCCGTTATGCTCAACGTGTCGGGCAGCTGTGTGGAGCTGTTCGATGCTTTGCTACTGCGGTGGGACAAATGGCATGCTGCTCCTAGCCGGGATGCATAACTTGGCATCAGCAGCAGCCTAGGGCTAGCTGAACCAACTCTGCAAGTAGACGGCGAGCTGTCTTGCACAGACGTCTGCCATACGCCAGGATTTAGCGAGCTATCACGCAACAACCGGTCTAGGTGAGTGGTCGTGGTAGAGGTATCATGACCCCACGACATGTGCATGCACTGCTTGGCGGTATAACCTGGGTGGAAGGATCTCCACCCCTGTCAGCCACACCACAAACGGCTGGTTCATCCCCCAGGTGTCATGGCAAAATCCGAATGTTACCACCCAAAACTCCTTACTATCTAAATGTAGGTGCATGGGGCTGTTCAGGCGTGCAGGGTGCGTGCGCCAGCCTACCTCGCTTCAGCCTTCAGCCTTCGCTTAGAGACACTGCCCCCAACATACCTGGGTAGGGCTGAGATCCTTCGAGCATTGGTGGAGAGTTTCATATATGCCCTGGCTGAACAGTCGTCGTCAGTATTATCAGATTGACAGCAACTCAACATCATGGTTTTGTCTCTTTCGCTGGTGTTTATCGCCGCTTTTGCTATCATCTTCGCTGTCGTCTCATTCTTTGTCTACCTATTTACACCACCTCGCAATTTTCCAAAGAACATACCAACTATTCCATTCTATTACGGTCTTCTACCGCTTTTCAAAGATGTCGATCAAGCTGAGCTTTACCGACAATACCTTAAGGAACCTCTGGCCAAATATGGCGCAGTCAAGTTGTTCTTCGGTGGACAGTGGTGAGTTTGCCGATGTGCCTAATACATGTGAAGCACACACTGACTTCGCATACTTCTAATTTAGGAGCATCTTGGTAACCAAACCAGGATATATTGCGGAGATGTTTAAGTACGAAGATACCTACGCCAAGTCCGGAAATCAAGTCAAGATTCCGCACAGCGTGCTCGCCGAGTACACAGGCGAGAACATCATCAGTGCGCATGGCGAGAAATGGAGACTCTACCAACGCGTCATCAAACCCGCTCTACAAGCTGATCAAGACTCCGAGCAAATCTGGAAGAACTCTAGGATCCTCAGAGACATGTTTCTGGGCGACTCGAAGACTGCTGGCGGCAATGGCATCACAATATACTCATCTCTTCACCGGTATGCACTCGCCAATCTCTCGGAAGTCTTGTATAGCTCAAGCTTCGAGACGCTGCAGCATCCGGACGCTCCACTGCACATGATCCAGATGAAGATCAAGCCGATCATCTTCAAGCCTATCTTCATGAACTTTCCATTCCTCGACTATCTGCCATTAAAGATTCGGAAGCTTGGTCGTACGCTTAACAAGCAGTTCCGCGGCACGCTTCGTACTGCCATTTCCAAAGGACATGCCCGACACGTCTGCAATGAGAAAGACAACAGGAATGTCGCTTGTAGATTACTGGGCTCGCACCGTGAAGGCATACTCAGCGACAAGGATCTCGACGACAACCTCGTCAGCACCTTCCTAGCTGGCCATGAGAACCCCCAGCTCGCACTCATGTCCCTTATGTACCTTCTCGGTACACATACATCAGTCCAAGAAGCGATTCGCAAAGAGATCTCAATCCTTTTCCCCGTCGATGCACCCGCCGATTACGAGCCATCCTATACCGATCTCCACGATCTGCCACTCCTCACCTCAGTCCTCTACGAATCCCTACGCATGTTCCCCCCGATCTCACAACTGATCAACCGTCGCACTACAACGCCCGTCGTCCTCGGCAACAAGATTCCTGTACCCTCCGGTGTCTATATGGGCTATAATGCGTACTCTACAAACCGCGACATTGAGTTCTGGGGCACCGATGCCGAGGATTTCAAGCCGCAGCGCTGGGGTACTACAAACGAAGAGATCAACCAACTATACCGTCGCGCCAATTCCAAGGGCTCCTTCATCAGCTTCCACGGTGGAAGGAGAGCCTGTTTGGGACAGAAGTTTGCGATGCAGCAGTTGAGAATTACTTTGGCAGAGTTGGTGAGGGGTTGTAAATGGAGGGTAGATGAGGCTTGGGATGGGAGGATGACACCTGCTGGGCCGTTATATCCCAGAGGTTTGAAGTTGAAGTTTGAGAGTGTACATGGATTGACGGAGAAGTCGAAGTAGACTTCCTGCAGAAACATGAGTAAGGTGAATTTGCATGTGCTTGCATAGCGATCGGAGTTTCTGGGTATGCATTGCATGACAGATGAAATGTATATGGATTTTGACTCTCAACATCCCAACTCTATGTTTCTATCATTCCAACATTCCATAAATTTCCCTCGGAGCCTGTTGTTACCTTTCCAGCATCTACATCGGCAAGTACTTTTCATGCTCAATCTAAGCATCCCAACTCAACAGTTGGACGTCTAAAGCTCTTGCACTGTATAGTGGTCGTACACGTTATGTCAGCTCAACAAGACTGACCATGTCCCTCAGCAGAATACCGTTTACCGGGATGTGATAAGCGCGTTCCACTTGGGGTCCAACACAATGTGACTGTGCGAAGGATCACAGCCCTGCAGCGGGTAGCAAAGGGCAGGGGTAGCACCAGGCGACTATCGGGCGCCTGACGAAGGCTCATGCTGCGATTATTCCGCATGCCCCAGTACTATTGCGGATACCGCAGAAATCCAGGCGTACCTCAAGCTGCTAAGTGGATCGGATTCAACGTGTCATAAATCCTTCGACTGATTCCTGGAGTGGAGGTGTTGTGATGTGGAGATTTGCGATAAACATAGTGTACCAAAGCGGGAAAGGTGGGGACAGACGGTAAGAAAATGCAATCTCGGCGCAATGATACGCCAGATGTGACATTACCGGGGGTCACCACGTCGCAATCAGGCGGGCTAGAAACGTGACTTGCTTACGGTGGATTGCTCCGTTGTCATGTCAAGACAAATCGTGAGTTTGTCGGTGATTACCACTCAATACATGAGTAACTGAGATTTTACGTACTCGGCGAAGTTTATGTTTCGCAGTTGTATGCACAAAAGAACGCAATTGACGTCTCCTTGTGCCAGTTAATGGTTACGGACAATGATTCTGTCGACCGATTGGCTTCCTCAAATGCGTCCAGGGAACCAGGCTTGGATGATGGCGTCAGCTGCAGATGTTTACCCGCAGCATCAAGAACAGGTGCAGAACAGAAGAAAGTGCAGCTGTTGAATGCCCGAGAAAGAGCTGAATGTGTTGCAATTGGTAGAGATGGAGCGCTGAAATCTCATCAGTTGGCCCTAGGTGCTGGTGATGTGTTGCATATCTCTGCTACGGATCTAACGCCTATCAGGCGGATGAACGCTGCCACAAACTGGTTCCATGGATCGTCGATCTTTTCCGGCAGTATTTTATGTTCTAGATGAATAGTTTCCGGTGCTTAAGCCTGTGCCACAGCATCATGATAAAGGCCGAACCTCGTTGTGCTCTTCGACCTGGCTTCAGATAGCTCATGGTAACCCTTCTGGTAGCTGCAATCTCAGCAACGCCTTGAAACACTTCCAAGACGCGATCATGCGGGCAAGGTTATACTCAACCCTCAGCGAATCGTTGACGAGGCGAAGTACTTAGAACAAAGTTATCGGGCTTAGTGTAGCGCTAAGCAGTTCAGCCTCACGCCACCCCCAGCTCTTCGGATCTGCGGTGTAAGACGGAGGGCGCTAGTGGAATAGACCTGTTTTGCTGGTGTTGCTGTATCAAACACCATACCCAGACAGTGCACGGCCCATATGTAATGCTAGAATGCTATTTCGCGTTTCTATGCACAAATAGCGGCTTCTCCGAGCTTTGGATGTTTGCTGTCGAAACCAATTGTGATGGCTGCCGTAGTTGTGCAAACCACGTAATGCAACGAGAAGTGTTGAATGCAGATGCAGGAAGATGCCTCCAACTTGGAATCCCAAGCAAGATTCAACATTTGCATTTCGAGATTGTACATACAAAAGTGGTCCGTGTAGTCGTCAACTCATGCCGGGTAATCCAACACCAACAATGCTATTCCCAGCAGATTCCGCGGCTGGTAATCCCTGGGGCTAGAATAGCGGGTCGCTTGGCGATGCACGAAGTGGCGCGGGATGCGCCTAAGCGTTGCTCTGAAGGGAGCTGACCGCAGCCGAGACAAAAATACTTCCTTTGTACCAGGACGTCTCCCTATTGGACGTGACAGAGGCAGGGCTATGCTATGGCCCGAAGCACAACGCAACTATGCCTAGAACGAGATCTCAAGTTGTGCAGTCTTGCGCAGCGCATAGTCGGCACGTAGGACGCTCCGAGAGGACGCTCCGAGCACAGGGCGATGCTAGTGCCTCTTTCATACATATCAGTCTTCTTGTATCCTTCAATCCCAAGAAGGCTCACTGTAGATCATCTATTGCATCATCTTGTTATTCCCTTCTTCAGTCATGCGTTCTCCAATCGACTTCGAGAAGGCTCATCATTACGACAGATGTCGTGAGAGCTTCGACAGCGATGACTACCCTTCACCACATGCCGTAGACGAATCGGAGCAGTCATTAACGAATGACACTGTTCCTCCACCACCACCGCCGCCAGTATATTCGGCCTTCTCAATCAATCGCAGGAGGTTTATCTTAGGTGTCGTTACCGCGGCAGGCTTCTTTGGACCACTATGCGGAGCGGTCTACTTGCCATCTCTGAAGCTGTTTCAAAAGGTCTTCGAGACATCAGAAACTGCGGTCAATGGTACAGTTTCAATGTACATGGTGGTGTTCGCGATCGCTGTAAGTTGTCCGCTCCCGTATCTTGAAGCGCAAGACTGACAACTCATAGCCTCTCTTTGGTGCCGCAGCCTCTGATGTTGGTGGTAGGAAAACGGTGTATATGGTCGGACTCGGCAGTTTCCTCATCGCCAACACGTTGCTTGCTGTACTGCCAGCACACATCGCTCTCTTGTACTTTCTCCGTATTTTCCAGGCATTCGGATCATGTATCGTCTTCTCAGTTGGAGCCGGTACAGTAGCCGATATCACAGAGCCTGCCAGACGTGCATCCGCCTTAGCATGGTTCCTCATGGGACCTCAGCTTGGCCCTATCCTTGGTCCACTTATAGGCGGTCAATTCGCAACCGAGACCAGATGGCGATGGGTTTTTGGCTTCCTCTCGCTCACCAGTCTTCCGGTGTACCTTGCCATCGTTTTCTGCATGCCAGAAACCCTACGATCGCTAGTGGGTAACGGCACAGCTCTCGCGCACCAGCCTTGGTTTTCGATACCAAAGTTCCGGACGAAGCCCTGTACGGACACGAAAGTCCCGAAGGCTCCCCGGCCATCGTTTCGAAAGTTCATGCATCTCCTCAAGTACCCTCCTCATTTGATTGTCTCTTTCAATGGAGCCTTCCAGTTTGCCGGTTTGTATGGCATGTACATATCCTTCCCCACCATTTGGCAAGAGGGCTACAATTGGACAACTGCAGAAGTTGGTTACGGCTTCCTTTGTCCCGGTATTGCAATGTTCATTGCCTCGATCTTGGTTGGTCGACTTTCCGACTACATGCGAAAAACAGCCATTGCGAACAGCCCCGATGGCAAGGTTGCACCCGAACGAAGGATTGCCATCCAGATACCCGGTTTCCTCATCGCTGCGGCCGGAAAGATCATGTTCGGTTGGTTCGCACACAATCGCGTACACCCAGCGGCAGGTCTCTTCAGCTCGGCTCTCGCAGCAGTAGGCGTGTCGGTCGTCTTCGTCACTAGCACTTCATTCCAAACTGAGTGTGATCCTGCTCAGACTGCCAGTCTAGTGGCATTAGGAGGCTTCCTTCGCAATGTCGCTGCGGCGATTTGCGCAGCCATCATGGGTAGCATCTTAGATGGAATGGGCTGGGGATGGGCGTTCACCGGCCTAGGAGTCTTGGACCTCATCTGCATACCAGGAATACTTGTGATCATGGTCCGTGGCGCAAAGTTTCGTGAGGCGTTGAAACGCGAGCAGCAGCTTAGCAAGTAGATGGTTGACTGATAACAGCGACGATTTTTTTTTTCATAGCGCGGCGTTGGTGGGCATTCGGCATTTCGTATTAACATGATACTTATCGAATAACATATAGTTGTAATCACGACGAAACGCATAACATGAGCCACTGCACGTATCTTGTGACGTTACTGTAAGTACGAAAGCTCGTTTCGTGACCACGGCCTTGCTGATGCCCACCTGCTTCGGCAGGTGAGGGGAGCATCACCAAAGCTACCTAGATACCCCACCATCACTCGAACGACAACCTTGGACCAAGTAATGAGTTTGTGTACCGTTGTCGCATGCACATCTCTAAGACAGATCAGTAATCGAGCTATATGCGATGGAAGAGAGAGTGGTGCCTTTCTGGAACAAGCGCGAAGTTTACTGGAAGGGCGAGTTTGGCCGGTCGTCGCAACTTCAACCTTGTCCGCTCAATTTGTCAGCAACACTCGCCATCCATCTCGGTATAAAGAGCAAGTAGCCTGGTGACTATGACATCACTTCATCAGCGAAGTCTATCTCGCACAACTTCATCGTGGCGTTCAGAGCAAGTTTACGCAAGATGACCAACTTCAAGGTCGACATTGTAAGCGACACAGTATGCCGTGAGTCTCCATAACCAAGTATTGCATACATATGTATTCAGCACTAACCAATATACAGCATGGTGCTACGTAGGCAAGAAGCGTCTGGAAAAGGGTATCGCAGCCTACAAGGAGAAGCACCCTGATTGCAATGACACCTTCGCAACCAACTGGTTCCCCTTCTACTTAAACCCTGATGCGCCCAAGAGCGCTGACAAGCAACAATTGTACGAGTCTAAGTTCGGAAAAGAGCGCACAGCAATGATGCAAGAGCGTCTCTCACAGATTGGCAAAGACGAGGGGATCAACTTCAAATACGGTGGCAAGACTGGAAACACACGCGATTCGCATCGACTTGTGCAACTCGGAAAGCTCAAGGGCCCGCAGATGCAGACCCGAGTAATTGAGGAGCTCTTCGCGGCATACTTTGAGAACGAGAAGGACATCACGAACCGAGAGATCCTAACCGAGGCTGGCATCAAGGCTGGGCTCGAGGAAAAAGAGATCAAGGATTGGTTGGAGACGGGTAAGGGAGGCCCTGAGGTTGATAAGGAAGTGCAGCAAGCAGTTCGACAACAGATTACTGGCGTTCCCAACTTTACCATAAACGATCAATTTGAGATCGGTGGGGCGCAAGAACCGGCTGCTTTTGTACAGCTGTTCGAGAGGTTGAAGAGGCAGGAAGGTAGTCTGTAAGCGGTTCGATCTCCGATACCCCTCTAAGCAGATCCTAAACATTCGCAATTCTAATATTACCACGTTACCTCGATACATCATAGCATCTCGGCGACTATTTATTGGCCTCTATGTTTTCCAGCAACCTTCTGTCCATTTTGGAGAACACAGTGCACAAGGTGGCGCATCCCTAGGCGTGGCTGTATCTGACGTCCGTCAGATGGGATCACAAAGGTTTACTCCAGCCTATCGCGGAGCGGGCCTCCTGTAACACCAAAGCTAGCTGACTAAATCCGACATAGAGTTCGTGATGTACCGACACATTTAGTCATTTTGTGTGGTGTTACAGAGTGCAAGCACCAGTGAACACTTCCACCCTCCCGAGGGAGCCATTCTGATCCTCGACCACTAAAATCAGTCTTTAACACTCATCAACCGATTCAAACCTTCCTTCGCTGACCTCTTTGCGCCATGTGAGTCTCCAATTCGTAGGACTAATTGCTATCTTGAGGCAGTTCCGCCGAGAGTGATCGTATACATAACCACGTCGCTTATGAGGCAGATTTGACTCGTGTATCTGCTCGGTGCTTTGGCAGCTACACAAGAACCACAAAAGATTCAGTATAAGCGAGTTATACGAAAAGAAGCTTACATCACTTCGGCTATTCCGTGATGGGTACATTAACCTACCTAGAATGTACTCGTACATGCTTGGAGCGCAAGTGCGTTACTTCTTCCAGATGAGAACTGCTACATATATGTAAGTGTAAAGTACCAAGAGATGCGACAAGCCACGCTATAATAGCAAACGGCTATTGGAATTTTTGGAAGTAATGGTTACCAGAAAGATGAAGGATTGGGATTATTGAACTGTAAGCGACTAAGTGTTGGAGGTGTCTTTGGCGCTGTGAACGTCCTAATCACTGCGGTGAAGGCCTCCTGAAGGAGACATTCGCGGTTACGGGCTTTTTGTAAGGCGTTCGCAGTTATTATGGTTGCCACTTTCATATAAAAAAACTTGCTTCTGCACAAACGTTCTAGGTACAAGTACCACCAGCACCATCAGGTCACCGAGACTTACCGCTTTACCTTCTAGTTTCTTTCAAATACTTGAGATGCGTACTACAGGATAAGATCCCTCGTTCTTGTCCTAAGCAGTGCTCTGCTCACTGCGTACTTCCTCACTCTCTCCCTCCCATATAAACGGAAGTACTCTCCTTCGTATATGGAATCAATCAATCATCAAATCTTCTTTCTGTTCTACATTCTTGGCCACCGAATGCTAATCACATACATACCACCTGGCCTACAACCCTACAACCCTACAAAGAAGTATATCTAGAACTCCATGTTGCAAATATCGCGTCGCAGATGCGACTCGTACTGGGCATGTACATGGACAATTTGCACGACAAGATGATCGCACAATCTGTCTAGCTGTCAAGGATACAGGGGTTCCAAGCGTGGGGCATTGGCCATGACAATGCAGAAACCGAGAAGTGGACAGGTTCGACGGACTTGGTGGTAACCAGGTATTGCTTTTGCAGGCGCTAGAGGCGCTTTTGGGAATCGAACAATATCTCTCGCCAAGGGACATGGAGAGGAACGTGCCAAGGAGGCAGAGAGATCTTTGCTATGCTTTGAGAAAACACTCTTTGCGCCGAGCCCTCGGCGAGACGAACAAAGAGGACAAGGATGTTGTGGCAGCTTTACAAAACTTCAATGAGATCTTAAAGCGACTGGGAGTAAGTCTATCGTCTCGAGGCTGTGCTTTCTGCAATGCTTCTGAAAGATGCAGCTGTTTCGCGCTGCGCGTCATACGAGATCAAAGGTCTTTCTATCTCAGCCTGCGCATAAACGAACACCCATGACAGTTGGTAAATCATTGCTGGATGCAAGTCTTGACGTCAGTCTGGGATTTCTCGATGGTTTCATGGTACGACAGGTGACTCAAACTGTGTAGATTGGCAAGGCTTTGAGCGTCGAGTTCTTAGAGTGTGACAATATCGGATACAAAGGGGTGGTAACTCACATTACCGGGTTGTAAGTCGTCTAAGACAGAGAGTACTTGAGAGGTGGTGTTGAGGTTCCTCGTATCGCTCGTGATGACCAATTCGTGTGAACATGCCGCCGCTAGCCTTCACCTCGGCAACTGCACTTAACAGTAATCTTGGTCATGGGCGCTCTCCATCACAATCCTATAACACTTCGAAAGTGAAGATCGCAAGTACTAACGCTGTGGTATGCATCCTCAGGACAGGCGGGTAGTACAGCATGTAAGCACCGATCGACGTGCCACGCGGGTGGCTGTGGCGGTTAGCGCCAGTGTCATTACATCTGGGCATCTGCAGGGTTCACCACCAACAATTACCAAGGCGCGCCTCCGCAGCGCAACTCTCATAGCTGTTTATCGCTACGTCCTAGGTTCCGATCGGAATTGCGGTTGAAGACCTTCGCGATGGCTAACGAAACACCTCCACAAACCCCGGCTGAGCGCCGCTTCCTGCGACCCAGTGTAAGTCGCGTCTCTGGGCAGTAACATGGGCAATGAGCTCACTGTACCTTACAGCTACGCAGCGCGACCATGGTCCAGCCGAAGACGGGCGAACGCGTCAAGAGAGCCTTTACTCTACGAAGATCCCAACACCGACCGACCGAATCCTCCGAGTTTCTACTTGCGCCGGGCCAATACAATGAGGAGAGGCACCGGGAAATGGGAAGAGTCGAGCTGGCCAAAGTGATACTAAGAAACAAATGTCGACAAGGCTACGCATATGCGACGAGTGATACGGGAATTGGCATACTGAAATGCTCGCTGGCCTATGTTCTCGGATCCTTGGCCACGTTCGTACCAGCGATTGCAGGACTGCTGGGTAAAAACGATGGAAAACACATAGTCGCAACCATTACGGTGTACTTCCACCCGGCCCGATCAGCCGGCAGCATGATTGAGGCTGTCATTTTGGCCTTTGCCGCCTTCATGTATGCCGCCTTCGTCTCCTTCTCCAGCATGGCCGTGTCCGCATACTTTGGAAACCATGATCTGTTGGTACTTGGGCATGTCATAGTGCTCATTGTATTCTGTGGAGGAGGTCTAGGGCTTGTTGGATGGACAAAACAAAAGCTAGGCAACCCACTGGTCAACGTGGCTTGTTCCTTGACTTCACTCGCCCTCATCACCATTCTGACCAAGGAGGGAGCTGTTCAGGCAGCCAAGTTCTCCTACGTCAAGGTCTGGCAGGTCTTGAAGATGATAATTCTGGGCTGTTCCGCCTCAGCAGCCGTATCGCTCCTCGTACAGCCAAAGTCGGCGCGCTACGAATTCCGCGACACTTTCATCAAGTCCACCGATGCTATGGCGGAGATGCTGAACGGCATTACCATGAGTTTCCTTTCCGGTGCCGAATCAGACCTCAAAAGCGAATCTTATATTGAAGCCTCCGAGAAGAGCCAGTCCACATTCAAAACTCTTGTAAAGAACTTGGGAGAAGCCAAGTTTGAACATTACGCGTTGGGTACCGAGGAGGAGTACAAGATCAACGCCAAACTGGTCAAATGTCTCGAAAAGTTGATGCAGAGCTGCGGTGGACTGCGGAGTGCTGCTGAGACCCAGTTTACGTTATTGGCGCAGTCAGAGTCGGAGCCCAATGGGGCGTCGCATCAACCTATACCTGCTAATGGAACTGTCACCTCTTCGATATTTTCCGAGAATACCGTGTCACTAAGTCCCCCGCAACTGTCTCCCAGCATCAGCCATACTGAGAGGCGGACCAGCATTCTTGCCTCCATCGATGAGTTGCCCGAAAGTTCTGCTGAAGCATCCGCATACCCTTCAGCGGCTGGATCTGATGATGAATCTACTCCAACCAAGAAGAAACCTAGCCAGGCTGCGAGTCTGTTGCAGTCAAACCTTACACCTGCTGACATGTTCTCCGTGTTTATTGCTCATCTGGGACCACCAATGGTATGTTCGGAGTCCCAATCTGCTTCTTTTGCTAACATCAGTAGAAATCTTTGGCATATACCTTACGCGAAGTTCTTTCTGAATTGCCTTTTGGACCCGGGCCCGAGTACAACATGGCTATCAACGAGCACTTTCGTCACAGTCTAGTCGATGCGAAGGCTTTGTTTTCAAACGCACGTCGGGAAGCTCTCTCCGCAGTCTACAAGAACAAGATACCAACGCGGGCCAGCTCGGCAGCGGTCGCTGCGGACTTCGAAGAGGTGGCTGCAAGTTGTGGGTACTTCAGTTCGTCTTTGTTGGATTTTGCTGAAGACATGGTCACATTTCTTGATATCCTTGAAGAGCTGAAAATTAATGTCAACCGCTACCCGCGACAAAGAACCTTTAGTTGGCTGAAGTTTTGGCAACGCGGGCGCAAAAAGACTAAATCGGGAGACGGCTCGGAGGAGTCCAGTCTTGCTGATGAGACGGATGCCCACACACCAGGAGGGTCGCACGAGATTCACAATCCCATCTATCGGAAGTCAACTCGTGGAGATCCATACAAGCCAGAAAATGAGCAGCCGCTGTCGTACCGCATCTGGACATCATTAGCCGTGTTTAGGAGGGATGATCTCAAATTCGCAGTGAAGGTTGGCATTGGTGCAGTCCTCTACGCCATGTGGTCCTTCATCAACTCGACTCGAGGATTCTACGGTCACTGGCGTGGCGAGTGGGGCTTGTTGTCGTACATGTTGGTCTGCTCCATGACCATTGGTGCCTCCAATACCACTGGCTTCCAACGTTTTGCCGGTACATGTCTTGGAGCTGTGCTTGCGATTGCCGCGTGGATTGCAGCTGATGAGCATGCCTTCGTCTTGGGGTTCTTCGGTTGGTTCATCTCTCTCTTCTGCTTTTATATCATTGTGGGTAAGGGCAAAGGGCCTATGGGTCGCTTCATCCTGTTGACCTACAATCTCTCAGCGCTCTATGCATACTCGCTATCTGTCAAAGACGAGGAAGACGACGATGATGAGGGCGGCATCTCGCCCGAGATATGGGAGATTGTGCTTCATCGTGTGGTCGCTGTGATGGTTGGTTGTTTGTGGGGTATCATGGTGACGAGGGTCATCTGGCCCATCTCAGCACGTCGTAAAGTCAAGAAAGGCACATCTTTGCTATGGCTTAAGATGGGATTGATCTGGAAACGCGGTCCTTTAAAGACCATACTTGAATCCAACGAAAACTCAAGCCGAACGTACTCGTACATGTCCGAACGCGAAGAGCTTGAGCTTCGTCGATATCTGTCCCATCTGGATACGCTGCGTGCATCAGCCGCCGCCGAATTCGAACTCAGGGGCCCCTTCCCGGACAAGAGCTTCAAAATCATCCTGGGCGCGACTAGCCGTATATTGGATAGCTTCCATGCTATGAATGTCGTCATACTGAAAGACCTAAAGGCGTCTGAAGGTGAAAAGGAAGCACTAAGGTACACCAAGAAGGAGTGGACAGAGCTGAGTTGGCGCATCAGTCATTTGTTCTCAGGTAAGTAACACCTACCAAGCTTTACTGGTCGTACTCACTAACAAACTACAGTTATGGCCTCTTCGATGAAGCTAGCATACCCACTCAACGATGTACTGCCCAATGTCGAACACACGCGCGATCGATTGCTAGCAAAGGTCTTTGAGTTCCGACAGAGCGGACTGGGAAAGGTCATTGCCAATGATGAAGATTATGAGTTGCTATATGCGTACGCCTTGGTGACTGGGCAGCTCGCGCATGACCTCAACATCATTGGACAAGAGATTGAGAAGCTGTACGGTGTGCTGAGTGAGGAGGACCTGAAACTACAGTAGAACAAGAAAAATATAGGTTATGAGAGGAATCAAAAGTTGTTACTCAACAGCGACAATTCGTTCTCTCTCCAGTGATGTATTTTAAAACATGTCATTGTAAAGCTACTGGTATAGAAATCCAGGGATGCATATTGCATGAACAAACCGAAATGTTATGTTGGAACCTCCCCGATCACAATACACAAACCACTCCTAGTTATCTAGGGGGTATCTATCCAAAAACTTGAACGTACGAAGGCCCTCTGAAAGCTGGTCCACAACCGTCGAGACATCACCTGAAGCCTCGAACGAGTATACACCAGGAGTAGAGGCCTCAATTCCGGCAGCGCCGAAAGCAATGTTGCTGGAACCGAGCACACCTACAGGCTTACCAAAACGATACCCATCTTGCAAGATCTGGAGAGGGCGGCCGGCAGGGTAGAGAGTCGAACGGGCGTTGCTGGTCGCGTTGCGGGGCACAGTGGTTGTGGAGTTGGAGTTGGCCAAGCTGGCGGCAGGTGCGAAGAGGCTTTCTGCGTTGCCATCTACGATGATGGCATCGAACTGGACCGCAGAGGTAGCAGAGTAGGTCTGATCAATATTGTCACCAAGGTGCTCAGCGACAACGGTCATTGCAACGTTGAGATCAGCGAGAGCTGACTTCAAGGCCTGCGCGTTGTCGCCCGATGACGAGGCTGCGGTAGTAAGATAGCCGACCTTCAGGCCATCCAGCGTGAGCAACGGCTCACCAGAAGCACTAACACCAATAGTCTTGTTATCATGATAGTAAGTATCATCGGCTTCAGGTGCGGTCATGCCCAGTGCTTCCGCCACCCTCACGGCGATGTCGTGAGAGATGCGGTTGAGCTGGATAAGCACGTTGTTCTTGACAACGTCACTCTTTAGCTGTGAAGTCTCGAATCGCATAGCGTTGATGACGAATTGTTGCTCAACCGGCATGAGAGAGTTGAAGAAGAGACGCGGCTGACTCCATACATCCGCGAACGTGCTGGACACGGACCGGACGATGTTTCCACTTGTAGAGCGACTTGGAGCTGTGAAAAAGCCACGACCGTTGGTTTGGTTTGCTTGCCGGGGGGATCCTTCGTTCAACGTGTTTGGAGAGTAGGCTGCGGTGTTGAGAGGTACGAACATCTGACCGGCGCCATCCCTTTCGTTGTTGTGGACAGCTACACGCGGTTGGTTAATTGGAATTTGCTCGAAATTGGGACCGCCCATGTTGCGGTTTAGCTGAGTATCGAGATAAGAAAACCTTGTACAATGTCAGTATACGTCTCACGTGAAGTTCGTAAAGGGACATGACTAACATTCTTCCTTGAAGCAGCGGGTCTTCCGTTAGATCGATTCCGCGGACTAGATGCCCGGGCTGGAACATGATCTGCTCGGTCTCGGCAAAGTAGTTTCGAGGATTCCGGTTCAAGGTCAACTTTCCGAGCGGAGTGAAGGGTACAATGTCCTCAGGCACGATCTTGGTTGGGTCCAGAAGATCAAAGCCAAATCGAAGCTGGTCTTCTTCTTCCATAATTTGAGCCTCAAACACCCACTCTGGAAAGCAGCCTTGCTGGATACTGTCAAACAAGTCCTGTCGGTGGAAATCGGCGTTCATGCCCGTAATTAATTGCGCTTCTTCCCACAACAGGGAAGCTTTGCCTTGGAGTGACCTGAAGCGAAACTTGACAAGTTTGGATTTGCCCTGGTCGGTCACAAAGCGGAAGGTGTGAACTCCCCACCCATCTGTATGCCTGTAAGACCTTATAGTCCCATGCCCTGACATTGCCCACAGAAGTGTGTGCATAGAACTGGGCTGTTGGCTGAAAAAGTCCCAGGCTGAGTCATGGGCAGTGGCCGCTGCAGAGATGGAGATATGAAATTAGCGTATGTCCCACATGCATTTCGTACAGTCGCAACATACCTTGCGGGATCTCGGAATCTGGTTTCGGCTTGACAGCATGGATCAGATCGGGGAATTTAATAGCGTCCTGGATGAAGAAGACTGGAATATTGTTTCCAACGATGTCAAAGTTTCCTTCGTCAGTGTACCACCTAACTGCAAACCCGTGTACATCTCGCACTGTATCGGCACTGCCTCTCGATCCAGCAACGGTGGAGAATCGAATGAAGATCGGCGTCTCTTTGTTGGGTGCGTTCAGGAAAGACGCTCCCGTGATGTTTGACCAATCTCCGTAGGAAACAAAGGTTCCATGGGCACCTGCACCTCTAGCATGGACAGCACGCTCAGGAACGCGCTCATGGTCGAAGTGCATGATCTGTAGAGATATGAAGTTAGTCCGCGTCTCATCATTATCCTGCATATGGAGAGCTTACCTTTCTTCTGAAGGCTTGGTCCTCCAAAAGGGTCGGACCACGCTCGCCAGCTGAGAGGCTTTCTTGCTCCTCGATTGGACCGCCAACCGGGTTCGTCATGTAAACATCGCTGTCGTCGACCTCATAACGGCTCATAAACTCATCCGTTGTGGGATTCTCGTCTCGACGAACGACAGCTTCGCCGTCCATGTAGGGACATCCTGCTTGAGCAACATGCAGCAGGGCAGTAACTGCCGTCAAGATCTGGGCTCGTACCATCTTGAATTATGAGATATCCTAAAAGACGTGAACAGTAATGGGCGGACATTTGTGGATTTATACTGCACCACGACGTCAATAGTACTGGCAACAGAGCAGTACGCGGCCTTAGTAGCGTGCACAATTCGACAGGGATAATGGTTTGAATCCCAGTCTTTCACAGTCCTAAACTATCCAATAGTAAGATTTGTATTTGACGCATCATTGCGCGTTTGGGAAATTTCCAACCTAACGGTATCCACTTACATTGGAGTTGAAGTCTATTCGACGCAATTGTAAGGGTGCCAAGTCTAGGTGGGTCAAGCGCTGGGATGTGAAGCTGCATCTACATGATGCAGGCGTAATTCCACAAGTGGGAAAATGGCCGCGACGTGATGAAGATGGGCAGTGGATCGACTGCCGTACCTCGTTACCTGTTACCCAGGCCGTACTCACGCCAAGATTTCCTCAAATTGACCAGCCTGTTTGTGATCATTGTGGTCTGGCCGGACTAAAGACCCAAGACTAAACTGTCAGCTTTTTGAGTTGGATAGGAACTGCTAACAGTGTAGCAGTTGCGACATTTTAGTTGTTGCTGATCATGGTGTCAGGTCACTGTGCCACTTGGCCAAGAAAAGAAAAGTGGAGTTGGATCCGCGTGAAGTTATCGAGTCGAGAAGCAGTTACTCGGCAACTTCAACGAGCAGTTGCAAAACAAACCGCGCCGTTGAACACAGAAACATCCGATAATGACGCCGGCAGCCCGGCTTGGCCCGGTCAGCGCCTATGGGGTGGTCCCGCCCCCGAGGTTGATCCTTTTCCGGTGATTATGAAATGCTCATGGTCCAGGCGCCCAGGATTGGAAAGCAAATTGGGCCAATTCGCCAAGACTTCGACTGACGATAACGCCACTGGGCAGTCCTGAATAGCGCGAAAAATAGTACCCTTCTCTACCATGGTATGCAAGGCGTTCGGTGACTACACATTGCATGCCAAAATTGGAGGCTTGGTACCGGGGGATCAACTCACAGCCTGGAACCTTGGAAGGAACACATTCCACCAGAATACTGGAGTATTCAGCCTGATTCAAAGCAGTAGCAAGGAGTATGCGGCACGGTGTACGGGGCTTCGCTACGCCATAGCGATGGTGCGTGTGGTGAAGCTGCTTCGAGGTGTGAGATCACAGAACTATAATAGCTGTCAGCCCAGAATAGATCAGAAGCGCCGCGGTGGCACAGCAGAAAATGGTCGCGCCCAAATACCATCTTTAGCGGTGAGCATCTTGGAGGTGATACGGAGTGGAATGATGGTGATGGGACGAGCGTGGTCCGCGGAGAGGTCGACAAGAGGACTGGTAAACGCATATAGAAACAAACGAATGGTTGTCTTCGGTAACACCGAACATTCTCATCCTAGTCTAGATCGTTCCGTCCAGGTCGCCCGACGTAATGGGAAGGTCCTTCGTCGTATTGACAAGATAAGGATGCTCGGCGCAAGCCAAGTGTGTTCCTTTGGATATACCGCACTAGGACGTCTCCACGTGTGTTGAGATGAGTTGACCACAACCAACGCCCTGCCTGTGGGACATAAACACGCCTGTATTTGTCAGAGGCTCGGGCTGTCATGGAGTGATATAGACGTGCGGTCTCGATGAAGCCTGATCAAAGCCAAATCATCATCACAGACTGTTCTCCCAGCAACGATGCTGCGAATCTGTGCTGACCGTTCCATCAGGAACATGGAGATTGAGTAAAACTGATCATCTGTCAAGGAGTCGAATCTTTGCGCCTCTTTCAGTTGTGCCTTACGTCCAAGGATAGGGAGCATCGTTTTCGGATACTTGGAAATGATACATACTCGAACGTTACCTGATTAGTAACTTGGTAATATCGCCAGAGATATAGGCCCTGTGTAGCAATCCTAAAAAATATAGGCTCTGTGGTTTCGAGGCATGGCAGCACATTGGACGATCGTTAGTAAGAGAGAGGAACTACTACAGTATGTCGTGGTAATTTTTGAGCGGCCAGATGCGCGGAGTCAAGGCTGTACCACGGGCAATAACACCTTGGAATATTCTTGTCATACCTGCTCTGACAGTTGTGAAGGTGAAAGTGCGATATGGCATAGGTTCGTACACTGGATTACGGACAGGCCGTCCGATCGAATGTATAAAGACGGAAATAGAAGAGGCACAGGGAGACACATGCAAATGAAGAGTTCAGCTCTCATAGGTGACTTGGAAATCGGGGATGGCATTTTGATAGAAGACGGATGACTCGGCAGTAGTGGTCCTGTGACTAGCTGTAGAGGCCAACCTTTTGTTCGCGATGCGCAGCTTCCGGGCGGCCAGACTATGACATCACCGGGTCTTGCACGACTTCCCCAGGCTGACCCCCGCTTCCCAAAACTCAAGCAGCAACTGTTTACCGCCCAATACGTTAACCCTGGAATCGTCGCGATTCTTTTTGCTATACCCGCACAAAGGTATGTCCCCACATAACTCAATTTCAACACTCACAGATCGCGTCGCGATGCGCGTGCTCTTCTGATGCATAACATAGCAGTGCTAACAGCTCATGAGTATAGATCTACGCAAACACCAAAGTGACAGATACCCCCATCATGTAAGTCTGTTCTTAAGTCTTCTCCGGTGCAGTACCATGATGCGCTTCACACTTCTCTCTCTCCTCGATTTCCTCCCACATCTAGTACCATTGTGCAGTCGAACGATAGTGTCAATAGTATCTTGCATATTTCCCTGATATGTGTAGCTTTCGCACGTATGATGCGGAATAGTCGCTAACCATGTGTTTCATCAGGAATCGATCACTCTCAGTCCGCTCGAAGAAGGGCAGTGGTAGCGGCAGTGGAGAGAAGTCCGCGCCCAAGCACCGCTTTACTATGGCTTCTCTTAGAGGTACGCAGCAGCCGGAGCTTTCAAAGAAGCTATTCAAGATCATCAAATCGGAAAACCACGCTATTGGAGCTTATGAGGCTGCGGCACGCGAACGTGCCGGCATTGCTCAGCAACTCTCAGAATGGGGTGAGGCTACAGAGGACGAAACGATTTCGGAGATTTCAGACAAGCTCGGAGTGCTGCTCGCAGAGATTGCAGAACAAGAAGATCTTTATGCGCAGGCCTTGGAGGAATATCGAGGCGTCTTGAAGCAGATTCGCAACACGGAAAGCTCGGTGCAGCCGAGTCGGGATCATAAAACCAAGGTATGGCCTAGCGCTATAGTCGGGGTACTTGATACTAACGAGAAGATAGGTGTCGGATGAGATTGCCAAGTTGAAGTACAAAGAACCTCAGAGTACTAAGATTGTCCAGCTCGAACAGGAGCTTGTCCGCGCGGAGGCTCAGAGTCTTGTTGCCGAAGCGCAACTCAGCAACATCGTATGGAGGCTCCGTAATGATATTCGTCACTTGCTGACCGTTTTAGACCCGTCAGAAGTTCAAGGAGGCGTACGACCACCACTTTGCAGCCACGATCGAACGTGCCGAGAAGCAGATCATCCTAGCCAAGCACGCTCGTCGTCTCTTGAACCTTGTCGACGACACCCCCATCGTACCCGGCGATGTACACCCTCCATTCGCAGAGGTAGAAGCAGCACGTCAGGTCCTCACTGACGCTGAAGACGATCTTCGCCATTATCAGTTGGATGTCGAGCCCATCCACTCGAGTGCAGGCAATCTCGGAGTGGGTGCAATGCCGGGAGCCACAGTGCCAGGTGTCGGAGTAGGAGGAACAGCTGGAGTGTCAGTCCCAGAATCCACTACGTACGAGAGTACAGTACGAAGCGAGAGTCCCGTGGGTGTGCAGTATGATAAGGCGGGTTCAGCTCCTTACCCCTTGGAGGAGGCGGACAGAGTGGAGAGGCAGCAGCAGGAGGCTCCTAGACAGGAAGTTTCCAATGTGGCTTAAAGGTCGTATCCGGTGATGTCTAGGTAGCTTTCTGGGACATTTTCTTATGTCTGCGTGTACTAATGGCTTGATACATCTCTTGACCACGCATTCTCTTCCGTAGCAAGACGAGATTCTGTAACGATACGTATGCTCAATTGCTTTCGGTGATGGCGTAGAGTGATGCAAGCAGTATGCGAACAAATCAGACATATAGTTCGGACAGGTGCCTAGAGGTCATGATGGAAAAGCAGAAGTAACCCAAGGCGTCCGGTATACGGTTGGTCCCACCTAAACCCTAGAATTGTCCGTGCGCACATTTTGGCGGGGACTCTTAGCGCGGAATGTGCCGTTCCCCAAGAAGACACATCGAGCTCTACCTCATCTCCAAATTCACGCGCAAGCCCACTAACACCGCCAATCTTCCCACCACTACTTCCCACCTCTTCCACCCACAGTATCCGCTGCTGTAGCCATGGCGGACCGCAAGAAGAGAGATCGCTACGCAGCAGGAACAGGATACCAATTCGGCGCGAATACACAAGAGGCCGCCGCCCAAGCTGGAGGAGTCCCCCCACCTGTAGTACCTGGCTATGGAGCTCCAGCACCTTCATATGGGGCACCATCACCTGCCTATGGCGCTCCTTCTCCTGGCTTCGGCGCCCCAGCTCCTGGCTACGGAGCGCCAGCCCAGGGCTATGGACAGCCTATGCCTCAAGATCCGAATGCCCTCAACCAACAGTTCAGCCAGATGAACATAGGCCAAGGACAAGCAGCCCCCCAAGTTCAGCAACCGGCCGCGGCTACCCAGCAGAACCAACTATTCCCCTCGGACCTCATCGCGCAGCCCTTCCACGTTTCGGAGCTATATAACCCTCCTCCTCCGATCAACCTACCGTCCAATGCCGCAGCTACCCCCTCCGAGTTCGCAAACGAGTCGAGTAAATACCTACGATGCACGCTCAACACCATCCCTACAAACCACTCGCTGCTCAAGAAGAGCAAGCTTCCTTTCGCGCTCATCATAAGCCCGTATGCTAGCTTGCACGACTCAGAGGACCCTGTGCCAGTAGTACACGACCAGGTCATCAGTCGTTGTAGACGATGCCGCGCCTACATCAACCCTTTTGTCTCATTCCTAGACCATGGGCATAGGTGGAGGTGCAACATGTGCAACTTGACCAACGACGTTCCTCAGGCATTCGATTGGGATGCCGCGCAGCAGAAGAGCGTAGACCGCTGGCAGAGACCCGAGCTCAACTACGCCGTGACCGAGTTCGTTGCGCCCCAGGAATACATGGTCCGCCCCCCACAGCCTCTGTGCTACTACATCCTTTTGGATTGTACACAGGGAGCAGTTAACAGCGGATTGCTCGCTGTCGTCTCAAGGGTCATCAAGGAGTCACTCGGTCGGATACCAAACGCAGACGGTCGGACACGCATCGGATTCATGGTAAGTTCTGGGTGCAAAGAATACAAGCACTCTGTATACTGACTTGGCAATAGGCCGTCGACAATGGTCTGCATTTTTTCGGTATCCCCCCAGACAATAGCGAATCCAACGAACCACAACAGCTTGTGGTTTCCGACCTCGATGAGCCCTACCTTCCCATGCCCTCGGACCTCCTGGTCAGCCTCAGCCAATGCCGCAACAACATCGAAACCTTCCTTGACCGCCTTCCAACCATGTTCCAGAACACACACGTCCCTGGATTCGCGCTGGGTTCAGCTCTTCGATCCGCACACAAGCTTATCTCCCCACTTGGAGGAAAGTTGACCGTCATTGCTGCATCGCTACCCAATGTTGGCCATGCAGCACTGAGCCCCCGAGAGGACAAATCATTATTAGGAACCGGGAAGGAAGGCAGTTTGTTGCAGCCTGCAAACAACTGGTACAAATCATTCGCGGTAGAATGTTCCAAGAACCAGGTTTCAGTGGACATGTTCCTATTCTCTTCACAGTACCAGGATGTCGCAACGCTGAGCAACCTTCCGCGATTCACCGCTGGTCAGACATACTTCTATCCAGGATGGAATGCTGCAAGACAAGAGGATGTTGTTAAGATTGCAACTGAGTTGGCTGACTACCTATCTGCTGAGATCGGTCTAGAGGCTGTGCTCCGTGTGCGTGCTACCACGGGATTGAGAATGTCTGCATTCTACGGAAACTTCTTCAACCGCTCGTCCGACCTCTGTGCCTTCCCAGCATACCCCAGAGACCAAGCAGTGGTAATCGAAGTCGCTATTGATGAGACGATTTCCAAGCCGTTCGCCTGTCTCCAGGCTGCTGTGCTCCATACTACCTCAAGTGGCCAGCGCCGCATCAGAGTCTTGACTCTTGCTGTGCCTACAACTGAGAGCCTAGCATCAGTCTATGCATCGGCAGACGCGCAAGCGATCACAACTTACTTCAGTCACAAGGCGGTTGAGCGAGCATTATCAAGCGGTCTTGATGCAGCGCGAGACGCGTTGCAGGCCAAGGTCATAGAGATCCTGTCAACCTACAGGAAGGAGTTGGCAGGCGGTAGTATGGGCGGTGGTGGCCTACAGCTGCCACAAAACCTGCGTGCTCTCCCTATACTGTTCCTTGGTCTTATCAAGAACGTTGGTCTTCGCAAGAGCGCTCAGATTCCGAGCGATCTCCGATCGGCGGCTCTCGATCTCCTTTCTACACTGCCATTGCGACTGCTTACACAGTACATTTACCCATCTTTCTACTCTCTTCACGACATGCCTGATGACGCTGGCGTACCGGAACCTACCACTGGTCAGATTACAATGCCACCTGCAATGAACCTCTCCAGTGCAGCCATCGTTCCGTATGGTCTGTACCTCCTGGACGACGGTGTCAACCAGTTCTTGTAAGTGTATATACATATTCGCCATTGAAGCGGAACTGACGTTACTAGATGGATTGGCCGTGATGCTGTCCCAGCGCTCCTAAATGATGTGTTCGGCGTCGAAGACCGTACACAACTGAAGCAGGGCAAGACTTCATTACCTCTTCTTGACAACGAATACTCGGAGCGGGTCCGAGCTGGTGAGTCATGATTGCTGACAATGCAGACGATTCAGAGCGCTGACATGTGATAGTTGTGGAAAAGTCGAGAGATCACAAGTCAAAGGGTGTAGGCTCGATCACTCTACCTACGCTGTACATCATCAAGGAAGATGGCGACCCAAGCCTCAAGCTATGGGCGCAAACATTACTCGTTGAAGACCGGGCAGACCAAGGAGAGAGCATCGTTCAGTGGATCAGCAAACTCCGGGAAAAGGTATACTAATGAGTCAGCTGCGTACTCGGAGACAAAACTGACGTCTCACTTAGGTTGTGCAGTAAGCACCGACTAGGTATATGGGCACGTGTTCTTTAGGCGGTATGAATTGAGCGAGTTGATTCCGTAGCATTGGCGCAAGATACGAAGAAGAAATCATCATTGCTTGGGTGGTAGGTTAGTGACTGGGAGTCGCACCAAGCGAGTTCATGACTTATAGAACAGAGCAATGTGATACCAGCTTTTATCAGTTTGTTCTTTGTCGCCTCGGCTATGTGCTCGTACTAGGGTTTGTGCGGCGAGAATGCTGCCCGTCATTGCTACACGACGTCAAATGCATGGCGATGAAACTTAGTGCTAGGCTGCCGTGCGAGTACGAAGGAGGGGTCAAGTCGAACTCGGAGTTGATATCTATTTAAAATGAGCTTTTAATGCGCACAGCTGGAATGGCAGGTACATCTCACGTACTACTCCGCTATTCGTAATCGATAGGACACACCTCGGTACTAGCGCACGGGGCTATCACGGTACGGTGGCAGGTACGCACTGAGCGTTGACTGACTCCACCACTATTAGCCTCGCGATTCGATGCGAGTAATGACCCCTCAACACCATCGCCACCGCTCGAGGCGCATGCTCCCAGACATCTGGTTCGCCCGCCAACACAAGCCCGCATAATTCGGTAAAGCTACTTTTCGCGACACGATGGCTCGAATGTTTCATCGTTTCGCCAGCTGCAGCAGTTGTCAAGACAGATATTTTCTTTCCATGTATTGCGCACGCTCCTCGTGTGGATATGCGCCTAAGCAATATTACTGCATCTCATCTAGGCACCAAAAGCGACATCTTAGTAGTCTGAGCATACAGGGGAACCAAAGTATGGTACGGACCGCGCAATGAAGCTCAGATGACCACGATATTCACGATCCATAGTATCATCCCGCGTGCGTCCGCCATGTTCCACCGAATCATATTTTGCTTGCCAGGAACTAGTCGGACCACTTGGTCCCTCGCCTTTCTGTCAGCGCTTCCAAGCTATGGACTGTGATGGCAAACAGCTGTCACGCACCGCCCAAAGCCCAACGCCATGGGTCAGACCATTGTCTCTGACCGCCTCGTTCAATAGCTTCTGGCGCCGTTTGCGCTGCAAGACGCAAAATTTGAGTCGCTGAAGTCCGGCAGAACCACGGATGCTAGCCTTTCGCTTCGGCAAGGTACAAAGATACAACACCTTTCTGTGGATCTGGTCGAGTCCCCTTGCATCGGCGCTCGCTCACGCTGCTAGCTTGCAGCGATTATCCGCGTCAACCAATTGCTTCGGCATGGCAGTGTCAGCTTTGTCTGGGGACAAACGCCATGCCGGCCTGCTTATGATTACCTTCTCCAGCGCGCGCGACTTGCCTTTGGGGACCGGCCAGCGGCGCCGGCGCTGCTATGGCATGGTCAGCCAACATGTTCCCGGTCTCTCTGATAACACGTGAAATGCGGCAGTAGGCGTTGGTAGATGTTTCGTCATCAATAATCAACCTTGCGCGTGCTCAGGTCCCGGCCACAGCGCACGACCTAAGCCAAGTAGTCAGGTTCTTACGACCCAACGCTGCAAGCATGTGCTATGACCGTTGTTAGCAAGCGGAAACAGGCAGTGGTGCCCAGAGCCCCGCCGCTTGATATGGTGCCATGGCCGATGACTTGACCGCGGATAAGTGATGCTCATCAGGGCTTGCAGACAGCACTGTTGTCTGGTCTGACAGGCCGACGAGTATGCTCTGTGGCTCAGCTGCACCTCTTCATCGTGTCTGGGTAGGCGGGCCAAGCATCGCTAATTCCAAGGATCTGCAGGCAAGACGTGCCTTCGTCGCAAGGTGGATCGGACTCTAACCCCAGCCTTCTGCCAGGCCGTCCGTCCAGGGCACACGACTAAGCCGCTAAGATCCCGTCCTGTGCCTTACCAACCCCTCCTCGCATGCAGTTGCGACGCAATCGTGAGTTCGTCTCTAATCACGCTCTCCTGCATCGACACCTGTTCCCTTGCCTTCATACCCGGGTCTTGCACTGTCTAGCTGCATCGTATCAAGAGCCGCATCCTGCCGCTTCTACTCGAGCCTTTGTGCGCATCGAGTCTGCGTCAACGAGGGGCCAATCTCCCCGCCACCTGAGGCACTCCATCCCGCGCCTTATCATACCCAGCCCAAAGTCCGAGTATCCGTGGTTGCTCAACCATCACCACTGGTCCGCCTTTGGACGACCCCAACTTCACGATTTTACGACGCAACGATCGAATTTGACCAGACC
This sequence comes from Alternaria atra, assembly GCF_907166805.1. Lineage (NCBI taxonomy): Eukaryota > Fungi > Ascomycota > Dothideomycetes > Pleosporales > Pleosporaceae > Alternaria > Alternaria atra. The sequence goes on from NW_025091334.1 coordinate 735,028, forward strand.
TTGTGGATTTTCTTGACTTTGCTCGCTGGGCGCTGCGTCCGGATGTTGTTGCAACGCCGCTCTCTATTCGTCATCATATCGTTTCAGCCTTCCCACACCCGCTCCAGCAAGGAGCCGCCCGCAGTATCACACTGATTGCGCCGCTGGAGGCAACCCGCCTGGGACCTGCGCTTGCATTAACTCCTCAGTCTTAGATCACTGGCGCTACCGAAGCGTGTCCCGTCGTGTACGCCCTAAGCTATACGCGCCTTGTCACTGTAGACCTGCGCAGCACGCTCCGCACGACACGGAACAAGAGGCGGACATTGCAGGCTGCTGGTCACCGGCCCCTCCAACATGTCTACCTTCCAAGCAGTCAACACCACATTGTCGGTCCCAGATCCGCCACAGGGCCGCCCAGGTGACGAGACGACACCCACCACTCCTCGACCGAATAGCAGGTTCTTTGCCGAATCGAAAGCGACCGAGGAAATCCGCACTGAAGACTCATCAGCTAAGACGCCTACACGCAACACCTTTGCGGGACTTGTCGGCCAGCGGCCACTACCTTCATCGCCCTTCACGCCTGGCCGTGAGCTGAGCGAGACACCTTCAGCTTCGAACAAGAGTGAACAGAGTAGAGAGGATTCGCACAGGTCAACAGCCGACGGCCAAGATGTACACATGGGCGACGGTGACGAAGACGACAAGGACGGGTCGGACAACGAAAGCGTGACTAGCGACTCGAACCGACCGTCCAAGAAGAAGAAGGGACAGCGCTTCTTCTGCACCGACTTTCCGCCTTGCAATCTGAGCTTCACACGAAGTGAGCACCTGGCACGACACATTCGGTACGTCTTTTGCTATATAATATACCACGTCGCTAATATCATGAAGTAAACACACTGGTGAACGTCCCTTTCAGTGTCACTGCTCTCGACGGTTTTCGCGTCTCGACAACCTCCGACAGCATGCTCAAACAGTCCACGTCAACGAAGATATACCTTCTGAGTCACTTGCCGCGACAGGCACGAGGTTTCAAAGACAGATCCGGACCGACCGAGTAAGACCACCTGGAAACCGCTCTCGAGCGAACACACTAGGCAGCACAGGAGGGCACAGTAGAGGTCACAGCAGGAACCTCTCAGCCTCCAGCATAACTTCTACAATATCGACGATGAGCGTGGCACAATCTCCCGACATTCGACGACGACCACCGCCTTTGGCTATGGCTAGCGATGGCGGTGCCAGTGCAAGAGCGCGCTTGTCGCTCAACACTATGAATGCGTATGACCCACCCATGATGGGTAGTCCTGGGCCCGTGGAATATGATACGCAGTCCAACGCGCCTACAACGCCCACTTCTGCTACCTTTTCAACGGTTACTGGCAGCCCCGCTCGCTTTGGATCCACAATGCAATCTCCTGTATCGACTTCATCGAGGCCAGTCTCATGGGCTGGGCCACCACTTCCAGGACGTCGCCAATCTATCTCATCTAGTGGCAACCCTTTCTCTGGTGCACCAGGACAGGCTCCTCCTACCTACATCACGCCTCTGCAATCGACTGCTGCCCCCACCTACTCGGCACAGAGTAGCGCATATGCAAGCCCTACAGTATCCCAATTTCCAGAATCAAGGAGAGACTCGAATGCAGAGGCGGACTGGAGGCGACGCACTTGGCATCCAGGAGTGTACACTGGTCCTCGACCAGCAACTAGTGGACTTGGATACCACCAGACACCCGACGCTCCACGGCCGTTGTATACGTCACAGCCTGCCGCTTCTCAGACCACGAGGCTCCCAGGTATTGAAAGCTTTGACCATGCTCCGCCTCCGCCTCCGCTACCTCGGCGCCAGCCAAGTCCGATGCAAGTTGACGCTCCAGCGCGTCCACTTACTTATCACGCACCGATGGAGCACACGTCTAACAGGGGTCACCATAAACGAACGAGTATTTCATGGGAAATCGACCGTCTGAACATTGCTAGTCCAGGTTCTCAAAGGGATCAATGGTCACAACAATACCCTGGCAGTGCAGGCCGGGCGAACGCTGCACGACCTACAACAGCCCCGCATGGCTACTTCAGTCGCCAGCCTTCCAATGTTCAGCCCATTCAAATTCCTTCAATTAGCGGTTCGCCAAGGACCTCACAAGAACAGCCCGTGACCCCCCGAAAGAACAAGCGACAAGGCTGGTACAATGGACCTGTCAGTCAACCACAAAGAGCTATGCAAAGGACGTCACCTGAAGATTCCAGTAGCAGTGAAGGTGTACCGACGCCAGGTACCATGATCGATTACCACCCGGCCATCGTGCACAGCAATGGGTACGTCGAGGCGCCAGCAGTCTCAGAAGACTACAAAACCGTACCATCAACGTCAATTATGGAGAGACCTCACCCTTTGCATTCGCAACCTCCGCAACATTACCATAGCCACAGCCTTTCGAGCTCCAGCTCAAGCTATCGTCCGCAACGCGAACCCGAGCGGGGACCCGTAACGTTTGGTCAGCCGCTACCCCAGACCGCCGACAACGACATGAGACGCTTGGAAGCGCTTGTAGCAGTGGCCACTGGCGAGCAGCAAGCCGTCGAGAATCGGTCTTAGGTCAGCTGATCGTTACTCACCGATCTACATTATGCATCGTCCTAACCACAACACATCGCTATCATCACATGACTTCGAACCTTGCAAGTACGCCCACGATGTCACGACTTGGAAGAACATTACGAATCTCCTATGATTTAACGCAAATGATATACATCTGGATTTGCCCCAGTTACCGCATGACACCTCTTGGTCTTTGCTTTGTTTTTCTTCCTGCCTTACCTTCGGTGATCCGCCAATGGTGAGCGCTCCTGTTGTCGCTTTCCATATGATACCAATCGGAGCTTCTGCTCGAACTTCCTTGGGATACCCAAATCCGGCATACATTTTCCTTCCTTTGTTTCTTTTGTTTGTGTGCATTTGGCTTTTTTTGCTGTCGTTTTAGGGATATACCAAATCGATCGTACAATAGCGGCGGGGTCTGGAGTTCTTTGTCATGATTTTCTATTTTTACATGACGCCTTTTTTCTTTAGTTTTATGCTGTCACGCTGTCATGAATGGGGAGCGTCACTGATGATGAACATTGGTAATGGCTGGAAGTTGCTTTCTGGTGGAGGGTCAGTAGCTGTCTTCGGACATTCTTAACATGCCTGTATATGCTTTTTGCTACTTGAATCTGACATGTCGTTTGTACTGTGACTCTTTTCTTGAATATTGCCGAGGTTCGGTATGAATTCGCATGTCAAATGGGCACGCATATAAGCACCAGCATGCTCTTCCTACCATTCCCTTCAACCACGATTCTTGCCAAAAATCCCCAACAAGGCGCACAAGAGGTACATGTGTTTGGTTGTTGTTACCAAAAGAATTCAGAGCAGGATCAAGAGTGAGCCTAGAATTGGCACATGCCCATGTGATGCTCTCTCTACACTGCCGTAATCAAGCATTACACAGACTGGCATTCTCCTCCTTTAGGACCTGAGGCTGATAATATTTTTCCCGTCTTGAGTGGACAAGGGTCTATACGCGACACGAGCTTCGTGTATCATGCACTTGATTGATACGTCACTTGTAGTGCGCTCCTCTCATACAATTCACCGTCTGTGCATCTTACAGCGTGGCTTTGGAAGGAAGTGGCGGCCCCTCGTTGCCCGTAGCAACGTGGGTGAATCGGGCATAGCGTCTTCTAGCATCAATGCAAGCCCCGCGTACCCTTATACACAAACCGCTTCCAGCGACAACGACTGTGGGTAAGACTTTCGGTTCTCTACCTGTGTTTTTGATACCCACCTTTTTCTTCTTCTTTCTTTGTGATACCCCTACCGGCGCCATGGGTTCCAACGACCAGGTCGTCGACTTCGAAATTATCGAACAATCGAAGGAAAACATCCAGTCTCTCCCCAGCGGACGCTCCGCAAGAGCACTCGCCCAGCTTTACACGCCTCCATTGACTTCAGCCGCTGGCCAAACACCGTCGCCTTCGCAAATGCAAGATGCAAACAGCGCAACCCGTCTCAAGTTCGAGAAGGAGCTCATGGCGATTGACGACTCTGACGACCCCCTCGATGTTTACGACCGATATGTCAAATGGACGCTCGACGCATACCCATCCGCACAAAATACACCCCAGTCACAACTCTGCCCGCTGCTCGAGCGCGCAACGAAAGCCTTCCAATCTTCACCGCAGTACAAGAACGATGTGCGCTATCTCAAGCTCTGGCTGCAATACATTCATCTCTTCTCAGATGCGCCACGAGAGACTTTCGCCTACCTCGCACGCCACAGCATCGGCGAGAATCTCGCCCTATTTTATGAAGAATTTGCGGCCTGGTTAGAAGGCGCAGGTCGTTTCACACAGGCAGAAGAGATATACAACTTGGGCATTGACCGAGAGGCCCGCCCAGTTGAGCGCTTGATTCGCAAGTACGGAGAATTTCAGCATCGTTTTGAGAGTCGCCCTCAAGAGGTTCCCGAACCTTCAAGCCCCGCACTCCCCGCCGTTCGTCCAGCCCTCGCCGCTAAAATGGACCCCTTTGCGCATGCATCACCGAGTGCGCCGAGCCCACAACCACAAAGCCAGCCCAAAACTGCTGGGGGTGCTTCTCGCTCCGGAAAGCCCAAGCTTGCCATCTTTTCGGATGGTGACGATGCCGCAAGACCTGGCTCGACTGGAAGCACGGAAGGATGGGACAGCATTGGATCGCTCGCAGACCGCAAAAAGGAGAACACAACGGAAGCACGGCCTTGGGCTGGTGAGACTTTGAAGGTTGGAAAGAAGAACACTGGGGTTCCCAAGATGTCTATCTTCAAGGATGAGGTGAGTTGATCTGCCTACATCAGCCCCCCTTCATATATTTACGATCACAGGACTAATTGGTGGGCATTTGCCATTCATGTATTCAGACCAAATCAAATCCTAATGACGAAAATGTCAGCCCCCACCCATTGCGTGAACATCAACAGGCTGTCAACCCAAGGACTGGCAGGCTTGAAGTAGTATTTGTAGATTTAGAGCAAGTTTACCCTAACCACGAGGACCCCATGTCGGAGGAATACTCATTTGAAGAACTGCGAGCTAAATACAGAGGATGGATGGACCATGATTGGGATGCCATTCGCCGCAAAGAGCAGATGCAGGCGAGGAAGGCGGCTGAAGAGGTTGAAGAGGCTGAAGTTGCTAAACGGCCAAAGCCCAATGCCGCACCTCTAGCACCCAAACAGGATTTCGAGCAGCCTCCTAAGCCCAAGACCGTACCCTTAAAAGGTAGCGTTGATGATGACATGGATAACGACGAAAACGCGCCACCTTCACAAGCAGACTTGGAGAAGGCAAGGGCAGCTAAGAAGGCTAGGCGGGAGGAGCGTGCCAATCGGACTAGAAAGATCAAGGTTATGGAAGTCAAAGAAGTTCGCGGAGAGACTCAGACAAGTGAGTGTTTGGTTGGACATGGGCTTGTTGCTTATATACTAACACAAGATAGTCCAAGCCAACTTGGATTCTCCAGCAAAGCCAAAGATGCGGCGGAAGAAGACTGGTCTGGAAACGACAATGACCCTCCACACCAAAGAAGCCATGGACGAGATCTACGATATATTCAACGAACCGTTGAAGAATGCCGATGAGGAAGTCTCTGAGGTCCAGAGTGTTGATGAGAGCAGTGGGGACGATGAGGATGACTATACGAGTGGAGCCGAAAGTACTGCTACAGGTCGCATATCGTGCGCTACAAGCGAGTTTGGAGATGAGACAACAGCTGGAGATTTCACACTTGGCACCAGAGTTCTCAACACTGAGGAGGACGACGACGAGGACGACGATGAGGAAGAAAGCGATGCCGACGACTCGGACACCAAGAGTGTCTCTGCATGGTCAGAGTTCACGGAGAGCAAGCATGTGCCCAAGGATCAGGAAGATGGATCAGATGACGAGTCGGAGCATTCGGAGCACTCTCAGGACGATTCTTTTGACGACGTAACGCGCGCAGATGTCGACTCGGAACAGCAACACGAGTCAGATGTCGTCACTCCTACCTCGCCTTCAGCGCCTGCATCGCTACCTACCCGCTTTGTCCCTGTGCCACCAGAGGATTATAATCCAGCCATGCAACCTTATCGAGACCCGATACAGACTGCGAATAATCGATTGCCATTCATGACGCCTATCGTCGAGAAGACAGAGTCGTCCTTGGGCATCGCCACTGCTTATGCGCAGAAGGATTACTTCACTGCCGCCACGAAGACACCGTCACGATCGAAAGGTACAGCTGGCATTCTTGAAGACGACGATGAGGATGAGGACGATACTTGCAGTAGCCCCTTCGCAGATCTTCTAAGTCAGGTTATTGACGGCCCAGGGAAACTCGCGAAACTCGCCCTGACAGAGTCGAAGCCGGTACCTAAAGAGCCCACCACCGAACCGCAACGAAAACCGTTGGCTGCAAAAGAGGTCCCAGCTAAAGCGCCAAAGGTCAACGGCCCGATCATCAAAGACGCGCAGTGTAATCCAGTGGATGAGAGCGTCCGCAAGACCATTCTGCAAGAAATCCAGCCCCCACTTGATAGCTACGATGGTTACTACGCAGACACCGAAGAGACCTATGGAAAGGGTGCTGATATACGAAAGTACACCAAGTCAGTGTCCAAATTGGGTAAAGGAGAGAAGACTTCCACGAATCCTCCTCTTTGCCCTACTCTGCAATTCCCAGGAACAAAGCGGACATATACCGTCAAACGTGAGCTTGGGAAAGGAGCCTTCGCTCCAGTGTATCTGGTGGAGAGCCAGGATCCTGAAGATGAGGAAGATGAGAACAAGCCTTCGCAGATGGGCAGGGGCGAGTTCGGCTTGAAGCGGAAGGATCTGGAAGCAATCAAGATGGAGGATCCACCAACGCCATGGGAGTTCTACATCATGCGACAGGCCAAGAGACGACTAGGTGTATCCCGAGCGGCCGATTCGATCGTTCACGCGTACGAGATGCACGTCTTCAAAGACGAATGTTACCTCGTTGAGGAGTTTCGAGATCAAGGTACGCTGCTTGACTTGGTGAACCTTGCTCGTGGAGAGAATGGTGTCATGGACGAGCAACTTGCCATGTTCTTTACTATCGAGTTATTCCGCACGGTCGAGGCGCTCCATTCAAAGGGTGTAATACACGGCGACCTCAAGTCGGACAACATTCTCGTGCGATTTGATTCTTTACCAAAGGATAAGCACTGGGACTCAGAGTACAAACGCGATGGACGTGACGGCTGGTCTGCAAAGGGTATCTCGCTGATCGACTTCGGCCGTGGTATCGACATGAAGGCCTTCAAGCCAGATGTCCAATTCATCGCAGACTGGCCCACGACAGAAGCCGATTGTGCAGAGATGCGCGAATTGCGTCCCTGGACCTACCAGATCGATTATCACGGCCTCGCTGGCATAGTTCACAATCTGTTATTTGGCAAATACATCGCTACAATCGGTGAACGGGGCGCCACTCTTGGTGCTGGCGCAACCAAAACGTACAAGATCAAGGAGAGTTTGAAGCGGTATTGGCAAACGGAGATTTGGCACGAGTGTCTCGATCTGCTTCTGAACCCGCTGATGCATCTTGATGGCGAAGAGGGGAGGAAGATGCCGGTACTGAAGGGTATGAAGGAGGTGAGGGAGAAGATGGAGACATTCCTCGAAAGCAATTGCGAGAAGGGTATCGGCTTGAAGGTCCTCATAAGGCGTATGGAGGAAGCTGTTAAGAAGCGGTGATGCAAGTTACTCTTTTGCTCATGTGTATGATGTCTGGAGTGCGGCTTGGTTATTAGGCGTTGTTGGATAAATGATACCACTGATGGATGATGCTGAATGGACTTGTAATTCTTTACTTGTACATTCTTACTTTGTTTCGCTTTGAGACGATGTTGAAGTGCACCGCCATATGGAAGGAGGTGGGGGTGCGTTGCCGTCCGTGCGTAGGTGCCTTGAGCTCGCGGGGAGCTTGATCACCTCCGTCTGTACAAACAACATTTGAATTGACTTGCGGCAACAATACCCCTCTCCTTACTGTTCAACCCCGACACCTGATTCTAGTCCCAAGAGTTCTACTGGAAACCGAACAAACATACTGCATCAGAAGTACGCCGGCAGTAGCGACACGATACCCCACATCGCCGCCCTCCGGCTTGCCTACGCGCTCAACCCACGATATCCCTCGACACCGCCGCGACAATGTCGGGCGAACTCACTAGTATACTGCTATCATTTCAGCCGGACAGCCCGGAGCTCGAGAAGAGGCGCGATTACGACACGAAGGCTCGTCACTTTGTCTCACAACTGTCCAACATCCCATCAGCACCTTGGTCCAAGGGAGCAGATACATCACAAGATGTTCTTTCGGTGAGGCAAATGGGTTGTATCAATCTGGAAACTGCTGACTTTCCAGATACTCAACCCCGCCGTAAATTCAATAGCGTACGCCTTTGCCATATGTCACAGGATCTCTACCTTGGTCGAGAAGAGGAATATACCAGATTCGCTGCAGCCTGGAGGTTCGTTATGGAATCAGTTGGTACTCTTCCTCGAGACTGCGGACCCTATACAGCTGCGATATGTCGGAAAGGAGTGGAGGGCATTGGTGGAGTACACAGAGTACATTGCGCGCGCATGCGGATCAGTATGTTGAATGAGATGCTTTTTGCTAGAGGAAGATACTGATTACTACAGCCGAGCCTCGCTATTGCGCCAATGCGATCAGCTATGACTCGACTTGATCCTACTACAGGCACTTTCACCTCAATCCACCTCCTCTTCGTACAACTATGTTGCGAGATACGATCGTACGCGGCCGCCGAACCCATTCTCGACAACTATATCCACGCTATCCCCCAGAAGATCCCCAATGTTGTCCGCGACGGTCTCGAATACTCGGTGCCATGCGCTGATGTTGCGAGTAGTGGGGAGTACATACATCAGAACTCAGGGCACTCGGATAAGGTTTCAGTGTCAGAGATACAGGAGTACTATGTTCTCGGAGCCCAGGCATATCTAGGTATTCGCCAGTTCAAGAAGGCGCAACAATTTCTGGAGCACGTCTTGGTTATGCCCACAGCCAATACAGCGAACGGTCTGATGCTGGAGGCGTACAAGAAGTGGGTGTTGGTGAGCTGTCTTGTGGAGGGAAAGGTATGTTACGGTTGAGTGGTATACAATGGAACGAGCTAACACGCGCAGATGGGCATCTGTCCGCGTACTTCGAACGGCAATGCGATCAAGACGATCAAAGCTGCGTCAAAAGCCTACGAAGCCTTGGCGGAGGCGTATGAAGAGTTGGACAACATGTCGAAGCTGAAAGCACAGGTCCAAGCTGGCTCTGAGATCTGGGCAGAGGTATGATTATGAAACACTATCAAACATTGAATGTTTGCTTCACAAACGCTGACAAGACATGCAGGACGGCAACGCTGGTCTCGTCAACGAGCTCATCAGCAGCCAGACGCGGGCCTATGTTTCGCGGCTGTCACGTACATACTCGGCGATTCCAGTCTCAAACATTGCCAACCACCTGGGGGCTCCGGCGGATGAGATCGCCCGATACATCGACACACTGATCAAGGATGGGCACCTGAACGCACGGTTGGAGGAAACGGACAAGTCGAACGCGGGGATCGTACTACGTTTCTTCTTAGACCCAACGCAAGGACCTCTAGCCAAGAGTGAGAAGCAGCAACAGCAAGCGCTGTTTGAGCAGACGCGCCGTACCAACATGCTCGCCGAGCAAGTCAAGGACGCCGACTACCGATTGATGCTCACCAAAGAGTACGTTGAGAACCAGAAGCGGCTGAACAAGAGGCAGAACAACAACGGCGATGCCATGGATACGGCATGGGACGACAGCCTCGAGGCGGAGGAGGACATGATGGTCGATCTGCATTGAAGAAGAAGAAGGGCGATGGGATAGGCATATAAAAGGTGGATTGCAAGTTCACTAGGAATGGGAGGAGTGAAGCTCAAGCGGCTAGTGGTGCTGGAGCTGAGTGTTTGGCAGGGTCGGGCATGAACAGTAGTCCATGACGCGACAACGGTAATGCATGAAACGAGAGGTGGTGGATCCCAAACAACAAAGGTGATCATGGTCGGGCCATGAAGGCTGGCAAGCAGCTAGAGAGGGCTGCGGAGTGGCGAGACGGATGATATATGGTCGTACAGACGTCATATGCACGGTAGTCCTGAAGTGCAGCGAAAAGAAACAAGGAAGCCACCAATATGCCATGTATTTGAAGAGATTGCGTGATGCAGAATTGCTTGTTGCAGCAGATGCTTTTCGTGTCAGAAACGGCGGGAGTGGAGCGCGATTCAGACAGTCGGGCGTGTGTCAGTATCGGATGATTATCATATGCGTGAGACGACCGCGATGGTGGGACCGTGTGTCTGATAACAATGCGGCTTGGCGCGCGTGGCAAACGGACCGAACGGGCTCTCATCACCATGTTCGGGCGTCGGGCTGCCATGAGCGCGCAATGGCAAACGCGTTCGGTTGTCGAGATGCTGGCAACGGAAGTCTACTTTTGTTCACATTGTTTATTGGAGCAACAATGCCATTTCCCGAAACATGGGAATGTCGGTTGAGCATTGGAAATTTGTTTTTGGGCTATGGGAAATGGCAAACGGAGAGGTGGAGTGGGGAATGGGGATGGAGGGTGATGCAGACTGTGGCAGGTTGTGTGCACACTAGAAGAGCGACTACCGATGATGGACGCATGGAGAGATGAGAGGAGAATAAAGTATGTTTCTAGTTGGAGAGCAAGTCAGGAACGTGGTGCTATCGAGTGCAGACGACGGCAGCCACATGGGCTAGTTGCCAGTCCTTCCTAGCAGTTCCTGCAGCAGAGTGGCCAGGGTCCAATTGAGATGATGATGGGACTCAGGCATCCCGTCAAGGCCACCACTAAGAGAGAAGACTCCGCCGGCAGGTCCCTCCAGAGCCCCTGAAGCAGAGCGATTGGGTGCAGCCGCACAGAGAGTCGTAGGGGTGAGTCGTGTGTTCGTCCGGACTATCGTATAAGCCGTACCCGGGTCGGCCGGACAGGGGTGTTTAGCATGTTCCCCCAACCCCCCTGGACGTCCCCTTCACTCTAACCCATGTTCGGAAGACCCCTTGGGTGGCTTTGCGGGTGCTCCTTGGCGGCATTGTCGCTCCACAAGCCGTCTCTCGTCGCTCTACGTACGACATATTCAAGATAGACAGCACCATTGCACGACAGCACTGAAGACGCCGCCCACGACGCCTCGCCGCATCTCCGCCGCCTGCCACAGCGCGTTCCTGCTTGCGGCAACCATGCCTGCATGCGCATTGCATTAACCGCTGGCTTGGCCTGAGACACGCATTCCTGCCTCGACATCGGTCGACTACTGCTGCAACATGAACATCACGACCGCTCAACCGGACAATCCCTCGCACCGCCGCCAGTCGTCGCGCAGTGGCTCCATTTCCTCCTCGTCGCTTGCCCGGTCCGCCTCGCTGAGGGACGCCAACAACCCGGAATCGGCGTCCTCGTCCACCAAACCCCCCACAAGCGGGACACACCGCCCCCGACCACATCCAGACGCCGTTCAAGTGCCGCCAACGGCGCAGCAGATGGCATTGCAGCTGCGAGGGACGGCCCAGCTGCCTCTGCCAGTGTGAACCGCTGGTCTCAGAGCACCGCAACCCCCAGTCGGGACCAGCAGCAGGAGCGGAGGGATCAACACCACCAACACGCCAACCACCAGCACCACCCGAGTTTCTCGCGCAAACTGAGCATCACCACGACACTGCCTACCACGACGCCCACCACCGCCAATGGATCTGCTCCCCACCCGCAATCGCCCTCACGCACCGCCAATTCCGCCAGCCGCTCGCCCACGAGTCCTCGCCGACAACGCCCTCGCTCTCCAGCATACGACCCTCCATCGTCTGTGACGGCTCCCCCAAAGATACCCTCGCTGCCCCCGATACACCTGCCATCAACAGTCTACGACCCCAACACCCCCACCAGCACCTCGACCGCCAACAACTCGCCCTCTGCGTCTAGCCTCTTTACCCCGAACATTCTCTCGGGAAATCAGCCACGCGATTACTTCAACTCGAAACCCGCGCAGCCCCCACCTGCCCAAAGGCCTCCCTCGCGCACCACCAAGGCTGAAAGGGTGTTGGGGAAGTCGCCTCTCGAATCGCCTGCTGTCCTCCACGAGGCCGCCGACTCCACTTCGGGCCCAGGTCGGCCCTCCACAGGACGAAGACCCTCGATTGCTGCGGCACCTAGGGATATCGCCCAAAAGCCCCCACCGAGTGCGGGTCATAGGCAGGCCGCCTCACGGGACCACTCCAGGAGCCAGAGCAGAGAACAGTTCAGGTCTGCCAGCAGAGCCCACGCCCGGAGCCCCAGCAGGGATCACCTTCGCACTGAAAGCAACGCCAGCGCTAGATTAGACGACGGCCACCAGGGCACTCCTCCCCGCACACGCGAGCGGAGGGAGAAGGACAAGAAGACCATGTTGTCGCGCGCTCTGCAAAAGGCAAATACGGCCGTCTTGCTCGACAATGCGCAAAACTTCGAGGGCGCCATGGAGGCGTACGAGGATGCCTGCAAGCTCCTCCAGCAGGTCATGATTCGCAGCTCGCAGGAAGAGGATAGGCGGAAGCTGGATGCCATTGTAAGTAATGCGTGGATCATCTCCATAGACATGATACTAACCCAAGTAGCGAGTAACATATACCAATCGCATAGAAGAGCTGCGACGATTAGACCCTGGCTACATCAATCACAGTGGTAAATCGCTACCAGCTCGTCCTATGAGTGGGGAGTCGCTGGACGAACACCGCTCAATGCTGCTCCTGGACGACGATGACGAGCAACCTGCAGTAATTGAGACTGCTACAGTATCCCGCATAGTTAACGACCGTTCCATATATGATACCCCCTCCATGAGCGAGCCTACACCGCCGCTCTCACAGCAACTGCCCCTCCGCAAGGGCTTCGAAGGTCCCCGTGAGTCTGTCATATCCACAGCCATCCGCGATGTGCAAAGAGGCATGCAGAATCCACAGTTCAACCTGCAACCCCCACCTGGACGACTTGCGCCCTCTACGTCATCGGTTCGATCTTCCGCTGCCGAGTCCATGATGGACCGCGTGTACATGCCTCCACCACTGTCTCCAAAGCGGTCCAAATCTCCCCTCCTTAGCGGAAAGACTGAGACTGAGCCCGGAGAGTATGGCCGGCTACTCCAACCACAACAAGCAGTCAAATCGAACCACCAGCGAGTCCACAGCAATGAGTCAACGTCATGGCTCGACACTATAGACGAGTCTGGAGGATCATCGTGTTCCTCCTCAGTACATTCCATGTCTCCTGGAGGAGTACGCCGAAAACATCTACGAAACACAAGCGGCGGAACTGAGGCAGAATTCGATGCGGCGCTTGATGCAGCCGTTGAAGCTGCGTACGATGATGGCTACGAACCTTATGATGACGACATATCTACCCCTGCTGATTTGATAGCGACCAAGATGCGGAACGTGGAACTGGCCAAGGAGCGAGTACGTGAAGCGGAACGTGAGGAGGCCATTGCTGCGGCCAAGTATCGTTACAAAGAAACGCAGCTCAGAAGCGAGGGACTTCCACATGTGCGCGAAAGCGCTGAGATAAGATTCAACGACGAGGCGGATGAGGAAGAGCGATTACTGGACGAGATGACAAGAGAATACATGCTTGACGGCTTTGATTTCGATCTCCAAACAAAGTCGGCGCTGCCGCGGCAGTCGGACTCGAGCGGCTTTTCTGGAAGCACGTACAACAGCTCGGTATCCTCGCACAGAACGACGGGTGGTACGTCACTTTCGACGGTTGCAGAGGTCATACACCCGACATCCAAACAGCCACCCGTGCATCACCCTCCCCCGGTCCCTGCTCCATCTGGCGCTTTGCCTGCATTACCTTCGGTTCCGGAGTTACAAGCATCGCAACCAATCGACACCGCAGAGGTTACACCCCGGCCTACTACCGCTACCAAGGACGCAGCCTCAGTACGAAGCCGGAGACTATCCGGACAAAATGCAAAGTCTCTGAAAATCGAGACTTCCGTATCACCAGTCCCGCCTGCACCGCACACGGAGAAGCCTCCGGTGCCAGCTAAGGATGCGCCTCTCGACCTCCCTATCCAACCCAAGTCCGCGGCACCAACATTCAGCACTACTAAGCCAGCACTAGACCCCGCATTCAAACTTCCCGCGCTGCCGCAAGCGTCCCAACAATCTGGTCTCCGAGCTCCATCGCCTCAGCCTACCCCTTACAGTCCCGCCGAGACTGCTCCCACTGTTTCACCGGCGACGCCTGCCCTAGGCCATGCTGTACCCAACGAAGCCGGTCTTGTACCAGGTTCACCAAAGAATGGGAAAACCTCAGCGATGGGAATCAGGAAGAACAAGTCCTCTCTTAGCCTGAAGCAGCGCAATCTGTCGATATCCAGCCCAGATGGCTCAGATGCGTCTATAGGAACGCCACTCAGCACGACTTTCTCCATTACGGGGCGCAAACCTAGCAATGCTGGACTAGCGATGCCAACGCCCAGCATCCCCACATTCAACGTTGATGGTCTACCGAGTGGAGGGATGCACTTGTTCGAAAGTGATATTCACTCACCGTTTTCGCCCGGTTCGCCAAGCCCAGCCATCACAAACGCACCGATACCCCTAGAGCCATGTCCGGATTCGTATCTCCTGAGACCGTTCTGGTTAATGCGATGCTTCTACCAGACTATTGCACATCCCCGCGGTGGATACCTCTCAACTAAGCTCTTTATTCCTCGCGATGTCTGGCGAGTAAAGGGCGTCAAGCTAAAGAACATCGAGGACAAGATTGCCAACTGCGACATGCTTACAGCAGCCTTACAGAAGCTGGCATCTGTGGATACCAATGATGCAGATGCTGTGCTAGAAGAGATGCAGTCTTTGGAGCTAGTGCTCGATCAGGTGCAAACCCAGCTAGCGAAGAAACTAGGCAACGACGTCGGTGTACAGTCCGTAACCGCACTATTCAGAGACGCGACTACCGTCGGCGAAGGTGCAGCATCAGCCGACGGCGTCGGCAAGCATGGTTCCCAAGACCACGCCCACAAGGGTGCTGTTGCTCAGGGCAAGTCGTACCTTGCTTCTTGGCGGAAGCTTCGATCGAAGAACTCGGGCGTCAACCTCGTTGGCATGGCTGGTGGTGCCAAGAGTGCTGAAGTACCCAAGGACACTCTTGTCATGTCGACAGTTCCCATGACCAATCTCCCGAGCATTCGCTTCGCCAAGCGAGACATCTCGGGTCTTGTGTTTGAGGGTCCTAATGCAGGCTACATGGGTTCTTTGGCGCGGCTGTTTGATGCGGTCCAAATACTAGGTATGTCTTCCATGTCGTCTCTCATCACGACTTGTATACTAACAACTCCACAGACCAAATCGCCCGCCAAGTCGAAGATCCAGGCCTCAAGTATTCCTCCCCCACACACGTCGGTCTGGAGCTATCCACGCGCCACGCCGCAGAGTTCTTCGGCTTTTACATTTGTCGCTTTGTCCTCCAGGACGTTACCATGATGCTGGATAAATTCATCAAGAGAGGCAGTGAATGGGTTTTGGTTTAAGTGCAACAAAGACTTGCATCTGATGTGTTTTAATGGATGGACTTTTAATGAGAAGAAACTTCTTTCTTTCAAACGTTTGTATCACCATGTGGAGACGGTCAGGTTCGGTACTCTTACTTTGCGCGCGCTGGCATCCTGTAAACACCCTGCTCTGGTTATCAACACGTAAACCACAGTACGGTCGGACTGTTATGAATGAAGAAGAGGAGAATAGCGACGATGGGTTGGAAAGAAACGAGGAATGGTACGAAGCGGGACTGGTGTTGGGATTCGCTCTGGTCAGAGTCATGAGGTTATGGATCTTCTTTTCGCCTTGTTGAAGCGCTGGATGGTGCTAGCTTGGCTTTTGTTTCAATGTTGTCGTTGTTTGTTCGTCACTGCGTTGCATACTGTCTTCGAAGATATCCCCCCAGACTCATCTCAGCTTATCGTTATTACTATCGAAGCATCTTTTTATCAAAAGATTTAGAAGACACTTATTTTGCTTGTGTGGTGCACTTTCATATCCGGGGAATGAGCTGAGGAAGTTGGACTCCAAGACGTATTACGATTCATTGGAAAGAGGAGGGAAGAACTACTCAGCAGGCTAATCATACCCAAGGTCAAGAGGAAACAGTACAGAAGAACAAGCCCCAAACTCAAACAACAAAAGGCCGGCCTACCTTCGCCTTCTCAGCAGCAGTGGCACTTGAACGCTTCTCCTCCGCTTGGACCACAACACCGCCATACGGCGCAGTCTTCCCTTCCGTCGACACCCTACCCCTTGGCTCCGACCGATTCCACAACTCGAGATGCGTATAAAACCTACCATCCTTAGGCGGGGGCCTCTGAACTTCTGCTCGGCCCAAGATACCCGGCCTATTTGAAGCCGGCGACGGCGAAGCAGATCCCGCATCATCATCATCATCACTTCCACTACCAGGTAGATTGAGAGAGCGACTCCACGCTGTCCCCGCACTTTCCAAGCTACTGCTCGCGCGGATAGTGCGCATAACGGCTTTGGCCGTGATGAGATCGCTTTCGATCATTGCGGTTTGGAATGTTGTGAGGGTTTGTTGGAGACCTGTGACCGCTTCGGTGACGGGCCTATTCATTTCGCGGTGGAAACTGCGACCGAGCGTTGTGAGACTGCTGCTTAGGTTGGGAATGGCTTGCACGTAGTCCATGTAAGGGGCTGTGAGGTCGACAGTGAGGTTGTCAAGCGTGGGTGTTGTGGAGGGTGGAACGCTAGGCAAGGCCAGACTGGCCGTAATGGGGAGTGTGGGTGTGGGTTGGACAGGAGCTGTGCCGCTGATAGGGTTGGAGGTATTGGCGAGGTTTCCTGGGAGGAGCCACGACGTCTGTTGTTGTTGTGTGTCAGTAATGGCCGTAAGTAAGCTTGGTAAGATGTAAGACGCATACCCTGTTCGTGTCAAGCTGAAACTTCCCTCTCAAGATGGTATTGGTGATGTTATTGACTAGGTCCGCAGTGCCCATTTGACCGCTACCACCGAAGAGATTGAAGCCAAAGCCACGGTTGGGATTGTTCGGATCCCCGATAGCACTTGCGGCCGCATTGATGACGCTTCTCATATCGACAAGTTCCTGTACAGCGGGAGTGGCGATGGCGGTGGGAATCAGGATGATACCAGTGACTAGCATCGTGTGTAGCAGTGAGCAGGCCTTTTGGTAAGTCGAAAACATACTAAGCTGACAATGCGGCGAGAAAATACTCGGAGTTGTTATGCGTGTAGGTGAGAGGTGTTAGAGGTGTGTCAAATTATGCTGCTGGAAGCTAGAGGTGTCCTGAGTAAACTCTTGGTGTATAAGATTCGGAGGTTACGAAGCACTGCTGGCCTCTTATGGAGGTAATTCTGGGGCTAGAGGGAAGGGAAGCCGCGATAGGTACGGAAGCACGTTGTTGTGGATGCACAGGTGTAGAAGGTAAGAGCGATGGGTCGTTGGTCGTGAATATGCAAGCATGGCCGAAGAAAGCATAGATGCGTCGATAACACTACGTCGAGGCTCTATCGGATTTCTAGTATACAGCTTCCCGATCGCTGAATCTCTCAAATTATGTCCACCAACACGACCCCATACCTTCCAGCCCAACTCCACCGTTCCTTCCCTCGCCGTCAAGACTACGGGCATCACTTCAGTATTGAGAGTCTCGGAACCTGTATCACTAGGAACCGCCTTCTTCTTGCTGTTGATTCGAGCCCTATCGCTTAGCCCCAAGTCGTCTTCACCCTCGTCACTTTTGTTGATGCCTTCGTCCTCCTCAGCCCGGTTCTGCTCTTGCTTCTTGACCGTCGTCCCGCATATCCGCGAACTAGATTCTGCCACAGGATCAGCTCCAAAGATTGGCATCGTCTTACTGCTACGCGTTCCATGTTGCTTGAAAATAGTAGCAGCTTGCGCATCATGATCATCCAGACCCGATGAATGTGCAGTAAGCTCTACCTTCTCATCAATGAGAGATATTTTCTTCGATGGAAGACGCGAGAAGTCATAGCCCAAGGTGCCTGGAACAATAGGGTACGGGCGATGTGCTTTCGCAGCATACGCGTCTGAGCAAATCGTACCGAGCTTGTTGAATCAATGTGTCAAGAACCGAGAATCTGGATTAGTCTTTTCTACGATATCGGTCCCTAAGGACTGTGTCATGGTAGCCTTGATAGTGCCCGCGAAATCTGCTTTCACATTTCCTTTACCCTTAATAGAGGTTTGCTTCACTCCACGGATATCCAGTAGTGTTTTCGATAGCCCCCTTTTCGTGCTGTTGATTTTGTACGACAATTTTTCTTTTCCTTCTCGCTCAATCCGCCTTTTACCAGCTTCTCCAAGTTGTCACCCACGAGACTAGACAACACTGGCGACACGAGGTAGTAGCTGTAACGTGTAAGTAGTATATACCCTTCACAACTAACCTGGTAGTCTGCAGATTGTGGGGGTTGGTGCCGTCAAAGAGTGTATTGAGTTCTGTGAAAACGAAAGCAAAACTGTACTCTGTATAGTCGTTCAGCTTACTTGTGTCAAGATGAACCTATAGCGTCTGTATGTCTTGAAGATCTACTTCGGAATTGCGTATCTTGTGGAGCAGGTCTCGACACTTGATCTTATTGTCGAGTATGATTTGATCGGGATTGCGAGGTGAGTTGACAGCCAAGTTTGGGTTGGGCTTCTTCCTTGGTAGTATAACCCGCGAAACGACTGTTCTGACATCTTGTTCACCTTTTTCCTGCTCTTGTGGCTTTCTGCTGCTTTTCCGGGCACGCAAGGTGTGTTCGTAGGGTATCTACGGCGTAGGGATAGTAGTTTTGCGTTACTGACTCTACCTTTTGCTCTGGCTCCATAGAGTTGTCGCGCTCCAACTGAACTATCTTCTGTGATTAACGTGTTAAAGTAATATGGTTGTGATCAAGGACCCGGGTGGACTGCGGTTAAGAAGGATGGACGGTTTTGCTTTGTGGAAGACCCAAGAGGGGCTAGGCTACGCATATAGGTGGAGAGGGTAAGTGAATACTGCCCTCGTATATACTTCTAGTCTCATGGCAACATTGCGGGGCGTGACCAGCTGGTAGCAATATCAGCCCCAGTGGTGTCCAAATGCATTCATGTGACCATATGGTGCTCCAGCTCTAGTCCTCTGACACGGGTCTTTTACAACGTTGAACCATCTGATACATCCTGATGACGTGTCGCAGTTAACGGTGCTGATGGAAAGGCTTCCGATATTCGAGGAGGTACTACGATAGTCTCCATCTAACCTTGATATTGTAATTGCGCACTGCGACTCTCTCACTTCCATTAACCATGGCTATGGTCAGCTTGTTGTAGAGTACCCATAGAGCCTCCACTTGCTTTCTCATAGGCCCTCCACCATAGTCCCATATTCGCTGCGACTAGCAGGTCCATCATCTTCAGGCCTTCGTCTTCCAGAATGATCTTTCCCAACTTCGCTTGCTTGCCACCAAAACCACCACCCGCGAACTCCTGACCTAGAGAAAGATCCAAACGATCCAACGAGCTTCTAGCCTCTTCGGTATCATCATCACAGCCAAGTGATGGAGACGAGTTGTTGCGACTGTGTCGCCCTCGACGAAAGAATGAGGAGCGTTTTGAGGATTCTTCGCCTCTCGGTGTGGTGCCTTTCGGACCACTCGGAAGGTTGAATCTTACTTCGCTAACCGTCATGGCTGTGGACGGCGCTCCTTGAAGCCCTGGGACGATGTGTCGACACTACCATAGTAGTCAGTATCATTTGTGGCGCATCACGTTGGTACAAGTGAAGTCACCTTTAAAGACCCCCCGCCTACTCCCGTGACGAACTCGCATCGGCCGTTCCACGGACTTGTAAAGACATAACCGCGGAAACTTGTTTGCCTATCAGAGACTTGAATGCTACTATACGTCTGGTCTTCCCGTGTCATAAATGGAGGGGTGGGAGGAGGCCGCACATCTGTTGACGCAAAGTTGGTCTGCGCATTATAACTACCTCTTGAGTCAGGGCGTCCGGTGTTGTGGTCACGGGAATTGATTTTCCTATGTCCAAAGCCACCTGTATGCTGTGATCCTTCCATCCAGATGCGCCGGCGAAAGACATTCTCGTTCACCGATGGGTGATTCCCTGTCTGCAATGTTTGGATAGACGTGCCACTATCTCGGCTTTCCAGAGGAGGCTTGCTAGTGGTGTTGGAATGGAGAAACTTGGAGTAGCCGGGATTGAACACTTCGATGTACATTGGCGCTCCGATCTTTTTCTTGGTGCTAGGATCATTCGATGTTTGAGACGAAATATCCAGGACAGGAGGATCCTCAATGCGAGCAACATTCCATTGCGCGCCAGATGCAGGATCTCGCCGGATAAGAGTGAGTGACGCACTAGCACGTGATGGGTTCTCCGATCGTCTGCGTGGTGAAGCTGTCGGTCTCCGGTTTTCTTGTTGGTACTGGTTTGAATCGAATGAACGTCGTGGGCTTTGGCTATAGTCTGGGGCGAGCATTGCAGACCTCCGCGCATAATTACCTGCATCGATGTTTTGGTTGTTTGAATAATTGTTGATGGGCGCGAGAGTGCTAGGAACAGGTTTTCGGATGGGGGCAGTAGTTATGCCGGGTACCGCTTTTCTAAGAACGACAGGTGTAGAGGCAGAGTTGAAAGGAATCTGATTCTGTTGTAGATGATCCGGATCCTGGACTTCGGGAGGGTTGACAAGGTAAGCATCTTCTGGTTGCTCAACGTGGACGAAGTAGAGTGAGCTTTGTATGTCTTCTGCAGTCACCACCTTCTCCCGCGGCTTCATCGGAGATAAGAAGACATCTGAAGCACGTTAGGCTTACATTAGAAGGATACATGTTAACAGCCGTACCTCTGCTGCCAGGAACACGGGCGATATACAGTACTAGTGGCTCATGCCTCTCATGAGTAGGATTCCTTGGATAAGCTGGTGGGTTGGAAGCAAGAGCGGTAAGCGACGAGAGAGATTTGGCTTCGATGATGGGCGTAGCCATTGGAGCAAAAGATAATGGCAGTGTTGATAGCCAGACAGCGCCGAGGTGGTTGCTTATTAGGTGATCACTAGTTGTCTCCAGGGCAATGTCCGGGATATATTAAGGCAAGCAATGACGAGGTTGTGCCTGTGTTCGGGTGGCTGTGCGGACGCGTCTCCACCCACTATTCATGTACAACAAATAGATGGTCTTGGCCTATCGTTGTAGAGCGCGAGGGACAAGCGGACGAGGCTGATGCTGGTGAAGGAGCCTGGAGCACGCGAGGCCGTTTCGCGTTAAGCCCGACCGGGCGGTGGCTGGGGCGGCGGCACTCTATTGGCGCAGCAACTAAGGGCCCTAGCGCTGAAGTTCTGCGAAATCTTGGCTTGGTTTTGACCTCGATTTTCGCGACCCGCACGACACGCTCGCCCCGCCAACTCTACGCCCTGTACCTTTCGAAATAAGTACAGACTATATTGCGAAAAGTGCACTGCGTCTATTGTATCCGCAATGGGCGACAATCTCGAGGTATGCACCGGGAACGACTCCTGCCGGGCGTTCTCGCCGCTAACTGAGAGCTGCAGGAGCGTCTAAAGAGCCATGCTCGTGCCTTTGAAGGTCTCATGTCTCTGATACCCGCCAAAGACTACTACGGAAAGGATGAGAGTATCACTAGCGTATGCACCTCTTCACCTCCAGGCCTCCGCCTTATGCTGACATAATGTCCGCAGACGCAATGGCAAAAGAAAGGGAAGAAGCAGACCCTCGAGGAACGACAAGCAGCCAAGCGAGCGAAGCTGGATCCTGCCTCACACAAAAGCGCCAAAGACGTCATGGACGAGAACGCGCTGAAGCGGAAGCGTGAATTGGAGGGTGAGGAAGTGTCCGAGCCTGAGTCGTCCGACCTCGACATGGACATCACAAAGGAGAAGCCTCTTGAGGGAATCAAGAGCAAGGCAAAGAAGCAAAAGACCCAGCCCGTCGAGCCAGAAGTCGAGGAAACCGAAGAGGCTGCTGAGACCCGGGCTTTGTCAAAGGCGGAGGCTAGGGCTGCCGCGAAAGCAGAGAAGCGAAGGGAGAAGAGAAAGGAGAAGCAGGAGAAGAACAAGAAAAAGGAGGAAGCGAAGAAGACGCAGCAGACGTCGTTCCAAGATCTCGCCGCCGCCAAACAACCTGAAGAGGACGAGGTCGAGGAAGACGACGAATCTGCAGACGAACTCGAACACCCAGATGAGCGCATAGAAGCTTTAGACGTCAGCGGTCTCGTCGAAGAGGGTCAGTCTACCGATCCCTCCACTGCTGCCAATTCCAACTCCTCTACAGCCTCGGTCGCATCAGCCGCTTCATCAAACTCTTCATTACCCCAGTCCGGCGAAGAAGCACCACAGAAGAAAACCAAGAAACCGTACACGATCGACCCACAAAAGCATGAAGATTTTCGAGCTCGGTTGAACGCAAAGCTAGAGGCAATGCGTGCGGCGCGCAAGGCTGACGGTCCAGATGGACGTCCGGCACGGAATCGCGCAGAGTTAATCGAGGCACGACGGAAAAAGGAAGCCGAGAAGAAGGCTGCGAAGAAGGCCCTTCGTCAGGATGCGAAGGAGGATGAGGCACGACAACAAGCAGAGGAGCAGCTCGCACGGATAAGAGGCGGTTCGGGTTCACCTTCCGTGTTCCCAGCGAGGTCGCCGGAGCACGAGCGCAACTTCAACTTTGGCAAGATCGCATGGGACGGCGCACAGCTTGAGGGGAATCTCTCTGGATTCCTCGAGTCCAAGAAGAAGAAGGGCAAGTCGGATGCAAAGACAGCACTAGAGGCTGCGCAGAAGAAACAGGCTCGTCTAAATGGCTTTGATGAGGACAAGCGCAAAGACATTCAGGAGAAGGACCTATGGCTCGCCGCCAAGAAGAGGGCACAGGGTGAGAAGGTGTTCGACGACGTCAATCTTCTGAAGAAGAGCCTTAAGCGTCAACAAAAACAGAAAGACAAGAGCAAGCAAGAGTGGAAGGAAAGGCTTACCAACGTTGACCAAGGAAAGGCAGCGAAACAAAAGAAGAGAGAGGAGAACTTGAAGAAGCGCAAAGAGGAGAAGGGTCAAAAGGGCAAAAAGAAGGTCAAGAAGCCTGGCAAGAAGGTTACGAAGCGACCAGGCTTTGAGGGTACGTTCAAGGCGAGATAATCATAAGGCTGGACGGAACGACGG
This sequence comes from Alternaria atra, assembly GCF_907166805.1. Lineage (NCBI taxonomy): Eukaryota > Fungi > Ascomycota > Dothideomycetes > Pleosporales > Pleosporaceae > Alternaria > Alternaria atra. Next base: position 758,370 of record NW_025091334.1, read on the forward strand.
TAAATAAAAGGAAAAGGGTGGCGGCATGCACACTATTGGAAGGCATTTGGCGTTTGATACCATATCATGGCAGGCATCGTATGAGCGTTAGGAGTATCAGGGTCTTGAATATTACGATGTCTTTTCTCCGAATGTATTAGTTCAGATGTCAAAGCTGTCTCGCAAACCAATAGCAATGCATTCAACTGGGCCCTTGATTGCAGTACACTCAATGTTTACATTATATGCTCCCGAGGTCTTTGATGTGGCCACACGTGTTGAGATGATCTTTTCTTGTACTGATGCATTGACAAATGAAACCCGACTGATTGTGTCAGGCGGAACCGCTCTTCTTATATATACAGTAATTTCGCACCGCGCCTATCCATTATCTGTAAGGCGCATCCGCACGAGCAGCTGCAGCGATCTCAGGCTCCCACTTGTCTCCGTTTGCTAGCAACTTCTCCTTGTTGTAAAGTAACTCTTCTCGTGTCTCAGTCGCATACTCAGCGTTGGGTCCTATATCATGTTAGCATGTAGTCCCGGAGCTCACGGGAGACGTGCACATACCCTCAACAATGGCGTCGACTGGGCAGCTCTCCTGGCAGAGACCGCAGTAGATGCACTTGGTCATGTCGATATCATAACGAGTGGTCCTCCTGCTACCGTCCATGCGCTCTTCAGCCTCGATTGTGATGGCCTGCGCAGGGCAGATGGCTTCGCAGAGCTTGCAAGCAATGCAACGCTCCTCACCCGTGGGATACCGTCGCAGAGCGTGCTCGCCTCGGAAGCGGGGTGAAATGGGGCCCTTTTCGAATGGGTAGAAAATAGTGTATCTTCAGAAACGTCAGGTCACGTATTCCGAGTGTCCAGCGTGCTGGCAGCCTGTGTATTGAAGTACTTACGGTGGTCGGAAAAACTGCTCCAGCGACACATACATGCCACGGAACATCTCCATGAGCAAGAAGTACTTGCCGGCGCGGTCCAATGCACCCTCTCCTTCATCCCATCGCTTCGGTTTGGGTAACCGGAAGCCTGGCGGCGGGGGTCCTGCTGGGGTGGCGGCTCGGGATAAAGTGGTAGAGAAGAAGGCGACGGTGGCGGGCGAGGGGAGGCGTCCTGACGCGAACTGTGGTGACCGGAGCAGCGTGGCAGCTGGGCGGCTTCGCGCCAACATTGTCAATGGCTTTGCGCTGGCCATTGTGAGCGTGGTGGAGTCGCTGGCGAGTTGGGGGGTTGCTGGCGGATATGGAGGTTGTCGTCAAGCTCGAAACTTGAGGTTGTCGCTTGTAACGCGGAAGCTGCGATTGGCCGAGAAGTCCAATGACGGCAACAACGGTGGGAGGCAACTCCGAGGTCAGAGATTTGTATTGAGTAATATCGAAGCGTCTGTGAAGGAATTTCAAGTCTTATTTGGACATTTACATTAGTTGTTGTAACAATCGAAGGTGCGTTTGTTTACTCGTACTGAAATGCTTCTTGACGGCTGACTAACGTAATGTAACTTTAGTCTGAAGTTCTAGTCGAGCATCAACATCACCACCACCACCGACCTTGCTACCTCGCACGACACCCTCGCAACCCGTCACAATGTTCCGAACAGCACTTCTCAGGTCCGCCCGGTCCGCCGTCCGCGCTGCCCCACGATGCCAGGCCGCAATGGCTCGCCCCGTTGCGCGAAGCTCGTTCGTCCAGCCAAAGCAAATGAACCCCTCCGTATACTTCCAGGCCGTACGATGCTACGCCGCGAGCGCTGGTCTGTCAAAAGATGAAGTCACTGGCAGGATAATGGACCTTTTGAAGAACTTCGACAAGGTAAATGGCTATGCGACTGGATTTTTAGGCAATGGCTAACGCAGAAGCAGGTCACCGATGCTTCCAAGGTAGCTACCACACGTATGCGAGGGCTCGGAAACAAGTACTTACAATTTATAGCTGAACGCTGAATCGCACTTCCACAACGACCTCGGTCTCGACAGTCTGGATACCGTAGAAGTAGTCATGGCAATCGAGGAGGTTAGTTGATGCACACGCGATACACGGAAGGCAAATCTGACAAAGTGGTAGGAGTTCAGCATTGAGATCCCCGACAAGGAGGCCGATGCCATCCACAGCGGTACGTTTCGAGGTGCAGGGTCAAATTTATACATACTGATGATATCACAGTCAAGCAAGCAGTGGACTACATCCTGGCTCAGCCCGATGGTGAGTCGCAACTTGAAAATGACAATGTTATTTCACACTAACTGTATTCTAGCTCACTAAATTATATTGAGATCCGCGCTGAGAGAGAGATGATGGATGTGGAATTGGTAGTCGGTCCTACCGGCATCGCTATATATATGCCTCCTTGTAAAACAGTCGCCTGGGTCGGCACCGTGTACTTCTGATAGAATTGACGCTATCCACCTCCCATTGCTCTGGTTATTGTGGTGTTGGACGCCTGTCTACTTGATCGCTGAGGCGTGCGTAACTAATCTTGGCACATCCGAGACCGAGCCCTGTCCGCCGATAGATGTGGCATGAGAATCAACCCCCAACGCGAAACTTGCACAAGCGCCTTACAGTACCCCCTTTATCGTTACATCGCCGTGCTCTACTACCCTCTCTTACATCGCCCTCACCGAAAGTCCCACATAGTCCGACACCGCGTATGCGCAGCCCAAGCGCCCTCATCCCTGCGCCCGTTGAGGAGCATCACCCATAATTTCAACATACACTCCCCACCAGTTCCACAACCACACCTGATGGCTTCTAGCTCTGGTCTGACGCGCCGGAGAGGAGGCGGCGGCGGCGCTGCTGGCAACGGCGAAGACGAGAGCAGCCGGGTCAGCTCGCCAGCACCCAAGCGCAACGACGACCGCACCCCCGAAACCTCCTACGAAAGCTCCGAGAACGGCCACAAGATCGCATTCGATCCCCGGGATATTAGCGAAAATGCAGAGAGGAGCAAACAGCCCAAGCTGACGCTCATGGAGGAGATCATTCTCATGGGACTGAAAGACAAACAGGTGTGTACACCGCAGGCTGCGGGCGGGCCAGGGGCAGCAGGCTGATGAGTGAGAATTAGGGATACCTGTCGTTCTGGAACGACAACATTTCCTATGCGCTACGAGGATGCATTGTCATAGAATTGGCCTTTAGAGGCCGTGTGAGCATGCAGAAGGACTCGAATCGGCGACGTTTCCCCCTCGCAGACAGGGTCATTGAGGTTATTGATGACACGTTGACTGGAGAGGTTCTGCTAGACGAGGCCCTGAAGATGATGAAGACGAGCGAAAAGATGAGCGTCAACTCCTGGATCGACCTCATGAGTGGTACGTCGACGCCGCACGATTTCAAGGCTGGTGCTCGTCACTAACTATATATATATAGGAGAGACATGGAACCTCATGAAGATCGGCTACCAGTTGAAACAAGTACGCGAACGACTATGCAAAGGCCTCGTCGACAAGGGCATCCTCCGCACTGAAAAGAAGAACTTCCTGCTGTTTGACATGGCTACACATCCCGTCGCAGACGGCGGCGCAAAGGAGGAGATTCGACGCAGAGTCCGGAACGTCCTCACCAACCGCACCGTAGTCCTCCCCGGCAGTCAATTTCTCCCAGAAGAATTGGAGTTCCGGGTGCTCCGAACAATTACCATGGTCTGCGCCGCTTATGCCGCCAATGTCCTAGAGAACGCCTTGACAACTTTGGGTCACGAAGCGCGAGAACGGGCTTTCGCTCAAGTGGACGAGTTGCTGGCAGAATACTCACAGTGGCCATTTGCAAAGAGACAGGGAGGCTCGCAGGGTGTAGGCGCAAACTTGGGTCAGCTCATCACGGACGAAGTCAACGGCTCCAAGGATAAGGAGCTGCAGCTTGAGGTAAGTTTATTACGTTTTTCTTTCTAAAATGTCGACAGAGCGCTAATGATTGTACCACAGGTTGTTGCTGCGTGCTTGAGTGTGTTCACTCGACTTGACTCACTGCTTTGAGCGGGGAGTACGTGTCAAGAGTAGTTATATACTGAGCTGCAAGGAGGCGCAGGCCTTAGCAACAGCGAACCTGGGCTATTGGAGTATCTACCGCCAGCAAACCAGACACATATAGCCGGTGAACTTGAAAGCGGCGGTGTGCCCGGACCGGGACTGGAAAATGTCGGGTATCGTCAGTTTCTAGCATCGATGCAACTAGGACGGATTCGGATGCGAGGGCGTCGGAATGCGATGACGAGGTGTACCCCCAGACGCTTCTTCTTCTTTTCAGCTAGGCGGTTCTTTCCATAAAATACAACCTTTATTCAAGAACGAACGAAGTGCATTACACGGTGGCTTTGGCTCGAAGCTTGCCTATCTAGGGATGCGCTAGCATTCGTCATGGCGTTACACGTGATGAGTGCGTGGAGACGATGGAGTGCGAGTGTAATTATGTGGAACAGTCGGTAGAAGGAACATGGCCTCTGCCCTGGTGAAAGAAACCACGCCTAGCAGAGGCTGTGGCTGCGTTGGAGCGTGCCGACCAGCTTCAGTGTTGGTTATGGGCTCTGGCTGGCTCGGCGCTTGCAAGCGGCAGAAGTGGTGCTTTGGCGCAAATCCATCAATGCCTCTGCCTGACACACAACACATCATTCCAAGTTCCGAGCTTATCCACGGCCGCGACCCCGCCCAAGGTATCGCAGTAGGTGTTTCGCCGATTTAGGTTTCCTGCCAATACTCTCGCCTGTGAAAGGCTTACAGACGGGCTGCTGCGCGCTTGACTACCCGATCGGCACTTCTTTCCCTGGACAGCCAAACAGAGGCCCAGCCCAGCCCTGTGACCTGTGACGACGCGCAAATTGCATGCTCCCAAAGGTATGTGTTTTTTCTATTGCTACTATTTATTCTCGTGATAGCGGCGCGATGGATGCGCTTTCTTGAGATGGCGGTGTTGTTGTTGCTGTCGCCATCGCATCGCGCACCCGCCCCCTTCTTCTGCCAGGCGCGACCGCATGGGACGCCCATTGACCCACACGAGCCTCCATCACTCCTTCCAGCCTCCATGCCTCGGCTCTAACAAGGGCAGCAACACGCAGGTCGCTCCTGCCGCGCGCATTAGATTTCACTACGCGATGCCCTCTCCGCCCCTAGCCGACTCCCAAGCCCTCGATCCGACCCACGGCGCGTCCACAAACGGCAACAGCAGTGAAGGTGCTGTCCAACCCGCAAACGCCCCAACCACCCTCAATGGACCCGACATCGCGTCCAACGAGAACAACGCGATTCGAGACGGAAAGCAGAAAGCCAAGGCGGTCATGGCTGCATCCGGTCTGAACCTCCCCGGCGCGCAAGACGACATGGCATCGCCAGCGCAACCCGAAGCCATCAACGGCGCGTCGCCTAGCAGAAAGCGATCGCGTTCGGGAACCCGCAAGTCTTCACACACGCCGTCCCACGAAGACGGCGCGAAACCCACGGCCTCGCAGACCCATCTCCTCGATCGATACATTGCGCGCGACCTCCTCGATAGTGTAAACAAGTACGAGCGCAACAAACATTCCGAGAAGGTCTATGGCGAACTGAACGATCTGCGCCATTTCTACCGCGACGAAGTATATCCTGTCCGGCGACAAAATCCCGGCGCCATCTTTGGATATGGGTACGCCGGCTATGGCAACGGCGTGACCGACATACCAGCCGATCCCAGAGACCCGCGAGCCTTGCCACAAACGAAACTTCTATACCCTGAACATGCCAAGCGCGCCGGCCGTCGACTTGCACCGCAACTGAAGGTCTCGAAAGAAAAGGCGGTGCAGCAAGCAGATCAGATCGAGGAACTTGTACCTGTGCGTTTGGATATCGAGTTGGATAGACTGAAGCTTCGCGACACTTTTACCTGGAATCTCCATGACCGCGTTACCAACCCTGTGCTCTTTGCCCAGACTCTCGTCGAAGACTTCCAAATACCACCCGAACTACGCCAGAATGTAATGCAACAAATCGATCGCGAGATCCACGAGCAGGTACAGGACTACTATCCTCACGCTTTCTTCGACGACGAACCACTAGACCCTAACCAGCCATACTCGGCATACAAGAATGACGAGATGCGAATATTAATCAAGCTGAACATCACCATCGGCCAGCACACGCTTGTGGACCAGTTCGAGTGGGAGATCAACAATCCTCTGAATGCGCCCGAGGAGTTTGCAAGACAGATGGCCGCTGATTTATCACTATCCGGAGAGTTCACCACCGCCATTGCCCATTCCATAAGAGAGCAGTGCCAGATGTTCACGAAGAGTCTATATATCACAGGACATCCCTTCGACGGGCGGCCAGTCGAAGATACAGACATACAAGACAACTTCTTAGCCTCTCCACTCCCCTCCGTATTCCGCCCGATGCAGTCTACAAAGGACTATCAACCATACCTATACGAACTAAGCAACGCTGATCTGGAACGAGCCGAATTATCTATCATGCGCGAACAGCGGCGCCAAAAACGATCCGTCAACAGACGCGGTGGCCCTGCCCTGCCAGACCTCAAGGATCGCCAACGAACCGTGCGCACCTTGGTAGTTTCGTCAGTCCTGCCTGGTGCTGCAGAGACCATTGAGGACAGTCAACTCTTCAAGGCCACGCGCAAGGTCAGGGAGGGCCGCCGCCGTGGCGCTGAGGGCAGTTCAGATGATTCAGATAGTGACGACTCGGTAATGGAGTCTCCGGCGCCTGCACAGATGACTGGAGGTACTGCTCGAACCCGTGGCATGCGTGGAGCTGCTACTGCGGCTCAAGCAGCAATGCGGTCCGCTATTGGGAGATCAGCAACTCCCGAAGTGTCTAATATCCAAACTCACCACGAGCCACGGGCGTCCAGATCCCTACGATACGAGGCGCGTGAAGAAAGCGTTTCTGAACCTACATCACTCATAGTCAAACTCCGTATCTCGCCCGCAAAGTTCAGGGAGTGGCAGAGGAACCCAAGAGCTTTCGCAAAGCCCGCTTCGACTCCCATGATGGCACCCTCGCAACCACCAGCACGAAGCACGCCTACCGCAAATTCAATGCCACCTCCACCATCACCGGCCATGCCTCCTCGCTCCACCCCGACCGTACCAACATCTGTTGAAGCTTCGCCGAAACCGCCACCCACACCCACACCATCAACACAGAATAAACAATGGCAGTACAGGCCGGACGGCTCATTGGAGGCACCTTGGCCAGCGCCTGCCGCTTCACAACACGTAAGATCTCCCCTAGCATATATATATAGATTTCTAGCTGACCCGCATTAGCCTCCCACTCCTCCGTGGCTTCAACAAGCTCTTCAAGATTTACGTGATCGGAACCCCGGCGAGCTCTTCGAATCTACTATGCGCTACGCTGTCATGAATGAGCGCCATGAGGATCCGAAGACTGGCGAATTCGTGTCCAGACAAGTCAAGCTGGATACGTTGTCTCCAAACGCTCCCCTGCCGGCGAATCACAAAGCATATTTCTTACCGCGAATCCGATGCATAGACTGCCCAGGGAAACTTTACAACGCTGGACCCGAGCAGACGGTCAGTAATTTCGAACTACATCTGAAGAATCGCGTACACATGGAGAACGTGCGCAAACGGACTGGTCAGCCTTTGTAGGCTTAGCATTCCGATCATCTAGCTGCGCGAACGGGAAATGATATTCAGAAGCATAGCGAGTTCTTTTTGATATATGCAAGCGCATTTCAGGGTATAAAGTCCCGTGTAAAAACAGCGGATCAGTTGGGAGCATGTGGAGTTGCGCATACAGACAACGTGCTGGTGCATCGGCGTTCTCATTTGCCAGCTACAACTTCTGAAATCAGTAGCCCCATGTTGGATTATCACTTGGAAGTGTGGGCACAATTGCAAATTTTGATCTTTGTCCGAGACTACTATCAGCACCTTCCTACTTCTCTTAGTTGGTGGTGTCGTTTGTAAAGTATAAGTAGGGTTGGTAGTCTCCGACGCAGCGATGTAGGTAGGCGTCAATCACAGTTGTTCATGTCACCAAGTTGTGCAGTTGTGTTCCCTTCGATATCGCAAAACTCTGCGCATTCCGCAGTTCCCGATCTCTTTCGCTATTGTGACAGAGAAAACGTCGTCCCCGCTTGGAGCAATCATTCCATCACGTGTTCGGTTCCGGCTATACGTAGCCCGCCGTCATGATGCTCAGAGCGACTTTTCTTATCACCACTCTCCTCACTCTCGTCATGAAAGCTCACGCTGCCACTCTTCCAATCCGAATCCTAACCCACAATATTCGCTATGCCGCCAACCCACCAGCCTCAGGCGAGAAACCCTGGCCGACACGCAAGCAACTGATTCTCAATGAGCTGCACTACAATACCCTACACAACCCAGAAGCTTTCATCTGCCTCCAAGAAGTACTCAATGAGCAGATAGTTGACATCATGGCCGGCCTGGGCGACGAATGGGCCTACATTGGCGTAGGTCGAGACGACGGCAAAACAAAAGGAGAATACAGTCCCATCATCTACCGCAAGGCCGTCTGGGGACTCATAGCATGGCAGACTGTCTGGCTAAATGAAAATGGAGCCGTAGGGAAGAAAGGCTGGGACGCTGGATCCGTCCGCATCGTCACAATCGGCACGTTCAAGCACAACCAAAGCAAGAAGACCATGGTAGCGATGTCTACGCACTTCGATAACGCAGGCGCCATCTCGCGCCGTGAATCCGCGAAGATTATCGAGAAGGTCGTTGCTAATGTCGCTTCCCCCACTGCGAATGGCTCGTCCGCTACGTTACCTTTCTTCCTAGCTGGTGATCTTAACTCTGAGACTTCGGGCGAGGCATACACGATTCTGAACAATGGTTCGTCTGTTATGCAAGATACGAAAGAGCAAGCTAAGTGGTTGTATGGAGATCAGAACACGTTTACGGATTTTGATGATAAGACGAAGACGCTGATTGACTTTGTTTTTGTGGGACCGAGGGGAAAGGGTGATTGGGTGGTTGAGGGGTATAGCGTGTTGCCGAATAGGTTTGAGGATGGGGTTTATGGGAGTGATCACAGAGCGGTCGTTGTGGATGGGTTATTGAAGATCTGAGGTTGGACCTTTCTTTATTGTCTTGATCAAGACTGTTCTTAGCGTGTGATTATACGCGTATGCTTAGGAGACATCCACCTGACTGTAGTGAAATTGCTCTGCAGTTTCACCTGTATCGGATTATGCAGCAAAGTACCGAAATCCGCAACTGTGGCCTAGGTGATCACGAGTCTAATTTCAAGATCCAGGGAGATTAATTCACTTTAGGAAGAAAAGCAGGCCGAGTGTGACGTTGTCAGGCGATCGTCGTCATTGGGCTTTGGTTAAGCGAAAGCTCGAAAGCACCCCACTGAGGGGCTGGTCTGTGAACACAGGAACGACCTCGCGCACCACTCCAATTCTAGCTCCAGACCATCTTCCCACACTCAACCATACTCAAGATGGCGGAATCAACAGCTGTCGGTAAGCTCAATACTTATCCCCTGTACATGTCGTCGACATGAGAAGCTATTTGGACAGAGATATAGCTCAGAACAGTTTTGTCTCGTCAATGAGTCGCAGAAGCTAACCCTCATTACAGACTACACCATGGCGAACCCAGATACTATCACCAAGTACAAGGTCGCCGCCGAAATCTCCCAGAAAGTCCTCAAGGAAGTCTCCGGTACGACGCTCTTCAAGCTCTCGCTTACTTCGCGCGCATGAATAGACATATGAACTGATCGTTTCAGGATGGATCGCCGCCGATGCCAGCATTGTCGAGCTCTGTGAGCGCGGTGACAAGCTCCTAGATGAGGAGGTTGCCAAGGTCTACAAGGGCAAGAAGGTCCTGAAGGGCATTGGACACTGCACGACCATCTCTCCGAGCGCCTACATCACCCCGTACACACCACTCAAGTCCGACACCGAGGAAGCCGCTACGACACTGAAGGAGGGAGAGGTGGTCAAGATTCAGTTGGGCGCCCAGATCGATGGCTTCTGCGCAATTGTTTGCGACAACGTCATCGTTGGCGCCTCCGAGGAAGTCACTGGACGGGAGGCAGACCTCATTCTGGCTACACACTACGCGAACGAGCTCTTGCTGAGGTTGATGGTACCTCCAAGCTTGGTTCCCCACGGCGACGAGGAGGAGCAAAAGAAGGCTGCGTCCAAGAAGCCCTACACTCAGAGCCAGATGACCAACATGCTTGAGAAGGTTGTCAAGGCGTACGGCTGCAACCTCGTTGAGAGCACCACAATCTGGCAATTCGACCACAACGAGATTGAGTCCAAGAAGAAGATCATTCTTGCGCCCGGCGAGGGTGTCAGGGGCGAGGGTCTTCCTGAGGTCGGCGAAGTGTGGGGTGTTGAGATGGGTGTCAGTCTCGGAAGCGGCAAGGTCAAGAACAACGGCAACAGGACCACTCTGCACCGACGTACGGCTACCACCTACCAGCTTAAGCGCCCTACCTCGCGAAGCCTTTTATCTGAAGTAGTAAAGAAGTTCGGTACCTTCCCCTTCAGTCTGCGACAGCTTGAGGACGAGAAGAGTGCCAAGGTTGGTGTCGTCGAGTGCGTTCGCACTGGTGTACTTCGCCAGTACGAAGTCGTCGTTGACAAGGACAACCAGCCCGTAGCTAGATTGTTCACCACTGTTGGTAAGTTCCTAGGATTTCCCCTGCTCGCTCCCTGCTCGGGAGATGCCCGACATTGGCCGATGTGGCCCGCTATTTGATTTCCAGATCATCGACCTATTTGCTGAAGGCAAAAGGTCGTACAGGCCGTTTCATTAGCTAACATTTTGGCAGCGATCAACAAGAACGGCATGCAGCGCCTAGCTCAACCTGCTGCCATTGACACCTCCAAGTACAAGTCTGACAAGAAGATCGAGGACGAGGAGATCCTCAAGATCCTGGAACAGCCCATTGGCAAGACTTCAACAAAGAAGAACAAGAAGAAGAAGAAGAAGCCTGCCAAGAAGGCCGCCGAGGGCGGTGCTGCTGCCGAAGAGGAGGAGAGCGACGATGAAGAGTAAATGTAGTTTCTAAGGAAGCTTAATGCCATATCCGCCATTCGACTATGAACCTGTATAACACGGACTATTTTGAGACCGTAAGAACGGCAGGACCGGGAACAAATTCGGCAAATGACCTAGGTCTGATGTGTTTTGTACTATGGCCACGCATATGATTATGTAGAAGCGATAGCATTCCACAAAAAAAAAAGATCAGTTTTCCGGACACCGTCTATCGTAACTTCTGTCTATTAAAGACTGATTCAGCACCTAGTGAATGACAGACTCGCACTCGAAATTTGCTCCTGTGATCTGCGAGATGAGACCGTGCATCTCGACGCGTCTCTTGCCCCAGTCACCTGATACATCAGCGATCTTGAGTGTGAGATATACATATGCTAAATCAAGGGACGAGTCTCGGTGGTAAACTATTGCCTCTGGAGGAGTGGGAATGTGGTGGGCTATGTCACGTAGTTGTTCGTGTTTTCAATGAGCTCTCTGTCTGTCTCACGCTACTGTCCCGTATGCGTCAGAGGCAGCAAGTCTGGTAAATGCCCAAGAACTTCTTGATTGCATTAGACAATATGGAGTACTATACCACAGTCCTTCATCCGAATAACCAGGCACAATGTGAGGTGACGCAAAATAGTGAGCAGAATTTACCCCTGAGCGGAAGGTGCATAGAGTTGCTTGTCCATTAAAAGTATTTTGTAGTAGAGCTGGGTACTACGCCGATACAACTGTCTCTGTCGGAGTACACATTCTGAAATCGCGTGACGATGCCTGCGGGCCGCGCTTGGTGAATGTGAGAATGGCACGTCAGGGAAAAAGCGTACTTGGTCTCGCGGATTCCCTTTTGTATAGTCGTACCACCACTGTTATACACCCCTTTAGTCAACGTTGAGAATCACACAGAATAATCGAAGAAGCTTCTGTCCATCCGTAAATACAATTCGAGGTTTCTACAAGATACTGCAATATTTGCGGATGCGTAGGGGGCTGACATAATAAGAAGGCCCGTCCAAGCGCAGGGCACCCTCGACCAACCTTCAGCAACTCTCATTCTTTCACTACCGACCCACCACAACGGGCACGGCATTGCGGCGTATCAAATTCTCGGGCAACACGTGAAGTGAGTCTGACCATGTCCATATTTATTACAACGCGCTGACCAAATTATAGTTTCGCCATGCCGGCCCTCCGCAAGTCTCTCCGGGAGTCGCGCGACTTTCGATTGCAACAAAGGTCCAGCACCACACCTTACGCCTCACCTACCGGCACCCCAAGCGAGCCCACCAACGAGAAGAAGCAACGTTCAATCACCGAGTGGACTGAACCCCAACCGCAAACTCTCGCCCCGTCATTCGAAGAGCACGGTTTTGCGCGGCACGGCGTCTTGGAGAACATGGCCCCCCTTGGTGTACCTCCAAAGGCGAAAGACAAACAGCGCGCGCGCGCTCTCGATGGACCACCGACTGCTCGACATTCGTTACTGGGGAAGAGCGCGATTTTTGGTGGTGACGAGGTTGGGTCTACGCCAGAGGTCACTCCAGCTCCTGAGCTCGAGCCGGACGACTCAGAGCGGCAAGAGGAAGACGAGATGCCGGTCGGATTTCCTATCCTAGAGGACGACGAGGACGACGACTACGAGCCCAAGACGAAAGCGAAGAAGAAGGTGAAGGTGTCGAAAACTCCCATCAGGGGCAAAACCCCAGTGCAGAGCAAGACACCTGTCAATGGGAAGACGCCCGTTAAAAACAGCCACACCAAGAGCGCCTCTGTTTCGACAAGTCCGGCAGTACAAGCTGTTTCCATGTCGGAGCCAGTCGAGGCTGCGACTCAGCGTATACAGATTGCTGTTAATGATGCCATTTCCAAAGCCAACAGCAATACGGGCAAGCGCTACGTGGGCATCGCTTTGCGGCGCGCCTACGAGCAAAGCAAAATAGACTCCGATTTGGCAGATGCGATTGAATCAGTGATTCATAGAAAGAGCACCAATGAGCAGCTCTACCGATTTCGTAAATTTATCAAGCAGTTCAAGCAGGAGGAAAAGATGAGGCTGGGCTTGAGCAAAGACAGGCGCTATGACCAACAAACCGTGGTGAATCACGGAGCCTCATTCTTCAGTCAGCAGCCGTCCCCAAGGGCCAGCAGTGAGATTGTTCCTGATGACTCTGTCTCGGCTGTCAATGATTACCAGGACAGACAGTTCATGAACTCTACTAGTTCTGCTACAAACTTTTCTCACAAAGCACTGCAATCAGCTCTTGATCGAAATTCAGGTCAAGTACCACCTCACCCATTCAGTACCGCACCAGCTCTTCCAGCGACTGCTGATACCTCAGCTGAGTCAACACCGAGAATGCCGTCCAAGTCCCCCCGAAAACGAACCGCTACCAATGGAACATTGGCACCGGATTCTGCGATGGAAGTAGATGGAGGGCTGTCTACTACAGCACCCACTCCAGCAGCAAGGACGCCGGACACCGGTGCGAGCGATTCTGAGCTATCAGATGTCAATGAAGAGATCGTCCAGAAAGGCCCTCCAGAACCTGTGCAGGTCAATGGAAAACCTGCTACACCTGCGCCAGTCGTCGCACCGAAGAAGGGAAAGAATCCTGCGCATGCACGTGCTGCTAAAAAGATGAAGGGCAATGCTGGGAAACTATTCGGGAAGCATGCTCACAAGCTACAACCACCTACTGCGGAACAGCAAGCGGAAGATGATAGACTTTATGAGATGCGAAAAGCTATGGTGGACGAGCAGCCTATCCGCAAACTTGAGCAATTCCCTCCCACCGTCTCTGATGTCCGCTTTGATGACGAGATTCTTGAGACTGAGTCTTTGACCGAGTCTCAAATTGCGGTCGGGCCACCTGTTGATTCTGATCAACCTCGACGCGCTGGACGAGTTCCGAACCACGGCACCAAGCGTCTGCGAGAGGATCCGTCACGGTTCTCCTCACCTCAGTTCGAACCGGCTGCGTCGTCGCGCCCTTCAACACCAGCAGTGGGACCGGCACCTAAGCGGGTCAAGCTCACTAACGGGCAAGGCGCCAGAACGAAGCGATCGTAAGTATCCCCAGTTCGTTCTCTCAGCATCCTAGTCATTTCTTCAGCGTTGGTCGATGCATGTACCCGTTCTAGTACAGGGCTGTAAGCGTCGACTTAGCAAGCTCTACGTGTTTGGACGTGTTTGCATCGTTCATTCCCGTGCACATCATCAAACCATTACAAGACTAACGTTACACGTATAGGCCGGTCAAAAACCGAGATGCAGGACCTATTGCTGGTGTAGCCTTTACTGGTGGTGGCGGTTCGAGACAGCTGGGGCCTGATGGCAACGACCCGGTAAGTGCCACTGGAATTCCGAAGCATCCAACCACACCATTCCTCTTCCACCACACAACCCATCAACAACATTTTCTCTTTTTCATCCCCAACATCAATGTTGCTCACTACAAACATCACGCCACTCAACTTTCCATATTCTCCTCCACTTTCTGTCCTTTCTTCACCTCTAACGGAATGTCAGAACTCGCCACAATCAGAGAGCGACGATTTTTGCTCTGCATGTAGAGGCGCAGGCGAGTTTGTATGCTGCGAAAATTGTCCACGCGTTTTCCATCTCCTCTGCTGCGATCCGCCGCGAACTCAGGTTCCAGATGGAGCATTCTACTGCTATGAGTGCAACGCAAAGTTCGCTGCACCTGACGATGCTGCAGACTCGTATCCTAGCCTGGGGCCTCTCTTCAACAAGCTTGAGCGCACCAACCCTCGCGCGTTTGCTCTGCCTTCAGATATCCAAAATAACTTCGAGGGCGTTTCTGCACGCCCTGACGGTTCGTACTTTGAGGAGGTCAAGAAGTTCCCGCTGTAAGTGTGACGCGTCTCGTCGCGTGATTTGGCACTAACATCATAATAGGGCGAAAAACAGTGGCTATGGCTACCAGAGGCCCGAATACACCAAGCTCATCGATGCTGATCACAAAGTCATCCTATGCACGCAGTGCGGAGTGTCGAGTGGCCACAAGCGCCAAATGCTGAAGTGTGACTTTTGTCACGCGTACTGGCACTTGGACTGCGTAGACCCGCCTCTCGCTAACCCGCCACACATCAGCCTTGAGGCATCTCAGCGGGATGCTTGGAGATGTCCTCGACATATCGAACATGATCTTCGCAACGGTCTACTGCTGCAGAATGATCTGAGTGCCAAAGATGAGGATTCTGAGATGGCCGATACCGGCACAGTAACGCGGGTGCCACGCAGAGTTCGAGTGCGCAAGCAACCCGAATACGTTGAGCCAACGTTTTCACGCGGCATGCGCAACAACGGTTTGATTGACATCACTAACGATCCTGACGATGACACTGATGGCGAAGGCAATTATGTGTTCGGCGACAATGATCCCAAGGATGTCAACTCCAAGATCTTCCGTGTTCCGGAGAAGGGACTTATCCTTGACTTCGTCAGCAAGGTCAAGAGGTATATTCAGTCACATCAGCAAGCCATCACACCAGTCACTAACGCATCGCAGTGGACGTGTAGTGAAAAAAGCCGAAGCCCAACAGTCCGCAGAGGCTGCAATACGGCGCAGAGCATCTATACAAAATTTCATCGCGTATCCATTTCCACAGCAGCAAGCAGCCCTGGCTCTGGCACAGTTGGCAAACAAGACGCCAGAGACGAACCTGGGTGAGGGCAAAGTCCATGCGCTCATCCTCGGTCTCACGGTAAGACTTCCTGTGGCCCACCGGCCTTGTTTTGATCATCGGCGCTAATTCACGTGAAACAGTCCGAAGCTCCCCCAGCTGTCTCCTCCGCCATGTCCAACGCAGATCCGCCGCCGCCATCAGCAGATGAGCGCGCGCAGTTGGAGATGTTGCAGCAGCTCATTCAGCGTCGACTTGGAGCCTGATTGCTACTCAAGTACACCGGATCTTAACCTAAACATTTAGCCTGGTTGTCGTGACGCCACCACACAACATGGATGCATCTGGCCCCCCACACCCACTACCTTCCCTCAATCCAAAAACTTAACTCCGCCAGACTACCCCAAGGCATCCTCGTCAAGATAGTGCATAGTCCCATGGCAGGCTGTGGCGAAGCGTTGGAACGCTCAGCTCAGCTCAGCCGACCCGTCTAACCTCCGTACTCGAACATGACACTTGTTCGCTAACGGACGCGCGGCACGGTCCTTGCTCGACACGTCAACGATTTTTGTCTCTTTTGAAAAAAAGCCTCTTTCCCTTCCACGTCCTTGTTCCGGTGGCCTCTCGTGCATACGATGCGTATATTCCACGCTCGTTTTCCCCCCATACGTTTTACGGTACAAACATGTATCGATTGCATCCCCCTGCGCCTTTGGACAGGGAATTTCTTTCGCTGTACCACAACTGCATAGCGAGGAGTTTGAATCGGGTACCTTTTGTACATTGCTAACTTTTGGTGAGGAGCTTTCTCCATCTCCATGGCGTTTTTGGGGAGCTCTATTGAGCGAGATGGGCGTGAGACAAGTGCAAGCTTTCGTCCTAGTTTGGGATGCTGGTTTCAGGCAGCTTGCATATCGACTCGTTGCTCTCCTGGGAGGATTTTATGATGCACATCTTAGGAAAACATGTAGTTTTACATAGGCGACGAGCAAGAAGAATGCCGTGTCTCTGATTCTGTATGACCCATACGAGCCTCGTGTGAGAAGTGAAACCATGGCTTAGCTACATGAGAGTCGACCAGGACAGTTTGTTGGCTGACTGGGTTTCACAAGGTTGGCCATGTCAGACACATTGCACACGTTCCACGACAAGTAAGCCAGTGAGACGCTTATAACCAATCCATAGTCGACCCCGCTTCATGGATACGGAGTAGATCGTTTTCGGTGAGTTGTAACAAACACATTTTAACAGAGGCATACACTATCTCGTATTGCCTAAACTTGGCAACACAAAACACTGCAACTTCCTTCACGGTAGGTTTTGCCAAGTACATCGTAGAAAGAACAAATTTCTTCGCACGTTAACAAGGCGGTGTGACACTTGGCCAGAAAGGGAAAATAGAAACAGGGCGGATTGAACATGTTGACTGGGTATGAATTCATCTATGATTCGTCCTATCGTCTCAGCCTAGCGCGACGATAGCGTCACGTTTGCTGGCAAAGCAACAGCCCGACAATTGCGTACTCGCATCCGGCGAATCAACACATATCTCATCTCGATTCGCAGCAAGAGCTGGGAAGAAAGACATGTAAGGACAGGAAGCATGAGGCTTTCGCTCAAGGCTTGCAGCGGCCGAAGTAGCGGGGGTACAGGCAGCAGTCGCGGACGGTGTGCTGCTTGCAGAGCCAAGCGAGGAAGCGCTCGAGACCAAGACCGTAACCACCGTGAGGAGAAGAACCGTACCTAGGAATTGTGTTAGCAAGTCTTCGATTGGTTTAAAAATGGGCGATGGGTCACTTACTTCCTCTGGTCAGTGTACCAGTAGTACGCCGCAGGATCGATGCCTTCCCTTCCATACGCAGCCATCAACTCATCATAGTTGTCCATCCTCATGCTACCTCCAACAATTTCACCAACACCGGGCATCAAGCAGTCTACACTCTCAGTCACCCTTGCGTCGTCCTTGTCTTTCAGCATGTAGAAGGCCTTGATCTCGGCAGGGAAATGAGTGAGGAAAATGGGCTTGTTGATGATATCTGTCATGCGACGCTCAGCAGCCTCGGCGATATCGTCACCGAATTTGTGCGGCTCGCCATCTTCGTTGGGGATCCCGTGCTCAACGAGCCAGTCTATGGCGTCCTGGTACTTCATGCGCTTGAAAGGTCGCTCTGGTACCTGGAACTCGGGGTTGAGATCCATGATGTATTGCTTGATGACAGGGTCAGCCATGGTAGTTTCCAGGACACGGCACATGACTTCCTCCAGGTGGTTCAGTAGATCGTCAAAGTTGATGTAGTCGAGCTCGGCTTCGACGTGCGTGTACTCAGCCAGATGGCGACGTGTCAGTGACTTCTCTGCACGGAAAGACTTTTCGATACAGTAGACGTCACCCATGGATGGAAGACAGGTCTCAAGGTAGAGCTGAGACGACTGGGTAAGGTAGGCCTCCTCGTTGTAGTAGCCGAATTTGAAGAGCGTAGAACCACCCTCGACCTGAGTTTGGACGAGCGCTGGCGGGCTGACCTTGCGTAATCGGAGCTCCTTGTAGACCTGGTTGAATGCAAACTCGACAGCATCACGAACGATCAAGACCTTGGACGCTGTCTCTCCGCGCATAGTGAGGTGTCGCAGATCCAATAGTGTCGCGTGCTCAGTGTCCTTTGATACCCTGTTGGTGATGGCGTCGTCGCCACCCGCAGCCTTCCATCCATCGTGGATCTTGTAGTAATCGACGTGCAGTTCGCGGTTGTTGGGTGCGTGTGCGCCCTCGGGGATCTTTCTCAGCTCTCCGAAAACCTCCATGCTAGTCTCGCGGGTCAAAGTAAGGGCGTCGTACGTCTTTGCCAGCTTGCCGGTGAAGATGAGCTGCATTTGGCCGTAGCCATCTCTTAATGTGACGAACATGACATCCTTTTGTCTTCGCTCACGATGTACGCGACCGAAAACGCGTACTCGTGTGCCCTTTGTGTCCTTGCCATCTCCCAGTGTAATCTTCTTCGAGTCGGTGTCGTCGAGCTTGATCCTGATGGGCTGCGGCAAGCTCTTGTCCTCTTCCAAGACAATCTTCTTGGCTTCATCCAATACCTTGTTGCGGTCATGCTCCTCCTTCATGCGCTGTGCAAGTAGTTGTTGGTCCTTCTCCTGCTTCTTCTTCTGTGTCTTCGCGTAGTTGACTGCCTTCTTCATGGCCGACTTGGCAACTTCTTTCCATTCTAACCTCGATGTCGCGTCGGCGCCTTCTGCGACCTCGCCAGTGACACTCTTGCGGGTAAGGAACTTTGCCGTCTCGCCGCGGGTGAGGACAGCGTATCCGAGTGATTTGTAGGGCAGTGATTCGTCGCCAGTCTGTTCTGGGATGTCGTGACCGACATCTTCGTCGATATAGTAGGTGGCTTCGGCCATGGTTGCGGTATTTGGAGTCTCGAGTTGTGTTCAATGGGTCGTTGTGCTCTGAAATGTTTTGAGCCGCGGGGTGACTCAAGATAGGCCGCGGGGCTTGAGTCGAGACAACCCCTCCCTCCAACAATGCTCCGTGCGCGCCTATGTGAAGCGCTCCATGTATCGATAAGACACACACTTTTAACGCCGCGTCCTTATCTGTCGGTGAAGAGTCATATCAATGCGACTTATATAAAGTTCGAAATACTAACCCTGCCTATTTATTCGTCGTGAGAAGAATACCTAATCGTTACCCGTGCCCAGCTGGAACCTAATGCTTCCACAAAGGCTTACATCGCACACATCGTACGTGACCGTCTTAAATTGATGCTATGATTCACAAGACCTAGGCTTCACACATGTAGTGAAGAAAATTCTGGATATATGAGTACATCTGAACACGAAATAAATGCATTGGGTATTGCAAACCGAGGCCGCTCTAATTCCGCGCTGACAAACGGGGTAACCTCTGATGGATACTGTTCATCGTTATATCGTATATAGTAGTTACTTGGTCACACCGAGAAAACCGAATTTTCTATCTTTGTATAATACTTGACCAAACAATGGCGGATCCCAATCTCTACAAGTATGAGTCCCCTCTGAAGGGCTATGAAGGCCTCGAGCCACTACCAAAGTACGTTTTTCCTCGGCATTCTTTCTGTGTCACCTGGCGATCACCATGGTTTTTCTGATTGAGATCAGTGCTAATACCTTGAAGCGAAAAGGCCACGGACGGGAAGTCGTATATAAACCCACCAGCCGAGAAGAAGAGCGAGTCGTACAAGTCTTTCGTAGCTCCAATAGACAACGGCATCCGTGGAGGCTTCGAGTAGGTGGTGACATGGAAAGTTAATTGCTGCCATGTCTGACAACATCCAGCGTTCACGTTTACTTCCTCCAAACCGACCAAGAAGAGGTCAAGTTCGCCAACGAGCTGTGGGAACGGATACGGCGCGAATGTGAGCACAATGTTCATATACTTGACTTGCACATATGCTAACAGAACATGAGTCCCTGAGCTACGCATCTACCGAGTATGGGATCGACCTCTTGGTCCTCATCCTGTTGCCATGTTTGAGGTCAACATATTTACACCCGGTACATGTGACGACTGTCCATATCCGAACCTATACTGACGATTGGCAGAACAATTCGGAGCTTTCATTCCGTGGCTCGTGATCAACAGGGGGCCATTATCGGCTCTCATTCATCCTAATACTGACGATGAGTTGAGAGATCACACCCAAAGAGCGACGTGGATGGGACAACCGCTTCCTTTGAGTACAAAGATGTTCAAACAAACGTAAGAGAAACTGCAAGGGCAAACGTGCAGATAGTGAAGTATAGATATGATTTGGTAGTGTCTTCTGGTGCGCCTCACTCCATTCGGGTCTCTAGCGCTCGGAGAACCATGTTCTGCTGAACCTCCTCAAATAAGCCATTATTGTGACTTGTTTCAGCAGCCTCCTCCAGTGGTATACTCGTGATACTGCCCGAGTCCTCAAGACTGATCAATCGATGTATTCATGACACCGAAGTGCTTCTTGCGCGTGTAATGGTATCGTAATGCCCGAAAGTCCTCATACTTTGGTCTCGCCCTTCTTCTTCTTCTTGGTCTTCTTCGCCTTCTTCTTATCTCGCTTCTTCAGTCCGCTCATGCCAACCTTGCAAGCCTCGGCATACCGTGCATAGAATCCATCCAACTCATCTGGCTTGACCACGGTGCTCAGCTCTATCTTAGGGATATCTTCTCTGTCGGTACCCGCTTTCTTGCTGCTCTTGTTGTTGTGTGCGCGAATCAAGACAGGTAATGGCTCCTCAGGATGTGTGTCCCATAAGGGATCGTCGGCGACTTTGCTGGCTGGAGGTGGTATGGCAGAAGTGTCGAATGTCATGCGCTTCTGTACTAGGTAGACGCTGCCGTGGCCTTTGGTGCGCGTGTACTCGAAGAGATTGGCGAGTCGAGTGAAGAACTGTCAAGGTCAGTACATGATGGGCTGTCACCAACTCATGGTTTGTACCTCGTCGTTGCTTAGGTGATCTCGCCCCATAGTGAAAGTTGTGTTCTATATTATGCGCGCCATGTAGTAGGTCGCATAGTGGGATGCCCGCGGCCGTGCTGTGGAGCGGAGACGCGGGGAAATCTCTCACCCAAACTCCGACTTTACGAACTTTTTTGCGACCCTACCGTCTCGACCATCTCAATATGCGCCCAACCTTCGGAGGGCCCAAACTGCCCGTTGAGCTGCGAAATCAGCTTGGAGGTGTGTTCGATATACTCTAACAATGTTCTATTATTGATATCAGCAGATCCGGCCAACAACAAGCGACGAAACGGTCCTCGCAATGGGCCACCGAATCGCAAAGACAAGCGCAAGGCCGATCGCATAGAGAAGAAACGTCAAAACAAGCAGGTTAGAAGACCAGCACCATCGCATCCACACAATGGTCGGGGACCACGCCGCGAACCCGAATCGGACGACGATGAGGAGGAAGAGGAAATAGATTGGGACAACATCGAATCCGACGCTACACCACCCCCGATAACTGCGAAAGAGTCGCCCAAACCGCTGAAAAGCATTCTCAAGGCAAAACCATCACAGCCCGAAGAAGCGTCACTGCCACCTGCGAAGCTATCGCGCGCTGCTCGGGAGAAATTGGCGCAAGATGATGCTGAGATTGCCAAGTTAGAGAAGAGGCTAGGCGTGAAGAGCAAAAAGAGATCCAAGGGGGCAGAAGATGGTCTGGACGACATATTTGGCGACCTTGGAGATTTCAGTGACGACGAGGATGTACAACCTACAAAGAGGAAGAGGGACGAGGACAACGATTGGCTCGCAAGCAAGAGGCGGAAGGCCCTGGGTCAAGAGTCGAGTGAGGAAGAGGACAGCGAGTCGGAAGGTTCGGAGTCTGATGATGACTTAGACCTGGAAGAGACAGGCTTCGACGAGGATGAAGAGACAGAGGATGGTTCGGATGACGATCTAGGCTCAGAGGAGGACGACATGGAAGACGAGGAGCCCGAACAACCACGCATACGAGAGAATCCATACGTCGCCCCTGTAGCGCCAAATGCCCAACCAACCAAGTACATACCGCCTGCGCTGAGAGCACCCCCTTCGTCAGACACTGAGGCTTTGCTACGTCTCAAAAGGCAAATTCAGGGTCTCTTCAACAGGCTCTCAGAGGCCAACATATTGTCAATTCTACGCGATATCGAGAACATATATCAGAACAACCCTCGCGGCTATGTCAACAATACACTGGTTGACCTACTCGCGGGCATGTTGTCGGACCCGACAGCTCTCCTGGACACCTTTGTGAACTTGCACGCTGGTTTCATCGCTGCGGTGTACAAGGTTATCGGACCCGACTTTGGTGCACAAATAGTGGAACGCATCGTCGCAGAGTTCGATCAACACTATCAGGCCAACAAAGACGGCAATGGAAAACAGACATCGAACCTGATATCCTTGGTAGCGGAGCTGTATACCTTTCAGGTTATTGGTAGTAACATCGTCTTTGACTACATCCGATTCTTCCTTGACGAGCTCACGGAGATCAACACTGAACTTTTACTGAGAATCGTCAGGGCAGCTGGCCCACAACTGCGGCAGGACGACCCGACTTCGCTTAAAGACATTGTTGTCTTACTGCAGAAGTCTGTGGCAAAGGTTGGACAGAGCAACCTGCCGGTTCGAACAAAGTTTATGATCGAAACGATCAATGATCTCAAAAACAACAAGATGAAGACGGGTATAGCCTCCTCCGCAATTTCTAGAGAGCATACGATACGCATGAAGAAGCAGTTGGGCACTCTGAACTCAAGGAACCTCAAAGCAACTGAGCCACTACGCGTTGGTCTCAAGGATATCAAGGACACGGAGAAGAGAGGCAAATGGTGGCTTGTAGGCGCGAGTTGGCGTAATGAACCAGGCAACGAGGAGAAACCCGAGGAGCCAAAAGGAGCTGGCAAGACTACAGCAAAAATCGATATGGAAGACGAAGACAGCGAAGTCGACCTCGTACAACTTGCTCGCGAACACCGCATGAATACGGATATTCGGCGTGCCATCTTCGTCTCCATCATGTCTGCTAGCGACTTCAAAGACGCCCAAATACGCCTGAACAAGCTCAACCTCAAAAGATCCCAAGAGGCAGAGATTCCACGAGTCATTGTCCACTGTGCAGGCGCTGAGAAGACGTACAATCCATACTACACAGTCCTTGCCCGGAAGGTCTGTTCGGACCATAAGACACGGAAGAGTTTCCAGTTTGCGCTCTGGGATATATTCAAGAGCCTAGGAGAGAAGCAAGATGGTGCAGATGACTCTGATGATGACGATAACGACGCGGGTGGCGACACGTCTCTGCGAAAGCTGGTTAATCAAGGCAAACTGTACGGCACACTAATTGGACGGAAAGCTTTGCCCATCACTTCTCTCAAGAACCTCAACTTCCCGTACTTGCAGCCCAAAACCAGGACTTTTGTCGAGGTTCTGTTAGTGACTACAATCCTGGAGTCGCTAAAGGTGTCCAAGTCAAAGGACAAGCGAGATGAGCGGGCAGTACGCGAAGTGTTTGTGGAGGTAGACCAGGCTCCCGAGATGATTGCTGGGCTGCAGTTTTTCCTGAAGAAGGCTGTCAGCAAGACGGAGATTGTCGAGCAGGCAGAAAAAGAAACTGTCCGATGGGCTTGCAAGTCGATCATGGACATGTTGACGAGAGTATTGGCCACAACCACATTGCAGGAAGATTGAAGGGATGGGAAGGAGTAGGCCGTTCACTATTACATATCGCTAGAATACCCTCTGTTTTGCCATGTACAGTAATGCGAAACCCATTTTGCCGCGACAGTTGGACGAAGATGTTACGGAGTAGATATGAGGCACTTTGTCAGCTTGGCGCCACCCTTGACCCTACAGAAGCCGCATAGACCTTCCCGGCCGAGCTCCGCAAAAAGCTCAACTACATCTCCCATCCCACGCCCCATCCATTGACGCCTGTCATCCCCGCCGTACACTTCACGGCTTCTCTTGGTAGCGATTCCTTCGGTAGTCTCCACCATGTTCCGCTCACTGGCACCCCGCGCCATCCAAAGGGCGACGCGGCCCGTCTCCCAAAAGACATTTTGCGCATCAAACATCTACTTCCAGAACCGGTTACGACGAGGCTATGCATCGGAAGCTGGTAAGTCGCATTGCTGCGAGCCTTTGGACAGAGCCATGTACTGATTGCTGGGCAGAGGACAAGGACCTAGTCATCATCGGTGGTGGTGTCGCAGGCTATGTCGCAGCCATCAAGGCAGGACAGGCGGGCATGAAGGTCAGCGAACACCAACCTAGAGATTCGATGGTCAGGAGAGCTGACATGTAGCGATAGGTCACCTGTATCGAAAAGCGTGGCTCCCTCGGTGGAACCTGCCTGAACGTCGGCTGCATTCCCTCAAAATCGCTCCTCAACAACTCGCATCTTTACCACCAGATCCTCCACGACACAAAGGGCCGCGGTATCGAGGTCAACGATGTCAAGCTCAACCTCCCCGCCATGATGAAGGCAAAGGACACCTCCGTGTCCGGTCTCACCAAGGGAATTGAGTTCCTCTTCAAGAAGAACAACGTTGAGTACATCAAAGGAACCGGTGCGTTCCAGGACGAACACACTGTTGCTGTCAACCTGGTTGAAGGTGGTGAGACCACCGTCCGCGGCAAGAACATCCTCATTGCCACTGGCTCTGAGGCTACACCCTTCCCTGGCTTGACCATCGATGAGCAGAAGGTTATCACAAGCACTGGCGCTATTGCGCTCCAAGAAGTGCCAAAGAAGATGACCGTCATTGGCGGTGGTATCATTGGACTCGAGATGGTAGGAACAATCTTCTGATTCGCACGGCATTTCTAACCATTTATAGGCCTCCGTATGGTCGCGTCTCGGTTCAGAGGTCACCGTTGTCGAGTTCCTGGGCCAAATCGGTGGCCCTGGTATGGACAACGAAATCGCCAAGCAGACCCAAAAGATCCTACAAAAGCAGGGTCTGAAGTTCAAGCTCAACACCAAGGTTACTGCAGGTGAGGTTCACGACGCTGGCGTCAAGGTCAGCGTTGAAGCCGCAAAGGGTGGAAAGGAGGAGAGCGTAAGTTCAGCGCAAGCAATCGGGCTCAGAAACATTGTTAACAGTTATAGCTCGACGCTGACGTCGTTCTCGTTGCCATCGGACGCCGCCCGTACACCTCTGGTCTTGGTCTGGACAACATTAACCTCGAGACCGACGACAGGGGCCGCCTGATCATCGACCAGGAGTACCGCACCAAGATTCCCCACATTCGCGCTATTGGAGACTGCACATTCGGACCTATGCTTGCCCACAAGGCCGAGGAGGAGGCTGTCGCTGCCATTGAATACATCCACAAGGGTCACGGTCACGTAAACTACGGCGCCATTCCTTCTGTCATGTACACGCACCCCGAGGTCGCCTGGGTTGGACAGAACGAGCAGGAACTCAAGGAGGCTGGTATCAAGTACAAGAACGGAACCTTCCCCTTCTCCGCCAACTCAAGAGCCAAGACCAACCTCGACACTGAGGGTATGGTCAAGTTCCTCGCAGACGCTCAGACTGACCGGATATTGGGTATCCACATCATTGGACCCAACGCCGGTGAGATGATTGCTGAGGGTACCCTTGCTCTAGAGTACGGTGCCAGCTCAGAGGGTGAGTCAAAACACGGTTCCTTATTTCTTGGCAGAATACTAACAATATCGCAGATATTGCCCGAACATGTCACGCTCATCCTACCCTCGCTGAGGCGTTCAAGGAGGCTGCTATGGCCACCTACGACAAGGCTGTTCACTACTAGATTCCCCCGTTTTGGTCCGGCTTTCCTTTATGCATCAGCGATATGATGTTCGAGCTCTCAAGCACGCGAGCAGGGAGTTGTGAATAGTATTTTGTAGAATATATCTGATGCGTCATGCTTGCCAATTACATGTTCGGGAATGATGTGCATGTAATGTGGAGCCGATAAGGCTGAGAACCCCTGCTAGTGGCGTTTTGTCGCGTGCACGTAACGCGTACCGCGATCTGAAATGTTGATGTCAATTACACCCGCTTCGGACCGTTTTCACCCAAATCACTACTCCCACACAGGACGCCATGAGTAACGACGAGGTTGAACAGCGCTGCACTGAACTACGACACGAATTGAAGGCCTGGGAAAAGAAGTTCGCTGCAGAGAACAATGGCCAAAAGGCGGGACGCGATGATATCAAGGCCAATGCCGAGATCTGTACGTATAGAACATTCCCGGTCCCGCCACTGTTATGCTGAACATAGGTAGCGCAAATGTACAAAGAGTACAACAAGCTACGGGTACGATTATCAAGCAAAGCAGCACCACAGACCCCCTCGAAACGAGCCCCAAGCCGAAAAGCGAGCCTCGATGTCGAACGCACACCAAAAGCCGCACCCAAGCCCACCGTCTCCACGCCGATGAAGAGGAAACGAGAGGATGACGATGCAGTAGAGAACGCAGACCTAGCAGCCGAGCTTCTCTCGCCACAAGGACCCAACGTCATAGGACCTACGCCCCAACGCGATGGCATAGTTCTAGGTCTCTTCGACATGCTCCCGTCGGGCACGCCGAGC
Source organism: Alternaria atra (assembly GCF_907166805.1). Taxonomy (NCBI): domain Eukaryota; kingdom Fungi; phylum Ascomycota; class Dothideomycetes; order Pleosporales; family Pleosporaceae; genus Alternaria; species Alternaria atra. Next base: position 785,075 of record NW_025091334.1, read on the forward strand.
AAACCGAGGACTGTTCTAGGAGACGTAGGATTGAATGTGCCACAAACACCGAGTAGGAAGTTCCAAGATGCAGCAAGCGAGACGTCACTAGAGTCAAGAGCTAGAGGAGAGCGGACACCACTGTCGGCGGGGAAGCGATTTATTCTGAATCAGTTCGTCACACCAAAGAAGAGAAGGTTAGACGAGGAGGGTACACCATCGTCCACGACACGAGGCCTAGCTACACCTGCGTTCCTGAGGAGAGACAACGTGCTGAGTGCTATCGATGAGGATGAGGAGGAGCCCATATCACGGCCGGCACCTTGGATGCGACGCGGACTTGGTCGCAGTCTGAGTTCCATGATACAAGCTATGAGGAAAGACGAGGATGACAAACTCGACGAAGAGGCCGACATCATGCGCGAACTGGAAATGGAAGAAGAAGGCATCGCCGTGCCCAGGAAACCTAGAGCGCCACAGATCTTGATCGAAGACAGCCAGGCGGCAATGCCCCTAGGGCCAGACCGAGGTCTTGAGTCTGACGAAGACAGCGACGAAGAACCAGAACTCGGCCCTGACGGCAAGCCACGAAGGGTTTGGAAGAAGAAGGGCTTGAAGAGGCAGACACGGCGGGTGATAAGTAAGATGTGCTGTTTCCGTTAAATCTGCTATTCCACTAACAGTTTCCAGTGCGCCCGAACATCGTAAAGCCCAAACCGACGCCAGCACTACAGGTACAGGACGAGCCAGAGGGAGAGCAAGCAGGGGTGCCGGAAACTCAAGTGCCGGCAGGTTTAGAAGACGAGTTTGGCTCAGATTTGGACGGGGACTCGGACTACGCGAGTGATGCTTCCCATACCCCGAGGAGACGGAAAGTGCCCGCAAAGAAGCCAGAGCAAACCAAGGAGAAGCCGGCCAAAGAAGGCGTACTGAAGACGGCTGCCCGTAAGATCAAGGCTACGGCAAATGCTAATTACCGGAGGCTCAATATCAAGGGTAAAGCAGGGACTGGTGCAAAGGGGAAGTTTGGAAGGAGGAGATGAGGAGAATGGATCTGATTTGGAGACCTCCTGTCTATGCACCAGTAAGATGTGTGTTGGAACTATTGATCGGTCAAAGCATGGACATGTTCATTTGCTCCGGTACTGTACTCAAGGTAGAAGATATCCACAAAAGTAATCTCTACTGTGACACAACGTAGGGCGTGGCGTGCTGGCTACCCAATCGGTCACGCAAGGCAGAATCTGTATACGCCCAAGACGAGACGTCAGCTGCAGTATCGCGAACACAAGTAGACCAATGCGAAAGCAGACCAGTTGCCAATAGTGATATTCCCACGCTGAGACAATGTGACCGCCTAGGTCATCTGCAGGTATTTGTGCCTGATTCGCGTGGGATGTCAGGCTTATATCTGGGAAAGAGTTCAAACAGTATTTTTGCCCTGACGGACCCATTCAGCGTGTTTGATAACAAGTGAAACAAATGGCATATATTCGTTATCGAACGTTTGAGGGCTATGACACGCCGTGGCGGGCGGTGAGTACGCTAAGCCCAGCACCTCCGACGCCGACGGTCTCCCGACGTAAACCACCGAAGCTTCCACTCGCCGCAACAAGCACCCCAACCACATCACGAATTCAACCCGTCCAGTCCCCTCGTCCAGTCCCCATATCATCGACTTCTACTACTATAACCAAATCATCGCACATCATGGCTGAAAGGGAACTCTCCACCGTGCTCCAGCAGCTCCATCAGACGCTCAAGTCGCACAACTACCAGCAGTCGACATCATTACTAGGCAAAGCCAAGATCGCCCTCCTAAACCTCAACGCCCTCATCCCACAAGAGAAGACACCGCGGAAACATCTCCAGCTTGCCCGTGAGACGCTCGAGCTAGGCGCCATCATCTCCATCCGCCTCAAAGACACCGAGTCCTTTACCCGCTACTTCCAGCAGCTGCAGCCCTTCTACTCTCTGCCAGAGTCTACACTACCCAAGGATGGCAGCAATTCCAGCAAGGTCACGGGTCTATATCTGTTGCTGCTGTTGAGCGAGGGCGACTACGCGGGGTTCCACACACAGCTTGAGACGCTCGAGGTGGCGGCTGCGCAGGCGGGTGCGAAACTTGAGGCTGATCAGTTCATTCAGTATCCGATAAGACTGGAGCAGGCGCTTATGGAGGGAAGCTACGACAAGGTGTGGGTTGAGACAAAGAGCGAGAGGGTGCCTGGCGAGGAGTTTGCGTTGTTTACTGAGGTACGTCACTACTATTATCACACAACACGTCGCATCTTGTATCCGGAACTAGATTGTTTGCTAACACATGCTCAGATTCTCATCGGAACTATCCGTAAGGAAATCGCTTCCTGCAGCGAGCGCGCATACCCCTCCATTCCCGTCTCCGACGCTAAATCTCTCCTCTTCCTCGACTCGGAAGGCAGCGTTGTCAACTTTGCGAAGGAGTCCGGTTGGCTTGTCAAGGATAGTCGGATATACTTCCCTCAACAGGAGGATGAGTACATGAGCCGGGATATTCTGGTTACAAGCGATCAGGTCATCGAGAACACTCTTGGATATGCGAGGGAGCTAGAGACTATTGTCTAAGAGAGTGAGAAGCAAAGAGCCAGTATTAGCGAGAACCGAGGTTTGGTGGAGCAAAGGAGTAGAGCGGTGTACGATACAAGCATCAAGACACATGGAGCACATGGACTAGAGTGTGTAGGCAGCAGGCTATGTGCTCTGCCATAGCCTCACAAGAAGGAGCAATATCAATGACAAAACAAGGATAATGATCATCATCACCACGAATCTTCAGCAACACCTCCTCTTCGCCGCACCTATTCTTCGGTATCGTTGCATACACAGACTGCTGCCTTGACATGACCCCGAGCCAGCGCACATAAAGAGCAAAGGCTAAGTTTTAGGTAAAATGAGAAGATCTCCTCACGTCTCCTGTCCATAACGGAGAAGGGTCAGTCTTTTAGGAGAAAGTATAGATGGTAGCTGAATCTTTTATGATTTCAAGAATGGGATAGGCTGATTCGTTTTCTTAGGGAACACCAGCGAGACAACATAATCATGTTTCCATGTGCATTTTTTAGTCCAGTGTAAAATATTCTTTTGAGACACAAGGGAAGCAATATACAGAACTCTAATACCCCGGGTCTTCATATTTCGCATGCCCCTCGCATACTTATGGTGAACTTTTGGTCTATACATTTGGGAAGTATTGGAGCGTAGGATGCGGATCCCTCGCAGCTTCATGAAGATGTCGTGTAGCTTTTATTTTCCCGCAAAAATGAACGCCAAATCCAAGGCGATTTGATGCTTTCGGACGGACGGATAATTTCGTTGTATACGCTCCATTCTCGAGTGCTAGAGTAGCAAGCCGTGACTGTAGTAGCTAGACTCAGAACATAAATTGCACATCTGTAATTTTGGAAGCAGACATATCATCATGACTGAGGAATCTTGCAGTGAAGAGGAAGGGAAGAGCATATATCATTGAACACTTCTCCGCATATTTTAGTATTGGAGAAAGAAGGGTATGGTCGATGGAATGGAAGCAGACTCGTAGATTGAACATTTTATACTCGGAAGTGTGTAACCTGAATTCCAAAAATTTGTCGTGCAAACATCATGTACGGCTTTTGGGTGAGTTTGACAGGACAAAGCACTAACGATATGAGTATGTTATCATATAAATTGTAGTTTTGTCCAAATATGCATGGTTCATGTATATGGTCAGTAGCCTCTCAATCAAACACAACACCCATACGTCCTTTTGCTTTATGCGTATTCATCAACTCGACCATCTTCGGCACCTCCTCAAGCTTGAACGCCGTCATATGCGGCTTAATATCATGTTTTGCGGAAAATTCAATCGCCTCCCTCATGTTGTAACATGCTAGAGACTGGTCAGCTTCATGTCCTTTTGCGAAGAGCGTGTTTTACTTACTCCCGTTACTCGATCCCTTGATCTGATACTTGCCCAACGCAATATCTAGTCCATTAAACTCAAGCGGCTGCTGCGGAATACCTACAACCATAATCATACCCTGACCGGGTTTAACAATCGCCGGACAATCATCATAAGACTTCTTGGATGCGGTAAAGTTGACGGCTGCATGTACACCACCTCCGGTAAGCTCTACAATCTTCTTCGTGTAGTCTTTGTCCGTCATGGAGTTGAAGGTGTAGTCTGCACCGCATGATTTAGCTTCTTCTATCGCGGCCTCTGTGATGTCGATGCCGATAACTTTGTGGCCCATTGCTTTGGCATATTGAATGCCCATGTGGCCGAGACCGCCACATCCGATTACTGCGAGCCAGGAGCCGGCGGGTAGCTGGCAGTCAGCGATGCCGTGGTAAGCTGTTACGCCTGCGCAGAAGAGGGACGCAGAGGATCTGGGGTCCACTGGAGTAGTAAAGTTAGCATGCCATTAAATGTCCGCTCTCTAATCCGATTGATTTGACTCACGGTTCTCGGGTAATACGATAACCTCCCTAGCATCCACGACTGCATATTCGGCGAAATAACCGTCCGAACTGAATCCTTGCATCTTGGTCTCTCCGGTTTCGCACCATGCGTTGTGCACATTCTTGCAAGAGTAGCATTCGAAGCAGCAGTCGACTGCACAGAGGAAGCCTACAGGGTCGCCCTCCTTGAACTGTCTAGCTACCTCTCCCGAGCCGGTCGACACTACTCTGCCGGTTCCTTCATGGCCAATGGTGACAGGGTTCTTGCCGAGAATAAGACCTTGGTCATTAGGCTCGAAGAGCATGACATCGGAGTGGCAGAGAGACGCGCAGGCGATCTTGACTAAGACCTCATGTTCACGCGGTGTTGGGATGGGCACGTCGTTCAGGTGGAGTTTGTTGTCTCGCGCATCGTACTGTTGCGCACGCATGGTCTTCTCTGGAATCGAACCCATGATGGTGATTAGTTCAAGGAGAAGATGTTGGGTATGTTTCGGGCTGGGTTACGTGTGTAACGTGGGCGTAAATGGTAACCGTTCCTGCAAGCCGAATGGGAAAGAGCAAAGAGAGGGCGGGCAGCGTCGACGAAGCACACGGCAAGGAAGGAAAATTGCGACACGTTGTACGGTGGAGACATGTTGATATGTCTACCTTGTGCAATGGTCGGGAATGCTCTACCGCTGCATGACAGTGGAGTGAGGGTGACCATTCCCGATACCCAAGGAGAAACAACCCCGCGACGCGTAGGCACGACTTCGGGATCAAACACAAGAGAGGGCAAATGTTGGAATGGACATCGTTGATGTATTAGTAGTATTATATCGCTCGAGCGTAACAGATGAATCTAGACTGGGTATACAAAAGGGTATATGCTGGCGAGATGGTAGAGTAAAGCCCATGGCTTTTGGGACAAAAGAAACAATGAAACGGGTATCAAAGATTGCTTGCAGCGTATGCGGAAAGGTGGACTGCAGCCCCGCACCTTCCATCGTCACCATGGCTCGGCAGGCCGGATCTAAACTCCGAGCAGCCTCCGATCATGCATTGGGACCAGGGTATGCGTCGGCAATGCTTCCTTGCTGTCTTCCGCTGGTCGACGTTGTGTTTCGTTCTTTTTCGTAATAATTGGTATCTTGTAAAAAATTGTTTGTGGTGGTCAAACGGGTATCCAAGTCGTCGAAGCGACGTTGCGAATCGGCGCTACGAGGAGTTTCTCGCAGCGACTGCACCTCTCTGCAAAGCCTCGCAATGGTAATGTCCGGACGCAGGCGATGGACGAGCCGACAGAGTGCGTATTTAACGCACCCAGGGTAGGAATCGAGCCCAAACAGCCTTCTTCTTCTGCACGGGCGGCCTCTTTCCAAGATTGGCCATGTATAGGGCGTAGCTTCTCTCCATCTTCTCAAAGGCTTCTGCCTTGGCTTTTTCGCACTCGAGCGGGTCGTGGTCCCAATCAGGGTTGCTTTCTTGAGTGTGGTCGCCGCGGTAGCGAGGAGAAACCGACGGCCAACCAAAATCTCGGACAAGAAGGTCTGTAGGAGGACAAGACATCTCGAACTTTTCGTCAATGACTGACAGGTTCGATAAACTGGAGGAGGAAGAAAGCGACATGGTGATGTAGGTTGTGAGAGGGATGCGCGGATTGCGACGCGTAGGCGACGACTTGATGACGGCCTTGGCTACGTGTTATGTGGGCGATACAAGAAACAGGCCGAAAAGAGAGCGAAGATAGAATTATAGAGAGTGAAGGAGATATTATGGGGTACTATGTCATGGCCCGCTGGCGATGGGTTGGGGTGCGTTGTCGAGAGATGGAAGATGAAGAAAGCCTTGAAAGTTGCGCACCTTGAGATTGCCCGTCAGTGCGCGTCAGGGGCGGTTGGTAGTCAGCGCCACACATTCCATCGAGGCGCACGGCAGCGTCCGACTAGCGACATTGACCTCATTCCGGCTGTGGAACAATGCAAGCCATGACGTGTTAGCTGGAGATCGTCCCTGTGGGTTTAGATTAGCGCACCTATCTAGAACATGCATGCACGTTTCATCCTCTGATTTGCATTGCTACATATATCGCTGCCCTAACATTGCCCATCAATCACTCTACTTCCGTCGCGTAGTCAATGTCTTGTCCAAGTTGAATGCCGCTGATACCAACGCCAGATGGCTAAATGCTTGCGGTGTATTCCCCAGCTGCTCTCCCGAACGCGCAATCTCCTCCGAGTATATGTGTAGATGGTTTCCGAAACTCAGCATGTTTTCGAAAATAGTAACCGCTTGTAACAAGTATTTCTCGTCATACGCGCCAGCCTGCCATCATCAGTAAAAAACAAAATTCAGTGGGGGAACGTATGGCACTTACCCTTGTCAAGGCCTCGACGAGCCAAAACGTGCACATACTAAAAGCGCCTTCCTGCCCGCCTACGCCATCGTCGCTCAGGGCATGGTTGTACCTGTACACCAAACCGGTACTGGTCAGACCGCCCTTCTCAGGAGCCTTGAGTATACGGTCCAGAGTTTTGAGGAAGCGAGGATCAGTCGGAGATATGAAGAAGACCAAAGGCGCAATCAGTACGGCCGAGTCGAGGATATTGTTCGACTCGTAGCTCTGGATGAAGCACTCCAAGTCCGAGTTGTAGCCCTTGTCCATGACCTCTTCATAGATTTCATCGCGAACCCGATACCACTCAGCTCGGTGGGGACACGGAAAGCTCCTCTTGTCCGCCAGACGTAGTGCTCGATCAAGAGCGACCCACAGCATCATCTTGCTGTACACAAAGTTCTGCTTCTTACCGCGTACTTCCCATATTGACATATCTGACTCCTTCCACACGGTGCAGACGTAGTCCGCAATCTCTCGGACTAGAAGCCATTGATCGTACGAGATCGGACGTCCGAATCTGTTCACGAGATAGATTCCATCCATCAGCTCACCGTAAATGTCCAGCTGTACGTGGAAAGCCGCGCCATTGCCGATCCGCACCGGTTGACTGGTCCTATACCCTTCTAGGTGAGGTAGTTCGAGCTCGGGTATGTCTGTGCCGCCCCAGATAGTCATCATGATTGGTAGAGCTCCCTTTCGTGCTTTGGCCTCCTTGACGCGTTGGAAGATGTAGCTTATATAAGCTTCTGCTTCATAACTGAATCCCATCCGGAGGAAGGTGTAGATGGTAAAGGACGCATCACGCACCCACGAGTAGCGGTAATCCCAGTTTCGCGATCCACCAAAGTCTTCAGGCAGGGAGAATGTCGGCGCAGCAACAATGGCTCCGCTGGGCTCAAACGTCAGCATCTTGAGAAACAGCAAACTCCTAGTAACCACCTCCTCCCATCGACCCATGTATTTGCTTTGTCCTATCCACCTAGACCAGTACTTCTGGGTGCTAGTTTGCAACTCTTCGACTTGCTTTGTTTCAATGACGTCTGGACTGTGATCGTCTGCATCGCGTAGGATGAAGGATACAGCCTGGCCTTCTTCCAAGGTGAAAGTAGCCGTAACGCCTATGCCCAGATCATGCGGCTCTAACGACTTTTCGAAAACCACCCTTGGGCATACACGGTCTGGTTCATCCCCACAATCGATCGTCGCGTTGAGCTCCAGGGATAGGTCCTTCGATCTGAAGGTGACTCGCTGTAGACCATGTCCCTTACCCATGTCGACGATCTCGGTAGTGTGCTTGTCTTGCGCATAGTTGAAAGCAGGGAAGATTTCGACGCACACGTCAACTTTGCCCCGCATACATTCTACTCGACGGACCAGCCACTTCTTCAGATCGGGGCGATCAGGCACGTTTCCTGTGTGGTTGCTTGCGATTACACTCGCATGATATTTGGCATCCCAATTCTTGTCGTTTGGCCTCGGGAAGAAGTCCACGACATTCATGACGCCCTCCTCCTTCAGGTAGCGTGTTTGAAGAACATTGCTCACGGGCAGATACTGTTGCTTGGTCGTGCAAGAATCGTCGCCAGTTGGACCTATGGTAAAGTGGCCACCCTTGTTTTTGTCCAGAATCCGGCAGAAAACCGATGGTGAATCAAAGTAAGGCCAGCACATGTAGTCTAGAATTGGGCATACAAAGTCAGCGTGTGTCGGATATACAGCTAGAGTGTGGGATCCACAGACCGATTCCGCCATCTATAGCAACCATAGCACAGGTCCTCATATTTCCAATTAATCCATAGTCTTCGACGGGCATGTATCCATTCGCCGAGCGCCTTGAGGCAGAGGTCTGAATACCTGATGCAACTCTCTTCAGCTTTGGATTCTGCATCTTTTCTTCCTTGTTACTATGCTGTCTGTATAGCTCGGTGCCGCTATCCCTATCCAATGGTAAAGGTGTGCGGGTGATGGATGTGTTGATGACATCCTTGAGAAGCCTGGTGCCGGGCGACCCGGAATCCATTGTGCCATTGGTAGATATGGACATGCTTAGTGCACTAGGCCGGAATAGTTGGATCGTTGCAAAAACTGCTACAAGCGGCAGAGTAGAAGGGGACCGATCAAGTTGTACATATCATCGTGATGCAGTGTATTGGTGTTGGTTCAGCCAATGGATGATCGTATTGTGACGTCAGACGATCTCGCAACCTCCACCTCCACCCACGTCAGATACAGCTATCATGCGCTATCGCACCATCGAATTTTACATATCACGTTCACTTTGTCTAGAATCTTGAAAAACACTCACAGTACCAGCTCTCATCTTTGTATTCTTAGACATCAAACTAAGAGCTGCATCTAGCACTACGATAAGCCTCCTAACCAACCGGTTAACACGCTGGTCTCCAATGATATCATTATGCAAACACTATGACAGATCATAGAGTAGAAGCAGAGAATCATCAGAGCGAAAGTTCTGTTCCATCTTCGGCAGGCTTGATCAGAAAACCACAAGCAGCATCCAAAATGGCAGTCTCGTCGAGCACATCGAAGCAACCGATCCATAGGCCCTTGTCCCACTCACCGCCGATTCCCAACCTCGCTATAACCCTGATGAGCTTGTCTTCTGTGGTAGCGCCAGAGAAGACCTGCACCCCCTCAGGCTTCACAAAGATCTTGCGAAGACCAGGGAGTATTTGGCGCATGTCCGGTACAGGCAGGCTGAGGTTGAAGGAAGAGCCGCCGTAGTTAAAAGTCCGGAACCTGTGAAGCACGTACGGTTCATCGATGGAGATAGCAGTGATAGCACAACGTTGGACGAAAGTGAGCTGCTTGGTAAAGGCCTCAAGTCCACTAGGCGAGCTGGAGTGGAAGTAGTTGTTCTTGTACTGGATGAGCGCAGTCTCGATGTAAAGTTGACGGCATACGCGAGTTACGGTGAAGATTTGAGATACTCGCTCGGTGTCAGTGATTTGTCTATTCGCCTGATGCTGTAGGTCATCCACGTCGTCTCTGCCGCTATCGCCATCGCCATCTACGCCCATAGAGAGTTTCGGTTGGCTAGAGATAGCGAGGCGGAAGATAAGGTGAACATCGGGGCTTGGTTCGAAAGGGCTGGTACTATCGTAGCACTTTATCTCGACGACGACGGTATGTCCTCCGATAGCAAAAGCGAGGATTTTATTGCGAAGCTCGCCCGGAAGACCCAGGAGTGGGGAATGAGTCCTGTTTCGCGCAGCACTATGCGTGTTAGCGATGCGGAGTAGACTATAGACAGAATCTGTTTACTCACATCCGGGTTGCCTCGCAGGCCAGTTCAGCATCGCTTGGTGACATCTTCTTGATAGCGTTGCGCTTCAACAGCTTTGGTAATGGGTGAGATTGTGAGAGTAAGAGATGATCTAGGGAGGAGAGTCTCTGGAATCAAAACGCAAACGCGTGGTGAGCTCAATGCGGCAGGTACCCACATGCCAATCTTGCGTGACTTTTGGCAGAGTCGAGGTGAAGGCAACTTACAAGCCATTACGAAGAAGCTCGTACTTCCCAAGTTGTATCATCGTCACAAAGTATTCCAAAAGTACTTGTTGTGCCTTACAACGATAGAAGCATGGTATAAAACACTGCGAACATCTTTAGGAAAAGTTGTGCATCGTCATAGTGCCGCTGATGGCTCTATTGATCTCACACAAGATTGAGCAAAGAGCCATCTAGTAACGGCGGCCTTGACCAAGCCTCCGCATGTGCATATTTTGCTGAGACAAAGAGTATATGTTTCGTGTTATTACATATGAGGAGTGTTGATGCACAGGCAGGGCAACACAACGCGATCAAATAACTTAATACAATAATCTTAATGCAGGTGATGTTTCGTGTCATATTACGCGCGATAGTGCATCGGTTGACGATGTGTTCGTCATGAAGAGCGTGGGATGTCGTTGTGATAGTTACAGTCTGACTCGGCCATTGTTCGCGTACGATGCACAAATTCTTGTACGAACAAGTTATCAGATGAATACTTCGTATTCGTAATGCCATTGAGAACGTGTTGCGTACCATTTTATCGTGATATGACAATGACGTCACGACATTTGGAATGTAAGAACGCCAACCAGCCGATACTCCGAAACGTCACATGTGGTAATTGCAAACATGTGAGTGGTATGCCAGGCGGAAAGTTGTCAAATACAAGCTCCTAAATTCTTTCTCTTGTACTCAACCTAACATTACTTGTACGCCAACATATCCCTACAACTCTAGAGACCATCATGCAATCAGTTCTCCACAAGATCGTCGGCCCTAAAGAGGTTCATCCGGAGAACCTCGAAGGGCGCGTCGCAGTAGTCACTGGCGGCGCTCTCGGAATCGGGTACCGCTATATCCCTCCCTTCCCCTGCTAGACTCCCGCTAACACTCCTGTAGCTACGAAGTAAGCCGCGCGCTAGCCCTCGCTGGCGTGAAAGTAATTATGGTGAACCGCAAAGAAGAACAAGGCTCCGACGCCATTTCTAGCATCAAGAAAGAAAAGGCGGACGCAGACGTTGAGTGGAAGCATTGTGATATGGGCAGCCTCAAGGAAGTCAAGGAAGTCTTTACCGAGTTGCGCAACTCACTCGAGCGTCTCGACTTCCTCGTCCTTTCCGCGGGAATCAACACGAACCAATTTGGGAAGGACGCCGATGGTATCGATCGTCACTTTGGCGTGAACTACCTAGGTCACTTTTATGTGTGCAACCAGCTATGGCCGGTGCTTCGCAAGACAGGAAAAATGGGTACCAAGCCCGCACCAAGGGTCGTCTTTGAGTCAAGTGAGATGCATCGCACAGCGCCACCAGATGTGCACTTCGCGAGCATGGACGAGATAAACGATAGCTCCATGGACCCCACACGACTGTATGGACGCACTAAGCTGGCTATGATCCTGTGTGTGAAGTTCGGCCTACGAGACCGTGTCATTAAGCCTAATGGTGATAACGTATACGCTCTCGCTGTACACCCAGGCGCAGTCAATACGGCTATGCAGCAGCAGTGGAAAGACGCATATCCGGGCATTACCGGCAAGCTGTTGTCGAATGCCATGCTCTTTGCCGGCCGGGACGTTGAGCAAGGGTCCTACAGTGCGCTTTGGGCATGTACAGCGGACGAGATCGAGGAGAAGAACATGAACGGATTTTACTTCAACGATCCTGTAAGTCACCTTTGGTTTTGGATGCATGTTTCCTGTTGAACCTATTGACTAACATGTAGTTGCAGGGCCAACCAGGCAAAGAGACTTCCCAAGCCAGCGACGAGAACCTTGGTGCTGCGCTGTGGGATTTAAGTGAGCGAATCATCAAAGACAAGCTGGGCGAGGATGCGCTTGTTGACTGGGCTGCGAAGGAGTAGAAGCGCGAAATTCAGTATGGCGAGCGCAGCTCCACCTACGTTCATCTCAATCTGGGACGAGTAATGATTAATGTAAACATTGTAATATTCGATATCCTATGAAAGTCCACGACACCCCCTAGGAGTGTTGATTGTGTCATAATACCCTCAATCCACAAGTCCAGGAGACATATGGCCAATTGCCCCGTGGAAGCCATTCCGACTTGTCTCCAAAAAGGTCTGGTCAATCTGTCCGACCGTTGTTCAATGAAACCACAGCATCAGATAGCTCTCGGCAGAACGAAGACTCCTGAATTTCTAGATCCTGGAGCAGAATGGAATTGTAATTGACGATCGACACTATCGCCTTCCGCAGATCCATCGCACTCTCGGAAAGATATTCGTAAATGAACAAGATTGCATCAATCATCTCTGGATGCGCATGATAATATTGGGCTGCCTCCTTAAACCTCTGGGTGCAGAGTGCTTGAAGATCAGGTACCGAATACTTATCTGCTACTTCCCAGAGCTGGAGTTGTAGCAACATATGGCGAGGTATTTGTCTGTCGTAGAGCGCGAGCCCTGAACCGCTTGGTATGCTTGGAACGACGCGCTGTCGTTTCAGTGACGTAATATCTGGTCGTGTTTTGTCTAGAGTTGAGAGCATCTGCTTGTTCGAGCTGTGTGATGATGTAACGCCGGCATTCGGCGGTGAATGTGTGGAGAACGGGCTCGATATGTTATCACCACTGTGTGGGCCATATCTGTCTATATTTTCGCAACTCGCGTACAGGTTTCTACCGTGCGCCCTGACCTACATCAAAGATTCTGCGCTCGTGTCAGGTTTCCAGAAAGTGGGATGGTAATCGGCGTTGTGAAGGAACCCAGTCATGATATCGACCATGTCGGGAGCGTCACCATGAAGTGCTATTACTCCTTCGGATGCCTCCGTCCCGAACTTTGATGCACGCCTAAGGTATTCCGAGAAAGGAGAAATAACATCGATGTCAACACTATAACTTTCGGCACCAGACGTTATCGTAAAACTGGGCGTCATGTTTCTGAAGTGTAACCAACCCGCGTAGAAGTTGAGGTCTGGGCGGGTAGGTTTGATCGGAGGCGAGCGAGGGGAAACACTCATTGGTAAAGTGATTCTACTCTGTTCTTGCTGCAGTATTGACGCGCGCGAAAAAGCTTTGACAAACAGACAGAGCTCTCACTTTGCCCCGTGCAAACACCATGATAACCTTGCTTTGTGTCTTCCGCACGTACTCTGGTTCGATTCGAAAGGCGGTCATTGCATTAGGTGACAGAACGTGGTTACCGCACGTCCCACGCAGAAAGCCTAAGATGACATCGTGGCAACTCGAGGAGACCGTAACCGTGCTGTTTTGTGGCCACTAGAAACATGACCGGATCGGCTAGTGACACGAGCATGTCTGGAAACGAGGCAGTGTTGAGTAGACATGGCGGCATTGGTGTACATGGTCGTAACTGCGATACACGATCGTCCTTCGGATCATAATTCCTGGAGAGGAAGAAGATCTCACTTCGAGCTCCTTCTTCCAAAGCTCCAACTGGATTTCCTAGTCCTCTCCTGTGGAGGGCTTTGCTTTAGCTTCTTCCTGAAAGCAATGATAGCTTTAGTCTTCTTCAACTGGTCCCTGTTCCGTTCTAGTATCGCCGTCTCGTCCACCCCTATATCGAGCAGGAGGTTAACGAAGTCGTCTTGTTTGTTTGTGAGAGCGTGATCGAGTACGGATGCGGGTTCGGTGTCTTTAGCGTGGATATCCCCGCCGAAAGCGAGTAGAATGCGGGCAAGTTCGACATAGCCGCGCATGGCTGCGAGGTGAAGGGGGGTACGTTTGTGGTCTCCCAGAATGTTTACGAGCGTGCTAGGCTCGGGATGCTGCTCCAACATCGAATGGATCTTCTCAATCAGAACAGAATCGTCTTTGCATCGCAACACTGTTTTGTGGAAGTCCCTCCAATCTTCGCTTGGATTTGAGGTGGCGGGTGTTTGGGCTGAGAGAAGGCTTTCGTCATCGTCGGATTGAACCAGAAGAGCTTTCGAAGACGAGGAGGAGACGGAGGGACGCGAGCGTGAGGTCGTGGTTGAGTCTCTACGGATGTTTGTTGGCTCTAAAATAGTATCCGTATTTGAGAGCCATCTCTCAAGTGCGCTGAGATTTTCTTGAGTGGGTTGACGCTCGTTTCTGCCTTGAATTATAGGTGGCTGCTTGCGGCTGTCAGCAAAAGTTGCTTAATAATAGTGGTTATCATTCAACCTACTGCTGCCATAGATTCCGAAGCGCGGCGCATATGGGTTAACTCACTAAAATATAATGTTAGGAATGTAAGGATTGATAGTAGGTTTGTACGAACAGATGCGACCAAGCTCCAGTGATTAGACCAAGGTCCGTCAGGTATTGCCGTATATCATCGATGGCAGCCTCGATATCTTTAGCTACTGCGTCCATCTTAAGTTTCAGGGAGATCTTGTCGGCTAAGGTCTCCGTGCTGAGAGCTTTTAGTTCTGATATCCTGGGCTTGATATCTCGAAAACGTTTGCGACATTGCGTGATCTTCCCACGTACACGAAGTGACGCTTCACTAGCACCATCAGGCTCGGCTTGCTGATATGTTGAGTTGAGAAAACAGACCACTTCATGCAAGTCTGTAACTTTGTCGGCAAGCCGGTCGACTGATTGGTCTATTTCCCGCACCGCGCCAATATAGGTTTTGCATTCTTTGACGACAGCGACCCCAAGCAGTGCGATGGTAATTATGCTTGAAATCGGCTCGGCCATTGTCGCTTCGGCTTCGTAACTGTTATCAAGATCCGCTTTAAAGTGGATCGTCAGATGGGGTTATGGTCTTTCACAAGGATGCCACCAAATATGTGCACGCGAAAGTGCAACGAGTTTTACGGATGTGGTATTGATTTTACCTAGAGAATGCATGTCGTGAGGCGGCTCAAGGATGGAGGAGGGGCGGAGCAGAACGCGTGGAGCCTGATCGTGACCAGCGACGAATCGAGGGACGGGTAATGTGAGAAGCACGTGTAAGATGGGTTGACGTAAGTGTAAAGTATGGAATACTCAAATGCGTCCATGCTGTGCAGGGGTTAGAACGGGTTCGACACGCTAATAGGCAGGGGCAACTTTTGGCCGTACCTGGAGTAAGCGGGGAAGCTGGACTGTGACACTATTACAGATCAAGTAGGCATCCGCTTATGTGCTGTCTGTGTAGATCTACCAGCTGTCCTGCAACAGTATACATTGGTTAGGTCAGCGAGCGTACATAATGTCTTAGATCTTATAGCCTAAATGCTCAGCTTGAACTTCTGCGATCTTGCGTTCACCTACTCAGATGGAGACGCAAGGAGTAGAACGAACGCTCCCGCGTTCACGCATACCTGTTAGGCAAACCCCAAGGCGTTCTACGAGGGAGGAGGCTGAGGAGAAAACAAGGTGTCACCAATAAAACTAAAGTTGCAATATGATGCAATGGCTGGCCTTCGTGCCGAATGCGGGTTAGTAGTGTATGTTTTGATTGGCCATCATCTCTAGGACCCGTGTCGCCTAGAAAAGGGCAACGGTGCATACCAAAAGCAAATGCAAGGCAGCCAATCCATTGAGAACAAAACGTTCATCAGAACGTACACCCATTGCTCAGCCTCCTCTTGGAGAGTAACTGTAGGCAATATGACAGTGGAGGACCTCGTTGATACATGCCGTATACGTAATCAGACTCGCTTGTTTGAGAGACCGGTCAGCCTTGTAGGACTCAGCCTACTGTGGAAAGCGAACATATATTGCTATATGCGGACATGTAGTCGCACACCAAGCTCAGCTTCACGCAGCATAATCCGTTTCGAATTCCATGGCCACGATCAGAGCAGCAGATGGGGCAGGTGCAGTCGGGAACCGTAGACTAGCAACAAATCGAGTACGCTCAACAGGCGCAAGACAGACGTATGCACATGGATCAGCGTAGTTTGGCTGTGACTGACTTCCGCAGTATAGACAATCCGTTCTTGACATTCGATGACACAAAAGCCGATCTCAATACCGGAAGAACCGAGCTAGAAGAATACGTTTGGCAATTTGCAGCGTTAGCAAATCTTAAAGATCGCTATGAATTGCTCCGATTCGGCGCTCGACTCGCTCGAGACAAGTATGAGACTATCAGTAGATATGCGGGTGAGCTCACAGAACCGGAGAAGAAGCTGTTGGAGAAGGAGAAGGACGAGAGTACAGGATTCTGGAAGCAGTCCAAGTTCTTCCGCGCGACAATCATGACGGCGAGTCTCGCAGGAATGATCCAGGGATGGACGCAAAGCGCGAACAACGGCACTGCCTATGGCATGCCAGATGAATTTGGGCTATGTTTCCGCCCACAAGATAACTGTACTTCATCCGACCTTTGGACTTTTGGAATGCTGAACGCTATACCGTTGCTTTCCGCAGGCCTCTTCGGTACACTCCTTGCAGATCCACTGCAGGAGAACTTCTTGGGGAGACGGGGTAGTGTGATGCTCTCTTGTACTATTACAATTGCATCAACAATTGGTGCGTCGGTTACGAATAATGTAGGCGAGCTCGCAGCCTGTCGGGCCATCAACGGAATAGCTTTGGGCGCAAAAGCATCTATAGGTAGGAGAGAAGCCTCGAATTTGACTGCATCAAAGACACTAATGTCATGTAGTTCCCATATATGCGGCTGAAATATCACCAGAGCATATTCGAGGCGCTGTCCTGGCAAATTGGCAGCTGGCTGATGCAGCGGGTGCGTATTCCTCTTATTCGAGTGGCATGAGATACTGATCCGTTAGGCATATTTCTCGGCTTTCTTGCGAACTTGTTGGTTGTGATATACGTGAAGAATGCCGCGTCCGCGTGGCGCATCCTTACAAATACGGTGCTTATTCCCACGATCCCGTTGTTGGTCATGATTTACTTGATGCCGGAATCACCTCGGTACTTGATGAAGCATGGAAAATACCGCAGAGCACTCGAAGCCTTCGAGCAGGTCCAAACCACGCAGCTGTTGGCAAGTCGCGATTTTATGTATGCGCATGCACAACTAGATTTCGAAAGCCGACTATTGAAGGGGGAGGTGAACCAACTTGGCAACCTGGCCGAACGCGTAGATATCAGCACGTCGAGCTTCTCTGGCGAGCCATCCTCGATGACACCTGATCGCGTGCAGCTCGAAACAGTGGGTTCTCAGGCGTCCACATCGCCAGGCCGATCCGTCCAGGGTTCCAATACGGAAGCAGCAAATAGAGGAACAACAGTAGAGCCAGGTAACAGTCAGCATCAGTCCAGATCGCGGACTGAGCAAAACGAAAATACCAATATCGAACTTGCGACTCTGAACAGAAGATGGAGCGATGTTACAAGCCTAAACTTCGATGTTGAAGTCAAGCGAGCGAAGAAGAAGCACAACCCCTACTCGTACAACATTGGTGTCAACGGTTATTACAAGCGTCTGAGAGAGCTGTGGTCCAACAAACGGTGTCGACGGGCGTTACTAAGCGCCTCAGTCTCCATGATCACTCAAACACTGACTGGCGTTAACACAATAGCCTTCCTCGGCACCATAGTTTGGAAGAACGCCATTACAGCCAACAGCGACCAAACCGCCGCGATAATAGGTCTGGCCTTCGGAGCAGCAAATTACGTGTTTGGACTACCAGCATATTGGTCTTCCGATCGATTAGGACGGTCCATTATGCTTTTGCTCGGCTTACCAAACATGGCCTGGTCAATGTTGGTGTTTGCCTTTCTCTTCAAGATCCCTGAGTCGGAGACGTCCGTTCGAACCCCAATGATCAGCATCTTCGCGATCATTTTCGTCGCCTTTTATGCTCCGACGGCGGGTACGTCTCCATTCTCGATTGCAGCAGAGGTCTTTCCTCTCGTGTCGAGAGAGGCTGGCATGGCTATCTCCGTCGCTATTAATCTCTCAGGCGCTGGTATATTGGTCCTGGTATTCCCGTTCCTGTTGAACAGCATTCAACCGACCGCTGCATTCTCGATCTTTGCAGGCCTGAACTTGGTCGCCTTTGTATTGGTGTACTTGTTCGTTCCGGAGACGAGAATGCGGACATTGGAGGAGCTGCAGTATACGTTCGATTTACCGACGGGATGGCATGTCGCGTATCGGCTAGGGTACATACGGCGGCATGTTTGGGAGAATTGGTGGAAGTATCTGGCTCGCAAAGAGGTCGAACCTCCTATCCCGTTCTATGCATGGGCGCGGGAGACATATAGAGAGATGGCAGACGCCAGCTAAGTAGCGTAGCGAGATGCGCCTGAGCAGGTTGTGGACGAGGCATAGACGTTTGAGGCGCGACGCAACCTCGCACCCACTTTCCCTAATCAAGTGACGTTCTGGTGATAGCGCGAAAGACTTAGTAAGGCAAACTTGCAAGACCTTCTACAAAACATCTGTGGATGCTTGTCAAAGCATGAGTGATGTCGGGATACTGAGATTCATAGATAAAACGAACGACGTGCGAATTGAAACACTATCTACATGACATGCTACTCAATACACGAGAGTAGTACTGTAGAGGCGTGTTAAGCCTACTGCAAGACACTGCACTGCTGGCAATCTTAGGGTAATGAGCGGGCCCACAGCTTCGAGATACGATATGTTACGGTTAGTGGCAACAAGATGATGTAGGTGAGATTCCCAGGGTCGTGTAATCATTGTATTGTACTACTTAGGTAGGCGGTGGCCTATCTGCCATCGTAGCAATACTGCGACTGCCCTTACAACCATAGGTACTAATCGCTTGTAGCTAAGATTGCATCTTGACAACAACATGCCCTCCTTGGCCTTTAACAAATCAGTGTGTGTCTGCAGGTTAAAATAGAACTAGCTCACCTGGCAGCAAAGGCGAAAAGACGGTATCGCCGTTCACCATGAAACTATTGCCTACCCACAGAATTAGCAAGAAGCACAATGAAGCGCCACAGAGTATAAATACCAGACATTTGGAGCAAGTAGTCATTGCCATTCTTGTGCGCAATGACACGGTGCGGGTCAGGATGTTCGTCTGCTTTGAACCATAACACCCTCTTCGGCAGGAGGCTACGATCCTCTATCATTCCTCTTGAGAGAACAAGCCCGTCAGATATGAGACGGCATTCCTTGAGTTCAAAGACGGCTGGTTCTGACCCAGTCTTTGCATGCTTGCATGTTTGGCCACCAAAGGTATCTTCGTCCAACGGGCCATTGACCTTGGAGATGGGCTTGCCGTCGATTTCGATGGTGAAGGGGCGTGGGAGGGAGTCCATAGTTGTGGACGAAAAGACACGTGTTGATAGTAGAAACAGCAGGCAAAGTGCAAAGATCCACGAGAGACTGCAGGTGCGATGCTTTCTGAAGTTTGGCACTTGGTTCTCCGCCGTCTTTATATAGGTGAGTACTATGAGGGTCAGCTGTAGCCATAGCGTAAACTATGCAACAAAGTTGTTTTTCGTATGCGTAGTCGACACCCACTCGCAGTGACGACGAACCTGGAACGACGCTGAAGGTACACCGCTGTTATGCATGCAAATGCAATGTAGACTGAATGTATGCACGCAACGGTGGCAACGCCGCCAGATGGGGAGGAAGTGGGAGGGATGAGGTCGCGAGTACTGGAGCAGCAGTAGACGGCCAGGGCTCCCAATGACGCCTCCGTCTTCCGCTTATCCTGCGCAACATGTTGATACAAGTTTCCAAGTACACAACACAGGACACATGCCGTTGCTTCGACAAGTGCTCTCTTAGGTGCCCCTGGCCCATAAAAGCATTGTCAAGAGGTGAACGCTCTCAGACACTCAAACTAGGTACCCCGCTCCCCACACTTCCTACACGGTACGGTCCGCACCATTGTGTCCGTGCACACAATACTCGGGATAGCATAATGCACACCCTAACAAGCAAAACGCACTACACTCAACACGACATGACTGTACCAGTATGAATTCAGTTAAAGGTGCGATTGAAGCTATCATCGAGTCTACGTTAGACTACAAGATCTTGGATCAATAGGACGGAAATACGGTTGCAGCCTTTAAGTCGTGCATTTAAGATGACCATTAATAAGTCTACTGCATATGAAGTGCCCTCGAGATAACGAGGCTAACGACGGGATAGCTCATGACACGATCGTGAGAACCATGCTTGACGATCTGTTCTCTGATGATCCCATTCTTCCCTTTCCATTCCATTTCCCAACCACCAGCACCCACAGCCGTTTTCTCTTTCGCTTTAACATGTTCTAGTTCTTCGAAGGTCATAAGCGGAGATGATTGAGAGGTCGCATTAACAGCATGCCAGAACAAGATATCTGAGTGACTCCATGGTATATCGTAGTCGTCTTCGGCGTGTATCAACGTGATGTCGTAATTGTGTTTTTTGTTGTTGACCTTGATGCTGTCCAATCGATGAATCAGTGCGGCAAGCTTCTCCTTGGAAGGAAACTTGGTGAGGATGAATCCATTCAGCAGCCTCATAAGCGGTGGAAAGACTGCCAGAGGAGAAAGGAGCGGAAGAGTGCGAGCAACTCTATACGTCCTAGTAAGAGACTCGACATCAGCGAACGGTGCGACTAGTACAACTCCCGCTAGAACAATAGGAGTGGGCTGTGAGGCCAGGTGATGTGTGAGCGATATTGCTACCGCGGTACCCATAGACTGAGCAAATATCACGATCCTGTCTGGTGATATTCCTGCAGTGTCTGTTGCGAATCTGACTAGAGTGATAGCATCGGTAAGGAGACCGGCTTCTGAAGGCCACCCAGTACTGGTGCCAAACCCGCGGTAGTCAATGGCAAGGACATGCACATTGGTTGATGTCGCACTCATGGCCCTGTAACTTTGTGGCCGCCACCCAGATCCCAGCGTGCCTGCAGCACCGTGAAGGTAAATCACTACTTGCGCAGTTGGGTCCTTTAAAAGGCGAAATGAGATTCGGTCCTCGACGTTCGCGCAAAGTCCAACTGGCTCTTCACGAAGCTGGGCTTGGTGTTGGCGGTATGTCTCCAGTGGTAGGACGTGCCATGCATGTAGAGTCTCGCCATCTGGGGTTTTGAGATGAAACGGTGTAACTTGATTGCGCAGAAAGCCCCATTGCTCGGGTATGTTTATGTCTTGACCCCAAGTTCGGGTCACTCGGTGCAAGAAGATGACGTGGTCTTGTAGTGTTGGAATCGTCAGAAGTAAGACGAAGCCGAGATAAACTCCGACTAAGCCAACGAAGATGCCGAGGAGAAGCTTGAGTACGTCGGCAGATACATCCATGACCGGTCTATTCTGTGTCTAAGAAGTACAGCCACGACGACGAATTTTTCAGGTTGACCAGAGCTACAAACGATGTGGGGTTCAGGTGGAGCGTGCTGAACATTTTACACACGAAGATTGCCAGACACGCAGAAGGATACCAGTGTCTTTACGGCACAGAGGACCCGGCATGATGAGATGATTGAACGCCAGACACTATCCACTCGGAAGTGTTAATATTCAGATTTCTAATTTGGGAGCGACAGAACATATCTGCTACGATGTGATCGCGATTGTGATCGAAGAAAGAGTCTAAACTCCCACATTTCTGTGCAGAATGACATGCGCAAATCAGACGCAAAGAAAAACGACATCTGGTGTTGAGGACGCGTTGATCAGCTTCACACGGTTATGCGTCATGATCGTGATTTACAGGCGACTGATCCAGCCTAGCTCAGTGGGGGAACAGGTACTATTACCGAGGCCTAGGCCAGCGGGGAGCCCAACACTACAGCGCGCAAATCCAGCGCGTCTTCTTTATCTTGCGCTCGAAACCTCATGCATTCGAAAGCCTTATCCACTAGTTCTGTCTTTGCAAACTCTTACGCCTTTCGTGATGTTCATGCAAGAGCACGTCATGGCCGACCTAAGACCAGTCGTAGGTGAGATCAGCCACGATCACGGTCGCGTCACGTCGTACTTCCAGGAATGGCAACATCACTTTAGACATAAGTTATAAGACCGATGGAAACTTGATCATGATGTCTGAATCACTAACCTCAAAAAGCTTCGGTAGAGACACCTGGAAGGAGAGGTTTGGCTAGATCTCAGATGCGTTGTTGTACGAGATTAATGCAAGCACGAAGAGATCACTACACCAAAGACAGCTACCATGGGAAAGCTCATGTGTTGCTTAAAGACAAGGGTGTTGTTCATGTGCCCATCCTGAGTATACACAATGTTGATAATACTGACACTATCCACTTTGCAAACATTACTCATTCAAGGCATCGATACCCTCACTCTCAATTGTCTTCTTCACGTCATTCCGCGCCATAACACCATCGACTACCCTCGTGTAGCTCGGATAAGTCTCCCTCATCCCCATCTTGAGCATATTGCCCCACCGGTAGAAGACGAGGAGATATGCGTCTACTACGGTGAAATCATCGTCGACCGCCCAATTCCTACCCTCTAGCTTCTTCTCGATATATTCAAAACACTCTTGAACGTGTTTACGGCCTTTAGCTCGCACGGCGTCGTACATCGCCTCATCTCCGACAAACCGACCCGGCCTGAACACGCATCCAAATGCCTGTCCATGCAACGTCCCGCAAAGCCATACCATCCATTCTTGTGCTCTCGCCTGCGCAATGAAGCCTTTTCCGAGTAATTCTTTCTCTGGCGCTAGCGCAGCGATGGTGGAGAGGATGGCGGGTGTTTCGGTGATTAGCTCGCCATCTACCTCGAGGATGGGGACGCGGCCTTTGGGATTCAGATGAAGATGGGAAGCGGGGAAACCACGAGCAGCATGGAGGTTTGTGGTGCTAAAGGGGAGAGCGGAGATTTGGAGCGCAATATGAGTGGCTAGTGAACAAGATCCTGGTGTGTGGTAGAGATGAAGAGTTGGCGGCATCGTGTCGATAGCAGTAGTAGGTAGCGTAGAAGTGATTTGGCTTTAGTGAGAGACGACGCCTTTTTGTGTACGCGAAGTCAGCAGTCAGCGTGTGTTCCTGATTATTAGATCTAGAGTCTTCGTCCAATGATCTGGAAAAGCTGCAGTGCTGGTTGGTTGTCAGCCGCGGAATCTCAGCCGCGCTTATCTAACTGATAATCGTAATTCCAAGGGCACGCCGTCGAAGATCACCATACATTGCACTCATGCCAGCAATCATCTGTCTAGGTGGTTGAGTATTTGACCCACACCATGGTTTGTTGTGGCTATGTGTACGCTTGCCTGATCGGTGAGCAGGTGCTCTGCATCTACGAATACCTCAGCCGCACCTGCCCTCGTTTCTCCTTCCTCATCAATTCTGCTGAAGCATCAATTCATCAGTTCCTGGCGTGTGTAGTTATGTAAATGAGTATTACTGCACCGTCTGTCAAACGTCGCAAAATTGCACCACGTGCAGGTCACAGGCCGGTCACTAGGGCAAAGCTAGCCCTACCCAGCGAGTTGACTTGTTCCTACTCTTCTATAGCTATCGAGCCCTCAAGCAACCGGACGAGATACGCATCTTTAAAGTCGAGAGGATAGCTTCGACCGAATGGCAGTATGGCATCGAACATACAATATTGACCGATGCACCACTCTTCGAAACTGTCTCGTATGTCTGGGCTCCGGTAGTCTGGCGCAAGTCACGCCTTGCCAAAGTGTACTTCGAAGGCATTCGCTATGTTTCTCATTAACGTGCTAAATAATAACAAGACCTTGCATGCCCTTAAGGTAAGGTGTAACCTATAACACAGAAGCTTCCTCTTGAGTACCGAACAATCAGACACGAGACATATACCAAACAACATCAAAGTCGAGCTCCATATCTATCAACGCCTCCAACACCATTGAACACATCACTACTGCGTCACAGCCCTCAATCCTTGTAACACTAATCCAAACATGACACCTCTTGCAACCCTAGGTTCCTGTAAACAATCGAACACCTTACCTAACGCCTCTCCGCTAGCAGCCTGGCCCATGACACTCGTCAGCGCCTGAGGCATACCCCTCTCCACAAGTAACTTCCTTGCTTTAACCCTCAATTTCTCCTTCTCCTCTTCACTCATCTCCGCGGGCCATGCCTTGAGCTCTTCTTCTGTTGGCAGACCGTTCTCCCGGATCTTTCTGATGTGGTATGCTAATCCGGCGTCGGAGGCGTTACCGTCGAGAACAGTAGTCTGCAGGAGCGATGTGATTGAGGAGAGTTGGGGGTTTCCGGGACGAAGGAGGAAGGATTTTGCGGCGTTGAGGAGTGTGCGGCGGAGTGTCCAGGCGGAGGAGAGGGTGTAGAGTTCGTTTATGACTGCGAAGAAGAGTTCGATGAGGACTGTGGTTTCGGGCTCGGACAGCGGCGTATGAGTGGGTGCTGTACGGGACTTTGATGGTGATTTAGCGGGAGATGAGGTTAATGATGTACCTGAGGGTCGACGAGGTAGTGAGGGTGCGGAGTCTATTGATGACCGCGAAGGCTTTTGGGCGTGCGCTGGCTCTGGTTGATTACGCATAGTGCTGTAGTCGTCGGTTATTTCGCTAGGCATTGGTGGCAAGTTGATGAGTTGATCACCTCCCATCATGGGACTGAGATCTTCTATTTTCTCGCGCATGCTTGGCGCACGACTATTGCTCCGTGAGCCATACCTGGAAGATCTCCCAGAACGTTTGCCATCGCCGTCAGGGTTATAGGATGGTCGACGTTCCATGGGTGCTTCACGGCCTGGCTGCTGATCGATGACAGGTGAATGAGGATCGCGTACAGAATCTATGGATGTACGTTTGGTTACCAACGACAAGGTGCTCTCGGAACGAATGTGCGTGGGAAGTTCAGAAACGGTCGACTCGGCTCTGCTTTGTCGTGTCTGGATTGGCGCCGTATTGGACGATGTACGGCTCAGAGGGCTTCCGGATGCCTTCGTGTCAGCGACGTTGCTAACCGAATCGCGGTTCTTCTTTCCTCCTAGTGGTGCGGTTACGCTGCCGAGTACTCCAGTAACACCGCCGAAGAGGGCCTTGCCACCACCAGCAACTTCCTTGGGCGCCTTGGAAAGTACACCCATCATCCCTTTACCAACAGTATCGAAAGTCTGGCCTGCCCATCCGATGCCTGGGAAGCCACCACCGGGAGTCTTTCCAGAGCCCAACTCTTTGTCCAAGAACCGCTTCATACCCTCACTTTCAGCAAGTGGTTGGTACTTTACAGCATCGTTGAGATACCGCTCCAGTTCTCCACGCAAAGACGCCTTGGTGTGACCTTTCCATGGCGGCAGTGTAGCGTGTGATTCGTTAAAGCCGGCGGTCCCAGTGATGGCTGCTATCCGACGTATGACTTCGTGTAAAGTTTCGAACTCGGCGTACTTGCGTGCTGTCATCCACCCGGTGTGATGGTTCGATTTCGGTTCAATCTGTATCAGATACTCTGCTGTCGGCTTGGCCTTGATCGTACCCTTCTCCCCAGGCATACTATCATCAAAGATCGACATTGTGCTGTTGTGCAGTGTCAGTGGTGGCGGTGCAGGAGGCGGGTTGTCCATTAGCGCAGTAGGCGGCTGAGGTAGTACAAGCTGGTCGAAGCTTGTGAATGCTTTCTTCACTTCCTGGGTCGGTGGTTCCTCGGAACTCTTTGGTGGAGATGCTGGTGTGGCTTCTGAGAACGACCGGCCGGAAAGTCCTGAGATGCTTAAGTCCGTATGCTCGGCATCGCCATGCGCGTCGCTCTCTGACGAGGACGGGGTGACTATCCCTTGAGTGGTACTCTCGGACTGGTCGTCGTTCAGAGTTGACGTGGATGCGCTTTGTTGTTGCTGCTCCTTTAGCCGCTTTGCGTCTTCTTCAGCAATCATCTGGCTCAAGAGCTGTGCCTCTCGCATAGCATCGTCCATGGCTTCCTGAGCTTTGCTCATGACGCGCTTGTGTTCCCTTTTCTCAGCCGTGGTTGTTGTTTCTGCATCGTCGGATTCTTTTTCTACAGTCTTCTTTACGTTTTGTAGCTGCCCTGAAGAACCCTCGACGCCTGCGTCAATAGCATTCAGAAGCTCTGGCTCGCCATCCTCCAAAAGATATACGATCCACCCATTGATCCACTCGGGCTTGGAACAGCTCACGACGATCATCTCGAGTATAAGCTTCGCGAGTATCTGATGTAGGAATATTCGTGCCGGCATGCAGTTGTCTAAGATGGGCATAATAAGTAAGGGTATGCGCATGGATCTAGTATACAGAGTTTACTCACACGTCTTCGGTTCTAAATAGTTTTGTAGGATGTCTTCAGCCGCTACACTGAACTGCTTCATTTGGTAGTCTGGGTCCAGTATGTTGGCTAGAGTACTATCTCGCTTCATCTTGAGATATATATCGACCGCTTCGGTTGGCACATCGCCGGGTGACGCTTGGATTGCAACGGCGATCTCTTGCAGGAGTATGATCATGAAGGATGATGAGCGCGTCACAAAGTCAAGGAAGTTGTCGGCTGGTCGCTTTCGGGAGAGGTGTGCAGATATGGAAAGCACGAAAGCCGTCAAGGTCTGGCGGCACGAGTTCGGGAATGTGTCTTCGGTGGGCAGTAGGGGTGAGTACCACCACCTGCGTTGTATTAGAACAGTATCTAGACACTGCGCGGAGGACATACTTGACATAGTCACGAATGACTGCATCCGTCAACTCCGTCAGCGCAGCGGCGGTCTCTGGCTTGAAGTCTGAGTAGTCGAGCGTCTTGCCCGAGTACAGCTGCACATTGAAGTCGGAGCTGTCGTCTCTAGCATGGCCCTTTTCTTGCGTCTTGTCGGTCCGCCAGTCAAGAACACGCTGCGCTATGTCGACGGCCAATTCTCGCTTCCTCGCGTCGGCGTTCTTCCCCTGTGTCTCTTTGTTGTTGCCATGGTGCCCTTCCCACGTCGCGTGGAGGACTACGCCGCCTACAACGCCTATGAGGACCAGCCCAACGCGGCCAAGTATAAGATATGTGCCTGCGCCTAGGCCGGCAAGACAGGCGCCGAGCGTCTCATTGCTTGCAGTCGCCAAGAAGTGCAAGGTGCGATCCGTGAGGGCCTTGACATCGAATGGAGGCGTATTCGATTCTGTCTTTGGGGTCTCCGGCGTCACAGCGGTGCTATCGGTGAGCGAGTCATGGTGGCGGTCGAGTGCGGAGGTGGGCGGGCTCGGGGGTGGTTGAACGGAGTCGCTCATGGTGGTTGTATGTGCGCCAACATCGGGGTTTGCTGAGCTGAAGAGTGTCGTGGCCTGCAGTGAAGCATGGTCCAGCGCAGCCGACTGGAATATGTGGCGTCTCTAACGGCTGACACTGGCGTTCTGGCCGTTTCACAGCTGCCGCTTGTTGATCGCAGAGCGCTGAATAGTAACGCCGAGCCCGCCCGAGCGTTGAATATCTATTTTCGAATCCCAACATCGTTCTGATCTTCGCATCTACACGCGTCTCGTCTTCCCTTAGCACCCTCAGCCCTATCAGCCATGTCCAGCGACCCTCCTAACGATGCCGAGATTCTCGCTCATGCCGAGAAGTTCTGGGAGGGGCGCAAGCCTAGCAGTCCCATCTACCAGTTCCTGCTTGACGACATCAAGCTGACCTATGCCTCCAAAGGTGTTGTGCGCGCACAGCTACCGCTTACCAAGAATCATGTAAACACGCACGGAAGTATCCATGGCTCGGTCTCCGCAACGCTGATCGACTGGGTTGGTGGCATAGCCATTGCTGCTTGGGATAATCGGACCAAGACAGGCGTATCCACGGATATTCATATCTCGTACCAGAGCGGGGCAAAGGATGGTGATACCATTGAGATTGAAGGCAGGGCAGGCAAAGTGGGCGGAACCCTTGCCTTTACAACAGCGACGATATGGAAGCTTGTCGATGGCAAGCCAGGCCCTATCGTTGCAACCGGCTCTCATACCAAGTTTGTCAAGGTATGAACCGTCATCTGTAGAACGCCATCTTCTTTGAGGTCTCGTCCAGCTCTCCATGGACGATCGAACTCCACTCGGATCGCGAAGATTGACCGACCCTCTCGCTATCATTTCGTGCCCAGCTTCACAGCGACGACAGCATGAGGATGTGGGAGGGTCCTACATATCGCTCAAATGGCCAATGCTATGAGCATCCATGACGTTCCGATTAGTTTCTTCTTTGTCCATTGATTGTATTGTGCGTGCAGCTCCTCTTGAGCGGTTTGCCCTGGAATTCGTAATTCCAAACTTTCATCGTCTTGGTCAGAATACAGGGAGGATTTCCTAGAAAATATCAAGAATCTGGCCAAGCCACAAAACAAAATGTTTCTACGAGCGCTATCATCAGTTCCTGTCTCCATTCTCAACGTCGGATAACGGCATCGCAAGCACAGGACACGCGTCGTCAGCCACACTCATCAGCCAATCAGAGCGCGCATGAGCCACATCTCCACGAAGCCAAGCTCCTTGATTTCCCAGTAAAGCCACAGACTATGCCTTAAACACAAGCCAAACGGGCTGGAATCGCTTGAGTGCAAATAATCAAGGATCATGCGTCCCAAATCGAGTGCCTGGCGTATGTCATACTGCAAACGGGTACTGATTGTGACGTCGATGAACCGGTGGATAAGATTCCAACAAGCATGAGGAGAATTACAGTGAAGTATAAGAGATCAAGAGTCCTCGTAGTGTACTCGCAATCAAGAAAACCAATACTAAATTCTCCAAACCAAAGACGAGTCTAACTTCAAAGGTCCACTCCATTCTGATCAGTCACATCAGACCAACTCACGACACTGCATCCATCTCCTACTACCCATCGCTTCTCTAGCAACAAGATCGATACAACCTTAGTTCATACTCGAAGACCTCCGTTGTCATCTCAACATCGTCTATCACGTACAACATGGGCTGCGGACCTTCACGACCTCGCCGCTTCGACGGAAACGGAGTATCCTACATCGACCACCCGCAAGCTGTACACAGCACTGGTGGAGTAGGGCATGGTCGAAGGCACGGTGGTATGAGAGGAAGCGGTATGAGTACCACTGGTATGGGAGGCAGTGGTATTAGCGGCAGACACGGCATGAGCAGTGGCATGAGTTCTGGCATGAGTATGGGCCGGTCAAGTCGCACGAGCGGAGGCATGAGCAGCGGTATGGGCATGGGACGTTCAAGCCGCTCGGGGGGAGGTCTTGGCGGGATGATGTCGGGGTTTGGGAGGAGCCGGAGATGCTAGTCAGTCCAACGTGGCAGACGGTACTTACAAACAAACCTCCTAAATGCTTGCCTGGGGGTCGAAGAAGATATGTGGAGTGATTATTGAGTTTCTCTGGCGTTCTTGGGATAGCGGGATGGTATTCACGGGTGTTAAGCGTCTATAATTACTATCAGTCTGTACGGTTTTGAGCAAATGGAATCAATTGGTCCAAGAAACAAACTAGAATAACTATTGAAATGGCTCATGTTCATCATGCTACAGTTTGTGGACGCTGGGAAGCTAGCTAACTAGGCATCGACTAGACCTTATCGCTCCTCGTCATCAATTGAGTCATGCTAGCGACGACTTTACACGGGTCAACATACCCCACTAGTCCGCACTCCGTCAGCATACTCCTGCCATGTTCCAGACGCTACCAAACTTGACGCGAATCTTCTGCTGCAACCCGCCCGCCACAGGAAAGGCCTGGATGTCGAACCCATCCTCAGCTAGGCTATGCATGAGATCGTCACCAAAGCCCACCATTTCCATCATCAATACCTGGAAGAACTTCAAGCGCATGAGTTGGTTGATATGAGGCTTTAGCAGTTCGAGAACAGCCTGGCGCAACATGTCAGTCACATCCAAGGTGTTGCGCCAGATGAGAACCAAGGAGTCAAGGAAGGAGTTCAGGACCGATGATACAGGACTGGCATCTGGGTACTTGTGATCGCCATTGACGGTATGGTCGGAGAAGTCAGTGGGGTCTTCGCCGGGGGTGATGCCCATACTGAGAACCATTCTGGCGATGTTGATATACTCTCCGATCGCGTGATCACATAGCTTGGCCACGTCGTACTTATTTCCGACGATGTAGGCGTGAACGTGAAGATCCAAAAGTGTAATGTTGGCGTATTCGAGTCGCATATTGGGATTGAAGGTATAGATGCCGTCTTCTATGTAACATATCATCGCTGCAATGGCGTAGGGGAAGTCATCGCGAACGCGGATGCAGCATGTTTGACCCTCCTTTGGCATTCTTAGCACTGTGAGACCTTTCGAGTGCAGGCGGGATACTTACGACAGATGGACCGTCTAACATCGGTGCAAAGAAGCGAGACTCAGTGCACAAAAGGTACTTGTCAATCTTCATAACTTGCTTACCCTTATCGAAGAAAATCATTACATCGTCCTTCAGAATATGAGAAAAACAGCTGTATCGTCATTAGCATTGATCACTCCAGTAGAGACGGCCGCTGCTTACTACCGAAGATCGATTGATTGCATAACAAAGACACTTGTACGGGTCGCATTGATATCGATAGCCGACTGCAACGTTAGATCCGGGAGATGCCTACGAGGAGGATCCAATAGAGATAGACTCTGGAAGTGAAGCGCACTCGGAGTGAGTGGACCAATGTGGCTGACCGGACTAGGTATAGCAGCAGTGTCTGGGTCCTCGAAGATGACCAGACCAGGCGCGGGTGGATATGCCTCCAATACCTGTCCAGGAAAAGAACCTGAGTCGTGGTCTTCAGAGGTAGTGTAGCTTCGTTCAAAGCCATTGCTACCAAGTTGTAGCTCGGATAGACTTCGAAGGGATGAGATGCGTGGAGCAAGTGGAAGATGATTCCTGAGATCGTCGGAGGGCTTGTTAGACTCGTCCTGAATAGAAAAGAATTGTATAACATTCTCTTTATCGGATCCAAACGAGAATGCGGGCGTATAGAAGATCTGTGGCGTTGAGGCAACGGCCGAGGCAACGACACTGCATAGTGCCTTGCGATGTGGGTGGCTAGAGAGATTGGAAGTCCCATTGAACGCTTTGCCGAAGGCACGCTTACGATCTTGCTGATTCATATCGAGATGATATGAAGGCTGACTGCGTTCAAATGGAGTCGACTGTGGTCTGTAGAGGATAGGTAGGAGGGAGACCGTCCTTCGAAAAATTTCGTTTCTCATATTCGTACGAAACGCGAGGTGAAGGAGAGAGAAGGTGACCGCAGCATCCTGTCCACGTCATAGAGGGAGAAATTTGCAGCAATCGCCGCATACCGGTGGTGAACGTGTGCGTTTGTCGAGCTCGGTTCTGTATAGTCTCGCTCTGGCATATTGAGAACAGCGTACGGGTCTCTGAGTGAGGAGTGATTGTTGCGAGCCCAATATAGTATTGAGTGCAGGTAACTCGACAACACTAGTGGCATCGACTAGCTATCAAATGCGGATCTCGCACTCGCCTCACCCTCACTACCACAGCTATACGTGCTCACGGTCGTACACTAACTATCTCCAGCGAGATGCCATCTCTTCGAATAAGTCCGCTCTGAAATCTGGTAGCTCGTCCATGGACTCATATACAAGAGCCATGGTCCTCCCTGTACCGTGTATGAACGCTTGCACGTGATTGGCACAAAGCTTGATTGCAACTCTTTTGAGGTCGTCCGCGTTAGCTCTTCGCTCAGGTGCGTAGATAGAGCGGATTGCGTGTAACAACTGCTCTTCCTCACCATCGGCAACCAGCACCATGGCCGCAAAGTCTTCAAATTTCTTCAGTGCAAGCGCTTTCAGGCCGGCAACGCCATATCGCTCTGCAAGCATATACACGTCTACGTGAGAGCGAAGAGTGACGTCCTCGGGTACCTCGAGGCCCCAGCCTGCTAGCTGATCGGTGTAATCAAGCTGGTAACAGTACTGCATCATTGCGGCGACGGCTGATGGATCATCGGCGCTGAGATCAATGATGCCTTTCGACGATTTCTGCTTATGTCAGTGCGGTTGAGGTGAGGGGCGCGACTTGAACACACTGGCGATATAACAACGGCACAAACTCTGGCGAACCACCTCGAATGATAGCACATAATCACCCTGTCGACATGATAGACGTCCCTTTTGGATCGCACGACTAGATCGGAGCATTGCCATTCTGCAGCAGGTGACGAAGACGAGCTCACAACGGGCGTGGGGGGAGACGTGATGATTGGTGTAGGAGCTGAAGTTGGCAGTGTTTCCGCTTGTCGCGAGTGAACTTCTTGCGGCTTGCTTTTATGTAAGAATAGCCGGGCTATTGAGCTATTGGAAAAGGTCTTGCGATGTTTTGGACGATAACTTTGGTTGTTTATTGAAGTAGTAGAAGAGGCTGCTGTGGACACAGAGGCGTTGGAACTAGTGGAAGCAGTTCGATGCAGACAGCCGAAGGACGCGTCTGAAGAAGTTGTACTGAGTCGGGACGACAGCTCAGTGCGGGCTATGCTGTCACGCTTTGAGCCATAGATAGAGGGATCAAGTCTAGAACTTGTGAGCAGAAGTGATCTCGGCTTCAATGAAAGCACTTACATATTGCTATTAACGAAAACTGGCGTTGCGAACATTTTAGCGAAGATTGATATATGCAAGGATATTGCGTAAAGATTGATTCGACGAAATCTTGCTCACTGAGACTTCGTGTCTACTGCAACAGTGCAAAAGACCACAGACGGGATCACAGCCCTAGCTGCGCTGCTGCTGTATATACGCACTTACGGTTCTGCCCTCTGGGCATTCAAAACTTAGACAACTCATGACCACATGGACAGAAGGGTAAAGCACAGGAAGAGAATCACCTAGCTTCCGGCATGGAGGGGTGCAAGACAGAGCGTTCTGATATGAAGCTCGTCAACTGGACCAATAATTGAGGATGCATATATTAGCCGTAGCCCCGGGCGAGCCAGGATTATGAGGCTTATCGATAGTGCTTTAATACCGAAGATGCATACTCGTGGAACGAGAACAGCCGGGCGCGCTCCGCTGGAAGATTGTGGGGTAGCTTCCGCATGGCATTCTTAGAGCAGTCAGCAGACTGTAGCTGAAACGGATATTCTTTCTAACGTCGCATGACACTAAGTCCAAAAGGACAGGTGCGCTCAAGCTCTCTCCATATCGAACTGTCCGACGAACAGCAGGGAAGACGAGTCTCTTGAACGGCTTACCTAGGTACTGCAACGTGGCATGTTCGTTGTGAATTGCGACTGACGTAGAGACCTCAAGGACACTTATATCACTATAGACTCTGTCGGTTGGGTTCGCATTAGACTCTGGATACATTCGGGCAAGTCTGCGTTGCGCGTTTTGAATTATGGGTCTGTGGACACCTCGTGGCGTGGATGGATCAGTCGGTCGCTCCCTCCATGTCCGGCCCGCAAATGAGGCTCAATTATTTTAGTGGCGATGCGCTAGAATACCTTGTGTCTTTTCGTCAAATATATGTCGAGGCGCACGTTACCGTCCCGCATTTCGAATGCCGATGTTCCCCAGCATTGCATTTGCAAAACTCGGCCCACGTACACGGGTATTCGAGACAGTGATGTCATTGTCGCGATAAAAGGGCCGATCCGCGACGTGAGATTTCATTGGCTCTACAGATCGCTCAACTCCACAACGCGTCACAGTTCGCGCGCTTTGTTACTGATATCTTCTCATTGGTAATGGCTTGCATCTGGATACCGCTTACATCTACATGTGCAGATTCGCGAACAGGTGGAAGAAAGCACATCATATCGGCGAGATTGACCAATCACCTTTGAGACGTTGTCACCGCCGTCAAATATTGTCACCAACTTTGACGTCGCCAATCTCCCGATCCGCTATCAGGCAACGGAAGTCCCAGCCTAGCCCGTACAGGCTGACGAGTAGGCCTAGATTGACAGATCTCTAAGCGTCATTGAACATACTACGCCTAGCTAGTGCGATGATGATGCGTTCCAACATGGGAATTGCTGAGATGTGGCTGGCGGCGTTATCGAGAAACAATATAAGATTCTTCGACACCTCTGGCGAAGATCCACCTATCCAAGTAATTTACTCATTTCTTGATACCCAGCCATATTACTACCCATTATGCCTGGAAACACAAACGGAACGAATGGCACCAATGGCCAACAGAACTCGAGCACTCAGCATGCTCCAACAGGTTCAAAGAATGGTGACCAGTTCCGCAACTACGCAGACGACCGCAATGCTTCATCTGAGGATGTTGTTTACTGCACATCAAATGGTGTTCCATACCCTCACCCCTACGAGAGCCAAAGAGTAGGCGAGAATGGTCC
This sequence comes from Alternaria atra, assembly GCF_907166805.1. NCBI lineage: Eukaryota > Fungi > Ascomycota > Dothideomycetes > Pleosporales > Pleosporaceae > Alternaria > Alternaria atra. The sequence continues at coordinate 819,507 of NW_025091334.1, forward strand.
TCTACTACTCCAAGACCATCACCTCGTCGACCTTCTGTCACATTTCGACCGTGAGCGTATTCCAGAACGAGTTGTCCACGCCAAGGGCGCTGGTGCCCATGGTACCTACACAACCACAGACTCTCTTGAGGATCTGTGTATGGCAGACATCTTCAAGTCAGGCAAATCTTGCCCCGTCACTGTTCGATTCTCGACTGTTGGTGGTGAGTCTGGCTCGCACGACTGCGCACGTGACCCCAGAGGGTTCAGTGTAAAGTTCCGAACCGACGAGGGCAACTGGGACGTAGTTGCAAACAATACTCCTGTCTTCTTCATCCGGGATCCCGCCAAGTTCCCTCACTTCATCGTAAGTCTACCCATGCTAGTTTGTCAGATTTGGGCCATATGCTAACCTTCACTCAGCACACCCAGAAGCGTCACCCAGCAACACATCTTACCCACGCCGATGATGCAACAAACTTCTGGGACTTCGCTTCGCAAAACCCCGAGTCCGCACATCAGTTTATGATCTTGTTTGGTGACCGAGGTATCCCAGATGGTTACCGTAAGATGCATGGATACCACGGCCACACTCACAAACTTCAGAACAAGAACGGCGACTTCGTTTACTGTCAATTGCACTTTAAATCCAGGCAAGGCACTGGATTCATCACCCAGGAGGACTCAGCGAACTACAGTCCGGACTATTCCACAAAGGACTTGTACCAAGCCATCGAGAAGGGTGACTTCCCCGGATGGGACGTTATGTTCCAGACTATGACGGCAAAGCAGGCCGAAGAAGTCTGGGAGAAGCAGAAGATCAACGTGTTCGACATGACACATGTCTGGCCGCAGGATCAGTTCCCGCTTCGCAAGGTCGGAGAATTCTTTCTCAACGAGAATGTACAGAACTACTTCGCAGAGGTTGAGCAAGTCGCATTCAACCCTGCCCACCTTGTTCCAGGTATTGAGCCTAGTGCGGACCCCCTACTACAATCTCGTCTGTTCTCCTATCCAGACACCCACCGCCACCGTGTTGGTGTCAACTACCAACAACTACCGGTCAACGCCCCACGCGTTGCATACCGCATGGGCAACTTCCAGCGTGATGGTAACATGGCGTTTTACAACCAAGGATCGAGACCTAACTATCTCTCTTCGATCCAGCCCATCTCATTCAAGGAGAGAACAGTCGATCTTGACAAGCTCCATGGAAACTTCACAGGCGAGGCTATCACATTCTTGTCCGAGATCCGCCCAGAGGACTTCAACGCACCGCGTGTCTTGTGGGAGAAGGTCTTCGACGATGGCGCTAAGGAGCGTTTCATCAAGAACATCTCTGGCCACATGGAGACTGTAACCGACAAGGAGATCATCAAGCGTCAGATCGCCATCTTCAGGGAGGTATCTGAGGACATTGCTTCCCGCATGGAGAAGGCGACTGGTGTTAAGGGTTACCCTGGCATTGCCGAGCTGCGATTCAACGGAACGCACAATGGCATGGCCAAGTCTCAGGACAAGAAGGTCGCGAACGGTATGACTGGAATCAGCGCAAAGTATGCTGAGAAGAACAAGACTAATGGTGCTGCCAAAGCTGGTACGCATAAGGATATCATCGAAGGCAAGGCCTAGGGTCAGTAGATGGATATAGAGAACTCCTGCACATTTAGCGAATGAAATTTAATGAACCAGCATGAAGATGTTAATTATATAAGAGCTCAGTATGAAGTGGATGCCTTCATCGTGTTTCTCGTGTTCAATTTCAAACTCGTTCTCATTTACGATGCTGGGTCGAATATACCTATCGCTTTGTGCCCTGACGAGCGTATGATGTAGTCTCATCACGTTGTGTCGTTTGCAGCAGTACACAAAGGCAATACTTGCTGGCTCTTATAACCATTTCAACTACCCTGAAAGCATTTGTATCTTAAAGATAATCGTGTATGCTTCGTGGTGATGAATCAAGGACCACTGACGATGCATGCAGCCGGCGGGACCCCTCTCGCGAAAGGGAGCTAGCGCGACTGCCTCATCGGCAGCGGATCGCCAACTTCTGTCACCATCGAAACCTGCCAGCACCTTGTGCCCCTCACCGATTTCCTCCTCGAAGCGCTCAACGTACCCTTACTGCAGACGTAGATGTTTGGCTTTTCTCGCTTTTACGCTTCCAAAGTCGTCAATGGCCTTTACGCGCACGGATCCGCGATGGCAGGGTTGCAAGGGCCGGATGAAATCACGTCACGTGATGTCGGATTACGGTTGGCGTTTCGTTCCAATGACACCCCATTTCGCGTTGCCCGCTAGAGCGTGAGGAGTAAAATCGAGTCCTGGCAGCTCGGTCACTCCCACAGCATTGTCCCGGTCCAACTCCCCAGACGCCCACTCGAAGTCATATCATGTTCCTGTCGCACCTCGGTATTCTTTTCCAGTCGTCAATCCATCCTTTCGTCGCTCTCTAAAGCTCGTGGAGCTTTTGGCCCGCTGTCTCCGCACCTGCAGCGTCACCGTTGCGCTCTCACAGACACCTGTGTCGCCGACGGGCCCACTGTCATTGCGCGATAGCGACGGTCCTGCCATTGACTTGAATCGCTTCCGTCACGTCGTGGTCCATTGCCGCATTCAACTAGTCCTCCCTCCCGCCTCTCACCTAGTTCGACCGGGCGCCCTTCCAAGCGCATCCGACATCGCCCAGCTCACCAGCTCCCCTCCCGCTCGTACACTGCTCAGTTATCGCATTCGTAGATATCGACCGCTACAGAAACAATGTCGCCGCGACGTTCATCGCGGGCTCGTACTACCCAGCCCCCACCCAGTGTCGCAACACACAGCAACTCCTCATCCTCCGTCTCATCAGCGCGTACCGATCGTGCGTCGAGAGTCAACGCCAAACAGACATCGCCGCCAAAGTCATCGACCCCACACTCGCTTTCCTCGGAAGAGCCCGAAGAACCGCCTCACGACGTGCAGCCTGAGCCACCGCTAACCCGCCGACGAACACGCGAGCATGACAACGACGAGGATGAGTCGACTAAACTCGACGAAGAGCTCGACGATGACATAGCAGAAGAGGATGAAGTCACCCGATGCGTGTGTGGCTACCAAGAGTATCCAGGTCCGCCATCGGATGCTCCCAAATCCATGTCTGCTCTCGTGGACCCAGACGTCCAAGCCGATGAACTTGGCGGACTGTTCATTCAGTGCGATGTTTGCAAGGTCTGGCAACACGGAGGCTGTGTAGGCATCATGGACGAAGCTGCCAGTCCGGATGAGTACTTCTGCGAAGAGTGCAGGAAAGAGCTCCACAAGGTCACAACAAGCCCCAAAGGGTAAGTACTTGTATTCATTCGCGCACCCTTCGGATCTCTATACTCCGCTACGAGTTTCTTCTAGATCGCATCACAACGTCTCACACCTTGGGCTCCTTCATTTCGTTACGATTGCTTCATCTATACAATACTAACGGAATTGTTCTCATAGGCAAAAGTACTCTCGATACCTTCCTGTCTACGATCAACAGCACGGCAAGAATCGCAAGTCGTCTGTTTCCAAGGAATCAGATGGGCATTCAGGCAAAGACAAGGACCGCAACAACAGGGCGAGCGTAGATTCCTTTGGCAAGCGTCGATCGACAATGAATAGCCGGGCTGCCTACGACGAAGATGAGGTGCTAAGGAAGGTACTCGAAGAAAGCAAGCATGAGGGCGGTACAGCTTCGGAGAACGGCAATCGAAAGAAGCGGAGCCGCGACGACAGCGAAGAGTGAGTCCTGCTTGCTGCTCTACGTGACGCTGGGGACATTTAGCTGACAAGCTTGTGACAGGACAAAGCCAGAAATCAAACGGCAGCGGACTGGTTCTCGCTCTCCCAGTAACTCGCCAGTGATAGAATCCGAAGACGATAGTACAAAGGCCTCCGCTCCTAAACAGAAACCTCGCGGGGCTGCAGCTAAGAGTCAGCGTGAAAAAGAGCAACGCGAGAAGGAGCGCGAAAGCCACCGAAACGAAGCCGCAAACCGACGAAAAGGGCGTGCAGAGCGAAGAAAGGGGGACGGTAAGATGCTGTTCTCGAGGAGATAAAGCCTTAGCTGACCGTTTTTAGATACAGAGGAACCCGAGCCCACCCCCACACCCGCCTTAGAGGAGCCCGCTATGCCTCCACTAGCGACCGAAGCCACAATTCCCGACACACCCGCTGCAGAACCTAAGCCTGCACCTGCCCCACGAAGAGGTGGACGTCCACCGCAAAAGGCTCGCGGTCGTCTTGGGCGAAATCAATATTCTCGCGACACCATACCCGCGACTAATGGCACTTCACCCAAGAACGACATCGCACAGTCTCCACAAGCAAACCTCACAAACGGAGCGAGCAATGGGCACGATAGCAGCGACGGGACAGCCGGGCATAAACCTACCAAGACGAAGAATTGGCGTCTGCAGAAACTGTCCTGGAACGATATTCGAAGGCCGGCTGGAGCCATGCAAAGCTACATAGCGCAGCGACAGGTTGAGATGGCTACAGGAGAGAAGCATGGAAGTCTGGCTCCGGCTGTCCAACCGACGACCAACGGCGAGTCTGCTCAAGAACAGCAGAAAGATGAGGATACGGACCTGGCAAAGTTCAAAAATCTGAGTACAACTCAGATGATGGACTTTTTGAGTCGCGATCTCGTTCATTGGCAGCAAATGATCACCGAGCCGACGGATAAATCACCCAAGTGACGCACACATTCTTAATTTCTTGTGTGTTATACTGTTTCTTCGAGGCTACTCTACAAATACGGCGCTCTCGGCATAGCTTGCATGAGCCCAATCGGCACAGCATTCACGGCATTCCTTTTATATTGGCGTTTTCATGGTTTATTTTTTGGCACGGATACCCTCCACTTGGTTTACTCGACGCTGGGCTACCCTCCGGCGCATACTTCGATACTAAAGGTTTTGAAGCTTTCCATATGTATTAAATGTAGGCTTTTGGGTGTAACGAAATACAACCACGTCAGAGCGATGCTCCCGTCGTCACATCGTAATGTATACGAAAAACAAGATTCTCCAACGAATTACTAGCTTTTTCCTTTTCATTCTTATTGAACGTTCACAATTATGCGCCTAATCCGAGCTGCCCAGCTTAATCTCCAACACACCCATGACTGGATTTGCCTTGAGCAATTCCAGTATCGCCGGAAAATTCTCATCCGTTACCACGGTGTACTCGGGCCATATTTTGCCATCCCTTGTCTTGGTATCCCAGTGAATTTTAAACTCTTGGATCGTCTCTTTGGGACCGTCGGCGGCCTTGTGTTTCGCCATGACTGTAAGTTTATTGTTAGTCGGGTGCCCCAAGCAAGCTATCTGGTGTGTGGTGTGTTGTTCGACGTACACTCAACGCAGTTGGGACTGGAAGAGATTGCAGAGGAGATTTGTGCGTTGAGAGATTTTAGCGTTATCTTGGAGGAGGTGTCTAAGAGGAGGAATTCATGGCGGTTCGAGGGTGGGATCGTGAAAAGGAGGGGAAGAGACATGTTTGCAATTGCGGTTGTTTGATCCTGGTCTTCGTTAGTAAACCAACTCTTTAGTATACGAAGACCCAAACCTACTGGTGGTATTTGGATGATCGTCTATGCTGCGCGTATTATAGGAAAGAGTTGGGGAACTTAGTAGCCGTTATATGTCAAGACGACGACTGCAAGTTTCCCAGACTTGGAGAGTGTTACATGGGGGTACGATGTACGTCATCGGGAGGGTCGCGCATCTGCGGTTGGACGCGTTGCGCGCCGTGGCTTGACAGGGGTCTGCTTGCCCCGCTTTCGACTCGACCGGATTTTCTTGTCGTGGGTCCAATGCGAACCATGATCCTATTCCGCAAAGAGTAATCTGGTCGCGCTTCGAGAGAACGTGAACGAGCCAAGAATCATCTTCATTGTGCAGGACTACGCAAGTACCCTCTTCCAAGCAGCAATCCACAAACAACGACCCATCACGCAAAGTATTTCATGCCTGCATGCAAACTCTATCTATAACCCCTTGATCTTCTCCTCAAGCGCGCGTTTGATAGCTGATACCACGTTAGCAACTTCCTCAGATCTCCGCCTGTCTAGGAGTTGACTTACCGTTGCAGCTCTCATTAGCATCGCCGAACAACATCTTTGTATTCTCCATAAAGAACATCGGGTTCGGCACATCGGCGTATCCACTTGCCATACCCCTCTTCATGATGACAACCTGCTTGCTCTTCCATGCGTGCAGCACCGGCATACCTGCAATTGCACTACCAGGTTCCAGCGCAATGGGGTTCACTGTATCGTTCGCACCGATAACGAGAGTTACGTCCGTGTCTGGGAAGTCGTCGTTGATCTCATCCATCTCAAGTACAATATCATACGGAACGGATGCCTCAGCTAGAAGGACGTTGCACTGTCCTGGCATGCGACCTGCGACTGGGTGGATAGCGAAGCGCACATTGATGCCCTTGGATCGTAGGCTTTTCACAAAGTCTGCGAGCGCGTATTGTGCTTTTGATACAGCCATGCCGTAACCGACTACAATAATGACGCTCTCTGCGTTAACAAGAGCTTCGGCCGTTTCTTCAGATGTCGTCTTCGTTATCTCGCCCTCGATCTTGGACTGGGCTTGTGCCGTGGGAGCTATACCGCCAAAGAGGACGTTGGTAAGTGACCGATTCATGGCTACACACATGATGTAGGATAGAATTGAACCCGATACTCCGATCAGAGCGCCGACCGTTGTGAGCAAAGGGTTGTCTAGCATGAAACCCTCAGCCACTAAAGCAAAGCCAGAATATGCATTCAGGACAGTGATGACGACGGGCATGTCTGCTCCACCGATGGCGGCAGTGGTCGTATAACCTTTGACGAAGGAGAGTGCTGCGTTGCCGAGAAGGCATGCAGCGCCGATAAGAGGTGCGCCTGGTGCGTAGGTCAAGAACGCACCCATTGTTGCTACATTCGCCCCAAGTAATGTACTATTGATGAGATGCCGACCGGGCAGCGCCAGAGGCTTCGAGCTCATCTTTGCAGCTAACTTCAGAAAGGCAACAATGGATCCAGTGAATGTTACACCGCCAATGAGAACACCAAGGTAGGCGGAAACCATATGCAGGGTCGAAATGTCTCCGGAGTGACCCAGAACGCTACCGATACTTGTGAGTACAGCGGCGAGACCGACAACAGAATGTAGCGCAGCAACTGTCTGAGGTAGTGAAGTAGGCGTAATCCTCCGACCGATCATTAGCCCAGCCACGGTACCTACTGTAGCGAGACCGGCGAATTGGGTGAGAACATCGGAAGTGAAACCAACAGCGGCTAAAGATGCGAGGAATCCAGAAAACACACCGAGTATACCCAAGAAGTTACCGCGACGAGCGGTACTCTGCGAAGCGAGTCCTGATAACGAAGTCATGCAGAGTATACTACTGACAAGGTAGCCTGCTTGGACTAGACCTGCCATACCGGTAGAAGCTGCTGCGATAAATCCGCCGCCAAAGAGAGCTGCAGGGACTGCATATAGCCAGGGGTATTCCCTTGGGTCAGTAGGCCGTCTGAACATATCCAGCATCCTTTTCGAGATGACGAACCCTCCCGATATGTTGACGAAGGCCAACAAAACCGACAAGGCTCCAAGCGTTTGTGGGATGGTTTCGGGCATATAGCCACCACCCATAGCATATAACCCGCCAACACCTATGATACCAGAGATGGCATTCGTCACACTCATCAGCGGAGAGTGCAAGGCGGGCGCAACACCCCAGACCACTCGGTATCCGATCAAACTGGCTAGGGCGAACGTAAAGGCGTTAGACATGAACAATGGACCTGTGAATTTACCCAAAGTCAGAGCAGCAGTCATGCCAGCCGTGACGCTAGCTACTTGCCGAGACTGAATCTGCCATGGTGTTAGCGCGACGACATTTGCAACCTGATCTGCAGGCGATGGTGAAGGATTGGCTTGGACTGGCGGAGGAGCCGGACGTGGAGCTGGAGGAAGGATCTTGCCGTTGTACGTGACAATAGCGCCGCGAGTGACTTCGTCGGTAAGATCAACATCATAGTACTTCTCCCTTTTGTCCTTTGGGGTCAGCGAAAGCAGGAACTTGATAACGTTGTTTGAGTAGAGAGTTGACGACTGGGTTGGTAGACGGGATGGAAGATCAGTGTATCCTACGCTCGAAATTAGCACTGAATCACTGCAGGATATTGTAAAGACAAACCAATGACGGACACCCCCTTGTAATCCACCAGTTTTCCAGGTACTGTAGCTTCACAGTTACCTCCAGCTTCTGCCGCTAGATCCACGACAACGGAACCCGGTCTCATCGCGCCGAGCATGGCCTTGGTGATTAGTTTTGGTGCGGGCTTGCCAGGAATCAAGGCTGTGGTGATGACGATGTCGACCTCTCGGCACTGTTCATAGAATAGCTTCATCTCTGCCTCGATGAACTCCTTGGACATGACTTTAGCATAGCCGCCAGCTCCAGAACCGTCTTCCGAGATGTCGACCTCGATGAATTCTGCACCTAGAGACTGGACTTGCTCACGTGCTGCAGAGCGCGTGTCGAAACCACGGACGATGGCACCCATACGTCGAGCCGTTGCAATCGCACTCAGACCTGCAACGCCTGCGCCAATGACAAGAACTTTACAGGGAGGTATCTTTCCAGCAGCAGTTACTTGTCCAGTCAAAAAACGTCCGAAGTGATTAGAAGCTTCCAAGACGGCCTTGTAACCAGCAATGTTCGCCATAGACGACAATGCATCGAAAACTTGCGCTCGAGAAATGCGTGGTATCATATCCATGGCAAATGTAGTGGCCTTCCGCGATGCGATTCGCTCGACAGTCGGCTTATTCTGCATCGGGTAGAGCATGGATATGACAGTGGCGCCCTCTCGAATAGCGTCGACTTCACTATCTTCTCCATCAATACTGAGGGCTCGGACCTTGAGCAGGATGTCACTTTCAGAGAAAACATTCCTGCGATCCACAGTTTGTGCTCCAGCTTGCTCGTACGCTTCGTCGGTAAAGCTACCAGCACTGCCAGCGCCACGCTCAATCAAGATGCGAGAGAAGCCTTTCTTGAGTAGAAGCTTAACGTTCTAGAAAGGCGAATGTACGAAGTAAGCCCTTGTCTCATATCTAGCCAATATAGGGAAACATTACCTGTGGCGTAATTGCTACCCGCCTCTCGCCAGGATAGCTTTCCTTGGGTACTCCAATAGTGAGGTTGGAATACGGGCCTGCGGTGAATGGCGGGGTGCTAGGTAGCTCCTCGTCGTGCGGCTCCGATGCCTGCCCGGATGCATATCGCGCAACAGCCGTAACCTGCGAGACATGCTTCTGCAGGGACAGCGGGCGCGGACGGGTAAGGCTCCGAAGGCTTGTAGCAGTCAAAGTATGTGTTGAACGATCTCCATGTTCAAACACTGGTGTTGATCTCAACGTAGAGGTAGGGCAACATGGCTTCAGAGTAGCAAGTAAGCTGCCCCGCTGCGGGCGAAGGGCAAGCGCCCTATAGTAGCCAGATAGACAATTCTTAGAGGAGCTCATGCTGTCTCGAATGAAAACGAGCAAAGGGAGAAGTCGGGCACCCGCATCTGCTGGCGATGTTTGAATTTGTTCCCATAAAAGACACGGTTAGCAAGTGGGAAGAATGTCAAAACGCAGTGTGAGTGAGCACCAGAGGTGAGCACCGGCTTGCGAGACATGGTGGTACAATAAGGCGGTACCTTTGGGCCGCGTTTCCCTCGTGTTGTGTTCTGCCGAATTAAACACCAGTAGTGCAGTTTCCCCGCACTCCTCCACTCTCCCTGCATGAACCCCAGGATTTACCAAGCCCACGAGCCACATCGCAATGCACTCTCTCTGACGCCTGTTTTGGTGATGTATAGATGCCAAATATTGCATATTCAATTTGTCTATCGCGACACTTGCTTCTTGGAAGATCTTAGGTCGCTCTATAGTCGCTTTGGAGGTCACTTAGGTATCTTCCTGTAAAGTAGGGCAAGGTCTCCCCGCTCGTGGCAGGCGATCACGCGCTGTGGGGCAACTCCCAACTGTTTGGTCCATTTCCCGGTTTAGAGCGCTTGGGATCCTAGTTTCCGTCCAGTGCCGCCTTGCGCTGGTATCATTATAGCGAGCGTAGCCGCTCGCCACAGCAAGTGACGCACACCTCCTGGGCCGTTATTAAAGAAGCTAGAAGCTTACCTGGTCATAATCAACTCCCGATGCCCGGGCGAATACTTGTATTGCTCTTGTGAATATACCGTATGAGGTGTTTCGAAATGGCGAGATAACGCTCAAGAAGGCAAGGGAAGGCATGTTTTGATAGAAAAAAGCACATATTGGTACATTACAACTACAGAGATGCTAAAATCATACTAAGGAGTGACTATGCGGCGAGCTGACGCTCAAAGTAAAGCTAAAGAGAAAGGGTTATTTACAGAAGAGAAAAAGAGTATTACTCATGCGATCCGCCATCGTCGTCACCGTCTCGAAATTTATTGCGCCCATTCGATGCAGACATAAGTCATTCTTGTTGTTTGAATTGCAACAAGTGTTTACTCGTCACGCTTGGCCTTGAAGTAAGACCAGCCACCCCAGTTGAAGCTGGCGTTGACATCAACGTCCCAGGTGAAGGACTTCTGGCAACCCCACTGGGAAGTACCACCGACGGAGATGTCGAGGTTGGCCTGGGCACCGGTGAACTGCTTGGTGAAGAGACGGCAGTGAGTACCGAAACCCTTGCCAGCCTTCTCGAGGTAAGCAGCCTGGAACTGAACGCAGCCACCCTTGTTCATGCCGAACATGGAAAGGAACATGCCAATGATGCCGCGCTTGCGGTTGACCTCGTTCTGCTTCTGGGCGTAGGCGGCGCAGAGAGAAGGATCGAAAGGACCGGGGAAAGTAGTCTGACCCATGCAGTATGGCTGCTGGTTGTGGAGCTTCTTGCCGCAGGACTGGGGCTTGCTGCAAGAAGGAGGAGTAGGAGGGTTGTAGGTACCCTTGTTGTAACCGTTGGAGCCAACAATGACAACCTCAAATCCATCCTGGCCCTGACCGACGTTGGTGGCAGCCTCCTTCTTAACATCCTGTCCCCAGAGAGTGCACTTGAAGCGGGTAACAGAGTCGGGCTTGTCGCAAGAGCACTGGCGCGGGTTCCACTTGGGGTCACGCTCGATGTAAAGGTTGAAACCGGTGCAGGTGGAGGTGGAGTCGCACTTGGCAGAGCAAGCAGCAGTGTCGTAGCTGGTAAGTTCGTAGTATCCGAGGTAACCGCTGCCTTCAACGGAGGCGCTGGCGTCTACGAAGGAAGAAACGTAACCGGTAGGTGTCTTAGCGGAGGTGGCCAGCTTGTGGTAAACCTCGTTCTTCTTGAAAGCATCGGCAGTGTCGGGAGTGGTAGGTGGGCCGTAGGCGTTGGGCTGAGCGGCACATGGGTCATCGGGGTTGATGAATCCGCAGTAGGTGCCGACCTCGATCTGGGTAGCACATGCGGGGTCCGCGGTGAAAGCGAAGGTGTTGACCCAGTCAACCGGGGTGCACGAAGAGGGTGCAAGGTTGGTGGAAGAAGGGTTGGCAGCAGGCGCGGCGGTAGTGGCAGGAGCAGGAGCAGGAGCCGGGGTAGCCATGGGCTTGGTGTTCTGCTGCTGGTTCCAGTTCCACCAGAAGGTAGGGTCACGAGCCTCAAGCTGGGCACCAGCGCTCCTCTTGGCTTGCTGAGCAGTAGCAGCGCCAGTGGCAGCGGCGGCGGCGGTATTCTGAGCCTGAGCCTGGTTATAGGCGCTCTCAGCAGTGACACCAGCCTTGGGACCCTGAGCAACGTTGTTGGGCAAGGCATTGAACTGGTTGACATCGAAAGCCTGGGGCGCAGGCGAAGCGGCTACGAGGGCAGCAGCCCCGAGGAAGAGAGAGTAACGCATATTGGACGATTGAATAGTAAAGTAGCGAAGGTAGTGTAGTAGTGAAAGTAGTAGTGAAGGACCGATGCTGATGAGCTGATGATGAATTATTGTTCAGTGTACCAATGGTTCTTATATACATCGAGACTCACATACTCACGCGGTCTTTGCCTCGGTGATAGTACTGATTTGAGATCTATGTCATGAGTGGAGACGAAAATATGGCCGGTAAGTTCGAACTGTCTTCCTGAACGAGTTGGCGGCGGTACCTGGAAACAATAGTTCACCAAACTTTAGCCTAGCTCCGGATGAAATGTCATGGTCGCCAACGCCGGGAACGTGCAGAGCGCATGCAGGTACACCACGGCCACAACCAATGAGAGGCCATCGACTATAACGCCAGTCTAATTCGGTACAAGATAACTGCAAGTCATGAACCTTTACCTTATCGCGAAGCAGGGGGATCGATGACGAGATTGGGTTTCTTCAGATCGTGGTTGCGCGCTGTGATTGTGTGTAGACTTCCATGACGATACTCTATCGTAGATCAACAGATCTTGAGTGCTGCTGCTCCAAGCATCGGCGACCCGAGCCTTTGCAACATCGTCAAGGCGGGTCCCTAACCGAAAGCTTAGGTTATTTTTGCTCGACCTGAGATGTTCTAGAGCCCCACTTATCTTGTTAGCTTAGGGGTCCGCTGTTTACTATGTTAATAGTCACCTTCAGGGAAGCAGACTTGCGCTCGCAGTGGTACCGATCAGCTCATCAGGGGGTATACCATCTACGCGAACGTTTAAGCACCTAGTGTTTAAGCTCCCAGTCTTGCCTAGTCCGATTCTTTGTTTATTCATGCGTTCACAACGCTCGGAGAACATTCCACGGTGAGTTCTGGAGAAAGTCATACGGACTGAGTTCCCTACGACAGAGACTGCCTTCATACGTCGAACTGACATTGAGCGATATAAACCTTCAGATCTTCAGCTAAGCATTAGTACCTGCATCATAACGCTTGATTTGCACAGGGATACCGCATCGCGAGTAATGGCGTGAGCATTATGTGGTTCCTGGAGTGGAGTGCTGCGATCGCGATTACCACCATGCCCAGTGGCTGTGGCTGCATGATACGGGCGATTGGCAGAGTTTCTTCAGCCAGGGGCTAGATAGCTGGCTAGTCTGTGGCTTTTTCTGGAGTTGTGACGATACGATGTGGGTGCTCGCGTAGAGATGGTCTCAATGGTCGTCGCAGAGGTCATGCAGGGAGAGACTGCGTACCATGGGTCTTTCAGGGGCTCGAAATCTCCTCGACTGGTGCCCGGCAGATCTCGCGCACCCGTCCATACGATGCGCATCCCAGTCTCCTGGGTCGGTGTGCAAAATTGACGATGTACGGCGAGCTTCCTCACCCTGGGGCTCCTATCTGTCATTGCAGGCTGTGGCTTGACGAGCTTGTTGTTCACGCGCCTGTCCAAGGCGACGGAGGGCGTTGGTGCACAACTCAGTACTATCGAGCGTCGTTAGTCGAAAACCATCCACAAGCTCCCCTCGTGATGTGGCATCGTTGTGCATTGGCAAAATAATCGACAATCCGGCACGACTGTTGCTAATCCTGTAGTGTCAGTTCCAGGAGGCGACGAAAAGTTGGTGAGGATCGCTCCGGAACCTGCGGAGTGGAGACTAAACGGCTCGGTCGATCTCACTGGCGCCACAAGGTTTGACTAGCATTGCTCAGCCTCATCATTGCTTCCACCTGCCACCGCTACTGAGCGTCAACAACGGCTGTCCTCTGTCACCAACTCGAACTAAAGTCACTCGCGTGTCTCGGCCGTATTGCCAATGCTTTCACCCTTCATGGCCCCTCACTATTGTGTGTCACTTTACGTCAGTCTGCCTGCCGACCATCTCGGCTTACGCTTTCATCTCAACTTCAATGTAGAGTACATCGGATAAACCATGGCGTACCACTCGTTTACTCGCTTGCATCTTTGTAAAGTTTTGGCGATTCATGCCTTGAAGGTGTATGCGCTTGGACGGTTGGGACCCAGACCCCTCCAAAGTCCGAGGCAGGACACCATTCCGAATTGGGCCACTCGCTTTCGGAATCCTCAATACGAAGAGTGCAGAACTCCGAGGGCATGAGCCACCTGAGCCACTTTGAGCCACCTCGGCCAGGGGTTACCTGTGCAACCACAGGTGTACTGCCGAGATCCGCCTAATCGATAGTTGATACACTCAGGCATTCCTTCGGAGTAAGCAAATGGCAGTACCCACTACTCAGCGAAACACTGAGGCCGTGCGTTGAAGATGTCTGCTACGTTCCAAATCAACAAATGCATGGAATGGAACAAACGATACTTCCATAGAGTATACATTTCGAGCTCTTGGTCACGAAAGCAGACGAGTGCGTACATTCCCAGGGTGGGATCTTGGTACTAGGTGGATTCCAAGAAGTCGATCTCTTTCGGGTTCTGGGCAGTTTGGCCGTCTTCATCAAACCAGACAACTGGCTTGCTTGCATATGTTCGAGAGAACATGAGCGAGAAAGTCCAGGCGTGTTGGATCTAATGTCTTCTTGGTGGCTATTCCCTATGTGACGTTCTCGCTTTCCCGCATGCAGAAGCTTCTGCCAGAGTAACTATCGCTGCGTATCTATGAAGACGAACCGTGAGAAGCTGCGTAGTTCCGTCGTTGATCTAAACAATCAACAGGTTGTCTTTCGTATCCTTCAAAAGCACCCACGAGTATTTGGTGAGTGGAACGATATATGCTCTTTTCCATGTTATTAACCCCCTTCACGGCACATTAGTGTCGAGAATCACTGTAACTTCGTATACCGAATTATCCGGAGGCGAAGCAAGCCGAGACATGAGGCGAGGCAAAACACGACGGGTCGATTAATGTACATTCATATGCGAGGAAATTGAAGAAAGTCACAGTGAGTGGAGATTCCTCTACTTTGCTTGCAGACACGCTTCTTCTTGAACCCGCAAGCTCAGATCACCAAATGGCTGGTGATCCCGGGTAAACCCTGCAGATTGATCGGAGAGACGAGCGTGGATTTACCAGATCACATATTACCCAATTACGCGACCCGTTTACCGAGCATGCATATTGCGGGTTAAATTACGGCATACTAGTCGAGACCATGTTCTGTAAGCACGATACCCCAGTATTTGGGGATCTGGATATAGCTTCACTATCCTATCTTGTCGGTCTTGTTGCCGGTCATGCATCGGCTGATCCTCGATTTCATCCCAGGTACGGCAAGGTAATTTCCATGTTGCTGATGACTATTTTAAGCGCGTTAAACGGCAACACAGCACTATCATGCAGGTCCAGAGCCTCTTCGAGGGCAACATGGCAATCAATATCCCATCCAAGCTGTTCGTATTATCACTATAATGCTTCTTTTTCTTCCTGAACCCTTGTGGTACGCTGCCAACGCAAGGTCTGTACCACTAAAGAATTTCTACTGCAACGCAGAACACCACTTGTGTAACGTGCTCACCTCCTCCATTTTCGGTTGCTCTTGGTCATAGTCTCGTATTTATCATACCATGAGAGTCAAGTTTTTGGCTGAACAAGATCATTCAATCTAATAAGCATTTTGAGTACCCTAGTCCAGTGTTAAGATACCGTGGTCTTAGTACCGAAGAACTTTTTTTGGAGCTAAATTTGGCAGCGGAACTAGCTGCATCAAGCATACAATGCCTCCAGGCCATCACCTCGGTCATGCTGCGATGTGTGCGAGGCGCTATGGGGAGGTGCTGCAGAGTGTAGGGATCTACAACCGCGAGATCACATACGAGTATCGTTATTCAAGAAGTATAAGATGACTCCTCTTCCCATCTTGCTGGTTGCCATCGCAGATCAACAGCCTTCACTATCAACACTCAATTCAACGCCTCACCACCAACAGTCTTTGTCTGAACAATAGCAAATATGCACGCCAAAATTGCTGCCCTTCTTCTCCCGGTCCTCGCTGCGGCCAACCCTGTCCCTCAGACTACTGCTGGTGACGCTCCTTCTCCAGAGCAAATCACTATCGTTGACACGTCGTACTCCGGTAACGGCTGCCCTCAAGGCTCCGTTTCTACCAGTACCTCGACCGACAAGACTGTAAGTATCACCATAACACATCCCATCTGGGCTTAGAAGGTGGATCTAGTCCTTCTTCACCGACCCCTGGCACTATATTCCTCCAAAGGACTGGAGAGTTGGCATGGTAAGGACACCAGCTTACACAACCAGGTCGTAACTTACGGATTTGATCAATTCCAGACCTACATTGGTCCTGATACTACGCCAGCAGGTAAGTCCAAATTCACATGACTTTGGAAGAAGAAGATGCCAACATTTCTCCACAGACCGTAGCAAGAACTGCCAGCTCCACCTCAACCTCAAGTACCCGGGAGGCTTCCAATACGCCGTCGTAGATGCCACCTACCACGGATGGGCGCGTCTCGACGAAGGCGTGACCGGAAGCTTCATCACAACCTACTACTTCTCCCAGGATGCCGGCAAGACGCAAACTACGCGCATGACAGCCGTTGGCGGCGGCGCCCTCGTCAACGGTCAAGTCTACACCAAGCAAGACAGTGTGGAGACGACTGCGACTATCTGGTCGCCCTGTGGCCAGAACGGCATCCTTAACATCAACAACAGGATTGCGCTTACGAACAAGAAGCCTGGTCAGGCGGGTGAGATGAGCAACGATGATGCTACCGTTGCTTTCACCCAACAGCTTCATGTTGCGTGGAGGAAGTGCACGCCCGGATCTGGATCTGGTTCTGGTGGCGCTGATACGATTGGAATTAACAACCCGAGCTCGGAGACTACCTTTGGTCAGTAGAGGGTTGAGGTGGGTGGTGTAGGTGTGGTGCTAGTGGAGGGATGAGGGTCAGATCGGACATGTAGATAGTCGGTTGCAATGTTTCTGTTTAGTCATGAATCCTGAAACCTGTTATTTCGTGTATAAGTTTATTCGATAACATTGGTGACTAATCTCTCGACTGCAACCCTACTCGTCGGAGTCTGAAGAAGAACGTGCGTAAATGATTCACCGTGTCACCTCGTCGCCTCTTCAAGACTCAATTGAGCTTAAAATACAAAACTGAATATAACATGCATCCAACACGGAAGGTCATAACTATGCACCCCCCATACTGGGTCTGCAGGTGCATACAGCCCACGTGCAATCAAGCCCAAACCCCAGTACAACCCTGTTTGCCTAAATCTACAACGTGGCCTTTCCACATGCAACCAAAACACTCACATCCCCTTAGATGATAAGCTCGCCAGAACGAAACCCACTGATCGTACAAGATTCCAATTAATCCCGCGATCTGCGTCGGTCCTGGATAGACCGTAGTACTTCAAGCCACCCACCATCATCAACATCGCCGTCTCCTGTGGTTCGCGACAAGAATTATCAGGAAGCTGAAGAAAATCAATAGGTTGCCACTAGATACTTACCATTGTATGCAGCAGTGTTTGATGAAGACCCACCCCCATTGACAACAATCGGGTCACTATCGACGACATGTACAGCCAAGCCATTGCCTGCAGACGTGACTGGCGGATCTGAAGCAGAATTGCGAATACGGATGAGGGTGATGCGTATCCGATAGGTACCAGTCTGGCGAATGACGAGCTCGGGAAAGCGCATATAACCTACACCATGGGGGTCGGCCATATCCATCGAAGCAATGGATCCATCAGCTTCGTCGTCGTTGAATGGGTGAATAGAGTCGAAGATTCGCCCGGCGAGTAGCGCATTGAGAGAATTTGGATCCACCGACGCGGGTGTGTTTGGACCAGGGACCAGAGCGGCAACAGCAACGAGATTGGTCGAGTCCGCAACAGCCTCATCCGTATCTGCATTGATAGTTCTCAATCGCACGACGATCGATCCAGGCATTGTTTGGCCAACTCGAGCAGTTCGCGGCGGCTGCACTACGATATCCATGGCGTACCCGATCTCTTCCGGCGATAGAGAATTTTGGCCTGATCTCGGTCGTCCTGAGGTGCGGCCGTTTCCAGATTGATGCCTTGAGCGAACGGATCTGCTTCCTAGCGCCCTTGGTCTTGCAACGTCAGCCATCGAGGATGTGGCGTTGGCTGGGTGATGATCTGTTTCTCCGTTGAGTAACTCTGCGATGCGAACAGAGCGTCGGAGTGACGCGTGGCTTCGACTATTCCGTACAGTGTTGTGCCGTGAAGTGGACCTGGTTTCAGATGTTGATGGTGGATTCGACGTATCCCTCCTAGAAGACGCGCCCCAGTTGGGATTTTGATTTCTACCTCTTCCACGTCGTGGGCCCCTTCGCATCTGATAAAGGCAGAACCTGTTTTTCTTAGTAAAGTTTCATGAAAAGACGTGAGTCAGGCCAGTAGCAGCTTCGCTGACAGGCCGCACAGGATTCGATCGTGGTGTTGAGGCAAAAGATGATATGAAGCAAAGCAAGAAAAGTAAACAAAGTATAGATGAATGGAATACGAAAAGACTGGGAAGAGTCTCCAACGTATGACGATGCCTTGGGACAAGAACAGGCGATGTTGTATAGAGAAGATATAGGAAATGAAGTCAAGCCACGAGTCAGAACTCTCATCTAAGCTCGCTTGATGCACATGGGGCCGCCCCTCCATCAAGATGATGATGGTTCATTCTGTGCAGTTCAACCCAATACTAGGGCCCTTTAATCTCATCACTGCCTAGTGATGAGCAGAAATGCAGCAGCAGCGAGCAATATTTCGAAGGATATAGGCAGAGGTGAGGTTTGGAAGTTCCTCACCAGCCCGCTTAGGCCCCGGCGCAACCCCACATCCCGGTGGGATTCTCCAGTGGAGGGGCTGCCCTTTGCGCCTGCAATTGGCGCTGTTCATGCAGCCCTTCAGCTAAAGGGCTAGGGTTTTTCCATGCTCGGAAGATGACAAGATAGGTGTATAGAGGTAGATAAAAGGCTGCCGCAGGAGGAAAGGACAGCACGGAGTGTGTGGTAGAGATGCTGCAGATGGTGTTGCAGGGAAATTGACGAATGTGATGCGTCACAGGAACCCGGCAGGCCATGTGTTGACAAGGATGACGAATAAGGACGGGATGAACGCGCAACTAAGCGAGATGAACTGCTCACCTTCTGGCTTGTCACACCTGCCCGCCTTTTTCTAGAGCGTGTGTAGGAGACCTTTTGCCCTTTGTCCCTGGCGTCACACTATATTGTCGCGATCCTTGACGCGATTGACGATAGGCAATGCCAATAGTGAATACGCCTAGAGCCTCCTATCGCAGCGCAGATATTGGCTGGGAAGGTGCTTCTTCGGGGCCTCTAGAAGGCGCTGGCTTTGTCAGAGTTCTGTGACGCTCTATGCTGCTGTTGTATATTAGCCATGCTTTGCCCACACAATCAAATGTGCCTTCACTCATCCACATCCACTACTGTTTGCATTGACGACAATACCGCCAATGGAGCGTCATCCTTCATGGACCACACCCTCTGGAATGGACCCGGCATTTCCGACGTACCTCTTCTTGGCTACCGTGTTCGAGGTCAAGTACTATCCAATGCACACGGGCGGAAGAAAGCCTGGATGCGGCTTCGGGATGTTGTGGACCGTCGATGATGGAGGAGATGGAAAATGTCTCAATTGATGAAGGAGTCCGGAGCCAATGCCTTGAAGTCCGGGACGGCAGTATGCTTCCTGGAATCAACTGGCCATATCGGAGACGGTGAGTACGCCGTCTTATACAGAGTCTCCAAGCTACAAGCATCTAGAGGACTCTTACCTGTTGCAGTGGCCTGCAGTTATCTCATGGCTTGCCGCCTTCCGCTATTGGCCTGAGCTGAGCCTCCCCATCTCGAAAGCGCGTCCGCCTGCTTCCATTTCTTCTGGCATGGTGAACCAGGCCGTCCCTGTGCTTGGTGCGCATCGGCTTAGCGCTGCCGCCATTGACATGTCGCCCGTGGAGCTCGAGCGCATGGCGTTCTTGAGGTGCATCTTTCAGCCAGTAGTGTCCACCCGCCTTGCGGCTAGCATCACACGATTGCCGATCCAAGGCACCACCACTGACCCAATGTCATGGTATAGCTGCGTGGCCTCTGTGAGACCACCAATTACCGAGCCGTCGCCTTGGTATAAGCCTGCGTGATACGCACCACTGTGTCTTGCAGCATTGCCTTCAGTTTCGTAAAAAGGAATGTTATTTACATTAGGACTTTGCAGTAACACCTTCCCAGGCGCCTTTCCCCCCCTTACGGTAGCCACATTCATCTACTGTAAACAATCATGTACGCCTGCCCCTAACGGCTCAAAGGAACTCGATTCAATTTTCTGTTGCTTCACTTGCGTCCTCCGAACTTCTCCGCAAGCCAATCTATGCCGAACCTACGTTATTCGGAAGCTGATCCTGGTGTTACGGACGGCTACCTGCAGCTCTTGTACAGTATATTAGACACCTATCAGCTTCATCATGAGCTCCTTATCCAGCTCCGTCGGGATCGTGTGACATATTTGTGCTCCATCTTGCCATCCTTCCGGTCTGGCTTCCGAACGTTGTTACGCACATTGGCCCTGCGAGGTTCTAAAAGGCAACATGTTCGGAGTTCTTTCCAGAGTCTGCTCTCTCGCACTTCTTATCTAGAGAGCCACACCAGATCCTGCTCGCTTTTACGTTCTCGATATGATCCATTATCGAAAATCGCGGAAGATGTCTCTCATAAGATGATGGTTCAAGGTCTGGCGTTTGAACCATTTCTTGATGTTTCTCTAGCACGGTTATTCGCTCGACAGGGGACCCAGGTCATGTACCTTATCCCGCTCGTTAGTTACCGAATCCGATTTGCGCAACATACGGGAGGGCTTAGAAGAGATGACCAGCAGGGATATCCCTAGCTTATCGCTGCATATTGTCTGCTAAAGAACCGATGTGTCGAATCTTGGAGGCTGAAAAAACCGTGATGCTTTCGCGGAAGCGGATCGCAGCAACTGATACCACCTGACAGGGTAACCGTGCCCGTGACGGAATCCAGTGATCCGGGACCCAGTCATCCTCTTGACCGCTGAGTTAGCCGAAATTCTGTCATGTCCCACTTACTCCCACCCTTTTCAGACACTTGCGCTTTCTTTAGTCCATTTTGCTCTTCGAATGTTTAGGTCCGAGCCAGCCACTCATCGATATACTTTCAGTGCGTTAGTCGCGGCTTCCGCGTTGCGATCAAAGTCTTGTGCGTCATCCCAATCTCCTTCAATTGACCATCATGGTCACTAACTGCTTACCCAGCAGTATATCTTGCAGTGAACCCGGTTACAAACGTCACTTAAAATAACACTATCGAACACGTTCACCGAGATTGTAAATCCCAATGCCAGACAGGACGAGTTAGAACCGTATGGCTTGGTCGTGTTAAGTACTGCACCCTCCGTCAGAGAGGAGAACGCAGGATAGCTGTATTGGGATGTTCGTCTCAGATGACTACCAGAATGCTGGACTCAATCTGCGTCAGATCCCCTTTCGTATCCATACATGTGTTCGACCACACTATTGGGAACGACTCAGCGCCACTTCAGAGATGGCCTGGTCTTTCCACGCGAGACATTCCCAAAACTTTGTGAAGTGCGGAAGTCAATCGCTAGTAAAACTATGTGCAAAATCGCTTGTCTTCCAGGCATACTGCGACCCTGCGCCTACAAGAACACCTTCTAGACTCGAGACTGAGTAGTTCCACCCAATCTGCAGCGCCTTCAAATTTTGCCACCGGTTTCTGCCATGCGCAACATCTGGGAACGGTAAGAACTATAAATATACAGCACAGCAGCCAGTGTCACTGCTCGCAAAAGTCACCACTGCAGCGGTCAAGCCTGATGAATTCTCGAGCCGTTGTTACTCGTTCAATCATCCAGTCGAGTTACTTTGACACTCCGAAGAGCCGCATCATACTGCTGTACAGGTGAGTGTGCTCAAACTTGCTGAACTTAATGCGATATGAAGCGAAGGCCTTCATTATCCATACTTACATATCCACTAGAACGGCTAGACAGCGGACCCGTGATCCAAATTGATCGCTAGAACATTTGCCATACATGAAAAGATGTAAGGGTGTTTATTGGGGGCGTTCGACGGCTTTTGAGTGTCACGTATGACTGGAGATCGCGGTACGCAACACAACGCTCCGACACTACGGATCCATCGCGCCCACATCGAGGAAGTGGTCGACATAGCATGGTCAGGACTAGGGCCGCGCGTGCTAGGTACTACGTGAATGAGGGTACTGATTCAGACATGTTCCTTGACAGCTACAGCAAAAGGATTGATCAGCCTTTGCTTAGCGCACATCCTATGTTCGGAGATTGTATTGACGTCGCCTTGAAGCTAGTGAATGCGAAAATTCCTGCTTAGAAAACTCGCATCGGCAAAGCCTTCGCAAGACTACATTTATCGCTTGACACCAAGACACACGACTGGTTTTGAGAAACCTCTACCGATGTAGTGGCCCCTTCAGGTAATCGAATCCGTTTGAACGTTTTCAGCTATCCTCAGACATGTACCCAGCTAGTATGCACATGCGAACAATCTTGGAATGTATGATACTCGTCGCAGTGGTTTCACAAGACAACGATGGAAGCGAACATAGCGACACTTCGTGTAACGTGAATTGGTACGCGGTATGCAATCTAGTTGTCTAACGTGACCAGGGTGCTCATGACGCAACTATAGCAAGAAACATGCGTGCATACGGCTGGGGCTGCCCTTTCGGCTGGGGCTGCTTTCTCGGCACAACCTGACGGAACTTCGCCTTCACTTTACCTTCCATCTACACCTAGCAAACATGCCTTGATCATCGCCATCATGCGAGTGCCACAAACGCTCACTACTCCTGTTGTTTTGGCTTGACGGCGCCTACCGATTTCGATTACAACTGCGACCCCGCTGGTTGAATCTCAACATGTTTCAGTGGTGTACGCGTTTCATCGGCCTTCGCAATTCCATCTTCTTTATAGCCGGATTGGGTGTCCTGCTTGTTTGTAACAGCGTACTGCTACTCTGGCAATCCCACTCACCTCTACAACCCGCATATCATGACAAGCAAGTCAACCATGGACCAGACACGCCCTACATGCATCCGATCGATGATCTTATGGCAGATGCGGAACGAAAGTTTGAAGCCCTTATCTCAGAGCAAACCCCAACGGATCATACAAAGGATACGTACAGGACTGGGATCTGGCTAGAGATGCTTGCCGACAAAGGCATCTGCATGAATCTCACGGAACGTTTATCGAACCAATTTCGATAACGACGACTCATACCCTGGTGCCCATCTTTGGCGAGACGAAATTGCAGCTAAACGCTGACATCGTTCTACCTCCAGCTGCATATCTTTCCGATACATTTGCTAATGGAGACTACTCCAACGCGAATCCTGATGGTAAGAGTTGGTCGAAGAAGACAGCAGGCGCTGTATGGCGAGGCGTCGCCAGTGGAGGCCGTAACAAAGCAGAAAACTGGACGCGTTTCCATCGACATCGTTTCGTATCCATGTTGAATGGAACATACGTGCATAACCTCGAGATGGGCGCGAAGGCATCTAACGGGGGTGAAACTTACACTCCGCAATCATACACGACATACCATCTGCAAACAACACGACACATGAACCTTGGCAGTTGGCTTGATCGAATTGCAGATGTTGGCTTCACAGACCTTTTGTGCTTTCCACAGTCTGGCAGGCGAACTTGCGACTACAATGAGCGTTGGTTCGAGGCTGTTGAGAAGGTTCCAATGTCCAAACAGTTTGACTACAAGTTCCTCCCTGACATTGACGGCAACTCCTTCTCTGGGCGGTATCTCTCTTTCCTACGTTCGACATCAGTTCCGATCAAGGCAACCCTCTACTCCGAATGGCACGACGACCGACTGATACCATGGCTACACTTCGTGCCAATGGACAACTCGTTCGTTGATATGTGCGGCATATTGGACTACTTTCTGGGTACTGGCGACGGCCATGTGGCGATGCTATACGGTACTTACGACGAAGCAGCCAAAAAGGTTGCACATCGGGGACGGGAATGGGCGAAGAAGGTCCTACGTAAGGAGGACATGCACATGTACACTTTACGGCTGTTGCTCGAATACGCTAGGCTGTGCAACGATGATAGGGGGCAGCTAGGCTTCGTTGGAGACCTAGCCAAAGAAGCCCCGGAAGACGAAGCATGAGAGGGTAACGAGAGTTGCGATGTCTTGATTGTACGACAGTACACGTCAGATGCGAACTCGACTCGTCCTACTGCGTCTACAGATGTGCATCTGACTCGGCCTGTACACGGGCTATCCATGTCACATGCTGTACCTTGTCCGCAGCGGCGACATACAGGAAAACGAGCACAAGCACGTGCCGCGCTATACGTTCTGCGCATGTCAGGATGTGGAAGCACAAGATCTGAATCGTGTGAGGCGTGCGTATACGAGCCCTGTCTTGACGCCGTGGTACCTTTGTTTGCGGTTAATCAGCGATGGGCCAGATTGGTAGCGTTCTAGACTTCTCAGGTACTCGGACCTTGTAATTGTAGACCAGGTTTTACGATTGTAAGACTTGACATGATGCTAAGTAATCAGTCCGGTGGCTTCAACCATGCATGGTCGGTCTTTGAAGCCATGCTCAGCCTCATGTCGGCCGCAGCTCTGCTCTGCCCCTCCAAAATTTTGTACTAGCGCGATTGCTCGCATCTCTCCCGAACCATTGACGCATCGCAGCTACCCCACATCTGGTATGCAGCAAAGCCTTGCGAATATTTGTCGCGCCAGACTTTTTCCTTGTACTAACGCTTGTTTGACGAGGCCGCTGGCGACTCTCTCTTCTTCCTTGACTCAGAGATCCATCCGTAGAACAGTCAGACCGGCACACGCTACCCTTGAGCCCAGCACCCCGCGCGTGTCTACCCTTCACACTCTCTCCTCCCAATCCCAACCACACACACGCTCAAGGCCCCATTTGCAAATTCAGCCCATTCTACACCCACGCGACACTGTGAGATCAGCAGCAACACTCAGCCCACTGCGACTCTATTCCCAAATCGACTCCACACCCTTCGAGCCCTTCCGAAACCTCGACGCGTCGGCGCGCTCAAAAGTCAGCATGGAGGACCTCACAAACACACTCGCGACGCTCGGCCTCGACAAGGTCCCGCAAGAGCCAAACACATACCCCGCCCTGAACCCCTTCGACATCTACCGCAGTCACATCACCGAGTTGCTGTCATCTGTGTCTGGCGTGGACAAGCAGATAATATACCCCACACTCGCATGGACGGCAAAGCCAGAGCATGGCGACTTGCAGTTGGCTGTTCCTGCGCTCCGACAAAAGAAGAAGGACATGAAGGCCTTTGCACAGGAGCTGGCAGATGCGTTCCCCGAGTCGCCGCTGGTTAAGAAGCCCATTGTCACCAACACCTCCATTGGCTTCTTCTTCAAGCCAGAGACGCTCACTTCGCTTGTCCTACCCATGGTTCTCAAGTCGAAGGAGGCTTATGGTTTCAACAAGAACCTCGGTCTCAAGAACCCGCTCGACCCCTCCTCCGGCGCAAAGAAGATGATCGTCGAGTTCAGTTCACCCAACATTGCGAAGCCTTTCCACGCAGGTCACTTGAGGAGTACAATTATTGGAGGCTTCCTTGCGAACCTGTACGAGGGCGCCGGATGGGATGTCGTGCGCATGAACTACCTCGGAGACTGGGGAAAGCAATACGGTGTCTTGGCTATTGGTTTCGACCTCTACGGTAACGAGGAGGAGCTTGTGAAGAACCCTATCGGACACTTGTACGACATCTACGTCAGGGTCAGCAATGTTCAGCATGAAGAGGCGGAGCAAATGA
Organism: Alternaria atra; assembly: GCF_907166805.1. Taxonomy (NCBI): domain Eukaryota; kingdom Fungi; phylum Ascomycota; class Dothideomycetes; order Pleosporales; family Pleosporaceae; genus Alternaria; species Alternaria atra. Next base: position 845,260 of record NW_025091334.1, read on the forward strand.
AGGCTCTCAAGGCCGAGGCTGCGAAGCTGAAGGAGGAGGGCAAGGATGCATCGGAACAGGAGGCTAAGATCAAGAAGATTGAGGCCGAGGGTATCGATGAGCAGGCTAGGAAATACTTCAAGGGCATGGTCGATGGCGAGCCTAAGGCGCTCGGCATCTGGAAGCGCTTCAGGGTGAGTAGATTCGAATCGCACATCGTGAAGTGCCATATACTGACTTATGCAGGACTTGTCCATCGAGAAGTACAAGCAAACGTACGCACGACTGAACATCCATTACGACGACTACAGTGGAGAGTCTCAAGTCAAGGACGAGAGCATGGATCTTGCTGCGAAGATCATGTGGGAGAAGAAGGTCTGCGAGGACTCGGAGGGCGCTGTCATTGTCGACCTCACAAAGCACTCCAAGAAGCTGGGCAAGGCCGTTGTCAAAAAGAAGGACGGTACATCACTGTACCTCACCCGGGACATTGGCGCTGCGATCGAGCGTGTTGAGAAGTACCACTTTGAGTATGGCCGCTTGTCTCTATGTATCTAGGCAATTGCTAACTTCATCGCAGCCGCATGATCTACGTTGTCGCCTCACAACAAGACCTCCACTTGGCCCAACTCTTCAAGATTGAAGAGCTCATGGGCAGGAAAGACATTTCCGACAAGTGCCAGCACATCAACTTCGGCATGGTTCTGGGTATGATCTCAACTTCAGTCCCTCATCTTCCGACCAATTCACTAACATCACACAGGTATGTCGACACGAAAAGGCACGGCCAAGTTCCTTGACGACATCCTCCGCGACGTCGGCGATAAGATGCACGAAGTAATGAAGACCAACGAGACAAAATACGCCCAAGTCAAAGACCCAGAGCAAACCGCTGACACGCTGGGTATCTCAGCTGTCATGGTTCAAGACATGAAGGGCAAGCGCATCAACAACTACACCTTCGACATGGAGCGCATGTGTTCATTCGAAGGCGACACAGGGCCTTACCTGCAATACGCACACGCCCGTCTCTGCTCCATTTACCGCAAGGCTGTAGACGCCGACCCCAGCCTCGCTGACCTCGACCTAACATCCGTCGATCTGAGCCTACTCCAAGAGGACAAGGCTGTTGAGTTGGTCCGCCAATTGGCGTCTTGGCCCGACACTTTCCTCAACACCATCAAGACGCAGGAACCCACTACTGTACTCACGTACCTGTTCAAGATGGCACATGCCCTTAGCAGCAGTTACGACCACTTGCAGGTTGTAGGCTCGGAGAGGAACGTCATGATTGCTAGGTTGGCGCTATATGTTGCTGCCAGGCAGGTGCTGTATAATGGTATGAGGGTCCTCGGACTGAGTCCTGTGGAGAGGATGTAAGTGATTACTTAGGCAAGCTTGACTTAGATGAATGTCTGGTAGCTGCATCATGTTATAAAAGAAGCCAGCATGTACTGCCTAGATACGAGATACGAGCAATGAAGATTTTATCAAACCAAAACGCTATACACATCTATGCGAATTCGTACGTTGCGGCGGGTTGGCACTAGTAGAAATCATAGAACATAGTAAAATCGGGTGGAAGCTTCATCGATTACTTGGTGTTACATACATAAGAAGCTTCTAGCTAATATTTACCAACTTTTACGGTATGCAACATGACCGTGTATCAACGGGTAGACGTCCAATGTACCACACGAGTTCGTGTGAATGAACAGGATCGAGTAGCTGCCGAGCTTGACGAGCGCCATCCGATCTGTTGTTATATACTCTCCTTACACCGCCGATGGGACATCTGTAACATGGTACAGCCCGTCTCAAGTGTCGGATTTGAGAAATTTTTTTTGTTTAGAGTGGGGTGTATGATAGTTGTTGTTTTGTGTTGTGTCGTGAATGTAGGGGTTCGAGAATGAGTGAGTCGTGATCGGGTAGTAAAATCGGAAACGACCGAATGTACAGAGACTCCGGGAAAATGCTGGAAAACAATGCTAGAACGCTGCAAACTAACATGGAGAAATGCGCCTCAGGTTGAATAAGTTGAGTGCGGTCGGCAACGGCGTGGTGTCGCAAACTGGAGCGAGAGAGGGCGTGCTCGATCAAGTGTGTTGGCTTCTCGTCATCTCAAAGATTCTCTTGACACCACGACTGGATATCCGAGCAACAGCTGCAACGACTCCAACCATGAAGGCAACGCGGAAAGATAGTACAAGAAGACATAATGCAAGAACACAGACGGCCCACCCCGTCTCGTCCGGTTGTTAGGTGCCATTGGGAACAGGCGGCCCTCCTACCCGAGGATCTCCAGGAGGCAATCCAGGAACATTTTGCGGGTGTGGATGGGGAGGATGCGGATGGTGCTGGCAACCATGTGGACAAGTAGCTATTGGTTCGTCGTAGTCGTCATCGTAGTACTCGTCCTGTGGATCCAGAGAGCCATCATCATCGCGTCGGTCGTAGCCACCAGGGGGAGGATTTTGGTTGTGCTGAGCGTTGTTGGCGTTGTTCTGTGCCTTCTTGCTCGCCTTCTTGCCCTTACGCCCCTTCATCCTGGCCTTCTCCAACAGACGTCGTTTTTCCGCCAGACGCTTTCGCTCCTTCCTATCCTTGATCTCATATTGGCGGATCAGAGCCATGGGAGGGTGACCAAATATGTCCTCGTACTCGCAGAATTCGCATATCCATGGCTGACTGGGCGGGTTGTGGAAGTTGGCGTACTCTTGCTGAATGCGACGCTTGCGGGCAGCATACTCGTACAGCTTGGAAGCACTACGTCGCGGCTTTCGAGGCGGCGGGGCCTGTTGTGGTGGTGGAGGTCCCGTTGGACGTCGTGCAGTTCCATTAGGAAGGGGCGGGGGAGGGTATGCGCCTGCTCCATTCATGTTGGGACTGGTCTGGGTGCCCTGCGTAGACACCATCGGGGCATCTGGGCGGACGGGAGGGCGTGCACGGGCAGCTTGAGGGTGGGGAGAAGGAGAGGCGACGTTGGGGTATGCGCCAGGCGGTTGGGGATACTGGCCGTTTTCCTGGCCCGGCCAAACCATCTTGTTGGCCGAGTCGGAGCCGCAGGTGAAAGTAAACTGTGTTTTGCTGGCGGTATGCTTGGCAGCTTCCTGCTGCAGGAGGCTCACGTTCTCGTTGCCCGGGGGTGGCGGGGTCGCGTTTGCGTTGGCAATGGCAGTTGAGATGATGCCGCTTTGCTCCGGGGGTCCTAGAAAACAAATCGTTAGCGCACGGACTCTTTTAGTAGTCAAGACGTATCAATTCCCGAGGTGACACCGTACGTTTGCTGTTCGCTTTGGCGTTGGCGAGATTGGTCGAATTGGCCAACACTCGCCTCTCTGACCGTCCCGAGCCAGATCGCCCGAAACGCCCTCTACCTGCGCCTGAGATGCCTGTTCCAGAATTGGTTGAGTGTTGCGGTGTCGAGGGCGCCGAGCCATAGTAACGCGCAATGTTGTCCCCGTCGTCCGTGGCGCCTGCCTCGTGAACTGGTGCGACGCCCATGCCAGTCAGATCTGCGGAGAGACTCGCGTGATGTGACCCATTGCTGCCCATGTTGGGAATCTTGCGCTTCTTCTTGTTGTTGGTATTCTCAAACGACTCGTAGCCGTCTACCGAAGACGCAGGCGAACCGGGTTTGCGATAGGCACCAGTCACGCCCGCCACGGGCTTGCCAGTCGCGTGCCTGCTGTACTGATAGCTCGGAGAAGAGGGCAGCGGTCCGTTTCGGTCGTCCTCTTCCTCCTCGCTCTCAACCTCAGAATGAGTGTGGCCACAGTGACAGGCATGGTGGTCGTTCGCCCCAGTCCTATGAGGTCTGACGCGCTCGTCGGCTGTGTACGGCGGGTAGTTGAAGAGCGGCCCGGCGGTAGGGGGGTTGTGCGGGAACACTATCGTCTCGGCCTGCTCAGGGGACAAGCGGGCGCGCAGGGAGCGAGCCGGCAGAGGGCGAATGGGCCGATCGGGGTACATGGAGGATGATGTGTCGGGCGAAGAGCGCAGCGGCGAAGAGCGGTTCCACTCGTAGCCTGCGAAGGGAAGAAGCGATGTCAGATATGTGGAGAGACCAGGGAGTAGGCTCAGACGAGGCATGCTGGTATATCATGGTGCCAGTAGGAAATGGGTGAAGAGCGTTGCGGGCTGAGCACAACGACTTCCTTTACTTACCCGCAGTCGCCGCTGCCATGGTGGCAATCCTTCCTCCGACGTCTATCACCAAACCAGTGGGGTGGGTGTGACTCTCAGAACAATTCTACTATGTCCAAGCCGGTCCGCTATCGTGCTGTCATGCCCGCATTAGCACTCGACCACGAACAGTGTGTAGTGCTAGCGCGCAGCTGCTCTGAGAATGTAGAGTCTCTGCCAAACAACGTCGGAACGGAGTGTGGCGGTATCGGGAGCTCTACGCACCTTTTTCGAGAGGTTTGTGTGAAGGACAGTACTGGTGGCCAGTTAGCGGAGAGCCCCTCTATTTGCTCCTCGGTATCAATACTGACAGGATACAACTGACAGCAGCTCCAATATATCCAACAGCCAAAAAGCCAGAGGGTCAAGACTGGATCTCGAGCGTGGTCGGAACGAGTGACAGCGTTGATGATGCGTTAATGCCGAAGACGTGGGATTGGGGTTCGCCCGCCGCCAAGACAATACTCAGGCACTTGGGCTCACTGATGTGGCCTTGAGCTCGCCAAAGCAGGGTCTTTACTAGTGTATACAGCGATCAGGAAACCAAGTCGCAGAGGAGATGCGGTGTATTTGACAACAACAAGAAACAACAGAGCACATGTATGCGTGTATGCACACTTGTCGGAGCATGTCGACGTTGGCTTGCATGCATATCGTCTTGCCGTGACCGTGCTGGTGGCGCTAGGGTCCGCAGGGGATTGGTAGTTGTCCCTGGACCTGATCAGCAAATGATAATCATGGCTGCCTTTCTCTCCTTTTTCCTCGGGATTCTTTACCTTCCATGCTTCTCGAAAGCTATCTAAATGCCCTCACATCATACCTCTTAAAGCTTCTTGGTGCTGCCCGACATTCGGAACACCTCCACGGTATCGGAGCCTCGGCCATCCGCACTGACACCGCCCATGCTGCACAGTGATGAGCAAAGGCCATACGCACAGAGCTTTGTGCAACATCTTCCATCTCTTGCACGTGTCCGAGATCTAGTCGCGCTTTCAAGGCTGCAGAGCTATAATCGCCGAATCACTTCGTCGAACAGGGTCGCAGTGGGAGCTGCAGCTTAGTATAGGAACACATTTCATGTCTGAAACTAGACCAATTTCCAGTCGTCTGGACAGTATCAAATACCAGACTGTCCGAATCCAATTGGCCAAGTCTCCAGGTGCATAACTAAAGTACAAGCGACATTTGTAGGTTGAGCATATACCAGTCCTCGTCTGTAGGCCTTGGTAGATGGGATCTGCATCGAGTAACCTCAGGGAGTACGAAATCCTTCAAGTGACCAGGAACATATCGATACCGCTACCAGTCGCGAGCTAGGTATTCGGATCTGCTGTTCCGGCATCCATAGATCCCGTCGTACCTGCATCCGTGATAGACGGCTGACCCCGCAAGCACATGTCAAAGTACCCAAACGTCCATCCAAGTTCTTCAAGCTCTATGACACTCCACAATAACCATGGACCATAGTCGAGACCCCTGCCCTTGGGTCGCGCTTCGTGACTTCGACGGAGCGTTCTGCATGGGGGTAAGTTCTATCGATTGTTGGCAGCTGGCTACGTCATGCATGGTTTTAGAGCTAACTACTCCTAGGCCATCGGAGGGGGCAGTTGGGCATGGCGTTAAGGGGTTCCGGTGCCTCGCAACAGCTCATATAGCCTATTGAATCTGTTGACAACTCGAACAGCAGCTCGCCATATGGCGAGAGACGCTTTAGTGCTATCGTCGCGCTCAAAAAGCACAAACGCCTATCCTTGGCGGTAATTTCGGAGTATGGGCATCAGGCACGGCGGTTCCTCTTTTTGAGCCACCGAACAACCTAAACCACGACGAAGGATTAAACACATGCTGATACCTGAATAGGAAGAAGGAACATCCATGGAATACCATAATCGGAGGGTTCTGCACTGGAGGCTTTCTCGCGGTAAGAGGTGGAGCCAAAGCCTCGCGCAACAAGGCTATCGGTTGCGTCATCCTCCTAGCCATCATCAAATGTGTCGGTATCGCATTTAGTTGAACGATGGTTGAGAACACTCGGCTTGAGGCACCACCACCACCACCACCTTTTTTTAGACGACAGTCATCGTACAAACTCACGATAGTTGGCAAATCGGTTAGGTCTTGATGGAGTTAAGTACGACGTTGTATTTCTTTGGGCAATGCCGGGTCATTCACGCGCGTCGAGATCAGCAAACAAAACTGTCATAATGCAGTTGTCGTGAGTGCCTTTATACTGTTTGATGGAACTACCTTCTCATCGCCCCTCCGTTGTGCCTTAAGTAGGTTCTTCAGCCCTAGCCGTTGATGCCCTAAGTAGTGCCCATTGATGCCAAAGACAAATGTATAATCTCCAAAGAAGCTCACTAGCAGCGCATGGTGGTATCGTCCATGAAAAGAGCCTATCAAGAGAAGTCCAATAAGCTCTCCCTCGCGTGGGAGCTGACCGCATCATTGTTACGACCACTACGGTTGTCTGCTAAGACCAAAAGAGGCAATGTACAAAGATGCAGTCCGTGCATATGTACATGGAGTCCGGTACAGTGTTTTGCTTTTAAGTGACTGACTTGACGCTAGTTACTAGAGCTTGATGCTTCAAAAGAACCGAGCTTCTCTGAGAGCTGCCGGTGAGCCAATAGACCGAGGTCTGTTCTCCTTGTGGGCTCCAATCGTACATTACATGTCTCCAAGTGCAACGGGACCTATAGCCACAATGGTGTCGGTATTTAAAGCCGACCGCTGGTCAGCGGACAAAATGGTGCAATCGGTGATTGTACCATTAGGTTGCGCTAACGAGGGGAGTCTCAGTACCATGGTCGCACTTGATACATACATGGGTCCAACCTCTTGTCTTACGCGGCTATTTATCACTTTGCATCCCCAGCCTTGCACACTGCTGATATGGCATTTCGTTCTTTCTCACTCGTTAGTTCCGCTTTAGCTCAACAGTACGTTTGCTCATTCATTGCGACAGATTCATGGTCCCTACGTTTCTAACCTATATTTTCGGGGACCCCGCCCAGGCTCACTCTCTCCACAATCTTGTCGTTCGCTTGTCTGGGTTTTAAAAGTTTACTCCCTGATTCGATACCGCGTCTTTCTCACCTTAGGGCTCCTCGAGCAACTGGTCCTAATATCGATACGCCCACAAACACTCTATCTTGTCCTCTCACCCATACCTCACTAATACTAATACTTCACCAAACATCATACGAATAGACGACACTCTCGGCATCCACGAAGATGATAATCGGTCTCGATGGCCGTCCTTGCTATTATGTAACAGAGACATGCCCTATTGAGTATGCGTACTGGGGATATCGACCTTCTTTTAGCACGAATATCACCTTCGCTGCGCTCTTCGGCATATCTACTATCGCATATCTTGTTCAAGGTATTGCGGGCAAAAAATGGCTTGGTTTCACCATCGCGATGGTCTCGGGTTGCGCACTCGAAGTCATCGGTTACGTTGGGCGCATACTGGCACATAAGGACATGTTCTCTGAGGTATGTCTAAGACTGCGTGATCACCAAGTTACAAAGAAGCTCGTTTTTTTTCAAGTCGTACTTTACATGCAAAGTCTACCATGAAGGTATACGCTGTGTCTTACATTGTAATGTGCAAATGTAAAATACATCGAATACCTCTAGAGCACTTTACAGAACTAAAGTACACCTTGTAGACACGAGCGCCTTTAAAATCAGGTACATAAACTGACATGATACAGAACCCCTTCCTCATTCAGATCATCTGCTTGACCATCGCACCCGCCTTTCTCGCAGCAGGCATCTATCTCTGCCTCTCGCGCATCGTTATCACCGTCGGCCCCGAACACTCGCGCATCAAGCCACTCTCCTACCCTAAAATCTTCATTCCTTGTGATTTTATCTCTCTCGTGCTCCAGGCTGCTGGTGGGGGTATGGCCAGTGTCTCGACACACAACGGTGAAGACCCGAAGAAAGGCAACAACATCATGATCGCCGGACTGGCTTTCCAAGTCTTCACACTCCTCGTCTTCATCCTACTCGCTGCCGACTTCGCCTGGCGTACATACCGCGGTCGGACCTCTCGAGGCCAAATTTCTCCGGACCAACAGCCGGTTATTCTCCGTCGGTCGTGGCCGTTCAAAGCTTTTCTCATCGCACTATCTCTGTCTACACTCTGCATCTTTACGAGGTGCGTGTTTCGTGTTGCTGAACTGAGTGAGGGTTGGGACGGCCGTCTTGCCAATACGCAGAAGTACTTCATCGGACTGGAGGGCGCAGTCATTATTGCGGCAGTCTTGCTCTTGAACATGTGCCATCCGGCATACTGCTTCAAGGATGCAACCGATATGCGAGAAATGCAGTTGCAGAGTCTTGCAGATGGAAGTACTACTGAATTTGCTGGGGTTCAGTTTGTTGGGGTTCAGTCTGGAGTACCGAAATATGAGGAGCGGTTGTAAGGTCGCAGGGGAAGGACGCGATTTGATGCACCATGTTTGCGGAGGTAACTTCTGGTTCTCTAAACTCGATTCATCCGTAAGATGTCGGGCTCCTGCTTACACCCTTTTCTTTCTTCTTCCTGTACTATGTATTTGCGTAGAAATTTGCGCTCGTGGTCAGTTCCATTTTTCATATTCACATATCACGCGAACATTATGTAATCTATATAGCTGCCCCTTTAATAGAAGTGAAATTGGGGAGAACCCGTCCAAACTAATGACAACCTATGCGTCATGAGTGGTTCTTCGTCTAATCTGGGAAGATGTGTCTGCGTCAGAGAACTCAACGATATTCCAAAAGTGCAAAACATCTTACAACCTACCTCATCTGCAGCAAGTCACTGTCGAAACACAGAAAACTGGTCTGGAGGAACTCAGCGATCCGTTTGCGGTTCGTTTGACGTTCCTGGGGGTGCCTGTCGGACCCCAAGTACTTGAGTCTCTCTCACTTTTGCGGTTGTCGTAGGCTCTGGTCCACCTTGTGATATCGCACCAGGTCGCTTTACCTTGTCAAATTTACCTTTATGCGTACGTGGTCAACGGCTAGCCCATCAATACTTGCCCTCCCTATATAATCTCCCCACCTGTCGCCTCCAACCTTCCGTCACTCCACCTTCCCAAGCAATTGAAGCCTTCGGTAGCCAACAACACCCTACTACATCAAGATGAATCAAGCAGAAGACGTTGAAGTTATCCTCGGCCACAAGCGCCGTTACAAGTTCCATTCTGGAACTTTGGCGCGCAACTCTACCCTCTTCGCCGACATGTTGACCGAGCCCAACGCAGTGAAGTTGAACAGCCGCGCCAGAAACGCCGGTATCAAGATCCGTTGGATGATCGAACTAGACGATCTTCCTTCTGAGCAACACCCCGCCGGTCGTCTTGCACTTGTGGTATGTGAACACAAATACTGTCGCCCGTTAAAGATAACATCACGATACCAATAACGATCACTGACAACCATGTCTACAGGAACTAGGACCAACCGCCGAGCGAATTGATGGTCGAAATGGCCTCATCGTCAACGAAAATGGGCGCCTCCCTCAAGCTACTAAGATCTTCGACCACTACGAGGGTATCTTCTACGCCTTCTACAATAAGGAGCTCTCCATAGACGACTCTGACATGTCCGCCGCGCTTCAAGATTGCTACCAACTTCTCCGAATTGCCGACTACCTAGGCTGCACCGGACTCATATCCAAGCCTATCGAGATCGCCCTCATCAAACACGGCCAAGACCTTTTCCGCGCCATCCAGAAGAAGCCGCACGCGTGGATTGAGATGTCCTACCGCATCCGCAGCGAGCTTATATTCCGTGAATGCATGATCCACTTAGTTGGCAACTGGAAGTCTCTCAAATCCGCCCGCAGCACACTTGATTGCTTACGTGAAGTCCCCGGTCTACGCGGCTTGATTGAGAAGTATCATCGAGCGATGCTCAGCCAGTGCAAGTCTGTCGAGCTAGCCATCATGTCCCTCTACCCTGGTTCCATGCGCCTCCCTGTCGAGGACCTTCCCATCAAGCGAGAAGCCTTTGCCAAAGACATTTTAGTCTGGATGGCACTGACCTTTTTCCGCCATTGGATCGGACAGCGTCTGATCATGGAGAGAGGTCGACACAGCGCTGACTGTGGGTACGAACTTTACAAGCAGATTGGTACAGCAGGAGAGTCGTACATGGACAAGTCTGTCATCAACCAGTTCCACACCAAGTTCCCGATGACGAAGAAGGCGATGAATGTTCTCGAAAACCATCTGCTCGAGATCAAGGAGTGCATGAAGGGCGTTGTCGACCAGCACAAGATCCTCAAGTCATACTGCCAGTTAGATGTTCACCGCTTTCCCGTTGAGTACTTGACTTGTACGGAGTTCAAGAAGGAGGACTATCCGTGGGAGAACGAGACTGAAGGGCCTAGGGTGCTGCCGGCTAAGCGGGCATACAAGCCTGGTGGCAACGATATTGCGCGCAGGAACCTGGATTTCGCGAGGATGCATCAGGAGAGGAGTTTGAGTGTAGAGGGCGAGGAGATCAATGGGAATGAGGGAGAATTCGAAACCGACGAGGATGTTGAGGATGTCAGGGACAAGCGTGCTAGAATGGGGTAGGTTATGCCTAGAGTGTATCTGGCACGAGATGATATTGGGTAGGTAGTGGGCTTGGAAAAAAAGGTGTGAGAAACTCCTGGGCGTTGTGAGGTTAGACGAAAGTACGGACTGGTTTCCTTTGTCGGCGCCAAACGGACTGTAGAGAAAATGAAATTGTGCTTTGTACAGTATGCTGCCCTGGTTCTATTCCATGCCTCACGTCTGAATCTGGCCTTTGATGACCGAGGTATAGTTTCATGCATCTTCTCTCCGCCACCTCCGCTACCATTCCTTACTCGTCATCGAAACCCGTCGGCCTTGGTCGTGGTCCCTTTGGTACTGTTCCAAGTCAGCAAACCGTACTCTCACTCGGCCTTTCCCTATTCTCCAATCCACATCTTCCCCCGCAATTAACTGTTGTCACTCCCGTCACCTACCTGGGTATGTCATAGGGATCTTGGGGATCTGCTCTTCGCCCATATATCTCCGGATCGGGGGAACGGTAACGACCAGTATGGGTCCTGCGCAGCCAACCATGATGGAGTAAAAGTATGCCGGCTTGTTGATAGAAGCCCACTTCATGTATCGCAGCGGCTGCTGGAAGAAGCGCGGGGAGGGGCCAACGCCGGACATGATCGCTGTGTTGCTGCTGGTATGTGAGCGCGTGGTTTCGGTTCGCGGGGCAGGTGTGCGCGTACGTAGACTGTTCCTTTCGGTGTGGTATTAAATCCGGTAATCAAAAGGCTCAATGCCTCGGTCTGGTGTCGCAATCGCAAGTTGAAGCCGTGAATCGATGTCGTGAGGTCGCTGCTCGTAGCTCACCACGTCCACTCCAATCGGCGTGCAGCGATTTTCCGGGACCGATGGTCTTGGCAAATGCATACGTATCGCTCCCGTTACAGCTATCCACGCGGCGCAACTCGACAAGTGCAACTTCGAATAACCACAAAATGAGGTGGTTACTTTCTATTACTGTCGCCTTCGTTTGGTCGGTGGTAGTGCAGGCCAAGAGTTTCACAGGCAACCGCTTGCTTGTTGTCTTGGAAGAGCAGACGGAGAGGGAGAAGTATAGTGTGTTCCTTGACGACTTGACGTGTAAGTTGAACTATTATCTCAATTCGGTCTCAGAACATTACCATCTCTTCGGTTTGGGCAAGATGGCATGCAAAGACGGGGCATTGGAGCAGATCCGAGGCCATTGACCTTGCAACTTGGCCTTGCGGCAGCGGATGACGCTTAATTGAACTCTATTGTAGTGAGGACCAGTGCTGACAAGTACGTACAGCCCGTGGATTCACCACATCTGTCGAATCACCTAAAGAGAGCAAACTCTCATTACTGAAGCACGGCGAACGAGCATACGACCATGTTCTCCTCCTCCCTGGCAAGTCGAAAGGCCTCGGCCCTGCCCTCACCGCGAGCAACTTCCTCGAATTCATGAAGAAGGATGGAAATATCCTCATTACCCTTTCAAGCGAACACGCTACACCCACGGCCGTTCAGGCTATGCTCTCCGAACTTGACATTAGCATCCCAGCCGACAAGGGCGCATTGGTCGTCGACCACTTCAACTACGATTCGTCGTCCGCACAAGAACAGCACGATGTACTGCTCCTTCCGTTTCCGAATGCGCTCAGGCCAGATGTAAAGAACTACTTCGCTGGCGAGGGCTACATCGCTGTGCCACGCGCTGTCGGTCAGGCTCTTGGAAACGAGTCACCACTCACGTCCCCTGTCCTCCGCGCTCCGGCTACCGCCTACAGTTACAACCCTAAGGATGAGGCCGACGGTGTTGAAGATCCGTTTGCGGTTGGTGGACAGCTGAACCTCGTCTCTGCGATGCAGGCGAACAACGCAGCGCGCCTGGCTGTTGTCGGTTCAGCCGAGATGCTTCAGAACAAGTGGTTCGCTGAGAAGGCCAAGCTGGGCGACAAGGCCATCACGACTGGCAACCGCGACTTTGCGCAGAAGCTTTCTTCTTGGACTTTCAAGGAGACTGGTGTGCTGAAGGTTGGCAAGCTTATCCACTATCAGGACGAGGGTGCGAGCAAGAAGTTGAACACCAGTGTCGCAATCCCTGAAAACAACCCCACCATCTACCGCATCAAGACCGACGTCGTAAGTTTGTGTCAACCATTGTCATAATAGTATTTACTAACTGGCATAGCACTTCCAAGTCGAGATCTCTGAATACACGAACGACCACCTCGCTCCTTTCGTCCCCTCGGCCAAGGACAACATTCAGCTTGAGTTCAGCATGCTCTCCCCCTTCCAGCGCTTGAATCTCTCTCCAATCGCACAAACCGCAAACGCAACCATCTTCGGCGTCGCGTTCAGGACACCCGACCAACATGGAATCTTCAACTTCCGCGTCAACTACCGCCGCCCTTTCGTCACCAACATCGACGAGAAGAGGCAGGTCACCGTCAGGCACTTTGCGCACGACGAGTACCCAAGGAGTTTCGAGATCAGCGGTGCGTGGGTCTGGATTGGTGGTATCTGGGTTACCGTGCTGGGTTGGTTGGCATTTGTAGCCGTTTGGCTGTATAGTGCGCCCAGCGAGAAGAGCGCAAAGAAGACGCAGTAGAATGGTGAATTGTGAAATGAGAAGTCTGGTTAGCCATGTGAGGGTAAACAAAATACCCCTTCGGCGATGCGTGGTATGTACATTAAGGACAATGGGCATTGGAATGACCCTAAAATCTATATGCGAATGCAACATCATATACTACCATATACGTGTACTTCTCATGCATTGTTGTCAACTTTGGTAACCTTGCGACCATCATCTGATGTTCTTCCCCTCACCCTTCCTTTCACAACTTGCTCTGCGCCTCCAACACTTTCGGATGTGCCACCTTCCCAGGCTTCAACTTACTCCAATCCTTCTCATACCCCTCTTCTACGTCTGGATACGGTCCCAATGGAGTGATGCTCAACGGGTTAATATCGGCATGGCTCTTGGTATACTACAGAACAGAGGGTGCAGTCAGCAACAAGCCTCGCAACAGCATCCAGCACTAAAGTTGGGACTTGACTTACGTTCTCCTTGATATGCTTGAAATCCGTACTCTCTTTGAATCCTTCCACATTGTGATAGAGGTTCTTCAGCCAGTTGTTGAGCACAGGGTAGTCATGTCGTATCGACCCCAAGTTCGTTTTGAAATGCTGCGCGTAAACAGTGTCGAAGCGGACTATGGTCGGATAAGCCAGAAGATCGAGTTGGGTGAGTTTGGTACCAAGGATATACGGGCCGCCGTTACCGTGTATCAATTCTTCTAGCTGATTCAGAGCTGCGAAGAGAGGAATGACACCCTTCTCGTAACCCTCTTGGGTCGGCGCGAAACCAGCTTTGTAGACGCCGGCGCAGATTAATGATTGGAGCCAGGGGCTTATCTCATCGATCCTTTGGCGCAATTCTTCAGGGTAGAGATCGAGTTCTTTCGCCTTGTCGTTGCTTTCCAGCACAGATTCGAAAGCACTGGGTAGCCATTTCAACATCTCGGCGCTTTCGTTGTTTACGATACGGTTGGTCTTTTTGTCCCAGAGAAGGGGAACACTGTACTTTCCTTTGTAGGCTGGATCATCTCGGAAGTAGAGTTGATGCATGAATTGGCTGTTGAAAAGGTGGTCGGGTGTTGCGTTGGGGTAGGTGGCATCGAAACGCCAGCCTGGTTCACCTTTGGGGTAAGGGCGCACGATAGACACAGGGAGGTAAGGTTGAAGGTGCTTAAGGTGTCGGACCAGGTTTGGACGATGAGCGAAGGGGCAAAAGAGACCTGAGAATACCTCAGCATGATTGTCTCACTGATGCAATATGTAATGTCATTTTGCCTTACCAATGTAGAGATGGTATCTGTCTTTTTCTGGCGGAAATTCTCCACCCTCCTTGATGACACCGTGCCAGCCATCGTCGGTTCCGTACTTGTGAATCTCTTTGGCTGACATATTGTAGTGACGGAATCGACGGATGGAGTTTCGTATACTGGAAGGACGAGTCGTAGCACACAGAGACGAGGAAAGCTAAAGAAGAGGGGAGTCAAATCAGACGATTTGCAGCCGTTTAATCGTGTATCGTTATGCTCGTTATTATATGCTATGAAGCTGGAACTAAGCTAGGTTACGCATCGCAACGCTCATGTGGGGTAATTTGACGCCCCTCTCCGTAAGCTTATGCAGGGACCGCGGAACCACTTCCGATGTTGCGTCGACTTCGGAGTTCAGTTACAGCATTTCAACTCTTCGCAAAGTACACCACAGGGCACGCCACACTTCTCGATACTCGTTCGTGCTGTGTTCGTAGCACTAGTGATGCCTGAAGCTACCTCCCTGTCCGTATCCTTGACACCAATGAGCCCTCCAGAAGGAATGGCAAGCTCAGGCTGGAGTGTTGCTGAGTGAATGCCATATGCATGTAGACATTCAGAAAAGACCTTGGCCTTCTTCATGAAACTCGCCACATCTGGGTCACTGACCACGATATGTGCAGATGCGACGGCCTTCTTCTGGTCTAGACGCCAGACGTGGAGTTCGTGCACACTCAGCACACCGGGTATAGCTTCAAGGTCGTGCTTGACGTCCTCAATTCTGACGCCCAACGGAGCAGACTGAAGCAAGATCTTGCCGCTGCGCTTAGTGAGGGGAATAGCAGTGAGCAGAATCATGATGGCGATCCACATACTAACTGCCGGGTCGGCGTAGTAACGGTTGGGTGATTTGACGAACCAGATAATCAAAGCCGAGATGATGACACCAATGTTGTTGATCGCGTCGCCAATGACATGAATGAGAACGCCAAGGATACCCAAGTCCATGCCGTGCTTCTTTGGCTTTGCAATTATATGCAGGTGGTTCTCATGTGTGGGTGTAGTTGACATGCTCTCTTCGTCGCCGTTGCCCCCAGAGCCATGGTCGTGATCATGCTCATGTAGGAATAAAGCGCTGATGATATTGAGAAAAAGTCCAACACATCCCACAATCAAGACTAGCTTGGGATTCTGGACGTGCTCGATGGAGATGAAGCGTTCGATAGATTGCAGGGCGATGCTGATGCCTAGGGCAAACAAAAAAGAGCCGTTGAAAAAGGCACCAAGAAGCGAGGCCCGCGCCCAGCCGAAAGAGAGATCCGGGGGTGAGGTCTTGCGGTCCGTTATCTGAACGGCTACCAAGGCCACGATGAAGCCGATGAGGTCATTCAGCTATAATGGGTGTTAGCGGTTGGTCGCGAGGAAGACGCAAGACGCACATAGTGGAATGCATCAGCAACGAGAGCCAATGATTTGGTATAGAAGCCCACGGATATTTCGGCCGCGAAAAAGCAAAAGGAGATGGCTATTACAGCTCTGAGACGCGTTTTTCGACTGACTTGGAAGCGGACATGCTTGTGCCCATGCGCATGGTGATTGTGGCTTGGCTCGTGGTGGTTATGACTATGAGCCATGATTTTGGGGAAAGAATGACTGCGTAGATGTTGAGGAGACGTATGGAAAAGAGGTTATAGTCAGGAAAGTAGGAGAATAGTAGAAGACTAAGGGAGACACCGAGCACCTGGCTGGATCGCGAACGAAAGTTCGTGCGATATTCAAGGGAAGGACGGGATACGTGAGACCTTTCGACGGAAAGACAACGAACTGAAGATAACCAGTATATAGATTTGACAAGATATACTACCTGTGCTGGGTCTTTCAGGTATATGTACTGCCCGGGTGATACAGGACGCGCTACCTGGTCGCAACACCCAACATTCATGGTGACTATCCAGATAGTCATCATTTTCGGGTAGCAGTATTGCAAGGCACGCCATCTCATGGCTCGCGTCCGTTGCCGAAACACGAAGCGTGTGACGAGTTCCCACGCGTCACAAAGTGCAGCTTCGCAATTCGCTACTGCCAGCTGTACATCAGCACAAACACTCTAAACTCATTGACGTGAACGACCGCAAAATACCCTGGGGATATTGTTAGGTCTAGTGAGTTTGCGGTAGTGTCTCTAGACTGATAAGATTGTGGTGGCGTGAAAGATTCATTCACATGATAGCGCGGAAAGCTAACCTGTTACCGCTTAACGCCGGAGATGCCAACACCGCCTTTCCATCCAACGGCCTGGACCCTCCCCGCCGTCGCAAATAATCTCTCAGAACCGTCAGCCTTCACACAAACAAACCACAAACTTTGATCGCTCTCGATATACATATCTCCACTCACACTCAAGCAACTGATTACCAGCAAACCACAAAATGGGTAACGGAGCCAAGTAAGCCATTCCACACGTACCTTCACGCGCCCGAGCCTTCGCTAACATTTTTTAAAGAGCACAGCAGAAACGCGACAGGAAGGGTTAGTATTGCAGCATACCAACTGCATGTAAGACGGACACTAACTTCGTACTCCAATACTGCAGGCGATGCAGGCCCCAAGGAAGCAAAGAGCCAACTGAAAGCCGTATGTAACCCCACTTCCTCGTGCGATTTTGCAACTTTGCGACTTCGTGTCCAACCAACAGTTACAAGTACGGCTGCTAACGTAATGCTAGAACGCCGCCGCCCAGACGATCAAGTGCAAGACCTGCTTCCAGACTTTCCAAGGCACCACGAGCCGTAAGATGCTTACCGACCACGCAACCAACAAGCACAGCAAGGACTTTGGTGTCTGCTTCAACGAAGACGAGGGTGTTGTGAAATAAACTATCGGGCCTTCGAGCGAGCGAGCGGATCAACGAGCGAACGAGGACAGGCGACGATACGACGAAGTTTGCTATTTACACGAGCATGAGATACCACAAGCGAGGAGTGAGGAGTTGATGACGGGGATGGCCATCTAAGGCGACTTGATGATACATGGTACACAGGCGTAGGGGGTGATATATCAAGAATTCGACTCTAGGTTATTCATATACTTGCCCTGTTCGTGTCCACTGATGAGGCGTGATATCCTGGGTCTATAGACTGACAAAAGTGCGATCTAATACTGAGTGCGCTGATATTCCCGTAATCTAGAGTACACGCAGATCATTAGATCTGTCTATACGAGAATTAATACAAGTAACTCGTTAAACGAATAACAGATCTGTAACCAAGAGAGCACAGGCTGACTGAGTCGTTTAGAAGCGATAGGGCAGATGTAACAATAGCATATACGTATGACCTCCAGTACAATAGTCATCCAGCATCTCAGCGCGAGACTGGGTCAGTACGACATTCGTCGTGTCTTTGCTTCAGAAAGCACATGTTTTCCAAGTTTTACTTGACATTATAGTACACTTGTTGGCATAGTTCCGTATCGTGGATGTAGACCTTGCGACTTTCATGTGCAGCGCGCGTTCACTACACCATTACCCAAAAAATCGAAGGATGGTCGTAACATGTGGCAAACAGGGAACTTGATGTCCCCACATTTTCGATACCTACTCTGGTGTATTATGTCCAGGTCTTGCAGAGTCTAGCCCACGATACAAACCCCGCTTTCACCCCACCAACACACTTCACTCTTGGGCAAGATTTTCACGACGCCATAACGACTTTGATTTCACCTTCCCACTTCTGTCGGCCATTCGGGCGTTCTATCTGCAATAAATAATAATGATATATTTGTTGTATGTCCAAAACTTTTCATCAAATCCCTATTACAACCGTCTCCTTAGCTCAATTGGGAGAGCGCCAGACTGAAGTCTTCGGTCATTAAATCTGGAGGTATCGTGTTCGATCCACGAAGGGGACAACGTGCCTGAGCTTGCTCAGGATTCTTCGAACAATTCTTTTTGTGAACATATGGCATATGGTGGATGCATTCTGTTTGTCTTCTTTTTGCTAGTGTTATAGCTTTAAACGAGCGTAGAGAATGGTTCTTCCAGTGGTGTGGGGTGTATCACTACTAACGTGTATAGGACGACATCCCACTTGCAGGTGTTGTAGATGTCTGCATGAATTTGTGTTGTCTTTGTACACAAACATGACACCTTGAACACATCCCAGTAGATGGTGGGTCGACTAGCAGATGAGATTGAGCGAGCCCGAATGACTGGATAGATGCGTTCCTTTTTGTGCCCGCCCTCTCTTTTTGAGCACCCGTATGTCGTGCGGATGATACCTAGTAGTGCATGCCGGCACAACCGCTTCTTGACTTATTCAAGAACCTTTTGTGCATTTCTCCTTCTGAAAGATCCAATCCTTCGCATAAGTACCGAAACAATCATGCTGCTTGTAGGAAGCACGCCATATCATGAGCCTCATATCGCCAATCGGTTGTTGTCCGTCCATCCTACCCACACTCCACCAATCTCCTTTGCGATGTCTTCCGCAGTCCTGCCATTCGCATCCCTCAAACTCCTAATATCGATCTTGTCTTCTGTAAGCCCTCGCATGATACCCATAGCCTCTGCCTCCTGGAAGACTTGCGTCGGGAAGTCTAGCAACGGGTAGTTACTCGCGAGAAGCAGCAACAACCAAGCAACTTCCCTACTCTGCGCGTGTACCGCTGCATGTAGACCCGACTGCATATCCCCAATCGGATCCTGATATCTCAACATCCTGTCGATGCCGACCTCCTTCTCTGGGTGTTCCGTACTGCTCATCTCCACATCACCCTCTTCATCCTCGTCGTCCTCGGAATCATCGAGCAGTAGATCAACCACAGCTTTGTAGTCACCTTCGCGACAGAACTCGAGGAATGCGCGCGCTTTCCTATCTTCGGGGTAGGCTTTTAGGTACGACTCTTCGGTGAGGAGGGGCAGGATATCGAGATTCTCTTGGATTCCGCCTTCGTTGTTGAGTGTGCAGAGAACCTTTTGTATACCGTCGCCTGTGGTGGAGATCTCTTTGCCGCAATGTGGACACGAAGTTATTTCGTAAGCAGAGAGGAGACAATCCCTACATAAGTTGTGTCAGTGATAGCGCGCGACGTGTTGAAAGAGATGTTGCCTACCAGTGGAAGTGGCATCCACAAGTTAGCTGTACGTCATCGGGATATGTCTCTGGTGCCGCTGCAGGTCCTTTGCCAGACGACGACGCTCCTCCCTCGTATTCTTCGTCCTCGTCGCGCTCGATTTCTACCTCTAGGGGCTTATCGCAAATGACACAGCTGGACATATTGGTGACTTTGGTATATATAATTTAAGAAAGTGAGGGTGTTGATGAGATGTTCGGCGGGGCTATAGCGGGGCTTGTACTTTTTTTGTCGCTAAAACTCGAGGGCGTTCACGCGTCACGCGTCGGAGTACACACAAAACGTCATCAATATCGCGATAGCATCAACGACGTCCTCAGTCATGAATCTATTGTATGGCTGGACCTATACCCCTTTAAATTACCGATCATCACAACCTCTGATAGCTCGGGTTTGTCCACATTATAGGAACGCGTGCGAGCGCGAATCCTTCTTCCCCCGAAATCCTTGATCTCCCTTCACCAACACGACTTCTGATCGCATCTCTCACGACCCTTAACCCGTGACTGAACCTTGTGCTAAGCTCGTAAGCTGTTGATCGCGCTATTGAAGGTTCGGGATCGATTCGAAGTACTCGCTCCCTGGTCCGGTTGGGCAGAGTGTCTTCATCATGTCCACAACTTGGATCCGAAAATCTTTGCCGGTTCTTTGTCTTTTTAACTTGCTTGAAGTAACTTTCGTATAGCTGACCCCAATCCACTAGTATAATCCCGTCTTGAACGCTCCAATACCGGATTGCTTCGTTCGATACCACCAGTGTCCAGTGCTGTCCAACACTCATTGTCACATTACATCGAGAACGCGACGTGGTGAAGAGTTGCGCCCATTCGTATGCCGTACCAAGTCCGCAAAAACCTCGGCGGTTATCGCCGCGCCATACGCTTAAGATGCGTGCTTCTTGTTCAACCGAAAACACGGCAATGGATGGGTCCTCCACCAAAAACCGATTGAATTGCAGTCGAAAGGTATGGTGTCGAGAGCCAAGATTTGAGTTTATCATCGTATGAGGCAGGTGGCACATTGGTCTTCTATGTGACATTGTCGTTCCTGAGCCGCAAACATTGGAGTTTCGTGACGGGGTTGATTCCGTGGTGCGTCGACACATGTTGCAGAAATGATCCGAAAACTCGGGGCCGGCCTTGTTGGAGCTGAACATCTTCAAGATTGAATGACAGAACATGTTGAAATTGGATGCGAACTTTCGCATGAGAGAAGCCTTGACTTTGAAGTTGGCCAACACGCCAATACTCTCGATAAGGTGCAGATAATGTCATGCAGGTTTTGCTTCTTTCTGTGGGCGATCAAACTCTCCCCAAAACATAACATTTACGATACCCTGTTTAGGTGCCATGCCCAGGTACGTGCCCGACTACTCCTCACCGTACCATGGGAGTAGATCGCGTAGCCCTTCTCTTCGGTCGCGCTCCGCGGACTAAGGTAGGGCCTCAAGAAGCCGACAAACAGGGAGAAGCAGCATGCGTATTTCCTTTTTGGAATATCCGGTCATAGCAAAGCTAGCGCCGATTTATTTTCTCTAAGAATACAAGCTCCAACACACCGTCATTTTACGAGCGGATACTAACCACGACATTGAAAAAGCAACGCTGTTATGTATGGACGGACGATGTGCATGCGCATAAAGATCGTACAAATTGTAGCAATCGCTCGCACGCTCCATTCAACAACGCACAATACCAAGAGCCTCCACACCACTTCAGTGATCTCCCAATTTGCTTGGCAGAGTTAGCTACCTTCTTGACCGCCATAGAAATCCTCAGAATGCCATGTCAGGGTCAGTCTAATGCGTCCCTTTCCCATACCAACACCCCGGGTGCATGCAGTACTCTTGTTGACCTTAGATTCGGCTGTTGTTCGCTGTCGGCAATCTCGTAGGGGGGGCTTGTAGCTTCCGTGAGTTGTCTGGCTGTCTTGTGTAACCCAGAATTGTCTATCGCCGAGCATTTGCAATCGGGCGTTGATGGTGACGGAATGAGACGGACTTGACTTCCTGAACACCAGTACTCTGCGCATCAAACGCAAGCTGGGTTGCGATGCCTGGAACACACACAAAAAGCGTTAGCATTATCATTCTTCATATCTGTCAAACTAGTTTGGTATGGCCGCTCTACACCTACCATTCCATTCCTCGTCCGCTCTCTTGTCTTCTTCAGCCATCTCTTCAATGCTCTGAATGCTCCTCATCTGGGGCTGTTGCCTCTTCTCCAATTCCATCGAAGCAGCCATCTGCTCCATTATTGCCCTCTCGGCGTCCAGATGTCGTACGCTATTCTTGTTTCGCAGCAAAAGGCGTTGTGAGGCTGTCTTCCAGGTCGCCCTCGAGCCTCCAGCGCGGTGCTGAAGAGGTTTATCCCAGTCATGCTCCCAGCCCCGAACTGGTTCCTTCTCCTTTGGAGGCAAGGCGACCTTGAAATCGAATACTGGTGGATGGCGGATTCGGGCACTAGTCATCGGTTCGGGCTGAATGGGTACCACAGTCGATCTCTCCAACCTAGAAGGGCAGTACGGCTTCTGAGCCTGAAGTTTACGGACTCGCAAGGGTCGGATGGTTACGTCGACTGCCGAATCGTATCTGTTAGAGAGGGGTTGGGGCAGTTCTTTGTTCAATGCTCGCTGCACCTCGAACGACTCTCGCCATGTCAGGACGGCAGGAGGGCCTTGGAGCAGAACTGATCCGTCTGTCTCGTGTTTTTGTGGCTCGCGAAGAGCCTGCTTGGATGTCCTCCCAGCAAAGCTCGGTGTGTGCGTACCCTGTCGTCCTGCCACGAGCGAGTTCACGCTCGCGTTTACTAGTCGAATTGTCTCGTCGGCGGGAGGATCTTGCAGATTGTTTACTTGAAGCCTCCCTGGTGAAGGCATAGCCCGTTTAGGATGTGAGTCCCATGTTCTAGAGCCAGTGTTGATTGCCTTCTTCAGAGGCTGCTCCCTTTGGCCGATAAGCCCGTGTCGTGGCGTGTGCTGACGATGGCTGTGGTGTACAGATGTTGGGAGTGTCTTCTCGATATCTATGTAGCTAGAGGATTTGTACTTGCGGTGTGGACGGTGATTTCGCACACAGCCGCCGAGTTTCCTCGCCCAGCGGCGGAGGCAAGATTCGCGCTTCTTTACAGTCATAGCTGGTATGTGAAGGCCTGGAGTAATTACTCGCAAAGTCGTTCTAGGGAGACCACTCGGTAAGAATTGTAAAACTTGACTGCTCCTCAGAATATTTGCGGACATGCTCTTGCGACCAAATAAACGCCACGGTTGCCGTATAACGTTCTCATGGCAACAATGTTCTGATGCACTCTTGAAGAGGGGCCGACGGTGATGTTCTTGCCCCGTTCTACCTATCTGGGTCCCGGAGTAACGCTGACGGGTGTTGGAGATAGCCGTTGGCTGATTGCTTGGGAGGGGGCGGTAGTACCATGTTCCTGGTCATCTAGTCAGCCAAACCATTTCGCAACTACATTGACACCCCACCAGTTGGACGTTTAGGAGAACTGGTTGGGTAAACGAACCAAGAAGTTTTCAAGCCTCTAAATGTGGTCGCGCGAACGGTCGTTGTTTCGATGGTCAATCTCGCGTGAGTCGATCCGGTAGGCACGCTTTTATCAGTCTACCCAGTAACCCCCACAGGCTCTTGACCACTTTGAACGTTTCCCAGGAGATACAGAAAACAACCAAGGCGACAGTAATGACGACTGTGACAACCATACCCACCACAACGAAGCCTAGCACATGCGCGATGGCCAAAAGGCTTGGTGTGATACGCCACGTCTTTGTCTTCCTTCCAAGTCGAGAGAAGTAGAATACCAGGAATCCATACCGGCGCTGCTGTAGATCCTGGGGTAGATATTGCATACGACTCTGCCACTCTGAAGCAGTCATCGTAATCTCATCGCCTTCATTACCCATAGAAACGTAGATCTTTTGCTCTGTCCTCACAACCGTGCTACACAGTTCTCCGAAAGCTAGCTTGGCAAGCAAAGCTTGGTCGCTGATACAATGTATGCGCACCTTCCTTATGTCGCCAAACAGTGAAGTGATGGTCCTCGCTGAAGTATCCAAAGCGGAGTGTCCAAGGCTGCACCAAAAGCAGCACCAAGAAAAGCGAACCTGCTCCTGATAGAAACATTTTCGCAACAACACTTCATTGGCGCAGCTGTAGAATTGACGGGAGATAGGGCGCGCGTTGAACCAGAGTTCGGATGGGGACATATGGTTGCAGATATCCAAGATGAGCTCGCTGGGTAGACGGTTGAACGAAGACGTCGGCGTCGTAGACTGCGAAGACTCTGGTGGCGTCGCATTGTGTTCCGTATCTCGATGGTCGCCTCCAGTGCGGGTTACAAACATGCTCGCGAGGTGTGCGGCAGATGAGGGGGAGGAATCCAACGACAAGAGCCTTGCGGCGTTGATACCCATCATCATGTTCAGGTCTAAATGAAAGTGCAAGTGGTTGCGTGAGCCAAGCTTGCCGCAGCTCGTCTTTGCAAGAGAAAAAAGCCAGTCATCATATGTAGATCTTATGCAGGCTGGGAACTTTGTTAATAGGGCATGCTCCGCTTATCTCACACTAATTGGTGGCTCACGAGTGAGTAAGGCGGCGTGAGGCTGAAGGAGCTGAAGGTTCTGGCCGGCATGGCGTCAGCTGCAACGTCAAATCGTTGCTGCTAGATAAAGTCATACCAATTTCTTGTTAGAATAAGTGCGTGCGACACCTTCAGGCTGCGTTGCAAACCAGTGAATCTCTTGTAGGGGTGGCGCCACATTGTGGGTTCTATGGCGACAGCAATAATTTGGTGTTGCAGGTTGTGATGCATGTCGTCCTGGGGGTAGGTGCGCGGAGTAAGGGAGGTTTGTGACGTCGGAATCCGAGCTACTCGATAGACGTGGTCGTCAAGCTGAGGTGTTGGTACGTAGAAGAATCTGGATCGCATAGAAGCGTGCACGGCAACAACTCTTCCATTCTCTTCTCTGTGGCCTGATCCATTATTGACACAAATGAATTTGCAATTTCTGCGATCTCAGTCACACACTAGCTCCTTATGAATCAAGGCCAATGTCTATTCATTTAGGTGTGGTTCATAAGAGGTGATTGTGGTAATACAACGCCGTTGCTCGGATAGATGGGTGATGCGCATGACCTCTCTAAGAAGGTAGACAGCTCCAACATTACTAGCCTCTCCTTATTCAGCGCTGCGCTGCGCCTAGCTTTGCTTGCGCTTCAAAGTTCTCGCTGCGCTGCCTTGTTCGAGATCACGTCAGTCTGCATTGAGGACAATTTTATGCAACAAAGCTCCAATCTATCCTGTATCATGATATTTGAGTTTGTAGTCGCCATCTCTTCTTTCCTGTGTTGAGTAATCTGCCGAAGAAACATTGCCCCGGTGGCAGACTAGGTGGATCTCCTCAGCGCGGGCCATGACATGGTTCGTCCTCCTGTCAACATCGTGCGAACTCTGTTCTCTATTCGAAAGGCACCGAAATCATGTCGCGAGAGCTCTGCGCTGTTGTCTGTCGAGCGAGAAACGAACATGCCGAAGAAAAGGGTCGCGTGAGTTCGCGGACAATTCTTTGCAAAAGAGACTCAAAAATCTCCCGAGGCCGTCACGTGTCGAACTCGTTTCGCGCACGTCGGGCCGAAACTTCGTCCGTCTATTAGTGGACCGAAGCGCCTAGCAACCCATCTCCCATACTTTGGAATCAGTCTAGGTTCTGCGTCCACACGTCGTCCGCGATTAGTAACCGGTTCAACTTCTTGCCGAAGGATCGTGTGTTGTACCGTAACGTTAGATGGAGAAATGTACATGTATATTAGTATGCGTGAGCTCGAAAGTAGCAGAATAGCATCATTGTCAACACCAACATCATTACCATAACTACAAGAAAGCACAAGAACCTACTCGAAGCTGACAGGATACCCGATCGAGAGTCAAAGTGAAAGATAACACCAGCCAACACCAATATTACACCAAAGCCCGAGTTGATGCAACACGCCTTTCGACGTTCCCTCGTACAGACATCCAAGATGCAGAACAGCCGTCAACTACGTGATCCGGTAACATTGCCATCCGGTCTGGTTTTCAAGAACCGGCTACTCAAGGTCAGCAATAACAAAGCAAACACAACGCGACCATATTTCTAACGTTTCCACAGGCAGCGATGGCAGAAACCATGTCCAAGTCTCACGACCCAACAGATCAACTCCTGACTGCCTACAAAGCATGGGGGAAAGGAGGCTGGGGTGGTATCATAACAGGTACGGGCTTATCTCCGCCTACTGACCTTTCTCAAGATTGACATTTAAAGGAAACGTGATGATTGATGAGCGCTGGCTTGGAAACGCCCTCGACGTCTCCATCGCCCCCACCACCGATCCCAAAGTCATTGCCCAATGGCGAAGATACGCAGAAGCATGCCATATTGAAGGTACCCCAGCTATCGTCCAACTCAACCACCCCGGTCGTCAAAGCCCTCTCGGAGCGGGTAGCAAAGGTCTGTTCGAGAAGAACATTGCACCTAGTCCAATCGCACTGCAGTTCGAAGATAACATCTGGGCAAAGACCGCGCAGAAGCTCCTCTTCGGCACTCCGCGAGAGATGACAATTGCAGAAATCGAAGATGTTGTAACTAAGCACGCTGATGCAGCCAAGTATCTCAGCGAGCAAGGATTCGACGGTGTAGAACTACACGCCGCACACGGATATCTACTGAACATCTTCATGGCTCCCAACACCAACAAACGTCAAGACAACTACGGTGGCTCGCCTCTGAACCGCGTCCGCATCGTTCTCGACATTATTAAGGCTATTCGCGCTGTGGTTCCAAAGACTTTCACAGTCGGCATTAAACTTAACTCTGCGGACGTTGCACGCGCAAGCGATATGGAAGAGCTAATGCAACAAATCGAGTACCTCAAAGCCACTGGCATTGACTTCCTTGAGATTAGCGGTGGATCGTATGAGAACCCTAGGATGATGAAGGGTGATGAGCCACAACCGGGTGAGAAGCCAGTTTCAGAGCGCACGGCAAAGCGTGAGGCCTTCTTCCTTGATTTCGCAAGGGTGGTCAGGCAGAAATTCCCGGATGTGGTGCTGATGGTCACGGGAGGTTTCCGCAGTCTGTCCGGTATGCACGCAGCGCTCGAGGAGAATGCTTGTGACTTGATTGGTGTGGCGCGACCAGCTGCTATAGATGCGAGCTGGGCGAACAAGGTGTTGAAAGAGGAGGCTGCAGGTGGTGATGTGGTCCTGAGGTTGGACGCTGTGAAGCCGAGTTGGTTGGTCAGCAAGATTCCGGTCAGGGCTCTAGGAGCTGGAGCTGAGACTGCTTACTACGGACAGCAGATTGCTCGTATCGGTAAAGGATTGCCAACACGAGCTCCCCCTACGACGTCATGAGATGGTTCTATAAGCTTAGGTTACTGTATTCTTTTGATGGGCTTTCAATGTGGCCAATGCCCTCTTGCATAGAGGAGTTTATTTCTGCTGGATTTCGTTTCTCTTCACTTAGACTTCTACACAATATACATAATGCTAAGAGATCTCCGCAGTTGATAAAGTAAACGCGATGAGTGATTGCCCAGACCCAGAAAAGAGACGCTTTCATAATACTTTTACATTTCCAGACACCCGAAGATATGATATCCAGCATCTCAGATTCCGTCCTCCAAAGCCTTACGTGCTTGCTCAATGATGGTCGCAGTTTTCTCGTTGAAATGGCCACCATACCAATCCTGTGCCTCCCGATGGACGTTATCTTCCGGAAAGTAACTCGAAAACATGAGTCGGCAGTTCTCTGAGATAGATGTATGCTTGAACGCACGTTTGATATACAATTGTACTCCCAACACCCATGAGTCTTCTCGCACAGCGTCTGGCACTGCAATAGTAGACTTGTTCCGAAGACCCTCTTGGAGTACAAAGGCCCACTGGATCCATTCATATCTTACCACCTCACATTGATCCCACCAGTGATCACGGACATGTACGGTGATGCGTGGGGTTTCAGCGCAAATCTTGCTGTTTATGCGTTGTAGCGATTTGACAAATTCTATCGGTGGGAAAGGATCTGTGAAAAGCTTGCAATTGGAGACATCGATGGTAACCTGATTCAGTGCCGCAAACCTGTATGTCTTACACTGGTCGATAAAACGAGATAACGTTCGTCGTCTGCTCTCTAAGTTCGTTCCAAGTCTGCATCTGAAATGAACATTGCTGCTCTCCAACAATAGACCCAAGGTCTCAATGTACAGCTGGCGGCACACGAGTTTGAGGGGATTCAGCGCAACACCCTGGATAACCATATTCTGTACTGGCCGAGCTTCCACAGGATTTTTTTCAACATCTTCAGTGTTACGTTTGTTCTGGATCAGGAACTTGATACCATCTGGACGATGCATGACGAATCCGTATGTCATGTCGCGCAGTTCTGCAGGAAGCTTAAGCAGTCGTGAGCTATCTTGCGTAGCACAAGGCTTGCTCTTGATCTTAGTCTTGTCGGACAGGGTCTCGCCGGACGAGCGGCGATTTCCGGGCATGGTCGTGGCTGGGATATTCATCGCAGACATTGTGGAGTCGAGGGGTTGCGGAGTGAGTGCTGAAGGTGGGGAGAGCACATGTTTGTATAGAAAGGAGCGTACATGTTGTGTGTGAAAGCACTGAGTGCTGCGACTCCATTGTGTAGTCACTAGAAAATCGGTCAGTGTGCCTCATGGCGTGAAATATAGTGACGTTAACAGTGATCGTCACGAAGGACTTTCACAGTGATGATTTAAGGTATTCCGTGGATGCTGAGATTCCTAACCCTGCCGGCTTCGATGTGCTTTCATTTTCTTCCCCTATACAGCACATTGAACTAAGCCAATGGGTGGTGCGCTTCATTTGGTACCAGTTTTCAGTAATGGGCCGCCTGCTGCCACGATCGATGGATTTTCCTCTCCTACTGGAAGCGGCATGTTGATGTTAACCAATGGAACGCCCTCCTGGAGATCAGAATCTACGTGCTGTGATCGATGGATTCTGCTTCTTGCCTGATACGGTTTGTTGAGCTTAGCCAATGAGCATACATCTTACTGTTCCCATTACCTTGGGTTTCGTTGCTTTTCACGCTGCGCGCTCCCTCTTTCGATGGTTTTTGGAAACTTCCTGATGCGGTAGGTTGAGCTCAGACCACCACTAAGCCGCGGCGATCTCGAAAGATTTGGGACTTGGACGGCGGGCTGCATCATCGTGTTTTTGTAGTCTTTTCGTGTTGTTTGCGACTTGCAGCTGTTGTGTAGCAACTCTTTCCATGTCTATATGCTCTAATTCAGTCCGAGCATTGTCGCGCTCTCGCATTCCGCCAATCAAGACGCTCCTTCCGTTCCTCTACCAGACACCGACGATCCAGCAATGCCAGCCCGCCACACGACCAATTGCTCGCCGCAACATCGCCTCGCGATCACGCCCATACGACAAAGAGGACATACCTTTCGAAGATGAGAATCTACCACCTGCCATCGATCAAGAACCTCCACGAAAGACTACTATAACGGGTACTGAGCGTGCTGCATTCCAGAAGTTGTATAGAAAATTCAATACCGAGGGACGTCAGCAGAAGGAGAAAGACCATGTTGTGGAGCTCGATCAGATAGCAGACGAGTATTACGAAGACGATGAAGAACATCTGAAGCCCTCTCTGGATAAGGTCTTCGACGACGTATTGAAGGGTGAACCGCGGTTGCGAGCATCACGTACAGTCCCTCAAAGGCCAAAGACGACGGCTCAGTCTCCAAAGGAAGAAACTCTACACGCGGAACTAGGCAAAGCGCAGACCAGCAAGAGGAAAGGCACCAATGTGGATGCGGCAAAATTCAAGGAATTGCGTCTAGCAGAACGAGAACGAATCGACAAACTCATACGCAACGCCCCTACCGACCGCGCCCTCTGGCAAACCCTCGAACGCGAAGTTTTCACCAAAGTGCGTAGTCTAGATCTCGACAACGTCAGCAATGGAGGTATCAAAGAGCCAATTTCCAAAGCCAGCACCGGCACATCGAAGAAGTCGTCCAAACCAAAGAGTGTCCACAAACCCGATCCACCCAGCTCCGATGCGCGCATTCTCTTCCAAAACTATCCACACCACCTCATAGTTGCCGTCTCCACATTGCGCACCGAGTTCCCCTCTTCGCGCTTACCCTTCTCTATCTTACCTACGATCAAAAGGCTAGGCCGCTCCTCGCACGCTCTCGGCGCCACGACAACGCTCTATAAACACCTTATCCGCACGGCATGGATTCAACAATCTTCCTACACGACCATCAACACGCTCCTCACCGAAATGGACGATAACGCCATTGAATTCGATGCCGACATCCTCGGTCTCTTAGACGCCATAATCAAGGAGCACAACCAGGCGAGGAGTGGTGTATTAGGAAAAGAGATGTCGCTGGTGTACGGCATGGAAATGTTCGTCAACGACCTACAAAAGATTGTTACGTGGAGAGATGTGATTGCGGAGAGACTGGGTATGAGGAGTGAAGAGAAGAGGGCGGGTAGTACGATTGTAAGGAGGGTATTGCCGCTGGAGCACAAGGCTTGGAGGGGTATTGGGTCGGAAAAGGCCGCCAACACACAGAGACCTGGAGGACACTCGAATGATACTTCGTTGGAACACATGCCGCTTGTCGAGGGTGCAAACTCAGGAGTAGACGGTTCCCGTACAGAAACAGTTTCTGCAAGGGATGACGAGCACTCTGCTTCGCCTGAGGAGAGTGACCTGGGAAGTGAGCAGACCACTACCAAGCAGTCACAAGTAGGAGAGGAAAATACCGAAGATGCAGATAACAAACGCGCCGAAGTTTTAGTGTAGCATCACCGTGTACAAAACAGTATGTAACATAAATAAAGCAAACCAGGGAATCCACTGGACAAGTGAACGAAATTCCGATTTGCATAACGCCTACTCCATATTCATGCATTCATGAGGAAGATTGACTCCCATCCACGCCTTCATACGTAAAAGCGTGATACAACCCCTTGCCGCAATCGAAATTTACAAGCTCTCCCACCCCCCATTATTGATATCTCCCTCCAACCGCCTAGCAATAAGGCTCTGCACACCGCCCTCAAGCCATACTTTCCTCAGCAGCGCATCATACCGCTTCTGATTCAAGAAAAGCTGGTGATGGCGGCGTAACGCAGGATCAACCTCACCGTGCTTATCAAGGTAAGGGGCCACATGCCAGGTACCGTGATCGAGATTGAGGAAGAGGATCATGCATTTGCGGATATGTATGAAGAGACCAATTTGGCCACCGCATCTGTAGGGATAGTTAGTATGATATGTTGAATCATGTAAAAGAGGACATGGGAAAAGATGACGTACTTGGCTAGATGCTGATTACATCCTCCACGATTCTTATTCGTCATGCAGCATACGGCTTGACTACACATAATCTCACCGCAGAAGAGACAAAGTGCCGGATCTGTCAATTCTTTGCCCGTTGTGGGGCAGCGACGTCGTATTGCTTCATCGGTTAGCGTATCATAGTTCTTTGGTAGGCCGACGAGTTCGAAAATTGCTGGGTGCGAGAGTGAGATGATTGGTTTGAGCGGATTGTTGCCTGCTTGTGCCCAGAGGAGATGGCGAAGCCAGCCTCCAACGATGGAGCGCGTTGTATTGCCTGCCGATGTATGAGCGGCAAAAGAAGCAAATATCTTGTCAAGTGATGGTAGCCTGAGGATTGAGGAAAGGCGTGCAAGTTCAGGTTCATCAGCGCGCTCGGCAGTGACATGTGGGAGGTCAACACCATAGCGCACGTGCATCAGGATAGCGGCTTTACGGACGAATGGTAGAGCGTACGTCGAGACCATGGTGTGTAGGAAGTAGAGGAAATTACGATCTTTGAAGCGGTCTGGGACGGGCAGGTTGTCGATGTCAAACGAGGCGGGTGAGTCGCCCTGGTTAGTGACGTTGGAAACAACGCAGGCGAAGCAGAGTAGGTTCCTCATCTGTTCTTCAGAACCAAAATCGTTACCGACTTTGTCTGCGTTGATGAACTGCTCTGGATGCGGGAAGAGGAGTTCTGGATGCACTGCCATATCTTCCGCTGACTGGTTTTTCACACTTAGTGCGAAAACGAAGACTACCCGGACAATCACAGCAAGATAGCAGAGTCGCATTATGTGGTGAATGTCGAGATTCGTGGCTGGCACAACTCCGACTGCGCATTCTGAGAGGAAAATGAACGGGTCTTGGCACAGTAACGGTGCAATGCCTTTCAGATCGAAGCTCAGCACTTCTGGGTCCGATATGCCTGGGTGCCCAACTAACAGCTGGCGGAACTGACGGCGCTGGGTCTCCGAGAACTCATCCAGGGTCTTAGTCGGGCCCTGACCTCGCAAGCTTCCGAGAGCAATGTACGAGGAGACCGTCTCAGAGAATACCCGGAGATGGGTGATGGCTTGTGGAGAGATCTTATCGATCAGAGTGCCACGCACCGACTCAGATTGCACGCCTCGCTGCGCAATCTCGGCGGCAGCGATAGAATAACCAAGAGCCTGAGCAAGCGCATCCGTGTGAGTGAAGTCGTTTGTCATGGCAGGTGTATGCGGATATGCGAACGAGGAGTGAACGTTGTTGACCTTCAAGGTCTCTCTCAACCTATGGTATATTTTAATCAGTTCTCCCATTGGGGCATCCTGCGTCAAAGCCGGGCTATTCTGAGAGGAACCTAATCCAGCTTCGGCGGCCTCCGGAGGCTGCACACCTAGGAAAGCCGGGACCTGGAAACGAGGCGCGAGTTGTCCCGGTTGAGAGAGAGCAAGGCCAGTTGAAGGTAGCGACGGTTTGAGCAAATCGGGCAAGCGACTTGATATGGGCTGAATAAAGTCTCGTTCTGCGTATTCATAGAGCATCTTTTGATCGTGAGATAGGTCTGCAGGGACCTTCAGACCTCTCTCAAGACTCTTGTGGGTCGCAACTAATTGCAATTCCAACCACTCCTCGAATGGTTGCTCCGTCTCAAGAACACCCGTGCTAGAGACCTTCTTTGCTTTCCAAATAATCGGTAAGAAGATGTTCCCAAGAGCTTTGCAGAGTGGACACATGAACTCCTTCAACTCAGGCCGTTCAGGATGATTTCGCGCAATCTGGCTGACATGGCGTCTCTGAGTAGCATTCAGGTACACTTCAAAGCACGCAAAATGCATGATGTGGCCACACCCAGTAGTGACAGGACCAGGCGTCACGGAAAGAGGAGGAAATCCTTTCCCTAACTCTTGACGTTCACTGGTGACGCGCTCACCTGAGGCGGTGACCTTTTCCACAGTGCGCCGGTTCTTACCAGCCACACCAAACGGTCGCAGATCTTCAGCTGATCGATCAAGACTACTCGGTGTCTGCACGACTTCATCTATCCATTCATCATCGTGCAGAGGAGTTTGGCGCATAATCCTGCTTTCGGAAATGTATCCGAAGGAACCGTACAGCCTTTGTTCGTTGCAGTCTTCCTGACACAAGATACATGTGCCGGAGGGATATTTGAGGGTCTTCTCCTGTTCAACAAGTCCGCCCGTCTCGTCTTCCAAATCACTGAAGTCGTCTTCGCCCCAGTCAAACTCCTGATTAGCCATGAACTTTCCCTGCTGCTCTTTGAAAGCTGCCATAACCTTGGCCTGTCGGTCAAGTGCTTGTTTCTTCTTGAGCTCTTTGTGCTCTTTGTCTTGAGGTGCAGGTGAAGCAGTATCCATCCTATCAGCCGGCATGTTGATTGCTGCTGCTGCGATGATGAACGAATCCTGTTGGCGTTGCTTGAGCCTATGAAGGATCAGGCTTATCTTCGGTTCAGACGACTTGAAAGCTTCGTTATCCTGCAAAGTCTTCAGGATTGACAGAACAGTGGGATGGTCCGATATGCCTATATTCGCGTTTTTGGTCAAGACTGAAGTGACAAAAGACTCGGGCGTCTTTTCAGACCATCCGTGCTCCCCTGTTTTGTCCTCAAGGATAGCCACGAGAAGAAGTTGTAATACAAATTGTATGTATGTTTCGACACGAGTGGCTGGGATGCTTGGCGTGGCTGTTGTTGCTCTAAGACCGTATCCCAGCAAATAGTATATGACCTGAGTAAACAACGGTGTCCTGGTAAATGCTGACAAATCTTGGAATAGGCCTGAAGGAATTGGGCGGAGCTTCGGTTCATAGACGATGTCGCTAGCTTGCTTTCCGGTTTTCTTGGCCATGTAGGTCTTGTATATGTTCTCTGCTTCCTCCCTTTGATTGCGGTTGTATTGATGAAGGTAAGGGTCTACCAAATCGATGTACTGTTCCTTCAATTCAAATGTTCCGCTATCAGACAAGCCCTCCGGAGCTCGAAACTTGGTCATCTCAGATAAGACCGCAGGAAACTCGTCCATGTTCTGAATTCGGTCTGATAGACGTGCTGTCATATCGGAGAAGGAGAGAGGCTTGAAACACAGCACATGAGCGATATCTTTGCGCATCGATGCTAGTTGAGACTCATCGTTATCCTCTGCAGGTATCAATGATGTGCGCTCGCTGAGGATGATGATGAGTAAGTGCACAAAGTCTTCGACCACGTCAATAGCTTGGCTGTCTTCGAACCCGTGTTGGCTAGCTTCGTATTTGCCAGTCATCCAGCCATTCAGCCCGAATCGGTCAATCATCGATGCTAGGAAGATTGACGGATTGCACAGTACGAGAGCGGACTGTAGGAGGAAGATGTCTCGCTGATGTGAGACGTCTCTCTGTGATACACTTCGGTACTGCGTCATCTGATGTCGTAACGTAATGCCGTTCCGCACCCAAATGCCTGCACGCATCTGAGCCAACCATGAGCAGACTCGGAGCGGAAAGTCGAACAACGCCAGTAGATAATCTTCGGGTTGGTGTACAGGGATAGATAGAGGAAGGTCCATTTGTAATTCGCTAGGAGAGAACAAAAGTAATCTCCTGATCTCCTCTCGATCCATGCTTCGCGCTCGATCAATGAGCCAAGATAGAGTGTAATGGAGGGCATGGTGAAAGCTCATCGGCTGTGTCGCGACGACATAATCGACAATCTTGTAAGATGGACCAAAGAAGGTAGAAGTTTCGGCGTCAAATTCAAAAACGGGCGACGTCTTGAACTTCGTTTCTTCTTTGAGCTCAGTCTGATCAAAGCGTTTGCGTTCAGCGCCTAGAGAATTTATGATGGCTACTCTAGCGGCTGCACGTATAGCGCGCTGGATGTTGGTTGGGTCTTCGTCGCGGCTCCAGGCAAAGGATTCTGCAAAGTGCCTACACAGCTTGTTGATCTCCCGGGTAATCAGAGAAGCACTAATCCATGCTTCGGACTCAAATTCGAGATGCTCGCCAACTTGACGAACATTTGGACAGATACCTTGGTGAAGCTTTACAAGGTCTAAGAACTGTAAGAGATACCGTGGCTCTTCGCGAATTCTTTCTTGAACGAACTCAGAGCCCAGTAAGTACTTCATATCGAGGAAGAAGTGATACATTCGACGATTAGTCACAGCTCCTTGCTCGAAAGCTAGTGTTGCTCTGGGGTCGACATTTGAAGGATAGCCCACTTGCCGGGTAGTCAAGAAGGTGTAGAGAATAGCCATGAGATTGGTAAGGAAATTGCCACGCTCAACAACCTCGGAGGTTATTGACGGGGTTGTCAACATTTGCAGAGAAAGGTTGATGATGGAGTGATCAGGCTCACGATCGGCAATGAGGTAGAGTTGGGCTAGAGCCGTGTAGACGCCAGCGAAGCGTAGACCTAAGAGGCGCTTGAACTCAGGGATGGTGACCACGGTGCTGATGAAGACATCGCGTATGCCGATACGCAGCTGCTTCCACATGCGCAAATCATATAATATCAAATGATCGAGTCTCAGCCGTTGCCAGAGATCTTCATGAGGTGGCGTTCCAGGCTTCTTACCGTAGCTTTCAGGCTTCTCTAACCAGTATTTGGCTGGCCTTGCTGGCCGCAATGGTAACGATCGAGTGTGGGGTGTCTCTGGGACCGGCAGCATCGGCTCCACATGGCTAAGAGACGGTGCGCCAACCATGGGCTCACTATCTGATTCCGCCGGTGTGACGCTCTGTTCAAGCTGACCTCGCTGCGGATGTGCAGGCACTGGCGGCGGTGGTGGGGGAGCAGGATAACCTGCCATTGTCGCTTCAGACACTTCAAGAGCCTCATCCGCGCTTTCATACGCCCCCATCTCTACATCACCATCATTGTCCTGAGCACCGACCTCGTCAATGTCCATATCATCTTGGGTGTCTGCTGCAGGCCCGCCCTCGTCGTCATCGTCATCGTCTGAAGCAGTTGTGTCATCGTTGGTATCGGCGGTTCGCTGTCGCTGGACCCGAATAATACGAGCTCGTCGCTGCAACAGCATGCCGTTGAAAAAGCCATCCATCTCAGCTTCCTTGTCTTCCATCTCGTGGTCGTCGAGACCGTTCTTGCCAATGCTTTGATTTGACGCTTCGCTGCCAACGCGCCAGGGCTTGAGGAGTTCCTCGCAAACGGTGCGGCGAAGTATCTGGTTATCATCGCCGACGCTACAGCCTGCAATATCCTGTATCCACTCTATGAGGACACCACCCATCTGCTCTCGAAAAGTATCTCTCGCCGATCGAATGGTAACGGTAAGCTTAATCTCCTCAATGATTTTGGCCATGCGAAGGAGTTCGTTAAGGTCCGTCCTATAAACAATCGCACTGCGCCCCACGTCGTTGATCTCGTAGGCTTTTGCTAGACCAAATGCCAGTTTCTGTTTGCATGCGCGAGCAACCTGATCTCTGACGTCGTTGACCGTATGCTTCTCATCGTTCCACAACACGAGGCAGAACTCTTCGCACTCCTCTGTGTCATCTCCCCCCTCGTACCATCGCGAGGTAAGGCGCGAGTTGCGCTCGTCTTGGCGGATGGACTCTTCGGTCTTGGGCAGGCGCAATTGCTCCGGGGAGCAGGAAAAGACGTCGATGAGATAGTCGAGTACTCGTGCGATGGTGCTACGAATGGTGTCTATGAGTTCGTCTGGCAGTATGGGGCCTTCCCTTGCTTTGCCCGCGGCCTTGGACTCGCGCTCAGGGTCTATCGAGTGTATGTTGCAATGTACATGCCGTATCCAGGCCTCGTCGTCTCCGCAGTCGCAACAGCCAGAGTTGCCTGGCGATACACTGACAAAGACTTGATGTCCCTCATGGTCGGATGCATCAAAGCAACGGGCGCAAAGTACGCAAGTGTCGTCTGCGCTGCAAGTTTTACATCGGTATGTAGCCTCGCCATTCTTGAATATATGTCCACATGGCTTTCCCCTCGCCGCCGGTGTATATTCTGCGCCCTCTACTGCTCCCTGGGCGTCGCGAAGGCTCCATGGCTTCTCCTCATCTGACGGAAGTCCATTGGGGAACAAGTGCGATAGGAACTCGTGGCGGCCAGCAAGGGAGCGAAAGAGAATTTCGCGCAGCTCCCGGTCAGCAGCGAGCTCGAATCGATAGTTGTGTCGTCGTGGTAGTTGGCGCAGCTGTCGGCATAATTCCTGCTCGTGCAAGGACATGTACATCGTGCAGCGTTCGCAGCGGGATGGTGGGGGGCGAGGGACGACAAGCGGGGGCTAAACAACGGAGATTTAAAGGCAAAAGTTGTTTGTAGATAGCGGTGTTGTGGACCAGCCACCAAGATAAGAGTCGTGTGTTTGTCTGGAGCCTGGCGTTGCGTGGTAATAGAGAGAAGCAGATTCGCGCTATGTCATTGCTCGTGAAGCAGCGCGGACCCCCGAGAC
Source organism: Alternaria atra (assembly GCF_907166805.1). NCBI lineage: Eukaryota > Fungi > Ascomycota > Dothideomycetes > Pleosporales > Pleosporaceae > Alternaria > Alternaria atra. The sequence goes on from NW_025091334.1 coordinate 882,715, forward strand.
ATGCGCGACGCCACCAAGCAGCCACAGTCAAGGCGAGCAATCACCTTCACTGGAAAGGCGGAGTACGTCGCCTGACACATGTACAGTATCATTTAAGAAACCGAACATAACTAAGCCAAGGATGTGCTTATGGATTTGCCTTGATATCTTGTCCTCTACATCCGATGTCCTCCGCCCAAGTACGTTATGAGCGGCATGTCCCTTGTCTGCTCAAAAGATATGTTGATCTCTGAATTACAATATTACCCCGATAACAACATCAATTTCATCACCAACTAAGGTCTTCATTGTAACGAAATCTGTTATAGTAAATGCACGGCTGCTGAGGATCTCATCACACGATTCCATATATAATGGTCAACATCTCGCCTTGGTATTTCGCATGCTGTAGTATACACCACAATGTACAGTGTCCGCTCCAAAGAACCGTAAAGAAGTGTCTATTTCATGTTCGAACTGTGGTATGGCTGGAATCCTACTCGTCGTCCTCGGCGGCCTCCATGTATCGCTGCTTGATGTCCTTCCATTGACGCTGTGATGCACGTTAGCAGATGCCATGTCTATCAGAACAATCTGACGTACGCCGCGGTTGACTCTGTCCCAGATCTTCTCAGAGCCTGTGTCGAATGCGCTGTGCTACTATCAGCCCCCCTCCTTTCCCCGAGTTCCTCTCCGGATGCTGTGGCTTACAGTTGAAGACCGAAGGCGGAGCCGAAAACGGCGAACAACATAGTGGTGTTGCTGCGGAGGACCGCGCTGCAACCGATGGTTAGTCTCGTTGGATCGAAGGGTATGCGCGAGGGACTTGCTTGTAGACGTTGCCGAGTATCTGCGTAGTCATTAGCGCACATTCAGTTGTGTCATCCGGTCAATTCACTTACGCCAGACATTTTGAAGGTGTCGCGAGGGCTGGGTAGACGGTGGAGAGTGATGTGGTGGTGCTTCGCTGGCGATGTCAAAGGTTGAGGTTCGTTGACAAGATTCAAGCTCTCGCGTCACGGGGATTTACGCTGCGCTAATTGGTCCGTCGTGCCTTCCGCTTTGACGTGAACTTTACCTTCAACCCCACCACGACTTTCAATTCACGCTTAACGACGCACAGCCATAAATCCTCGCATTTCCTGGAAGACGCCTGAAATAGCCTGGGGACATCTCATTAAAACGATTGGTGTGTCTTCGCCCATCGCGACTGCCTGACATCCTCCGGCGCATCCTGCCCTCACTCCACATCACAACAGGCGCAACCGACGCGATGCCTTCTGTAGAGACTCCTGCAATTTCCAAAGCTGGTATCACCACCTCAGCGACCGGCGAACGCCACATCCCAGCATCCGTCCGTCCCGACGGCTCCCTGCGCAAGGAGATTCGAGTCCGTCCAGGCTACCGCCCACCAGAGGATGTTGAGCTTTACAAGAACCGTACCGCTGAGGGTTTCCGCAACAGGGGGAAGGCGGGTGTACCGGGTGCAGAGACGGTGAAGAGTGAGGAGAATCTCAGCACATCGAGTCCTGCTGCAAACAAGAATGCTAAACGGAGGGAGGCTCGGAAAAAGGCTGCAGCTGCTGCGGGTGATGGCAAAGAGGAGAACCAGGGAGCCCCCATGGAGACAAAAGAAAAGGAAAAGCCGGTTGAGTTGAAGGCGAAGGAGAAGGACAATGCGAAGCCTGAGACTGAGAAGGCTGTCGACCCTGAGATGGAGAAAGAGAAGGAAGCGAAGAAGCTTACGAAGAAGCTGAGGCAGGCGCGGGAGCTGAAGGATAAGAAAGACAAGGGCGACAAGCTGCTACCGGAACAGTTCGAAAAGGTCATCAAGATCAACGAGCTGATACGTCAACTGGAAAGCCTCGGCTTCGATGCGCAGGGAGAGAAGAAGAGTGAGACTTGAAGGGCAGGCTACAAGCTATTCTATGGATAGCTATACGAACTTCCAAACTAAACCAACTGCTCTTCCAGCATGAGCTAGCGACCCTACGACAGCCGCGCGCTCGTGGTGTGGCCAAACATTACAACAAAAGTCTTTATACCCGCGACTGTCCATCAACGGCACATCGTCCGCGCGTACGTAGGACTTGATAATGACCATGGGGGCTTGGTTATATCTCGCAACGCATCCTCCCACTGCTGCTACATTTGCTACATGCTTCTGCGCTGTATCAAGGCATGTGGTTCAAACAAGGCTCAAGAGCTCGCCGTTAAGTTTCGTCTCAGTCTCAATTTACATGTATCGCAAAATACAGGAAAAGACATTCATCCGCAGATCTCATCAGGCTCTTACCTACAGTAATGTGCTACCACCGTGACCCTTTAACCTTCGAAGCCTATTTAATTGCACGATAGAAAGCTTCTTCGCCATGCATCGAAATGTCGAGTGTTGTAGCAGCTAAGTACATCTTGGCCAGTTTGTCGCTTTTGTTGTTAAACCTGCTGTGCGAGGATGCAAGATTGCTATGATAATCAACCCAGGAGAGACGCGGCTGAGGAAGGGAAGACCAGCACTGACCTATGGTCAAAGCAGGAATTTCGAGACGGGATGCCATCTGTCTACAAGCCTACATCATCAACAGTCGCTCGTTCACGACTTGCAACGGCAAGGCGCAGGGTGCTACAGAACGTCACAAGAGGCGGGTGGCATAGCGTGCCCAGACGCGTCGTTCCAAAAAGCAGGCGCGTAAACAAGCCGATGACGTAGCCCACCCTGCAGCGAACAACAGATCATATATACATACCTACGACCAAGATCGGCCATTGTCAATCCACAATACGAGATAGTATTTCGTAGAAACGATCTGGTGCCCTGAATACCATCTCTTATTTTTACACAATGTTTTCCACAAAGGCAACTTCGCTACGAGCTCTATCCCGCGCACCGTGCCAGGTCAGATGCTCAGCAGCGAGGAGACTGTATGCGACGGACCATGAGCAGCGCACCAAGGAAACGTTAAAAATATCATCACGATTGACTTGGTTAGTAGTCGAGATTCCATGACAAACTGTCATCGCGCCGCAACTTGCATCCCAATGCCCGCTAAATACGCCTTCCTATCTCACGTACTTCCGACAACGCACACCGTACTAACTCCCCCTAGGCTCACCACAACCGCTGCTATCGGCGCCGCAGCTCTCTATTACACCACCGCCTCCTCCGGCTCTCCGAGCCCCTCCACCTCATCTGCCCCTTCCACCTCATCCACGTCCCCAGATCCTCCTAATGCCAACAAACCAGGGCACCGCCACGAGTCCGACTACGCCTCCGACGTCCCCAAGCCCGTTGAAGACCGCCATGGCGATAGCGTCGGCAAACACAGCATCGCGGCGCACAAGAATGAAAACAAAGTTCGCGAGGGCAAGTTCTCAGGCAAGGAGTTTGACAATCATTTGCAGACGCATTCGCCGGGGAAGCCTGGAAGTGATTTCGAGAAGCGGTAGGATTAGAAGGAAAGCACAGAGAACACTACATATCAACAATCTAGGCCTATCTGGAATCACGATTCCGCAGAATCCCACTAGACTCCGAGTCCCGCCTCGGCCAGCTCCGCAAAGAATTTCATCGAGTAAGCCGAATCTACATATTCCAAAAATTTGGTAACCTTCTTCCCATCATCGGTGAAATGCAAAATCAGCGCGTATTCGTTTGCATACGGCCCAATATCAGTTTCGGCTGTACTCGTCGCATGCATGATACACGTATGCGCGTCCGCATCATGCACTGCTGTGTGAACGGTAACCTAAGGCGACGTCAGTCGCTTGCAAGTCTCCTAAGCAGAAGTTCTGTGTGCGTTACAGTGAAGTTCCTGAAGCACGGCAGTATTTGATTGAGGCGTTCGCGGTATTCGCTGTTGCTCATACTTGGTCGCCCCATAGATGCAGGAAGGACTTGTTGTTTACAGTCTGGCGCTCGAAAGGCTAGTATCTTCTCCATGTCCCATGCGTTGTATGCATCGAGGACTGTTTGGGTCGTTGCTTTTTGTGTGGCGAGGGTGGACATCGTACCTAGGTCAGATGATCAGAGAAGGAAGATGTCAACAGTGTTACAATGATGAATTGCTGTGCTGTGGTACTTGTTATGTGTTACGAAACTTACACGAGGTTATCTGCATGTATATGTATGCTTGACTACAACAGGCCGCCGGTAGCGAGAAGCGGGGTTGACAGACGGGTGGTCATTTACTGGTAGTGGTCACGCCCTTGCCAGCGTAGATTAATCTTCAATCTCGTATTTTCTTCTAGAACCTACAAGTGCATAAAAAAGATAAACAGCAAGAACGTTACTGGGGTAAGGTGGGTGTCTTCGAGTCACAAGAAATAAGAGGCGGCGGCCTCATTAAGACATATCTACGAGGCATAAGATAGACACATAGATTAGTTAGTTTTCTGTTTCAGGCCCAAGAGGTTGTCAACCTGATCATACGAAGATTAATTCATGAATCAGGAAACAGGTAACAAAACAGTATCAGTAAAAATGGCTGAGTGAATGAGAGCTGATGTAGCATGGTTCTCTCCGCCACCTTCCTAAGTGGTGTAGTTATTCACACGACCTGGTCGCCCCCCGCACACTCTTCCGTACATGCATTAACCCGCACTTGAGGAGCAACACAGAACGGCTGCGACGACAGACATGTACGCGCAGCCCGACTCGACGGCTTTGGAGAAAGTACGTTGTAAACACTGCGCTTCCAACAACTGCACGTCTCAGTCCATTTGATACATATCCACGAGAACACGTGGGTACAGTCACGTGGTCCCATCTTCCTGGTTCCCGGGCCTCCAGGCCTAGTTAGCGCGTGTTCGAGTCCGGGGGTTCGACCCACTTGGTGCCAGGACATGCCCAGCGTAATGTACAGTAGGCCGAACCAAGCCTTAGAATATGCGATACCGGAGTGAACGAGAAGATGTTCAGCAATCTTGATGTTTATCTCGTATTTACCGGGTCCCACGATGCAACCTCGAGCGGGACCGAACTCACGAGGCAACCTTCCGTCATCGGCATGTTCGCCATATCAAACGCAATTGATATCTTATTCCACGATCTTACAATAGAAAGCAAATTATCTTGTAGCGCTACAACAAATTGAAGCATCTTCTAGTACTATCGCAGCTACTCTACACAGGCTGAAGAAGAAAACGCAAAGCGCCAGAACGGGCTTTCGTCGGAGCTATTCAAAATTGGCACTGCGGACGTTGGTGATCAGTATAACTAGGTGGAGGCTCCCTGGAATTCGAACGAGATTCATTACAAAGTTGTTATCAGCAACCGCAAACGTCTGCCACCATGGTGAACCCTACTTCAGTGCTCGTTGCAGCTTGCTTGCTCTTCAACCCTCTTGCCACTGCCTCAGGAGGGAAGAGCGAGCACGACACTGAGTACTCTCACAGGTGATACTCTGCCCCAGCTACCTGTAGAGACTATAAGACTAACTTTCCGCAGCTACTCGGTGCCAACCTCATACAGCAACATCACCTCCATTCTTGAAAAGATCCAGGCGCGTGGCTACCTAAAAGTCGGCACCACTGGAGACTACAAACCGTTCTCCTACAAAGTGACAAACCGAACAGCTCTGCCTGCTACGCCAACCATCAACACCACTTACATCGGTGCCGATATCGACTTGGCGCAGTCGCTTTCGAACTCTCTTGGCCTCTCACGTCCAGTTGAGTTCGTTCCTACTATCTGGGCGAACCTCACAACGGATCTTGCAGCCCAAAAATTCGATGTCGCTATGAGTGGCGTCAGCATTACCCTAGCCCGTGCACAGAAGGCCTTCTTTTCCACTGCAGTTCAGCGTGTGGGCAAGGCCGCATGCGTGCGGTGTGCGGACCTCGCCAAGTTTTCGTCTCTGGCAGCTATTGATACTGCAGGTGTTAGAGTCGCTGTTAACCCTGGAGGTACAAACGAGGCCTTTGACCGGGCTAACCTGAAAGCGGCTACTATCGTGTTGGTGCAGGACAACAACGCCGTTTACAAAGCTGTCATGGACGGCGATGCCGATGCCATGATCAGTGACATCATCGAGGTCGAATTGCAGGTTCGGTTGCACCCGGAAGTTCTTTGCATTGTTAACCCGAATGCGACTTTTACGTTCGAGGAACTGGGTTATATGGTCGGACGAGATGTTGTGTGGAAGCAGTATATGGATCTATTCGTACACATTCAGCTTGGAAGCGGTGGTTGGAATCAGACTCTGGCGAAATGGATGTCCTATAAATGGCCCTCGGTGTAGACAAGTTCTCAGGAGTTGGGATACAAAGCGACATCCGCCAAGTTTTATTCTCCGCACGATACATCCTACAGCGGTTCTGACCTCAGGAGGAAGTTATTTTCAGCGCAACATTGACAAGTAAGATTGCAAGAGCAAATGGAACAAAAATCTGGCCCCACTCGAACCAAATGACTGGCTTGACTTCTGTCTCAATAGAGGAGCCAACTAGAGGCGCTTTCACATCAGTGTCTGCTGCAAAACGTCCGTTCACCTGGAAGTATTGCAGTAGTTCATCTTTTTCCCGCCAGCGAGCTAGCAGCCACTTCTCGAAACTAATTTCATCGTGGATAGGAATATCGGAAAGGCGAAAGCGACGCCAGTGCATGTTGACGGAAGTGGGAAGACGTCCTTGCGGGTAAGCACCGTGAAGTGAAAGCACATCTTGACCGTAATAGCCGGATCTATAGCTTGTTAGCGAGACAATTTTGTGAAAGGAGAACGACAAGACAACTCACGGAATGCCTCCATAAGCTAAAATACAGTCGTATAAGTACTCAACCGAGCCCTCTAGCTCTGTTAAACAAAACGCAAGACCAGTACTGCGTGGAAGCAAACAGTGCCTCATATCCATGATACCCTGTTTATCCGCCCATTTGCGGCTCGTAGCCCGCCCGTTCTTCGATACATTTGTACCTTCGGGGAATATCAACAACCACATGGGAGTAAGACTTGCTGAACTTGGTCCGTTGTAGCCAATCTTAAGTTTGTCCAATCGATGCTTGAAGCGCATTTTGTCTACGGTCCATCGACGGGACAACAATATGAAGCTATAGAACTTCATAGCGCTGCCAATAAGAGGCACGTATTTGATAGATTCCTTGAGGGTGATGAAAAGATGGCCATGCATGGACGCCGTATAGCTAATCCACCATAGATATATCCAATCAGTGTAGATCTGTACCACATCAGCTCTACTCTATGTTGGTATCATAGGTACAGACCTGATGGTTCGATATGAGCACTATTCGCTCCGGAAATTCACATTCTAGCCTTCCATCTACAGTTTTCTTTAGCTGCCCTCGAACACTAGAATCGCCGCTCACTACTACTTCTACTGGTATCCACCAGTAGGTCATAGTGGTCAAGACGATACCGAAGTGCTTCTTAGTCATCGCCATCCAGGAGTAATATGCAGCTCTGCTGTAAACGTATAATGGCACGCCGATAAGTTGCGTAAGAGAAATGCTGTAAATGAGGATTTAGAAGGTTGCAAGCGGCTACCGGAGAAGCTACAGAAATACGTACACCACTATACTCACACTTAGATACAGGGCGAGTGGCAGGATACGAAGAGTCTGTTGCAAGACTCCGCGTCCTCTTTCTCCATCAGAGTTGTTTAGTTTGCTTGTACACTCTTTGTCCCATTCTGTGTGAGACTCAGCAATGTCGAACGCGGATGCGGACTGCTGCTGCTGCCGCTCCGAGTATTTCGTCGTCATTGTGGAAAAGACCTCGAGCGTGTGCGTAGTGATATGCAGACGAAGAACGTATCGGGAGACCGGCAGAAATTCACGTAGGCAGCGGTCTACTGTATAGATATATTAGTGAGTGATTTAGTCGCCCGGGAGCATGATTGTAGTAGACTGACTTGACTAGGCAGTCAATTGCCCAGTCGAGTGCGCGCAGTCCTCCACGCAGGCAGATTATGCATGAATCTACCCCACTTCCGCATACAGTCAATGGTTTACAGTTCTAAAGTTAACAACACTAGGCTATACCGATCGCTCAAGCCCAGGTTGCACACAATATCGCAGATACGAGAATACGTTACACATGAACATCTTGAGCGAACGTCGTTGGGTGGTTCAGTTAGGAGTCTGCGTGTTCGTGCGAATCCTCATACAGTCACCAGCAAGGCTGAAGAAGGAAGTGAACCGAAACGGGTGATTGGATAGAATGATAGTGAGCCACGTCTTGGCGAATACTGTGGTAACACCACAACTGCTGCCTTATCGCACGTCCCTCATTCGTCTATCATTGGTATGGTCCAATGCTGTGAATCGTAGTGTTACTAAAAGTACCTAGGTACCTAGGTGACTTACAAGGGTTTGATGCAAGACTGTGCAACTTCGTTTATTTGAATGGTATCAAGGTACATACTCCGTAACGAGAGAATAGTAGTTAATCAAAGAACATGCACCCCGCCATGACTTGTACAGCAGCTCTCCGGCCTCCGCGATCTTACATCTCCTATCCAACATAACCTGCTGAGAAGGAAAGAGATGAAACGAATGACAAGAGCAGTGCTCTACTTGGGTAGATCATCTACCATGAGCGGTTGATTAGCGGCATAGGGGTTCTCGTTGGCTAAGAGCAAGTTGTATGGATTAGCCAAAACCCCAAGAATGCTAACATACCACCGTGAACGAGTTGCCACTCTGCATCCATTGACAAAGATATGACCATCAATCTCTACCTGGACATCCGATCCATCTTCTAGCTTCAATTTTAGTATACAGCACACTGATTGATGTGCTTCCTCAAGCGTCGACACGATGACATGGATCATGGGTTCCTCTTCTGCAACTCGGCGAACCATCCAGCCAGCTATGGCGCGGCCGAAAACTCCTGCGCTAAGGACAAGAGTGAGGGCTAGAACAGTCATGGGAAGGGAGACGAGTGTGACAGAGGCGAACATAGCTGTGCCTGTTATGAAAACGGCTATACTGATGGATTTGCTCAATAGACGCCAAAAGGACGCTAGTGAATCACTTCCAACGACAGAAACCATGACAAGCACAGCATTTTGCGACTCTGTAAATTGTGTCGAGCCCAAAACCGACACTTTTGCGGCTGGCATCGTGTACAACTGGTTCAAGGCTAGTCCGACGTTTTCAGGCTCACTTTGAGCCCTTTGTAAGCCGTTGAGGACAGATTGGCCCCCGCTCAAAGCGATCTCGTACGGAACACCCGACACGTAGAGCTTGTGTTGTTTGAGGAACGGAAGCTGTACGATGTTCTCCGATATCGCCGTCAGGGTGACTAGTTGAAGGAGAACAATTAGCACGATTCTTGTTTCGGATGGCTGTACCAAGGTAGAGATCATACCCATGAAATACCACAAGTGCATCCACCAGCGGCTGCCACACCACCATGGAATCACCCCACCCTGCTCTACTACTACCATTGCAGCCTGGGAGCCCACGAATAGCAATGCCATGGCCAGAAATCCGGTGGAAAGGAACCATTTTCCCGGGCGCATGCGCTTCGATCGTGCTATCCGATCACTAACCCTTTGATCAAGCAGATCTAGTTTGTCTCTGAAGGAAGACCCATTAGATTCCCCGAAAGACGACCTGAAGCTGACGATGCTACCGATTGCAATGTTGCGTTTCTTCATGACGTTTTCATAATCCTCCACACGGATTGGCATAATGGCACCGCCGAACGAAAGGGCCATTGCGAGAGCTCCACCAAAAGGTAATATGGTTAGAAGCGTCCAGACTTCGTTTGTAGGTGCCCCAAGAAGCGCACCGATTGTTGGAAGTAGAGCTAAGACTCCTGCAGCTCCGCCATACTCGGCTTTCCGCAGCTCGATGAGGTTGTCGAGAACTTTCAGGAGGGTTTGGTAGCATACAGCGCCTTCGCCACTCCTTCGTATGCATATACCTCTCTCCATCCACGGTGTCATGCTGAACTTGGCTTGCGAGTTCCCGACATATCTGTCCGGCTCGGTCGTGCAAAGGATATCATCGGCAGACGTCGAAGACAACAAGTTAGAGCAAACAATGAAGAACACGGAGGTGTAGCGTTGGAAAATGTTCCGGAAAGATTGCGAAGTTCGCATATTCGGAATACTCGATGAATGTTGTAGTGGCTTCCAATTGAAGATGATTGAAACAAGATAGGTGACTGTTAGAACAACTGTCAGCTAATGGGAAGGACAACTTCTTGTTTGCATTAGTCTGTAAAGATCAGCCTGATGAAATTGACTTATAGTCAGTTGTTTCCGTTCTGATACACTGGAAGCTCATCACGAGCAGGGAGTTCTGCAGGCCGGAACCAGCATCACATCCTCAAGTTTGGGTGTGGGGGCAATACAAGCCGTAAGCAGCCACACGTGTGAGTTTGCCACAATTTTGACAGTTGAACCACTAACGCCTTTACCCCCGAACCCTGATTTCAGTTGTGATAGCTCATCTGCTTTTGGTTCGCATAAGTACGCGCAGCTGACATCTACATGCATGCGCCTTTCCATTTCCGGCGATGTCTGGACTAGTCTTAACGTGCAAATCTTCGTCCGATCGCATACCTATACATCTTCTTACATAGGTGATTACATCTGAGCCGCTTCAACTGGGTTCCAATCTGAATCCGGCGATGTCTGGACAGGCCGTGATGAGCCTGCTCACTTCTGATTGCACTTGCATATACACACCCACGCGCGATTATGATCCAACCCTCTCCCCCTATTGCGCCTTCATCTATCTTTGGCGTTTTCTTGGACTGATCCTGAAGTATGAGATTGTGTCTGATTCTATGCGTCTGTACGTACAAGTAACCACACAAAACCTTGGGGGTCTCGCATGAACCCCTTTCATATTTCGTAGCCTCCTGGTAACTAACTTCTACACCATAAATTTAACCCCCAAACTATCACCAAAGAGAACGTATCTGTTTATCTTCCTTTCGTCATTCGAGATGGACAAAACCACCAAGCCTAGCAGACTGCTTCACTTCAAAGACCTGGCACCGTGGCGACAAGACAACGAGTACATTCATCGAGGCTACCGGCCCTTGTCGAACTCTTACACCAAGTCGCTACATAGTTTGATGTATATCCACAATCAAACGGTCAATATCTACACACATCTGCTTGGCTTTATCTTGTTTGGAGCTTCGGCTTACGTTTTCCGACATACCCTGTATGCGCGTTACAAGACCGCGTCGTTCGAGGACGCCATTGTGTTTGGTTTTTTCTTCGCCGGCGTGTCCGCCTGCCTGGGGCTGTCTTCCGCTTTCCACACTTTCTGTAATCATTCGGAACACATATACGAACAATGGCTGGTCCTCGATTTCCTTGGTATATTATGTCTGATTTCAGGTAGCTGGGTTCCGGGTGTGTACAACGGATTCTATGGCCAGAGATCAACGACAAGATTCTACTTGATTATGGTATTTAAGTGATGATCGTGTTAGACGAGGCTATACACTGACACTTCGTGATAGATATTCACGCTGTCTGCCGTGTGTGCTTTGGTCTGCTTGACACATACCTGCCGAAGACCGGAGTGGACACACTTTCGCACCATTATGTTCTTGTCGCTTGGAATATCTGGTTTTCTACCTATGACATACGCTCTCACAGAGTTCGGCCTTCGACAAGCACACGAGCAGATGGGGTGAGGATGGTTCATGTTGGAGGCAATCTTCTACATTTCTGGCGCAGTGGTGTACGCGAAGAAGCATCCCGAAAAGACACAGCCAGGAGCGTTTGACATAGTCGGCAGCTCCCATCAAATCTTCCATGTCTTTGTACTTCTCGGGGCTTCTTCGCACTTCATTGGGGTACTCAAGGCCTTCGACTACAACCACAGCCCACTTACTCGGATGTGCTAGATTAGAGAATTTGCGGAAATCATAGAGACCACAGCATTTACCGTGGTAGCTGGGGGATAAACTGCTGATAACTAGACGATTCTGTTATATTTACTAGAGGAACTAATATATTGATCCTTGGTCTTGAGAGTCACGACCGTATATTTTAAGTTAATTGCAACGATCTAAGCCGCGCAATAACAAAAGAAGCGGAACCACAAGCCGGTTCTAGCTCAAGAGGAAGCGGATAACAAGTCAAAATGCTTGAACCTAAGATACCGGGAATAAGACTCGGCGTAGGCACTAGGCTTGACCAGCGCTCTACTCAGTAGTAGAAGCTTCTCTTATTAGTCTGATACGAGGCCTCATAACATCTTCCCAACGTGACTGAAATTTTTGACAATGGGGACGATGATCTCTGCGCTCGCCACCTAGTGACAAGGCTTAATGCATCACCAGACGGAGTTGCACCTCTATGCCACCGTTCCCTACGTCCCATTTAGTCATAGAACCTTTTGGTTACAACTCACCACTCTTGTCTCGACATTAAGTGTAGTTAGAATAGAGGCAACAAATGGCCATACCCAAGACGCAGGAAGCCGCACAGGTGGCCTCAGATGCTCTTCTGCCGCATCAATCTCTCAGTGAAGACAGTAACTCTACCATCCAGTTCATCCATAGCGCGTTTGCCGACAGCAACGACTGGGATCTTGTCGTGCCCTATGTCCGCGGCTACCATCTTCTTCTCTCAGACTGCCCTGGACACGGCCATTCTTCACACATATCGTTCTCTATCGAAGCATCTGCAAAGCACATTGCCTGCCTTATAGAGGCACAAGCCATCGGTGGTCAAGCCCATATTGTTGGCTACAGTCTTGGTGCATCTATTGCAGTTCGCCTTGCCGCGAGCCACCCTCATGTTGTTCGCTCCCTGTTCGTGTTTGGGTATAGCGAGACTCCCGTTTCCAGTGCTCTGTTATTATCTTACCTACTTTGGAGTTCAAATTGCGTAGAGAGTGCGGTTCCACGACCTTTCTTTGCTGGCTCATGGACAGTACTAATCTTCGTCGCACATCTAGTGCTTCGTTGTCGCTTTGTACACAGATTGCGCATATTGATAGCGGTGCGGAGCGACTGCAGCCGTGGTCTGCACGAACTCTGACTATTGTGGCAGGGAAAGGTGGCCTTGTCCCCTCGAATGATAGCCCGAAGGCCGCCCGAAAACTCGTCGAACTAGGGAATGAACATGACATTTAAACTTCTGCTTACACACATCCATCTATGAGACATCTCTGGAATCGGCAAGACCCCTCCCTCTGGACTGCAACCGTCGTAGCCTGGGTCTGTCTTCACTGGCTGAGTCAAATGACATCATCTGTCCTGTACAAAGACACAACTCGAGATCATTGAAAGACTTCTCATTGTTGCTGCTACTACGTGCGGAATACTTGCAGCATCGAGATTATTGCGACTGACGAAGCGGAGATGAGTGATGCAATCTGGAGCGTTTTATTGAAGGAGCGATAGTGGCGGGTATGTGAAATTACACGTGAGATTGCATCAGCATGTGCGAATCGCGGAGACCGCGAGCTTGCATGAGCAGAGATAATTACGGAGCGACTTTACAGTAGAAGCAGTGAATGTGTTTCTTGCTGAGGTGTGTGCACTTGGCTGTAGAGTGGCGAAGCGCGCCTGTGGTGGCTGGTGTGTAGGTCTCCTGTTCAGGCGACGATGGCGCGTGGCTATGGCTGATGTGATGGCTGTCGGGTGCTGGGGCTAATGATCGACTCCCAAGGTTAATCACGCAGGTCTCTAAGTCCAGCACAGTTTCTAGACCGCGCAACGACCAGCTACCTGCCGATCGCATAACTTGAACACAAAGGCAGTAGGTGGCGTCGTCTTGATAGACTGTCGCAAATGTCTGACTCCCTAAGGGATGATCTCATAATCACAACAAAGCAAAGTCAGACTGTTGAGCAGCAACAAATGTATTTCGGGCCTACAATATACGAAGGGACGTCATCCTTCAATGCAGCACTTGGTCTCTTTGGGCAGCTGCAGTTGTCAAATTCTCATCTAGTGGCCGAGCATCTATTTTTACGACAACGGGGGGCGGCACAGCCACGCAGGTACCGTTCATGGGGTCATCGGAGTAGGCTACCAAAGTCGCTCTGATGATGAACTTGTATGATTCTCCATGCACAAGAGGGGGTTAAGAATAGTGAAAAATGACTTTGTGCATGGAATGAAGCGTCGCGCAGTTGTCCAACTCTCCAACGAGGACACGATGGTTGACTTGGCGACGGTCTCGAGTGGGACCGGGGTAGTTTGATAGGCTCGCCTTGCACGGGTAGCATTCTTCAGCTGCCATGAATACGACAGTAGTGGGTGGTGTATTTGCATGTGAGGGCAGTATGTCTCGTAGTCGCAGTACAACAAGATAGCCAAGGGATAAAAAGCAGCTTGTTCCCCAGCTCGCGCAAAAGTCCCTGACAGTCCCTGACAGTCCCAACATCAGCCCCAACCCCATCCCGTCGTGTTCTCGAACGCGGCCCAACAACCATCTTCCTTCGATAGCGTCGGATCCAACGACTGCGCCATCGCGGGATTAATCCAGGCTAGCGCCGCGCGTCCCTTCCTGATTGGAGTGAGCCCCCTTGGCTGTTGCCGCACGGTTTCAGAAGAGAGGCAGAATACCGGCTTCAGCACCTCGTCCTCATTTCAACAACATCGCTCGCTCGTTCGTCAATCGTTTCACATTCGCGTCCCTCGTAACTGCCGACTCGACTCCAAACCCTCTTCCCAGGCTCGCCACTCCATCCATTTGCCCGTTCACTGCGACGTTTGCCTTTGTTTCCCGTCTTCATCAGGCACGAGAAAGGTTGAACCTGCGGCCGACTCCCGTTTAATCTACTGCTTGCTTCTTCGTCTACTGCATCTGTGCTTACCAGCAACCACCCACGTATACGAGCATCCCCCGACACATCGCTCCCGCGACCCTCACTCGCTATCGAAAGTCGCCCTCCCGGAACGCCCGCGGGCGCAAAACATCAATAATGCGGCCTCACGCGACATACTCGGCAATGCTCGCACCCTTCTTATTACTGGCATCGGCGCCATTGGGCGTACTGGCCGCCGATATCCTCAAGACCAACGGCTTCAGCTCCTGTTTGGACGGTACGGGTGACATCAAAGTCAACAAGCTGAACATCGAATTCGACCGCTCCACCAAGAAGGTCAAGTTTGATGTATCCGGCACCAACGAGGTTGAGCAGAAGGTCATGGCAACACTCACCGTAAACGCATACGGTCGAGAGCTGTACAACAAAGAGTTTGATCCTTGCTCTGGCGAGTACAAGGTCGACCAACTATGTCCAGGTACGTACACGCCCTAGCTGCGTCTGGCTCTTATGTACGCTAACGCATAGCAGTTCCCAAGGGTACCTTTGGTGCACAGGGCGAGCAGAGCATTCCCGATAGCATCATGTCGCAAATCCCCAGCATCGCCTTCAACATACCCGACATCGACAGTCAAGCCAAGTTGCAGCTCAAGGCCATAGACGGAGGCAAAGACCTAGCTTGTATCACCTCACAAGTCAGTAACGGACAGTCGCTGTCGACCGCAGGCGTACAATACATTGCCGCTGGAATTGCCGGAGCTGCCTTGGCCGTTACTGGACTGGCTTCGCTCGCTGGTGCTGGACATGCTGGTGCCCCACAGTCCAGTCCCACCTTCGGCGACGTTATCGGATGGTTCCAGGCCATGGCTTTGAACGGCATGATGAGCGCTGACGTTCCCGGTGTATACCGCAGCTGGTCCCAGAACTTCGCCTTCAGTACCGGTCTTATCTATTGGGAGGGCATGCAGCACTCTATCGACAACTTCCGTGCGAGCACTGGCGGCAATCTCACTCAGAGCAGTGTCGAATTCCTCAAGAACGCTACCCTCGTACATGTGGACCAGAACATGACCTTGACTAAGCGCAGCTTCGACCTCCTATTCGCTCGCGACGAATTGAATACGGACATCAACGGTACTGCCGAGGAGGATGGCGACAACAAGGTTATAGTCTATGCGAAGAACATGCAGGGCTTCATCCAGGAGTATACAATTCCTGACCGTAACGCCTTCATGACGGTGCTGCTTATCTTTGCCATTATCATCGCCGCCATCACCGTCGGTATCCTTCTCTTCAAGGTCATCCTGGAAACCTGGGCCCTGTTCGGCAGCTTCCCGAAGAAGTTGACTAGCTTCCGTAAGCGATACTGGTGGACTCTGGCCAAGACTATCACCAACTTGATCCTCCTACTTTATGGCATCTGGGTTCTCTACTGTGTCTACCAGTTCAAAAACGGTGACTCATGGGCTGTCAAGACACTTGCTGGTGTTACTCTAGCCGCATTCACTGGAGTCCTGGCTTTCTTCACCTGGAAGATCTGGAGCACTGCGGACAAGTTCAAGAAAATGGAGGGAAAGCCCGATGCTCTTTACGAGGACAAGGAGATTTGGCGCAAGTACAGCATGTTCTACGAGAACTACAAAAAGAGCTACTGGTGGATCTTCGTGCCGGCTATCGTCTTCCTGTTTGCTCGTGGTTGCGTTATCGCTGGAGCAGATGGCCACGGTCTCGCACAGGCTGCTGGTCAACTCATCGTCGAATCACTTCTCCTCATCATGCTGCTCTGGGCTCGCCCATACACACTCAAGTCTAGCACCTGGATCAACATCACCATCTCAATCGTTCGTGTCTTGTCGGTTGTCTGCATTTTGGTCTTCGTCGAAGAACTGGGTATGAGCCAAACAACCAAGACTGTTACCGGTCTTGTGCTTGTCGTCGTCCAGGCTTCCCTCACTGGTGTTCTTGCTATTCTTATTGCCGTCAACGCGATCATCATCTGCTGCAAGGAGAACCCCCACCGCAAGAAGAGAAAGGCAGCTGGTAAGTCTTGCCCTTCCCGTAATCTCCAACATGATCTAACAGCCACTTCAGAGAAAGCCCGCGACCTCGACAACCTTACCCCTCTCGACGCACGAAACTCGTTGCTCATGGATCCCCAAGAGTACAAGCGCACATCGCTTCCTTCGCCATTCGGTCCCCGCACTGCTGGCTACGATCGTGTTCCTCTCGCCGACCAAAATACTGCATACAACGGTCCTGGTGGTCGCTCCTTTGGAGATGACCAAGGGCACCTACTTGCTGATGCATCCACTTTCGGCCGTACACCAACGCACGAGCGAAACATCAGCCGTGACAGCAGTCCAGGGCCCGACCCGGAAGTTGGCTACCACCAACCACCTGGCTACGTCTCCAACGCCCCATGGCAACCTCAACAACCACGAGGTAACAATGGCGGCTACGCATACTAAAGCCAATAGCCTCAACTGATCTGAGAGCGAAGACCTAGACAGGCGAACTATCTCACCACCTAGGCATAATCTCCTTTTGTTTTGTTTATCCATCTGCATCGCAGTGGTCGTGTTTGACAAACCATAGAGCGGTCAAATCACATACAAAGTCATCTCTCTTGCATACGGGCTGGGCCATATCTGCTCACAACGCCCGTGATTTTTACGAATCTTTCCTTGTGTTTATTTTTAGTATCTGGTGGAAAGGAAGATCTGATACAAGCTCTTGTAATCTCACGCAAAGCGGTAAGCCTGGGGCTCGCGCACACATACAACTGTCTATTCTGCTATCGTCAGGTGGAGTGAAGGAGATGGGAAAGGAATGGAGTGTGGAATTGGAATTGGGAATGTGAAATAGGATGTAGAGAAGATGTGAATACCAATACCCAACTGCTATATGTGCGACTCTACCCGCTGGTGACATCTGCCCAAAGGACGCAATATCTTGGGGCTCCGATGAGCTCGGGAGTGGTGAGGACATTGCCCAGAGCAGGGAGGTCCAAGGCACGTGCGATTTTAGCTTTCGCCGATAAGCTCTTCGCTGCAGAAAGCTGCGAGCTGAACACCTCTGCAGCACCGTCGCCCCAAAATGTTGGGACGACTGCGCATGCGCCACCCCTGAACCAATATATCTTAGCGACATATCACCAGAATTAAACGTCTGAACAGAGACCGCTGTTTCCCATAAGACACTCGGCAACAGCCTAAGTAGCTTTGTACCTGCAGATCGCCCGATACTGTTTTCCAATCCAGAACCGTGTCCCACACAAAAAGATGCGCTTTTTCCGCCGAACGCCTCCGGCTAAGTCGATCTCCCGCGGATTTGCTTTGGGTTGTCCCTTTGTGGCACGCCCACCAGGGCTTGGGCCGCTTGTACCTGCGTCACGACCGCACTATTCTGGGCGGACGGTAGAATCTAGCCGGCTACCAAGAGCCGGTTTATCTCTAGGACTGCTCTTTTCGATATGCTAACGTGCATGGTGCAGGTGTAGCGCGGGATGATGTGGGTTATAGATTATATCGTTATCTCGGTACTGCGAGTTTCCTCTCAAGTAGCTTGTGGTTTTGACGTTTGACGGCGTTGGGAGCTAACTCGCGCAGGTACTATTTGGGGAGAAGGGAAACCCTTTTTGAGTACCTAGGTATTCATTCTCTTCTTCTCTTTTAATCCCAAGTTCCTGGGTTGGGTGCACAATATCCCGCTCGCTAATTCCCCGTCCGTCCTACTCAAGTCGCAAAGGCGTTTTTGTGGCTTGCGTTACGACTCGCTTTCGACTTTCTCCTAATAGCTTTGGGTTTTTTCTGGTAGCCGAGCTGTCTAGAAGAGAAGGAGATTTTGTGAAAAGCATTCTTACTGCGTTTCCTATTTCATTGCCTTCTGTTTTCTACGTTACCTTTGCACATTTGCGACGAGCGAAGTGGGATTTTGAGGTGTCCCTGAGTAGTGACATCCAATCGCGCGACGACAGAACAATCGACATTGGATCTATTCGCTACCTCTCCTTATACCGCTGGTACCGAGTACCCTAGTCTAACTTAGACAAAAGTCGATATTCTACAACGTTGCATTCCGAAGCATTCCAGTGGTCAAACCTCACAGCAACGATGCGACGCACCGCCCTCCTCTCCGCCGCAACAGCGGTCCTCACCAGCACAACAACCGCACAGTCCACAGCATCAACATCTTCAAAACGCGGTCTCGTCTACGTCCCCTCCGAAGACCACCCCTCTGACGACCAGATATGGACAACCGGTCCGTCACCACCAACATGGTACTACAACTACCAAAAAGACCCCTCAGCAGCCTATGCCAACAACCCAGATATGCAGTTCGTCCCCATGCTCTGGGGCGCTAGTGACAGCGACACTGGAACCCCCTTCCTCGACTCAGTCAAGAAGCAAATCGCCGACGGAGCGAACATAACCTACGTCCTCGGCTTCAACGAACCGGACGGCGGCCACAGCACCGGCGGTTCCAACCTCGCCGTCACTACAGCTGCCGCTCGCTGGAAAGCCGAAATCGAGCCATTGAAGGAGCTCGGCGTTAAACTAGGTGCGCCTGGTGTTACCGGCGCAGAGTCTGGTTGGCAGTGGTTGGAAAACTTCTACAACGAGTGCGATGGAGGTTGTAACCCCGATTTCATCCCCGTACACTGGTATGGCAACTTTGAGGGCATGATGAGCCATATTGGACGTGTTACAACCATGTGGCCTAATATGACGGTATGGGTTACCGAATATGGATACCCGAATCAGCCGCTCGAGGAGACGCAGACTTTCTACAACCAGAGTGCTCAGAGTTTTGACAGCTGGCCGTGAGTACATTTCATAGATGTTCATAAGGATGGGGACGTTGACTAACATGATAATCAGGAACATCACACACTACTCCTACTTCGGCGCCTTCCGCTCCGATGTTAGCAATGTGGGTGCCAACGCCGCTATGCTTACCCAGGACGGCAAATTGACGGATATTGGATCTTGGTATATGGGCGGTGCTGCTACGAACAACGTTCCTGAGGCTTCTGGTGCTTCTTCAGTAGGAGCTGCGCCAGGTGCTTTTGCCTTGAGCTTAATGGCTGCGGTGTGGGTTTACTTTGCCTGAGGCTGTGAGGGTCTGTGGCCTGGGATTTTGGCTTGTAAATTTTCTTGTACCGGTGAGATGAGATGGAAAATCACGCTTGGAGGCTTACGTGTATACCCCAGTAACTTTCTAAAGATTTGGCAGATAAGCAGTGGGTAAGATGCATGGAAGTCACGTGCTCTTCTCCAGTCAATTTCACTTTCGCAAAGATTCCAGTAGACTGTAGGTGAACACTAGATGCCACGCTATGTTAAAATTCGGATGTGTTACGAACCAGGGCCCTTGTGACTGTAGACAACTAATGCTCGCGTATTGTGCCGATGGTCTGGTCAGGTTACATTCTGGCATGTCAAGGCTGAGACCCTGAGGCCTTGACTGTCGACAATTATTGTAAGCACAGTGACTATTTCTCATTGCCATACTAATTCTGGGCCAGGCTAACACGTATTGCCCGTTGAAGTACTGTCCGTAGCATCGACAACCTATAACGTGTTTTATAAGCGAGTCGTCCTTACAAGCGAGTCGTCCACCCCACCAACTTTGATCACCTTTGAAGATCAAATCAGTTATGCCTCAACGCCAACAAGCTCTATTGCGCTCATCTGAAGCTGATATGCAGCTTACTATATCATCTCTTAATAGCCACCAGATCAAGACTGAGAGAGCTGCTGCTCGCGCGTTTAACGTCCCTCGAATGACGCTACGCGACCGACGCGCTGGCAGGCTTGCACGACGCGATTGCCAGCCCAACTCAAAGAAGCTTACCCAGCTAGAGGAGGAGGTAATTATTAGACATATACTCGACCTTGATCAGCGAGGATTTGGGCCTACGTATACAGCTGCGCGCGATATGGCTAATAAGCTGCTTGCTGCGCGTGGCGCAGGTCGCGTTGGCGTCCACTGGCCGCGCAACTTTGTCAAGCGTACAGACAGTCTTATGACGCGTTTTAATCGATCGTACGATAGGCAGAGAGCTCTATGCGAGGATCCTGTGCTAATCAGCCGCTGGTTTAAGCTGGTAGAGGAGACAAAGGCCAAGTACGGCATCTGTGATGAGGACGTCTACAACTTTGACGAGGCTGGCTTTATGATGGGCAAGATCCAGACTCAGCTAGTTATCACAGGGTCAGAGAGGAGAGGCAGGCCAAAGACTATCCAGCCTGGCAACCGCGAGTGGGTGACGGTAATTGCTGCAATCAACGCTGCTGGCTGGACAATCCCACCGTTCCTCATCTTTGCTGGCAAGTATCACCTGTCAGCCTGGTACGAGGAGGATATCCCACGCGACTGGGCTATCGCAGTTAGCGACAACGGCTGGACAACCAACGAGATAGGAGTAGAGTGGCTAAAGCACTTTATTAAGCATACTGAGGGCAAGGTAGTTGGAGCACGCCGCCTGCTTATCCTTGACGGCCACGAGAGCCACCAGTCTCTTGAGTTTCAAGAGCTCTGCAAGGAGAGCAATATCTACACGCTCTGCATGCCAGCTCACTCATCTCACCTACTGCAGCCTCTTGACGTAGGCTGCTTCTCGCCTATGAAGCGCGTACAGCCGTGAGATTGAGGCTCTAATGCGCTACAATATCAACCATATCACCAAGCTCGAATTCCTGCCAGCCTTTAAGGCAGCCTTTGATCGATCGTTCACCTTAGCCAATATCTGCTCAGCTTTTCGAGGCGCAGGCCTAGCCCCTCTCCAGCCAGACGCTGTTCTATCAAAGCTCAACGTGCAGCTGCGTACGCCTACTCCACCAGCTGCTCTCGCAGAGCTCCCTGGGAGGCTCGTACACCAAGCAACGTACGTGAGCTTGAGGCTCAATCAACGTTAATACGTGATCGCGTGCGGCAGCATAAGAGCTCATCACCAGCCTCGATTATTGAGGCGATTAACCAGCTTAAAAAGGGGGCTGAGGTGATGATGCTCTCAGCCGAGCTTATGCGCGATCAGATTACCTGCCTTGAGAGAGCCAACGAGGCAGCAACTAAGCGTAGGCAGCGCAAAAGAAACGGATACAGAAGCGTGGGACCTTAACAAAGGGAGAGGGAGAGGATATACTAGCTCAAAGGAGGCTGACCAGCAGATTGAGCGTGAACAGCGTCAAGGTGGTGAGCGATCAGGCCTTAGCCGCCAGGCTATTGCGCGCTGCAGGAGGTGCAGGGAGACTGGGCACAACTCACGAACGTGCAAAAAGGATGCTGTAGATACTATTTAATCTACTATATTAATCGCTTTGTTCTACCTTATTACGTTGTTGCGTTGCGTAGCTTTGAAGGTGATCAAAGTTAGTGGGGTGGACGACTCGCTTGTAAGGACGACTCGCTTATAAAACACGTTAACCGATGACATCAAGAAGTTGCTGCCATCGAAGAGTTGCTTAAAAGATCATAAGGCTGAATACCGGTGAGCAGCAGCATGCGCAAATGATACGGGTTAAGCTGGCCGGTCAGACTTATCTTCCTTAGCTTGTGGATATGGCGGGGCTGTGAATACCTTCGAGGCAGACCATAAGGCTCCTGAGGTCCTTCATGCATGTTGTGGGGCGGGTCTCCAGCGAAGGCCGGTGCTACCCCGCATCCAGTCGTGGAACTCCTGTCCCGTGACAGCAAGTATTGTAATGATTGGACGCCAATGGCGCTCATGGATGAGACTTGAAGGGATGTTGGTGTCTTAATAGTGGGCAGATCCCAGATCGCACAACTTGACTCGCGTTACCATGGCACCACAGTCGTCGGATGCCAGTTCTTTACAATCAACCAGTGGTCTAGTTCCTCCGGAAAACCCACGAAGCGGCGAATCTTCACGATTGCAGTTAGAGCGCAGTGGTGCGAACAGGGATCGAGTAGGGATCCAACTAAAGATACGAGAGTTTTACGACGAACGTGAGAAGACTCCACCGTATTGTGCGGAGGACTTGCCTTACGAGTCCAATCATGAACAAATTGGGGAAGGAGCTTACGCGAAAGTTTACAAGACTACGATCAAGGGAGGCTTCTACAATGCCGGGCAAGGGCCCATCTCAACCGTGAGCAAGTTCTTTGAGCTGTGCTGTGTATGTCTGACACGTTTCGCAGGAAGTGAAAATCGCACGAAAGGAATTTTCGGGACCGAGAGCAAAGGAGAACTTCCTGATCGAGAACAAGATTTGCCGAGCCTTTCACGAGCCAAAATCCGGTATCCCCAGGGTGATTGTGACCCCGTTGTTCAGCTACGCTATCGAGGACGCTGACGGCAATGTCAAATACAACATCTGCTTTGAGCTTGCGAGATGCAATTTGAAGACTTGGCTGTCGGACGACAAGAACTTTCCCAGTGGCAATAAAGTTGCAAGGATCGCGAACATCAAACGCATGTATGAACTTGCCTCAGGGCTGGAGTGGCTCACAAACACAATCACCTTTGAGAATGGGTCCTATGGACGCCAGAAGATCATACATCTCGACTTGCATTGGAGGAACATTCTAGTATTTGAGGGCAGCGATACCCGGGACAGTTTGATCTTCAAGATAGGCGATTTTGGGAACGCTACAAGAGGACGAGAGTTGGAAAACAGACAAAAATCTAGCGTCCCATCGGCTGCAGGCTTCCATGGTCAATTCTCCGCTCCCGAACCAAAGCCCGACGAGAGAAGTGATGTATGGTCTTTCGGATGCAACTTGTTGCTTGTTTTGGTTTTCAACTACTATGGAGTCAAAGGTATTAACGAGTTCCTTGCAAGCTTGCTACGGTACTCTTCTCGTGACTGGTTTTACGATAGCAAGACCGGTGCAGCGAGCCACGAGACCACAAGCTGTATAAAGCACCTTCGCCGGTTCGTCGAGAATGACCCCGATCGACTCGTCACCACAAAATTACTTGTCGTGCTGCAGGAAAGGATACTGGTGCCGTTGAAAGGACGGTGGAAGATTTCCCAAGTAGTGCAAGAACTTAGGGGTTGTTTAAACGAACAGAAAACCGTCGAGCCAAAGATCATGGTGAAGCAAAGAGAAGGACCCTATCAACACTGTGCTCATGCTCCCAAAGGGCGATTTGAGATGTTTCATCACCACGCAGAGAAATACACCATGAGTGTTTGGATCTGGAATAGTGGAATGGCCTCGGAACTACCATTCCTAGAGCCTATCGCTGCACCCCAGTCAGGACAAGCGAAAGATCAACCGAAGCGCATCTACCCCCACTCTTCTTGCTGCGGAGAAAGGCACATCTGCCAGGTCATCACAAATTCCGACACTCTTGAGGTTCGTAAGCTTCAGTTTGAGACGTCCTCGAAGTACTGACCGTCGCATAGGTGTTTCTGTACGAGGTGCCACAGAACGCCACGGAACCCGTCTTGAGAGACTTCGTCAGATTGACAGATACTAAGGAAGTCACACACGTCGCAATAGCACCAAGCGCTGAATACATCGCCATTGATGCAGATCGTAGATTGCGGCTTTATGAAACGAAGCAGCTGTTGGAATCCATGAAGATGTATGTATTTGTTTGTTCTAGTTATGATGAGAAGTGAACGTATAACGGTACTGACAGTACGGAAGGATTGACCAACTGTCTGGAAGCGGTACGGTTCCCGGTGAACTGTCACAAATTGGGGTCCGCAGTGACATGCTTGACCTCTTGTGCAGATTTGAAAACGAACGTAAGCAAGCCGAGGAGCAGACAGTGATACTCAGTTTCTCTCCCGACAACCGGTTTCTGTATCATGCGTACAGGACAGTATCCCCGGAATGTGGCAACAGCTCTTACTGCAAAATCACCGTCAAGATTTGGTGTACCGAGGATCCAACACGACCACCACTAGAGTTTTCAAGAGACAAGGATGTAAGTCTTTGTTCATTTTCATCCTTGAATTGATTAGGAAGTTCATCGTTAATGTTTTCTCACCCAGGATGTCGAAAAAGAAGAGTTCCTTATCGGTCTGACACCGTTCAACAAAAGCCAAGAGGTTTTGATTGTTACCTGCTACGACAAACTCACCCGTCACACTTTCGATCTTGACGGTAAGGAAACTCCCCGAGTTGTCATCGACATTCCAGGAGATAAGATCGAAGCCATCCTGATCTCTCCAGATGATGACTACGCTGTCCTTCTGGGTCGAAGACGGAC
Organism: Alternaria atra; assembly: GCF_907166805.1. Taxonomy (NCBI): domain Eukaryota; kingdom Fungi; phylum Ascomycota; class Dothideomycetes; order Pleosporales; family Pleosporaceae; genus Alternaria; species Alternaria atra. Next base: position 907,602 of record NW_025091334.1, read on the forward strand.
TCTGAGTGTACATGTGGTCGACCTTAATGAGGGCCAGCTGTGCTACTCAAATGAGCTCAAGTTGTCGAAAACGCATATTCCTACACATGGTTTCAATCGGCATCGCGACGCAGCAAGCATCATCGATCGCGAGACCTTGTTAATTACCTATCAGAACGGCCTCTCGGTACATATTACTTTGAAACCCGCCTTGGACATGCTTGATCGTAAAAGGAAGTAGGTTTGAGCTCGTCTTATGGTATTACACGATCAGATCGAGGGACTGGCTGACCAGACGATCCAACAAGGTGGTGAATGGGAACGAAGGTCTTCAAGGCTTGGGTGTTCTTGCTGAGATTGACGACTCACTACAATCACAGAAAAGTTGAGGCATAGGTCCTGATAACTCACAGCCAAGGATGCGAAAGAAGTGACCTGACTTCAACGATCACGGGATCGCGATGATGCATATTGCGCAGTGCTCCTATTGAACAACCCTCCAATTAGCCGCACCTGAACTTCGCCGTCCGCGCAATATATCCCGTCTTCTTCATCGGCTTCAAAATAATAAAAACGTTTCGTAATGGCGTATGCGCATGGAAGCATGAGAGTCTACATAGTCAGCCACTGAATAACACAGAGCGGGGATGCCGGCTTACCATGAAAGCACTGCTGGAGAATTGTAGTCTAGTGGGGTTGTCGCGAAATGCTACATAATGACCACCTAGGAAAATGAGGAAACACAAGATGACTGCAATGGAATCACAACGTCGCGTGCATTTGTCGTTCTTGATGTCCTGTAACGAAAGGCTAGGCACGCCGGCATTTCTGTACAGTCCAACATTGCTCTCCACACTTTCAAGATTAGTATACACACTCCGATTTGATAGGGCTTGTTCAACTCACGATCCACAGAAGCACATATTAGTGATGATTTGTATTGCCCATACAATCAAGATAGCAGAACATACAAACTCATATATGGTACGGAGGATCTAAAAGCATTAGCGACTGCTGTGTAATTTATCTGAGGAGACTCACATTGGGCGTAGCGCCCGGCTTGAATAAGTTGGCCGATAAGAGCACAATCGGCATCAGGGTCGGTACCAAGACAGACACCCACGGCACATTGGACGCACTCTTTCGAGAAAGCCATGACCATAAGAAGACGAACTTGATGCGTCCATCGCTCGTATTACTGTCCCCGTTGGTTTGTCCCGAGTACTCTATTGACATACCATAGAGTGATCTTGACGCGAGGTGAAGAAAGGATACTTCAGTCGCCATACAAAAGGCAATGAACAGAATCTTCATCCAACATCCTAGACTCTCCGAGATTGCTTCTGAACTTGTAATGAAAATCGACGAAGTAGCGACAAAAAGTCCATCGCGATGAAGTGGCCAACTGTCCGTGGTTTGGGAGACGCCACCCGTGACGTATGCAGTAACGAAATGTAGCATTAGGGCCACAAAGAATGCAATTGTAGTTGGCTTGGTCAGGCAATCTTGATATAGAGGGGATACCTGATTGGCAGGCCACACAGAGTTAGTACTTGTCCAAACAGCGCGAACTTGTACTTACACGTTCTCCACTAAGCTTGGAGGGGACTTGTTGCTCGTCCATCATCTCTGGAGCTACCACGGACATGGCTTGCATGCCAAAACAGAGAGGACAAAGCATGAACATTGCATGCAATATTCGTATAATATACGTGTGCACCAAGCCCCCAGAGATGGCGGCATCCTCTTGCGACATAAACTTTGTTGGTCGGTATACGGTGGACTCCTCAATGTATACCATGATTAATCCAATCGCGATGACGACGAAACCCTTGAACCCCGTAAGCCCAATCTGGAAGCACTTGAACCAATTGTTTGGCATCAGGGCTAAAAGTACGGGAACAGTATGCGCGGTAACATTAGCGAAGAAACAACCAGCTCTGCCGAGTCCAAGAGCATCTATAAGTGTAGTTGCTAGTAAAGTCAAGCCAGTATAACAGCAGGCGAATACGGCGCAGCAAAACCAGCCCGTAACCACTCCAAGCCCAGCGTCGATAAAGATTTTCGGGAAATGAATGGTGCTGGATCGAATGCGCCAAATGGAAAGCATTTGCGCTTGGCCTCGGTTGATGGCAAATGCGACCAACCCCAAGACGAAGAGTGCCACCAGTGTACGGCCTCTTCCTACGCTTCTCAATACTGAGCTAGCGATGAAATAAGACCCTGGTTCAACTATGTTGTTGAATGTGACGCAGAAGAGATGAAGCGGACTGTATTCGCGTGGAAACCCGATTGTTCCCTTCGTACGTTGGGGAGCGCTATCTGACCCTTGCTCGAGTCGGATTGTGGTATCTTGGCGAGTGCTTTTGGAATCTCTCTCACGGCGAGGTAGGGTTTCGACATGATCCGCCATGTTCGTCGTTGAGTCAGCGGCTCGTGGTAAGGAAGTAGTGAGCGTTTCGTGAGCCACGGGATGGCGGCGTGATAGTCGGATTCGAAGCGAGGGAATATCGTATGCTGAGAAGTGGGTGTCAAACGATCGTGGTACGCTGTAGTCCTTTGGAACTACGCGAGCTGTTCTGCGTGCAGTGGTTGCGTGATGGTTGCATCGAGGAAAGAGCGGCCAATTCGTGGCTGGAGACAATCGGGCCGGCAACGGCTATGTGTGTAGGTCGCAGAGCACTTCTGAAGTGGTGGGTGCTGGATGTATGTACAATGAAACGAATGTGGGTTAAAAGCAGTGTTGTGACGATAGTTGGTTGAACGCTCAGGGAAGTTAAATGCCACGCGGGAGAGGCGAGGCGGGACGCACGTCACCGCGCCGGTAATATGCCGCAGCCCTATTCGGAAGTCAGCGCTACCACTGGAAAGCCGAAGCCACCCAGGGGATTGTCCGGAAAGTTCTACGGAATTACCACTGTACTACCACGATACTCGTTCGGCACTATACAAAATCCTACTCAAAGCTTCAACGAACCAGCGGGCTGTTACCGAGTTCGCTGCGCCCAAGAAAGATGCTGTTGGTGGGTCCGTGCGTAGGCGCCCCTGCGGCCTGCCGTACCACCCAGCCATTACACGCAACCACGTGAAGTCGCGGAAGAACCACGCAATGGACCTCTTTGGGCCATATTGCGGCCGAGTAACGCATCTCCTGTATCATGAGGACTGAATTGCATATTGCGCTCACTCTGGCTTATACAAAGCTGCCTTTGAAGCAAGTCAGGTTGGTGATGGCACGGCTTGCGCAGGCCTCATTCATGTTCGAACCATAATATCAGCTCAGCATCCTAGTCCAAGGGTCACAGAGATCGTCATCGTTACCATGCATCTAGCTTCGGGGTTCTTCGCGAACCCTCCAATTGCAACGCTAGATGATGCATACGGTGGATTGAATAAGGAGTTCATGCAATAATTGTTTTTGGCCTTCTACTCTTCCACTGTAGATGAGCCGAAGATGCGGGCTGCTGCGCCACAAACGCAGCGCCACAAACGCAGCGCCCCACTCGATCAGTGTTGACATTGTTAAATCGTCCCCGTTGCTGTTTCTGATACGCAGCAGAATCGCAGCCAGAATGCTTGGTAGCCTACCCTATCATTGCTAGGTGTTTGAGAGCGATGGTGTGCGAAAGACGCAAGGAGCGCTGGGCCTAGGTAGCTCCTTCTAGGTTCTTACCTAGGTAATATCTAGAAGATGTGACTTATGCGCTAGTTCTACACTGCACAAGCTACTGGGATGTATATGCAGTATAAAAAGACAGGGAATGGGGATTCAAGCTCTCCAAACTCCAACGTCTGCTAGTTATCATGCTTAACAGCATGCTCGGATATCTTCACTACGCCCAGCGCTTTATTTTGGTTGTCTAGCATGTCTTACACTAGAGACTCCTACTACGCGACCACATGGTAAGCTGCACATAACCGCACTTACGCAGTCGACTTTGCCAGATCCTGTACCGCCTTTGAGCGCACAGCACGACCGAGACTCCACCTCCAGTACCCAAGCGTCAGTAGAGTTAGCGGTATCGCTAATCCGAAGAACAGCCACACGTAGGGCGAAGAGGTCCAATACACTTCAGCATCGTCTCTCGAGGCAAAAAATCCCATTCCAAAGAATGTCTGAATAATGTTCAGTAAAGGAATCACATGTGAGACGCAGAGGCCAAGGTCATTTACTTACAGCCACGAAAGTAGACGGGAGATATACAAGCGTGACGAGGGTGATTACTCGCATCGATGTGCTATCCTCGGCTGCTGATTTGTTCAGTATCAGCATCTGATCTGACACCTTCTCCGTTGTGTGCTGGCTCTTTAGACTGATGGTGTCCGATACCTATCTTATAAGCTATGTTGGACCTGATGAGTGGATCGGAAACTTACAAGTTGGGTAGTGCTTCGTATCTTCTCTAAAACGAATGCTACGTTGGTCTCATATGCTTCAAGTCGCCGGCGCAGGTTACCAAGGATACCCCTCATCTCCGAGCATGCCTCTTCCGAGACCTGACCTCGCTGGAGGTATTGTTCGTTCAGGGTGCCTAGTTGACACACGAGTTTCAGCTGCGCGCCAAATATAGGACGAATTGTAGCTAGCCTTGTCTCGATGTAGTGAAGGTCTGAAATGTCTTTGTACGCATCTTGAAAGGGCATTTTGCTCTCAAAGTTGACAGTAAGTGCAAGGTTTGCCTGTTTCGGTAAGCTAGCATACTATCAGAAGTTGTGAGCAGCCTTACGAGCTCCCAAACCTCGTCTTCAAACTGACTGATACATAATCTCCAGTTGTGTATACGTGCCTGTATCAAAGACATGTGAAGTGACAGCGGATGATATACTACCTGCTCAGTGTTACAAGTCGAGCTCACTTCGTGCACCAGATTTCTTTCAGTACTGGTTTCGGTAGAGGGGAAGATCAGGATCCATGTATTCTGAGCAGCATGTGGATCGTAGCGATGATAGATACCGATCTGTCGCACGGACCAATCTGTCTTTGTCCTGGAGGGGTTTCTTGCCTCAGTGTATTTGAGGAGATAGGTTAACTCTACCACACATTAGCTACACAGTCTTCAGGAACATGATCGAGTTGATGATGCGGAATGTACCTATACAGCCCTTCACATCCGAGACCCACACGCTATCTGAATAGGCTTCTTCCAGCCGGTTTGTATGCCGGCGGAAGGAGAAAACTATTGGCAAGATTTCGGGAGTAATATCGTGATGTGCAATGATTTCTTGTAGCATTTCCTGGGGTATGTTGAAAGAAGCCCAAGAATATGCTTTACACATTGCTCTGGATATAGTTAGTAGTATCAAAGCAGGCTTTATGTATACACTTACATGATCCTCGTAGACCGGTCTTTGCGAGGGTGGCTTAGGTGGGTTTTGAGCGAAGCGATGTCGGACAGTGCAGTTATCTGCACATGATTCAGGTGTGATTCAATGTCTTTTGAAGTAGTTTTTTTTTTGGTTAGCACAGTCCAATTTGCATGTGTAAGAGACTGTAAACCTAGATTTCTCGTCCAGTCGAAGTCCCATATCTCGACCAAAGGCTGACTTTGCGAATGCGCGAGGTGGGGTAGTGTCTCGAACGTAGCTAATTCCATTCTAGCGATTCACCTCAAGTTGTTGGACGTTTCGAGGTCATTCAGCAGAGCGCAAGAGAATAGTTTAAGGAATTTGAGTAGCATAAAGGCTCTTATAGGAACAGACACAAGCTCGACAAATATGTATGTATGGCAAGTTTTCAACCTTGCATAGTTGCCAAGAACTCAGCCATCTCAGCCCCTAAACAGGCGAAAGCACCATGCGGCCGTACAGATCGCCCTGTCCGCCTATTTGCCTACGTTTCGATCCTCAGCCGGCCTACACACACAACGTTAGCTATGCCACTACCACCATAGCCGTTGATAGGTTCACTGACTCTATCTCTGTCGCTGTGAGCTTTTGTGGGGCTTTGTACGTCCAAAGATCTTTTGAAGACTAATGGGAAGTACATGATATTAGCTTGCGACATCATTTTTTCATACGAACTTACTGTGATTTCGAAGCTTGCCCGCGCGATGTCAGGGTGTTTCTTGTGTAGCACCCCGTAGAGCGCTTCCTCTGATTTGATATACTTGCCGGTAGTATACCTGTTCATTTTGTAGTTGGTTATGGAAGGAGAATAGATATGCTGGAATCTCAGTATGTACGCGACATATATAGTCTCTAGGTGCCATATAGGAACGCATCTACCTGTCCTCAGTGAAACCACGTCATCGGTCAATAGAGCTCGACAGATATGCTATCTTCAGCCTTGTGAGCGGGATATAGCCCAGTACCAAATCTTTAAAATCCGTGATACATTGAGTGTGGGGCGGTAACCATCACATAATATCCGGTGGGCTAGATGATGGATAATGGTGTAGGGCTTGCATCAATCTGTACATCGCACAGCAGTAGCCAATCCTTGTCGAACACGACCTACCTTCGAAAAAGCCTTATGAGGAGATCGACCGGAACTAGATACCTGGAGGCTTGCAGAGCTGTGTCGACAGCTTGGGCTGAGGCTCAAGTCTAAGATTTGAACCCTGCCATCGAGGACGTCCGGGGTGAATTGATCGCCGAGAGATGGCTATAAGATATCGTCAAGCATGGGTTTGAGGACATCCTACCGATCAGCGGGATAATCTTTGTGGCTGTCGTTGTCACACCTGGCATGCCCCGCACAAGGTGCGGGGCGGAAGATCTACGTCATTCCCCCCATCTCCAACGTCCTACTTGAACCCGTTAGCATCCAGAATCTCTAGAGAGCGACAAGCTCAAAAATTACATTCCCCAACATCCCAAATAGCACCATGTACTTCATCCGAAGCGCTGAGACAGCGCTCGCGAAAGCATAGACTAAGACCTACGGTCTAGCCTTAAACACAGAAAGTAGATAATCTTATGAGTCTAGCGATAAAACCGAGGCCAACAGCATGCGTTGCACCTCCTTCTCGACTAGAGGCACCAGTAAACTCAGACAGGGAAGTAGAAGCTGAAGGTATCCCCGTCTCCTCAGCAGTAGTCTGGCGAATAGTGTCGAGTAATTTGGTAGGCATGAGTACTACACCGTGTACGTGCGATCAGTCTTGTTCGGTTCGTGACGCAATGGTAATGCGAAAGTAAACTTAGGTTGAAGTGTTCATGTGTGGAGTTAGTCGCGAAGGATGAACGAAGGGGTCGGGGCAGGGGCGCTAGACGTCAGCCCGCTCTCGCACATCGTCATCAAACGTCACGAAACTCTGGTCAATACTTCCGGGAAACAATCGGTTTTGGTTTATGTGAGGTATTGCTACTCTAGCTTTCTACAAGTCACTTTTGCACGGCGTGTTTGGTTGTGTCTTCCATCTTGCCTTCCTATCGATGTGTAGGCGTTCAAGCGACACCAGCGCTGACAGGAATGACAGCGTGACCTTTACGGGGAACCTCACCCTCTCCGTACGCGACCTGCTTGGTAGGCTTCTCGATGGTTTGCTGGACCTTCAAAGCTACAGGGAGGTCATGCATTAGTCTCAAATCCTCTTGTATGTGTTTTTGCAATGGAGACTTACTGTAGCCGTCGCTTTGGGGGTCAACCGAAAAAGTGTCTGGGGTGCACTGGACGCCGTAGACCTGGCCCTTCTCAGTCCAGCTGCACTTGGACTCTAGGCCCTGGGGGTATTCCTCTGATACGAAAACCGCGGTGATTTCGAAGGATACAACCTGCTGGCTGACGTCCCTGTAAGAACGAGTGACGTTCCAGGCAGGCTGGATGGGGTTGCTAGCGCTGACAGCAGCAGCGAGGGCCAGAAGGGGAAGTGTGAATTGCATGGTGGCGGTTGTGGTAGGTTGTTGGTGTGGTGTGGTTGAGTCGGTATTGAGATGGATGGGATGGATGATCTGAACAAAGTGAAGATCTGATGGTTATATATTACAACATCTCGTATTCAGACGTCAGAAGTACCCACACGTTACTTCGTAAACTCAACATCAAGCTCGGGGGTTCGTGCGTTACATCGGCCAACGCACGTTTAATACGAAGGCATGGAGTGATGCTTACATGGATACCATAGTCAAGAGACGGTGAGGGTGCGTGTCCATACTTGTCATTAACAAGTCGAAAGTCTAGTCGTTCGGCTGATCAAGCTACAAGGATATTGTAGAGAAATTCCTGCAACTTTTCGGACTAATATCGACCAGCAGACGTATAGCTGTTCCGTCCAAATACTTGCGAATGTGGCCTTTGATAAACTGCGTTGTCGGAAGCTTAAAGAAAAGAAAGCAAGCATACCATTATGCCATCGTCGGTGCTAAGCATTCACGGAAGACACGGGTGCCGCGGGGACGTGCAGGGAGCGTTAGTTTCCTCGTGTACGGGAAAGATACCCAGGTATAGCGGTTGGGTCCGAGCTTAACTCGCCGTTTCGTGAGCAAGTATCCTCAAAATAGGGATCGCCGTAGTAAAGTCGGCCCGGTGGAAAGACTGGAAACTCCAAAAGCTCATTCTTACAGGTGTACTGGCCTATGGCTGGACGTGTGCCTCGTGTCTGACGGATGTGACGTTGCTCTCAGTTGTACTTTGGTCGGAGTAACGTCCGCAGCCCTCAACCAAAACTGATCAGGAGCGGAGAGCGCTACGTTGTCCGCTCCCCTCCAGCTGATTGGAGACGTCGGTCCCCTGCTCCCCACATATGCGCCACTCTTGATACGCCACAAGAAGTAATGGCGTAGGAGGCTCCAGCGTAGTGGGTCGTCAAAGTTATGCGCTTCGCTCCCTCGGTCTTCAGAGCGGGCCGAGAATATTGCTCTATTCTGGTCATCACTCTCGCTAGTGTTCCCAGATCAAAGTATGGAGAAGCGGTGAAAAGTGGCGGTGAAAGCTTCTTCTGATCTCTCCAGGGCTCCATTCAAGCTCTGATGAACCTCATTGCTGGAACGTTAGCAGGACATGTGGTTTCGGAAATTTTGGATGCGGTGAAAGCATGGATTCAATGGTGAGAGGATGGGTGGTTAATGGTACGATTTTGGCCCACAGTCGTCGTTCCCTGCTATATTCTTATGTACGAGTTCTTCTATCGTTTTAGTGCAACGGCGTCGCCACACAGTCGCCAGGAATGTGGTAAAGAAGGTAAGAGTGAGGTGTTGAAGGGAAGAGCGAGTGATGCACTTGAGAGTGAATAATGCCAAGGCGCCAAATGGAGCTTATCAGCCGTCTACACCTTACTGTCACACTGCAACGAAGGCTGCTACCAGTTTGCATCAAATCCGCATGTAAGAGATGTGGGTTGTTCTCATTTCTAAGTGTAAGATCTACAAGAATAGGTATACCTAGGTATACAAACTTTCGAGGGCGAGAGAGATCAAACGCCCAGATCCACGCTGCAACCATTCCACATTCCGAGTCTCCCACCTAGAGCCAAACCCCACAGGCTCTCTCCGCCATCTTCACTATTCGGCGTATCATCTTGGCTATCATGGTAACCATAGCAGGCTTCGTAGGCGTCGGAGTAACTGTTGGCCAGTCAAACCCCGACGACCAAGCTGGTTTAGTACTAGATGGTGGAGTAGGCCAGTTGAACCCTGAAGACCCAGTACTATATCCCTGATCACCCTCAACTTTCTGTAGCCTACGTGCCTCGATCTTCTGTGCAGAACCCAAGGGCTGTTCCGGACCAGCATAATCCATCTGTGGATCCCGCTGCGCACCAGCTTCATTCGCACCCAACAGCGCCGCCGAATAAGCCAGATACCATGTACGACTTGCGCCGCCATCGAGTTGTTCGATAAAATTCGGGTTGGCGAAGAAATCGTACGAGGCTTGTGGGTCAAAGAGTGCTTGATTGGCTTTTAGTATGCTTTTCCAACCGCCTTGGACTTGTTCGGCGCGTCCATTGTCAAAGTACGTGTCCCACTCTTCTTGAACGAATTGCTTGCGGCGAGTATAAGCGGACGAGGGGTTCAGAGGAATCATGTGTATGCCTCCGATGTATTCAATGTTGCCTCCAAAGTAGGTAGTATGATCAATCTTATTCTCAAAAAGAATGCCAGTAGCTTTGTTTTTGACGAAACCTGCAGGTTGATTTGTGTTGTTGGCCTCCATTAGGAAGTAATTCCTGATGCTGCGCGCTTGTACGGCGAGTTGCAAGTTGCCGCGAGCCTCCATGTTCGGATCTTGGATAATTCTGCCCCACATCTTGAGCGCGTAGGTAGCGAAGGTGTCCTCGGATGTTGACTCCTGGTCCTTACCGTCGCCAGACTCGAAAAGACCCTTTGCCCATGAATGGCCATGAAACCAGTCAAATGAGCGCTGGAACGGGAAATGCTCGTCGGCTACTGGATTAGCAAAGTCGCGTACGAGAGAGTTGACCCAGGCTTTGTTGCTACCTTGACCGAGCCATGTAGGATCAAGATGTCCGATGACAGCGGCGGTGTATACAAAGTACCCGTAATGAAAGTGGTGATCATTGTATAGCGTGTTTCCAAAGTCCAACCCTAGGTCTCCTGAGTAACTGGCGCCCGAGACGACGCCCTTCCAGACCTTATCGTAGACGAGCGGCTCAGGCTGCGTGTTGTTGACAAAAACATTGAAAGCATCCTTGAGGCGGTCCAAACCAGCCGCTGCATACTGACTGTTGCCTGTCATGCTGTTCATTGTGTAGATGATGGTAGCAAACTTGGCCAGGCCTTTGCCGGAGTAGTACATGCTGTTTAACGACGTCTGTGGGATCATGTTCTGACTGAGCTCAGCTATACCAGCTTGGTTGATGAGCGCAAGAACCTGGGCATTCAAGTTGATGTTCTCCGAGCCCCCAGCTGCGTTAGGATTCTTAGCCCATGGAGCAAAGCCAATGGTGTCAGGAAGATCATTCTCTACCATGGTCATTCGATCAGCGACGATGGCCCGTGCAAAGCCTTTCGTAGTTGTGACCAGTGTAATGTCCTTCAAGGCGGCTGCAGTCTGTTGGTCGAATGACTCAACGTGATGAGGTAGCGCATACACAAGCAACGGCCGATCTACTACACCGCCTTTAGTCCAACTTATCGTGTAACTTCCAAAAGCTCCGTTGACCGTTGCGGAAATAGTCGCATCAGTTGCGTATGCACCGGCACTATAATCAAATATGCTCTCTAGCGCCTCGCCTGATGGGTTCTTGGTGACTTGAATTTTGCCAACGAAGTTGGAAGGACCGGTGATCGTAAGGCTATCTTCTAACACGAAGGGGGGTGTACCGACGGACCCGTCTGATGTAGCATAGAGAAGCCAGTGTGAACCATCGTTGAGCACGATTCGATATTTATGCGTGACACCGTTGACCAGCTCAACATAGTCCAGGGAAAGGAAGAAGACGGTGGTTTTGATCACCGGCTTCGCCCTATCATAAATAGCGGTCACCATGCCCATGGCCTGAACAACTGGAAGAGACATCAAGATGCGGGTACCTTGGATGTTGTTGGGTCGCAAGTTCACCCACGTAGAGAAGGCACCCAAGCGCTCAAGCGAAAGGGATGTATCCGATGTTAGTTCCGCAGCGGACAGTATGATATGATAAATACCAATCGGTGAGATGAAAAATCGCGTGTTGTTCGCATCAGGGACGAAAGCAAACTTGTCGCGTGTGGTGTGGCTAACGGCAACACCTGCAACGGGAGGAGGTCTGAGTCAGCATATGCTTGACCTCAACGCGTGAGATACGTACCATAAGAGCCACCATCACAGCGATTGTCCCACGACAAAGAGTAAGGATGTGTCCAGGTCGAGAATGACTGGCCCCCAAGGAAGAAGTTTGCATAAAACTTATTGGTCTGGATTGGTACGTCCTTATCGTCGATGTGCTCTTTCTGAACAGGATGATCTGTTCTCGAAGGGATGGCCGGTGGAGGTGCCCCGGTCGCAATGGGTTGAAAGATGTTTGAAGAAGCCGGATTAAACGGTGCTGTAGGACCGGGATTTAGAGGCGTTTCGTTGGGGCACAGTGGCTTGGTGGCTGTTGTAGTCCCTGGGCCCTCGGCTGGATCTTGTGTAAAACCACCTGAGGGAAGGCCTGTCAAAAAGCTCTATTGATAGTTAGTCTCCACATTCTCATAGGTCTTGCAATGGTCGATGCAAGGTCGAAACGTACCCCCGAATTAGATGGATCACCAGTGGGAGAGGCTGACTGCAACGATGTGATAGCTGTGCTATAACTTGTAGTGACTGAGACGTCCGTCAAGGTTATTTCACGGGCTATAACGATATCTGCGTCTCTTTTCGCTTCTCCTCCTGCAGGCAGACTATGAACGGAGGAGAGATGGACCAGGGTCAGCAAGAAGAATGTCAGCTTCGCCATGCTGACAGTCGGAGGTATCCAAGCGAAGGACAGATGAAGAAAGAGGCAAAGTTCTGAGACTCAAGTGCAGTATGCGTATGTGTTTCGGATATAGGTTTGGTGAAGGAATGTATTGGATGATGGATGGTAAGCCGATAGAGAATGCCTGATTGCAGGAGGAGACGAGTTATATAACCTGGGAAGGTAAGCCATGAGATCTTAGGCCCATGGAGTGTTTTAGTGGGTATTCGTCGTCCATGTTCGCTATAGGAAGGTCAACCTCTACACTTAAGATAACAAGCTCAGGTGTGAAGAGTGGATAGTCTTAGCGCGGCTGAATTGCCAAAGTAAGTTCCTCGGAAGGTACACACCGTCGTCCTGCATTACACAAGACTTCCATGTACCTGAAGCCTCAGCACACGAAAAATCCCGAGCCAGCCGATCGGATGCTTCAGCGCACAGGAATACTGTGGCTCCGGAACGTCCCGTAAAGTCTTCACCAGTAATGATTAAAACTCGTTGATACAAGTCCTTGTCCCAGACAGTGATGTTGTGGAGTCCTGGCGACGGATTTGATGCTCATAAAGTAAGGTGTATGGCGTAGAGACGGTGATAGTCGATACATCCAAAGCTAACGCATTGGTCAGTAGATGCATATGGAATCATGGCTCAATCGCATGATCGAATAACGTGTTTCAGTCGTTCACAGGCTTACCCGAGGGTAAACAAGAAACAGTAAAGGTTCGGCGCAGCGCTCCTAAAGCATTTGTGAGTGCTTGTCAATGATCTTGAATTGTGCTCGAGGCGGATCGGTTCCATGTGAGAAGTGAGACTAAACGTTATGATAGAGAAGAGCATGATAGGGAGACGACAGATGACCAGCAGGTTCCACGTAATGCCAACCTGGTCTGGTTTCCTCGGCATCGTAGTTCTTGAAGAGCAGGGAAATGCCGAGTTCAGGCTTGTGAACAGAAGTCCATGGTGCGAACCTCACGCTGCTCAAACTAGCGAAAATATCGCCGTCTTCTCCATATTAGAGATAGATGTGTTCATCGTGATTTACGTGGTTCGAAAGTGGACAACAATGCTCGGTATCTTCGCAGCGCGCTCGTGATACTGCTGCCCTCGGTCAAGCTTGATAAATCCAAGAAGTGATGATGCTGGAGATGTAACTAGTAAATCCCCAGGCGCAAGAAGCGTTGAACACGAGATCTTAGACTACCGAAACTAGCGCCATGGTCTCGGTTGTCGGTCTCGAGACCACAGTGAGAGATGCGCCTTCTGTCCGTGTAAAGAAATCTGCAGTGTGACAAACGCACATGGTGGAGAGACAAGGCCGGTGTGCGCTCAAGAAGGTTTCAAATGGTTCTCGTGGCTGCGCACCGTTTCTAGGCTTTTGACCTGATGTATGCTAAAGTCATGATACTTCGTGATGTAGATCGTGGAGGCAAAGGGGGGTGGCGAGCAACACATGCAAGAATCACGTCGGAAGTGCTGCTTCATAGCTCCGTCAAGGCGCACCGCCACAGACACTCTGACGTCATCATGATCGGCACCACTTCCTCTACCAAACGGCACTATCGCATTCACGTACACTCCAACAGCCTACAATTTACTCATCCATAAACCCTACTGAGCAAATCGAAAGACTTAGTCTCAATTACACTTCGAAGAACCTAGTTTGACACCTTCTACCACTCTCTGGTATCTACCTAGACCACAATGGCGACATCACATCCACCCAACGAGCCGCCGCCCAGCTACGAGGCTGCCATCTTCGACGCCGACCCTTCACCTGGCATACATCGTGTCTCCACCGACGGCCCTGCAGCGCGTACGGAGCGTAATGGTATCCCTCCCGACCGACGGCGTTCCATGGAGGACGAGATGCGCGAGCTACCTCCTGGCTGGGTACGTAGCTTTGACCCAGAGACCTCGCACCAATTCTTCGTCGACACGAAAGCAAACCCCCCGCGTAGTATCTGGACACATCCTTATGACGACGAAGAGTTTCTCAACACGCTGAGTCCCGAAGAGCGTAAGAAGCACACACGCATGCACAGGACCATGACACTGGACGATCTCACAGCTGAGGACTCTGACGCCGAAGACCAACTCCCTCCGAGACCTACTTCCAAGGGCAAGGGTGCCGCGGCGCCTGGTGAACCTACAGGCATACATAAGTTCTCTCGCAAGCTCAAGGACAAGATCACCGGTCAAACCCATGAGGAACGCGAACAAGCTCGATCCCGTCGCGCAGAGCAGGAACGTCAAGCATACCTCCAGCATCTCCGCACACGGCAAGCAATTATACGCGCCATGGAGACAGGCCAGCCGCAGTTACTAGGCAAGGACCGTCAGGGCAGAGATGTGTATATAGAACCACCTCATGGTCCCTATGCACCAAGGGGAGCCTATGGTTATAATCCATACGGAGCCCGCCAGTTCGGAAATCCAGGCGTAAGGTATATGCGTCCAGCTGGACCGTATGGTAGGCCGTATGGATACGGCTACGGAGGTGGAGCTGGTTTACCCATTGCAGCTGGTTTCCTTGGTGGTGCTATGCTTGGTGGAGCGCTCTTCTAGGTGTCTGCTTTTATGGACTGATGGCAATGGAATCTTGGACTGAGGCGTCACTGATCAAGCATATACTCGTCAACATGCGGCAGGCACGGCGAGCAGCCGTGAAGCCTTTTGCAGATGTTTTCTTCTATATTCAAGATATCCTTAGTAATGATTGACGAATCCAATATGACTGCATAATAAACTCAATCATTGCCTGTCTGTTGCTATGCGAAATTGCATCGTGTTAGCATCTAATATGTTGACCCCCTGAAGATATAACTTCAAGGCTGTGGAACAAGAGAGCCAAATCTTTGAGGTGAAAACATGGGGTATCTTATTGTAACTCCTAGCCTAAGTTAAAACCACAATTGCAACCATGTCAGGTCATCATCGCAGACCGGATATGTCCCTCGACATGGAAGTGACGCGATCCTCGAGTTCCTTCTTCTTCCTCTCAAGTTGACGCATCTCTTCCTCTTCCCGTCTTAGGTCTTCTTCCGTCAGTGGCGCCATGACGGGCTCTGGCTCTTCCTCGACCTCGTCAACGTCGTCGTCCGTGTAGTCTCCTCGTGACCGACTCAGCTTGCCAAGCTGAGCTTGTTGTTCAGCAAGACGTGCTTCGTAGTATTCTACCGAGGCTGCGACCTGTGCGTGTCGTTGGCGCATGGCGGCGATTTTGTCGTGGACTCCTGGTATGGGGCTATGCTTGGTTAGCCATGAGTAACATCTTCTTGTTTTTCGGGACGTACTAGACACCGAGCAGCTTCTCAGCTCCTTCCAACAGAGATTCTACATCGATTTCGTTCTTGTTGTTGCTGTTGTACATTCTGTAGCCGAGGCCTGAGCCTGCTCCTCCTCCACCGCCTCGTCGTATTCTCTCCACCAGCTCATTGCCGAGGACTGCAGCTACAGCCGTGTTACGCCTGGGTGCTCTCACGGTATTTGCGCCGCCTCCGGATGTGCTTGTACCGCCGCCTCCATTGGGATTGAAGATGGTGTTGCGCCTGTTAGTCGATGGAGCTGGTTCGGTATGCTTAGGGGCTGCGGGTGGCGGAGGAACGGAAAATAGAGCGCGTTCGTGAATTTCAGTGTCTCGGATCAGGCTCGTAATATCATGGTTTTGCAGTAACGCGTTGGTGAAGATCTTGGGCGGGGCGAACCTGGGGTGTGTTCAGTCGGATGCTATAGCGGGTGGAAGACGGTGGACCAACGGCAACTCTGCGATTGACGCTGCGCAAAGCGAGATTTGTTCCAGATGGGCATCTAGTAGTGTCATGACGGGGACAAAGTGTATATAGAAAGTGTATGCTAGGGTGACGCGGGGTGTAAACAATGGCTTGTCGGTGCTCGATAACTATTCCCCGATGTTCCGCCGCGCTGGCGTCAGTGAAGCTGGGAGCTCAACCTCAGCAAAGCATCAACACCAACCCTCACCCACCACCACTACCGCCATACATCACCCGCACCTTCCGTCTCCTCCGCATACACATATCAAGAGCGACCATCATGGCGGACAGCATGGAAGGCGTCGTCGTCGAGGGCGAGCAGCCCAAAACCGAGAACGTTGAGCAGAAGGCCATTGCTGGTAAGTAGGCCACTTCGCCGCGCAGCATGCCTTTTACTTCAAAGTGTCCCTGTACCAACTGCACCACCTCGTGGCCTGTTCGCAAGATGTGTCCGAATCACATCATTGCCACCGAGGTTGCGGCGTGCAAGTATCTCTACCACCGTGCTGACCCAACGACTACAGACATTCGGGGCAACTTTGTCCTCCTCGAGCGAGCCGTCGCCCAGTTCGATACCCGCTTCACTCTACGCGCCCTGCGCTCCATATCCTCGCTCCGCAAGAGGCTCACCGATCGCGTACTATGTTCCGTCATCATCCTGACATACTCTCCCAACAACGCCACGGCGCGCAACTTCATCGAGTACATTGGTATGGACGGTGAGGCGATACAGAGCGTCGTGTCCCAGTACAAGGAGGAGGTGCAACTTAACAAGAACAACACCAAGGAGCCCTTGCCCGAGGTGGACGTATACATAGCCATTCTGATACAGGTATGTTTGTAGACGGCATGCATGATGGATTCTCTAACAAGCGCAGGTATATCTTTACGATCAGAAGGAATACGAAGAGGGCGCCGAATTCGCCGAGACGTTGGTAGACAAGATCCGAGAGCTGAACAGGCGGACACTGGACTCGTTAGCAGCCAAGGCCTACTTCTACTTCTCCCTCTTCCACGAGGAGATGGACCCCAAGCCCCCGTCCAAGCAGTCGCCCGTCATCAACATCCGCGGGAAGCTGCTCGCTGCTCTCCGAAGCGCAGTGCTCAGAAAAGACCCAGACACGCAGGCGTCTGTCACCACACTGCTGCTCCGAAACTACCTCTCGACCGCCGACATCACACAAGCCGATCTCCTCGTTGCGCAGACACAATTCCCGTCAAACGCCCCCAACAACCAGGTTGCGAGGTATCTGTACTACCTCGGTCGCATACGCGCTATCCAGCTGTCCTACACCGAGGCACACGAGCATCTGATTAGTGCCACCCGCAAGTCGCCCTCTGCCCACTGTGCAACTGGCTTCTACCAGGCTTCGATGAAGCTCCTGGTAGTTGTTGAGCTGCTCATGGGTGACATTCCCGAGCGTGACGTCTTCAGCCAGCCCCGTCTGGAGCGTGCCATGGAACCCTACTTCCGCCTAGTCCAGGCAGTCCGTGTTGGTGACTTGCAGGGTTTCCTGAAGGTGGTGCAGACATCCTCGTCCGTCTTCCACCGTGATGGTACCTATACTCTCATTCTCCGTCTGCGACAAAACGTCATCAAGACCGGCATCCGCATGTTGTCGCTCTCATACTCGCGTATCTCGCTCCGCGACATCTGCATTCGCCTTGGTCTTGAGAGCGAGGAGTCGGCTGAGTACATCGTTGCCAAGGCTATCCGCGATGGAGTTATAGAGGCTTCGATCGATCATGAGAAGGGTTTCATGCAGACCAAGGTCGCTGGCGACATCTATGCAACCCGCGAACCTGGTGAGGCATTCCACGAACGCATTCGTGCATGCTTGACCCTGCACGACGAGTGCGTCAAGGCAATGCGTTACCCCATGAACCAACATCGTCTGGAACTCAAGAACGCTCAGGAGGCACGCGAGAGAGAACGTGAGTTGGCCAAGGAAATTCAAGATGGTGACATTGACGAAGATGATGCGGGCGGCGACTTTGAAGGCTTGTAGAGGAGCACACAGCTTGGACGATTCATTCCGTGAGCGTGTACGATAGCCACATAAGGGCTGGCATTGATGGACGTTCCAGACAACGTGGGATAGACATCTTAATGATGCATGAATAGAACAGATTCAAGACGCCATTGTATACTATCGAACGCGCCAGTAACATGTGACAGATGCTATAAGAGTCGCTAATCTCACCAACGGATCCATGCTGCGCATCCGCGCGAGAACTAGCCGGTTGCAGCAAGATTCCGTGAAAGTCCCCGCAGCTTGTTCGTTCCTGCCCCACACCAGCTCTCCCTCCCAACGTCACTTCGCGATTGCCATCATCTCCGTGCCATCTGACCATTCAATCATGATTCACTGCCGCAGCTATGTAAGTCGTATCCCACAGAGTAACTCGGCCCGCCGCAAACAACCTACCCGAACCCATCTCTAATGTCCGGCCCCAGGATTGACGTACCCCGGCGACTCCGGCGCGCCATCCTACTCAACGACCTCGCGCTTGTCCAACGCATAATCCGCAACAACCACAAGTACCTTCGTAACCCCGACTTCGACGACCGTTCCAACACGTCGCTGCACCTCGCCGCACAGCATGGCTTCACAACCATCGCTGAATACCTCGTCGACGCGGGCCACGAAGACGGAATGATAAGCCGTAACAACGACTGGGAAACACCCCTGATGCTCGCTGCCTCTGCCGGGAAAGAAGAATGCGGCGTCTACCTCGCCAAACGCTTTCCCGAAGCCGTAGACTGGAAGAACAAAGCCGGTCTCGACGCGTTGATGCTGGCGTGTAAATCTGGTTCGGGGACGCTACACCTCATCCCCACGTTGATTCTCCACGGACCCAGTATACTCTCCGCGAGCGACGCGCAGGGGAACACAGCGCTGCATCATGCTTCTGCGGCAGGGGAGCTCAAGGCACTTAGGATGTTACTACAGTATGGAGCAAATCCGCTGGCGAGTAATTGTTATAGTTGGACACCAGTCCATTACTCGGCCACAACGGCTGCGGAGGCGTATTTCAAGACTCTCATCATCGAGTTTGAGAAGAAGAAGGCGGAAGGGAAACGCGCGGTCAAGGAGAGAGAACGGCAGCGTACTGCGGGTGTTAGGCTGGTTACTGATACCGAGGGTTTAGGAAGCGCGAATACAACCACGCAAGAGGGCAGGGCTTCTGTCGAAAGCACTAGACAGAGGGTAAGGGATGATGCGGCGATTGCTGGGTTGCCGGCACCCGGTATGATGGATTGGAGTCCTGTAGAGAAGAGGAGGGCTATGACGCCTACGGAGGGGAGGGGGTGGACATTTACACCTGATGGGATGAGGCCGAGGGCCGAGACGGGCGAGTCTATATAAGGGTATATTGGGTGTTGGCGTTGAGTGAGGAGCATTAAGAAAGCAGAGCTTTGGTGTCACGGAGTTGTGGTATGCGTTTTGGTACATGTATAATCACTTGTATTCATTTATCCTCTTTCTCGCTCTCACACATGTACTTTTTCTTCTCGTCCTCATTCTTTGATGTTATAGGTTTCTGAAGACATGTCGCACCTCTTTCTCGCCAAATCCTGCGCCAACCTGAAGAAACCTGCCACAAAATCCGCATATTTAGCGTTGGTAATATCTATCACATCCTTTTTTTTTTTTTACACTTTCCTTCCCATCATCTTCTCTCTCCTCCATCACATCATCGCCCTCCATTCAACCACGGGACAAACAGCCCAATGATGTGTACTGAAATCCCGTGGCCATAGTCTCTCATGCGCACATCCAGGACACTCGTTATGGTTCAGTAAAGCTGTGAAGAGCTCTGTTGGGTATTGACCTCGTTGGGTGTTCAAGCCTGGAGGCGGGTTGCGACCTCGTTGTGTGTAGAGGCTTAGACGTGGGTTGTGATTCTGTTGATTGTAAAAGCTCGGGGGTGAGTTTTGGGCTGCTGGTGTGTGGAGACTTGGGAGTGGTGGACGATAGGGGGCTGAGAAAATCTGGTTGGGGTGGGTCAGGGTGTTGCAGCTTTGGTGGCTATTAATTTGGCTGCTTTGGTTTTGGTTGCTGTTCTTGGGGATACTCGTGGAAGGGCTGTTGGCTATACTGTATTCATGGTGGGCGGGAGGTAGGCGGTTGGTGGGAGGGAAGTGCCTGCCTGTAGTGGTGGAAGATGGGGTGTTCAATTTGTTGTTGGACACGTTGTTGAAGATGCGTATGTGAGGACTTTGTATACACGAGAACCGGTCGGCCGTTGTGTTGGCTGCCGCGGTAGATGAGTGATTGTTGGAGGCGGAAGATAGGGTGTTGGGGGTATTTTTGGGTACAATGCTGGAGTCGTGTACATAGTCGCTCTTAAATAGGCTATCGAAGCGTTGGAGTTTGCAGCGGACAGAAGACATCTTCTGGTATGTAGTGTGCAGTGTAAGAACTTGGTATTGAATGTACGTGGGAAAGGAAGGTGTTTGATGGAACTCTCGAGGAAAGAACATTATTTCCCAGCTAAATCGAATACCAAGCATGGTCGAGGCGAAGCTCATTGGGGTGGCCAAATGAAGGGTGACTGTAATACGCTACCCCTATGAAATTCATTGATTTTGCAATGACGGCATGAGGTATTCCATAGAAACCCCTGTCCCTGTTGTATTTGCCTGTTGCTCTTTGGAACAACGGGCGGCAGCGAATGACTGTGATGGTTTATGTCAGTGATGGAAATCCCTATTGCAAACACGTCTTGTTCAAGTCGCCCGGTACTACGGAGAACGCACCAGATCCACAGTATCAAGATTACGCACGCTGGTTAGGAGATTTTTCCGCGGTGGATTGTGGCTCAATTGGGAACTGCTGTCTCAGGATGCGCTGCCGTGAATGGGAACGTAAGCATGGGAACTCTTTCCGAGGAAGTGGATGAGCAAATCCTACTTGTATCCCTCAAGTTATATTTCCTTATCTATCTCCTCATCAAGACACGCTCTGAATGTGTCTCTGCATTGTACACTATCGCTACAAGGGAACAATAGAATGCAGATACCTCGAGGGATGTTCTACTGCTAAGTTACAGTTCGAAAAATGAGCCTTTTCGTATGGGCGACATTGGAGATGTTGCGATGGGTAGCCAATATGTCTCATATTTGGTATGAGGCGCAATGATTGCGTAAAGGGCGGAACATCAAATGAGAACAACATTGCAACAAAAAGAGCGATGAGTGGAGCAGAGTCAACCTGAATAGCGAAGCGAAGATCGGTTCCAAGGTCGCTGCTAGGCTTCACGTCATCGGTACCTAGGTAGTGGTGGCTGCCTTTTCGAATCACGAGCACCGCGAAAATACCTAGTCATCACTTTCCTTCTTGTTCAACTTGTCTAGCTTCCACAAATTTGGCGTTCATACGTATTACATTCGAGGTTTTGTATGTCACTATTATTCATAGT
This sequence comes from Alternaria atra, assembly GCF_907166805.1. Classification (NCBI taxonomy): domain Eukaryota; kingdom Fungi; phylum Ascomycota; class Dothideomycetes; order Pleosporales; family Pleosporaceae; genus Alternaria; species Alternaria atra. The sequence continues at coordinate 929,098 of NW_025091334.1, forward strand.
AAAACGCGAAAAGAATAACCCATGTTTTGTTCAAGACACAATGTGCCTACCATCCACTCAGGGTATCTACGTCTATTTGCAGCCATATCATAGCCTACATTCTCCTTGATGTCCACACAGCTTAACATGTTATCAAAGATCTCCAAGATCCCAGTGTCATACACACAAAACCCTCCTTTGCCTTAGCCAAAGTTTCAAGAGTGCTAGGAAGAGACTAAGAGTTTGACGAGTCACTGGTCTTGATAACAATATTCCTTTGTACGGCAATCTAGACAATATGGCCCCAAATTCAGATGGATAAGTATAAGACAAGACAAGACAAGAAAGGACAACGAGGAACGGAAGTTCGTCCACATCACGCTTCCTGTAGTATTCAAACAAGACTGTGAGTTGTAAGCAAGCCTTCCAACCATGCATGCTCCTAGTGAAGCCTAGAGTCCTTTGCCACATTCCTATGTCGTGATCTAATACACCGCCTACCCGCAAAGTCATCCACGCCACACTATCACCAAGTTGAAGCGAAGTCAAGTGATTGGATATTTGGTTTGCATTCCATGTTAAAATAAGCTCATCTGATATCAGTGAAAACGAACAGGTAAGAGTTGCGATCATCCCAATACGCCGAAAAGTAGTTGAAAATCAAAAAGCTCCCTCCCTCCCATGATGAAAACGGTGGTTTCCTAACAACCCAAGATGCATGCCCCAAGATCCTTTGTGATAGGAGTAAAAGAAACGCCGCCTGAATACCCGTCCCGCCTTGATGCTCGTTGTTGGAGATAGATGAATTCATTATCGTGGTTTATAGTGTGGTTTTAAATGCGGTAATGTGGTGTGAGAAGCATATAGGGTTCCTAATGCTCATAGGTAGCGGAAGTCTGGTGCACGAGACCTGCGGTTGCGACCTCGAGGGTTAACTGGCTGCCTGTCGTAAGCGTCGTTGGGGTCCTGCTGTCCTTGCGTCTGCCCTTGTCCGTTACCCCATTGTCCTTGTCCTTGTCCGCCCCACCCGTACTGTTGCTGTTGGTGCTGTTGCTGGTTGTACTGTTGACCGAACTGTTGTTGCTGACCGTAGCCAAAGTTCTGCTGAGGGAACCATTGCTGTTGTGGCATCTGTTGCTGTTGTTGTGGTTGGAAGCCCATCTGGTAGCCGTTCTGGAAACCCATTTGCTGTGGCATCTGCATTGGCATAGGCATACCCATTGGCATTCCCATAGGTCCCATCGGTGTGTTCTTGAGCATCTCCATCTGTTGTATAAAGTCCTGCTCCATCTTCGAGGCAGGGTCAGCCGCTTGACGCATGGCTTTCGGTGCGGTGGGTGGTTTGATGTCTGTCGGAGGCTGTTTGCGCTTCTTTGAAGAGGTTGAGTCAGTATCGGAGACTTCGTCAGCCGCAGCAGTCGCCGCTGGTGGCGGAGTAGCAGTAGTGGTGGCATTTGTATCGTCATTTGCGACAGAAGAAGATGCGTTGTCAGTAGCATGTGATTGATTAACTGATTCATTTGTTGAAGCAACTGCTGCCTTTGCTGCCTTCTCCTTCTCTGCTGCCTTTTCTGCGTCGTATGCCTTGAGAGACTTGACCATATCGTCGTCGGCAACGAGATCATCCATCAGAACATCCTCCTTTGCACAGTTTGGACAAATCAAATCTCCATCTGCCAGCGCATTGTCAATACACTCACGGCAGTATGTCTTACCACAACATGGTGTTTTGACTGGGTCGACAAATCTCTGGTTGTCGATAGGGCACTCAAGACCGCGCTCGCGAAGCTCTTTGCTTGCGGCGTCGGCGCTTGCAGCACGCGCTCGTGATGCGTTTGTCTTCTCTTGAAACTTGTCCCAAGTCTTCTGGTCCGTCATGACTTGTACGTATTCGCCGTCAGCGTTGAGCATAACACCTTTCGCAGCCTCTTCGTCGACAGGCTTCTCGACCTTCTTTAAGAAGGATTGTGGTATACCGGTCGTGCGCTTTGCTTGGAATACGGGCTTGAAGTCGGGATCGTCGTTGGTAGGGCAGGCTTGTATCCAATGGCCTTTGATGTTGCAGCGGCGGCAGACATAGCCAGGAGGGGGAGGATGTGAAGGGACGACAACGTTCTTAGCATTGTTCTTGCGGTAGACAGGCTTTGCGTGCGAAAGGGCCTCCTTCTGCGCGTCCCAAGCCATGGCTGACTCAGCCAGGAAGGCTGCCTCAGCATCTTCTGGCGCTGCATTATTCGTGTGAGGTGTAGGTGCGACGGGCTTGCTTTGGGTCGTGATAGCGCGCGAAGGCGCTTTACCATTAACATAACGGGCAGCTCTGCCTTGCCCTCTTGGCGCTGGGCGGCGAATCGCTATGACGGTAGATGATCGCGGGATTAAGGTGGTGTCATCTTTGTACTCGGAGGCAGGGTCATCTTGGGGGTAGATGTGTAGGTTGAAGTCGGTTCCATCGCCGAGGCCGCTTGCGCTGATGATCTCCTTCTTGAGCTCGAAAACGCTCAAATCGGTGCCGTTAAATACTATACGCTCGCTATCTCTCGAGTTCTTGAACTTGTAGAAGATCGACGAAGTCATTGTGGCGACTTGTGGTGTGGCTCCAGATGTGGTGGTGTGGTGAGAGAAGAGGGTAGAGCTGACGCAGGAGGAAGGGCGTCGGAACACGACTTACCAAGCCGCGTGCACGGGCCACCCAGCCGCGAACCATCAATCCATGGAATTCCACCAAACTAAATGGAATCCCACCAAAGGGCTAAAGGCCTTTACAACATTTTGTAAATTTTATTCGCAACCAACAAATATTATGGGTACCTCGAGCCCTCGTTTTCGGAAAAAACTATTATTGGCGTGCTCTACACCGTATGTAACATGCGACGAGCATTCCTACACATGTGTAGGTCTACCAAACTAAAGGCTGAAAGTCCTCGCCACATTCTGTACAGTTCACCTTCAATCAACGAATTCTCTGGATATCCTGGGCCCAAGTTTCGGGAAATTTCATTGTTCTGTTCTACACACCGTATTTACCACATGGTATCTACTCATCCGCGGCATCTGTCTCTAGTTCATCAGGCCCCATCTCCTCTCTCGCACCACCAGCATCACACTCATGTATGATCTTCTTCCACCCCAGTGGAGCAGAGGCGTCCTTGATATGCTCGATAGTTGGGAAGTAGTGCTCGTTCTTCTTCATGGTTGCGACCCATGGTATGTTGTCGAAGGTCATGACCTTCATACGGAAGTATTCGTTGTCCTTGATCTTCTTGATCTCTGTGAGGAAGACCGATAGGTTCGGAGTAGGAACGTTGTTTACGTGGGTGACAAAGTTCGTGGGCGCGAGCTGCATGTATAGTCAGTAAGACATTCTTAAAATCACTGACAAGTGGCAGGTTGCGAAAAGTGAAGCTTGAAGGTTTTCGCCGGGCGAGAATCCAGGGATCCGGGGCCAAACCCACGCCGCACTATAACGTGAGGATCTAAAAAAAGCTGTGGGGCAAACAGGAGAATCCGGTGTATACAGGATAAGGCCTGAACGTATCCGCTGGATGGACTTTCACGGCCCACAACAGGACCCGGTACAAATAGAACCATTCATGGGATCCATTAGGATGCCTGAGGATATTCGCTAACTGCAAATCCATAAAACTCAGACCAAGTTGTGGGAAGATTGGTAAGCGGAGAGTGAAGGATTGTAGGGCGTCCAAAAGAAGGCCTGAGGGCATTCGCTGAGTGGACTCTTGTGGCTCCAAGATGACATCCATACCATACCATGACACGAACTCGGTATAGAGACGTTGAAACCCTGAGGTGGGGAGAGTGCGGCTCGAATTTACGCGCTGACAAAGACTGTCGGGCCCATGATGGCGTCCATGCTGCAGCCTAGCATGAACTTGGTTGTACGAGATTGGATAAATTTCAGATGTGCAAGTTGGGATCTGAGGATATCCGCAAATAGGACTTTCATGGGTCTCCGAAGATACATTGGCTAGTCCTTAGTATAGTGGGTGGAACCTGAGGAACCCCGGGACGTCTGAGGCGAGGGATGAAGGTATCCACTCATCGAATTCCATAGTTCCATGAAGGCGTCCAGGGTGTATGTAGCACGGACGTGGCGGCTGATCCGTGGCGGAACCTCGGGCTTCACCGAGCGAATATGTGGATCTCTATGTAGCCGTCCAGACCAGAATACGGCATGGGAATGATGAAGCGAGTATCCGACAGACATTGCGCACCCGAGGCGAGGTCTCAGAACGTTGCAAGCTGAGATTGCGTAGGATGATCAAGGCATCCTGTTTTTGCTGCAGCATATCCTTCTCAGGGCGGTAATGGGAGTATTGAGGCCGTGCATATGGTTTCAGTAGTTCTTGCTGATAAGAGGTGTACGCATTCCCAGGATGTCAGATCTCTCTGTGGCATCATGCTAATGTGGGAAAAGAAAGCATGTGAATTTGTTCACAACGAGGCCTGGTGTTCTTTCGAAGCCGCACGATCCAGAAAGCGTATCCAGGATGCGAGTGCAAACTTGCAATATCCAGTGGCATGTCCAGGCTCCAGTATAAAGAAAACATAAGAAAGAAAGAATAGAAAAACAAAAGGAGATTAGCACTTACCCCGTACATGTATGCGGGTGAACCACGGGCCCGCGACGAAATATAAACATCCGAATGAATCTTGCTAATCTGCTGGCGTACAGCCTGGTGGGGGCGATGGAAGGTAGCTCCACAGAAGCTGACCAGGCGGTCGGTCTCAAGGTCCTCTGTTGCGACAGTCGAGACCTTGATAGTCTTCTCCTCGCGCTTGCGCACAACAACAGCGTCCAGGAACTCATTGTTGTACATGACGTCGAGATCAGGCGAACGTGTGACGAGCTTGCCATTAAGCGTAAGCAGAACGTCACCTTCGTTGAGACCGTCGCCATGGCCCGAGTCGACCTTGCGGACCATGAAGAGCTGGTGGCGCTCTGGATCCGCTGTCTCGGTCTTCTCAATCCACTCCTCCGATACACCCATGACGCGGGCTTGGCTCATCTGGACTGTCTGGAACTCAACGTTTAAAATTCGTAGCTTGGGTGTCTTTCCGCCTCGAATTTCATCAAGCACTGGCAGCAGGTTGGGCGTCGCAAGACCAAGGTGGTATTCAACGTCCTTACCGCTGTGTGATGTTCGCTCGCCCAGGTACGAGAGCCAGAGAGCCTGAACGGTGCCATCCTCACCGATAAGCACACCAGAGCCACTATGTGAAGCCTGGTTTGTGTCCACGGTGATGGCGTCGAAGTTGGTCGCGCGGTATCTCGGTGTTATCGCGCTAGCTGGGATCGCAACTGTGGTGATATCAGTGACGACAGTCTTCGCTACGACAGGTCGGAAGTTTTGGTTGATGCCGAAGAAGATGGTCTCGGCTCCCTTCTTGATGAAGTCGGTGGCGAACTTGGGCGTCTTTACAGGGGCGTTGACAAGGGAGGCATCGTACTTGACGATGGCGTAGTTCTGCAATGGGTGCATGAAGACAACCTTGGCGTCGACGAAGATGCTGTCAGCGATAATCAACGAGATGTCGCAAAGGTCATATGGCAGAATTGCTCGGGATACAAGGACAAGCCCCTGCTCAGCGTCAACGACGAGTCCGTAGCCCTGTTTGTTCATCTTGGGGAAGCCATCTAGCTTAATAGGCATAGAGACATGCACTCGAACGAAGCTGCGGACAATGTCTACAGCCTCGGGATAGCTTGAGCTCATCTTGACGAAGTTCGCACGACGAGGAACTGGGGGCACAGATGGAATGGCATCGGCAAGTGGTTTGAAGTCCCACAAGCCTGTCGTGTCATTGCGTGTTGCTACCCGAATCTTTGCATGCCAATGCCTGTCCACAGCAGTAATACTAGTGTTCGCAGTATGCAAATCGCGCAGATGCTTGTACATCATAACCACTCGCTTACGATCTGGGATCTTCTTCATGACTTCGATAAAGGTGTCAAGGTCGGGCGTTGGCTGGTTGTCAACTTCCTGAATCAACCAACCTGATGTGTAGCCGTCCGCGAACCTGAAAGATCCAGCTGCTTCGCAGACATATACACCTGCGCCTTTCAGCGAGATGGCGTAGAGGCGAGCTTGTTGGTATGAGAGGTCGTGGAAGGATGCGCCTGCGACAGAAACGAACTTGTCGGGGGTAATGGCATGGAGATCGCCAACGTCTAGCTCAACATCCATGTTCTCCCCGGCACGCTGTATGGTCACAGAGATCGTCTTGCCAACGTTGTCGTCAAGGATCGCGTCGAGTCGGATGAACTGTGTGAGCAACTCTCCGTTCACACGCAACAGCAGATCACCTTCTTCAACCTTGGTAGACGCAGGCCCCTGGGGGAGGACAACCTCGGCGACCAACATGCCCGTCTCCTTAGGAAACTGGGTGCGGATCTCCTTCTCCAGAGTAGGTGAGAGACCTAGTCTCCGGCACTCGTCAAACGGCTTCAGTATCCACTGAGTCTGAATGGTGCCTCTGGAGACATGCTGGCCTTGGCGAATAAGCTCGAGAGCACGTAGCGGCCGATCCAGAGGTAGGAAGTAGTCGGTCGCAGCACCATCAGCACGTCCACCGGCCTGCAACGCAACTGCAAATCCGTCACGATCCACGACAGGACTGCCCGAAGACCCTCCACTCGCTGCAGCAGCCGCCTGAATGTAGTTGGTGTTGAAGTCGGAGTAGCCCTCGCCGTATTCAGGCGCATTGCGATCCAACCGACTGATAACACCCGACAGAATACTGAGCTTTTCTCCAGCATCGTTACCCACGACACGAATCTCGACACCAACTTTGGCGTTGTCTGGGCGGAGTTTGAGAGCGGTGACGGGCATGTACTTGATCTTCTTAGGGTCGAAGCGAAGGATACCGAAATCGTGGACGGGGTCGCGGTAAACGGGGTGGACGTCGCATTCCTCGTGGTTATCAAAGATGCAGTAGCCGATGAAAGGTCCTGCGCCGACAACATGCCTGTTGGTGAGAATGTAGCCCTTCTCAGCATCCACGACAAAGCCTGTGGCCTCGGAGCTGATGGCCGGGTCTGTATCGAAGGAACACGTCTGACAAAAGTGTATCGACACGACGCTCTTGACCACGTTTTCTATCGTCCTCTGCCACTCTGCTGTGTCCTGCCCTGTCACGGCGGTGATATGCGCCGAGGATGGGAGCTCTTCGGGGATGCTGTATTCGCTGCGCGCGTCATCCATGGCCTCCTCCTGGTCAGGTGAGTGCGGCATGACTCCGTTCGAGGTATGTGAGTCTATTTCGGGCTTGATCTGCTTCGAAGGACGGTCTGTTGTAGGTGAAGTTGGCGGTTGCTTGCGCTTGGTTGTACCATTTTGTTCCATTGGCGGCGGATTATTTATAGACGTGTTGGTGTGTAGGGAGCGTTTACCGAGGACAAATGCGCTAGAGCTAGGAAGTCTGGTGAGGTATCGCGTGTGGAAGAGGGAGAGCGGTCGTGATACGGGGTTGCGGGAAGGTGTTGCAAGGAAACTTCGTTTGCAGGCGGCGACAGACACTCGGCCAAGCAGCATGCCAATCCTGGGTGAGGCGTCTAGATGAAGGAAGCAGCGCAAACACAGCTGCTGTAAATTAAAAGAGGTAGGCACAAAGAAGAAAGACGAAAAGGCAATCGATGAGTACGGGACGGCTTTGAAAGGCCAAGGAGGAAAGTGCCTGAAGAGCCCTGCAGCTGCATGCGCCACGGTCCCCCGGTCAAGCGTCGCCGCACCTCGCGAACCATCGTCATTCGTCTCCACTTGCATCCACTTCATAACAACAGTGAATACATGCTTCAGTTTAATCTCGAGCATGCTACATTGCGCGCACTTTTCGAAAGCTTATGAGATAAACTTTGGTGTCACGTCAAACACGGGAGATGAGTATGAGAATATAGGATCATTTGAATTTCTATCGAGATATGGTCCCCAGGTCGCTCAACGGCAGCATCCAAGCCGAGCCACTTGGACAAAGCAAAGAAAGAGACGGCATGGATAATGACCGACCGCCACCGACTGCTACTTGAGAATGCCGAGCCGTTTCAGTGTCCGCGAAATGTACCACGATGTGACAGCGCATCGAACTGATGTGTGGCGGAGAGATTGATTCTTAGATCATCTCCTCGTCCTCAATCGACTCGCTCTTGACCTCTTCGACCACCTCGCCTTTCTTCTTGCGAGGGCGCGGAGTAACCTTCTTCTTCGGTGAGCCCTCCGCAACACCATCCTCGCTGTTAGCATCCGCACCCTCAACGATCTTGCTCTTGCGTTTCCTAGGCGTTGCCTTGGGCTTCTCTGGGATAGCAGTGGCCTCGACATCGGCAGATGCAGTACTCAAAGGCAATCCGTTCTTGATCTTCTCGATGTCGTTCTTGTGCTTCTGTTTCAGACGCACGAGCAGCTTCTTGCACGAGACGATGGAGCGGCCAGCGGGGATAGGTGCGTTCTGCGATAGATTTCAGTACAATATTGAGTACAACAACTAGGAGGATGACTTACGCCGATCTTGGCGTCGATCCTGCCCTCGTTCTCGCAGAGCACGATGAGGTACGCAATCTAATGTCACTATCAGTCGGTAGTAATGGGGTTAGGTATGGGGTGAGAACCTTCTCGGCTTCAGACCAGGCAGCACCGCTTGCACCTGTCATGTTCGGCGTCTTCTGCTCTGCATCGGACATGTTGGCTGATTATGCTGACGATGCTGATGTTGCAGATGCAGTTTGGGAGTTGCGTGCCACTATCGTACTGCTGCGAGGTAGAGATGTAGAAGTGCTGTAGTGATGAAGAGATGGTTGAGGACGGGAGAGGGAGAGGCAGCGCTGTTTATCAGCATAGAGCGAGGGTAGTATGGCAATTATCAAATCACCTTCACGTCGAATCTGCGGTGTGTGAGCCGGCTCCTCTCTAAATAGGAAGGGGAGTGAAGAGGTGAAGGCGTGTACCTCTGAACATGAAAATCATCATGGTGAGGTGAGCTTCACATGCGCCTTCTGGAAAGTAAAGACGGACTTGTAGTATCCCATACTTTGGGAAAACATCGTCCCACCAACCGTCCCGTTTGTGTGCTGTTGTTTTTCCATCAGGTACACCGAGAGTAAACCTGAGCTATCCTAAGCTCTCTCCGGATTGATATGAAACCAATTATTGCCAATTACTGCAGACACCACTCTCTTCAGTCTTCGCCAGTTTTGAAGAAACAGAGCGGCCTTCGATTTCAACCCCAGCGTCCCCTGCTATGGTATACCCGCATCCTCCTTCATGAGGATTTATCATATCTAGCATCTCCCGTTTTCTTCCATTTTCCAGGGACCTGGACATATGATGTTCAACTTATAGCGTAGTCATGTCGTCAGCCAATCCACTTGCAGCACTAGCCGGCCTCAAGCTTAGCTCCACAGCCCACCTGCCACTTTCCTGTCAGTCTTACACGTTAATATCCCACATTGCAAACATACGATAATGCTCGAAATAGCTTGTTTTAACGCGTCTTCTGCCATCACTGCAGCCCGAGCAGGTGCTGATCGAATCGAGCTATGCGCTGACTATGCAGCTGGCGGCGTAACACCTTCCCTCTCGACGCTTCAGGATGTACGGAAGCAAGTCACGATCCCAGTCAATGTTATGATTAGACCACGGGGCGGAAACTTTCTCTACGCCGATGAAGAACTCACGCTCATGAAGAAAGAGATGGAAATGCTCAAGCCTCTAGCTAGCGGGTTCGTCTTTGGCATCCTAGACGCCGATCGTCGCATAGACAGCGCTCGCAACCGGGAGTTAGTTGAGATTGCAGCTCCGCTTCCATGTACGTTCCATCGTGCAGTCGACGAGACAGATAACTTGGAAGAAGCCGTGGAGACAGTGGTGCGTTGCGGGTTCAAGAGCATATTGACTAGTGGCGGGGCAAAAAGCGCCCTTGAAGGTGCCGATAAGCTCCGTCAATTGCAGTCGAAATTTGGAGCAGATCTATCGTTGATCGCCGGCGGTGGGGTCAGAAGCATCAATATCGAGGAGCTCAAAAAGAGGACCCACACAGCTTGGCTCCACTCAGCAGCCATCACAGCACCTGGAGAGGACGTGAACGATCAGGAAGTGAACAAGATGCAACAAACTTTGTCAAAACTGGAATAAGAAAATGCATGAATCGAGTGCGAAGGGTACGATATTATTCATTAAGCGTGGCACATCAATGCTGTACTGCCACAGTATGTATACAACATGTATATGCTAAGGCTCCAGCGGGTATCATCCATGCAGGGATGTCTCGAATATAAGCCCGAGACCAACCCATCCAAACAGTTCACTACAACGAGCATGACTTCCGAGAAACAAGTTGCTTACAAAAGCGCGTACAGCAACGCACCAACCATCGACATTCCGAAGGACCTTGTTGTGTCGACAGACACCTGCCCAGCGGCTCCGCTGCTTGTGGGTGCAGCTGAAGCGGTGTTTGTTTGTGTTACAACATTGGTCTTAGCAGCGACCGTCGTGGCTTGTGTAATGGTGATAGCGGGTACGGTGGTAGAAACCTCCAACCCGCTGACGGTTGCAACCTCGACGGTTTCCGCAACGGTGGTGGGCGCCGAGTATGTTACGGCGGGAATGGTGGTTGTGTAGACGATGATGGATCCGAGTTCTGTGACAGGGATCGCACCTCCGACACCGGTACCGGTGTACTGCGCAGGAATCGAAAGAGTCGACGTGTTGGGCTTCTCAGCCTCGTTGTTGGAGTAGATGTTGGCACTCTGGCCATCTTTGGTGTAGTCTCCGCTGACGAGGTTGACCTCTGTGCCTCCTGAGTTGTAGGTTCCGGCAGCGACGTTTCCGAAAGAGCCATCTGGGAATTGGAAGTTTGTGGTGAACTTGTCGTAGCACATGGGGATGTTGATGTTCTTTACGTTGACGCAGTCCAGGCTCTGGCGGCAACCAAAACCATCCGCACGGCCATGAACAGATCGTTTGTCGAAAGTGATACCCTGGATAGAAGAGAGGATATCGGTGTAGAGAGAGCTGAGCTCTGTGCCGACTGCTGGTGGTGTCGTGCCAGATGCTCCTTGCGGTTGGCATGCCTCATAAGGGTCGTCGTTGGTGGACTTTGCCATGGACTCAAATGGCGACGCAGTTGCGACAGCCACAAGAGCGAGGGACAAGAATTTCAGAGACATTTTGAGGTAGGGTGTTATGTAGTGTGGGTGGCGGTGGTAGATTACTGATGCCGAACGGTGATTATGGGTATTACACGGCGTGGTACTGAACGACCGACGATTATCAAGACTGGTAACGAATGGCAAACGCAAGCGAGCGAATGTGAGAGCGAGTGACGGGAGGGTACGATGGATTGCTTGCCAAGGGGCAGACGAGCAGCCTCGAGGCTATATACTGACCGTAGGAGTAGCCCATATCGCTCGTGCTTACAGGGTTTAATCAGGCTCGTTCCTACCATGCCGAACTAGCCAACCGGCACCACGCACTTCACTGACGGCGCGCCACAATACGATAGGACCTTTACCAATTGACTGGGATTCGTTATCCGTTTGGCGATCATGTGTTCATCCCCAACACATTGCCCAGGGGCGGCCCTCGCATGGAGACTCGCAAAGGATTAGCTGCCAAACACACGCAACCCATACGATCTTGGCCCTCGCCAATGAGAACACCATCGCGTTTAGCAATTCTGGGAAGGTCGGCCGCAATGCCAGAATTCCTGCTTATGCGACCAGTGAAATGCCATGGGCCTATAATCACCACTAGCCAGTAAACGAGGTCAAAGCCGCATGATTCGTCGGGAGATAGGTCGGCAGCCCCAGCCGAAGTGCTGCGAACGGACACTTTTTCAACCCTCAGGCAAGCCACGAAACGGCCTTTAATTCGACATCACGAGAATTTTCCATTGCCGACATCCTTCCGTTTCTCCAGGTTTGGCCAAGCCTACTATGCCTGCCCATCAACAAATAAAGAAAATGCGGGCTCATCGTCATACCGGCCGCGCCGAGTCCACCTAAACAAACACTAAGCGCATGGCCCTGGTTGGTCCCTGACAGGCACACCTACAGAACTTGCGGCCACGCGCACGTTGCCGTCCCAAATTTCTCTACGGCGCTAATACGCAACGGGTGTCGTGCCAGGATGATCACCCCCCTGAGCAGCGATAGCCTGGACGACAAGACTTCGTGGACATCTGGGCATTCGCTCGAGCCTTACCTTATTTCATCTTGCCCAGGTGAACCACCAAGCCTTTGTATCGTCATCCCAAGATAACTATCCGGCCAACACAGAGCACGATAAGAGTAGCCATTTTTCTTTCCCTTCTAGATCGTGATTTATAGCTCGCACCGGAAGCCAATGAAACCTGACACATACATAAGGAAAAAAATTACCGACTGACAATTCGCGCAACAATAGTGCAATAGTTCGCGGTTATTCGGCACTGAATTGGGTTTCTGCCCGAGATTTCTGTGAATCGCCAGTTGCATCAATCGCGATTGCTATCGTGAGTCCAGTACGATACTACTACGGACTAGGGAAAAAAGAATACCTTTATCATCTATTTATTTCCGGGCCGCTTCTAATTAGACAACATCTCGCGTGCGTTGTTCCAACCTACAGTTTTACCCCACTACAACGCCAAGTTGTAAGCAAGGCTAACTAATAATAAAGTTATGCGATGACCGACGCAGGAACAAGGCATGCATCTACACGCGAGGCGCAACGCTGTGGTTGCATGAGGTACGCCTTCACAAACATGTTTTTTTCTTGATGTGCCTGAGTCGCAGTGCAACCAGCTCTACAGATCCGGTCGTCAAGATTTGTACTGTGGATGCTGCGGATAGGCGCGCGCCGGTACACCCCAAGGATTTTTCCAATGAATTTCGATACGAGGTAGGACCGATAGCGTGGGATCCGCTGTTATGCGAAGTGATCGGAGCTGCAACCTGCATACGTACGGTACGGTGTACGTGCAGTAGCCGAACCACATTGTGAATGACATCTAGAACTCCAAGGCCATTGATTGTAATGGTGTGTCGATGAATTCTTTTCCATCGTGTGTTGAAACTCACTTTCCTTCTTTTTCTTCGCGTACGACGCGATGGTGTGATGCTTGCGAGATTGCGTCAGAAGCATCTGGCGCATGCGGAGTCGCCGCAAGATCAAGATGATGTTGATGCGGTACCAGTACCTTTGAACCCATCACCGTTGTTTAGAAAACACATCAAGATCACCTAGGCAACAGGCTCGGCTAGACCAGGCTGCATACTTCACGAGCCTTCGGGCGGCGAGATGTGAGATAAGCTGACTACCAGGAACTCTTGTAAAGTATATATTAGATTTCACATTTGTGAGGCGCTACGAGGAACGAGGAGGAAGATGCTTCTGGCAGCATGCCTAGAATGCCTGAGGAAGCTAAGAAGATCACAAAGTTCTGACTGAGTGGACAGGACACGGTGGGTGGAACGCAACAAAACATCATTCTCGAGGGTCCACTGACAGTGTGTCAACAAAGGTTCTCCAACCATGCTATATCCCAGCTTCTCTCGTCTCCACGCGTTAATATGCATACTCAGAATCCAGTTAACTAGCATTGGCGCACAGGGACGTGCTACCATAGGTCAGCGTGGGCGCTGGGAGGCATAAAGTCGTTGAAGCTTGGATTTTGCAGTGGACGCGTTTTTACTTGAGGCTCAGCGACTTACTGGGAGCGAGACACATACGCACCGATGCGCTGGAAGCCCTTCCAATTAACACGAGCAAGACATGACTCCATCGAACGAAAGCTCCCGGTATGTCGATTGGCTGATCCTCATGCCGCATTTTGTCAAAACCGTAGGTACATTCTCGAGTGTAGCGATGTTGGCAAAGTACAGTGAACACCGATTATTTATCTTTCACGATCAGTAGGCTAACATCCACCATGCTCATGATTACACATCCGATCGTTTGGTGTACTTCGGAAAGGTAAAACACTGCCGACGTAACAGCTCATTCGGTATGTATACATGTATTGCGTGCGGCATCAGCGCCCCAAGTGTGCTTTGCTTAGCTGTCGATGGTCCTGCGCAAGATTCTATGTTCTACAGTCTTCAGCCTCTTTTCCTAATCCTACACTCCCAGTCAGCCTTGAGCTCTCGCACACCCATCCTAGGAAACACATGTGCTTCAGTATTGAACAAAACATCTGTCAGTGGAAGAATCTCGTCTGGGGAGAACAACTAGTAAAGGTGTTTGAGTATTTCAGCCTAGAAACGCGCATTAGTACACACACACACACACACACACACTACCGTCGTCTTTCCGATCTCACGTACCAGCCAAAGGCTCCCCGTGTTGTCTCTTCGTGAAGGGAAGATATCATTGGCATTATTCCGAGAAAAGAACCCTCTCCGAGCGGCATGGTCAAATACTACAAGAAAGATTGCAAGACCTGCCAACTCTACTCTTGGTAGATGGGATCCTTCGTCACGCGCCATATCAAGAACAGGCTCTTGACCGTCTCCGGTCGTTGCAAATTATGTGTATCAGGGGTTTTAATGTTGGAGTCTCTCTTCCAGACAGCCTCAGAGTTTGAGTTACTTACCAATGGTGCACTTGACATGTTCTTCTTAGAGTGTAGCACCTCGTCACTTGCACGGAACCACACGATTTCTGGTGCGATACTGGTGTCAGTTACTATGTATACGCCGTAACATGTTTGGTAAGCCCAGTTGCTAACTACATCTGTCGCGACTTTCCATCGTTCCAACTGGGTAACCGGCAGGCTTCAGCTTCGGTGAACCCATTGGTTGCTCCAAGTGCGATGGAGCCTGGTAAGAAGCAGACGAGCTGGTCGATCGTCGGTGGTAGTGGGCCACCGATTCCTCTGGGTAGTTCGGCGACAATTCTGAGCCTAGCATGCTTCGTAGGGGTAATCAGGTGCCTTTGGATTCCCGTCAGAGCCTCTTCCCACGTCTGAAGGTATATTGGTTCGGAGGTCTATAAGTACTGTTTGATGAGATATTCTGCAACCATTAGTATGTGAGTTATGAATCGCGTGCCTTTAGGAGCTTACCATAGTAAGAGTCGCCTCGACTTCCTAGACGGATCTCCGTTGTTGTAAAGCTATCGAATGAGGCGAGATGAGGATAGGTACCAAGTCATCGTGCACGTCAACACTGTCAACGACCTCCATAACCTTCTCAGCTTTGCGCCAGTATATCTCATTGCCGATGGTTTTCGACAGATATCTCGTCTTGAACAGTAGCGTCATCGCTTCGGCCGTTGAGGAGGCTCCACCATCAGCATGCGATACAAGACCTGTTCGGCTTGCCAAGTACATGCTTGCGCATGGTATTCCGGAGGGCGAATTGTATGCTCCAAGCAGTCGATCGGCTAGATCCACAACCTTGATGAAATAGATGCTGTCCCTTCACGAAGAAATGTCCGGAAGTACTGTGGTATAATGTGCCGAAAGGAGGCCACTCAACATGCAGGACTATTTGCATTTGTGACCTTGGAATCGTGAGCATGCCATGGTGGATAGTTAACGCAGCGCTAAGGTCGAAGCACAACCAGAACCATATGTTTTCGAGGTGGTACCCACTGAAGATGCGTACCCAGCTTCGCCGCATGATCGCGTTGAAGTTGGCACTAATCATATAAGCATTCCTGGCTGTACCTTCGCTTTGAGCTATTGTTGTGTACCAGGCAGGCGGCTAACTACAAGTTCGTCTCAGCAGTGGGAGCTCGTGTCTCCTACGTGAAGTAAATGTTTGACATCGTTCTCCCAGGTTGTATCACAATATGCTTCCCTAACTCAAGACTTCGGTTTGCGATTTTGTGGTGGAAAGCCATGAGCTTACAGGCTGGGTCTTGTTCAGCGGCTGTAAATAGCGGAGCGAGATCCCATCGAAATGCGTTGCGAGTACTATGACGCTTCAAGGCCCTACAAGGCCCGCGTCATCAAAAGAGTTGATGTACCAACTTGGTCATTGGCCAGGTATAAGCGACAACGGTATCCGATCGAGAAGCCCACCTGCTGTTTGGTCGGGTAAATAGGAACGGAGGCTCCTGCATCTTTCCCTGATGATGATCAACCTTCGTTGGGCTGCAGGTACATTCCTTGCCATCTCTGCATATAGATCATGTAAAAGTAGTATAGTTAGACCATGGTTTGAGCGACTGCGTGACAGCATTTGGCGCTATCTGTCAATATTCCGATGTCATGCATATTTCGACACGTGCGCTTTCGTTGAGGATTACTTTCGCACTTTTGTTCTTCGGTGGTATCAAAGAGACGCTGAGCCCTCGGTGTTTGTGTTGCGATGGTTGCCGTCTGTAATCAGGGCATTCCCACTCTTCTCAGGATGCATGCACAGGTGCGCTCCGCCCGTCCACGTCCTCCACCACTCACTCAGGTATCTCTTTACATCATCTCGTCATCGGAGCCTGTCTCCCATCGTGATCTAGGGAAGAAGACACGTTGCGAAGAGGGCGCAATCGCTGGCATGCGGGTAATGCCGCGAACCCGGACAAGTCGGCGATTCTCATTAAACCTCCCATAATCCCGAAGGAGGTCAAATGCGACATGCGTAAGCCGTTGCGTCAGTGCCTGAGGTACCTGCATGGAAGACACCAGGCAGCAACGTTTGAAAACGCCTCAGAGCACGTTTCTCGTGTCTTGTCGCGTAGCTGGTGATATCAGAAACGGTTGAAACCATGCTGCGCCACTCATTCAGGCGCAGCCCTAAACCCAATCTGGTGTTGCTTGCGAGAAAAATCAACCACTACAACAGCCCCTTCCTGCGATGCGTCTCGGTGAGCTAGACCAATCGGCTCAGACTGCCATGTCACCCCTCGTCCGGTTTCAAAATGCAGTTTACAGTCTTGTCATCGTCTTCCTGCCCTCCCCATAGGTCAATTTTTATACGCTACGCATACGCTCGGTGGTCCGATCGCGAATTCCTTCCCTAGCGAGTGTTTGCACTATCGGCCGTACGCCTTGTCCGACCTACGTCGACGTCAATTTTCTTGTGCTTACCATCGCGTGCCTCGGTTTATGGGAATTCACGATTCCGTTGATATACAGGGCTTGTCAGACATTGGCGAGCTGAAGCTTGTCATTAGGATTAAGCGACAACGTGGGCTTGATGGTAGTCGTAGGCTTCAGAGGCGGAGTTGCCTGATATTCGATTAGGAGTATCGTTGTTCACTCACAGGATCTTTATAATCATAAGCTACGGGCTCCATTTGGAAGATAGGTGTTGTCTACGGGTCTGAGGTTTCAAAACGCCGCTTCGTTCTCTTCATTCACTCCTTGGATTACAGTTATATCACAATGGTTTACACGGGAAAGCCGAGCCGGGGATGTGGCATGTGTAAGAGCCGCAGAATAAAGGTATGTATTGGTACCTCGCGACGATTACTCCTTCCTCTCAACTAGCGATGTCGCCTCCCTGCGTATCCGGATACGCTTACTGACTATGCATAGTGCGATGAGAAGCGACCAACATGTGGCAATTGCAAGAAGTCTGCCCGAGTATGTCCCGGCTATCCCGACGACTTCGATTTGGTCTTTCGAGATGAGAACAAAGCTATGGCCAAGAAGGCGAGGAAATCCTCTGGGACGACCGCATCAAGCAATAGTACCGGGGCGTCAAGCTCGAACACTTCTCCACATCTGTATGTACTACACTACTTTGTCTATCTCGCCTCGCTTCATGCCTTTGATGTATACCAATAAGCTTTGCCGAGCAATTGCGTACCCTAGTCCTTGTGGTATATGGTCTGTGTGTATTTGCATGTGACAGACCCGAGCCGCAGATCCACATTGCCTTTTGAGTATCTACTAACGTTTTTAGTTCACCTTCTTCGACGTTTGATGTATCACCGGGAGAAAATGCAGTACCAGGAGAAAAGGCCTTCCAGATAATAACGTCACGATCAAAATCAAGATCACCATCAGACTTGAGTCAATCACAACAAATACTGGCCCTACCCAATTACACAACACCACCGCTGCCTCTTAACCAGTCGTTTGACTTTGAAGCATTCGTGTGGAATCTCGAAAATGCAGTACCACCAACCATTTCACTTGCGCCAGAAGCTGAAGCTGTACCGTTCTTCTTCAAGAACTTCATCACCCTACCACAGCAAGCCGAAAGTACAAGAGGCTACCTCGAATATCTGGTGCCTCTCTACAACCGCGCCCGTCCATCCTCGGTTCTTCACCTAGCCACTACCGCTGTTGCAATGGCAACATGCGGTCAGTACCCTGGCCGACAAGAGCTCCTCCGTGAGGCAGTATCTACCTATGGCAAAGCTATCAAGAAGCTGAACGATGATCTGAAAGATCCTGTGATGGCGAAGAGTGATGAGACCGTGGTTGCTATTCTCATGTTCTCACTGTATGAAGTAAGTAGATTGGTTACTTCTTGAAGGTCTTTGTAGCTTGTTCTACCAGCTGCATGATATATTTATGAGCTGACGAATGCCAGACAATAATGAGTACAGACGACACTATCACAGCATGGGGAAACCATGTCGACGGCGCTGTTGCATTGACGAAGTTGAGAGGAATGGATCAGTTTAATGATCCAATGTCCCATGCAATATTCCGTGCTGTAAGAACGATGATGGTAAAAACGGTCATGTCACATACCACGTCTCAGACACTGATGAAGAGTAGATCACAAGTTGTGTCCAACGCTCAAAACCTATCGACACATTCCCTGGCACGAAAGGCTGGATCGGTAACGGCGACATATCCGAGGAAAACGCTGCCAATCGCCTGACACTCATCTGCATCGATCTCCCAAACCTACGCGCCCGCGCGAATACCCTCACTACCACACCCTACGACCCTACCTACGAATCGGAAGCAAAGCAGATCCTCGAATTTGCACAGATGGTCGACAGCAACCTCGAAGAGTGGTACCGCACACTACCTCCCGAATGGAAACATCGCATCATCGGTGTCGTCAGCGAAACGATCGCACCCGAAGACATCGCGCTGGCGGAAAGATGGCCAGGCGAGCAGCATGTATATCACGACGTGCCGTTGGCGAGTATAATGAACGACTACCGTGTATGTCGGATATTCTGTCGAAGAGTAATTATGGCATGTGTAACGTGGCTAAGCTTCAGTGGTAACTATGCGGATGGCGATGAAGCATGGAATAAAAGTGTGTTTGTCATTCAGATGATGGTGGATGAGATCGGTGCTTGTGTGCCATTCCACATGAACTACGAACTGCAACCCGTGGCCAAAGAGATGGGGCAAGAACAGAATGGTATGTCGCAGTCCTTTGGGTGGATTATCATCCTGTGTGCTAACTGGTCTGCAGCTGCGGAAGCATTCGGAGGGTACTCGTTGGTGTGGCCGCTATATGTCGCAGCAAACGCCGAGACTGTACCGCAAGAGCAACGCGACTGGCTGTTTGGTCGATTGTCCGTCATTGGTACGAAGTTTGGGCTGAGTAGTGCTCAGGTATTGGTCCTAGCAAGGAGACATGTTCTGACATGTGGACCCATGTTTCCTTGATGCGGATTGAGATGAGGTAACGGACCTGTAAGATATCTGGAGGATGTAAACCTTTCAAGTTCGCGATATGTGAAATCGCACGTGTATTATTTATGGATTCATAGATGCGACAAGGACTCAGCGGTGGATCTAATTCGAAGCAAATGTACTGTCCCACTAATAGTCATCCGCATCGAGCAAGTGCACTTGTGACCCACCGGTTCGAAGCGGGTGATCAATGTGGAGAACGCCCATCGTTCAGGCATCCCAAACAAACCCCCCGTGATAATAGGGTGTCACCAGCACCCTTCACAAGATAAAGTCCGGCGTCGCCGCTCACATGTCGCAATCATTGATCGAGGCATCATCCGGGCGCGATCAGCTGCGGCCCGTTTCCGTGCCAAGGCTGACCCTCCAATTCGTGTTCGGGGTTTCATCTGCTCAGCCACGGCATCTAGAAAGACGGCCAATAGTGGGTCCTCAGCCATTCAACAATTTACGGAAACTGTGAATGCCTTCTTTTATTTTGACTACTTCTTCTCGTCTCGCGCCATCCTACGCCTCATTCACAGCCCGCTCAACTTTCTCGCAAGGTTACCCCGCTACCACGAACGTCAGCGCAACACCAGCCTCACTACGTCACCACCACCACAACCATGGGCGCATTGAACCTCATTCCACTTGTGATCCTCTTCGCAGTCGTCGGAGGCTTAGGATGGGTCGGCTACCAGGTATTACACCTCATCCACAATTTGCGCATTGGATCGCTAATATATGTGTTTTGCAGATCTTCCTCTACTCCAACGAGCTCGCCGAGCGCGGCGTCAAGAAGATGGAAAAGAAGAACGTCGTCTTCACGAAAGACGGCGCAAAGGTCGGGGTCAAGGAAGTCAGCACAGAGTCGTATACAGATAAGACACAACGCGCCTTTGTCAAAACGTGGAACGCGGCGCAGGAAGGGTAGGTAGTATATGATGATATAAAGGCACAAGGTGCAATGCTGACTATATGACAGGGGATCTCCAGTTGCGCGAAAACCTACGAGATAATTACAGTTCACGTGCGATTCGAGTTCGAACCGACATTTCTTCCCGACGATACCTTTTTACTTTGAGCATGCGCCCGCCCATATCACAGCTTGTTTCGCATCAAGTGTCAGTAGGCCTGAGGATGATTAGCAGGTTATACTGACAAGAGTTGGGACGGTTTATATCACAACAAGACGTACGGAGGTTGACGCGCGTGGTGACACTTAGTGCACCTACTTTCATCTGTGGTCTTTCTATGCAGGAGAATGAAGAGACAATTTTTACTCGAATCCTGTCAGTATGGTATGTTTCTATTGTACTTCTGACTTATCGTATAACAGCTGTCGATATGGTCAGACGGCACGAGAATCTGAAAGTCAATGCGTCCGGAATTCGCTCGCTTATCCGACCTTTGACATTCATACCAGTATCATTAGCATCCCAGCAGTAGAAGTCAATGTACACGTCAGTTCACCTCTGCTCGAGAAGTCACACGCAAGGAAGCGCGACAAGGTTTCACCCTGTGAGCAAACAGAATGATGTAACTCCACAGGGCGGCAAAACATCACAATGTATACAACAACGCCATCTTCATCATACTCCGTGGATGTTACTATTAACACTCCGCGGAAGACACTCTCTCCATACCTAAGCTCGGGGTGAGGCTAAGAGCGAGGCTCGGAGGTGACAGAGGGAACAGAGCGAAGAGATGAGGTTGATATAGGAAATGTTTTCGGAGGCGGTAGATGGAACAGAGCGGCAGGGCAACAGAGCGAAGCAATGGGGTAAGCGGAGAGTCAACTACTCCTCGGCCGATGCTTGCGCACTGTATGAGGGGTATATGGAGTCTAAATGTGCTGATCTGATATCGATTCGTGCTAGCTTGATTCTAGCACAAGCAATGTCTGGAGATCAATGGCGCTTACCCTCCGACGCTCCGACGAGCTGCATACTGAATCAATGTCTTGCGCTACGTCGACGACGACCATCCCTAACGTATACGATGATGCTTTGACGATCTCCTGGTTGGCGGGTCAGGTGGTTTCATCGCTATATAATTCCTCTGTTTCATGCCTACGCTTGACAGATGCACAAGGTTGACACAGCTCATTCCAAGTTGCGATCGTTCTTCAATTCAACCATGACGTTCTTAACAAGTATATCACCCGCGGACTCGGAGCTTTTCAACTTCAAGGGCGCAGTTTTTTTGTTTGCAGTGTTCTCAGCATTGGTGAGTACATGCTCTACGTTTTTTAAGCTACAGTCTCTTCACTGCTTCAACATTAGCAGATCGTTCGGTGCTCAAAGCAAAACACTGATTGTGCGAAGTTATGGACACCCACTGACATGGAATAGGCCACCGTCTATGCTTTCTACTCGGTTGTTTACAATCTTTTCTTCCATCCTCTTAAACACATCCCAGGTCCCTTTATTGCACGCGCGTGCGGTATTCCTTACGCCCAACATATGCGTGATGGTAGTATGGTCAGATGGGTAAAAGCGTCCCACGACAAATACGGCGATGCAGTTCGTTTGGCGCCAAGTGAAGTCAGCTTCATCTCGGGAGAGACTGCGTGGCAAGACATCTACGGCTTCCGCACAAGCAAGAACAAGAGCACTGGACATTACTTCAAGGATAAGAAATGGTTGTAAGTCAAATCTGCCTAAGACACGAGCAAGAACATGCTGATTAGGGAACAGCATCCAAGCTGCTAACGGTGTCGATTCAGTTCTCATAGCAGATGAAGCGGGGCATTCGCGAATGCGACGTAACCTCTCCCATGCTTTCAGTGACAAAGCCCTGCGAGGACAAGAGAGTATCATTCAATCTTATGTGGATCTTCTCGTCCAGCGTATAGGCGAACACGCCGCTGAAAACAAAGATATGGACATCATGACATGGTACAGTTAGTAACTTAGATACCGTCTTGCACTTCGCATTTGTACTGATCATATGTGCGATAGACTATGCAACCTTTGATATCATATCCGATCTCACCTTCGGCGAACCGCTCTACTGCCTGCGCGATTCCGTCAAACACAACTGGGTTTCCATCACCTTCAAGGCCATAATGGTTACTTGTTTTCATGCTGCTCGGAACAAACATTTCGTCTTCGCGTACGCCGACGCCTTACGCAGTCTTTTCCAAGACAACTCAAGTCCTACGCGTGCACGACTCGAGTTCTTCCAGCGCGCTCACAACCAAGTGAGCAAGCGACTAGCGAAGATTGATCGTGAGAAAGAAGGAGAAAGAGCAGACTTCTTCACCCATATAGTGAACAACCAAGAAAAGGAAGCAACGAGATTGACCAGAGACGAAATGGACAGCAATGCAGTCGCATTCCTAATTGCAGGTAGCGAAACTACTGCTACAACCTTATCGGGAGCTACCTACCTTCTCCTCCGCAACCCCTCCGCGTACACTAAACTCGCCGCTGAAATCCGTTCTCAATTCTCCTCCACCGACCAAATCAATATAGAGAAGGTTAACAAATTGGAATACCTCATTGCCGTCTTCCAGGAAACCTTACGATACTACCCACCCGTTCCCACAGGCTTTCCTCGCATTGTACCAGCGGGCGGCGACCATATCTCAGGCCACTATATTCCTGGCGGCACCTCGGTATACTGTTCCCAACACGCCATGAACCATTCTGAGCGCAATTACAAGGATCCGGAGCTCTTCGTTCCCGAACGCTGGTTGGGCGAGGAACGGTACAAGGATGATAAGAGATCGGCGTTGAACCCGTTTAGCTTTGGGCCAAGGAACTGTTTGGGCAAGAAGTACGTATACTATTTCTTTCTTTCTCCCCTCCCTCCCTGTCTAGTAACAATCTTCTCTTCTATTGCTTGCTTAGGGAAGGAAGAGCAAAAGAATTACGAACTGACATTATCGTTCTATTAGTCTGGCGTACGCGGAAATGCGTCTTATCCTCGCTAAAGTAATCTTCGCTTTCGACCTCGAACTCGTAGAGAAAGAGAGGGATTGGGTGGGTGAGCAGAAGGTTTTCACGCTATGGGACAAAAGTGCGTTGATGATTAAGGTGAAGCCCGTACAGTGACTGTGAAGTGTGGTCTTGTAGCGCGATGGACTAGCTTATATAAATAGCTACTGTCTTGAATTTTGTAATGACGTGAGGGTAGCATTCAAAGAATATCACCTTTCCACCCATGTTGAAGTAGAGCGAAGATGGACATTGGTTCTTTTCACATTGGCACGTCGCTGATAGCCTTGTAAGCCTCGACCTCGCCACAGGTAGACTGATGATCGGTAACGCCATCTTCAATTAGAAACACGAAAAGAACCCGCCGGTCTGCTGCTAGTCTATGTTAGTTCGAAGGACCGCGAGCTTGGAGTAACTACAGGGAAGCTCGTTTTTCATGAGTTGTACCTAGCCATACAACACCCTAAAGGTATACGCTGTATCTACACTAACATAGCAGAGAACGTAACATTTTATATGTTTGTAGGGTATATTTTGAGTGTTAGGTAACACCGATCAAGAACGAGCTCCTTCGTAAGTGTCACATATTATCCGTAAGCGCCGTGGCGCAACAGGCTGATGATATCGCTCAAGCACATTCGCTTCCGCACGAGCCCTGGTTGGTCAGCCTGACACACGGAATGGAGCTCTTATCATGCAATGATCCCCCAGCCTTGAAATCTCACAGCTTTCTCTGCTGACCGAAGGAAGTGCCGTTTAGTCTGTACGGTACGATCCACCCGTGGGTGTCAAACAAAGCAGGTCTCAAATGGCTGATCATGGATACAGGCATTCTTGTTATCGATCATTACTTGCCGTGCCGGTAGCCTCCATTGACAAGCAACATGTTCGATACTGTCGTAAAGTACTTCGAAGCGTAGGCTGGTCAGCCTTGAAGTCAGTCATGCGGCAAGACGCTGACCACCCACAACTCCTTCATCCTGGTTTAGGAGTAGATCCAATGCACTAAAATCTAGGTATTTCATCGAGAGCTGAATCGGCAGCCTTCATGTCGTAGCTACACTTTGCCGAATATAGGGTGGCGTTCAAGGCGTTCAAGGCTGGACACTGTTCTGGGACCGCACCACAACCTTCTTATTGAAGCTGGATAACGATTGCCTCCAAGTCCGATAACTTTAGACTGCAATTATGTATAACAAAATGATATAAGGTAAGTCTCACTGCTACCCAGATTTTGCAGAAGCACGAATACGCCCAATGAGCCGCGTTGACAGAAAGTAACTCAGTGACTCAGGCTGAGAAACTAAGAACCACGGAAGCCAACAGTGGCTGTGCGCTACGTACATGATGTGCGCATACGCTACTACGGCGACTATCCGCTTTCAGCGAGCACAATCTCAGCTCAACACATTCGCTATATAACTTGTTCGCCTCGTACCCTGAATCGAAGCGGGAAAGCCCAGCACTGAGCGCATTGTTACATTGAACAGATACAAGCAACCATCTCTGAGACATGGAACGTCCAGGGGCGGGCGAGGCCAGCGGCATGTCTGAATACGACCGCAAGCTGAAAAACTTCTTGCTGGGAAACAATGACGAGCCGGATGACAGGATTGCCAGGCAAGGAGTACCCAGTCATCGCGCGCAATATCGTGGTCAGGATCTCTGGAAGAGGTACTTCAACCATCCCAGTGTCAAACAAGCCAAAAGGGTTCAGCAGGCTACAAAATCTTTCAGCTACGAAGGCCTGAGTCTCAAGGAAAACGGCCGTCCGATTCGGCTCTTACGTATCCATCCACAGCGCGTGGAGAATTTTGACGAAACCGTGGTATGCGACCTATACGTTGTGGACTTGAATCAGGTGAAGAACAGATTTGAAGCTCTATCGTACTGTTGGGGCGATAGCCAAGCTGATCAGATTATCTCGATTCATCGCGTTGCGGTTGACGAGGTAGGCCGACTTCAATGTGGACCAGCCCAGGACTTCCCTGTCCGATCCAATCTACACCAAGCTTTGAAACACCTACGCCATACTACGCGATTCGTCAGTCTTTGGGTGGACGCCATATGCATAGATCAGCGCGATCGTCCACATGCAACTGCCGAGAAGAACAGGCAATTGTCCATGATGAGTGAGATCTATAACTCCGCTAAGAATGTATGCATATGGCTTGGAGATCCCGACGAGCAATCAAGCAAAGCCCTCAGTTTCGTTCACAAGATCAGCAATTTCGAGCAGCTCGAAGCATGCCTTCGTATTGTGGACGAAGCCACAATAAGCCACTGGAGGAACCTTGTCGAAACCCTGAAGGAAACACAATGGTTCAGTCGTCGTTGGATAATCCAAGAAATTGCATCAGCAAGAAGCGCTTCAGTTCATTGCGGGCACAACGTAGTGCATTGGGATGATCTCGCAGTCGCTATATCGATCTTAGAGGAGAACCAAGCAATGATGGAGCGCACCTTCAACCCAAAGCCGGTATTTGCACAGATATCGACTTTGAGCGCAACTCAGCTGGTCAAGTCACTGACGCACGTCTACCGAAAGTTTTCTACAGGAGAGATTGCTGAAAGGCTCCTTGATCTTGAGACACTTGTCTGCACGTTCCAGCAATCTCAAGCCAGGTTTCCCGAGGACGTTATCCATTCAGTGCGGGCACTCGCATACGACTCACCTGGGTTAGAAGACTTTGATTTCAGTGCAAACAACGAGAAGGGCACGCCAGATCTGTTCATGGCATTCGTGCATCGTTGCATTGAGAAGTCAGGATCCCGAGATATCATCTGTCGGCATTGGGCTCCACTAGTGACTGACACTTCACGCGAAAGAGTTCAACTACCTTCTTGGATATCAGACCTTACCAATGCTCCATTTGGCTTGCCGGGCACGTCTCACGAGAGACAAAATGGCGAAAATTTCGTTGCTGTTTCTCCACATCGAAGATGGAAGCAGTATAATGCTTCGGGAAATTGGAAGCCTGAGCAGGACGAACGTCTCAGTCAGAAGGTTCCCCAAACACGAGTTCCAATCACACAGGATCGGTGGTCAACCGGCAATGTTCCAATGCCTAGTATCTCTGCTAAGGTCAATGGCGTACGTACGCGCGAAGACCACAGCTCTCAATCCTCGCCAACAGCGAGATTCCAGAGTCGACCAAACGTCAGCATGCCGGATGAGCTCTCATTGCGTAATGCTATCCAAGAGCCTCGCCCCAAATCGACTGACAGTCTTAGCTTCACGTCTACAAACGAGGAAACCCCGCCAGATCCAGTTTCTCCAATAAAGGGCCATAGGCGTTCTATTACCGCGCCTTCAAACTGGGATCCAATTCTCTCAGCTTTTACCAAGCCCAATGGTCTCAGAACTATCAGAGAATTGGCTGATCCCTCACGTTCACCTAACAGGCAGGCCTCGAGATCTTTACAAGGACTTTACATACAAGAAGGCAAAGAACAAGTACATCATACGGGACACGCTGGGTACCTCAGTGTCCCAGGATTCGTCTTAGGTACTGTTGAGAAACGATCTGATATAATGCGAGAGGGTGTCATACCGGGCGACTGGATAGCGGAACTGAGAGAGGACAAGAGGAATGTTGTCCCCGATCGCTTGTGGCGGACACTGGTTGCCGACCGGACTGAAAATGGAAATAATCTCCCGGAATGGTACAAAAGAGCTTGTCTTCATTGCCTTGAAGACTCACGCTTCGTTAATAGCCAAGGTGATCTGAACACCAATAGGTCACTTTCGGATACTCCGCTCGACACCATGACCTCGAAATATCTCAAGAGGGCCAAGAGTGTTGTCTGGAGGCGCCGCTTCATGCGATTGAGATTGGATCTAGCCTATGGGAACGATCGGGTTTACGGACTAGCCCCCGAAAAGTGCAAGAAAGATGACATTGTATGCATCATCGGTGGTTGTTCGGTACCTGTAGTTCTCAGAAAGGTTGAAGATTTGGAGATGTGTGCTTCGACTGAGTCCGCTAACATATTTACACTAATTGGGGAAGCGTACGTTCACCAGAAAATGAATGGGGAAGCTGTGCAAGATCTCGAGCGCATCAGAAAGCTTCAGAAGACTTTTCTATTGAAATGAACTAAACGGATGTTATGGCTAGCGCTGTATGTAATTACTGCTGATCGAAGAATTTACTACTCCGATGTGACTCAAAGAAACGGAAAGAAGTGTTCTTGCGATTGCACGCCGTCAAACACCGAGAACAAAGCAGTGCGCGTAACTTACTTATAGATGGTAGGAGGCTAAATGTAACCTCCCACATAGTGCCACTTATGAGACGGGCTACAGATACATAGGACACACATGGTGGGGTAAAGCCGAAAGTGAGCGCCCTAAGGCTGACGTCCAATCGCGCAAGCTCCCAAATTGATGAGCATGGTTGACTGCATGCAGGTGCGCCAAACCTTAGCCAGAAATAGTGACCAGCCCAACTGTAAATAAGAGGTGGTGTGGTTGGGCATCTACGATAGTCCAGGTATCTAGGCAGGTTCCGTTATATCCGGTGAAAGTTCCTTATGGACCTGGACGCCATTGTTCGCTGTGACCACATTTTGTTTAGCTCCAGTTGTCTCAGAAATGTCCGCCTTTTA
The DNA here is from genome assembly GCF_907166805.1 of Alternaria atra. NCBI lineage: Eukaryota > Fungi > Ascomycota > Dothideomycetes > Pleosporales > Pleosporaceae > Alternaria > Alternaria atra. The sequence goes on from NW_025091334.1 coordinate 957,165, forward strand.
CCCAAGACCAGAAGCTGGGAGCCCTGCAGCAAAAGACGTGGAAGATAAGATTCAGAAGTCTGAAGTTGATGTCAGAAGTGGAAACCATGTGAGAGGTTTTTGGTTGGCACAAGAAGCTATAGCACTTGCTGAAAGCTGTGCGGGGTGGGATATTGGCGATGTAATCTCAACGCAGCAATTGGTCGTCGCAATGCTAAGAAAATATGACCTTTTCAAAGAGGCCGAACAAATAGAGACAAACATGGAGTTGAGCCTCGAAGACCTTAGCGATGAAGAGACGAGAAGAACAATTCAGGACGAGATCAACGCACACAAAAGGCAAATGCCGAGCGGCCTGAATACATTGAATCAATCAATTCGTCCAGACCGCTGGCAACAACACTCGCCTCTAAACCAATCGTCAAGTATCGAACGACATAGCCTTGAACGAAGTACGAAAGACATTACTACTGGAGTCGAGTATGGCTCGGCATCACAAACACGCCCTTCTCAGCTCGTTCCAAGCATGAGTAACGTGGCAGTGTCTAGCCTGGACGGATATTCGACAAAAGAACCCCATGCGCCGACATCGAATAACCGATCCGACGCCAGTCCGTAGATTTTTGAACGGTTCAATCTCTCTGGGTTCTGACTTACGAGTGGATCGCCAGCACTCAATGCCACACAAACTCCTGCCGGCTACGTCTACAAGGTCTCATCGTTGGAGCGGCGAATTACACAGTCTGTGAGTCTGACTAGAAACGGTATGGCAAAGAAATTGGCTAATACTACCAGAAGCGGCGGAGGCGACGGTGGACCTAGCAGCTGAAGGCATAGACTGTCTGGACAGATCGTCGACGGGCTGGTCATAGAGTTCGGGGGGGAAGACAATATCGGAAGGTGACATTTTCAGTTGACAGCGCGGCTCATAGCAAGAATCGGGAAATCCGTTAGCTACAGTATTACAGCATTAGTGATGAAGGGTATCACATGCCATTCGCAATCTAATATCTCCACTAAGTATACTCCCATCCCTCACTCAAATGCTAAACTTTTGCTTATCCCCATCCCGAACGCCATGAAAATGTATACACAACACCCACTGCGATTCATCATGTCTAAACGCACAAGGTCAGCCTACCAACCCCTACGCTTCCCCCTCTCCTCAGCACTCCTCTCCTTCCGCTTAACTCTCTTAACATCGTGTCTCCGCCTCTTTTCCTTGCCAACCTTCTCCGGATCCAACACAGCGTCAACCTTCCTCTTTCTCCTCCTCTCCTCGCGCCTCTCGCGGACGCCTCTTTGCACTTCAGCCATGACGTTCAGGTATTCTTGCGTACCGAGGCGCTTCTGCAATGTGTTCATGACTTCGCGCGCCTTGTCGGCGAGGGATTTGTAGGGGTCGTTGGGTGCATTGTTAGAGACCAAAGCAGCGGAGGATTTCGGGAAGGTTGCAGTGGCGTCGGTGAGGGTGGAAAGAGTTGTGAGAAGGTGTGGAAGGGATGTGGATAATCGTTCGAGAGGGAACTTGGCAGCGATAGTGTCGAAAAGGTTCATGATGGCTGTCTTGGCGTTCATGGTGCTCTTGTCTTTGCGGACAATACCCGATAGGCGGATCATCAGGCGATGGATGGCTGTCGGTGGAGTGTCCTCTGTCTTCTTGGGTTTTGCGGCCTCAGGTGGAGGTGAAAAACCGCCAAAGTCTTCCTCATCTTCTACGGCTGCAGCGTCACCAGTCGTTGGAGCCACGGTATCTCCCACTTCTTCATCGTCATCCGTCTTCTGCCAATGCCACTTGGCGCCATTTACAGCGAGGCATCGGGCCAGGAAAGCGATGTTCTTCACGCTCTGCATGCAGAGCTGTTCCGAGACCTCTGAGTTGAGCAAGTTTCTCAAAAATGCATTGCAGAGCTGCGTCATGCTCTGCTCTGCTAGCTGTAAACCGCCTGACCCTTCCAAGGGCAGTGCTTCAAGACCAGTATCCTTGTTCGATACTCCAAGGTGCGCGAAGTATGTACCCAAGAGTTCTGCAGCCTTGAGCTTGACCCACAAGTGCGGGTAGGTTGCACTGGCCTGCACAGCGGTCCAGAGGCTGTCTTTGTTCGATGCAAACATGGTGTCTGTGTACTTCTTGCAAACCTTCGAGAGCAGCGTAAGAGAGTAGTATAGCAACTCCCAGTCGTCTTCATCGCGTCGTGTCAAGCACTCGTCAATTGTGGAGTCCAGTCGGTCAAGGACGTATGCAAGCTCTTTCGGCTCTTCATCCTCCTCCATTGCTTCGAAGTAGAACCCGAAACATTGGATGCCAAGACGCTTCAGGCCGACATTGTCGTCCTGTTCCAACCAACTCTTGAGGTCGGTCGCAAAACTTTGTAGTCGTTTGTCGCTGGAATGTTGGAATAGTCTCTTGATGAGCAAGCTGGCCATTTCACGGCATTTGCTTGAGTCATCGTTCGCCACAGTGTTGATCAACGGGAGGAACATGATACCATGGTACTCGTACTGTGCCTTCTCTGGGAAGCGAGGCAGCGCCTTTCCGATGATGAGGTCGAGCGCCTCCATAACTGACTGCCTGCCCTCTACATGCTCGTATCGGAGGTTCTTGAGGAGGAATTCGATCTGCTTCTTGAAGCGCTTCTCACTCTGCGTATACGATGTCAAGAATTGGAAGTAGTGTGAACGAGCGATATCGCGTGCAGATTTCGTCTGATTGGTGATCATCATCTCGGCGACCTTATCCATGGCTTCATACATCTCGGGAACATCGATGTGCCGATTCATGACAGCCTTGAGGAAACCAAAGCTCACACCTGAGCGATCTGGCTCATCCAAGTCGGGCATCATGCGCTTGAGAAGGTGTCCGATATCTCGTTCTTTGATCTGCACGTTCGGCCGCTCGCGTAGGACGGCTGAGACTAGCTTCAAAGAAGCCTGCGCAAGCTCTGTGTTGGACGATAGTGCGCCTTTGATGGCGCGCATTGCTTCGTCGATGTACACAGGGCAGTTCGTGTCCAGCTCCGTCATAGGTACCTTGATGATGGTTGTAAGAAGACGAACAGCCGAAACCTGCACCTCCTCTTGACCTTGTACCATGGCGTCGCCGATGATCGGAAGGAAGCCAGCCAGGTTCTGAGGCGTCTGGAGGTCTTCGTGCTTGCGGAGCACAGTTCGAAGGATGTCCATACCAAAGCGTATCATCTTGTACAGGTACGAGGACGTGCTGAGTCTCGCGCCGGACTTCGCCGCACCACGGTTGTTGATCAGATATCGCTTGTTCTTTGGATCTATCTTAGCCTTCTTGTCGGTAGACGTGTTCGCGGCGTAGACCTCCTGGATGAGCTCATAGCAAAACACCAGGATGTCCCTGTTGTTGACCGTCGGGTTCTGGAGAACACCGAGTCCAATGCGTCGCAAAAGCTCGTCAATCTTTTGGACCATTCTGGCGTTGAGCTTCTCGATCAGTAGTGACCTGATTGGGAGCACAAGCTTGATGATGTGCGCGGGCGTAGCTGATCGTGCTATGATATCCATGGAATCGAAGGATTTGCTGCTCTTGACTTCCTTCATCTTGGATATGTACTCCTCCGCATCTTTCTCTTGACCTGCAGCACCAAAAGTATCATCCATGACCTAGATTTAGTGTCAGTTTACTTCCTCAGGTGCGACTTTTTTCTTTGAGATACTTACCACGTCGACTAGATCCGCTAGACAGTAATCGAGATCACCCGGTTTCGTTTGGTCGGCAAGCTTGACTAGAATCGAGTGCAAAGTGAATGAGAGAACGTGAAGCTGGTATCCTCGCTGGAGCGCAGTTCGTAAAGCCTTCAAGATGAACCCCAGGTAGCCCGGGCCCATCAGCGTAGCGATGTCGCTCAGTGTGTTTCTCGACATATCGCGAGCCTCTTGCGCGCGACTCTTCAAGATGTAGCAGATATCCAAGAGAACTCCCGGTAGGCGTGTCTCAATCTCGAGGGGCGGGAGCACCAAGAGAACCTTCGCGATTGCGACTGCAATCGGCACTCTTAGACTGACAGTGGCCTCGTCCTTCTTGTGCAGGAAGTTGGTCAGATCAGGCAGGAAGTTGTTGATGAGATCGCTGCTCAGCTTATCCTGTTGTGGGAGAGTCTTAGCCAGGGTCGACAAAGGCTCATCAACATCCATTACGTCCGAAGCTTCGTCGTTCTCGGAAGCAATGTGACCATCTTGCCCAGAGGGGGCCTTTGCGATATACCCTTTGGCGCGTGCTGAATGATTCAGACCGTCCATCAAGCCAGCGATCAATCGGATGATTGGCTTTTGCATGTCTTCCTTGCTTGTCAAGTAGCCGATATAACGTTTGAGCAATGAGCGGAATTGTGGCCACTCCAGACCTTCGGTCAAGGAAGTAAGTGTTTTGATTGTCTCTCCCAAGAGGCTATCCGCAGCCTCATCATCGCCTTTGTTGAAGACGAAGTGCTCAAGGAGTGGTATGAGGGTATGATAGATGTTTGTACCTCGCAAGTGGGATGCGTTTGCGGCTAAGCGGCGCAAGGCTCTCAGTCGTCGATGACCCTGGATGTGAAGAATGTTGCCGAAGAACGACGCCTCGTCATCTTCTGAAAGGAGCACATGAAGATCTGCTACAGGTGCCCAGTCAGGGTGTGTCTTTACCAGATGCTCAAGGACAGCAAGGTATTCGACACGCACAAGCTCCGAGGTTTCCCGCATACCAGCGTGGATCCCAGGCAGGACAGCCGCTGAGACGAATGCTCTGAACTGTTCGCTTGACGATACCTCGCTGAAGCGACGCAGCGATAAAGATGCATTGACCCGAATACTGAGCTCGTCGTTGTCTTTGATAAGATACAGCATGTTGTAGACCAGAGGTTTCCACTGTGTGAGCGTGTAAGACCGATAGCTTTGCTCGTTGATAGTATTGAAGGCTTGCGAACGGCGTTCGAAATCCGGCTCGTCGAGGCGTCCAGTAGCGAAAGAGTTGAGATCATGGCACAACTTTGCAATTACCATGAGGTCGCCGTTGGTGTCAGAAAGATCTTGGAGAACATCGCAAAGCAGGGTTCGGGCTGTTCGGTCTTGAACGAAACTGAACATAGGACAGACGGCATCGTAGATTGTGTCGAAAAGCTCAGTCAGACCCTGACTATCACAACGCTGTATGAACTCATGAAGAATCTTGAGTAAACCTAACTTGGTCCGCGGGTTTACGCGCTTTGATGGCTGGCGAAGCAGGAAAGTTGCGATCTCGATCATGCTACGTGACTCCGTGGCACCGACTACATGAGGGGCTAGGTCTGCAACGGTCTGTACTCCAGCTTCAAGCAGTTCTTTGCTAGGACTTTGGCGAAGCAGTTGACCAACCCGGTGAAGTATCGCAGTCGAGTATGGCTGGATGATGTCTGTGTGGATACGGTTCCGAAGAAGCTTCAAGTCTGTCGTAGGCACTTCATCTTCCACAGTAACAAGAGAAACGATGTTCCGGATGATGTCGTTTAGAACAAAGCACTTGACCTCGTCCTTGGCTGACGGTACCTTGAGGCAGTCGATGACCTTGTGCAAGATCGCAGGGTTAAACTCTACCAAAAATGGAGCCGTAGGGCTCGATTTCGACCACGCCGCGAACAATCGTAGAAGCCCAGAGACAGATTGAGCCGTCTCAATGGGCAACTGCTCGAGCCTGGGTTCGACCATCTCCTTGACGAGAGCACCTGTATACGGCTTCCATTCGAACTCCGGGCAATTCTCGAACAGCCTTCCTAGAATCTGCAAGGCGCGCTGCCTTATAGTCTTCAGCAAGGACGTGTTCGTTGCTCGGCCTTCATCGTCTTCACGATCGTTCGGTCTTGATAGTTCTCGTGATGCTTTGATGGCGGAGTACAGAATGGGGTCCACGACGGTTCCGGCGAATGGCGCGAATGTAGTTGCAAAAGTACTCAGCAAGTCATCCAGTAGGTTTAGCATACCGACTTGCTTTCGTGCGTCGACTAGATCTTTTTGCAGCAGCTCTTCATCGACCGCGGAGTCTTTCAGTATTGAAATGTGGCCTAGAGGCCCGAAAGCGATTTGTAAGAATTGATGTATGGCGTCATCTCCAAATCTGTTCTTGAGGCCGACGAAAACGGCTTTCCTCTTCGACTCAAGCCCTCGTTTGCCAGCTATGACCTTGCCGTACAATAGGCGCAACACAATCGGGAGTACTTGATCCACATCGGTATCTTGGAGCTTTCCTTCGCTGAGGAAGATTGGCAGCTCGTCACGGAAGCGCTCATCGTCGAGCAAATTGAGCAGTTGTTCTTGATATGCCACGATGGCAGGATCTTTCCAGGTGAGAAGCGCCTTCAGTGCAGCTTTTTGGATCTCAATATCTCCATTACCCAGTAAAGCGAGCAAGGCTTCACGGACTTCATCAGTTCGGTACAGAACCTTGGGGTTGTTGAATTTCGCGAAGATCGAGAGCATTGCTTTCTGGTCTTTTCTTGCCCAGCGGTCCTGAGCAACAGCGCCAGCATCCTCTTCCGTGTTGGAGGCATCTTCGGGTTCCGGCGTGGCTTGATTCAGCGCCCAGTTCAAGAGTACAGGAACGAGAAGGCGCGACCGCTTCTCTGCGATATGTGGCAGAGAACTCAAGACTCTGAGAGCTTGTGTCCTGCTGAATGGGTTGTAAAAAGGTACTTCGGCGTGGTCTTCTTTGAAGAGAGTCTCTAGCTGCTCTTCGGTGCTGTCAGCCTGAGACTGTATATTGGAGATGTGGTCTTGAAGTTGCATGAGGTTGGTACACTCAAAGTCGGTGGCGTAGGGGCGCTGTGAAGAGGTTGGTTGAGAGTCGTCAGTAGCACTCGGGCTAACATCGGCAGCAGTCAGCCATTCGAAAACGATTTGAGTAACAAAGCCCTCTCCCTCTTTCGTCTCGCATATTGCCTTCAAAGCTGTGCAACTGTCATCCCAGACCGAAGCTAGTCGGACGTGGAGCAGTCCTAGACAGAACGCAGGTATAGCCTCCCCTACCGACTGATCGGAGCATACACCTGGGTACAACTTTGCGATTTGCCCTATACGCATTGCAATGGACCTCTGAGTTTCGAGATTCAGTGGCGTCTGCTCGACCAGCATTGCAATATGCAGGATTTTCTCATGCTCTTCGCTCTGTCCTGCGATAATCTGCAGAACATATATGGCTGTGAGTCTCAGATCGTGTGATGGAGAGCCCAAGCAGCGCATGAGAGTTTGCTTGAGAGGCTCCATATGTGACCCAGTGATGTCGAGTTTGGTCTTCTCTCGCTGTAACAGGCCTAGGAGCGCGCGCCAGAAGGCCACGGAATGGCCGTATACAGTGGATGCTTGGCACAATGCAGGCCACAAACTTGCTGTCAAGTCGTTGCTGTCGCCTTTCCCGATGAGAAACTGGAAGCCATTCCCAGTAGCAAAGATGTCTGTAGTCCGTCGGGTTTTTGCGCTGTCGATATCTACGGCATTTCGGAGTAACTCTGCAAGGTTGTTCCAGATTCCGCGGGTCTTGTCGTTGCCTATGCGTAGCGTCTCTATGGCGCCTAACAAAGCATTGCAATAGAAAGTATCGTAGTCTGAATCGACACCACCACGTGTAGACTCAAGGAGCTTGTCGAATGGCTCATGTAAGGTCGTTTGCCAGCGCTCTGAAGGTTGCAGAGCGCCATTCGCTAGCGCGCCGTTGTGATACAGTCGAGGAAGAATAGCGCAAAATTGCGATCCATGCTCATGTGCCTTCTGTGCGATGAACCTCTTGAAATACGGTAGTAACAACGTTCTGAATCTCTCCACTCCCAGGTCAGCAAAAAGGTTGCAGAAAGGTAGGAAGTAGGGCTCCCATGGGCCACGGCTGAGCCCTTCAAGCAGTTTTTCATGGGGTATCGCCGCATCCAAAGCACAGTATTGGAATACCACGGAGATAACAGATAAGACCTCCCATGCATCAACAGGATCCAGAGCCGTGGATGTATTTGTCGATTCCAACAAGTGACTGACTATGGCCAGTGCAGGCTGCCAGTCATCAATACGGTCACCTTGTCGCACACCGCACGTGACTAGTAATAGACGAGACGAGAGGCCCAGGTATCGCGTATCGGAGGATGTTTTATTGATTTGTGCGAGAATCACTTCGAGTAAGGGCCCGAAGTTTTCAGCGTCCGTGTGGTGAATCGCGGCAGTAACGACGCCAGCTAGCACGGGCTCGAGAGGCGGAATTCTAAGTTGGACGTGCTCTTCGTTGTACGTCTCTGCTAAGAGCTCCTGTAATATCGCCGTAGCGCTCGAGTGAAATCCTCGCTGCACGCCTTTCAGCGAGTCGGTCAAGAGGTACATGAGACCCTGTTGAAAAGCGTAGTCCTTGCCCGACTCTTGTTGGTCCTTCAGCTGGTCTGATATGTGCTTTATGATGGTCCTGAGCGGCATCTTGTCTCTGTGGTAGCCAGCACCGGCTTTGCGGACAAGGAAGCTGAGCGATTCGGCGGCGAAACGGGATACGAAGGCCTTCTGACGCTCTTTGCCTAGCAGAGGCGACATAAGATCGAAAACTGGGCGTAGGTTCGGTACTAAGAGCCGCGAGAGGTATTTGAAGAGCCATGCGAGACAGCCAAAAGCCCACTCTATGACCTCGACATCAGCATGTGTAGCTGCCAAATGCGATACCGTCTTCACTGCCTTCTCAAAATGCTTCTCAAATCTCTCGCCCAAGTCGTGAGCCAGATGCGCCGTGAGACTGAGCAGCGGTTCTTGGCTGAATTTCTCGCCTTTCTCAATGTATTCTACGAGCAATTCGAATATGCGATCGCTGTGATGTAGGACCTGTGGGAGGCTGTCGCATAATGGCGCGACTTTGCGGGCGAAAGTCGTGAAGCCTTCGGACATGTTGAGCTCTCTCCACTCCACGAAAGAGTCGCGGAAGTAGGAAAAGGTGGATTCGAGTTCGGCATCGTCGAGAATGGTGCTGCGACCGCGGCGAATGGGTTCGATCTTGAGCTGGGCAATGCGCTGGGTGAAGCCTTTGAAGACATGGTTGCGCGTCGATTCGGTGCCGCCCTTGACTCTTTTCTGTGGGCGCGTCGACTTTGCTATCTTGGATTTCGGCTTTTCAGTCGACTTGGTAGTGAGGCCTCGTGACATGGCGGCCATAATGTGGTGTGGTGTGGTGTGGTGTTGAAGGCCGCGGTGGCTGTATCTTCGCTCGATGATGCTCCACTAGAATTTCCTTGCGCTAACAAAAAAGCTGGACCCTGGCACTGGCACTGGCACCACCGAGGTCTCCGACGCGCCAATCACCCATACTCAACACCACGCGTCTGCAGCCTAACACCAGACGTATTGGGATAATCGCAGCAGATTACAGTAGCTATCCAAGATAATATCGCTGTACCAAACTTAAAGAATCACGAAACTACACCTCTAATCACGTTTACCACCGCATCAAAGGTCAGCTGCTTCACCAGCTACGTCATTCAGAATGGCCTCAAAAATGTAAGTGAGATGCAATGTTATCGCGCTGTATTTTCCTAACGCGTACAGTGTGGTCGTTGGCGACGTGAATGGCCAATTCAGGACTGTCTTCCAGAAGCTAGGCGCGTTACACGCCAAGAATAACTTTGCTTTCGCCATCGTTGCAGGCAATTTGTTTGCAGGCTCACCCGAGGCAGAAGGCGCGGATGCAGCCGATGTGCAGGCGCTCGTCAATGGTAACATCGATATACCACTACCGACATACTTCGCCCTTGGCAGCCATCCTCTCCCACCAGCAGTAGTCCAGAAATTAGAATCATCGAGTGACGAGCTATGCCACAACCTCTTCTTTCTGGGGAAGCGAACGACTATGAAAACTTCTGAAGGAATCCGGATTGTCGCGCTAGGCGGACAACTTGATCAGAACATCATTGCCGGTCAATCCAAAGACAAGTACCCACCGTTCTATAGCGAGACGGATGCGAAGGTCCTACGAGGAGCAACCACAGCAGATATTCTGATCACCAACGAGTGGCCAGAGGGCATCCGAAAGCGTTCCAAGGTCGAGTTCAACCCCGAGGTACAGCCGACTACGCAACAGTGCATCGCCGACTTGGACGTGGTTCTGAAGCCCAAATACCACTTTTCAACGTCGGGAAACACATTTTACGAACGGGAGCCATTCTTCCATCCACCTAGTGACGAGACTGATAACCTCTACCCCGTCACCCGATTCATTAGTCTCGCTTCCTTTGGCAATCCTAATAAGCAGAAATGGATATATGCCTTTTCTCTTGAGCCTTCGGCAAGCCATCCGGTCTCACCGCCAGCTGGCTCGACTGCTTGCCCCGTGACACTCTCAGAGAAGAAGCGAGTTGCACCGGAGCACCGCGAACAGCACCTGGTCTACGATGACGGAAACCGCGGCCGAAGAGGCAACAAGAGACGCAAGGGCGAGTCCAGAGGACCAATCACGGCATCAGAATGTTTCTTCTGTCTAGCAAACGAAAACATTGCGACCCATTTGGTGACTTCGATCGGCGAGAACTCCTACCTGACCACGGCAAAAGGTCCCTTACCGACATCACAAACATATCCCAAACTCGGCTTCCCAAGCCACATGCTCATTATCCCGTTCACACATCAACCCACGCTTGGCTCCATGGAAGAAGACGAGCGTCATGCAACCTACGCAGAGATGCAACGTTACCGACACGCGATGAACAGCATGCTCAAGTCTGTTGCAGACACCGAATATGGCTCCGTCACTTGGGAAGCGAGCAAATACAGCTTACCACACACGCATTGGCAGTATCTCCCAGTAAGCGCGGATCTTATTCGCAAGGGACTCGTCGAGGCGGCTTTCAAGGCGCTAGCAGAGAATCTACATTGGCCGAAGTTCGAGAAGGAAGATGTTGAAGATGGGTTCGAGGAAACCAGCGACTTCTTCAGGGTTTTGGTGTGGGACCCGAAAGATGACCCTGACAAGCAGACAAGCTACATCATGCGCTTTGATGAGAAGATTCGGTTTCACAACCAGTTTGGACGTGAGGTACTAGCAAAACTCTTGAGGCTCGACAATCGTGTTGACTGGAAGAATTGCGGACAAACACAGGCCCAAGAAGAGCAAGATGTTGAGAAGTTCAAAGAAGCGTTCAAAGACTTTGATTTCGCTGCATAATACCTGCAATTACCAACTTACGCGTACAAGTCTCGACTTATCTAACAGTGGCCGACATAGGCACTGGGATATCTCTCTACGCGTCTAGTGAGAGCCTGAGTGGTAGCAACAAGGTCCTGATCTTTACCTCCATTTCGATATTAACTCATCAGCCAAGTCTTCAAGCCCCGACGTCGCTGCGAACATACTCGAAACGGCAGTTCTCGCAGGAAAGTGTCCAACACTGCACTAAAGGGTTGGCATACCAAGCTCCGGTCTCGCCAGGCTTATTTCCGAAGCCGCCGAGATGTCCCATCTTCGTTGGCGCTCGTCGCGCAATTTTCATCACATTGAAAAGTTTTCGCTTTGCAGCATCAGCTCAGGAATCAAAACTTATGTATATTAGGGTCTGCGCCATCCGGACAACACTTCACCATTTGTGGCTTGGCACCTCCTATTGAGGCTACCGACTTTCTTCTTCCAGCCAAGACCGACGCTTGGCCTCACGTGTAGCATGAAGCGGGGCAACTACCAATCAACTTCCATCCCGATCATTTTCTTACCTACCAAATCATCTCAAGTACTTCTGCGCGCTCTTTCTCACGTTTACTATCTCTTATCGTTCATTCGCTCTACTTGATCGCGCAAAGGGATAACGTCCCGAACCGTAGGAAGCGCCGGTACGTCGTCGGGGGTTTCATATCGAGCTGCCAATCAAGATGACGATCTGCACCCATGCCAATGCACCCCGCACCCTATCACACGTCGCGATAAGAGCACCTGCGATCAGCTGCAACTTTGTTTGCTACAACAGTAATCTTGCCTCCTGCCAGTCATGTCTGCGCTACCATGCAAGTAGGTCGGCTCCGGGCCCCACGAAAGGAAGGCAAACCAGTCGTGGTGTGTAGCGGGCATGTAAACACGGCCGATCAGGTACACATCCCCAATAGGTAGATGATGCACATAGTGTCGGTGACTTGGCTATCAACTTCACCTGCCTCTTTCGGGGTCGTGAGAGTGGTAGCGCATCTAACAGTAGCCTTGGTGGTGCGAAGACCGGGTGTGCGGTACAGAAGCAAGGGCAAAGGGGCATACGATGTGCGTGGTGCTTATCATTGGGTTCGACGATGTGTGAACGGAAAGGCGCCGACTACGGCTTTAGAGAGAAGAGTATATAAGCGCCTACGAAGCCGTGTTTTACCAAGAGGACAAGTCAGAGATCATAAAGCCGCTCTACTTCATAGCGCGAACTCCTCCCTCTCAGAACCTCAGCTGTCACTCTTCCAACATATCACCATGAAAGCTTCAATCTTCGTCGCTATGGCCTCGGCCGCCCTAGTCTCAGCAGCTCCAACGCCAGCTGTTCTTGACGCTCGCGCTCCTCCCAATGTTCCCAGCAAATCGGCTGCGACTACACAGCTCGCTGGTCTTACCGTCGCCGCTCAAGGTCCACAGACTGGCTACTCTCGTGATCTGTTCCCTCACTGGATCACTCAGTCTGGAGCCTGCAACACACGCGAGACAGTTCTCAAGCGTGACGGCACCGGTGTCGTTACTGACTCTGCCTGCGCTTCAACCTCTGGAACCTGGTTCAGCCCTTACGATGGCGCTACATGGACAGCAGCCAGCGATGTCGACATTGACCACATGGTGCCCTTGAGCAATGCCTGGAAGGTTCGTTTCTCTAGTATTTGCGTTCTGAAAGCTCTATACTAACCACTTCACAGTCCGGCGCCGCTTCATGGACCACCGCTCGCCGTCAAGCCTTTGCCAACGACCTCACCAACCCCCAGCTTCTCGCAGTGACTGACAATGTCAACCAAGCGAAGGGTGACAAGGGACCTGAGGATTGGAAGCCACCGCTAACCAGCTACTACTGCACTTACAGCAAGATGTGGATCAAGGTCAAGAGCGTGTATGCGCTGACAATTACGAGTGCGGAGAAGAGTGCGCTGACTAGTATGTTGGCTACTTGCTCGTCGTGAGGGAGATGATGTGGTTAATATACCTATATACCAATCAATTGCTGCACATCCATCACGCCTGATCAAGCTTTATCGTTCATGCTCTTCGTTTGAGTTAGACGGACGTGTCTTACGCCGACTTACAACCACTCGAGCCAACCAGCCTTGCTTCGACGTGGTGGTGGAGACTAAAGTGGAGTCTTCTAGAATGAACGGGATAAATACGGTTTTTGTTATGTCTTGGGGGCCTGCTGGCTGATGGCACATACAACTCTAAGTGGATGGTTGGAGAAGCCCAACAGCGAGTGAAATGGCGTCCCAATGAGTGATAGTGTCTTGGCACAAGCGCATCGTGAACTCAGGTCCTGACGTAAATCGAACAACACACGTACATTCACATCGAATACAGTTCTCTTAGTAGATTTCAATAGCTCGTAATTTGAGGACATCGTTCACGGGATTTGGACAGATTGTGTTGAGATGATTCATTCTTCGTCTCTTCTTGTCACCTATAGGCGTACAAGGCATGTATTACTCCACCGACTATATCGTTTCTGAAAACAAACAACATCGAGCGCTTACCGATGTGTTGCTCCTGCAGACTCCGTTATTCCGCCATAACAGGCGCATCTCCATCTACGAGTCGTCCTGAATATCGACGACAGTCTTTGTCCACTTGCGGGCCGGGACCTTGCGCTTGAACAGGATGTCAATCTCACGGTACGATCGGCCCTTCATCTCAGGAAGGTAGAAGAATGCAACGACGAAGCAGAAGAAACCAGTTCCAGCCCAGACGTAACCGCACTTGCCACCAAGGTTTGCCTCCTACATTTTGTTAGTAACACGTTTACAGCAATGTTCGGAGTGTAAGAAATCTTACGTCAGGGTTGAGCATGTAACTGGAGAGAAAAATGCAGGGAATGTTGACAACGTAGTAGGCACCACGTCCAATACCGGTGGTCAGAGGCCTGAGACGAATCGACGATGTTTCTCCAATGATAACCCAGGAAGCGGGGGCCGGTCCCAAGGTGAACAGAACGGAGACAATCAAACCCAGGGAAGCCTGCGCTAGTGATGCTGCCTTGGAAACACCGACGGAGGCTGCGATACCAAGGGCGACTAGGAATCCGACGTTAATGAGCGATCCCCAAACGTAAATGGTTCGTCGACCAAGGTATGTGGTCAAGATCCAGGACAGCATAACGAAGATCATCTGTAGAGCGGATGTGATAAGACCAAGGGCGAACGCGGTGTTTACTGAGATGCCAGCCTGTCGGAAGAAGTAGACGGCTTGGTTGGCAATAAGGTTACCAGTCAAGTTCTGGGCCGCGTACACACCACAGACGATAAGAGTTCGGTATCGGTCGGTGCCCTTCCACAGTTCCAAAAGACTGGGCTCCTTGATGGACTTCTCGAGATCAATGGTACGGCGCATCATAGCAACAGCCTCGCTGAGGTTCAGCTGGCCCTTGCGTCCTAGACGTCCGACAGCCTTTTCGGCTTCTGCGAGACGTCCCTTTCGTACTAGCCACCAGGGAGACTCTGGGGCCAAGTAGATGAGGATCGCGAGAGGGGTTGGGAACATCCATTGGAGCGCGATGGGGACCCTGTACGCACTCGAGTCGCGCTTGGGGTTGTAGTAGTACGCGACACCGTTGACGATGATAGCACCAATGGCCCAGAACATTTGCAACATCTGGGTAGCGGGAGCTCGCAACTGGATTGGAGTAATCTCACTGCAGTATGCCGGTGCGTTGGCAATGAAGATACCCCACGGAACTCCCTCGAGGAGTTGGGAGATGAACATGACCGGGAGCGAGTTGGCGAAGTAGAAAACAAAGATGAAAGCGTTAAGGAGCATGAGACCGACAATGGTTGCCCAACGGTATCCGATGCGGCTGGTAAGGGGACCAGCCAGGCAAACACCGATAATGGCACCGACTGGACCTCCCATCTGAAGCGCCGATTGCCAGCTAGCCGCGATAACCTTTCCCCATGGGCGTTCCGGGTCCGCGTGTGTGAGGGGGACACCGTACTCCATTTCGAAAGCGGGAAGGGCGATAAAGTTACCCATCAAGAAGACACAGTAGGCTTCCATGATCTAAATGTGCTGTTAGCAAGAAATCCTTGATTGTGAATTTCCAAAGCGAGAAGACTTACAATGGTACAAGACATGATAAACGCCCAGAGAGCAGCCATAGGATAGGCCTTGACAGCCTGCACTACACCCATGTCGTGTTCCGCAGTCTCTGCATCCATAGCTTGCGTCTTGTAGAGAGCTGCTTGCGCCTTCTCGTCGAGAGCAGCGGAGTCATCGACGTGTGAGATGGCCTTCTCGACGTGGACGTCGCCGCCATAGTCCTTGTTGGGGCCGACAGCGTCACCCATATTTGCGAATGTGGCCGGGGTAACAAGAGTGTGGGGTATAAGAGAGAGAACGATGGCAGGGCAAAGAAAAGCAGAGCAAGACGTGTAAACCGGGGATATGTCTCCACCTTATAAACAGCACAGGGACATAGACGCGGGGCTTAAATGTAACGTGGCGGAACGGCATTTAGGCATGTTAGGATGTGTGTAGTTACGCTTGAACCACCCCATACCCCATCTAATTCCCAGAGATACAACAAGTACGCACCTAAGTGGTGGGTCCTTGTCAGCGCTATGTGCACATGGAAGGAATCCGTGACACAGATTCCGTCAATCACAGCACCTAGCTATCAAGATGGTTCCTTGCGCGGACTCGCAAGGGCCCAAGCTGTGCGATTCGGCTGTCACAACCTCGTTTTCGTAGTGCTGCTACGCGGCGAGGGCATGTCCTAGCAGCGGACCGCTCACCAGAAGGAACCATAGCGTGAAGCAGCGCTTTGCGCTGGTTTGCAGGTGGCTGTTTCTTGTTCGCTCTAGACTTCGTATCAGAGCACCGTCAAGCCTATCAGCGACCGCGTTGCAAAGCTTTGTTCCGGTGCTAAAATACGCACGCTATATCCCCGCACCGCTGCAGGCATGCAACTGGAGTAGACCCGTAATTTATCCGAGGCTTAACTAACGCCCCCCAGATGTGTGCTGCTACTCCGGATTCTCACTCCACCTGTTTTCTCCACGCTGGAGGCGGGTCTGATAATACGGCTCTTCTCCACGTTCCATCGTAGTAATCGTACTGCAGTCTTACCACCGTCAACACACATCTACCAAGAAATTTAATATAAGATTTCTATGCCGTCAGCTCTTCTTCCATGCCAACGTTACCATCCCGATACTGCCTTCCTTCCGCCCCACGAGGAGCTATGGCCCCGGTATTAAATAAATTCGCGGTAGTGATACCCCGAGCAGTATGCCCTCATCTTGCCCCAATATCGGAAGTGTACCGGTGTGGGCGGGCGGAGTGCAAAGTCGAGCTTGGTTTCTTCCTCTACAAGCTAGCCGTGGCTTGGTACTATAAGTCTTGGAAACGTCCGCTGACGCGGAGCCGCCGCTTCGCACCACATTGCGCAGGTGCCGTCAATGGTTGACACGTGCAAACCAGTAGAACTAGTAGTACCGTACTATGGCTTCATCAGATGGTTGATCCTGGAAGCATTGTACATGTCAAATGCACTACTGATTAATGTACACTGAGTAATGTGCCCAGGTGGGTGTAGATGCGGGGACTTTCCTTGGGACTGGCGTTTGATTTGTGATGGTTTGCTACGAGACCTTGAGCCAGGAATTTGGGATTCGACAGACGCGGTCGATAGCTCCGATGCAGCGGTAGTGTTCTTTGGGTATTCTGCGTTGTCCCCACATTCCGACTTGGTAAACGAGATTGGCTGCACTAGAATGCTTGGAAAGGGTCTGTTCTACGACGGGTTCATCGTCTTCACCGTGTGCCGTTTGCCGGTAGTCCTTCAGGTTCGCCTTGTTATCGATTGCGCGTGACGATGCCACCACTGTAGGTGCATCACCTGGTATCGCTGAACCCGACGATACGCGGCCTTTTGCACGAGCGTACGAAGGGGAACTACCAGTACAGTACAAAATTGAGCCTGTCGACGCGACCCGAGACCCTGGGCCGTACCTACCTAGATACAGTCCAGCGCATTTCATAACTATTACCCTACCTAGTCTGTTGATGCCATATGGCCTGATACCTTCGACTGATTCAACGCCATCGGGACAAGCGTAAATCGCGAATCAATATTTCGAAAAACAAACCCACTTCTGACGCCACTTACGCAACCCTACCGCACTTGGTGACACGGCAATGCACTTTTGCTTTTACTTGCCTCTTCTCGTGCTTAGAATAAACAGTGACAGGCTATGGAAAATTGGCCATACGTTGCACATCACTCCTAGCCATCTGGCCCTCATGATCTCAACATATCGCGCAGACACTCGAACCACAAAAGCCCTGCGCTCTTACTTCCGATATTATGCAGGGCGCCTGAAGTATCCCCAGGTATGAGCGCAACGGGTTGTTGGTGATGTCTAAGACCCGGCTTAAAAGATTGGACGATCTCGTGTGCAATTATCCACGTCTGTGAAGGTAGTCTGAGCGGCATACCCAAGTCCCCAATACTTCGTAGCGACTCTGGCAACACGACAGGAGCTAAGCTGGGGTCGAACGCGCGCGGAAAACACCACAAGCGGTGTTATGTTGGCTTAATGAGGACAAAGTAAGCTTTCGCATGGGCGGATGCGGCGTAAGTAAGGCGGGACCTGAGTACTCGTCTTACGCACCTCAGCAGCCAGCCGATCTTGGACGTTCTGAGTTGCAAACACTAGATTTCCGATGCGCATCGAATACAAACACCAGAAAGTATTGACATTATTCCTGCAGTTATCTTGGTTGCGCCTAACACAGTTAATCTATGACGTTCAGGTCAATCTTACATGCAATCAGCCTTGCATACTTGCGCCCGTCATCGCCTAGGTGCCTATGAGCACATTCCGTACTTTCTTCAGGAAGACACACCTCTATCGCTGCAGCGGTATCGTTTGCGGCGGAGATGGCTATAATGTCGAAGAAGGCTGCTTGGCTGGCTGCAATGCCGATAAAGGGCAAACAGTTGATCAGTCGGGTTGTGAGTTTTATTGCGGCGATTGAGATACTGAATTAGATGTTCACGGGTACGATGACTCGTCTTGAATGCTGGCAACTATCCGCACCACCAGTTTTCGGCCGTGGCGCGGTGAATTTTGATCTCGGAGACTTTGACCACGTCTTCGTAGGCATCATCCCACCAAATACCACGACAGGGACCATCAATAACGCCGCACAAGTACAGTGAGTTACTAGTCGTACTTATTGCCTCAGACCAGCGTATCGACCATACATGAACTACAAAACAACTCCTCCTTCTCAACCCACTGACTCTCCGAGATACTTGCTCATCTTGGCTGGCCTCGCCCATATTTCCACACCGAACTCAGGCCTCCCCGCCCACTTGAACGAAGCTTGAATCCAGGGCGGTAGATAAGGTATGTTGATTGCAGCCGATCTAAAGGAATTTGCCGCTCAAGGCCATATTACGACGTTTCCGGGCCAGGAAAGGACGCTCATTACTCAGTTTCCTGTGAAGGGAAATAACGTCCCCGAGCATAGCTTGCTGCACGTTGGACCTTGTTTATGGAAAGGTTTGAGGGGTTTGTAGGGATGAGCGTGGACTGACCCGTAGGGCGGCAGTGGTGGGCATATGAGACGATTGTTGTAGAGCCGGTGTAATTGTTCGTGAGGGCTTATGTTGAATGGAATACGTATACATTTGGATGAGGTATAACTGGGTGTGCGACGGACCGTCATGCTCTTGTTTTACCCTTTTCGCCACATAGTAAAAGCAGCGTATCGCACCCTGATAGTTGGTAGTCGACTCGAAGATTCGGGTATACATCAGCAATCGACTGAGGTTTACTTCTGTCGGATAAATTCTCCGGGCAACGCATCGACGAGATAAAGAGGAAGTAACATTCGTCAACAGAGGTTGGATACACATGTGCCCTTTTGTAGGTGGACGAAATACTATGGACATTAAGAGATCCTGGCACGATTCTTCGACGCTGACACGGTGATAAGGGGCAGAAAGACTGAAGGACAGAATCGATGAGGAAACTCGAGTCGT
The DNA here is from genome assembly GCF_907166805.1 of Alternaria atra. Lineage (NCBI taxonomy): Eukaryota > Fungi > Ascomycota > Dothideomycetes > Pleosporales > Pleosporaceae > Alternaria > Alternaria atra. Next base: position 976,328 of record NW_025091334.1, read on the forward strand.
TGACATCCGATGGTGATCATTAGGACAAGAACTGTATTTATATGTTCTGATCTCAAGTTCGTCTGCAGACACTACATATACACTCAGCTAGCGATTTAATTTATTCATAATCCCATTGCTAACTGCTTGGCAGCACGTCGTTTACACCAGCTGTCGCTATGTTGGTGGTACTTCGCTTACAGCTTGAAATACTGCACGTGATGTCGTAAAGCGGACTATTTGTTGACAGTGCAGTCATCGGACATTAGACGCGGGTGAGATAGTCGGTTCGTGCCCGCTGTGTCGAGACATCGGGCGCAGAACCCTCTTCGCCTCAAACCATCGGCACTTGTGCGAAGAAATTGACGTAGTAGTATTCTGTTGTCATCTTACCACATATCGGCATGTAGGAACAAATACAGCTTGGTCAACCTGTATCTTCACTTGCCTGGTGCTATTAACTGTCCCTTCGACGTTGGAAGACTTTTCTCGCCATGTCGTACTGTATTCGCGCTTTAGATACCGCTATTGGAACTAGTCAACTTCCTGATGATAATTTTCTGCTGTCCTCGATGAAGTGGTGAGCATGCCACTTTTTCTGATTCATGAAAGCTGAATGTCTTTTCAGGATGTACTCGCAAGTGTGCTTCACAGGTTCAGTATCTACAACACGAGCGTTTGTTCTGATTCCACTTGAACAGCTATATGTGCAGGCCACTGCAAACTGCCTGATGTTGTTTTTGGCATGCGGAGTGGTTGTCTAATATCACGGAGGTCTTGTTCCTAACGTCCCCTCATTGATTAGGGATCACTTCGAGTTGTTGGAAAACTGCGACATGCAAGAGCAATTAATTATACAACAGACTCGAACATAACGTTCCTGTTTCACATATCCGTAGTGAAATAGTATTGAGCTTGCGATACTTGGAACAGGTGTGTTTCTTGGACTAAGCTGTGGTTAGTAGTGTCTGGAACGGAAGGCACAACGTGGAGGAACGCTAAGTTAGACAGAAAGGGATTGGTAGCCTTGGATGACAAGCGGGAGAGGACGTTGACTATGAATCCGCATGCAAACATCTTCAACAAACAGTTGTTGATGTGTAGTCGCAAGCGAAGAACAAAGTGAAGAAACTACTGCGAAAAGCGAAGCATCGATATCTCCAGAGAAATATGGGAAGGGGCCGTTGCTCGGCATGTGGAGGCCTACCAACATGGGCCAGCTTAACTTAACGGTTTGATAGTGGAACTTGTATTCGTCCATTCTGGTGCGTGGATCAACTTCCTGATCTCGGTCCACGCCACCAAGCCCTTGGCCAAGCCTGCAGGATGCAACGCCACAGATTCTTAGGCTGTGACCCTTCCTGCTACCACGGAAGAGTCGGCACTATTAAACGTGGTTCGTGGATGATCTCTTCCAATACTCATCGTCCAGTCAAACACGGTATGTTTCAGAGGGCTTGTTGGAGTTGAGGATTCGATGGTGGAGGAATAGGATCCGGGACATGTATGCACCGAGCACCTATGAGGTGGGTCTGAGGATTAATATGCCTGGGCATCAAAGCCAGCTGTCGATACAACGTATAAGCGTTTAAGGTAAGATGCTGTGATACTGTGATACTGTGATACTGTGATACTGTGATACTGTGATACTGTGATACTGTGATAACAGGCGTTGCATGTTAGCGCACATCGAAGTAACGGCTTATCGTGTGCAAGCTGACTGACCGAACCACAAAGCCTATGTGCGTGAGGTGAGGCATGTATGGTATTATACAGCGGAATTGTACTATGCAGAAGCGATGCTGCTGCTTACGAGCTTCGCACAACATCCAACAAAGCTAGAGTGATGCGCAAATTGCTCGTGCGTCGTATGGATGCGAAAATGGACAAAATGTCTTCTAGAAAGGCATTACCGCCATCCTATGCCGCGTGCGAATATCGATACACTCTACACGCCTTGGCGCGTTGAGAGCTTGGTATGGCGCAGTGGTACAGGCGTAGCGAATCAACAGCCAACAATAGATTGAGTAGCCTCCATATTCGCACCGCGAGACCGGGTACTGGGTCTCGCAATGATTCCCATCCATCAAGGAGAACGGGACGCGCATCGATGAGGCGCTCTGAGGCTTGCCGGCCTTGGACGGATAAATTCAGGCCGTCTGAGCGCCGGTCGTCGAGGAAAGGTTTGGGAACTTTGGGGAAAAATCGGGCGCTATCGGACGCTTGGCCTACCTTAATTTTCCACCGGTTCCGGACGCCCCGTCAAATCGCGTGCTAGGCGATGCCATCTTGCGGTACGACGCTCCGATGGCGCAGTTCTGGACTTTCGGCTCAGAGCACGTGGGTGTGCTATCGCCCTATCCCATCGCATCTGGCAGGTGGCGAGCTGAAAGCGACCTAACAGTTGCAGCAAAATGCGAAGATTGCGAGTGGACACGTTGCGCATGTGAAGTTGATGTAAGCGGGTCGATAATACGAGCAAATCATGGCTCACCGGGGCGGTGCGACTCATGCTTGTGAGGGATGCCTTTGGCGAGGGCCAAACCCCGGGGATAGCAGCGGAAAGGAAATTATGCTTAAGTCTGCGCCAACCTTATCTGCAACCTTGCAGATGTAAGCGGAACGACCGATTACTGAGCGCGCAGATCGCCGTTTGCTCACGCACATGGTAATTTTGAAATCAGGAACTCTGCTCACAAGGCAACAGAATGAGTTCGTTTGCGACTTGTGTTTGGTACGATTGGAAGGTTGTAGCAGCAATTCCGATCCTATGATGAATTCATCCGGCATGTGGAGAAGCCAACGCTGGGCAGGCTTGACAAGTCGGATGACGCGGCTCTTGAATGAGTGCGCTGATAAGACAAGCAGCGAGCGTTGTCATGAACGTGGAGAAGGCGGCCTTGGCCAGTCATCGAAACAATAATCCTGTTTGCAGCTTGGCAGGCTTGAGTGTGACTGCGCCAATGGGTTGAACTCGGGCCTTTGTCTCTCTCGGGCAGCTGAGACGCTAGGTTCCATGGCGTTTTGCACGAGTACTCGTCCGCACTCTATCGTCTTGGGGGAGTCTTGACGACTAGGAGAAGGTCCGCAGCCAACTTGGTAGACCATGTTGCGGAAGCTCGCGGGAAGCTAGATATCGTGACTGCAAAGCACTGCCACGATGACTGTACCAGGGTGAGAAGTCGCAATGACTTGGGCACACAGCTCTTCTTTCTGGAAGCGGATGTCCGACGGCCCTGTGTTACCGCCAGCGTGGGTAAGTCGGATCCTCATCGCACGGTAGTAAGCTTAAACCGCAGGCACCAGGCTTAATCAAAGTGCTGGCCGAGCATTTAAGCGAATAAGCTGAGAAGTAGCAAGCGCCGAATTCCGTTACTGTGGACCGGAGCGGATGCCTGGTCTAAGAGCGGAGTGAAGCCTATGGCGGTCGTTTGCTTGCGTGTACCGAGGGCGAATACGGTGTACCTCGGAGGGCAGGCGGCACAGAATTTCCATACCTTACACGGACCGTGTAAGTAATCCTTCGCTACACTAAGGACGCTCCTTTCTCCTGCAGGTCAGATGTTTGTCCGGTTCCAAGAGCGCCAAGAGCACGTCAGGTGGGGATTTCTTAGAGGACCGAGGCCAAGCATGCCATGGCCTGCCACAATCTGAAGTAGACTCGAAAGTGAGTTGATTTTGGATCGACACGGACTTTTGGAACGCCTTGGCTGTGCTTGGTGTATCGCTGCTAGCGGGGGCCAAGGACGACAAGTCGGATTGACGGACTGATTGACCACACCGCGAGGTCTTGGGAGGTGTCAGCACTGGGGTCGAAGTGGGTCTGCCAAGGGATCGAAGGCTTGTCGAAAATAAAGATTCGTTTAGAGTTATCCGGCTTCCAAAGCTTGGCTGATCGAGGCCAGCGCCGCTGGGCGTTGGGTTGGACTGGGCACACGGTGGCTTCGGCGTGTACGAGCCGCTAAGACTGCGACTCGCTGCAAACGTTTCTGCATGTCTTTGGAGGGCGTTGCTTGGTGGTACACAGCGGCGTGGTCGATATTGGGGGCTGTGTGTGGGTTGACGCTCCTGGGTGGCTCCGTGGGAACGGAGGGCCAGTGAGCAGCTAACGAGGCTCCAAATAAAGCTTGTCGCGCGCCTTATTTCGCTATCATACGCCACTCCACGTCTGGGCGGGCGATCAAGACGACGACCCCAGCGCCCAGAAAGGGCCAAAGACGCCAAAGGAACATTGCTGGGTCCCAAGCCCGCACTGCCTGCGGGTACATGAGGGCTGATGACTGCTGATGCCTTTCCAAAAGTTTTGCTCTCCGACCCATCTCCTCCAGCTTCCGTCATTCAGTGCCGCTTTCCCTACCAAGTGGACCACTGCCGCGCACGCCTGTTACTGTAATACACTGACTCTGTTTCATTGCCGGCCCGTTTCACGTCACCGGACCCCGACACACTTGACCTCATCCCACTGCCCCATATAGTGGTTGCGACGGCTTTGTAGACACGCCTTGTCACAGTCACACACATCCTGATGTAAGTATCTTTGTATATTTCGTGTCTCCTTGCCGCTTCCCCTGCACCGTCTTCAATTTGCTGTTCCTTTGGTTTGCTATGTTCCAACTTTAATGCGCGCCCTCACTTTTTCCGACTTTGCCGGAAACCCTGCATCTAAGCATTATTACAGCTGTCGCATTGCCTTGCATCCGACCAACTTGTTCCTCAGTCTGAACTAACGCGAGCCGAATAGAATCGATGCCATCTTGATTGCTCGACACGACCATCGACACATCTGACCCCCAAACGTCTTCACCATGGAGACCTACCACGGACACGTTCGCACGCCAAACGATGCCATTATCTTGTTTGAGGCCTGCCGCATCGGTATACTACCGCGAGTGCAGCGCCGCCTATCTGAGAAGGAACGCCAGCAAATCAAGTCAGGCTCGGTATTTGTATGGGACGAGCGCGAGGCTGGTATGAGGCGGTGGACTGACGGAAAGTCATGGAGTGCGAGTCGCGTGTCAGGCAGCTTCCTCACATACCGAGAGATGGAAGGCAAACGAGGAGGCAGCGCAGTACCCACAGCCCCAGTAGCGAAGAGAGCGAGCGGGAAATCACCAGACGGCTCAGGTTCTGGCGACTCGGAAGGTGAGGGTCCAGACGGCTATCGGTACAAGCCCGATGGTCTCATGAAGCAGTCCTTCAGCATCACCACCCAGAGCGGACAACACCTGCACCTCATCAGCTACTACTCGCGATCAAATTCCAACAACCTCCCACAACCCACCAACGATGCGCAACTGCGACACATCCGCCCACCCAAGAACATGTACCCGGAGTCGGCAGTCAACGAAACCCAGACCGTGCCTGCTGTAACTCGTGGGCCCATGCCTGGCTCACCATACAGCGCACCCGGACATAGCATGCCACCTTCATCGCCATACACTCGTGGTGGTCCTGTCGCCCCAATGTACGCGGTCCCAGTATATCCTCCGACGCCACCAAATGGCACGCCTCCGCTATACTATTCCCAGCATCCGTACTTCTACCCTGGTGTCATCTACGCGCAGCCCCAATATCATCCGCAACACGTCTTCGACCGCCCACCGCCACCAATGGCCCATCCTCACGCCCCCCAAGGTCACCACCCCATGCTAATGCAGCACCCCGCCTACGCAGCGCATGCTGCACACACTGCTCAGCAATACATGGCGACACCACCCATGCGCCATCCTTCCACAGCTGAGCAGGCTCAACACCAACACCAACACCTTCAGCGTTCCAGTGCACCTGCACCTCCCCCTGCGCCCGCACCAGTGATTCCTGAGCAAGGTCCACAGCTTCCCGCTATTAATGGTGCCGCCGCTGTCTCTGCAGGTGCGAATAAGCCACCGACTCCAGAGCCTTCCGATAAGTCCGAGTCCCGAGCAGCCGAGTCAAATAGCACAGCCACAGCCGCAGTATCGAGACCGCTTCCTACACTGGGATCACTCCTCAACGGCGAGAACCAGGATAAGGAGAACCAGAACAACAGCCGTTCCGGTAGTCGCAGTCCTAACACTGCAACAAGATTCCCGCGAGACTTGGCACCGGAACGACTTGCTAAGAACAGCACTGCTGCCGATAGCAGCGCATTGAACAAGCTTAACAGCGTGTTTGTGCGATCATAGCAATTTTTCGAGAACTACGTCTTCTTCTTCTTCTTCTTCTTCTTCTTCTTCTTCTTCTCTCTTCTTCTTCTTCTTCTTCTTCTTCTTCTTCTTCTTCTTCTTCTTCTTCTTCTTCTTCTTCTTCTTCTTCTTCTTCTTCTTCTTTCGCTGCAAAACAACCATTTTTTCTTCTTCTTTCCGACACTTTCATTCTGTACTTTTCACTTTTTTTCTTTCTGAGTACGGGAGGTCGTATGAAGCATTTACGAACTGCATATGGGCGGCGTTCGGGTATCACGGCTACATCAAATCATGATAAGCCGGAGGCTAGGGATGATGGGATGCGCGGTTCATAGCATCGGCCGATCATCGGGCCTGGAGTTCTACGGTGTACTGTTTGTTGTCACAACTTTGTTCGTCACGAAGTTTATGGGTACAATGCTAGCTATGATGTGCTCACTCTCTGCAAATTTAACGTTCAAGCTATAATTTCATGTGCACCTTTTCTAAATCGTGGCTTTCCCCGTGTTCAGAAGTCTACTTTAGAGTTTTAAAGTTGCTTTATGCTTAACATGTCTAGTTGCGGCTAGCGATAAGCTTTGAGCACTGACATCATCCCCCTCACGCACCAGCCCCCTCTGTCAACCTTCACCCGTTCAACATATAGCCAAGCGCGCTATCGTACCAAGCTCAGCTCTTGCGATGCCTTGTCTTGCGCCTCCTCTGAGCTTCAGTACGGCAATTACCCAATATCTCCGATTTTTCGGACTAACCACCTAACGCAGCTTCCTGTTGTGGAAGGTCCCTTGTCTATCATGTAGCGCTTTCGCTGACGGCTGGCCTATCTCGAGTGGCCCGCGGATCAACGCACTTGATACCCCGCAGTAGTTACGGCACATGCAGATGTGAGCGTATCGCGTTTAGCCAAGGGTAGCTTATCACTAGAAATAGACGTCAACGGCGCGCTGGGACCTTAGTTATCGTCGCGGTCGGCTTGCTTGCCATTATTGACATCTTGCAATCTTTACAGGAAGCAGTATATGAGCTTTCGAGAGAACGAACCTCGTGAGCGGACTATTGTGCGTCTTTTTCTCTTGGATTGAAACGACTTGTAGCCTGGTTCGGTCTTCAAACCACGGAGCAGAGGTAACACGCCATGGCGTCTTCGACTAATCAACCACTCCCACAAGCGGTATCAACACCGCATTCCGCGCCGACGGACGTCGAGAAGGAAGCAATTGTCGAAGACAATAGCACAGGCATCAAGAAAACTATCGATGAGAAACTTTTGAAACATTCACACGATGCAGACGCAGCGATGAAGGCGTACGAGGGCATGGAGGGTCAGGTTGTGGAGTTGACGGAGGAGAAGAGTAAGGCGCTATTGAGGAAGATTGATATGCATATGATGCCGGTGAGTACTCTTCTTTTCTACGGTGTCTTTAGGGTGTTTAAACGTGCACTAATGAGTTTTGTAGATCATGTGTATTGTATATGGCTTGAACTACCTCGACAAGACTACACTAAGTTACGCAAGTATCATGGGCCTGCGTCTCCCTCCCTCGGACAACAAACTAGCATCTGGTATTGGTCTAGTTGGAGATCAGTACTCGTGGTTGGGTAGCATGTTTTACTTTGGGTATATCGCTTGGGAATATCCTACTACGCGTTTACTTCAAGTTCTGCCGTTGGGCAAATACTGTATGTCGCATCTCCACTCTACTTACTCGAAGATCCCAATGCTACGACGTGGAACTGACAAACCAAAGCTGCGTTCAACATTATCATGTGGGGCCTTGTGCTATCCTGCTTCGCAGCAGTCGAAAACTATGCCGGAGCGATCGCCATCAGGTTTTTCCTCGGCGTCTTCGAATCAGCAGTAACACCTGGCTTCGCCCTCTTCACGTCGCAATGGTACACCAAGAAAGAACAAGGTTCACGCACAGGTATTTGGTTCAGTTTTAACGGCTTTGCGCAGATATTCGGTGGATGCGTAGCTTATGGCATCGCTGTAGGCTGTCGCAAGTCGGGTACTACTATGGAGCCATGGAAGATTATCTTCCTAGTTACTGGGCTACTTACTGCATGCTTGGGAATTTTGTTTCTGTGGATAGTACCCGACAATCAGTTGAATTGTAGGTGGCTGAGTAAGGAGGATCGAATCTTGGCAATTGAACGCATTAGGGTCAACGCACAGGGTGTGGGTAACAAACACTTCAAGTGGTACCAACTGAAAGAGGCGCTACTTGATCCGTTGAGTTGGGCGTTTTTCTTCTACGCGCTGATTGCCGATATACCTAACGGTAAGACACTATCTACAGACCTCACTAGCACAATTGCTGACAAGCCCTCCAGGCGGCTTATCAAACTTCTTCTCCCAACTCATCGTCGGTTTCGGCTACACACCAGAACAATCCCTTCTCTACGGCACACCGGGCGGCGCAGTCGAAGTCGTCTTCCTCATCGCCTGCGGCTGGGCAGGTGACAAATATGGCTACCGTATCCTCATATCCATGATCGGTCTCTGCACTGCTATGTTAGGCATGATTCTCATCGTCGCACTTCCGCTATCCAGCAACTCTGGCCGTCTCGCTGGCTACTACTTGACGCAAGCCAGTCCTACGCCATTCGTCGCCTTGCTCAGTCTCATTTCGAGTAACGTGGCGGGGTATACTAAGAAGACGACTGTAGCGGCTATGTATCTGATTGGTTATTGTGTTGGGAACATCATCGGTACGTACCTCCTGTATGCTTCCCTAGCATCAGGTAGCTCGGACTAACACGGCCGTCTCATATAGGTCCACAAACATTCCGCCCTCAGGACGCGCCTCGTTTCGTGTCCGCGGAGATCACCATTATCGTCTGTTGGGGCGTTTGTCTGGGTATCCTGGCGTTCATCCACTTCTATTGCGTTTGGCAGAACAAGAAGAAGGCGCAGATTCGTGCGGCGCCTGAATACGTGAAGCTTGATAACCAAGAGTAAGTTCTATCATTCAAAAAATCATGATGTAGTCTGTGGGTACTAATTGCGTTTGTAGGTGGCTTGACCTTACGGACAGAGAGAACCCAGAGTTTATTTACACGTTGTAGGAGCGGTTCCGAGATACGGAATGGATAAGACGCGGAGTAATCACTAAATCCCTAGGTGCAGCATGTTATAGCAATATCGATTCAACCTACAGTCACTGCTACATACTCCTCTTGTTAACAAGTTTGTCGGCAGTCGCGATACTCACTCTGTTTGCCATACACCACCTAACCCTTACCGAAAATCAAACAACTCAATCATCGCAGTGCTCAAGCTACCGTCAATATCCTCCCCCTAGAATCCAACGCCCAATTGACCTCCAAGCCAGATCTGTCCTTCTCCCGCTCCTGCACATACACCCAAGTTCTCCTTTCCATCCAATCTTTTCTTCCCCTGCCCAACTCCTCCAACAACTGACTAAGCCTCTTATCCGCCCTCTCCAGCCAAATTCTGAAAGCCTCACCTTCCACCTTCGCCCGTCTAGTCATCCACCAAAGCGTGCCATCCTGACACATCGTATACCACCAACCCAACAAAAACACTGCCTTCGGGTCTTTCTTCTCCAGCAGCACTATAAACTCCGGCGTGATGAACGCCGTGAAATACAGAAAGTCCAACACGTTGCCATGCGACAGTCGTAAATGCTGGATTCTCGAGAGGATAAGAACAGGGAGGTGATAGACATTGTTCTCTTGCGAAGAATGCGAAGTGATGCCAAAAGCAGTCTTTACTTTCTCCGGAACAAGGCTGACGTCGTTGCCCTCCATCCACTTCGGCGGCGTAGGACACGGCCCATGTTTCCTTGTCAAAACAGCCCTGAACACACTGTCCTCCCTCGTAGGATCAGCAATCCGCCAAAGATGCCGTTTCCCCTCTCCGATCTTCATCCAAGCTAGGTCACCAGGTTCTTCGGGCTTCAACGGCCAGGCGGAGTAGGGGTCGTCGGATTCAAGGTACCAAAACGATGCGGCGCCGAGGTGAACGCCGGTGGCCCAGATAGCATCACGGTAAGACATTGGTATGGGGCTGGAGAGAATGCGGTGGTAAAGAGTGGTCGCCTGGTCCCAGTGGTGAAGAGAGCGGCGTTGGAGCGTTGCGGAATGGGAAGGGGAGTGCTGGAGAGACAGGGAAGAGTCATGCATTAGTGTTAGGCCGAGGAGCATATGCATTAGGAAAGGGTGCTATGGGAGGTTAGTGCTACTTCAGTGCTATATAGAGGGAGGCGAGGGGTACTTTTAGTGCGAGTTGACATACTATGTCTCTGTATGCTGGGGCCATTCTCTCATCTAGATATGGTCAGTCCACCGAAAAATGTTTCTGTCGTACGCGGGACTTCGATTCATACCTCCAACAGTCAACGACGTCCTACTTTGGAACCTCGTAAGAATCTCAAGATGAGTCTCTGAGAATTTCCAAGAAGAACTGGCACTCCGTGACGTCGTACCAGTACCCGAACACACATCTGAATCTGAATACCCAGATCGGAGAGAATCCTCAATCATAGAAGCTATGGTACTGTTGATCGATACAGCGCTCCATGTTGTACCTAGATTACTACTCATCAAGTAGTTTGGCGGAACAGTTGACGGCATGTTATCGGCTGACCTTAGGTCTATGACCGCCTCTTCGAAATCAACCCTTCCCACGCCCATCATACGTACATCTAACTCGCCCTTCTCGCCACCGAAATCACAAGCAACACCGTAAGTCATGCACTTCACGCATCGCGGCCTCGTTTCATCACACTATCCCCACCGCACATACCATCAGCTCAGCCCGGTCCGATCCACACAAACCCTGATGGATGAGAGAAAGACTTACCTTGACTCGTCTCAATTTGCAATTCTCACACCCTTCCCTAGATTTGACATGGACCCGTCTCTTCCGTTCTGCAGTCGTCCGACGTTTTGATACGAGGGCGGGCATGGCACCGGAGCAAGATTAGAAACACAGAGGTACGGTGAACGAGTCTAACCTACGTTCGTATTTTGCAGAGACAATTACATGTCATTCATGTCGCATCGCATGTTATATACGACGGGCATCGGAGTTTAGCTTTCTTCATCACCGGTGGCAGCAGGGCGTAAGCGATGAGGTATGAGGTCCCTGCAGGCTGCACTTTGGGGTCCACTGGATTCCGCGCTAAGAGTTCAGTCTAACCCGCGCTCGTATAACAGCAGTGACTCGTTACTCTGATTGGTCCTACAGGGAGCAAGCGGCGACGACCTAGGTGATCGGACATCTCATCGTAAAACCCTATGTTTTGTGTACAGTAACTAAAGTGACTAAAGTTCGTAAACTCCGAGAAAAGGTGGCACGTCACCTTGCGGGAAGGACATCGATAGGGTGGACTATAACGGGACGGGTTGGTTGGTAGAAAGGACTGTGCAAGAGCGCCGTAGAAATATAAGTATGGTTGCCGTGCAACCAGAGGGGATGGAGAAATCGTTGAATACATCTCACTCTCAAATCACTCCTTCAGCCAAATCTCTCAATCGTCAGGAAATTCACTATTACCCAGATCCCGACATGTCTTCCACTCCTATCCCCCCAACCATGAAGGCCCTCCTTCAAGAGACGAAAAACGGACCTCTCGTCCTCAAGGAAGTCCCAACCCCCCATCCCGGACCTGGTTCCGTTGTCGTCAAGATCCTCGCCAACCTCCTTCAACACCAGACTCCCGGCATCCTGGCCGGAGAAGCTGGTTTTACGTACCCCGTGCCCATGATCCCCGGCGGCCGAGCCGTAGGTCGAATCGTCGGCACAGGGCCGGACACAACCTCCTTGGATGTTGGTCAACTTGTCTTGCTCGAACCATTTATCCGCGCTCGCGATGATCCAGATACGTGGATTTTCTGGGGCGCAATGGAAGGAATGAGTGAAGGTTCAAAGAAGCTTTTTGCTGAGAACTGGCGATATGCCACGTTTGCAGAGTATGCGAAGGCGCCTTTGGAAGTGGCATGGGCGCTGAATGAGAATCGACTTTGTAAAGAGCTGGGATATACTATTCCTGAACTGGTGCAGTTATGTATAGATGTTGTCGCGTATAGTGGACTCAAGGGGATCGGGCTCAAGGCTGGGGAAAGGATTATCGTTACGCCTGCTACGGGGATCTTCTCAGGTGCAGCTGTTGGAGTGGCAGTTGCGATGGGTGCTACTGTTCTAGCGACAGGTCGGAATGAGCGTGCGCTTGAACGGCTTGTATCTGCGCATCCTCGGCTCGTTTCCAGCGTTCCTCGGACGAATGATGTCGACATCGATGTCAAGAGTCTACAGCAGTATGGCCCCGTCGATGCGTTCCTTGAGATGACGCCCATGGGGGCTGAGGGGAGCACGCATGTTCGTGCAGCTTTCGGTGCACTTAAGCAGTACGGACGAGCATGTATCATGGGCTTTGGTGGCGGCGCCATGAAGCATGTTGAGATTCCGATGATGGAACTGACGTTCAAGAGCATTACAGTTCATGGTCATGCCATGTACTGGGGACAGGATGTAAAGGAAATGGTCAAGATGGCTGAAGCAGGAGTGCTGAAGCTTGGAAAACAGAGAGGTCACGATGTAGTGACTGAGTTCAAATTCGAAGATTTCGAAAAGGGATTCGACTGGGTTGGCGCAAACCACGAGCTCGGCCAAATGGCGGTATTAGTCCCGTAGATGGCGGTGGCTGTGTTGGTTCTGTAGATGGCAGCCGAAAGTGGAAGGTGCGGAGGACCTCATGCAGTCAGCTTCACAAATTCAGTATGCTAGTAAAATCACCATTGAGTGCAAATGTTGGAACAAGAATTCCTTGATTCCTAGTCGGATTCATGCCGACTGTCCGGTGTAGAGGAAGCCGAGGCCTGTTGCAATCTGATATAGCCCTATGCTTCACCAGCTATCCTAAGTAAAGATCCCACTCCAAGAAAATGCAGCAATCCGTCATGGTTCGTGAACGTGTCATGACCTCTTAACGCCGTGTGCCGACTTAAATAAGCCCTTCAACGATTGCTTGACAGAACGCCAGTCGCAGCTGCGGCAGGCGGTAGTTGTAGTCGTCGGGGAAGGAGCGCCGGTCTTTTCCGCTAAAATCGAATTGGTCGTCGAGGTGCGCGTGTCGCCGCCGCGGCTCGAAGAGCGTCTAGAGATTACGCTATCGGTCTTGAGGCCCACAGGAGTCTTGTCTTTACTTCGCTCGCGCGATGTCACCTGTTCCTGAGGCCTCTCGCACCCCTAATCAATACCGTGTTGTTTTTTGAGCTTTTCTAAGTTCTCTTGGCGCTCGGCGAGATCATTCGCGGCCTTGAGCATCTTATCTGGCTGGTGATATAATACTGCGACTGTCAGTGATTGCTATGCTAGAAAAGCGCCTGCTACGCACCGACGAGGTATCGGTTCTGGAAGTTGAAGCCGTTCAGCTTGTCGCAAGCCGATTTTGCGTCCATTACATCTTCATAGACGACGAAGGCGGTGCCCTTGGTGTTGTTGGCGATTCCTTGGCGGATTTGGCTGTGCTAGAGTCAGTAACCTGGAGCGACTGCAGAGACCAGGATGCGCCAGCGCATGAGGGAGACGACGTACCGCACTGGGCCGAACTTGCCAAAGAGATCGAAGAGTTCCTCTGGAGTGACGTTGAAGCTTGGGAAGAATTAGCGCATGGTAGATTACATGTCCTGGGCTCCGACTAACCTCAGGTTCTTCACGAAGAGAGCTCTGTAGACATGACATGTTAGCGCAGATGTCGTGTGAGTTGGTCGCACCAGCCTTGCGACTGGACTGGCACGCGATGCGGAGAAGGCGGACGTACCGGTTAACTTCCGGTGCCAATTTTCCTCCTCGACTCATACTTTGGCGACTGAGATGGACGGTAAAGGACGGGCTACTGAGTTTGTGATTGAGGGCGGCTGATGGGGAGGTTGTAGTGGGAAGTGTAGTTGGTGAACATGCGGGATCAATCATGGATGGCGTGCACGTCCGAGCGCCAGCAAGGCCGCATCACGTGGCGAACGCATATGATCGGAAGGAAGGAGCGACTCATGCAACGCCGAGATGATGCTGGGAATGGACTGCAAGGGAGTCGTTGTTTACACAGTATGCGGCTGTATAGTGATAGTGATTCTGGAAATACAGTAGAGCCAACAGCCTCCAAGTAAAGGAGCTTCGCATCTGTAGCACCTGGTGCCAAATAATTGAGCGCTCGAATCGGAGACGCGGACTTGCAGCGAATGAAGCGGCTTGTCCACTCCTAGAGCTCCCACAGCCATCCAACCATTCGCATACTACAAACACATGCGCTTAGAGCTGTGCATCAAGCCGCTCCATCTTCCTCGACATACTGCGCTCTGACGGTGTTGTCGGCGCTGGTGTGGCCGAGTCTGGTTCAGCGATTGTCTGGTCGCAACATTCCCAATACAATCCCCGCCGACTTCTCCACCACCATCATTCTACTACCAAACCACCCCCTACACTCGTTCACCCGCGACCGCGCCAACTGTCGCTTCGACGCAGGACATGCCCATGCTCGACTGTTCTTTCGCCCGTCTCTCAGCTTATAGTGCCGCTGCTCCATAGCCGCGCATCTGTCTGAGACGCCAACCGACGAGTACCTCGCACCTCCGAAGCCCCAATCCACCCACGTCCGCACACACAACCACCATGAGACGAATCTCATCCTTCAAGGAACAGTACAGGCGAGCTTCGGCGCGTGCCCCTACACCTCCGCCGCCTGTCTACGAGCCGCTGTCGCCCATACTGCCGCCGACTGAGCCCTCAATAGCGCACCCCGCCGGCCATGCGAATATCCCAACCGCGTCGCTATCAAGCACAAGGCATATCAATGACACTCTGAACGTTGAACCCGTTCTCAGAGAGGGCGCGCGCGCGTCTGGGGAGCAGTCGTCGCCGGCGGTGACGTATGGGCACTCGTCGCGCTCCGCACTTGCTCCGCCGCAGTATTCTCTAGCGCAGGCATCGCCCATTGAGGCTCTCGCAGATGTCGCCGTGACAAGGCAGCATACGAGCCGGGCCTATGTTGACTTTTCGCGCCATGCTTCACACTCGGCGGCGTCGCCCACAACCGTCCCCTACCCGATCGGCGAACGCGCCCCGGCACACGCTCCCTCCAGAGACCCTTCATATCCTTTTGATGAGCGACCTGCGAAGAGAGCGCGCTCAGAGGTGTATGGGTCTCCGCAGTATGGGCAGTCTCAGTCGAGACCCGCTACGAGTCATAACTCGGGCTGGTCCTACAGCATCGAGCACATGGTAGACGGCGGCAATCGCATGCACCAGAACGGTAGCGTACCAGATGACCGACTTGTTGAAGCCCAGCTGCTGTTGGATTTCTTCAAAGTCTCTACACAAACCGCGCACTCCCCGCCCTCGACAGCAAAGCGGTTAACCGTCTCACAGTCAGCCCCGGCCGAGCAACTGTCACAGCAGATACAACACAAGCAAGAGCCTGAAAATCCTTACGTAGCGCCACCGCTGCCTCCTTCCAACCACTACAGCCAGCCTACGCAGGTGCCCGTCGACCTGAAACACCCTTTAGAGGCACCCTCCGACGTAGCCCAGACCGCTTCGGCTGCGCAAACACATACACCGCCTGAGGAAGCTCCAATTACCGTTACACAACCCGAGATGCAAGATGCCGTTCCCACAGAAGAGCCAAAGGCAAAAAAGGGCCAGGGCTTGCCGAAAGGGAAGGGGCGCGCATCCCGTAGCACCCCCTCGGCAAGTAGCAAACGGAAGAAGTCGACACCCAAACCGAAGAGTGCGACGTCTACAGGTACTTCTGGAGCTCCAGATCAGCTTCAATCGCCACTGAGCCTGCCCGCCGATCAGTCTGCTGCAATCCCAGCGGACAGCTCCGTTCCTACCGTATCTCTAGCTGAACCAGCGCAAACCTCACCCTCACAAGCCCGTCGCCATTCCTTCTCAACGTCGGCTCCAGCATTGCCAAACGACCAACCTCTCTCGACATCCTCGCGTGCGAAATCGCTACCCCTCGGCGCGCAGACAGTCGTCCCTGTCCCTGTCCCTGTCGAAACAGTCGCTCAACCCGCACCCGCTCCGGTCGAACCAGAACTCATATGCGCCCATTGCAAATCGTCTGAATCACCTACCAAAATCGGCGACGGCGAGCAATGGATCGGGTGCGATGGCTGCAAAGAGTGGTATCACTACCCTTGCGCTGGCTTCAACAGCGAACGGGAGGTACGGGAGGTAAACAAATTCTACTGCGAACCGTGTAGACCCAAGTTTGGTGAAACAACGAGTAGGTCTACCGACGCACATTGGGCTTATAGTTCTAACATGGTCCAGAGGTTCGTAAATCCGTCAGAGCCCACACAACTGTTGACTACGCCGGTCTAAACGAGGGTGTTCTCAAAACATCCGACGACAACCCGGAACACCACTACATCGCAGCTTTCAAGAATGGCGACATCGAATTCACCCCGGAGACGTTCGCGCGTATGCCGGCGCAGCTCATCACCGGTGACTTTCTCGAGAAGATGAATGGGTTCAAGGAGCCGATCGTCATACCTGGCGATATGAACACTCCCGCAGCGATAACTGAGGAGGATGTTGCTATGGAGGACATCGATGGGCAGGTAGATGAGCCGAAACTACGATACGAGTACGAGACAGTCGCCGACGACGGTCAAGACAGTCTCGACATGGTTATACCCAAAGGCCTAACGGTTCGCCGTGTAGCGGAATTGTACGGTCCAAACGAACCCGTACCGGTGATTGACGTCAAAGCACAAGAAGGCGAAGGCAAGAAGTGGACTATGGGGAAGTGGGCAGACTACTACGAGCAACAAGGAGAGAAGCCAGTGCGGAACGTCATCAGTCTGGAGGTATCTCGAAGTAGGCTAGGGAAGCTCATTAGACGACCCAAAGCTGTTCGAGATATGGATCTACAGGACGCCGTATGGCGGGAGGACGACAAGTCTGCGCCTCCACCAGTGCAGTTCTACTGTCTGATGTCTGTCGCAGACTGCTTCACCGACTTCCACATCGACTTCGGCGGTTCATCTGTGTACTATCACATTGTAAAGGGAAAGAAGGTCTTCTTCTTTATCCCACCGACAAAGCAAAACCTCAAGAAGTACGAAGATTGGTGTCTCTCACCGAATCAAGGGCATGACTGGCTTGGCAAACAAGTCAAGGAGTGCTACCGAGTGGACCTGTATCCCGGAGATACTATGCTGATTCCTTCCGGCTGGATTCACGCGGTCTGGACTCCAGAGGACAGCCTTGTCATCGGAGGTAACTTCCTCACCCGCATACACTACGGCATGCAAATAAAGATATTAGAAATCGAGAAGAACACCAAGGTGGCTCTTCAGTTTCGGTATCCTTTCTTCCAGAAGATTATGTGGTTGACTGCCATCAAATATCTAGAAGAGGATCCTGTGCCTGGTCCAGTTCAGGAGCTCCTGCAGAGCGGCGAGCAGTTCAAACGGTCAACGCCTATCTACTGCGAGCCAGACAGATTCGGTCACAACTCACACCTCGGCGCACAGAACTATAACAAACGATACTACTCCAAACACGAGCTTGAAGGACTGAGCGATCTGCTAAGCTACATTTGGAGAACGGTTCTAATCACCGAAGGGAAGATCGATGTGCCACAAAAGACCCGAAGCGCTGTTAATAAGTCAATCCCCAAGGGCCATGGCGAGCCGCTCGTGCTGGCGCGACGCTTTGCGATGTGGATTGCATGGAAGCGCGGGAACGAGACTATACCACCTTGGGCTTTCTCTGATGCTGTTCTTCCCGAAGTAATGGAGACTACGGAAAAGAAGCTGAGTGCTGCTCAAGTTAAGAGGCTGGAGCGCGAGACGCTTCACGAAGCCTTGAGGGCAACGGCAGAGAGATCTTCAGCCCGTATAAAAGCCTCCGACGTGGTCCCCGAGCCTTCCCCTCCTGTCGAACTGGAGAACTACAACAACTTCGATATGGTTCCCGTCACGTCCGGTCCATTGACTGGTTTTCTACGACCGTCGGCAAACAATCCGCACATCACCACACCGAAGACATCTCAGCTGGGACCAAAACGTGTTGCGTGCGATGCGTGTAGGAAACGCCGAATCAGATGCAAACACAAAGATGAGCTGATCGACACATCGAAGCCGGGCATGCACACCATCGATCTCTCAGGCTCGTATGGCATATCTGTCAAACGTCGGCTTAGTGACCACTCCGTCGCAGATAGTCTGTCAAATGCCGCCAATGGGCCAGTGAACGGGGGCCCAATCATGGCTGACGTGAACGGCGATCCTTACGCCCTCAAATCTGGCAGAGTCAAGGCATGTGCTGACTGTAGAAAGAGCAAGCGTCGCTGCATACATGACGAATACGGCAATGTTGATCCCGTCAAGGCCAACGAGATTCCCATTCCGCGGGGTTCTGCGTCAAAGAAGCGAAGGGTCAGTGATGAGGACTCGGCTTCAACAGCGAAACGGATGAGACACGAGTCTTCATACGACGACGAATACATGAATGGAGACATGCACGCACGACATTCCCTGCCGAATCAGTTCAGTAGTGGTTCGTCCTTCCTCCAGGAGATGGCCTATTCTGCGCAGCAAGCACTAGACCAAAGCCCTGAAAATGATGATCTGGCGCCTGTTGATCCTGCCCTCCAATCGTACACCAACGGCGACTACAACCACATGGACATGACGAACTCATACCACACCAATGGCGATACTGTCATGTCGTCAGTCGAGTATCAACCGATCGACCCGATGCTTATGGACGGAATGGAGCTCACAGGCCATAGTGGTGAAGTACACGGTCCCAGCGTAGAGCCGCTCACACCTGGTCCGCCACCCCACAACGATACCTCCTCGCACGTGCAAACAAACGGCTTTACGTCAAAGTCTGGACCAGAACACCATGCCGTCCGCCACCCCTCATCACCTGTGTCACCCAGACACGTCTCCGCAGCATCCCCCTCGACAAATAACAACCACAACAGCCACCACCACACCTATAGCCCCTACATAACCTCTCCCCCGACAAACACTTACAACAATTTCACTACAAACTCAGATTTCCCTCCCCCACCGATCACACCCACGCTCAACAACTCGTACAAAGCTCGCACACAGCACTCGTCAGGCCGCAAACCTAGTCATACACCGTCGCGCGCTGGGCGCAACAGCAAGACGCCTAAATCAACGCCCAGCAAACGACAAGACAACGGCACTGGCGGCATCAAACTCGAGCATGGCCTGAGTATGGGGACGGGCATGGGTATCAGCGTAGGCATGAATGGTGGTATGAATATGGGGAGTATGCTCAACATGATTGATCCCAACCTCGATCAAGCGAGCTTTGATCTCATCAAGCAATTGCAACAGGAGGATTTGGGACTGCGGAGACGGAGCCGTTGATCCTTCATCTCTTTTGTCTCGTAAGCCACTATCATTGAAGATGTCTCTTTTCTTTAGTTTTTTTCTTCTTCTTCACATTGTCACTTTCCTTGTTCTGCATTGATTTGGAGAAACCGGCGTTCACAACACATCTCCGCAACGGGATAAGGGACTTGCGCGGCGTTTTTGCTTATACCCCAACTACTTGACACTGGGATAGTGTACTGCACTTTTTTTTTCGTTTTTCGTTAAAGGAGGGGAAGTAGGCGTTTGGCAGCCAGCATGGGCTGTGCTTTCTTGTTGTTAGCTGTAGCGGGTTTGCATGTATGGTATCAAAGACGATGGGAACTAATCGATCTATCATGGAAATGGAAACATGTTCGAACGAAAGAGGACACTGTTTATGTCTCAGCAGGGGTAAAGAAGTCTTGTGATGTTGCGTCATTTCATTGGACATGTCTAGTCGTGATTGATATAAACTGCTACACTGCAGCATTCATGAGCTGCCACCGACACCTAGATGCCATCAGCGATACTACATGCCTCAGAAGCATCAGTACTTCATCCCTACTTCTAGCCAACCTACTCCAACGCACTAGTAACGTTTGAGAACTCGCCCTTCTTAAGCTTGGTCTCCCAGAAGATAGGATTGGTGTCGTTGAAGCCATGCTTGACCCATCCATCCTCCTTGACGTGGTACAAATTGATGAAACCACCAGAGTACGCATCCCTGTGGGTAGCAGCAAGAATACTCCTTCGGCCCAACTCGAGCGCCTCGTCGTCCTCAAGGTCGTACTTGTACTGTGCATCGAGCACACCATATGCGAATGTCTGACCGGAGCCGACACAGAAGAGATTGCCAGCTAGACGGGTGCCGTCACTGTCGATGTAGTAGAGGGCGGGGCCTTCTTGTGGGGTTACGCCGGCGCACATGGTTCCCTGAGTGAAGTTTGTTAGATTGGGGACGCAAACAAGGTTGATGAGGAACGGGAAAGACGCACCATACTCAGACCCATTCCCTTGTATGAGTAAACAAGGTTGGCTAGGATCTTGGATGCTGCGGCGACCGAGATGCGGC
The DNA here is from genome assembly GCF_907166805.1 of Alternaria atra. Taxonomy (NCBI): domain Eukaryota; kingdom Fungi; phylum Ascomycota; class Dothideomycetes; order Pleosporales; family Pleosporaceae; genus Alternaria; species Alternaria atra. Next base: position 996,920 of record NW_025091334.1, read on the forward strand.
GCTTGTGTCGGAGTTCGTGGAGGCGACATTGCATGCCCAGATATGCGAGCCAGTATTGGCAGTCCTATCATATGTCAATACTCAGGCTGCCCTCCGTTTCCTGCTCGTGGTTGTGATTGTACGTACAGCAGCGCCACCAGCCATTGTTCCCAGTAAGCAGTTGTTGATCTCAATGACCTTCTTGACCGTCTGACTGGCTATCCAGTTCCCAGCTGTTGCACGCGAGTCGGTGGCTACGATGATGCCGCCCTTGAAGCGGAAGGCGAGGGTTGTGGTACCGTGGGCGATCTTGATGGGGCAGTTGGGGTTGGAGTAGTCGTCCGTCATTGCGCGGAGCCATGATGCTGACTATGATGTTGTTAGTATACCATGCCCTCTAATATGCGGATATCGTAGGGCGCACCTGAGCTACTGGTGGCAGGGCAAACTTGAGGGACAGCTCTGGGGTGCCGCTGTAGAGCTGCAGCTGCTCTTCCTCTGATGGGCCTTCCTCTGTATACGCCGGTCGGCTGTACTGCGACACTAATGAGTCCATGATTGCGACGATGTGTATTGGCGGAGATCGGAGGGTATCAGAAGTGTGATCGAGTAGTTGAGGTGGGCTTGTTTGATTGCTTGAAGTGGTGATGTGAGCTCGAAGCTCCGGCGTTGTCGGTAATGCCAAGACGTAGCCGCGTCCTAGCTGTTGCCTTCACCACCTGGGCAGTTGCATCCCGGACACTGTCATCTACACCACACTTTGCCACTCTCCAACGGCCTTTGCGCGTAGGCCTTGTCAGACTCAAAGAGCTCCAGGCGATGCTATGGTCTGTATCACACACATCTCTTCCTCTTGCCTATGAACCTCGCAGATACCGCCACTTGCACAGGAGCAGCGATAATGAACATCGTGCGTTCGGCGTGCGACGTCATTACCTATCGCAATAGTATTTACTTCCTTAAACATAAAGAGAAGGGATGAGCGTAGTGTTCCATGTCAGACGCGAAGTCTTCCAAAGGGCGCAAACACTTACAGTCTACTGCATTGCGCGCACCAACGGACCGAGGTGGCGCAGGCACATCTCGAAAGAGGGATATGCTGTAGGAAGGACTTCTGCGTGGCCATGTTACACTTTTTACATACGTCATCAAACCCGGTAAGTTCTCTCGTTGCGCAAGGCACGAACAGGCGTTGGGGCTCAAGTGTCACATGCCGCCCGTTGAGACCTGAGGTCAGGCAAGACATCGCGCCGACCCACGCGCTCATCTCCCACCATCATCAGCATCTCTCACTCGCCCAGCGGACCTGAACACATGTTTGCATTGCCTATATGCAGGCACCATCAACAATCATGCAGGCACCGTTCTTATCCACTCTGTCTCATTTGTTCCCTTCATTACGTGCAGATGTGCGGCCCGCGTGCAGGTCCGGCGCTGCGTGCGTGATGGTACCGAGTGATTGTCGAGAGCAATGCTATATACATAGAAACACGCCTCATGAAGAAAAATTAGGAAAGGATTTGATCATATGTACACTGTGTGTCAGTTGTAGGTTAAAGTACCGCCTGCTTCCATTGTTTCTTCTTCTTTCAAGTCTCCTGAATGCCCCGTTACGACACAACACCTTATTCGTACTATCACCCTTCAAGACCGCCTTCAAGCTATACTCCAGCATTTTCTTACACCGGTTACCATCGTCTTGCACCACCGACACGGCTTCACCCTTTGCCCACGCGCATCGATTCCGGCGTCGACATATCCTCGCCGCGCAGCAGACATGTGCTGGTTCACCCTCACACCAGCCAAAGGGAAAAAGGAACATCGCCCTTCTACAGACTCTTCATGTGTCGAGGAACTCGTTCGCGTCCATCATAGCCCAGCATCGCCACGCTTCACTGATGTCCGCGTGAAAGTCCCGAATATAAGCGTCGAAGTGGAAGACAAGGGTGGGCACCATCACGCGCACTTCGACGCGCACCTGAATCACCACCACAGACATCCACATCTGCATCCACTGCACATGCATCCGATTCACGGCCATCATCACCACCACGGTCTTGACGTGTCCGACATCACAGAAGTTCGCCTCCGAGGTCCAGGCAGAAAACGCACTATTTCATCTCCCTGTCCACCGCCACCAACCCGTGAGCCATCCCGCTGCCCACCACTTTCCCGCCCTCGCGAGCCTATTTATCGCACCCAAATCGTTCAACCAACCACAAATACAACGACAGTTCGAGAAACTACCCGCGCAGCCCTGCGCAGTGTCCAACAAGAGCGAACGCGAGGTGCCTTACGTAGAGTAGCCGGTTATGAAGTGTTGGGAAAACAAGTACCGTGGGATTGGGATTGCGTGAGTAGTACAGTAGGGAGTAGTAGAGCGAGCGCTAGTGGGAGGTGGACGAGGAAGAGAAGACCGAGTGGATTGAAGTATCCGCCTTTTGGAACTATGGATCGATGGTTGTAAGGTGTAGTTTTCTTGTTCAAAGGCGAAACGGGGTTTAAATGCTAGGTTTTGGTTTTGGAGTTTGGCTTTCATCATGTTTATATACCCCATCATACCGAAACGTGCCCACGCGGCTCAACGTTAATACTAGTATATGTCTTTACATCCACACCCTCCATCTCATCACCTCTTCTCGACGTACACAGGCCACGAATGTGGAACAACTGTGAAGTATGCTTTCCACTGCCAATCTTGTGTCGCGTTCACCTGTTTAATCTTATAGTCCCTAACCAACGTCGCCGCAATCTTCGCAAGTTCAATCTTTGCAATATTCTGTCCTGGACAACCGCCATAACCTGCTCCAAACTACGCAGATCAGTCAGCGTACGTACACAGCCCCGGGTGCTCATTCAGTACTGAATGTAAGATGCTACTCACAGGTATCCAATACTTCTCTTTCGCAGCGCTATCTTCTTCCAACCATCGGTCTGGGTTGAACACATGCGCATCGGTACCCCATATCTCCTTCGAGTAGTGCATTACCCATGCTGCAGTTTGAGATACAAAGTCAGTTCAACCCCAAAACAAAGCTCTCAAGGTTCATCGACTCACGGTTAATCGAGACAATAGTACCCTCAGGTATAGTACGATCGCCAATAGTCAAACCTCCCTTGGGTGCTATACGTGGTAGACCCATAGGTACGGGACCGAAAATGCGCAGAGCCTCTTTGACACAAGCCTGTACAAAGCTATTCATCGTCAGTCTGAAACAGCTTCATGAACGAGGTTTGAAGATGGTTTTCTTACCTGAGTTGCTGTGCATCGGCATAAGATACCACTCGATCCCTACACAACCCCTTCTTAACTGCTTCGACAACCTCGTCATGAGCGCGCTCCCACGCACCAGCATGACGAACCATATGATATACAAACGACTGTATACCCGCAGCAACGGTATCAGACCCCGCACCCACAGCAGCAAGCGCCTGTGTATTGATTTCTCGTATGGTAAACTTGTCCGGATGTCGCTCGTGCTGCTTGAACCAATATTGAACTGCATCATAACGGACGTTGTCATTCTTTTCCCGATCCGCCAACACGGACTTGACGGTGTCAAATAGATGGCCCATTGGTAGTATGGCAAGCCAGGTCATTATTGGGTTGGCTAGAAGGGCGATGTTGATCCAGCGGAAATAGCCGGCTACTGCAATGTATGCGTTTAGAGCTAGGGAGTTTCTGATTGAGTCACCAATGTCTTTGCCCTGTTCTAAAAACCCGAAGGACTTGGAAAAGACGACTTCGCCAATGACGTCAAATGTCGCGTACGAAATGAAAGTGTTGAGATCCATCAGTTTCTTGTCTGTTGCATATTTGTCCATCCAGTCAAGGAAAGATTCGAAGGTGCGGTCGATATGCTCCTCCGAGCGAAGCAGGTTAGAGACGGTATATGCCGCGGCGATGTATTTCGACTTCTCAATCTTCTTCTTGGGGTCCGTGGTGCTCATGGGTGATTGGAAGCGGTAGTCTGGCAGAGCATGAATCTTGTACCAATTCGCCTAGTGATCATGTTAGTGATTCATTCGATCGGCTTTCCTTTTGACATAGTACCTTGTGAAGGGGAGCTAAAAGGATCTTTGCGATGGCATCTGGATGACTAACGCTTACTTCGTCATAGGATATACGAACGAAGTGACCTAGAAGACATGTGAGCGGAAGGACAATGATACACATTCTTATGTGTCGTATGAACCTACCGTGTTGTTCGTGTAATCGGATCAGCTCGAGATTTTGATCACCCTTGAGAATGCGGTGCATATGCCAAAGGCGAGTGAAAGAAGCAGCAAAGGGTCCAGGGATGTCGCTGATCACTGAGAAGTACCGACGCCATATGAGTAAACTCAAGAGACTAATGCTTGCAATAGGAGCAATTAATAGCCAATCCATTCTGATGCAGCTCAAATGACCGATCGCCACTTGAACTTGTGTAAAACCTCTTGTCGCTGATTGCGGGCAGCAAGAAGATGTACTGCGGCACGCATGGGTGGGGTGAGAGTCTTGGATTCGAAACTTGGATCATTCTGGAGTAGCGAGATGCAGCTTTAGTCCAATTGGGGTTTTAGCGACATGGGATTGCAGTTGGCATAGATTGCGATTCGTTAGCGCGGGCAAGAGACGGGATCCTACAGGCTTCCCTAACGAGCAACTCTAATCGCCATAACAGTATGACATTCATTCTTGACCCGAGTCTATTGAAAACTCTCAGGGCGTATCGCTTGCTGTAGCGACATTTTAGGCGAACGCTGCACATCTACGTCTGTCGTGACGACGATCGCTTGTCCCCCTGAATATTTTGCGTCTGCGGGACGCAACTCCTGGATTCCAACCGTTGCTGACTTTGGTCGCTCGTTCGTCCCTTCAACGAGCTCCTGTTGTGACTCATTACTTGTCAGACCATTTTCCAGCCTTGTAATGGATCCCATCGAAGAGTGTTTGTTCCGGTCGCCTCGCTTGCCTCGACGCATGAATGAGAGATGATATGGTTTTTCCAACGACGGCTCACCACTGCCGGCTGAGCTGTATTTGCCTCTGACCTTGGTCCAAAGTGCTTTCATCGCAGGTAGGTTGGCCGCAACGATCGCAAATTGTACCTCGAACGATGCAACGATTATCATCTTCCCTACGTCTATTGAGGCATCTGTCTTCATCGAGGACACCGATATGAGAACTGGTAGGCGGAGAATTGCGACCGTGACAGAGACTATGCCAAAGGCAAGAACGGAGATGACGGTGACTTTGCGACGTAAATTCATTCGGAGCGACAGAACGGAGGGTATCGGGAGGCAGATGATATAGAAGTCCATTAAAATGTTCTAGAAGCACTACAGGTCAGTATGTACGCAGCATGTGGAGACAGCGAAGTGTAGAGGTACGCTGTAGGCCGTCAATACGTACAAGAATAGGTGGAGTGAGCATGATAATACGCATATCAATGCAAGTGACCTCGGGATGTAACATGGGATTAAGAATCTTCTCAAAAGGCACGCATTGCAAGACCGTCATAAGCCTAGATGCTATCAGTTTGCGGCGCTGTGAATAGTGGACGTCGTATAACTTACAGGCTGGATAGGAAGACGGAAAACGCAAGCGCAAACCCAAGGTAGACAAGGCTGCGAAACATCAGGTCAACGGAGAGCCGTAGATAGAACAGAAGGAATGTGATCTTTATGACGGAATGTGCGCCATAAATTACTATTTCTTCGATGAACGCCGTCTGTGTGCTCACTTAGTTCTTCCATTTCGTGTGAGGACGCTTTGTAGAGGATTTACCCGAAGAAGATCGAGGGACTGGAAACTGCAGTTCATATTGCCTGGCCTGTTTGAGGCGAATGGTAAGTCTTCGTGAAGCCTTAGTATGCCATACTCGAACTTACTTGCCGCATCCTAGGTTTAGAAATAACTGTAGGACAACTTGGTGGACAATGCTGACGACCTGGCACAGTAAGCACTCGTGGAGACTTCGAAGGGTCGACCATAGTGTACCAGCACAACACACGAAGCTGTATCATCCCAACCCCATGATCTCAAAACCAGTCCGCGAGAGTAAAAACGCGCAAAAGACGATAACAAGCCAATAACGAACGTGGTGTAAGCGACAACATACGCCCACACAAAAAGATCTGTCGCCATGCTGAGACAACAGACTCTGAATCCAGTACCAGAGGAGTAGAGTGAATAAACGACCACTCCACAAAGTGGAAGCGAAGGGGACTCAACTCAGGTACACCCGCATCCAGTACCAAGCCTTCACCTTACGCGATGCACAAGAAAGCTGCCATGCAAAGCAAAAACAAAAGAATACTATCTCGCCTTATCTGTCGCGCTGATTTGCCTGGCGCGACGGGGATGCGCGCCACGATACGGCATGCGGCACAATTAAACTTGGGCCTTGCAGGGCCACATGTTTCCTCCCCCGTTCCTGGCAATGCAGGGGCTGATCTCAAGCCACTACGAGTGGTAAACTCGGGTAGTGCGCGTTCTCGGGACGCGAAGGGGCTGAGGACAGCGGCTACAGCCGCAACAACATGACAGGTTATGGAACGGTTCCTCCGCCTTGGCAATGTTGATGCGCACAAACGATACTGCTTTCGTGAGATTGTGCATGCATGCAACCTGTATGAGAATACTAGGAGCTGCGAGAAATTGGACAGAGTAAGGCCAAGCGTGAAGGCGTTTAAGTAGATCCGAATCGGACTAGTGATGTGCGGCTAATCTGAAGAGGGGTCAGATGACGTCTGGGAAGGTACACCATTTTGATACGTTAGCACTGTCAACTAGGACACAATAACGGGTACCTCAAGGTGTTGAAAGGTCAGGAATTTATATGAACTTTGGTGTAAACGTGTCGATATGCGATTGAGTGTTCTGGCTCCGTTACCACTCAACAACAATTACGAACTACCTCATTTACACATCCTTCACAAAACCAACCTCGATAACTTTATCCATTGGAACACTTAAACTCGCAATCTTCGCCCTCGAGTTCTCACGAATGAACAAGAAAGCCTTCAGGAAGAACCTTCGGATGATGTTTGTGCCGATCTTGACCTTCATCGCCTCTTTACCGATGATGTACAGCACCTCGTGGTTGTATGCGCGTTCAAGCGCTTCCAGGCGCGCCGAAGTCGTCGAGCTGCGTGTTGGAGTAGACATTCCACTTCCAGCGACAGTCTCAGTAGCAGTGTTCTTTTCTGTCTGAACGCCTGTGGTCTTTGTAGATATCTCACCCTCGCGTTCAAGGGCTCGTGCGACAATATGGTTGCGGACTTTCTCATAGATGAGGGAGGCTAAGTCCGGTGTAATGACTTCGTCCATGTACCCATGGCGCACTACTAAGCGGTAGCAGTTGGGAATAGCTAGTCGGGAAACGCTGTATCGATTATCCGGGGCAACGAAAGGTACCTCTAGCGGCCGAAGATGGAAGAACACGATAACTTCAGGGATTGTGACTAGCTTTCGAATGAACTGACTGAAGACAATAGGGGTCGTCTCGCCAGCTTTGTCGAAGAAGATACCAAAACCCTCCATGGTACCAACAGACTTGCTGCCGAACATCTCGGTCAGTTCCATACGGCCATCCGGTAGTGTCTTGACGAAGTGTGTCGTTGGGAAGCGATCGCTAGCTTCAGCACCCCATTGTTGCTCTTTGCCAAAACGCCAAAGAATGAATATGGATCCGAGGAGGCAGGAGAGAAGAATGGTGAACCAGGCGCCGTCTGGTACTTTGGTTAGTGCTGAAGACAGGTAGGCGCCATCCAGACAAGCGATGGTGAGCCACGGAAGAAGTACAAAGTATGGCTTGATGCGCCACACTAAGATCGCGACGAGTGTAACCATACATGTGTCGAAAAACGTAACGAACATGACGCATACACCGTAAGCATTACCCAAGGACGTTGTGTTGTTGTAGATAGCAGCAACAAGTACAGTTCCAATCATGAGTAGCCAGTTGATGCTGGGAATATACAGCTGTCCGTGGTACGTTGTCGAAGTATGAACGACCTTGATCTGCGGGAAGTACGAAAGCTTCATGATCTGGGTAAGGAGCTGGAACGTCGCGGTAATCATGGCTTGGGACGCGACGATAGCAGCAGCGATGGCTACAATGAGCGAGAAGATGAGCCATCCTGGCGGCGCGCAGTTGTAGAAAGGATTGGAGTAAGCGTCTGGGTGTACGCTGATGTAGGCAGCTTGGCCACTATAGGCCAGCAGAAGGCATGGGTAGGCGTATCCGAGCCAACTGATTTGAACAGCACGGCGACTAAAAGCTCCGATATCTGCAAACAAAGCCTCGACACCTGTAAAGGCGAGCAATATACCGCCGAGACTCCTCCAGCCTTCATACTTGTTCCTTACCAGGTAGTCAAACGCATAGAAAGGGTTGAAAGCTTTCAGGATTGCATAGTCGTACCTAGAGTTGTTAGCTAAGGGCATACACGATGCAGCGAGGCTACATACTTGGCCAGGTTGTATATGCCGAACCCAGCGTTAAGAGCTAACCAGATAATGACAATGGGCGAGAAGATGAACGTCAATCTTGTGATGCCGAGTGGTTGCACCACTAAACGTAGGTGTACGAAGTCAGTCTATGTCTCACATGCAGTTCGTACAGGGACACTTACCGAACAGTAGAACAAGAATAGCGCAAGTGACACCGATGATGGTTGATTTCTCGATGTCGGGCTTTACGACGTTGAGGCCTTGTACAGCACCCAAGACGGATTGAGCGGGAGTTAACACGCCATCAGCCATGACCATCGACACGGCAAGTACACCAATGATCTGCAGTAAGCCGCGAAAGAACTTGGACTTCTCGATCGTTGAGCGAATATTTCTTGTGGACCGACCCAGGTCGATCGTATTGTGTCTCTCCATGCCTGCCGGATGGTCAGTACGGATAGACAATTAGGGCAGAAAGCTTAATTACGTATCAGGGTAGCTTCGCGAGGATCTCGATTGGCAATGTTCGCCTGCATGCATTAGCGACCGAAGATCCTACGTGGGTTTAACTAGCATACATATTTGGAAAGAAGAGAGTATGTGCTGAAGGTACCGCCCTCTCCATCGTTGTCGGCGCGTAGGATAATCAAGACGTATTTGACGGTAACCATCAAGGTGACAGACCATAGTATGAGCGACAAAGCCCCAAGTAGATTGATCCGAGTGGGAGCCTCAGTAAACGTCGAGGAGTAAACATAAAGTGGAGATGTTCCAATGTCGCCGTAGATGACACCGGTGGATTGGTATGCGAGGACGAGGATCTGTGTGAGACTGAAGACCTGCGTCCTGTTAGTAGGCTGATTTCGTACCAGTCATGTACCCCCTTACCTGGCTGCGTTTAAAATCGCGCTCATCACGCAGGCCAGCATCCTCGTCTTCCGCGTCTTCCAGTTCGCTAATCTTAGCATCTACAGAAGACCTATTCACATGCGATTTCGTGCGTGAGCGCATAGGATACACACCACCCACGGACTGCGACCGAACTGGATGCACGTCTGCATCTGCAAAATGGATCGAGGTATCCATATTAGGCTGTTGGAGTCGTACGCAAAGACACTAAAGCACTCTCGCAAGACTTATACTATCCCGTTATCTTGCTAAGGCTGTGGCTGTCTCACAATCTCATCTGGTAACAAGCTCCTACTGCTGGCGCAAAGCTTTGGTTGGCTCTTGGCCTTGTGCTTATCGTGAGAGCAAATCGCCCACGTGCAGTTAGCTGGGTTATTGTTTAGGCAGGAAGGCGCAGCACTGCGGCATTTTCTTTGAGCGTCGGCGCGCGGGGAATGTAACTCGCAGAGCTTGCCTTTCGATGCCGCAAAGCCCTGGGGAAAATGTCGCAGTACCTTAAATCCCGCACCATGTGAGTCGTTTCTAGAGGGAGTGGCTAAAAGCAGGCTTTAATCCTCAGATCCCTCCCGAAGGACGCCATCCATAGGTACTTAAAGGAATGTAGTCAGACTATAGTGGTGGCGAACGATCATCAAGTGCCATCATCAGGCATCGGACTTGTCTCATGCAGACATCTATACACGGGAACGAGCTGAAGTATGGCGCGAATGTGGAATGTTTGTGTGACGGGAAGCTGCACGCTGAGACAACATCGCAGCTAAGATCCCTATTGAGCCAATCGTAGAACGCGCTAGAGAGGGAGCGGGCCTCCCCGCTAATGCTTGGTCTGACCTTCACCCCTCGCAGCCCATAGGGTCTCGACTACGCGTCCAGCACTCTCTATCGCAATGAAGGCGCCTATACGGGCGATCTGATCTAGACTTTACATTAGTGTCTAATATCACAGCTTAGCCAGTGGCTAATCCCGTTCTTGTTTACAACTTTTCCGTTTGTAAAGAGCACAAGACTAAGGAAACGATCTTAGTAGAGCATGGCTTAGCTCATGACATCGTTCGTCTAGCAGAGATGTACCTGCATCTGGAACCCGGTGAATTATTTGTGCGACGCGTCTTTCTTCGTTTCATCACATACATTGCTAGCATCACAACAGCCACAAAACTCTCCAGCCTCAGCAAATGACTTGTTCAACTCTATCTCATAACACCACTTGCCTACTATGGGCCGAAAAGCATGCCCCATTTGCTGCGAAAGACGTTAATGTATGCCCCATAACTGTTGTAGATGCGCTTCGTCACCCTAGAAAGTATTGTGGCTTACTTCCGTTTGATTTCAAAGCCCAAATCGAACACTTCATGGACCGCAGCGGCTAGAGCCAGTCGACACCGCGCGATCGTAGGGAGATGAACGCGACCAGCCTTCATCGCTGTTGACTGCAACAAGCCGTCAGTCTCCTTCCACCAAGTATATAGTTCATCTTCAGCGTCCTCCATACTCCTCTGTCTCAATTTTCTCAAAACATAAGAACTTGAAATCTGATCGCGAAGTTGTCAAATTCCAGAAATAAGACAACTGGAAAATATCCTCTGGCACTTCAGCACCTGTTCATCGGACTTCCAAAAATCTACAACACCTACCCATATTTCCTGCAGTCTTTCACTATTACTTTTACCAGACCCTTCTCAGCAGCTTGAAAAAGTTGCAACACTGAGAGCATGTCATTGTCTCTCTCGAAACGCTTACGTGATGAGGTTTTGGAGAAATAGCCTTCGCATGACTAGAAGTCTAGAAAAAAGGCTGACGAGGCCGACCATGTCTGAGAGTTTGGGTATCTTGAAAATCGCAAAGGAAGAAACCGAGACGGCCACGTTGTGGGCTGGCAAAGACTACACGCAGGAAGACCAAGACATTCGAAAGTGCCGCTCAGTCGACCAAACACTGCCCTCCACCAGAACGCCTTAGCTCGGATTACTCTGATGGTATAGGTCTCAACTCCCATGAAACTAAACACATACTTATGTATGAATATATTTCCATTGTTCTAACGTACCAAAAAGCGGTCTATATGCCAAATCATCAGGCTTGATGCCGCAACCGACTCCTCAACTCCACGTCATCACCGGGTATACCACACTCAGTTTACATAAGCACTGAATACATCGCTCATCCCAGCATCCTCTTCCATGTGTCTCCCATGCGCTGTGAATAAGCCGGAGGCATCCACTTCTGAAGTTTGTCCTATAACTCGTCGTGCGCATCTGGCTCTGGCATCTTGATAGGCTCCTGCGGCCTGCCAAGTTCGGCGTCGATGCTAACGCCCTTCTTCGCGCGATACTTCTCCCACACGCTCCAGAACTCCTTCTCCATGCTCTTCTCCATTTGATCCGGGAGTACAACTACGTACTCGACGTGCAGGTCACCGTACTGCAGACCCTCGTTGTTTTCGAGGTGTTGGTGCCATATCGGCATGCCCTCCTCTTTGACAATCTCAACGAGATTGGGTTGTACAACTTCGCCGCGTTTGCGCGAAAGTTGGACGATGTGGCCGTCTAGGTGGGTTATGTTACGTGTCCAGCCGCCCATCCATGCCTCGCGAAGGGAGAGGACTTCGCGCCAGAAGAGGTCCTTACCCCGTCTCCTGAAGAAGGTTCCGTCCGTGCGCTCGTGCTCTTGTTCTCCCATAGCAGGCTCCGCCTCAGTGAGGTGCACAATGAGGTCGCCGGCAACGTAATCAGGGCTCTCGTCGGCTTCGTTCTCGTAGGTGATGCGTACGCCCTTCGGCATGCCCTTCTCGATTTCGAGAATATGTGATTCGGCTTCGCGGATAACTCTACTACCGCTGCAGACGGGGCACGGGTGCTTGATCGTCTTTCCTTTGCCGTGGCATTGGTCGCAATGCATCTGTACTTGCTGGAACAGGCCGGGTGCGAGTTGCTGTCGTTGTATCCGGACACCCCGTCCACCGCATGTGCTACATGTTTCTACATGGCCGTCTTCCGAGCCTGAGCCCTCACAGGCCGAGCATATCGCTTGCTTCTCGATTGTGAATTCCGTCTTTCGGCCATTGTAGAAGTCGCGAAGAGGCAATGCAACTCGCACTTCCATGTTTGGCCCTCTGCGCTCCCCGCCTTGATGTCCAAAGTGCCCTGAGCCACCGAAGAAACGCGAGAAGAGGTCGAAGGGATCGTGTTGGCGTGGACCGCTACCTTGCTTGTGCTGTTGAATGCCATCGTGGCCGTATTGGTCGTAAATCTTGCGTGTCTCCTTCTCAATGAGGACCTCGTAGGCTTCCGCTACTTCCACGAACTTCTTGCCCGCTTCATCGTCGCCACTGAAACCCCGTTAGAAACTTGAGCCCAAATATTCGATTTGCGAACGTACGGATTCTTGTCCGGGTGGTACTTCTTGCTGAGAGTTCGATATGCTTTCTTGATTTCGCGCTCCGAGGCATCTTTCTTGAGACCGAGTAGCTACCATATCTTTGTTAGCCACTATGCTTCAACTTGGAACTGAGGCGAAGATGAAGGTGAATTCAGATGTGGCCTCTACATACCTTGTAGTAATCCTCTGCGCCGACAACTATTAGTGCTAAACAGGCGACCACAAAGAACAGCGCTATCCGTAGGAGCATCTTGTACTATGAATCGCGCCAACGGCGATGTCGAACTTGCGAAAGAGAGTGGACGGAATATAATTATCCGATATAATTGCAAGAGCAGATGTCTACATGAAGTTTGCAGACATGGGGCAAGGGCAAGCGACGCCGAAAAGAAGGAATCGAATATATGTAGACGGAAAGGTGACCTGGACTGTGGAAGTTGCGAATGGGACACGATAGCAGTAACGTAGATTATGCGACCAATCGGAGTTAAGCCTTGGCATTGCCGACTTCACTTTTCATGCGTAGCAATTCCAGCGCGACAACAGTCAATTGAGGCTGCATCACCACCTACGCCTCAGACACGCGATCGGATACCCTACAAGGACGCATTGAGTTGCCGTCTTACTATACGTCCATCCAGATAAACTTTTACGTGCGCATTTCGCGCTAGGAAACCTCCGCAAGACCTCCGCAATCACCACACACCACCCTAACCCGACTACATACCCACGCACCCACCCACCATGGCGTCGATAGCGACCAAAGCAGTTGCCGGCAAACCAATTGTCCCACAATGCTTCACAAGTCAGAAAGTTGGCGTCGTAGTTTCGGCAGGCAAGATGTCGAAAGCAGTAAGAGTGCGCGTCGCAGAACAGGAATGGAATAAGAAGTTCAGAAAAGTGTGTTAACTTGACGGTCACACGTTTAAACATGCCAGCGCTGACGACTGAAACAGCACTTCCCAGCCCCAAAAACATACATAGCCCGCGACCCGAACAACTCTGTCGTGGAGGGAGACATTGTGCGCATAACATCCGGACACCGCACCTCCAAAGTCATTCACCACGTTGTAACATCCATCGTCGCGCCCTTTGGTGAACCCGTAGAAAACCGACCACCAGTCCTCTCCCAAGCACAACTAGATGAACAACGCATCAAAGAGCGGTTATTGAAGGACGTAAGGTCAGCGGAGCGGGGCAGGCAGACCAGTATCCAAAGATTGGCGCAGGCAAGGAAGCAAGGCCTAAGAATACCAACCTTGGAGGAAGCCATGGAGGGTATGAGGATACATACTGAGGCAGAAAAGGCACGAGCTGAGGCGCATGGTGGACAGGCTGGACAGCAGAAGACGGCGAAGGAGAGGAGATTGGAGCAAGGCAAGAAGACGAAGGCAGAAGTCAAGGCGGAGAGCAAAGTCAAAGATGCGAGGAAGCAGACCGCATGAGTGAGGTAGTTAACGAGGTGGAATTGTAAAACATATTGTGCACAAATCAGACACATACAGAGCTTGCCTTCGGCTATGTTCGACAGGCGGCTCTCATGTTCACCCCTCGCCTTTGTTGTGCTGCGTCGTCATCAATCTACAGAAACCCTTTGCATGGCAAACCGTTGTACAGATCCAAAAGTTGCTTACATGTTGTATAGACGTACTTCTCCCAGTGCCCATACTCAGGTACAGTCCGGAGGTGGTATGCGACAAGGATACACACCAGAACACCCGTTTGCCCAAAGTTTAATGAGTCTGCGCCATCCACAACTCTGCAACATCCAGCCCATATAAAAACCAAACAGCAGAAAAGCGAACCACACCAACCAACTCATCAAGACCGGAAAGCTCAGTCAGTATTCAGAAAAGGAGCAGTAGTCGGTAGGACGCCTTACTGCCACAAATTTCCTTTTCCCGTCCGCTTTGAACACTTCATTTGGACTCCGCTTCTGGGTAGTATGATGGGTCTCCATCACGATTGGTATATTGTTCTGGCGTCATTCTTCTTGTACGGATATAGGCTTACTTATATAGAACTATCGCGACTAATCTTGGCTTGACTAAAAGGCGTTTGCCGAGTACCCGTTCCATTTCACTACAACAGTACACGTGCAGACTACAGAGTGAAGATCATCATACGCGAGACGGGTATGTCGGACCTAAGTGGACGATGTGAAGTTGATACACCAAAGATAGAAAAGTCCCCAGCAGTTCTGTTTCCCGCCACGCGACCAAGACTCTTGGCATACATACAGCCGACCGTCCTGTTACCCCTCCCAGCCTCTGCGCTTGGCCTCTGAGCGTCACCGGTAAACTTTTTAGTACTCCTCCTCCTAAACACATGTAACCGCACTTTATATATAGCACCACTACAGCCGACATTGGCTGCTTGATAGGCGTTTGCTGGAGATTTGACTTATCCCGATATAATATCATAACGAAGGATGCGAGGCGGGTACATCTAATCAGGTGTGATGCTGTGACGTCAACATAATTTGCATGTTGAAATGGGGTGAGAAAAGTAAGCAGGACAGACTTCATGGCTTGAGCAGTACATTTCGCTTGTGCTAGAGAAACGGAGACACCGCGTCATATGTCATATACATCAATGTACCCTATGCAAACCCGAACGCCAAAGCTTATCAACCACGATCCAACCCAACCCAGGGTATCATCGCGTTCATACAGTCATAACGAATTGAACATGAAATGTGAAGACGTAGCTCAAGCATTTGCTTGAACAACCTTGAAGCCTTCCGAGACCATCTTCTGGATCTCCTCGTCCTTGTGCTGAAGCTGGCCCAGTGCATATGCGACATCGTTCCACTGCCTCTCGTTCTCTGCCCTTGGCAGCCTGGAGGCGAGCTTCGCAGATAGCTGCTTGGCGTGTTTATCCTAGTCGAAGTCAGTATATAAGTAAAAGCTTCGTGTGGGAGAGTGAGCATACCTTCTCGATGAATCCAGCCAGAAACTTAACAATCCTCTTCAGTGCATCCTCGCTCAGCGCTGAATCCGCACTAAGTACACTGAACATATCGATGAACTGGTTGTACACAGCGTTGTCCTTGGTTGACAACTCAGTGAAGAACATGCGTGCCATGTCCGCAATCTTCTTGTCGCTATCTTCCAGACACTTGGCCATCTCACCTAGCTGACCCTTGACCTTGACTTGTCCGGCTAAAATCAAGAAGGTGAGAGTCATGAGACATGTTCGCTTGACGCTTGGGTCGCCATCGTTCAGACGGCGGTAAAGGAAGTCGGTATTTTCGTCGATGAGGTGGTTGAAGCAAACGGCCATGTCACCGAGTGCAACAACTAGGTTACTACGCACAACTGCATCTTGGCTTCGTTCGAGGATGGTGAGTAGCAGACCAAGGTTAGTCTCACAATACTCTGAGCTCACACACATGAGCTTTGCCAAGCACAATGCAGCTTGTGCTTGTAGTGTCGGATGATTATACGACGTGTTGTTGGCGCAAATGTCTGCTACAAGGGGTCCAAAGTTTGCAAGGAGGGAATGAGGGCCATAGAGGAGTTCGCGTTCACGAACGTGTGCAATGGCTTCTGTGAAATCATCCTCAGTCGTTCCCGCCATAAGATCCAGCTCATCTGCTTCCTCAGGCGCCGGTGTTGGTTCTTTGGTTGCCCCCCTCTTCCGACCCTTCTTGAGTGGTGTTGGCTCTGATGAAGCCATGGATTTTCGAGGTGTCGGTGCTATCTTCTTGTCCTTTTCAGCTTTACGGCGCTTGAACTCAAGCTCACAAAGTTCCAAGTGGACGATTTGTTTAATGGCGATGTGTCCGACAACGAAAAGTAGCTGTGACAATGCAAGTGCGGAGTTCTGCTTCTTTGGCTGTGGTTCGTCAACAGCAGGCGCGTCAGGCATCTCTTCATCGACGTCCATTGGTTCCGCGGCACTGGAACTCGACGTGGGTCGCGACTGAGCTTTGACCTGTCCTCCAAAAACACGCTTTGTGACCTTGCGAATGATTTCGGAGCACAGAACGTCAGGGTGTTTCGAAAGAACATAGATGGCACCGATAGCTTGTTCTGCAACCCCATACCACTCATTGCTATCTGACGTCATCTCAGTAATGGCGGCTAATCTGGCGAGAACTGCGTGGTCGTTTGGAAGCTTGACAGTCTGTATCGGCGCCTCGTTAGAGGCCTGCTTTCCTGGCGGAGGACTCATGCGACGCAACGCTATGCAGGTGTATCGAGCGAGTCCCAAGTCCCGTCGACCCAGCTCCCCAAGGCCGATGCGTAGACATGCTTCCATCTCTTGTTGGATGATATCTGGAGATGAGAGTGCCAACATGCCAAGAACAATGATTGCTCCACGACGCTGGTTCTTGGAGATGTCTTTCTTCTGATATCCATATATCTGCCAAAGTTTCTGAATGACCAATTCGTTGACTAACCCCTGCTTCTTCATGGTACTGAGAAGCTGCTCGAGAGACGTGAGTTCAGCGGGAGTTGTGCCGAATGTAAGACTGATCATGTTTTTCGAAATGTAGTTAGCAACTGCATTGGCGTCAAATCCAGGAGGCGCGTCGAAGAAAAGGCCCTTGTAACACTCCAGCAAATGCGTCTGAACACCCTTGCCTTCGTCACTATTGCCCTTGGTCCAGATAAGGCGTAGCATTCTCCGTATACCGAGCTTCGCATTCGCGATCTTGTATGCGTCGATGGTCACAAAGAAATCCATGGCCTCGATGACTTCGCTCTTGTTCTTGGATGACAGCAGTTGAGTGACCACCTCGGCGGCGTCGTTGATGACTTCGATAAACTTGAGCGCTTCCAAAAGGTACTTGCGAACTGCCTGAAATTTCTCAAGCTCTTGCGCAGTCGCAGCGTCCCTCTGAGCCTTTTCGATTGCAGCAGCCTTCTCTTCTTCGGACATCTCGGAAGGATGTTTCGGACCTTCATCCTCTCCGTTGTCGGCCTGTGTCGCATCTTGCAGTAGAGTCTCGTCTACAGTCTGGTCACCCGGCGCACGTTCTCGTAGCTCTTCTGGGGGTTGTAGAGCGTTGATCTGAGCGTCGACATCATCCAATCTTCGTGTCCAATCCTTGGTCGATAGCAATCCACCATCGAAGGTGGTGAACGGGTGAGTTGAGATAAGCTTTGCCAGCAGCTTGACTGCGTTACGACGTACATTACTGCTCTTGTCTTCAAGACTACGTGCAGCAAGCTCAGCAACCTTTTGCCTGCGCTTGGTATATTTCTGATCTAGATCGCAAAGCCTGATGTAGACCTGCATTACTCGGGCCCGGCAGTAGGGGTTGATATCCAGGAACCGGTCCTCAAGCACGTCAAAGAAGATGCGGATCTGTGCTTTATGGTTTTCGCTACGGTCGTCCTGGCTCAGCTTGCTGAGCATGATAATCAGATTTCCGCATACTTCGATGAGGGCGCAGCGAAGAGTATATGACTCGCTATCGAGCAGGTTTGCAAGTAGTGTCATCTGGCGAATGACAAGATGCGGGGTCAACTCAGAGATCTTAGTAAGGAAGGTCGAGATGGATTTCGGTCCCTTCAGATCGGTAGAGCTGAACTCCTTGCTGCTGATGTCCTTGAGGACGTCTTCGGTGAGTTGCGGGTAGTCGAAAGCGTCGGCAAGCGTGAAAAGAAACTCAGCCATGGGCTCTGACAGGTGCTCGAAGTATGTCAAGCTCTGGTTGATGGATGTCTGGGCAGCTACCACAAGTGTTAGCATAGGCGCCCGCTAGAGGCTTCTTGTACCTACTGTAAGCATGTCCGTGGGACTTGACAGCAAAGCACAGAACTCTGAAGCAGTGATTCCGTATCGCATTGTTTTTGACTCTTGCCTCATTCTCGAGGATGTGGTATACTGGCTTAGTAAAGAGGCCGATGAAGGTGTCCCGCTCTGATGTGGTGACAAAGATGCGGCCCAGCTTGAGCCTCAGTACCTTGCTCATCCGGTCGAGAGCCGTCTCGAGTTGTGCTGAGGCGTCCCAAGTGACCTCCTTGCCGCCGCCGGACTTCGTCTTTGCAGCCTTACCCCGCCCCCTCGCCACTGGTGCAGATGCTGACTTCTCGAGCGCCCTTGTCTCCACGGCGGAGATGGTCCACCTGAGAAGGAAACCGTACATCTCCAGTAGGTTCTTGTGGTGTGGTATCGCATCTTGGTCTTCGGCCTCGAGGTCTGCGTGTATGATGTCGGCCTGCGTGGATAATGCTGAGGATATAAGGTCGAGTATCTTGCTGAGGATGGCTGGTGGTATTTGCGATGAGTGCCTAGATAGTCGGAACAAGTTACAGTTAGGCTCTGTCTCATATGTTTTTGTATCTTTTGGATACACGGGGACGCACTTCAAGAGAAATTGCAGTGTGTCAAATACAGAGCTGCGAGTGATCGCATCTGGACTCTCCGCCACAGCATCGACCACAGGATTTAGCTCGCTGTTGATCAATCCGGGCGACGACAGCGATTCTGGCTCATCTTCGCAGTCTTGCAGCGCTTGCGGGGCCTCGGGAGTGGGAATCGTTGAAGGATCGCTGTCGAACAGCTTGACCGCCTCATTGATGTCAAACTCCACCCGGTCGTCCATGATGTCCAGAGTCGCTTGGGGGAATCAAAGATCAGAAACAAGGAGCGACGGAATGAGCGTCGGGGCGGGGCGGGGTTGTTTGCGCGGTGGAAGCAAAGATGCGGCCGCAACCGTCGCACCTGCCCCAAAAGCGCGTGGCAGATGTTTGTGGGCCCGTGCGTCTTGTCATCAGTCTACCCCTTTCGGCTTAGCAAAACAGGGTCCAACGCGTCTGCCGTCCACACCGCGAAGAAGATTCGCGCATCGTCCGACACAACTTCACAAGCCACCTTCACAATGGCAAAGGCACGCACATCACTGCGTCATGCAGAGGCCATCGACGTCCATGAGGACGACATGAGAGAGGACGAGGCCGAAGTGACACAGGACGAAAGTATGAACCCGCTCGACGAAAGCGGACGTACCGCCGACAGCAGCGACGAGGAAGTCGAAGATTCCGTTCAGGAAGACATGGCGCGCTTTGAAGAATCATTCGCCGGTATCAACAAGCGGTTCCGACTAATCAACCGCATCGGAGAGGGTATGTCGTGCATTATTGGCTTGCAGTGTGCAGGGTAGTGGGCTAGACTCACACTTTCTTACAGGAACCTTCTCCACAGTGTACAAAGCTGAGGATCTGGAATACACAAAGTACAACAACAACTGGGACATCGACGAGCGGGAGAAAACCAAGTCGATGCCCCTGGCACACAAGAGGCAATCCGCCCGAAAGCCCCACTACGTCGCCATCAAGAAGATTTACGTCACGAGCAGCCCGATACGTATCTTCAATGAACTAGAATTGCTTTATGATCTGAGAGATTCAGACTCAGTATGTCCGCTGATTACCGCCTTTCGCCATCAGGACCAGGTTGTTGCTGTGTTGCCCTACTTCCAGCATCGCGATTTCCGCGATTACTATCGCGACATGGACATTTCTCATATGCGCTGCTACTTCAAGAGTCTGTTCACTGCCCTAGCGGCCGTGCACCAGAAGGGCATTATTCATCGCGATGTCAAACCCACCAACTTCCTCTACAACACCTCGCAGTCCCGTGGAGTTCTTGTCGACTTTGGCCTTGCCGAGCGGGAAGGTACAGACTGGCACAACTGCGCTTGCCATCTGGCAGAAGAAGAGCGCCGATATAAAATTACGCACAGTGTCTATGCGCAGACTCAGTCAGCAGGCCACACCACTTCTGCCTACCCGAAGAACGATACACGGAACAGCCGTCGCGCCAATCGCGCAGGCACACGTGGTTTCCGTGCGCCTGAAGTACTGCTCAAGTGCACCCAGCAGACTTGTTCCATCGACGTCTGGAGTGTCGGTGTCATCCTGTTGACCATGCTTTCGAAGCGCTTCCCCTTCTTCCACAGTGCAGATGACATCGATGCGCTACTTGAGATCACAACCATCTTCGGACGAAAGAAGATGAGGGAGACTGCCCTTCTGCACGGGCAGGTGTTCGAGACAAACGTACCCAGCTACAGTGAGGGCGGACACAGTTTGGAGAAGATCATTCTTTGGTGCACAGGCCGCACCGGCGATAAGACACAGCCGAAGAAGGAGCTAGATGAAGATGAGAAGGATGCTGTACAGTTCCTGTACCGATTGCTGGAATGCAATCCTGCAAAGCGCATCACGGCAGCTGAAGCGCTCGAGCACCCCTTTCTTACGAAAGCTTACGAGGAGAGCGAAGTGGACGAGGACATGAGAGAAGACTTTGCAGAAAACTAAGGTCACCAATTACGACCACACAATGACGACGTACGAGTAATAGCATGGAAGGCGCACAACGGCATGGGCATACTACAGGAGTTCTTGGCCATTTATGGAGCGGCGGCTCAATGAGTTATTGCGATACCCTTCCACAGTGTCAATGACATGTGAAAAATATACTTCTTTGCACAAAACAGTGTGACTGGCTGTCAAATTAGGTTCGGGATACGATAATTTGTGTTACCATTTCATTCTCGTGTCTCATATTAAAGGCCCTTGGTGGTATTCACCTATGAAATATACCATACCTATGAGGTAAGTTGTGTCCAGTCACAATTTGCGCCCCAGCCTCTTCGACATCATTTACTCATCTTGAGCACATTTCTGCGTCATTTTACGAATCTTCTCACCAAAAAGATACACAAAGATACCCAAAGCCATCAGTGCTGCAACAATGCCTGCACAAATGTTGAACGCACCCTCATATCCAGCCTTCTCCACAAAAGCAATCGACCCGAAAGAAATGCCGAAGCCGATGAAACCTCTTAGTGAGCATATGAGAACAAGAGCGGCATCGATGCGTTGGGGGTAAGCATCCATGCAGTAAACGAAACTTGATACGACAATGCCAACGAAGCCAAAGTATTCGACATTGAGCGTCACTGCGATACCGGCCCAGCTCCAGTTTGTGGGGTTCTGAGCAGTCATGCCGTAGATGATTGTCGAGATGAGGATGGAGACCAATGGAATGATCAAAGCGAGAAGACGGTATTCGGGCTGGCTGACACCATCATTCTTCTTACTCATCGTCTTAACAATCAGGTCGCTCAAATAACCGCAAAAGAACGGGACTGCAACTGCGGTGGCAACTTGTCCTGCAAAGACGTATCCGAGCATGTCAAAGTTCCAGAGATAAGGCGGCTGGACGAGGACACCGGCGAACAGCGCTGACATGAGTACGTAGATGCCCAAAGCCGCAGAGTTGATCAAAATCAACCAAAGGATGTTGGGGAACCAAATAATTTGGAACATCTGCTTCCAGCAATCGATTGCCTCGGACCAGTGCGCATGGCCTTTCCAAGGAAGCATGTCTTTGACGAAGCTACGTGGTGCGTAGTTGACGGTATCGAGCTCGCGCTTGGTGTTGGTCGTGACTGGTACCAGTGTGCCATCTTCGTCGATACCTTGGCCGTTTAGTGCCTCCAGCGTGCGCTCGTACTTGGTCTCAGCGACAATGATGATGCTAAGAACGGCTATGGCCCCGCTCAAACAACCAAAAACGCCATACCACCACCTCCAGCCTAGATCGTTGGCGAGGTAGGAACTTGCTACGATTAGTGCTGCGGTGCCAAGCGTCTGGAGCGCGCAGAACCAGGCAATTACATGTCCTCTTTCGTGCAGGTAGAAGATCTCCTGCACGATGATCGGGCACAGCGCCTCGGCCTGTCCGGCAGCAATCGACATGACATCTCTGCCTGCGATATGCGATGCTAAGCTACCACTGTAGGCACACCAGAGACATCCGAATGATAATACGATCGTAGACAAAAGGTATACGGGCCGGCGACCGATAGCATGGGCCACAGGAATCGCGAGGAGGTTGCCGACACCCATGTAGAATGCTGGCCAAGTTGCGAGGTCGCTAGTCTTTGGGTCTCCACCGTAGGAGGTCTGCACAATGGGGAGAATAGCGGTGATGCCGCTCGCCATCAGATTTCCAGTGGCTGCGTAGAGACCGACAATGATCAGAATGATATACTTCTGCCATTTCGGAAGGTTCAGAGGATCTTTGCTAATTAGCTAGGTTGGGTTTGCTGATTTTGTAGCTTACCATTGGGATCTCTGCTCGGTGTTGGGATCAATACGATGCCATCCTCGTCGTACAGTCTGATAGTGCCAACTACTGGCCTCGCAGCTTTCTTGTGCGCATCAACTATCTCGATGTGAGCGCTCGTCTCGTTTTTGGTATCGTGAGGCGCCATGATGTGCAGTCACTGATGCTGGTGAACAGAGTGGCATCATGGAGAATTTGTAGCAGCTGAAGGTCCGAAGTGGACGCAGCTACTAGGGCAGTGGCATCCCCTTCGCGACTTGGAACACGCATACCAACTCAGTGCTCACCCGGACCTCGCCCGCTCTGGGCCGTCCAGTCCAATAAGTATGCGAACGGATTGTGGAGGACGCGGGCTAAGCCGAACAGAGCTGTGGGGATATCGCCCGGTCCAGACAGGGGGAAGACATGGGGGAGGAGACATGCGGGGTACTTACAGGCCTGGAGGATTTTGAGCCTCAAGTTCCGCGGCAAATCAACCACACCACGTACGTCACACACCATGAGCGAAACGGGCATCAAGACATCGCAGCGCGTGTCGCGATCGTGCGTCGAGTGTAGCCGTCGGAAAATTCGTTGCGACAAGAAGAGCCCCTGCGCTCCTTGCGTGCGCCGAAATGCCGGAAATTCCTGCCGACGGCCGATCGTCCGTGTCAGGGGACAGCTCACTGTCTACGCCGATTCAGATGCCGCAAGCGCAGAAGACGTCCAACTCGAGGACTTGCTGCGCGAACGAGGCGCTTTACGAGCACAAATTGCTGAGCTGGAGACTGCCCTTGCATTGTCCAAGCCTTGCGCACACAGCCGTACAAGCGAATCCACCGATTATTCGGCACCGTCGGCGTCTCTCGAGGACTTGGTTCCGGCCTTTGAGCAATTCGATATCGGTATCACGACCAGTGCCGCACGAGAAGGTGGCGAGAAAGAGCTCATAGATAACATATACGAACCTGCAGCGGATCCGATCTATCTGCTTCTTCCTAGTAAAGACGCTAGTATACAACTCGTTACCTTTTCTCTTCAAAGACTGGGCTGGTTGCACTGCGCTGTTGACGCGGATGTGTTCTTCGGGGAGCACGAAGACTTCTGGCAGAGTATGCACCTTGGTGGTGGCATCGAACGCGAACGAAGACCATGGCTAGTGGTCTATCTCGCAGTTCTGGCTGTGGGCATACTCTATTCCGACCCAGAGGAAATCCCGGATGTCACCCAACTGCCCCAGCTTGGGATGTCTTTAGCTAATCCTGTCTCTATCGCAGTCCATACGTCTCGTCTCTGGTATGAGGCTGCGCTAAAAGAGCTGGAGCGGTATGGGTTCGCGGGTTCACCGTCGCTCCCTGTAGTTCAGGCGCTTTCGGTACTGACCCTATGCCATTCCAATTTTGGAGAACACCAGCGAGAGTGGCTGATCACTGGCTTTGCAACCAACATGGCAAGGTGTCTTGATATGCACAAGCTTGGGAACGAAGTAAACATTTCCAAGGATCTCTGCCGAAGACCGGAGTGGTCTACCCCGTCTCAAAGAGAGCTAGGGCGTCGGTTGTGGTGGGCTTGTGTCATTCGGGACTGGTACGTACCTGCCCTGCAGCCCGCGTATTTCTCAGTATATCTGATGTAACTGGACCTCTATAGGCTTGCAAGTTGGTCGCGACCACCATCAATTTCCCCCGCCAGCTTCTGTTGCCATGTTTCGACCATCAGCAGGCAAGATGATTACATACTACCCAGGAGTCCCATGGCTGGTAGTCCTGAGTCGTACGAATCGAACACTCTGGCTACCCCTTCACCAGCCCATTATCACTCGATCATGTGCCGTATCTCTTACATCGTTTACTTGTATATCAAAGCAAATACACATCAGACGGACCTGAAATTTATGAAAGCTATCGAAGAGGTCCAGGCTGTCCGGCGAGATTTACCTCTGCATCTATCACCGAACTTTCCAGCCAACGAAGATGATAGGATATGGGAACTCGATCACCCCTGGATACCTTTTCAGCGCTATCAGATCCACTATGTTCTTGATTTCATATTGCTGACCATAGCTCGCGTGCTAATCCCAAAGGAAGCAGGGGACGACCCAACGAACTCTAGACATCTTGCTCTCCAGTCGGCCAACCGGATTCTGAAGTACTACGCGGCGCCTGTACCTAGGGTGTACAGACTAGTTTGGGTCATATCTGCTTCAACGGTCGCGGCTGCTATATATGTTTCCTTAGACATACTTGCAAATCCCCATGATTACCGAGGCGAGGCCAAGCTTAGAATTATAAATCTTCTAAGAATGGCGTTCATGGAACTGAGAAAGCATTCAGCGGTTGCTGTCCACGCTGCAAAAGGCTCTGTTGTACTTGAAGGTCTCTTGCCTGTTCTGGAACGACACGATACTGAGCTTCCTGGAGCGACACGTACGATCCATGAACTATTGCAGCAGTTGTCAATGAGCGATCATACCACCACCACGAACTCGGTACCTGCAATGGACGGCTTCGCTCACCACGGCAATTACGAGAACATCGATATGTTCGATGGAATTGGCCACATGCCGCAAGCAGCATATGGTTTCGATGACTGGGACGAAGTGTTTGCACAAATGTGAGGAGTTTGCTATACAACGCTATAAAATCTCGCCTCTACGCGGACAATTGAAATACTACGCCTTTCAATACGGCTTCACACCCGCCAGCTTGAGCAGCTTATCAGTCAGCTCTGGTTTCTCCAGTGGCTCTGTCCGCTCCCACGGATCGAGTTTGCCATCCACCTTGGCTTTCCCTTGAGAGTGGATATTGATGTGTGGCCAATGTGTCGTCGCCTCCCACTTTTCAAAGATCTTCTTCTTCTTCTCCAAATCCTCCTTGGATGCCATAGCCGCTGGGGTGTAGCAAGCATAGATGATTGTGCGGATATTGTCGGTCTCTGGATACACAGCATAGTGCATCTGTCGCGAATCCCACAAGATCAGATCCCCGGGCTCGGCGCAGACCTTGACCATCTTACAGCCTTGATCCTCGTACCACTTCACATCAGAGTCCTGGAATGGGTAGAAGTCGTAGTGAAGAGCAGCCAAGGGACCCTTGGTTCGGTCGGGTGGGTGCTGCTTGAAGAACTTGTCGAAGAGCTTGGCACTGCCCTCCATTACGACAAGCCCACCATCTTTGGGTCCAGCCTCGGAAACTAGCAACAGTGTCAGTAGAATGCTTCAAGAGCATGCAAGAGAGGGAATTTTAACACACGGTTGATTATGCCCTGTACACAAGACAGGCCTTGTCGCTCGGGTGCCTGATCTACATGCGGCCAAGGCTTGGTACCAGCCATCTTCGATGCATTCGGCAGTGTCAGATTGATAGTGTCGTAGGAAACGATGAGATCGTTTGTATTCCATATTTTTCCAAAGGCCTCTAGAACGCCTGGCTCCCTATTCGCAAAAGAGTCAGCTACCATGATCGATGCATCTCTCGTGGTGGGGTGTACTCACTGTCTAGCCTCCCAAACATACTTCTCATGCGCAGCACAGTAGTTCAAGTACATTCCGTTCTTGAAGCTTTGGGGAAGATTCTCTTTGGTCCATGTCTCTGGGTTCTTAATGTCGAAGTCGTTGGGGAAGGTACCAAGCCAGTCCATCATCTTGTTGCGGTACTTCAAAGCTCGCTCTTTGGGGACTACGCCTTTGAGGACTACATAGCCCTTCTCGTAAAACTCGTCACGCCAATCTCCATACTTCTGCTGAGTGCTCACACTCTCGTTTTTGTCGAGGTAAGGTGCCATGGTTGAAACGTATTAGGATGTTGACTTAAGTGATGTTGTGAATACAGAATTGATGTTACCTAGCAGTCGCTCACTGATATACTTCACAGTACTATGCTTCTATTCGGGGCTATTACCCCGGCTCGCCCGTCCACGGCCGCTCGTTGCGGGGGTAGAGACAAGCTTTGGTGTGGGGTGGACCCTGCCGCGTGGTACATTACGGTCGAGGTCGGGCGAGATTTAGCGTACGTTCGCACCTCGAAACTCTCCACATGCCGATGCTAAACATGCAAAACCGTTCGTAGATTCCAATACACGGTGTATCGGCAGAGATATCGCGGCCGAGAACGGTCGGGCAGTACTCGAGTGATCACGACTGGGTCTACGACAGACGACCAGCTCCTTCAAAACCAAGATGGACCCTCCTTCTGCTATTGCTGCACGCCACTCGCAACAATATCCTCGTCCTCCTCTCTATTTCCCCAATCATGCCTCTTGCATTTCAGGTCGCCAATCTCGCCGTCAAACCGCCCAAGGTGGGTGAGAATGGCTACCAAGGCTTCAATCCGCACAAAGAGACACTTCCTAAAGGGTACCAAAGCCGAGATGGAGCAAGGGCACTCTCTGAAGATATGATCGCTGAACACGATGTTGCTGTCAAAGTCAGAGATGGCTGCACTCTATACTGCGACATCTATCGACCCGTGAGTAGTGGGAAGGGTGATGTCAAGGTGCCTGCGATTGTGGCCTGGAGTCCGTTCGGCAAGAAACATACTGGAATTGACATGATGTCAAAGGTTCGTTACCCTCTTATCAATTAATCTCTGAATGTGAGTAAGTGCTAACGCAACCCAGGTTAAATGGGGTTGCGGTGTGCCCAAGGGCTGCCTTAGTGGTCTCGAGCGATTCGAAGGACCAGACCCAGCGGAATACTGCCCTCGCGGGTATGCCATCGTCAACGTCGACGCAAGAGGTGCGGGTGACTCTGACGGAGATATTGTCATTATGGGGAAGCAAGAAGGCGAAGATGGGCATGACGTAATCGAAGAGCTGGCGAAAATGGATTGGTGAGAATTGCATCAGTCCACAAAATGATATGAGTCTAATTACTTAACAGGTGTAACGGCTCGATTGGACTGGCTGGAAACTCACACCTCGGCATCGTACAATGGTTCATCGCGGCAACACAACCTCCATCACTCAAAGCCATCGCGCCCTGGGAAGCTTGTGGTGACCTCTACCGAGAGCAGTTCGTACGCGGAGGTGCTTGGGATAATGGACTATTCGACTTCATAACTGAACACGTTATCCGGGGGAAGAACGGCCTTGAAGATTTCAAAGAAATGTACCGGCGTTCATCTACCATGAACCCTTATTGGGAAGATAAACGAGCAGATATCGCAAGCATCAATATTCCTACCTACATCGTCGCGTCATACTCGAGTTTCGTCCACACCATGGGCTCGATACGTGGTTGGATGCAAGTCAACACCAAGGACAAGTGGTTGCGTTGGGATCCTTACCAAGAATGGTACGATCTCTGGTCTGTCCAGGAATCCATCGATGAACTCGCTTCCTTCTTCGATCGCTATCTTAAGGGCGAGAAGAACGACTGGGAAAACACACCACGCGTACGCATGGCGTCACTCAACTACGGCGACAAAGAAGCCATCTACCCTATCGTCGAAGAAGATTTCCCTATACCACGTACAGACTACCGCACCCTCTACCTCAATGACAACAATACCCTTCAAAAAAGCGCACCGACAAACACCAGCACTCTATCCTACAATTCGGAAAGCAACACTTCGCCCGTCTCCCACGCAGCATTCACCCTAAAGTTCGATCAACCAACCCGCCTCATGGGCCTACCTAAAGCTGTGCTCTACATGTCTTGTCCAGACTTCAACGACATGATTGTCTACGTCTTGATACGCAAGCTAGACAAACAGGGCAGCCCCATGATCGCTATCAACATCCCCTGGTCCGCCGCCCCTTACTCCCGCGCCGCCGACATCCCCGAATCAGACTACAGTAATCTAATGATTTACTACGGACCCACAGGCGTCCTCCGAGCGTCGCACCGTAAGACCGACCCTTCGAAATCTATTCACCCGCAGTATCCCTTCCACGCCCACGACGAGGTGCAGAAGATTACGCCGGGAGAGGTGGTCAAGCTAGAAATTGGGTTATGGGCCATGGGCGTAGATTTCGAGGCTGGAGAGGGGATTAGTGTGCAGGTTAGTGGCGAGTATCCGCTTGTGCAGGAGTTTGGGCCGAGGAAGAAGGTGGAGTTGGAAGAAAGGAACAAGGGTGTGCATCAAGTGCATGTTGGTGGGGAGTGGGCGAGTCACGTTGTATTGCCTTTTGTGTGAAAGTGGCGATGAACAGGAAGAAGGAGGGGATCAAAATAAGCGTTAGTCTATGGTATCATTCCAAGTTCAGTCAGTCCCACCCCTATCCCACAAGTGCCACAACCACACTCGTCGTCCTCATCATCATGGTCGTGATCCTGCGTCGTAGCTTAGCCCAGCCATATATACAAGCCCGTCATTTCAAACATCTCTGTCACCTCAGAACCTCACTATTCCTCCTCATATATCTTAACCTTTTCAGCATACTCCCTGATATTAGAGTGAATAGTCTCTTGAATCAACTCGCCCCTACCACCCGCAACCTGCAAAATCAAATCATTCAACGACATTCTCCCCAGAATGTCCACATGATCCGCTATTCACATCGTCGTTAGCAGAAAGTACATAGAGATAATGGAGAGGGGGAATAACATACCAGTATTAGGACCTCCCCTAGGACTAAACCGATCAGGTTCATGTTTCATTTCGAACGTTGTAACCTTAACCCCCGCGGGATTATACCTCTTCATCTTCCATCCTTTCGTGCACATATAGCCCGAACTAAGCAGGTTAACCGTTCCATCCCCTTCACCCATGACAACACCATGGTCGACATTATCCTGGGTAAACATCGTATCGAGCGTGACATTCAACCCCGACAAAGGATCATCATCACTGCGGTAATAGTATGCACGCTCCGTATCCTTGCCTATACCATAGAAGCAATATATCTTGAGGTTTGGAGCGAGCGGCAGTCGCGTTTCGAGGGGGTTAACCCATTTGGCGGGGAGGAATTGATTGTCTTCGACGTGCTTGGTGGTGTGTGCTACACCGTGGGAGTAGGAAGTTTGAATCATTTTCTTAAACCAGGGTTCGGTGTTGCGGAAGAGGAAGGGGAGGCTGTCGTCGACTGTGATGTTCTTTTGCGTCAAGGTGGAGTTTGAGTTGCGGAAACGGATGAAAGGGCCGTAGGTGACGTTTTGGCCCGGCGCATCGTCGGGGGCGCCATTCTCGTCACCCCAGACGGCGTTTCCGCCTAAGGGGAGCATGGAGGAGAGGCCAGGCATTGCGCGGAATATCTCGGCGCGTTCGTATCGTGAGAGGAAGCGTTCGAGGCCGTACACTGCGAAGGCGTTGAGTTGGGCTGTATCTTTCATCTCGCCGGAGAGAACGGCGGGCATGTCTTTCAATGCGCCGAGCATACATCCGCTGATGTTAATCCAACTGTCAATATAGGCATCTACCCAACCTGGACCGCCATTGCCGTATCCTTCTGCTTCCACCCAGTGCAAGAAGTAGTATAGCACTTGTGAGCCCATAGAGTGTGAGAGGAGGACAACCTTTTTATCTGACACGCGCACGGCGACTTCGATATGGGACTTCAGACGGGTGAAGTATTGATCGCGGATTTCGTAGTTCATGTAGGACATGCGCCAATCGTAGGCTGCCGTGAAGGCATTTCCGGGATCGTAACCTATCGTAGCGAGGTTCTCGAGGATCTTATTCCATATCCAGTACCCCGTTATGAAGAAGTCGGCCGCGTCAAAGCCCTGAGCTGCTCGTAGCTTCACGCCTGGTGGATCAAGACCAGTATCTTTGTCGAGCATGATGTGTCGTTTCCACTGAGCCTTATCCAGGACCAGTGCGCGCATCATTGTCCATGAACCCCATAGCCTCTTGCGAAAGTATTGTCGTGAGCCTTCTTCCGTACCCCAAGATTCAAGACCCGTGGAGATGACGCCGGGAATCATTATAACGGGGTGTTTGGCTTTTATGCCTTGTTTCTGCGCGTGGAGACCGACGGCGAAAGAATCGTAGTTCACGGCGTCTCGTTCTGTTTTCTACTGGGTTGGGGAAGTCAGCCTCGATTCCTCTCGACTTGTATGTCCTATTGTCGAGCCCTTTGGCATATGAAGCGGAAACCCCGCGTACCTGCAACTGCTGCGCGCTTCTGACGAAGTTGTCTGGTAGCGCTTCCATGATGCTCTCCAGATTGACGCCCTCCAGACTTGTCAGGTCTATCATGTCGTTACTGCTCGCAAAGAAGCCCGCAAGTAGCAGCCCAAATAGGCCTCCAAGTCCAAACACCCACACATTTCTTCTCTTCTTATGTTTTCCCTTCTGCTTGAGCGTCTGGAGCTGCTCGGCGGTGATCAGGCGTAGATTCGCGGGTCGTTTGCCGTCCCGACCTGGGGAAGGTTCGCGGGACAGTTCGGGTGTTGAGATATCGCTATCGTCAGCGCCGCCACCGCCGAAGCGGCGTCTCAGGAAAGACATCTACACAGAGTCGAAATATCTACACGGGGTTGCACGAGGGAACGTGGGCGCCTGCCACGAGGTATTTTTGGTTATCTTCCCAATGACCGAGACCTCCGACATGTGACGGAGTGATCGACACAGGGATGCAGGAGAAGCACGTTCCTGATGCTGCCAAGCCGGAGAGCCTCCGCTATCATAGCCCCTCCACATGCCGCGCTTCGCTCTCATTTCCCACGCGCCATGGCCGACAATGAAGATGGCGACGTCACAATCGAGGCGGCAAAGGCGACCGAGACTAAAGAGCTGAGCAAATCAGATCTCCAATATGTTCAATACGAACCCTCGAAAGAAGAGCAATATCTCCCCGCAATCCGCCAACTAATTTCCAAGGACCTTTCCGAGCCATATAGTATCTATGTGTACCGGTACTTTTTATACCAATGGGGTGACCTGTGCTACATGGTACTTATCTGTCCTCGGCTCTTCTCCAAACATCTAAATGCTAACTTCATCACACTAGGCTCTCTCCCCCACCAACACCTTAATCGGCGTAATCACATGCAAGCTCGAACCACACCGCAGCGGCACCTACCGCGGCTACATCGCCATGCTCGCAACACAAGAAGAATACCGCGGCCGAGGCATAGCCACGCAACTCGTCCGACTGGCCATTGATGCCATGACCGCGCGCGACGCCGATGAAATAGTATTGGAGACCGAGGTGTCGAATACTGCGAGCTTGAAGTTGTATGAGAGGCTGGGGTTCATTAGGAGTAAACGGTTGCATAGATATTACCTGAATGGTAATGCAGCGTTTAGGTTGATACTCTACTTGAAGGAGGGCACTGCGCTCAAAAGACCGGAGCATGCTGGGCATGGCGAGATGGGCGGTATGCCGGACATGAGGCGGGTGGATGAGGCTGAGTTGTACTCTTGAAAGAAGTAGATCAATCCTTATGTACACAAACTCATCAAAGTGGTTTGAGTGGCTCGAAGGCAACCGCTCAGGGACAGGCTGGTTACCTTGGCGACATAACAAGATCAAGACAATAATTGTGTTTGACCGGAAACCTTGCCAGCTACATGGTGGTAGATTTGTCTAGGCTTCCTGCAAGATGCAAGATATATCCAGTCACAACATCCTACATGACTTACAAGTCTCAAGTATACTGCAACCATCGCAGGTGGCGGATGCAACTGGTATGATTTATCTACGCGACGTTACTAGATGCTTACTTACATCTGATTCGTCTACTTCTTCTCCTCTAGAGTCAGGCCCTCGATAGCCTTCTCTCCGCCCTCAGTTCCAACATCAACCTTGGCCTTATCCTCACCCTCAACATGTCCATCTGGCTTCGCCTCTACGTTCCGTTTTGGGTGGAAGGTACCTTTGTTCTTTACCTTCTTCTCCTTCTTGACCACTGGTGGCGGTGGGTAAGCCTTCTGTTCAATATCCTTCCACGCCTGGTTACCCTGGAACTCCTTCTGCACTGGCTCAAGAAGCGTGATGAGTGCTTCAGTGACGGCGGGCTTGAGATCTTGGGGTGTAAGGATGTCGTTTGAGTAGTCTTCTTGCATCTTCTTGATGTCTGTGTAGGTGAGGGGCTCGGCGTCGCGGCGCTTGACGACGAACTTGGGCTCGCCGTAGATGAGGTGACCGGCGGGAAGGAGGACGTACTCGACGAAGCTGAGTACACCGTTGTCTTCAACGACCTTGGGTGCAGCGTGGGCTTTCTTGAGCTTACGCTTCACTACGTCTGCGTCGTCTAGTACGTCGATCTTGGAGTCGGGGTCGGAGGAGCTCATCTTTCCACCTTGTAGACCGGGGACCATGGGGTTCATCAAATGCGCGCGCTCCTTGTAGCCGATCTTAGGAAGGACGTCTTTTGCGAGCGCGAAAATCTTGCGTTGGTCTACACCTCCGAATTGGACGTCTACGTCCAGGTACTGCTCGTCGAGGGCCTGCATAAGTGGGTAGATGAGTCCACTTAGAGGCGCATTCTCAGTTTGCTTGACAACCTCTGCGCCTGCCTTCTTCGCCGCCGCCTCGCTTGTTATACTCGCTAGTCTCAGCAGATCCATGGTGTAGTCCGAGTTCAACTCGTAGCTTGAACCCAGCACGAACTCCAGCTTATCGATTGGTACCTTGACTGCCTTGAGCAGTGCGGTGATGGTGTAGCGGTAGTACTCTGCGCGGAATTTGACGAGCTCGATCGGGGCTTTCAGGTTGTCGAGGAATCCGTGGATATCGGCGAGGAGGATCTTAACATGGCAGCCTGCAGCAAGGAATTGCGCAAGCTTGAGGATAGGTACGAACTACAACATAGGTCATTAACAGTGCACCCGACTGATCTCGCAATGTGAACATACATAACCGCAATGTGGTCTTCCCGTTGTCGCAGTACCCCAGTACACCTTCAAGTGCCCTTGCTTCTTCAGTGCCTCGTCCATGATTTCTGGGTTCAGCACCTCCGCCAGGTTGACCTTGATGAGCGCCATCTTCTCTTCCTCGGACATGTTCGCACCAGGGTTGACGAACGAAGCCTCTTGAGCTTTTTGTAATCTTGACTTTGCATCCTTGAGTTGTGCTTGTGTTTCTTCAATTCTCTTCTCAAGATCAGCGATCTCCTGTTGGATCGCCACGGGGTCTGCCATTGTGTTGGCCGTGGTGGGGTACGAGGGGCAACTGTTGTGCCAATTGACTCGAGGCAGAGGAAGGAAAAGAAGTGCAAATGTCACAAGAAGATGTTTGAGCGAAAACAGCGATATAAGGCTGTTGTACTAAACCTCAGCTGAAGCGTATGAGTTGTTGGTGAGTCTTGCGCCCAGCTGAATGAGTCGCTGCGGGGGCCGGAAACAGTCACACCAAAATAACATTTCCAGGGTCCAGTACCTGCCGTGCCACAGCCATGTGGCTGGCCGCACCTTCCTTCAAGTAAGCTCGGGTGAACTCTCCACGATAGCTTACGATAATAGATTCGGCTACAATTCTTCCTTACGCCAAGTCACTTAAGGCGCCAATCTTCAGCTCTACGTCTACTACGCGCCCAGCGCGTAATTTGCTGTCATGTTCGATTCAAGCGGGAGCTGACTTCTGTCAGAGCTGATCCCAAGCCCAGGCGCAATAAGACCTCAAACGCTCAGGCACAGCAAAAGGCAGTTCTTTTCGGTAAACAAATGTTTTCTGTTCGCATATGTAAGGAGTGTATAGACAAGAAGCAGACAAATCTAAGGGAAATCCACAAAGAAGTAAAACCAGTAATCAATGCCACCAATCGCTCAAATAATCTAAACCGCGCCGTCGCTATGTATGCTGAATTAATGATGCCGCACTCTCATATTATCGCCCACCATGTTTCGCTCAAATGTATCCTGTATTCCACGACCTATTTAGTACCCGCACTTGGCCAAGCAGACCTTGACATCCTGGACGAGGTTTACCGGGAGGGTCTTAGCGAACTTATCAATGTCCTTGCCGTTGATTTGCTTTGGTTTGCGTTAGCATTGTCTCAACCTTCAGGATAGATAGGACTTACTGTGGCGTTAAGGGCAGCGTTAACAACCTGAGGGTTGAGCGCAAAGAAGTTCTGCGCAATCTGACTGGTACCAGGGTCCTCTGAGTTGAGAGTCGCCACAAATGTCGCATCTTGGCAGTTGTTGTTGAACTGGTAGTGGATGGAACCTTGGGGGAAGACAGTGCCGTCGAACTTCTTGAGGGCGCCTGCGATTTCTGGGTTCTTCATGGGTCCCACAAGAGCATTCTCTAGAACGTAGCCAAATTCAAGATTGTCACCTTCGACCAAGGTGAGGAACTCGGTGGCCCGTGGATGCACGTGAGGAGAGTTGATGCCGCAGGGCTTAAGGAAGCCGACAGTGGTGCTGATACCAAGGCCGGTAAGGATAGGGAATGTTTCGATGTTCTGGGGGAGGTATCAATACAGCATTTGTGACTTAAGGGAATGATTAGGCTTACAGCTGCAACCGCAACACCACCAAGCGAGTTCTTGGGCGGCACGGTTTTGTTGTCGAAGGTGAAGACGGTCATTTTTCGGAGATCCTTCGCATTGACGAGCTCTCTGTCATCACCTTCTCCTTGGGTCAGAAGCTGTTGGAAACGCTTGATAGCTGTAGGAGCTGTCAGGAGGCCGCCGAAGTCGACAGGCGTCGAAGAAGGCGCTGCCGGGGCGGCAGACGTGGAACTGGCGATCATATCTTGCCTTGCCCCAAGACGCTGAGGAAGAGCCTGAACGGCACCGAGAGCGAGCGAAGCGACGAAGATTTTAGTGATGGTGAACATGATTACTGATTAAGAAGCGAAGGCTTGGATAGACAGTAAAGAAACAAGGAGATATCGGAAAATAAAGAGAAAAAGATAGGACTGTAGTATGGTTTCTTGGTTGTGAGTAAGGAGATGATTCTTTTACTGGCGGTCTATGATACCTTACTTATACCTATGTGGTTACTGTTTGTCTTAGTGGTAGGGTCAGCTTTCCTGAACGGAAGCCACAGATCCGTCGACAGCAGGGTGGCTGTACAGCACGGTGTTGTTACTTGCCCACTAATCGCGTGCTTAATTCGGAGGGGGAGCTGGTATGCTTAGACATCGCGGGGTCAAGAATATCCATTGGTTAAGATCCAAAGTTGGTTCGACTACGTCTTCTGGTCCGTCAGCCTGACAGCGGGAGCGCTGACGGGGCGTGGACCTTCTGGGGGCGGTGTGACTTTTAAGTCCTGCTTGCACGGAAAGACCGTCCAAATTGCGGAAATTACTTCTCGATACTTGCATATGCTGATGAAACTGAGATGTCCAGAGATGAAATTGATCGTGCAAAGCAGTGATGATGCTTGTTCAATCTACACATGGACTTCGAGATAATGAGGCTGATGACCTCGCGCAGAATGAACAATGTTGCGCAACTGTGAGGGCATGCGCCTTGACGCAAATAACGGAAACGTGAGTATCCGCATTCTTTGAACAATGCGGCGGTGCGTGAGGTCAGTCGCGGGCGGGTGGTGGTAAGCTTCCGTTGTTGACGCCAGGCCTTCCGGTTACTTAAGGATGTCTAAAATTAACCCTGGACTGACTCGCGATATCAAATTGCTCTAGGAACAAACAAACGTCAGCAAATGCTGGACGCAGGAGCAATCAAATTTCGCGATAGCGCCCAGACGATACTTTCCTTTTTTTTTGGATTCTGAGCAATGTGCAAGTATAAACAGAATATATTCAAAAAATAGTTCGCTACGCTAAATCCAACATTTGACACCAAGCTTGTCGCTCATAAACGCCATGAACCAAAAGTAAAAAAACATAAGGTCATCAAGATGGGCTCGAGATTGCGTAAATCGTGATGCTGAGACTTATTCGGATTCGAACTCGATATCCATCATGTTCTGCTCCTTCCAAAACGGGAGCTCATCAAGCGTAAAGGCGTCATCACTGGGAATGGACGGCGGTCCCTTCCAGTGTGGCACCGTTCCTTCGTCAGGTTCTTCGACCTCTAGGATGTTATTGGTGTTTGAGACACCCCGATCCTCGAAGATGAGTGAGCCTCTTCTAGGCCCTCGGACGCGGCGTCGCAGTCGGCGGGAGTTTTGGTCCATATCATCGAGAGGGTCGTTATCGGAGTAGCTGCTATCTCCTTCGACGCTTTGGCTGTGGCTGCGCTTGAAGATGCCTGCACTCCATCGTTTCTTCTTCTTCAGATATATGCGCTCCCTTTCCTCGTCATCTGAAGTATCTTCTTCGAGTTGCAACTCGTTCATTCTGGCAAATATTTCTGCTTTTGTGCCGCTCCTATCGCTCTTTGCGTCTTCGCAATGATCCGGTCGCACAACCTCTACGTCACAGTCGTAGCCTGGATCGCTGTCCAGTTCTTCGAGTACGAACTGAGCTCTCTCTACCCGACGCATTGGCCTTTCCTCTTCTTGTTCACATTCTTCATCCGACTCATTCTCCTCTTCAGATTCGCTCTCAGTGTCAGATCCCTCGCGAGTTGTTGCCCCGTAAGCACGGTCGGAATCTGACGATAGACGAGAAGATGGCTCGCATGATTGCGGGCGAGTGAAGCTGAAGTGATGATCTTCTCCGGTCGGTTCGATGTACTCCAGCGGAGGTGTCTGGACGAAGTTGCCCATGCGCCTGTGTACTGGAGAGGTCTTGTATGTTGGGGGAGGGAAGCGGCTATGTGTATTAGGAGTAGGCGTCATGGGCGGCGATTGCAGATGACCGTTGAGCGCGGCGGCTGGCGATTCGTGATGCGTTGCCATTGCTAGGAGGGCGTTGTGGTGGTTTGACGGGAAATGTTGCGTCAGGCTTGCCTGCAGCCAATTGCGAACGCGTACGTATCGATGATCTCGTCTAGTGTTTATGCTGATTTCTTAAGGAATCAAAGTCCGACAGACGTGTCTAATCTTTGAAATACGAAAGAGGAGTTGCGTCGACTGTATCATTCTGGAGGTGGCCCGGGAGTGTTTTACTTGGATATCTGAGCGGCGAGCTCGAGCAGAGAGGTGGAGAGTTTTGACAAGACGAACCCTGCAACGCCTTGGCTTATCGTGCAGGCAGAATTGGAGTACTATAGGCAGCAATGCAGGAAATGTAGCTCGCAGATCGGTAAAAGCCACAAAGTGCAGGTCAGTTCGGGTGCGACGCGTCTGTGATGATCGAATGGGAGCGTAAAAGAAGAGCAAGAGTACTGGAGGAGGTATGAATTCCCTGCAGAGTGAGAAATGTGTGCGGCTGTCGCCAATTATCACCTGCGTTTCAGCAATGAGCTGGCCGGCCACGGAGCGGGTCTGCAGCATTGCTGCCCTTTCCATGTACAGCATCGCTTTGCCTCCATGACTCCGATGCTGGCCACGATATGTGGGCGCGAACGATTTGTCGCAACAAAGACTCGGGCAATCTACCTTGCGTCAGGCTGGATGGATGCCCAATGAGGTCAGCGAGCAAAATTGTCCTGCACAGGGCGGGTAGGTAGTGTTGGCACTACGATGCCAGCTGGCACACGGAGTCGCATTGGTGAGTTCTGCGGGGCATCGTTGCAGGACGCCAGACCAGGGGAGCCGAGCCACGCAGCGGAGGCGAATTTGAGATGAAGCAACGTGAAAGAATGAGGCTCTGCTTGCGGCAGCTAGTGTGGGAACTCGAGGTTCGCTTGAAATTGAAACATGGACCCGACGACTTCAGCCCGAGTTGGAGCGATGTCTGGTAGATCTCACGTGACCTTGGTGGGGAAATCACGCTAGGGACCAACCCAGTTAGACGGTTGCTCGGAATGTTGCGTGGCATATCGAACATTAGCAAGAGCAGCTCAAGGAGGCAGCAGTACCAAACATAATAGTCAACACCGTGTTTCTTTCTCTTCTACTTATACCCGTATCCCTCCGCGCTTGCTGTCTCGTGCATTGAGGTCAACATAGACAACAGTGAAGCTGCGGCTTCATCTCCAATTCCGCCATGTCTTCTTCTCCCTCAATGTTGACCAAGGCAAGCAGCTCCCAGCCCATGCGACCGTATAGCTGGCTAACCCAGCGCAGTTTGAATCCAAGTCCTCGCGTGCCAAGGGCATTGCCTTCCATCCCAAGAGGTACCTTCACCCGCTCCAGGTTGCTCCCTTCTCCACTGACCGCTTCCAGGCCATGGATCCTGGTGTCGCTACACTCGTCGACGATTCAACTATGGGACTACCGCATGGGCACTCTCATAGACCGCTTCGAAGAACACGACGGGCCGGTCCGCGGCGTTGACTTCCACAAGACACAGCCATTGTGAGCATTTCTGAGACAATTTGGCGAGGGTCGGCAACATACTAAGACTGGGCAGATTTGTATCTGGCGGTGACGACTACAAGATCAAGGTCTGGTCATACCAGACTCGGCGATGTCTCTTCACATTGAACGGCCACTTGGACTATGTCCGGACCGTCTTCTTCCACCACGAGCTTCCGTGGATAGTGAGCAGCTC
Source organism: Alternaria atra (assembly GCF_907166805.1). NCBI lineage: Eukaryota > Fungi > Ascomycota > Dothideomycetes > Pleosporales > Pleosporaceae > Alternaria > Alternaria atra. The sequence continues at coordinate 1,036,047 of NW_025091334.1, forward strand.
CGACGACCGTAAGCGCATACCGTGGGTCAGCAGTACAATGGCTAACACGAAACAGAGACCATTCGTATATGGAATTGGCAGAACCGTAAGTACTACTCTTCACTGCTCACTTGGAACGATGCTAATACCCACAGGTTCATTGAGTAAGTCCCATCGCAACCCCTCGCGGAAACACACCTAACTCTCCCAAGTATGTACTATGACGGGTCACAACCATTACACCATGTGCGCGCAATTCCACCCGAAAGAGGACCTCATCGTTTCCGCCTCGCTCGATCAGTCGGTTCGTGTCTGGGACATCTCTGGGCTGAGAAAGAAGCATTCTGCACCCCAGGCCATGTCCTTTGAGGATCAGATGGCACGCGCAAACCAGAATCAGGCGGACATGTTTGGCAACACGGATGCGGTTGTCAAGTTTGTTCTCGAAGGTCACGACCGAGGTGTGAACTGGGTCGCATTCCACCCTACACTACCCTTGATCGTTTCCGCTGGTGACGATCGCCTCGTGAAGCTGTGGAGGATGTCAGAGACGAAGGCATGGGAAGTTGATACCTGCCGAGGACACTTCCAGAACGCGTCTGCGTGTCTGTTCCACCCGCATCAAGATTTGATACTGTCTGTTGGAGAGGATAAGACGATTCGTGTATGGGATCTCAACAGGCGAACATCGGTTCAGTCTTTCAAGCGGGAGAACGACCGCTTCTGGGTTATCGCAGCGCATCCCGAGATCAACCTGTTCGCTGCCGGTCATGACAACGGTGTCATGGTGTTCAAGCTGGAACGCGAGCGACCCGCATCCGCTGTCTACCAGAACAATCTTTTCTACATTACCAAGGAGAAGCATGTGCGGTCTTATGACTTCCAGAAGAACATCGAGTCCCCATCGATGCTGTCTCTCAAGAAGCTAGGAAGCGCTTGGGTACCGCCACGGACACTATCTTACAACCCTGCCGAACGCTCGATCTTGGTCACGTCACCAGCCGATAGCGGAACCTACGAGCTGATCAGCCTCCCGCGCGACGCTTCAGGAGCAGTGGAACCGACGGACACCAAGCGCGGCTCCGGTAACTCCGCTGTGTTCGTGGCTAGGAATCGATTTGCCGTCTTCAACCAGTCGAACCAACAGATTGACATCAAGGACCTCAGCAACTCGACTACCAAGACCATTAAGCCCCCGCACGGAACCACTGATATCTACTTTGGTGGCACTGGCAATCTACTCTTGATCACCCCTACCTCGGTAGTACTATACGACATTCAGGCCAAGAAGAACCTTGCTGAGCTCTCTGTCAATGGCGTCAAGTACGTCGTATGGTCGTCTGATGGACTGCACGTCGCATTGCTGAGCAAACACAACGTTACCATTGCGACAAAGAATTTGGACCAAGTCAGCACTCTGCACGAGACTATCCGAATCAAGAGTGCAATCTTCGACGACACCGGCGTCCTTCTCTACTCTACGCTAAACCACATCAAATACAGTTTGATGAACGGCGACAACGGGATTGTACGCACGTTGGAGCAAACCGTGTACCTAGTGAGGGTAAAGGGCCGCAACGTATACTGTCTGGATCGTGCTGCGAAACCCAAGATTCTTCAGATTGATCCAACGGAGTATCGATTCAAGCTCGCCCTGGTCAAGCGCAACTACGATGAGATGCTCAACATCATCAAGACTTCAAGTTTGGTCGGACAGAGCATCATCTCCTACCTGCAGAAGAAGGGTTACCCCGAGATTGCTCTTCAGTTCGTGCAAGATCCTCAGACACGGTTCGAGCTCGCTATCGAATGCGGTAACCTAGAGGTCGCAGTTGAGATGGCCAAGCAGCTTGACCGACCAAAGCTCTGGCAGCGGTTGAGCACCGAAGCTCTAGCACATGGTAATCACCAGACTGTGGAGATGACCTACCAAAAGCTGCGAAACTTTGACAAGCTATCCTTCCTATACCTCACCACTGGAGACCAGGACAAGTTGAAGCGTATGGCTAAGATCGCGGAGCACCGTGGTGACATGACGGCACGATTCCAGAATGCCCTCTACTTGGGAGACGTTCAGAACCGGATAGAAATGTTCCAAGAGCTTGATCTATATCCCCTTGCGTACGCCACTGCCAAAGCCCAAGGCCTTGACGAACAAGCACAGTCGATACTGGAAGCCGCTGGGGTTTCGGAAGAGCAAATCAACCTTCCTTCGATAGGTGCTCCTCTTGCGCCCCCCAAGCCCATTGTACCTACGCACAAGACAAACTGGCCAACGCGTGCAGCTTCTTCGACTGTGTTCGAGAGGGCTCTTCAGGGCGAGGTCGAGGGCACTGGATCCGACGAGCCAACAGCGAACGGCTTCGGTGACGAAGATCTTCTGGGCGATGCTGAGCCTACCAGTGCTGTGGCTGACCTTGGAGGTGACGAAGACGACGATGTTGGTGGGTGGGACATGGGTGACGATGGCGACGTTGAGGCTGAAGATGACTTTGTCGAAGTTGAGGGTGCTGAAGCCGGTGCTGGAAGCAGCGAAGCAGACTTCTGGGCACGCAACTCGCCTTTGGCAGCGGACCACATTGCCGCTGGTTCCTTCGATACCGCTATGCAGTTACTGAATCGGCAGGTCGGTGCTGTCAACTTCGCCCCTCTCGAGGAGCGCTTCCAGGAGATCTACCAAGCGACACGAACATTCTTGCCAGCCACGCCAAATATGCCCTCGCTCGTCAACTATGTACGGAGAACGGTGGACGAAACAGATTCGCGCAAGATCTTGCCCATCATCCCGCGTGATCTGGAGTCGATATTATCGACCGACCTGACCGCAGGCAAGCAGGCTTTACAAAAGAACAAGTTGGAGGAGGGCGTTGTGGCTTTCAGGAAGCTACTACAGCTTATCATGGTTAACGTCGTCTCATCGCAGGCAGAGTTATCCGATGTAAGTTTCCCCATTGCCCACCTAGACGTCGTACATTAACATTTTCTAGGCTAAGAAGGCAATTAATACGGCCACGCAATACATACTTGCCATGTCCATCGAGCTGGAACGCCGTAAACTTCTGAACGGCGCTACCGACATCTCAGCCCTATCTGACGCCGACAAGAAACGCGCTCTCGAACTCTCCGCCTATTTCACCATCCCCGAGCTCGAGGGTCCTCACAATTCGATCCCGCTTTCGGCAGCTATGAACTTTGCTCACAAGAACAAGCAGCTCAACACGGCACTAAACTTTGCCAATGCATTGCTCGACCGCACCGGCAACGCAAAGATGAAGGAGGCGGCTAAGCGTGTCAAGACTGTTGCCGAAAGGAACCCCAGCGACGTCATCGAGATTGACTTTGACCAATTTGCCGACTTTGACATCTGCGCTGCTAGCTTCACACCTATCTACAGTGGTATGCCATCTGTTACCAGTCCGTATAGCGGTGCCAAGTACCACGCAAGGTACAAGGGTACTGTGTGCAGGATCGATGGCATCACTCAGATTGGTGCGCCGGCTAGTGGTCTGAGGTTGGTGGGCTAGGGATTGAAGGAAGAGATATTTGGGAGGGGAGCTTGAGGGTAGCATTGCTGGATCGTTTGGAGGTGTATGCTTAGCGTGTTATGCTCTTTTACGACATCTGGTGTTGCCAGTTGAACGGACTACTGAAAATGGGAGGGTGGCTGGTAACGTGAATTGATGGAATATATGCAGCTTTAGACTTTGAGAACAGAGAGATCAAAATGTCATAACGAGATGCACTGTTCAATTGACTGGGTGTTGTTTCTCCACGTAAACAAACTCTCACAGCCTGGAATGGAAGTCTTAACAGATGTATATGTTCATGTTTAAAATTCTAGCATTACTTGAGATTGTACACTACACCTTGGAGAAGATGTACAAGAGAAAGGCATTGCAGCATAAGAGGTATCGAGCGCGCGCAGTCCACTAAGAGAAAAGTCTCCTAGTCGGTACCATTCCATAAATCCAGCAAGATTCCAAAGTCCAAAACGCCCATCGAACGCATCTCCTTTCGCGCCATCATAACAGCTTGATGACGAAACTATCGTTCGATTTCCGTCCCCTTGGTATCTACCATACAAACGCATCAACCCTTGTGGGGTGGTGGACCAGGCGGCGGCGCATACCCTCCACCGTATGTAGGCTGGGGACTCTGGAGCTCAACGCCGTTCTGCTGGCCGTAGTAACCTTGGTTGGCGCCTCCGCCACCGTAGTATCCGTTGTTGTTGTTGTTTGTGGCAGCGGAGTATGGTGGGGCGGGTTGTTGTTGGTTATTGTAGTAGGGTGCGGCGGTTTGATTGTTGTTGTAGGCGCCGGGACGCGCTGCCCAGCCTGTGCCGTAGAAGGGTTGGCGACCGGCTTTGCGGCGGCGGCGGGCTGTTAGGCAACTAAAGATTGAGGGTTAGAATGTGTCTTGGGTGGGCAGGCAAGTTAGATGGATGGAGAGAGAGAGAGAGGACTTACGAGCATAGTACGAAGAGGAGTAAGAAGCCCAAGACGACTACTACCAGGACAACCCAGCGTACCCAGTTATTCCATGCTGAGCTCCTGCAGCGGTAGGCGCGTCCGTTGCTATAGCAAGTCCTATAGGCCATTGCGTATTAGAATCCGATGTTTGTATGTGGTGTCGCGAATATTGATTAATCGAGATGCGCAAGTGTGGAGGAGAAAAGCGCAAAATGTTGGTAGCAAACGTTGTATGACGAAGACAAGAGAGAAAGAGAGGAAACGACGTATTGTTGTAGGGCACGCATCGATAGTGAAGTTGCCGTGATATGCGGCGGCAGGCTGGGCGCAACGACGTTGTGACGTCGTCTGTCGCAGACACACCAGCCAGGACCAAGCCGATCCGTTGATCCACCAAGCTCGCTTTCCCCAGAATAATAGTGCTACTGCGCCGCTTGTGATGCGCAACTAAATTGTTGGCACCGCCACTTGCAACAAACGATGGGGTAGGAAGAATGACGATGAATCGCGCACAACTTACTCGTCGCCGTAATCAGGTCCATAGTATACTTGTCTACTTTGTAGATGCATCGTCGTAAGCGTAAATTAATTGTTGCTTTGTTAGGGCAAAGGATATATATGTATTGCCAGTAGGAATTTGAGCTGAAGGTGAGTAAGAGAGACCAAGAGCTACGATGAAGAGTAGAATAGAGAGAATCTGAAGAGCAGGGTTCCCGAACTGCTCTTATGACGATATACGCTCGAGAGGGGAAAGATGTGTCTCCCGGTGCTCAGCCACAAGCCAAGATGGCCCTAGGCCCTAGTTCTGCAATGCCGGCGCGCCCGCTCCAAACGGGTAAAGCGGAGATGGCGAGGGAAGTTCGGTGACGATTACTATGCTTACTGCTACGTTATTGGTTGGCGGGAAGGGCTTTTTCGAACTGCTGATTGTTCCTGCCAGCTGCGGAGGCGCAGTTACGATAGAAGATGGGGCAACGTTGTTCCTAGCCTATTCTCGAAGACTGGAGGGGGATTGTGTGGCGAAAGAATGTGCCATGCTGCTCATCTGGCCGGCCTCGATGAGGATGACCGGAGGGACTCGGTCGTTGGACTATGTCTCTTGGGGAACCCTTGAAGTTGCTGCGCCTGGTGCTTTCGTAATGTATGCTTAGTCTAGGCTAACTGTACGTACCTCAACGTCTCAGTTGCGAGACATCCGCGTTGGATCGTGTCAGCGGTGCGCATGAGGTTTTGCGTTGCGTGTTCACTTGGCTGCCGACGGCGTGAGATGGTCACACCACACGTGGCTCATGATACTTTGTCGGGTGTTCTTTGTGGGACCAAGGCTGTCTTGGTTAGAAAGGTCCCAAGTTGCAAATCTGGCGATGGGCATGGCTGTCGCGCAAGTCTTTCGAGTGCAGAAGAAAACACCAACGACCACAGGAATCCTGCAAGGTGCTTTAACATGTAATCATTCGTAGAGCGATATTCGAACGACTGACGTACCATACCCTCCCTTGTGTACATCTACATCCGCCTACATGCACCCCACCCCATACTCTCACCGCGCCACACCCATCCAAACCCACCCACGCCACAAACCCTCAACCCATCTCTCCCCATCGCCATCGCGAATATCTACCCACTTCCCCGTCTTCCCCCTCCAGCTCGTCGGCTGCCCATCCAAGCATCCCATTCCTCGCAAACAAGAGACAGGGGCTCGCATTGCTCAAACACGATTCGACCAATCATATAGCCTCTGCTCAAGATTTCCTGGGAGGCGCTAATGCAGGATGAGTTGTTCAATTGTTGATGGCATGGATTTTGCTTAGGTCCCACCCCGTTTTCCTGCGAGCGGGTGTGAGTTATGCGAAACAATAGTTGTTTGCTTTCCTCTCGTGCATTGATTCTGTCCTCTTTCACCCCTCTTGCCTGGTGGCGTTGTTCGTTTTTGTTGCAATGTTTGGCGCAAATTGCTGCTTCCGCGGCGCTACAAAGTACTGGAGTCATTGAGCCATGTGCAACACGGGAATTTGCGCACCAGAACGCGAGGAGGCCCGCTTGAGAAAGAGTCACGACGAGCGCCTGCGCATGCAATTGCACTGCAATCCTCGACAAACACCCATCCGGACAACTTGTCAGTACGAAGCCGAATGTCGCGCATCTGCAGACCAGGCACACAAGAGTCACGAGGGTCAGGACAGCACTAGCCGACGGTCGACACACGACAGAGATGAAGATATCATTATATCGCTGTAAACTCAGGTCACTCCGTATGGAGTCGAACAAGAGACGAAGCATGCACAACCGTACATGTCATTCATACCTGGAGCAAAATCTTCCGCCTTTTCTTAGCCGCTACATGTTCGCTGGAATAGGAAACAAAGAGGACAGTACATGATGAGGAAGGAGCAGTCGCCGTCATAATGATATGAAAGAAGTAAATGTGTCGAGCTGGGGAACTGGAATGGCCATCGCTAGCCTGCAGAGCGATCTGCCCGTCTTTTCTTCCATCAAGTCGTAAGAATCATTAAAGATGTCATGTAAAGCTGACGACCGTAATTCATGAGAACGTAGGCACGTCGTCATCGTGAAGTTGCGAAAACACCAAACCCAGTCGAATGCGTTGCGAACGGCACCTGACCAACGCGGTCACGTTACGTCGGTGGAATACGAACAACATAATACCTCACTTGCTGGCTCGCGCAATCAACCACTGGAGAACAGCGTCGAGGTTGGTCTCCTCCTTTGCGCTGATGCCGTAGCAGCTCACCTCTCGGTGCGACACTGACTTCAAGTCAAGCGCTTCGATCAGCTCATCTACCGAGAGCTTGTTGGGCAAGTCGGACTTGTTGCCCAGGACAAGAAGAGGAATGCCTTCTAGAGCGGGCTTCTCTAACAGGAGCTTCAGCTCTTCGCCAGCGACCGGCAGAGCCTCCTTATCAGCCGAGTCGACGATGAACCTATTACGATGAGCGACAGGATGCTATCACATGCAGAAGAGACGTACACAATGGCATTCACACCGCGGCAGTACCGCTCCCACATGGAACGAAACCTAGGTTGGCCTCCGAGATCCCAACTGTTGCCGCTGGTCAGCAGATGCGCCTCCCGACTAGTAGATTGTCCTGCACCCCGCAAGGCTGGGCTTGGCGCTGCAAGAGCCGGACATGCGTGACCAGGGAGACACGGGAAGCACTCACCACTTCAAGGTTACATGACCTTTCTGGACGCGCTTCATATTGAAGCCAACAGTCGGGATGGAGCTAGGACCAGTCAGCGCATGGCCCAGCTACGGTGGCGCTCATGGTTGCGCAAAGCAGTAGCTTCGGGATACGGATGAAACAACGTCACCGCCGGCTTGCGCAACTCGGGACGGATGTAGACCTACTCGACAGTAAACTCTCCTCCCTATACGACGATGGGTCAGCTCGCATTCATCACAATTGATGATGTCGACACAGGGGGGGCTTTCCGCATCAGGAAGAGACTCACCGCCAGAACTCTCAACAGCGAAGTCTTGCCAGCGTTTTGCAACCCGATCATGGTGATGTCCATCTCAGTCGCCCTGAATGGTGTCAGTGGTCATCAGCCGACTCATGTTATCGTCGCCCGTGACTTTGCTTTTTTGTGTGGACGGAAGCTGAGCAGTTGGCGGAGTATCAAATAGCGCATCAGGCATCGACGCGTGCAGAGTTGATCAAGTAGAAAAGGACAGGTAGGCATACCAGAACAGGCGGAGCAGCCAGTCATAGATGCGACGGAACAGGTTCGCCATGGCGGTTATCAGGGCGAGTTCTGACTCGGTGCTGGAGTGGTCTGGTCGGGAGGAGTGGTGATGTACGGGCGATGGAGGGAAGTCTGGGAACCTTGATCCTTGCTGCGGGGCATGTAGTAGGCGTGATCGCCGTAGTCTTAGCAGCAACAACAGGCAAATGGACGACTTGTCCAGAGTTGTAAGCGGATGCAAAGAGCGCAGGCAATGCTGTGAGGAAGTAGAGAAGCAGAGCTGTGCCGCCCTAACGAAAGCCCGGAGTGGTTCACGCTGCAGCACAGTGATGGAGCCGCCGCGGCGTGTGACTTTGGCCAACGCGCTAGGCAGGGGTGGCCTATCGGACTAGTCTAGTAAAAAAGTTCGAGATTGGCGTCGCATCTTCACAATCGCGCTGCAGCTTGCCAACGCGACAACCCAAATACGCTGGGATAATACAGCGCATACCGTTGCAAGTAGCGCTTTTTGTTCCCGATTCAAAGTGCAAACATAGCCCAGGAAATCATGGCGCCTGCCGCAAGGGCCGACAGCCCTCAGGAATGGTCGACCAAGGCAAGAGACTACTTTTCTGACATATTCATACCACGTCTAATAGCTACTCCAGTTTGATACCCTCAGGCGGCATGACCTGTTCCGCAACCCCCCAACGGACAAGACGGCATATCCCATGCTCGCTGCCGCCGTAGACCCCCACATCAACTCGTTCAACACCATCTTCACTCCCGGCGGTCAACTAGCCCAGGGCATACGAGACATTGGCACCAAGATCTTCCTCGACGGCGACCCATACGCAGCACCTGAAGACGCAGGCCAGAGAAATCGTCTCTCGTTGCGCATCCAAGATGTCTTCCTCGACAAGCCAGTCCTGCCGCCGACCAACAAGGTTGCGCTCAAGAACCGAAACATTTATCCCGCCGAGGCCCGAGAACGACATGCTTCCTACCGCGGCAAGATGCGCGCACGACTCGAGTGGAGGGTCAACAACGGAGATTGGCAGGAGGACGTCGTTGATCTCGGCGGTGTACCCGTCATGCTGAGATCAAACCGCTGCCAGCTCGAAGGCATGTCGCCAGCGGCATTAGTAAAGGCGAAAGAAGAGTCCGACGAGCTAGGTGGCTACTTCATCGTCAACGGCATTGAGAAGATTATCCGTCTCCTCCAGGTCAATCGTCGCAACTACCCCATGGCCATCAAGCGTGGCGCCTTCACCAATCGTGGTCCCGGTTACACCCAGTTCGGTATCCAGCTCAGATCGATGCGACCCGACCAAACTTCGCAAACCAATGCCCTGCACTACCTCAGCGACGGCAACGTAAACTTCCGTTTCTCATGGCGCAAGGCGGAATACCTGGTCCCCATCGTCATGGTGATGAAGGCTTTGGTCGAGACCAACGATCGCGAGATTTTCGAGGGTCTGGTTGGTGCAGCTGGCTCAGAAGGTCTTGAAGAGAAGCAATTCGTTACCGACCGAGTAGAGCTGCTACTCCGTACATACAAGGTCTACGGGTTGCACACAAAAGCCAAGACTCGCGCCTATCTTGGTGGAAAGTTCAAGGTTGTACTTGGTCTGCCCGCCGACGTCACCGACGAGGAGGCTGGTACTGAATTCCTTCGCAAGATCGTTCTACCCCATCTAGGCTGCGTAAATGTTACACCGAGCCAGGACGCCGACAAGTTCAGGATGCTGTTATTCATGGCTAGGAAGCTCTACGCTTTGGTCGAAGGCGATTGCGCTGTCGACAACCCGGATGCGGTCCAGAACCAGGAAATCCTACTAGGTGGACAGCTCTACGGCATGATCTTGAAGGAGAAGTTGGAGGAGTGGCTAAACAGCTTCCAGCTCGTCCTGAGGGAGTGGTGCAGGAAGACAGAATACAAGCCCTTCACGTCTCAAGAATTCACAAAGGATTGGAACTCTAGGATTCTTCGACGGACACAATCTAATCTCGGTCAAGCTATGGAGTATTTCCTCAGTACGGGCAACCTTATCAGTCCGACAGGTCTCGACTTGCAGCAAACATCTGGATACGTCGTGGTTGCCGAGAAATTGAATTTCCCTCGATTCATCTCACATTTCCGAATGGTACATAGAGGTGCCTTCTTCGCTCAGCTCAAGACAACAACTGTCCGAAAGCTGCTTCCTGAGTCGTGGGGATTCATGTGCCCTGTGCATACTCCTGACGGTAGTCCCTGCGGACTTCTCAACCACTTCGCGCACAAGTGCAAGTTAGCAACTTCCAACCTCGATGTCTCGGCAATTCCCAATCTTGTTGCACAACTGGGTGTATCGAGCAAATCATCCGCCTCTCTAGAAGCGAGTGTGGTCGTGCAACTGGATGGTCGGGTCCTGGGATTCTGCTCGCCCAAGCAAGCCAAGGTCATCGCGGATACGCTTCGTTACTGGAAGGTCGAAGGCTCGCATAACGTGCCATTGGAGATGGAGATTGGCTACATCCCCGGATCTAACGGAGGTCAGTACCCAGGTGTCTACATGTTCTCGCAAAGTTCGCGAATGTACAGACCTGTCAAGTACCTGCCTCTCGGCAAGACAGACTACGTGGGACCGTTCGAACAACCATACATGTCGATTGCATGCACAGATGCCGAGATTGTATCTGGTGATTCGACGCATGTCGAGATTGAGCCCACGAACATCTTCAGCATCATTGCCAATCAAACACCCTTCTCGGATTTCAACCAGTCGCCGCGTAATATGTACCAGGTAAGTTGTGACTGTACGAAATGCATGTGAGACATGTACTGACTTTGAATCTTCTCAATTACAGTGCCAAATGGGTAAACAATCGATGGGTACACCAGGAACTGCTACTGCATACCGAACCGACAACAAAACCTACCGCCTACAGACCGGCCAAACCCCGATCGCCCGGCCTCCATTGCACAACGAGTACGGTATGGACAACTTCCCGAACGGAATGAACGCCGTTGTAGCTGTCATCTCCTACACTGGATACGACATGGACGACGCTATGATCTTGAACAAGTCATCACACGAGCGCGGCTTCGGCCACGGAACTGTCTACAAGACAAAGATCTGCGACCTCGAGGAAGGTAGCCGAAGGAATCGATCAAGCAGGACAGTGACCAAGCTGTTCGGCTTTGCTCCTGAGGGTTTAGTCAAGGCCGCATCCAAGGAAACTCTTGATGAAGATGGTCTCCCTCGTATTGGAACGATGCTGCGATCTGGCGATGTCATTGCTGCATGGCACACCGTTTCGTATGACCCGGCTACCGGCGACTACGTCAACCGAGACGGTCAGACACAGTACTTCAAATACAAGGACGATGAACTCGCTTTCGTCGAAGAAGTCCGCATCATCGGCGCCGAGGATGGAGCACAGCCTTGCCAGAAACTCAGTATCAAACTACGCATTCCTCGATCTCCTGTTGTTGGTGACAAGTTCTCGTCCAGACATGGACAGAAGGGTGTCGTCAGTCAAAAATTCCCCACGCCAGACATGCCATTCTCCGAAAGTGGTATGCAGCCCGACGTCATTATCAACCCTCACGCTTTCCCCTCGCGAATGACAATCGGCATGTTCGTCGAGTCGCTAGCTGGAAAGTCTGGAGCGCTTCACGGCATGGCACAGGATTCGACGCCCTTCCGCTTTGATGAGCAGAACACGGCTGTCGACTACTTCGGTCATCAGCTATCGAAAGCGGGTTACAATTACTACGGCAACGAGCCTATGTACTCGGGTATCACTGGACAGGAATTGCACGCAGACATCTACATTGGCGTCGTTTACTACCAACGTCTACGACACAGTAAGTTCTTCTTCTGGTTATAATTCAGACTGCCACTAACAATTACGCAGTGGTCAACGACAAGTTCCAAGCCAGAACTACTGGTCCCGTGGTATCCACGACAGGACAGCCCATCAAGGGAAGAAGCAAGGGAGGTGGTATCCGTGTCGGAGAGATGGAACGCGATTCTCTACTTGCCCACGGCACAGCCTTCCTTCTTCAAGACCGCTTGATGAACTGCTCCGATTACACCAAAGCAGCCATCTGCCGTACCTGCGGCTCTTTCCTCAGCACAACTCCTACCGTCAACGAGTACGGCCGCAAAAAGGACAGGAGCGGCAAGGACATTACGATCCGCTGCAGGAGGTGTGCCGTGTTGGCCGACAACAACAGCAGCAAGGCCGATCTGTGGATGGATGCACAGGGTCTGCGATACTCTGGCGGCGAAGACGTTGCCGTGGTCGCGGTCCCTGGTGTGCTCAAGTTCCTTGATATTGAGTTGGCCAGCATGGGTGTCAGACTCAAGTTCAACGTCGGGCCATGAAGAGTTGGCAAGAGTTGACGGGTCTAGATCAAGGTCATTGAAACGTGTTTTGCGCATTTTCATCGGCGTACTTTTGGTTTATGATATTGGACTAAAAGTCGGCTTAGCAGCATTAATGGGCGTTTTGGTGCACGATGTGAATGAGTATAGAGTGTACAGCATGAATTGAGGCATATCTTTCGTTTTTTTCTTTTCTTCTCTTTTCTTTTCTGCGTACAGTGCTTCCGCTAAGTGAATCGTGAAATGCCTCAACACATTATCACAATTAACATATAATTCCAATATGGTGACTTGCACGAAACTACGGTAAAGCCCTATACAACAATTCATACGATTACTGCTTGATGAACTCTAAAATTGTATTCCTTGCACACTAATCGTTTCTTGTAGTAACATCTATGCTTACTCCACCTTTCAGGGACCCTGACACAATACTCACAAGGCCTATTCTCATCACAAAGAATATGTCGACGCCGACAGGGGATACAGGGAAGAGACCTTGTATTTCTTCTGCGGCCCATGCTTGTAGTATCATAGACACATACAGTCTTGTCTCTGATTGCAATACAGGGTGTGCAGACAGTTCCGTCATTACAATTGCTGTTGCCACTCTCTGTGCAAGGTACACACATCCTCACTAATGACGGCGAAGAAGAAGAGGAAGTGCGAGTCATACTAGGGAAATTAGGTTGGGTTTTTGGAATGGGCGACTGGAATTCTTTGAACAGGTGACTGTAGTCTTGGAATATGCAAATAGAGTTTTGGAATAGGCGGTAATGTAGTGATGGTTTCGGCGACGGGATTGGTTTCCGGGTTGACGAAAGCCTCTCGTCGTGTGAGGATGATTACGATCATGACGAGGATATTGTTCCGAAGACGAAGAAGCGCGAGTAGCACTAGTGGAACTGGGTTGTATTTCTCGAAGCAGTAAAGTCCCGAGTTTCAGCTCGAAGGCTTCGTCTTCCACGATATGACGTTCTTTCTCCAGACTAAAAGTCCGCTTTTCCGCCCATGACCTTCGCAGCATTGACAGCACTCATTTTGTTCGCCCAACCCTGTGCAGGAACAATCTTGCGCACTGTCCGCACTTCATCAGATGCGTAGCCGGGAATGCGAATGTTGTAGTTGCGCTCGAGTATGACTTGAATGTCGCGGATGTCGAGCTGGGGTGAATCGCGGAGCTTGGAGAGTTTGCAGGCGTTGCTGATGACGTTGTCGACGAAGTCATCGGCGAGTTGAAGGACAGCCTGTATGAAATCGACTGGTTAGAGATGTTTATGTGCAAGAAAGGAAGTTGGAAATATCTTACCTCTTCAACCTCTGGTGTCAACGCCTCCTCTGATCCGCCTGTTACCTGCCGAACGAGCTCGTCCAATTTGCGCTTGCTGAGTACCCGGTCGCCCTCACCTTCGAGCTGGAATGGGGGTGGTCGTGGGATGACAGGCTGACCCATTGGACCGGGCGCGCCATTTGTAGGACCGCTCATGGTAGGTCGAGCTTGTCCCATATGGACGGCTTGTGGTGAAGTCACGTTCAGATGGCGTGGGATAGGCATCTTTGGGTTGTTCAGCTGCTCGCGCTCGCGGCTTCCAAAGTTGCCGCCCTGTCCGCCTTGCTGCATCGGGGTATTTGTGCGTTGGGGATCAGTGTAGGATCGGTTCGCGGCACTGACTGCGGCTTGGTGTGAGAGAGGGACTGGCGGACCAGGCGCGTTCGATGCGGCTGATTGTGGGTGTGGTGAGTTGCTCTGCTGGTGCGTATTCGCTTGCATGGGGTTGATTTGAGGTCGCTGCTGTTGTTGCTGCTGCTGTTGGTGGAAGTTCTGTTGCTGCTGTCCTTGTTGCGCAAACTGCGGCATCTGGTTTGGTGGCATCGTCTGCGAGTGAGGCGCTGGTGGAGGTCGAGCTTGCTGCTGTTGTTGCATTTGTTGCTGTTGCGGAAGTGAAGGCGGAAGCTGCTGATTGTGTTGTTGATTGTGCTGCTGTGGTGGTCCCTGCTGGTGATTTGCCTGGCCTGTCTGCATATTGAACTGTGGTTGAGGTTGGGGTTGAGTTTGTGGTTGTGGTTGTGGTGCCTGTCCGCCCTCAATCTTGATCTGCGGCTCCTCTTTCACCTGAGGTTGCGCAGGCATGTTAGGCAGTGAAGGCTGGCGCTGAAGCGGTTGTGGCTGCTGCTGCTGCTGTTGTTGTTGTTGCTGAGGGGGCGATTGCGCTGGGTTCTGACCTTGAGGTTGTGCCTGGCCTTGGGAGTTTTGCTCGCGCTCCTCCTTCCACTGCTTTTGCATGGCCCTGAACTTATCAATCTGAGCCTTGATCTTGGCAGCTTCCTTCTCGATGTTGTTCTTCATCATGAGCCGCTCCTGAGGTAGTTCCTGCCCGTTGTTCTGCCGTTCAGTCAATTCTTGGATAATCCTCCGTCTTTGCTCGGTCAAGGTAGCTTGTTTGGCAAGCATGTTCAGATAACCAGTCCGGTACTCCTTCAATTTATTCTCGTACTCGGGTGTGCCCGGCGTAGGTCCATTCGTTGGTCCCTGCATAGGGAAGTCGTGGACATGCTTAACGATAGCAGGATCAACTTGGCCGCGCCCTGGGTTCTGGGCTTGGTTGGATGACTGCTGTCCTTGGGGTTGCGGGTTGGCTGGCGCGCTGACGCCTTGGGCTTGAGCTTGACCCCCTTCTTGCTTGACAGCGTTAGCGTTCTGCTGGCCGGCTGCACTAGACTGTCCAGCTTGTCCTTGGGGTTGATTTCCCTGTTGCTGCTGTGCCTTCATCTTGGCGCGGTATTGGCGTTCGCGTCCGATGAACTTTTGCGACCATTCCGTTAGCTTCTGACGCGCGTTGGTATTTTCCTGACTGCCTTGCGGGTTGTTATTGAAGATGGTCCAGAAGTTCTGCATGATTAAGCGATACTTCTGCTTCTCGTCTTCTGGGAGACATTGCAGCTTAAGTATATCATCGGGCCGTAGCAGCTGTTGACCTTGCTGGCCGCCGCTGGCTTGCTGGGGCTGGGAATCGCTCATATCGAGGGCAGCGGACTTCCGAGCCGCACGTTGGAGGGAGGTTGAGTCGTATACGAGCTTTGGTATGGGAAGACGTAGTGGTTGTGTCGCGTAGTTGCTGCGATTAGAAATTGTGTGGGCGGAGATGGAGATTTGGTGTGTGATGTGAGATGTTGGGGAGTGATGAGGTTTGGAGTAATGGTCAATGGAAGGCCAAGCACTCGACCACTACCAGGTCGCGCGTTTGTACCGCACGTGCACGCGTCCTGCCTCACAACACAACTGTAGAGCCCACAAAGGATAATTGTAACATGTCCCAATTACGTTCAATGTCTAACTAGACCTATTCTTCCGATGCAAAAGGTATCTGACTACTCTCAGAACCCGTTTTCGCAGCCTCGGCCTTTGCGAGCGCCTGCTCTCTGGTATTTCGGACCTCCCACTCGAATTCCTTCAGTGCCCTCATCTCGCTACCAACAAACAACAACCCCATTAGTCCATCGATTACACCCACACTGAATCCCAGTGTGCTCAGCAACATCAGTATGAAGGAAACGTAGTTTTTCGGCGACCACCAGACACCTATTAGACAGCCAACCGAGAAGGAGAGCTGGTAGAAGAAGTGGCCTATGCGCAGCTTGCGCTGTATCCTTTCTCGGACTTGATACTTGAGTATCATTGCCATGATCTCGTCGTAGACCTCGATTGGCAGATAGCGTTCAGGCAATGCCCACGGGGATAGTTGTATGGCTGATGGCGCAGTAGTGGTCCTTGTCAATGTCGCTTCGACCGAGAAATGGTCACTCAGGGAACAGTGTAGCGTGGGATGACGCATGGCCATACCCACGTTTGCTTCTCTAAGCGTCCACTCAGCTTTCTCCTCTTTTGTTTCCGGGTTGTGGTATCGGCCGCTGCTGAAGAAGACGTAGTCAAGTCGTTTCGCGTTTGGATCTGGGACGGCAGGGTCTATCTGCACATTCTCGCCTTTGGTGAGACGCCTCTGCTGTCCTTTGTTCCACCTCCAAGAGTTCAGCTCACTATCGCATGTTGCACCATTGACAGTCATGTTGTACTGTGCCGATGGCATTGGCACGCCGCGTAACTGCTCAACTTTGTCTTTGGCTGCGCCGATGGAGGATTCGGGATGGAGTATACGCCACACGTCTTGGACAGGCGAATGCGTTTCTATGATACGGTGTGCGAGGGATAGGGGAATCATGTTGAAGTCGCCCATGCCGATGACGAGGTGTCCGCGTTCGGCCGCGGCGCGCATGAGTTTTGTGATCTCCCATGCTTGGCTTGTTCGGTGACAGATGTAGGAGTCGTGTGGTTCGCGTTCGTAAGGGGCGTGAAGCTTCCGATATCAGTACGTGTGCATTGTATATGAGAGAGTGGCATACATGTGTACAAAACACTTCTGCGATGTCCCTCTTCGAAGGACCCATCTGTATCCTCGCACATGCAACGCCCTTGCCAACGAACCAATCTCCGCGGTAGAATGCAGCAGGCCGTCCATTCAATGGATACCGCACCATATTGCTCTCGACAATGGGCCATCGTGACAGAATGACCAAACCACCACCGAAGCATCCGCTGTGATAGAACTTCCCATACGGCAGTATATGTCGTGTCTTTTCCCGAATGGCATGGTAGTCTTGCTGTGTCCAGCACTCCTGGAGGCCTACAATGTCTGGCTGCGGATTGGCTGCGGCGATCTGGACACCGATTTCCGTAAGACGCTCATTGCGAAGTTTGGAGATGAACTTGAGTCCCCAGCAATTGAGCGACAAGATGCGTATGTTGGAAGGTGGTGAGGCGGGTTGTGAAGCCATTGTGAGAGTTGACGTGAGTTACACCGACGAGCTATGATGCAACTGGGGAAAATGTACCTGAGACGCTGCAGGGATGCCAGTTACCGCCTGCACGCTAACTTTCCTATTGCCGATCAGTCGCGTTTTCCCCATTCACTACGCAACATCCAACCACCAACTCAGTACTGAACATGGACTCTACGCGGTCAACCCCACCCAAAAGAAGACGCGACGATGAAGACGGCTCCGATGACGAACGACCGCGCAAACGCTCCGCTTCCCATGAGCCGCCCAATGCCTCACCAAGCTACAGGATAGCGGAACGACCCGCGCGCCGGTATAGCAGAGGTGACAGCGAAGAGGAGCAACGCGAGTACAGAGACAGGCGGCCTTCATACTCACCCTCGCCATCACGGTCACGACGTTCAAGCTCCTCATCCTCCTCGCGGCGGCGCCACACTTCCTCGCGCTCGAAACCTACCTCCCTGCACTATGCGCCTACGCTCATCCTGCGCGGCCACAAGAAAGCCATATCCTGCGTCAAATTCTCCCCAGATGGCCGCTACATCGCCTCTGCGTCCGCCGACTGCACAATCAAGATTTGGGACGCCAGGACAGGAGCACTCGAACACACGCTTGAAGGCCACCTCGCCGGTATCAGCACAATATGCTGGTCTCTGGATTCCAAGATCCTGGCCAGTGGCTCAGACGACAAGAGCATACGGCTATGGGATACAACAACCGGACTAGCACATCCAACCCCTTTCATTGGTCACCACAACTACGTCTACAGCATAGCCTTCAGCCCCAAAGGCAACATGCTCGTCTCCGGCTCCTACGATGAGGCAGTCTACCTCTGGGATGTGCGCGCCGCCCGAGTAATGCGCTCTCTCCCCGCTCACTCCGACCCCGTCGGCGGTGTAGATTTTGTCCGTGACGGCACTCTCATCGTCTCGTGTTCCCACGATGGCCTGATCCGCGTCTGGGACACAGCAACAGGCCAATGTCTACGCACCCTCGTCCACGAAGACAATGCCTCCGTCTCCTCCGTCATCTTCTCTCCAAACGGGAAATACATCTTGGCCTGGACCCTAGACTCATGCATCCGCCTCTGGAACTACATTGAAGGAAAGGGGAAATGTGTCAAGACGTATCAAGGTCATGTCAACAAGCAATATTCGCTTTCCGGAGCCTTTGGCACGTATGGCGAGACGGAGACTGGGCAGGAATATGCATTTATTGCGTCTGGAGATGAAGAGGGGCAGGTTGTGCTGTGGGATGTTGGTAGTAAGAATGTGCTGCAGAGGTTAGAAGGACACACCGATGCGGTGCTTTCTGTGCATACGCATCCCACCGAGAAGCTGATTGTTAGTGCGGGGTTGGATCGCACGATTAGGTTGTGGAGACCGACGGAGAGGAAAGAGATCAGTGCAGTGAAGACGGATGAGGGGGAGGACAAGGTGAATGGCGCGGGGCATGAGCCTGTTGTTAATGGGGTTAAAGAGGAAACGGATAGGGCCGATTCTCTTCCGCCTAATCCCTTCGCCGAGGACTGAGCAAGTCATTGATGAAAGAGACGAAAGGCGAAGACAACAAGTTGAGGTTGGATAGGTGGTTTACTTTTAGATACCCCGAGTAACTAGCGTTTGATTGCCAGTACGTACCCCTCTTCACCTTGTATTGTGTGAACCATCATATGTCAAAACGCCCTTGTCCCCTCATGCTACGCTTTTTGGTATACCCCAACGCCCGTCATGCAGCAAGCAAACCCCAATCTTCACTAAACGCCATGAAATGCACCACCCACCCACCCTTCCACCATCTCTTCCTATTTGCTCTACGTCTCAGTCTTAACTGAAATGTATGCCCTCCTGATTAAACGCATACAACAACTTCAAAAAGTCGCCCTCATCACACAACCTCGCCCGCTTATCCGCCAACTGTGTCTCATCCTCGAGCACCTTCCTCACCTTCTCCCTAACCAACTCGCTCAGCCTGCCCTTTCTCTTCCTGTTCACGCCATTCTGTCTCTTCTTACTCTCAGCCTGGAGTTGCTTGAAGAAGTCTGGAAGTTCGTCGTCTGGGTCATCAGGGTCGGAGAAGCCTTTGAATTCGTCATCAACGTCCATTTCCGCATCCCCATTGTCGTCAGCAGTTGCTTCAGAAGGATCGACAGGTGAATCATCAATCTCGATGTCGTTCTGCGCGCACCAAAGACGGTAGTTACTGCTCAGCAACTCCAACACAGCAGCCGTTCCCAGGAAACTCGCCCTCAGCGTCCTGTTCTTGCGTACAAAGCAGATACGTAGCAAGCCGTCCCACTCTTCATATGCGATTTGTGGTCGCGGGTTCTTGGGCTCGATGCGCACGACGTTGCTCTCTACCTGCGGCGGGGGGTTGAAGTTGTTACGTCCGACTTTCATTACGTGGCTGACTTTACTCCACATCTGTACATTTACGGAAAGTCTGGAATAGAGTTTTTCTCCTGGCCGAGCGAAGAGGCGCATGGCGAATTCACGCTGAAACATGAGTATGCAGCAGCGGGGCGGGTGTTGGAGGGCTAGTAGCTTAAAGACCAGAGGTGAGGAAATTTGGTAGGGCGTGTTGCTTATACAGACATCGAAACGTGGTAGTTCGGCTTTTATGACATCGCCCAAGCGGATTGTGAGCCGCTTTTCTTCTGGGCTGCCTTGGACTCGCTTTGTGAGTTCAGCGGCCATACGGGGATCCATTTCTACGGCTGTTACTTGTTTAGCGGCCTTGAGGATCAGAACTGTCAGGTTGCCGGTTCCGGGACCGACTTCGAGGACGTGGTCGCTTTGCTTTAGGTGTGCTTTTTGTACAATGGCCGTTGCGACACCAGGGTTTTTGAGGATATGCTGGCCGAGGTCTTTGTCCATCTTGAAGATTGAGTGCGCAGCAGAGGCTTTTGCTGAGGTTGGACGGGCGTAGGGAGAGGCATTGTTGTCAACGGCTTTTGTGCGCTTTTGCTTTGCTTTGGGCATCTTGGGTGGTATAGGTAGTCGAGGCTTAGGTGTAGTCGATTATGGATTTGGTGTGTTCTGGAAGATCGTGCGAGATCTTGGAGACGTTGCGACGGATTTGGGGGTGCAGTTTTGGTGGCTGCGAGTATTGGGCGAGCTTGCGATGGGTCGGCGTGGGCTGTTGGATCTGGGGACGATATTTTTTGGTGTTGCGGACTTATCGCGGGATTAAGACATGTGAGCGCGCGACTTAGCGTGGCGCGTCTGCTTCTCATGACGTTGAGGCGACCTTCATTGCATCTTCACAACCATTTCGCATTTTCTACTATCTCTGTATGAGAATACACTTCGTGAATCCACTCCCTGGTTGTTTTCGTTCATCGCATTTCCGCTCTTTTGGAACCATTGCAAACAGTCACTCCCTCCTGAAATACCCACCACTGCTGACACGCTCCTTTTCCAGCTCCTCCAACCTTCGCAGTCCTTACCAGCAACGCATTCACTCCCGCACCGCAACACGTGTCTCTGAATACCTAAATCTACAACCAAGCTCTCTGTTTCGACCTTCACCTGACCCACCATCGTCAAGAAATGATATCAGGACTGCCACCTTAAACGTCTTCTCTCACCTACTATCAGCCCGCTCCTCTCACCCTCACCGCCGTTACGCATATCCTAGTGCTCCTGCCCTCTATACAAGAAGGTTTTCGTCCTATAACCTCTGTCCCTCCTTCACTCCACTTCTTACTATTTCTGCCGCCTTAATTATCTCAGCTACCTCCATCAGGACCACCAACAAGCATCTGCCAACGCAAATCATGGCAAAGGAATTCTCTACTGTGTCCTCGGAATCGTCGCTCTCACCCCCTCCTGACAACATCGCGTCAGCCACCGAGACCGCTACTGTAGCTCAGCCAGCAGCGAACGGCAAGAAGAGAAAGGCTGAGACGACCCCGCGCACAAGGAGGACTGAAGCACAGCAAGTCAACGCCGAGGATGCTGCTGAGGGTGCTGGTTTGTCGTCTCGACCCAAGCGGCGCGCGATCAAGAAGGTGAAGGTTACAGAAGATGTTGAAGACGAGGTCGTGGCTCAAGAGAGTGGTGACGGCGAGGGAAAATCGAAAAAAGTCGTTGTGAGACTCAACAAGAAGGGCGCCGCTACGAAGAAGACCATGACGGAAGGCGATATGGTGGAGGACGAAGTCGATGCCGAGATTGCAATTGATGCAGGTCAAGATGGCAAGATCACAACCAAGACCTCCGTCAAGAAGACCATCAGAGGCAAGAAGACGAAGGCCAAGGACGAACATAGCGATCGTGAAGACAAGCCGAAGCCCAAGGCTAAGGCTAAGACCAAAGCCAAGACTGCAAAGATCCAACCACCCCGTGCAGAGCGCACCAAAGACATCAAGCATCGGATCGGTGCACACGTCAGCATCGCCGGAGGTTAGTCATGATTCCACCCATGATCTGCTGTTGGTAAAGATCATTGGCTAACATGGACCGGACAATCGTCGTTTAGGTGTGCACAATTCTATTGTCAACATGGTATACATCGGGTATGTCTTGGATCTTCACTTTATTACAGTGTCGAGTTGTCGCTAACATTCACAGGGCTAACGCCTTCGCTCTGTTCATGAAGAACCAGCGTAAATGGGAGTCTTCTGCCATGGATCCCGAACATGCAGAGTTGTTTATTCAAGGGTGTAAAGACCACAGCATCAACGCTGCAGAGTGCTGTCTGCCCCATGGCTCTTACCTGGTCAACCTTGCTCATCCCGATCCTGTTCGCATGAAGCAGGCCTACGACTCGTTCTTCGATGATCTGACACGTTGTCATGCGCTTGGCATCAGGCTCTACAACTTCCATCCTGGCAATGCAAATGCGACTACCCGCGAGGAGGGCATTCGGATCATTGCCGAGAACCTCAACCGAGCGCATGCGGATCCAGCGACTGGTAAAGTCGTTACCGTGCTTGAAACGATGGCATCTCTCGGTAATACCATCGGTGGCACATTTTCCGACCTCGCCGCTATCATCAACCTTGTCAAGGACAAGAGCCGTGTAGGTGTTTGTCTAGACACCTGTCATGTTTTCGCCGCTGGCTATGATTTGCGCTCACCTGAAGCCTACGCTGAGACCATGCAAAAGTTCGACAAGGAGATTGGACTAGAGTACCTCAAAGCCTTCCACGTTAACGATAGCAAGGCCCCATTGGCAAGTTACCGTGATATGCACGCCCGTATCGGAACCGGATACCTAGGTCTTCAAGCATTTCACAACCTTATGAACGACGAGCGATTCTATGGCCTTCCCATGGTTCTCGAAACACCTGTCGACACCATCGACGAGAACGGCAAGAAGATAGAGGATAAGGGTATCGATGCTCGTGAGATCAAGTTGCTTGAGAGCCTAGTCGGCATGGACAATAGCTCAGACGAGTTCAAGGCGCTCAGTACGCGTCTCCAAGACGAGGGTGCAGCCGAGCGTGTGCGCGTTGGCGATCAGGTACAGAGGAAAACCATCAAGGATGCGAAGCCGAAGAAGAAGCGCGCGACCAAGAAGAAGGATGAGAGTGAGGATGATGAGGATATGGAGGAATAAGAAACTGTCGCTTGAGCATATCAACCGGCGCCATCGATGGGATGGATGGCGTATACGAAACTACTTTGCCCTCTGGCAACGCTTCCGGCTCAAGTGTATTCCATTGACTATCTGATGGAAGTTGCAAGTTGGAAGTGGTGGAATGAGAGCAAGAAAAGCGGGTTGAATATGCGCTAAATGTACGGATCCTGGTCTCAGCCTTTTTATGCGATACCCCGTTTTATTTTATCAAGGGTATCTTCTTAGGCACATGCTTTGAGTATGTGCCGTGCAAATCTATAGGTTATCATCATGCGCGTACTACTGCTTAAGCGTCACTTGGCCTTGAGGATAGTACACTGCCAGGCATGACTTTACAGTCAAGTCTCATGGAGTCGCGGACATGCCGACGGTCTATGCCGAATATGTGTGCCGATCCGCTATGTGAATCGTATTGGACATAGGAAGGCTTACCTTGCGTCTGCTGCTATGTGATTACTGGTCAGATACTCATAGCAGGATCAGTAAGCATATATTCGTCCGCAGCAACTGCGGGTGTCTGAGCAACCTCTACGCCCCGGCTCGGCCAGGGGTGAGATTGATGTTGGGTAGCTGCAGCCGGTGTGTTGTCTGTGGTGTGCATGAAGGAGCGTTTCTGTCTTACGGACGACTGATCCTATCCAGCTGAAGCCTGTCACACTATTCAAGTCACATTCTTCACCGTCCCTAGTGATGGGTTGTTCACATCCGATCAGTCCTATGAAAGCTACAAGCCTCACGTTGTTTAGGCTGCGGCACATGAAGCAGTGCCCATCTAATGAAATAAACAATTACTATCTTGAACATCTCTGAGAGACTCGTCTGGTTCATTGCAGAGTAAACACGTTATGTTGGGTGGATAAAGTGACGAGTGACGTGAAGTAGGAACGGTAAGCAGACGCGAAGCCACAGCATCCGCTCACTCATCAGATAGGAGGAGATACTGATGCTTCTCGCATGCTTCCACGCTCCTCGTGTAGAATGATGTATTTGTGTTCTAGTGCCTTGGCGGCCCCTGTCGCTCCTGCGGTCTGCCTATCGCACTCTTCTCTACATACGCTGCATACGCGGTCTGACGACAGGTGCAACTTACTCGACGAGCAGTAATGTGACCACTTAGGAGGAACTCACCACCCGATTCCTATCTCTATGTCTTGCGCTCATATACAGCTTGGCCAATCATCTATACCCCGCGTCCAATCTAGCCTGATCAGGCTCTATGCCGCGAACACGTGGGTTGACGAGCTTCTTGTCCAGCCAAACCTCCACCGCCAGTCCAGGGTGTAGACGCCAGCCCTGTGGGCCCAAGCCTTGCCTGCAGCCACGGTATGGAACTTCTCCGAGAAGCCTAATGAGGGCAAGCAGTCTGCATACATCATACACAGCATCGTTCAACAGCCATATGGCCACCGATGTGTGTTGACAGCGAACGCTCCAGCTTCAGCTCTTCCTAGTCTTATTAATTTCTGTGTCTGAAATTTCACGTCATTCACTTCGCTTGCCAACAATCCCCAACAATTGCATATCGTGGAAGCATGGTTGGAGTTCCGAAAAGTACTGGGTGCCTCATCTGCCGTAAGAGGAAGATTAGTAAGTGAACCACGCCCCTCTTCCTTGCGAATATCGCCTGACTAAGGACAGAGTGCGGTAAGGCTAGTCCCGCAAGACCAGCGCGACTCAAACGTTCTGACTAGCGACGATTAAGACGAGACATGGCCAGCTTGCTTGAATTGCCAGAAAAATGGAAAATCATGTCCAGGACCGCCCGCGCGACACACATTCAGAGACCTCGGTCCTAGGCTGAATGGCGGTGCCACGAACTCCGCTGTGGAAGAGACAACCGCACCGTCAGGTAAGTTCGGCTGAAATGAAAACGAGTATGATACTGATCCAGTCACAGATCAACGAGATAGACATTTGACACAATTGAATGAGAAGTTTGCCGAAAATGGCTCGGTCACACACAAATTCAGGATCTCGAACAAGAGCTCTACGCCTCGGAAAACGGCTTCACGATCGAGTTCAATCAGTTTGAGCCCACCCAAATCGCCCTTCCTGAGACAACCGTCGTCATCGCAGCATCAGCAACTCGCACGCGTCCTGATTGCAGCTATCACAATAGGCAGTACTGGGCATCGGATGTCTGTATTTGGTCCGTTCATCCAAGAAGTGCCGGCTAGAATTGGGCACAACGTTGCCCTTGATGCGGCAGTAGCCGTGCTTGTAAATGTCCATACTTCGTTAGTTTTCAAGAAGACTGCGGACGAGATTGTTTCCCCAGAATTATATATCCGGGCCATTAAAACGCTGCAGTCATGCCTCGAGGACCCACAGCTAGGCATGTCTCCAAATACACTCTGCGCATCGGTACTTCTTGGTTTAGTTGAAGTAAGTGCTATCTAGTCTATGTCTTGTGACAGTACTTACATGACTAGGCCTTTGCAGGTCCAAGAATAGGCAATCGATACCTAACGCACGTAGGCGGTGCAGGGCGGTTAATGGAATTACAAGGGCCCTCTAGATATAAAGATACTTTCACAAAAGAGATACTGCGCTTCAATAGAGGTGGAATAGTAAGTCAACAGAGTTACGGTGACGTAGTCGCGTCTCTTGGTTTGGATGTATATGGGCATCTTAACTCAAGACTAACACGTCGACAGATCATTACGTGCATATATGAGCGCAAACCATGCTTTCTCGCATCTCCTGGATGGCGAGAAATCGCTTTCGACAAGACCGGCCTTAGTTTCGATGACTGCCTGAACACCGACCTAATGCAGTACATGGCCGAGTTGCCGGGTATCTTCCATGCTTTGAAGGAAGCAGGCGAGCGCTATGCTTCTCAACCAGCACACGCTACGAGCTTCGAATTCGGCACCAACGACGAAATGTGCCAATCACTTTCTGACACGCCCCCGTCACTTGACTTTTCTACCGACTCTTTCGAAGACATGGACTTCCTTGAAGATCTGCGGCCTATCAAAACCTCTTACCCGAACAACGCACGTCCATACACATACCCTTACGAACCTACACGGACGGCACTCTTGTACAAGGTATATAACCTCAAAGACGCTGTTCGCAGCCTAGGTGAGCATATGAACGCGAAGCTCACTAACGGCATTGCCATCTACGAAACACCAGCTAGAGAAAAGAACAGTCCCATGCAGACAGCCTATCACTTCAATAACTGGCGCGATATGACTGCCTACAACTGCTTCTGGTCTGTCGTCATTCTGACGAATAAAGTCCTGATGCGACTTCTACCACCCTTTGATCAAGCACGCTATGACTTGCAAGCTGAGTGTCGGTCAGTCGCGATTGAGATTTGCAAGACATGGGAGGATGCCTGGGCCAGTAGACCAATCGGCGCATTTCATACAGGCTTGAGCTTTGTTGTCGCATACGAATATTGCATACCGGAAGTCCAAGCATGGATACTCAGAGGGCTGAATTCTCTCCTGGACTACCATGGGGTAGATGCGTTTCGTTGGTCGGACGAAGTCATTACCAGCATGTCCTCTAAGCTTGCCGGAGAAGGACCTGATGTCGCTTTCTCGACCGTTAGAGTCTCGGAAAATGCACGATGAATGGTATCCCGATCAAGCCCTCATACGCCAAGGCGATCGATGTCTTTCGGTTGATTCAGGCGCGGTCCGAAGAGATCAAGACGCAGCGCACGACCGCAGCCGGTCAAAATTCGGGCACCTCGGTACACAGCAGCAGTATGTCTTACATGCGGCTTACTTGCATGCGGCTACCAAAGATCCGTCATCAGCCCTGTACCTGCTGTGGGGGCGAGAAACCACATGGCTCTAACGGTGTGGTCCAGATGCTGACCCTTTGCTCCGCATCTGTACCGGTAGACCGGTGCAGGCAAGCCACGGCGGCTATTATACAACCCTCCATCTACTAGCTTCCATCAGTAGAACTCATGTCTTACTACCAAGAAAGTCCAACACACCTGATCCAAGCCCTCTTTGATCTATTGCATACCAACTTGGCTATGTTGCCGAGGCATCTTGGACCCCAATACAAGGCGGGGTGACGGCCCGCAACCTGGTTCGCACATCGAATGCACGATCGATGCAAGATCGAACAAGGAAGATAGATGAAGTTCGTTGGCATGCAAATACAATCAGCTTTTATTCTCGTTCTTTTCTGTCGTATTTATACATGCATGCATCATAACATCGACCCTGATGTTCAAATCAAGAAAGCAGTACCATTAAAATACCGTTTCTGCAAAACCACAGCATACAAGCACAAAACAAAGCTAATGCGAAAAGATTATCAGAACTGAAGCAGAATGAGTAAAAGACATTTGGGAAAAGTAAACAAAGCCGTTACAAACGTCTGCGCCACACACGCTACTGCAGCAGTAGCAGTAGTAGCTACCCAACCCTGGATTCCACCAACTCAATTGACTGACTGCCTTAGGTCTGAATACCACACCTTTTCTTGCACTCGGCACTCCCAATAATAGCTCCGGTACCTACGGCAGGAATCGTCTGGCCCAGGTTTTCAGTGTTGAGAGACGCATCACCGAAACCAGCGCTGATGACATCTTGCGGGACAGTCCAGAGGCTGGGTAGGATATTGAGGGTACCGCTATCATCGCTGTTGAGTGCACTGATGAGGAGTGCGGGTTCGCAATCTGTGAGTGTGGTTAGTAAAGTGCCCGATATACGAATGCATGTAATCAAGGCCGGGTAAAAGACGAGTATATCTTGGCGCTGAGAGCCGCATGCCCCCGATCGGGTAGTAGATAATGAGGAAAAAAGAGACAAAGGAGGGAGGAACATACCATTGTTCTGCATCGTATGTAGACTTCCCTGCGGGAAAATCGTAACACGCATAGGAATCAAATCCACCTTCCGTGTCTTGACACCATTCTCCCCAATCATATAGCTGGTCGTGTTACCGGTGATTGCGGTGACCAAATTGGTAGCCCTAGGGTGCAGATGTGGTGGCAGCATTCCACAGGGAGCAAGCTTGAGTAAGGCGATGCTAGATCCCATGCCAGTAAGAGCAGGGAAGCTGGCGGCGTCGGCGTTGATGACGGCGCCGTTGGGTGAGTCGTAGTTGGGGTTTGAATCGAAGTCGTAGTACCAGTCTGTGTCAGCGGGCAGGAGGGCTTGTCGGTCGAAGTTTGTGGCTGCCATGCGGAGGGCGGCATTTAGGGAGGGGTTGACGGTACGAGATTTGGGGAGGTCGGTTGCGGTGATGAGGGTGGGGAGGAGGGAGGTGAAGAAGAGGAGGATGGAGGTGGTGAACATGGTGACGGCGGGGATGTGTGTACTTGAGGGGAAAGGTAGGAAGTTTAGAGTATTGAAGAGGTAGATGGTTGGGATGTCGGGATGTTGAGATGATGGGTATATGCTCTTATATACCAACAATTGAACAACAGGATGTGATGTTGGCAAGTGGGGCGAGATAGACGAGATCGCAATTGATCCTATTTGCAAGGGTAGAGAGATGGAATAAGGCGTGCTGACTTTGGGGCTGAGTTGAAATGGGGTAAATAGTAGTAAGCAAGTGAAGTTTATCGATTTCGATGCCCTGTATCCAAGTCATGCATGCAGACTTATATAGATCTGGGGCCGCATACAAGGCTGGGACTCGATGCAGTGGAGAGGAAGAAGGGCAAGGGCGTGTTCGAGAGAGATGGGCTGCTGACCGCTCCGTCTTGCTCATCGTCGTATGCTCTCAAGCCACTGTTACTCTTGCCCGATGGAGGCGTCGCTAGGAAGGTTGATCGGTCATTGGAGCGTTTCTGACTATGGAGCGCTGTCCCCACCCAGCTTGTGTCGTGACCATATGTCTCAATATTCTCTTCAATAGAAAATATTTGCTGATTGCACTGTTGCCTCCAAAGGATTGAGCTGGTGATTCAGGCATGACATGCATCCTGAAGATGATGTGAGAAGCGGTCCGACCCCGTGTAGTCGCTGCTTCTGTAAGGTACATAGATACATAGGTACTTCTGACTTGCCTGCAAACCCGGTTTACGGATCGATGCTCGAGATTCACACCATGTGTGCGGCTGCATCGGACCAGGAACCGGGGTCAACATAGCGCGTGACGTAGCTTGCCTAGAAGTAGATGTGATAGATTGCTATGCTGCACTCTTTGGCTGTCACTGGCGAGTTTCAGTGTTTGTACAAACTTGCTTGTAACGAGAAGTGGTCGTAGGCGTGTGATTGAGGAAGCTTCATCACCTGCTCTTCGCTGATACGGGCCCTACTTGGAAAGAGACGCCGATTTAGTGTAACAACATGAAGCCTGTGAGCATTTCTTGGGGGCCGTAGAGGTGCTGTTGGGAATGAGTGGGTCCAGGGTAGGGACTGCATATTGATTGATGGACGTAGACCTTGTGCTGCAGGCTAGTGTTCGAGCGACCATCAAGCGGAAAAATTGCATCGATAATCTGACAGGCGCCTTGCGTCGTTGTGTCAGGCGCCCCTTGAGTACAAACTGGCTAAAAGCGCCACAGTTCTACCGGACGAGGCGGAGCTTAGTCAAACGTGTTGGTGGAAGAATGTCGATATTCTTAGTGACACCGTCGCATTAGAGGACTGCGCCATTGGCTGTTCAAACAAGAAGTGTTGGCCAACGGCGATACAGGTGTGGATGCAATTGTGGCCTTGTTGCATTAGCTTTGCCGTTTTGGGCGGCTGTGCTTTGGTGGTGTCCTAGGATTGGTGGGCCAGACGCAAGCTTGAGAAAAGATGCCCGCATCGTCGCGCAGTATCTTTGTGTATTTTGCTATGCAGCTTTGGGTGCATCAGAGCAAAAATATACCCTAAAGAGAGATGTTTTTGCTGTATCACGGCTGCAGAGGTGCTTTCTCCAGGTTAATATCAATCGTGGAGCAAGCGCAATAAAGATTCGTCTCTGGATTGATCGTGACACTGAAAAACTTGGCCTTCTTAAATCTAGTTCAGTGTCTCGAGTAGATGACTTGAAGAATCGGAAACCGGAACAGGGTACTTTTTAGAGACGATCGAGACCGTGAACAGGTCGAGAGGTTGAACACCATCTCTCACACCCCGAGCATCTCCGGTCTCTCAAAGTGATGAATCTTCAGTATTTACTTTTGCGTTCCGTGTTTACAAATCCAGATCGTCCTTCATTGGCCATCCCATATCGCGCAAGAAGAGCCACACCGATGTCAGCCAGTTATCACTAGTTTGTAGCAGTGCCGTCGTGATCATTCGTATCCGCACGCATGAGATAGGACATAATGCCCCAAATACCTCTCATTGCTTCGGCGCGATCATCGACGTTGAACAAGTCAAACCATCTCGTTCTTTGCAGCTTTGGCGAAAACCAGTCGGGATCTGATGGCGCCTCGCTAGAGAGTTTACCTTCGGTAATGTATTCGAGATAAGCTGGATGTATGCGTAGTTTTAACAGGCTGATGTGGTGATTCAATGACGAAACCATGAAGACCTAGAATAACGAATCAGCAAATCGAGCTTCCCAGAGCTGTTGTACAAAGCCCTACATCGTCCCACTCAACACTTTTGTCTTTACCAATGGCTTTGTAGGTAACTTTGGGATCCCATAGTGGATTCCCGGGTCGCAGCGTTTTCCAGACCTCTGCTGGTGATGGCCTGCGACGAGCCTTGGATCCGTCACGATTCCTTTCAGCGGGTTTCCCTTCAGGTTTAGCAGCTGCTTCTTTAGAGAGTATCTCGGTGGCCCCGATAGTCTCGCCAACCTCGCCGCCAGGCCCTCCACCCCAGCGCTCTTTCGTCGTCCACCACTTACTCTCGCCACCTCTTCGCTCCGATTTTCCTTCTCTAGCTCTCTCCTGCGCCAACAATAGTAATCCTCCCAACTCACGCACGGCATCAAGAGTGGACTGCTTTTCCAAGTTGCCTGTCAAACCAAAGCCGACGTCTGCTCTGCATTGTACACCCAATACAGGACCTTCCAAATAGCCATGTCTAGCCTTGGCCCTGTCCTGGGGTGCTTGCCAAGCGACTGAGCTCATACGAACAGGGAACCGAATGTGCTCGATTGTGAGGACAGGAGGACGGCGGTGTGGTAAGAGTGTCACCCCAAACGCCCATGCGATTGGCTCCAAGAAACTACGCACGCAGTCAATGCGATACTGGTCAGGCATCTCGGCACCATTCCCAATACGATACCCTCGGTATGACCCATTCGAGAGATCAACCGCCTTGCTCTGAGACTCCATGTTCGCAGCCCACGGGGTCTTTGGCGGTGCAGCCCGAGCTGGGAGTACACGATTTGGAGAAGTTGATGGCACCTGTGCACTCACGGGCGCGTTGCTGGTGCCATTGGCGCTATGGGTCTCGGCTGATCGTTTTTCACTTTCAGTGTCTTCTACCTTGGCCTTCTTGCGAGGCTCCTCTTCTTCAGACGTACGAGACCCTTGCCTCACTATCGACACCCGGTCCGAGTCCGTTTCACGTTTGGTTTCCCGACTCTCGACATTTGTGGGCTCTTGCAGGGAGTCTGAGACTGCGGTTTCTCTACTACTACCACCAGCTTCTTGGACCGGTGGAAGATACTCGTCTAGAGACGTATCCCAGTAATAAGCCAAGTTATCAAGACCTTCCCAAAACTTTCGAAAATGAGCCAGTCGAACCGGTGGTTGACTTCCATTACTTTTACGCGTGAGTGTCGAGTAAGCATCGGCATTCTTGAACAAAAGTTCTCTTGCCCGGACGTAGAACTCCCTCTGATCTGGTAACCTTCTGCCATTGCTCAGAAGTGTGGCTGCAGATCCTGTTTGTACTGCCTCTTGCTCTCCAGGCGAATCTACCCAGGAATTTGGGGGTAAGAACGATTCTGCGTGGTTTGACAAGGATGACAATAATGTTTCTAGGTCACACTGGGGCTGAAACGTGACATTGAGCAAAGCCAAGGTGTCTTCACTGACGTCGGACGGCTTCTTCAGTCGTAAGAAGTGCCCTGAGATCCTGGCTCCTGGCTCGGTCCAGGAAGCTGGCAGCGTGTTTGTTGATGGCTCGGGCGGCTCAAGGGAGGGAAACTTGACGGGTGATGGTTTCGAAGGTGGCGACCTCTGTTTCTGTGTATCATGTTGCCCCGCAAGTAGGTTACCTATGAACAAAATGTCCTATATCAGCAACAATATTGCACGTGCGGCGCACGTCTCAGACGAAACATGTGTGGAATATACATCCACTTGACAGACAGAAGCATCCCCAGTAGCTTCCACAACAAGCAGCTCAAGACCAGAATAAAGTAAACAAATATGCGAAAGTGAAAACCCGCCTCAAATGCGATGGTAAACGGCGCCTGGTAATGCTGTTGCTGACGTGGGCTCCACTTAGAGCGGGCAGATGCGACCCCTGTATAGGAAAGCAACATGGCCACAATGAACCAAGTGAGAATCAACGAGCAAGGTACTTACCACTGAAACTGAACATGGTCACAGGATCGTGGTACGAGGACCGTGATTTTTAGGGACGTGTTGGAATCGGCGATGGGACGTCGAGGTCGAGCGAGGCCAGCGGATCTTCTCAAACTGGACGTGCGCACCCGGCGCAACAACGTCTCCACACCCATCAGCAGCTCTACCTACAAGCATTCCGCAAGCACACGATGCTGATGCATGATATTCAACTCTAGACAAGCCAGAAGTGAAGATTGTGATAGTTCTTCCCCACCAGTTACGTCTAGCGTAGCTGCCGAGAACCCAAGAGCTTGTTGATGCGTTATCGTACAGACAACTGTCAAGTGTTGTCACTTTGACTGAATGAATCGTAGAATAACTGGGGAGATGATTCCAAGAAACCCCCAAGGTGCGAGAGGTCGAATAGAAGTATTTTGCATCTTCGAGTTGCTTTTGGTGTTCAATCACGTGCTCGAAGACGTCCCGTTCGCCAGTTGTCACAACACCAGAAGCCTCCAACATCACGCTCCTTTTCAAGCCCATCGCGCATCGTCACATATGTCATCGCGTCCGCAAGAATGGCTACCAGAGTGCTTTGTCGGGCGACACGGCAGTCGGCTGAGACGGTCATGCCGCTGCCGCTCAACTCTGCGAGGCTCAGCGCGCTTCATGTGCATTGTTCGAAGCGCGATGTGAAGCCGCCCGCGTTTCAGACGGATACAAGCGCAACATACTGTGCCAACGGTTGACTATCACCCGGCCGTTCTTCGAACGCCTACTAACATCTCTCTTCGTTAATCATTCCTTCAGCATCACGTAGCGGCAAACCCCAATTTCCAGTTAATATGCACAAAGCGTCTGCGGCGCTTTGTATACTTTCTCCTCGTCTCTCTTTCTGAGCCCTCGACAGCCTTTGTTTCCATGAGCTATTGCTCGTATGGCCACCCCTCAAGAGTCAATTACGACCGTAAACGGGAGACGATGTACTCGTTCTCGAGCCCGAACAGCCCTTACAACCTCTCAAACTACAGAAACATCATCGGCCACCCCTCCCGAAGTTACAACGTCCACAACCACTGAGGAGACATCGCAAATACAGACCAGCACCGCCCAAGCACCTCCTCCGCCGCCGCCACCTCCCTCTTCGACGGCACCGGCCTCAACAACTACGCCAGCCGACCAGCCAGCACAGCAGCCGGCCACAGTGCCCACAACATCTACAACAGAAGTAGCAGCAACGTCCGCGACAGGTACGATTAGCACGGTTCCTACATCTTCTGAGCGGGTAACACCACTGGCTCTGTCGTCTTCAGAACGTGCAACGGCAGCTGCGCAGCAGCCACCAGAGACTCAAGCGCCGTTAGAAGTATCTTCTCCGGTCGCTGTGGTTACTCTGTCTCTGCCCTCGCAAGTTGCTGCAGTGTCTTCAGCTCTGCCTCTGAACTCCGTACCAACAAACTCTGACACTGAACAACTAGCTGTTCCAACGTCACTCATTGTATCTTCACGCACACCGGCCCGCTTCACAGCTCCGGCTGTATCCAACGGTCCTACCCAGGACACGAGCCCCCAGCTGCCTATCGAAACCGATACGAGGGCACAACCATCCATCGTGACAGACTCGCCTGCCCAAGCACGGCCACAACCGACTACTTCATTGCTTGACTCTACACCAACTGGAGGGTCGGCTGGTATCATTGCACCGGAGGGTTCCACTGGCGACGACGGTCCTCTGACTTTTGCGAACAGTGGAAATATCGGTGGCATAATTGGAGGAGTCTTTGGTGGTGTCGCTGCATTGGTTATCATCAGCGTACTACTCTTCTTCTGTCTGCGGAAACGGAAGTCGCGACCGGTACGATGGAACGAGAAGAAGGAGGCAGGCCCAAGCTTCCTGGCTAGGTTGAAGACAATACCTAGCGGGGTGGGAGAGTTCGTTGCGAGGATGAAAGGAAGCGAGGCTGGTTCGGTGAGCAATCCCTACCAACGCCATGTTGCGCAAGCTAGCGTTGGTTCGGTGTACTCGAGAGACTCCAATGGTAGGGGCCGATCGTCCAGCGAGCCGCAAAGTTTCTTCGGAGTCAAGCGTGCGGGCTCCAACAGCAGCAGATCGAGCAAGAAGAGCGAAAGGAACCTGCTTCGCAAGAAGCCAAGCAGCATATCGTCAAACTACCGATTCCCAGGAATCATCGAAGACACAGGCTCACCAAATCCATTCGCGGACCGGGGTCAGCAAAGCACGCTGTTGGTACTCAATCCTGATCCACGGAGCGCGCCTGTCACACCACAAGTCCCTGCAGCGACTGCTGACGCGGCACCAAGGGATCCATTCGCATCTATCCTAGATCCGCCTGGAGCTGCACCAGCATGGGCTCAAGCACCGGCTCACCATCATCAACGTACTATGAGTTCAATATCTGCACTGAACTCACATCCCCCCTCATCGTTCTACACGGCAGACAATCCGTTCCGAGACCCACCTTATGCACCGCCTGTTCCGACCCAAGCTGTCTTACCGAGCCATACCCGACGTTCGTCGATGGCGTTACCAGGCTTTAATGCACTGTCTACGGTGGATGCAACCTCAACCTTCGCCTCGCGTGACTCTGATATTTTCTTTGGAGAGCCAGGACCGAGCAGACCTGCTACCAACTTCTTCACTCCAGCGCCAACTAGTCGAACAGTTCGACAATCGGACCCTTTCGACCTCGACCGACCAGAAGTTCTCGGGTTTGGAAGTATATTCAACCGAAAAGACGTGAACGGAAATATTACTCGGCAACCCACGCGAAGTAAACGAACAAGCAGCGTCGGCAACTGGGGCAACGCAGCACCAGACGTCAATAACTATGGTTTGTTCCCGAGAGACAGTACAAAACAGCCACCATGGGGACCGAGCGGTAGGCGGTGACGATAATGACACTCAACGTCGCAACAAAGAACTTCATCACGCTAGTTGCCGCCATAGAGCGCACAGGACGCGAGAAGACTTAATGAACAAAACATGGACGATGTCCTATGATCTTTTCTCTCGATGGCAGGAAGTATTCCGCGGGTTCCATCGTCTCTTTTTTTCCCCACCTTGAACATCCACCTAGCAAGCAAGCAACCCCCATTTTTTTGTAACATATATCCCTACAGATTTCTTGTAGTGTAGTAGCGTAGCGTAGAATATACCCCCACGAATACCAGCATGTATACCAGTATCGACATTTGGAGCAAAATTACAAATGTATGATCTTGCATTGATTGAGACCTTGCATAGTTGCATCGTACGATAATGGAGATGTGCGGCTTTGTGCCAAGCTGAATCCACCGCTTCAGTCTGAGGCACGGGAATGAGACGCTACTTGTAAAGTTTAAAATATTAGTGACAGATCGGGCACAGAAATTGGGCCGCTAACGTAAACGGGTTGTATTATGCCGCTCAGGCCTGGTGAGGCGTATCAACATGAGAGGCTGCGGAGTGGATGATTACTATTCCTTGATGTCAATGCCTCCAGCCGTTAGATCGAAAGGGTAAAAATTTAGCTGCTTACAGTAAAAACAAGGATTTGGGGGAAACAGCTGCGTTGCGGTTGCCATACCGAGTTACTGAATGGCGTTCTGTCTAGTATCAAGCATTAGCACGTTCATAACAGTATGTTGATGCTAATAGGACAGACTGAACACATAGCGATGCAGCCTCACTATGATCCCGCTTTAGCGTCCCTGCTTGAAGCTCCTTCACCTTCCATGACAACACACGCCTTTCAGACCCTGTACAGGGATATACCGTGCTCTCAGCTACCTCCAAGATGAGCTGCTTCTGTTACTTCTGGCAGGCCTTCAATACGTCGTGTGAAATCTGCTTGAAATTCTTCCGAGGACCTTTTCCTACGGACTACATTGAGCACCATGACTCTCTCCAAAATTTGCAACGATCCGCTCTCGAGGACTGCGAAATCTGCTGCCTTCTATGGAAACATACCTCTTATCAGTTGTGACCTGGCTCAGAGCATGTTCAAAGATCAAAAGAGACCAGACTGAAACCTTAGGACGACAATAGCGCCCTGAAATTGAAAATCAAAGCCAATTCACTCGCTAGTGACATTTTGAGTAGCTTGATCTGCGAGCCTGTGGTTGGTATGCTCATCCCGTCATCAAAGAGTATTATACGCTGACATATGGGGCAGAGGACTCCAAAGACTCTGATGCGCATAAGCCATACGACTATTTAGACTGGGCTGCTAGGATAGCGTGTGCGAGAATATAGTTAGTCGAATGCATGGGTAGTCACACCAACTGTCAACCATCTCGTTCCAAGTTTATAGCATACTGCCCTATACGTCTCATCTAAATTGGCGAACCAGAAGTTGATAGAGTGTGCTTAGGGCTGCGCTCTGAGCTAGACAGCAGTTCTCTACAATATGCAACACGCAGCCACTGTTGGGGAACTTTTAAAACTCTCAGCTTGACCTTAGATTCGTTCCAACGCTTAAGGAATGGTGCGGTAGTCTCTGAGCTGGTGAAGACATTCCGGGACGCTGTATTCACCGCATAGACTCTCGGGATCAAGTTGGTTTAGGTAGACTCCTTTTGTATCTTCCAGGACTCCAAAGATGATTGGCAGGAGAAATCAGCACCCATGAGCCAAGCGTACTGCAATAGCTTCTTCAACATCGGAGCCAGTATTGTGATTGATAGCGATGCCGGTTGTTTTTGTCAAAAAGCTTCGACTGTTATGCCCTACCTCGTACAGACTGAATGGACCGATCATCCGAACGGGACTTACTACCTTTACGGGAAGTTCTACTGGTACGATGACTTTGAGCATATGCCTGAACAATCGCGCATGGTTCCAACAGGAACTCAAGTTGGCTCCCAGGGTGCTTCATCTCTGTGGCAGTCAGATGTTTTGGGAATGTTATGGCTTGAAGGCGAGTGAGACTTGGCCTACCAGCCTACCACCAAACATGTTCAGATCGTTGGCGAATTCAATACCGGGGCACGCTGCCATTGAAATCTTTGGCTTCAAGTAGACCAATGACATTGCGGCTTTGCGAATCTCTACGGATGAGAACAAGAAACTCAACACGAAGGAGTTCAGGGAACTGTGGAGAGAGATCGCGTGGGACTATAGTGATTACGACTTGACATTCCTGAGCGACAAGTTGATTGTCCTATCCGGGGTTGCCAAGTATACCGAGCAGCTCCTCCACATTGAATACTGCGCAGGGCTATGGAGGATTGATCTCGTTCGAGGATTGCTTTGGTATGTCACAATATCTATACCTCTAGATTCCATCACTTATCGCGCGCTCTGATGGTCATGGGCATGTCTGAATGGGCTAATATTCTGGCACGAGTGTGACAAGCCGGAAGAGAGACCCTTAGTCGATATCATCCGTCGTGACGTCAGAACTCAGAACTGCCACAGCAGACTAGACAGGGGCAGTCGTTGGCGCTGCTCTGCAACTGTCCGATTGACTGGCGACAATGGAGCTGTATCTAGATCTCGAAGATACCTGGAACATCAATTTTGACAGACGTTGGAACGCCTTGGATGATCGCAATCTCAATCTTGATCGTAGTCCTCCATCGTCCCAGCTGCACTGCCTGCTCCTCTTCGAAGACGGTGTGTACATATATACTCTTCTACTCGCTCCTACTCAAGCAACACACGGTCAGTTCCGAAGGTTAGGAATCTTTCATATCTCGCCTACAGACTTGGGGCTGGAGGGTTGTAGCCAGCTCCCACACATCAAGAACGAGTAATGGGTCGAGTATGACTCAGTAGATGGTAATTGCAAATACGTGATCACTATCATATGAGACACTTGGGTAGTATTGCGAACATTCCAGAATGAATAGTCATGTCTCAGCTAAGAGGCTATCAGAAACACACGCCTTATCGTGAGTCTTCTTGCTGTACTCGAAAAGAGTCACGCGCAAAGACTTTGTGCTCGTGGTTGTCATGAGGTCATATATATATATTATCGCTCGACGTGCGCGAGTTGTATCCTCGTATGCCGCTGATCGAGCATTGAGAAAGGCAGTATGCCAGTTTTCGAAGATATCAAGGGACAATTGGTCATGGCCATCATGGGATATATATAGTAGGACGAAGTTCTCCATGGTGGTACATTTTGCGATCATTAACATTATTATTTGCGGGTTCTATTCGACAGGATATGGCTAACCAAGCACGCTGTCATCATTACTTCCGTATCAATACCATCCAGGTAAACCATCTATGCGATACTGAACACCTTTGTGGGAGTTACGGTAAAGTTAAGGGGTGACGATACAAACTGGTTGTACCTGGCCTCGTGGGTGCCGGAGAAGTTGTAGGCAGGACTGCGATGTCAAGTCAGCGTACGTTCTTCATAACGACTCCGAAGAGGAAGTAGAAACTCACCGGTCCTCGTATCCAGCATACAAGAAACTAACTTCGATCTCCTTGGGCCCAAATCCCTGTCCATCCTTCTCCCTCAGCGATAACCTAGCCGCAACACCGTTGTTGACACCCTCGAGCAGTTGGCACGACTCGTATGTTGAGGGAATCGTAAAGCTGTTGTTATATCCCTGTTCGTAGCCATGGCAGTATGCCTTCACACCTGCGATCTCTCCCTCGATAGTTGGTACGGTGACGTTGAAGTTGTAGTAGCAGCCAGATCGACTGCAACCACCCTCCCAGTTCTCGACCTGCCAGTTCCAATTCTCAGGGATTGCAATTTGGCGAGCGACGGGACCGGCCATGGCAGAGGTTGCCAGGAGAGCAAGGGCGGTGAAAGAGACCATTATGAAAACGAGGCTTTGGTAGTTTGTATTAAGAATTGAGAGTAGTGAGTGAATTCGGCGCGCGTTTAGAGTGAGCGTTCAAAGATACAAAAACTGAAGAACACAGACGAATACCTTATATACAACGAACAGTCGTGCCAATACGAAGTAACACCCTTGAACAATGCATAGTAGTGCCGATCAATTAAATCGTTAATACGGTAAATAGCCGTAGATGCGGGAAGGTTTACTCGTTCGGGCAGTGCACGTCATAAACAGGCCGAGATCGCCGGCCGAGGCGGCTCTTTGCAGCAAGCAACCTAACGTGAAGGCAAGGCTGTTCCGGCCACTAACTGCAATTCAAGCACCACGGTCCACATACCGCTATATTTGGATACAACGTCTATGCCTCTATCACGATGCGAACAGTGAACAGTCTCACCATTTTAGGGTGAATTGAGCCTATCTTACGTACAGGCAGTATGTCGGTCAACTAGTTGTCTAGGAGAGTCGCACCGCCACTCGATTGGCCATTCACTTACCTGCTTAGCTGCAGTGGGGACGCCAAGGGACTCGTATTTCCTTTGAGGTGGTGACCATAAAACGTCATTTCTCGACCAAGCATTACCTTAGTTGTCTCCGTTGTTACAGTCGCCACTAGTCGGACGTAACATTGTTCATGGGCATATCTCACCTGATCACTTTGTTCTGCAATAGAGACTATCGAACTGCGCAGAGGGTCCCTGATCTAGTTGGGCGTTTGGACACTTCCGTCAATGCAATAACCACCACTTCGCTGAGCTTTCTAGAGCAAGAACCGAGGACGCAGCACATCCGTTATAGCATACGTAGTTTTGGAGAGAGAGGATGAGGCTGTACATGTCAGGGGATCTTTTTTTTGGACGAAATTAGATAAAGCACACCCATAGATCAGAGACACGAGTGTTATTTTCAGTCTCGCAAAAGGAGAACGTGAGTGTGTAGAAGAAAGACACCAGGTGCAAGCAGCCAGGTTTCCTACACTCAGCAAACGTTGAGCTAGAACCGATAGAGGTGACGTGAGGACGGTGCGTATATGTTTTCGATTTGGTGCACCTCCTCACTTCTAGTGAGATAATAGTATAATTTCGAAATCAGAGCGACCCATGGCTCGTCGGATTCATGTTTTCGCAATTGAAAACAATAACTTGGACTGGCTTATGTATTGGACGAAGTGTGATTTTTGGAAAAGGAGAAGCGGCGCATCTATGAGTCGGGAAAACAGAGTTTTAGTCACGCAAATGAAGTGAGTGTGGGAAGGAAGACAAACAGCGTAGCAAGAGGAGTATTTATGTGCCGAACGTGCACAAGAGTCTGGGCCAATATATGGGAAAGTAGCGTATATGTCCTTGTGATACCAAAAGCCGAGCGTTCGCAAGTATGTGATCTGTGGAAATGATAGGAAGTTTGACATATCATCTCCTGGGCGAAACTCACCCAACCCAGCGTCTTCGAAAGATAGCTTATCTACCTCCACCTCTTCCACGCTTATCTCGGTACATTCAACGTTCTCTCCTTTCTTCCCCGCCCATCACTCGATCTAGACTCGCGCTCATCCCCACTTCCCCCTTCTCTTCAACCATAACCCCTCCACCATCGCTACTCGCCGCACTCCCCCTCCTCCCCTGTGGACTCAAACTACCCATCCTCTCTCCCCTCCCACCCCTCTGCAACCGACTAGCAGCCGTAGGATCCGCATCCGCCAGCGCAACCGGCGTCGCAACCCTTGCCAACTCCGCCACAGCACCCCTCTCCTTACCGTCAAAAGGCTGGATAGTAAAAGACTGCACTTCACTTCGAACCGAACTCCTGCTACTCGACCGTTCGTCAGAGTCGCCCGGCTTCCCGGACGACGAAGATGAAGACTGTTGCGGAAGCGGCATAACAGCCAACTCGCCCAACCATCTCCTCACCAACGCCCTCTTGACCCGGCCTATGACCCCGAAATCTTCAACGCCATCCACGGTCTTCCCTAGCTTGACTTTGTCCTCGCCAAACCACCGTGTAATGAGCTGCCATTTAAGACCTGCCCACCACCCCACGGGTACGACATCGTCGCGCGGACCACTTCTACTCCACAGCGACGGTTGCGTAGTAGCCAGTTCATGGTACAGCGCTTCATAGACACCTCGACGCATGGGGTTCTGACGTTGGGTCGCAAGGTTATGTTTGACGGCGTACCAGAGGATGAGGACGACAGCAAGGACGGGGATGGAAACTATGAACCACCATTTCAGGGGTGGGTTTTCAGCAAACGTGGATACGTTCATGCCGAAGAAACCAACGGTGAAGGTTAGGGGTAGGAAACTAGAAAATGTTTGTTAGTTCTTGAAGTGAAGGAGACTGCGGTGCAGGAGGTGGGCTTGGTTTACGTACATGAACGTGATCCAACTCAATCGCCACATACTCAAGCCTAATTGCAAAGAGTGTCTAGCATCCCTAATACCCACACTCTTATACATGAGGTCTGATAGAGCGGTCGTGGGCAGAATAACATCTCTTTCCCATTGCCCAGTCAGTTTATCCAGTTCGTCTGGCACGGAGCCTAACCAAGGCTGGTCTGAGGATTCCTTTGGATCAGCGCCAGCGAGATCATGAAGATGCGTA
This sequence comes from Alternaria atra, assembly GCF_907166805.1. Taxonomy (NCBI): domain Eukaryota; kingdom Fungi; phylum Ascomycota; class Dothideomycetes; order Pleosporales; family Pleosporaceae; genus Alternaria; species Alternaria atra. Next base: position 1,077,776 of record NW_025091334.1, read on the forward strand.
ACCATTTCCTTGATGACGTCGACGTGGATGTAGATGAGGCGTTCAATTTTGAGCCATTGCGCGCTGTTTTTCCAGAGCTCGGGGGCACGGGATTCGTCGGCGGGGTTTTCGTAGACTGGCAGTGGGGAAGTAGGGGTCAGTGGGATGAAATCACTTGTACAAATCGGAGGAAGCTACTCACTCTTATCTTCAAGAATCCCTACATGCGTTTCGCAAAGAGCTAGGAACTTTTGCCAATTATAGCTCAACGCCTTGAAAACATCTTGAAGGATAAAATCCATACACTCCGCTGTCAACGTCTCGTCGTTTTCCTCCATGGGCAAGTAGAACGACAGACGTCTCCAACGGGACTCAAGCTCTTGTCTAGCACCAATAAGGGTATCTTTGACTGAGCCAGTGACTGAGTTCTCAAACAGGATGATCGTATTTCCGTTGTCAAGGGAGCGAAGCTTTGGTATGTATCGTTCCTGGTGTTCATTGGCATCTACATTGCCGTAACTCTTCTTCAACCGCATGTACTCTTCCCATGCTTCCTCGTCATATGGGTTTGGTATGTCGGGGTCGACGGCTTGGCCTGGTGTGCCGTCGCTAAGCTGCACGTATACGCTTAATCGTTGTACGTAGACGTCATGTCCGTATCGTGGCTGATCCGTCTCGTCGTAGTGGTTGAGCTCCATGATGGACTTGTTGTTGTTTGGTCGTGGAATACGAGTGCCTCTTTCGTAGGATTTGAGGTAATCGGCTCCGAAGGCTGCGCGCGAGATGCCACGCCAGGGGTCGCGTTGAGCGCGGAATGTACGGCCATTGAGAACGGGTTTGCCGCCGCGTTGTTGAGGTTTCTCGTAGCTGGCCCAGCGGCCGAAGTTTGTGCCTACTAGATCATCTGTAGCGTCAATGTTGAACTTGCGGAGGAGGTAGCGCGTTGCCCAGCTCGCGTTTTGCACGTGTATCACACGCAATGCTGCTTGCGCCGAGAGGTCTTCTTTGCGGTAGAAACGGCGCAAACTGTCAATGTCGCAGAATTCCTGTGCCATAATCTTCCGCCTGCCCTCCGTCGAGTGTTCCTTTGCGACATAGTCGATAAGCAGCACGCGCCCTTGTGACCAGCTATCCTTCGTCCAGGGTTCCCGCCATTCGAGATTCGGACTATGCTTGCGACGGTGGCCAAACGGGCCCTTGTGGGGTTCATGTGGCCTTGTGCGTGATTGTTCGCGTTCGATAGACGGGTACGTGGACGTAGTAAAGGCTCGTGGAGCTGTTCTAGACGTTAGCTAGGGATCCTTTCAACCAGCCATTTGCAACATTTGCCAGCGCAACGCCCAGCCTGACAACTCCCAGAAACCAATAACTAAAGCTAGCCACTATTCATGGTCCATGCCAGTCTGACTTCTCTTTCCGATAGTCTCTTCCTCCTCTTTCTCTGTCTTGTCGGGAATACTCACAATGTAGACCCTCCATATCAGGACTCGGCAGCGGCCCTGCGCCTGTGGCCGTATCTTCAACCGTAATCGGCGGAGGATCCGACTTGCTCATCCTCATACTAGCCATGCTATGCCGGATATCTGCCCAAAGTAACTGAAGCCTGCCGGAGCTATGTCGTGAGCTAGAAGCGAGGGCATTCAAGGATCACCAACGAAACATAAAAGTACGACAACCGGGTACGACGAACAAACACTCCAGCTTGTGATATGACGACCTAGAGCACATAGGTGCAATCGCGATGACTGTGTCACGGCGGGCGAGGATGATGGTGTATAGACATGTTGGAGGCCTGACCAGTGCGGTGGATGCGCCGAGAGGAAGGTAAGACGTGGGTGGAGTTGTTGTGGCTGATACGATCATGAGGCTGAGCTGCGAGTCTGGGGTTCGCGTCGCGTGAACAGTCGCCGCCCGCACTAAAGTAAGCTAAGCTGCGGAATCAGCCCAACGAATACGGGAGACGGGGCCCTGGATGTTCGCGAGGCATCTCTTGTGCTTTCGAACCTCGCAGACTCATTCAGCAGGGATAGTTTGTTGGTACATCTTTTGCAGTACGCCACGGTGGTTTCTGCGAATAGAGGACAGTCGTGTCCATACTTCCAGAATGATTAGCGGTGACCATAGCACGAGTCTGGGTCAGATCACAGGGTCAGCACAGGAAAAGACCACATGCACAATATTTAGATCGATTACGCTATTATCTTTGACGACTTAATATACTTCAGATCTGTACAACAGCTTCGTACAAGTCGAGCGCCGTGCCGCGCACATCCCTATATCTGTACTAGAATACTAAACGCTTCCGGTTACATCATGGCCTCGTGCAGGCACGAGCTAATTAGATCTAGTAGTTAGACAGTAACTATGAGGTTTGTGCAAGTAAGTCGCAGAGAGACTCAGTATATGCAAAACAACAAGCGGATGATATGATATGAGTCGTGATATCGTGTCGGGTTGATGCAACGCTGACAGAACCAGTACGCCGAGATGGGTATTAGCAAGGAGATAAGGAAAAGCCCATAATGAAGGTTTCGCTCGCTCGCTCAAACGCCGTGAAGGAGGGAGAAAACAAGGGTACCGGGGTATCTAATCATTCACATTGGCGGCTGCGCCGTGTGATGTCCTCGTCACTGAGGGCGGCTAGCCAGAGACATTTGCTGAGTATGTGTGGTTCGACGTTAAAGTTGTATTTGGAGCTGGCTTCGAGCAGTCGGAGTAGATTCTTAACGATGGTGGCGGCCGTGTGGTGTCGGTCAAAGTTTACAAGTCGTTCGCCGTCGACTGGTGGGGCATCAATGAAGGCAGGCTTTTGAGCGTTGTAGATGAGGTCGCGGGTGTAAACACCTGGTAGTTGTTAGCTTGTGAACGGGCGACTGTGAAAACAACACTCACCAATGAATGGAATACAACCATCATCGACAGTGGCTGTCTCCATTTCAAGCCGCAGGTTGTGGAAATTCTTCAATGGCTGAACAAGTGCCTCCAACTCTGTCATGACCAGCATTTCGGCCGCGGGAACTAATGCCCATGTCTTCTTGAGACTCGATACATCGTTCGATATCAAGGCTATCGCGATCTGGTACATTGTGGCGTAGTTGCGGTATCGTCGCGCATGGGTTGCGATGTGGATAAACTTTGTGATGCATCGCGCACGTTCATGAATGTCCTCCGTAAGCAAGACCTCAGATACAACCCATTTGACGACAAGGTTGAATCGCGCGATGACGACATCTACGCCTCTGGCCTCTTCTGTTCGGAGGTATTGTACCCAGTCGCGAATCTGTGGGGAGGACTGCTTCCAGCGCAACTCGATAAGCTCTTTCCAGTCGATCTCGTCTAGTGCGTCCTTTTCGACAATGGTAAATTGTTGGGCAAGGACTTCGGAGTCATAAGCCAAGACGAACGGCAAATGTGCGGTTCGGGTCGGGGATGCATCTTGCCGGGGGCCTTCGAGGTCAGCGGGAGAGTCGGCAAGATGCCCGGGTTGTGGGTTCGCTCGAGAGACGGTTGGGGTAAGACCTGGTGTAGGCAGACCTCTGTCGAAGACTGTCGAGCTGGGCAAGGCATCATTCAATCGGTTTCCGGTAAGTGGTGGTGTTGGAGGGTGACGCATGGGATGCGTTGGTAGATTGTCGGGGTCCCCCTCAGGTGTTGCTGGTTCGTCATCGAAGAAGCTCCTCACACCGTGGCTAGTATGGCCAGACTTGGCTCCATCTGCGGAACCCATGTCGCTAAGATCTTCGTCTTCATCAAGCAGGAACGATTCGCGCGGGTATGAGGTCGTCGGCAAAGTCCCACCTGGTGGTATCTGCTTCATGCTGTCTGTTTCAACCACATAGTCAATAGATGAATCCATCGACGAAGATGTTCCTGGGGCACGACCAGACTGGGGCGAGACGCTAGCAAATTGCAGAGGCGATGGCTTGGCGGAAGACCTCATAGTTTCAAGCGTATGCCCTCGCTGAGGAGTTGCAATTTCGCTCAAGCCTCGGTCGAGAAGAGGTGTTGAGGAGTAAGAGTCGGTTGACTCACCAACAGACTGAACCGCGGGTACGTGGCGGTTGAAGTTCTCAGCAGACAGGCGATACATGCCCTGCCCGTCCGCTTCTGGAGGAGCCAGTGGACGGTGGAAAACGTCATCAGTTCCGGAACGCTCATGTTGCTCAACATCCTGTTCATAAGTATCAGGTCGGGTGTTTTGCTCAGAAGCTCCAGTTGGGCGATAGTAATCCAAGTCAACCGTAGTCCGTTGGGAGGGAATGCTAGGCGATTTCTTCTCATAGCGCCCTTCTAGTTTCATTAGAGCTGACTCGACACCACCCTCGTCGTCTGTATCGTCAGGGAGAGCAGCAAGTTTTGCTACTTCAGCTTCGAAGGAAGGTCTAAGGTTGGGCTGCGAAGAGTGTGTGTCTACTAATGAAATTGGCTTCTTTGGAACTTCAGCTTCAGCTGGTCCCTCCACAACACGGTGGATTTCTGCGTCCGACTCGATAAAACGATCGGACCGTAGGATGACCGAGTTTGTGACCGAATGTGTGCGGTTAGAGACTGAGCCAGTGGAGTGTGGGCGTTGCGAAATTTCGAGATCGTGGACGTTACCTGCAGCGCGGAGGTCACCACCTGGTCGTCTACGTAGCTGACGTGCTGGCCCGCTAGCTTCAGGTGCCGCCTGACGTTCGAGAAAAAAGGGATCGTTATCTGACGACATAGTTTGGAACGTCGCAATACTCGCAGGTCCTTGATGTCTGCTAAGCACGCTGTTATAAGATGCGTGTCGACGGAGAGAACCTGCACGCGCCAAGGACGTCTTGGTAGAGCCCCGGCGCCGGAAGGAATGCATCCTTTCTGGACCTGCAGAGATGGATCTCCTTTGTCTCGTTGGAGGCCGCCGGGTCGACATACGCGAGTCGCGCTGCTCTTGTGGTGCTGAGGCAGGCTCTGGATCGTCGTAGAGATCAGAGTTGTGTACTGAAGAAGCGGCTTCCCCAGCTGAATATTCGTGAATCGAGTCCCCCTGTTGATGGCTGTCCAACTTTATCGCCTCCTTCTCGAGATCGGGTGCTAGGGTATCCGACATGACGGGTAAGGGCGGTGGTCCAGTATCGTCAATAATCACTATCGATTTGCTGCCACTAGTAATGGCGCTATGTACGCGGGGATCGGGTCCTCTCTGGTGTTCGTTCGGGTTTGGTGTGCCACGCCTATCGAACTCAAACTCGAATCCACCAAGGTCAGGAGGCTCGAGACCATGGTGTTCTTGACTCTCATTTTCAAGCTGCTCCTGGACTGCAGCTCGAAAGCTCTCCGCGACTGTAGCAGCCAGAACATCAATACGCACCTGGGGTCTTGGCCGAGCAGGACGTCGTTTGTGTACACCTCCTGAAATTGAGACTGTGGACATTGCACCTGGGTTGGAGGCTCGCATGTATGGTGGCTGGCGCTGTTGGCTAACACTACCTAATTGGGGGCTTGGGCTCAATGGCTGCCGTGTGCTTAGTGCGCGACGTACACTGCCGAATATCTTCTTCATTCCTGGGGAGGTAGCATGTCCTGGTCTTTGGAACTCATTTGCTTCAGCATCTTCGATCTCTTGTAGGTACTGAGACCGCAAAGGACGTATAGCTTTGACTTCGAAATATGGGGAACTGGGTTGGAAGAGTCCACCGCGTACTAGCGTGCCAGGCATATTCGTGACAGCGGACATGGCATAGTCTGCGGGTGCGTTCTTGGGAATAGATAGCGGGGCTCTGCTATCTCTAAGAGCGTCTGAAAAGCTCCCACTACGCTTGTGACCATGTGATGGGCGGTGGACGTTCTTGATGGACGCTGGCTGTTGTGGACTAGCTGTCAAGCGAGCAGTACCAGTGGGGGCTGGGTTGGCAACCGGCACTGGATGTGGATATAAGGGGAGCTCGACGGCCTGATCGTGTTTGTTCAGACCTCGCATAGGTATAGAACATGACAGAACGTGCATACTCTGCTCACTGGCGGGCGATAGGGGTATCTGCGCGGGCGCAGTTTCGAATTCTTGCGATGGTATGTAGGGTGAGCTCATGGAGTTTTGAGGCGTATGTCGTGCTCTCTGCGCCCAGTCCATATGCCGACTAGCAAAGTGATCACTTGGATTTGAGCCGATAGTTTCCTTGGTGTCCCGGACGTTGGTTCGTGGAGGGGTGCTGGGTACTGGAACAAGCGGAGGGGGCTCCTCGTAAGCCGCCTGTGAGCCATCGTATCCTCCTGGGAGCAGCTCGTCGTCAGCAAAGTTCTGACCGATAACATCTTCAGTCTCCCAGTATAGCGCACACGTCCGCCTCCAGCACTTCTTCAGTTCCCCAACAATCTTAATGTCACCCCCACCTCCATCTTCTCGGGCCCGGAGATCGCTGTACAGGCTGTTCACAAGGTCGCAGAAATTAGTTCGTAGGGAGTAAAATGGCATGAAGTCGTCGACGAAGTAGTTCAGGATCCAATGGCGAAGGGCCACGAAAGTGCGTACACGAACGATGCGCCCAAAGTCGTCTTGGCGGTCGACGGCCCATCGTAGTCGAGAGATGAGGTATGCGACAAGGTCTCGGGTACACAGAAAGGCGCGGAAGGTAAGAAAGAAGTCGGACAGAAGTTCATAATCCAGGAAGCTTGGAGAAGTTATATGCGCAACAAGCCGTGAAGGAGTGGCTGCAAGAATCTCGCCCTCGGCGTTGAAGCGCACGACGGCGCGATCGTCGGGGTTGGTAGTGAGGGCATCGTAGAGTCGGGGACTGATAGGCATGTGCGAGACACGAGCTGAAGAGGGGCCTGAGGGGGGCATAGGCGGGCGGTCCATGGTGGCGCGGAAGCGGTGGGGGACGGGCGAATAGGCGTCTGAACGCGGGCGCGACGACAGGAACGACTGCCGCACCCCTCGCTGTGGCGTCAGGAGCGAATTTGCAAAGTCCTCGGCGCCTGAGGTTCGGGTGTAGACTGAACTGCGCAGGTCTGCGGTCCCTCGTGTACTGAAACGCGGAGTGCCCAAGCGGTAATGCGGGATGGGGACCTGCAACAGCGGGAATGACAAGGTGTCTGCCGTCTTAGGTCGCATATGCGAGGGTCTTTCGATTACAACTTTGAAGGTGCCCGGCTCGTGGCTGAGCGTGGTGGCAGTGTGGTCGTCGACGGTGGAGAATGAATGCGAGCGCACATGTGCGAGTCGTCCAGAAGTGGGATCTGCTTGGGATTGCTGCTGGAAGGCATTGCCCCCATTTAGGTCTGGTAGCGGTGGTGTAGGTTCAGAATGAGGTGTTCTCGAGCCATACACACTCTGTTCCCACTCATTGCTGGTTGGGCGAAGCTTGTCGAGGGTTGCGCTGTCGGGCGGCGTCTGGGGCGGAAAGACGAAGGGATCCGGTTGACGGCCTCGTTGGTTACCAGGACGGGCGACAGGTCTGAGAGTGTTAGTTTCTACAGGTGAGGAATTGAGGTGGGTGAGATATGGGGGCAGTATGAGGCGGGAGGTGAGACATGACGTGCTCCTTCCTCATAGCATCGCTCCTGCCTCTTGCGCTCATGGTGTTTACTGGGGGCAGGCTCGTCCTACCACCAACACCATAGTAATCCCAAGATGATGCGTACCTCAAGTATATGACACCGTTATGGACATTCGCAACCGTGTAGCTGCGTCCGGCTGAGGTCGAGTTGCTCGTCGTCGTGTCGATGGTGGCGTTGCTGGTACCGCGTGCCCTCGTCCTGCTCTTGAGCTGCTCCCTCGAGTCCTTCACTCTTCGCAGGCGGCGCGTGTCATCAGCGCGCCGTTTTGCCGTAACTACACCAGCCCCGGGCAAAATATCGCGTTTCCCTTCGGCAGGGGAGCCCGGCGCAGGGAAGACATTCTGTTGCATTGCCGATAGGGCCATCCTCCCCCATAGTTCAGCGCGCAGCAATTCGACGAGGTTTGCCGGCGTCAGCGAGTACGTGGACGAAGCATGGCCAGCGACGACTCGACTGTGCAGGCGTCTTAATTACAAGACAGGACAAGAGGGAATCGACTAGAGTTGATTGATGTGCAGCCCTGTCACATCGCCCAGCGGCGCGCCATCAGTCGCAATTCACCAGTCAGCGCCCGTGTCGCTTGGGCTGAACGCCAGCATGCATTGACCCAGGCCAGACCGGGCTAATCTGAACCTCGCTTCACTCTGGTGCTCCGCCTACGGTACAGGGAAATCGATGTTGGATTACAAGTTTACACATGCTGACATGCACTGGCACGCACAGGAACCCGCTTTCTTGCGCAGATGCGAACTGCTTTTTCCTGTCCCCGTCATGCGAACTGCCCGCCTTCGCCTCACAGCCACTCGCTTCCAGTGGCCATTCATCCGCTGCACCTTTGCGATCTAGCAAACACTACTGCGCTATTACGTCGGGAGCCGGACAATAAGCTTCCAGTCCACGTGAGGTTCAAGGTTCGCCTGTGAGGGTTCAGCTATCCCGAGGGTCAAGGTGCAGTCTTCGTGTCGCCGTCGTACGCACGTAGTCGCAACAGCCATCTGGTCCCCTGTGGCACAAAATTGCAAAAACAACAATGCATACGATAATCAACAAACATGTCATCCCTCTGGGATTTTGTACAAGGGTACAGTCACTTCCAGACGAACACCCATCCAGTGCCGCCATCTGCCACTGCATCGGTACTTTTCCTCCCTGGCGATCCAAAGCAGCTATTGGCCACCCTCATCATCTCGCTAAACAAGTGTTTCCCTCCATCGCAATCCCTCACCATCCTGCAAACAGCACGTCGGCTCATTTCCGGCCTTCCGCATCGTCATGACAGCCCTGCTATGAAACAGGCCACTCTTATACAAACGGCTGCTGCAATTTAATACCCATTGGTTCTGGCACTTCACGGTCCAAGCTGACTCGAGCAGCATAATCACCGACATTATCATCGCTCTTCGCGTCAGGCAGCAATTCCACAATCGCAACACCCCGGATACCCACAAAACCGCGAGCTACTGCACGACATCAACCATGGTACCACCCATCGTCCTGCATCTGGCCACCTCTGCTTGACACCTGTAAGAACCCACGAATGCCCATACACTAATTCTGCGCACATGAAAACCTGCGCCGGTACATCTAGTTCGTGCCGACCCATCCCGAGTAGACCACCCAGAGTACTTGAACGACAAGAACAGAGGTGGTAGAGTACGTCGTCGACCGAAGAACTGCCTGATGCACAGCACAACTTCTACATTCGGCGCGACCTGCAGACGCCGACATCGCCTCACGCATCCGGCCCGAATAGCATCACAAAAGGGACGAGCCTACACTAATGACTAGATCAGCGATGCATAGCCCATGCAATGCGATCGGTCAAGTTTGAGTGGATGAGCAAAAATACCCTTTACATATCTTCACGTTTCTTCCATCCACATACTACAAGAACTGCTCACACAAGTGTCTGAGAACAATCTTTCGAACTGCACAACCAGCTCTAAACCGTTCCTCACTAAAAAGGATAACCCCTTGCCACCTCTTCTTCCCCTTCAATATCCAACCCCGCTCCCACCTGCTCCGCATGCTTTCTATCTAGATACTCCAACAACACGTCCCCATACATCTCCTTACCCTTGTAGCGACTTACATCCTCACCCCAAGAACGAATTGCGCTGGCCAATCGGCTAGGCACGTAAGGTTCCTGCGCAATATCCGTGACAGGGTGGAAGTAAGTTCGAATCGTAAATACCACGCCACCGGATTTAGGCAGTCTAAGCAAGTAGCGTCAGAAGCTGTACTTCGAGGACACAGGAACTGGTGGGATAATAAGGCATTAGTAACATACCTCCATAAACTCTGCCTCTCACTCCTGAACCAATGATGTTCAACCGCTTTATTCTTCTCTGCCGTAAACCATCCTATTCCCCCTTCTCCTTTCGCATCTTCACTCCCTATACTCTCGCTCCACGCAAGTTTATCGTCGACTTGGATGAAGTAGTTGTTCCGGAGAACGGGGGATTGGGGTTGTATCCTACGGAAGAAGTTGGTCATAGGTTTTTCCAGCTTTTCCTTGAAGCTATGGTCTTGTCAGCACACATGCTCGATTAACGATGCAGTAATGAAACAGCAATGACAATGCAATGAATAAGGATGGCAAGGAAAAGGGTACCCACCCCGGAACGTCACCACTCGTATGAATGGTAGAGAGCGGCATCCCAAACTTATCCTCCAACCTCCAGAATCCTGCGAGCAGGATGGCACCAGCTAGGAGGTAGTACTGGCCATCCTCTTTTTCAACCATGATGGCAAGATCATCCTGAATCATCCTAGCACACATCTCCATCGGATCCTCCTTTTCCCCATTCCGCTCACACATTGCCCCATCGAAGACCTCGCCCGTCGCTAAATTTCTCATACCCTTGCCCTGCCCTATCTCCATCTTTTGGAACAATGTTGGATACCGCTGTGGCAAGTAATCAACTAATTCCTCCAGCAACTCCCTCGCCGCACCCATCGCTTCAGGAGCCGTCTTAACGCATTTGTCCCCTCTCTCAGCTATCCTGGCCGCTTTGAGGGAGTGGTAAGACAGGAATTCGTTGTCGAGTTCTATCCATTCGTCCCACAACATGTTGCGTAGGCCCATTGTGATGTTGTATTTGGGGCCGTGGCGGAAGGGGCGGTAGGGTAAGGGTTTGGTGGTGGTGAGGGACCAGTTTGGGTAAGGGGATGCGGCTGGGCGGGTGAATGGAGAGGGGTACCATACTCCGGGAGGCCGGTCTGGGGCTTTGAATGGGGAGCGTTTCTCGAGGTGAGGTGTACTAGGTCTCGAGTTGTTTTGTCGACGTGTGTGGATTAGGCGGGTTATAGCGATAGTGAGCCATGCGAATGTTGCGAAAAGGAGAACTGCATAGAGCGCTGCTTTTGGTTGGATGCTGGTGGATGCAAGGAAAGCGTTGATATGGGTTTGAGTGGTGGTGCAGTGATGTTTTACATCACGTGCAAGACGTCTAGCGTGCTCTTTGAGTTGAGTGACGAGGGTGGACATGTCAGAAATCACTTAACGACACTATCGAGATACGCTCGAACAAAAATAGAAGACGGGACTTTAGCTATATAAGTAGATGCATGGGCAGGCAAATCGATAAGAGACCAAAGCAGCATACAGTAGCACCCAGTGACTGCGTACATCATGCGCAACGTGTAAATCAACTTCCTTTTATCATTGTAACATATGTACAGACCAATGACTTCCTGCGATAACAATCCTTGACAGTGTGGGGTCGTCGCGCAGGTGTCATCAGTAGTGGTTATCTGCCAGTCTGGGCGGGGAAAGCAATACCCCACTCGGTTAGACTTGGTGTCTACCGACGCGCAGCGACCCTGCCTGGTAGTAACCCTCGATAACAGGGGTAGAATTCCTCAAACCCTGTACACTAAGTGACTAGGAAGTGCAGTAACTGTTGAATACGCCTGGCTGTTTTAAAACGTGTCGACGTTCGAGATGAGAGCCTGGTGTCGATGCCTCGAGCAGACCCCACAAAGCAGTACGCGTCGACACTCAGGAAGTATAGTCCTCTCGCATCTTGTTCTCCTGCATCCGGAAGATCCAATTGACTGCAAATTGTCCCAGATGGTCTGAAGTCCCACGTTCATGCTATGCGCCCTTTCGACTCGTGCGTCGCAACAAACAGTAATCGCCCCATTGGCGACGGAACTTAGCCGGAATGACAGGTAGATCTGGAACCCAGAGCATACGACTAATAGTGTGTGTCTTGCTCGCGTCTAGAAATGGAAGACACTTCAAGGCCTCCCAGTTCTTTGTATCGGAGATGTAATCGGGCTCAAGAGCTGTTGGTGGAGCCCCATTAGAGCGGGAATCGACGATAAAATCGCACTGCTCAACATCGGTCTATTTTGTAAGGGTTAGTGAAGCTGAAGCTTGTATATCCAGACTTTACCTACATATTTGCTTGGATCTTCCAAATTCTCGTCGTTCATGCCAGATGGCACCAGCCACGTGCCAGGGAATAATTCGAGACTGGCGTCCGCCTCGCTGAACTCGCCTGGCAGAAGACCAGAGAACTCGCTCTTGATGAATTTGGCACGAACTCCCTGAGGTAAGTTGAACGAAGACGGGAAGCGATACCACTCCTTGCCTAGACACACGGTGTCTCCTGGGCGGGCAACTGTCGGGTCGAACAATGGCTTGTAAACTTTCAGTGGCGCTGAGTATGCAGACATGTGGCCTAAAATATGGTTAACACTGCATCTCAGGATGTTTGAAGTATTTTGATGCATGTCGGTAGGTAGTATCAGAGGTGGTCTAACGTACCATTAATTCTGAGAATACCAAGATTTAAAGACAAGAGCACAGGAACACAAACAATGGCGAGCTTCACCATTGGAGGTATCTTGCTTACTAAATGTCGTGGGTCCATGGAGCCAAAGTTGGCTAATAAGATGTGTAGGGAGAGGGCTGCGTTCCAGGCTAGGGCTGGATACGCTGGGTACATGAACCGCTCTTCTTTGTGAGGCTGGACTGTGAATATTGCCAACCATAAGTAGAATGGGCTGACGAAAGTGATAGACCTTGTGAGCGTATTCCGATAAACAGCCCTGTCAAAGACAAGATACTGGATTAGCAACAGCGGCAGAGCAGCTAACGCGAGAAAGAACCAGACGTTAAAGTTCAGGGCCAGGTTGCGAACGTAGAAGTGCCATGGCTCTACGCCATAAATGTCAGGGCCTCTACTACCGCCACTGAAGACGTTGTAAAGTACGATGTTAAGCGGCACGCACACGAGCTTCCTGTAGAACAGCGAGTCGATGGCGGCCTGCAAGAGTACAACAGCGAAAGCCCTACTTGCGCCATCGAGTAGTACTCGTCGCAGACTTTCTAGAATTGTGCCAGTGAACAATCCGGCAATAATGTCTTCCGCGATAAATGGCAGAGCGAGGGCGCCTGCGAAGGGCCAACCCAGGGCACTGCCCACGGCAAACCATGTAATGCCTTGAGCAGTTCTCATCGTACGTCCAGACCAGTCCATAAAAGACGCGAATCCAAGCATAGCACAATTCATGGCAAAACTCGACGGGAGATATGCAGGGGCAGCATGATACATGCCCGGACTTATGACCATGATCATGCCAAAGAAAGATGCGACTCGCACCTCAAATGTCCTTCGAATAGCGGTATACATGCGAGTTTGGCACGCTGCACAGACTACGGCCAGAACGGCGCGCAGGAAATAGAACTCGAAGACCTTTGATCTTTCCAAACCTAGTGCCTGCATGGGCAGCATCGCGAGCCCTATTACGAGCGAGTGTATGGAAGTATAGGCCCAACTTCGAATGGCGTAGTCAGGAGAGTACTCCCAGGTTTGGAGACCGTAGCCATGGTTGAGGTAGTGGCTTGGTTCCCAGTAGTTGAAGACTTCATCGCAATCTTGGATCGGAGAGAAGGCGGCAGCGACGAGACTGGCTAGGGAGAATACGCAGAAGATTCCGAAGGTACTAAGCTGAGGTGGTGGCCTCTCTGGTGTACTATATACATAATGCACACGTTAGCTTAGCTGGCTGTAAGAGGTACGGAACTGGACTGACTCAGGCGCTTGAGGCGCCATCTTCGGGCGCGCAGTAGGCATTTCAGCGATGAGACATGCAAAAGGTGAATACAATGTGCTGACCAATCTCCATTGAAAGTACACTGGAAGCCCTTTCACTGGCAGAGACGCGATGGCCCATTACGCACTTGCGCTCCGTAGGGCTGAGCTCGCGCCTGCCTGCCAAGCGCATTAGCGCGCATCCAAAAAGGCGACGTTCTCCCTCGACGTGATCTTCTCAACCAGAACTATCATCGCACGCACTTAAGCAAACTGGTGCAAACAACGCAGTTGGTATATCGCAGCGATCACGCGTGATTCAGAGAAGACTGCAGAGAGAGACACGAAAATGTCCGACTCTCTGGAACCACCGGCCAAGAGGGCGCGGTTGGAGGCGGACGCTCCCTTTTATGGCACATCTACATCTGCATCTGCGCTCGACGCGCCTGGCTCGCCTGTCGATGACATGGACGACGACTTTTACGACACTACGCCCGTCAAAGCCTCTGCGCTGCCTACTGCGGTGGACGGGACGACGTCGTTGTTTGCTACGGCGGCACCCGCGCCAGCCTTTCACCTTCCTGGACTCGGCTCTGTGAGCGAGACCCCGGTCGCGCAGTCGCAACCACCAAACGGCGCAGTCGTCCAAGACGATGCTCCTGAAGACGGCGAGCTCTCAGATGACGAGGCCTTTTACCATGATGCGAACCCGCAGGCCGGCATCCCAGCCGCCCCGCCCGTAGCCAATCAGGGTGAGGCGCAGGATGAGGCTCCACAGCACTCTGAGCCGCATCTCTCCTCTGTCCAAGGTGCTGTTGCTGCTGCCGATACACCAGCCGCTGACACCGACGGTGAGCTTGACGCGGCCCTCACAGCAGCCATAGATCTCCAGAACGAGATCGAAGACACCACCAAAGATGCTCCTGCACCCGATGGCGTAGCTTTTGATAGCAAGGCCGAGTTCCTGCGCGCGGCCGAAGCCAACAGGGCTGACCAGAACGCCGAATGGCAGCTAGATTCAGATGCATCTGATTCAGACTCATCATCCGACTCTAGCTCTGACTCCAGCTCGGATGAGGGATCAGACGAGGGCGAGCTTCTGGACCCTGAAGAGCAGGTCCGCCTCCTGATGGCTGAAGCTGCCGACGAGCCAGGCGCTTCAGGTCCAGTCAAAGTCAAGACGCTCAACGAGCAGGACGAGAAATACGAGATGCCCGACATCACCGTCACCGAAAACACCAAGATCACAGAACTAGGCAAGGTGGAGTCCATCGTCGGAAACCTTGTTGTTATCAAAGCCAACATGTCTGGCGACGAGCAAGTGCTCGAATCTGGCTCTGCGCTATGTCTAGGAAATCGTACTGTTGTCGGCAAGGTCTCCGAGCAGATTGGTCGCGTGGAAGAGCCTCGCTACTCTTTTGGCTTTAACGACGCTGCTGAACTTGAGACTCTAGGTATTCAGAAAGATACACCCATCTACTATGTGGACGAGCACTCGACCTTTACCGAAACAGAACCTATTCGTCGACAGAAGCATACCGATGCATCGAACCTCCACGACGAAGAGACAAACGATGTTGAATTCTCAGATGACGAGAAGGAGGCTGAATACAAGCGCGAACAGAAGGCTAAGAAGCGCGCTAGGGCGGATGGCAACGACGAACAGGTGGCTGTCAACATCCCTACCGGGCCTAGACTACACGTAGACGCACCCGCACCTCCCATCTACCGGCCTATGGAATACCAGGGCGGCGGCCTGAAATACAGCGATGATGAAGACGAAGACCTGGGCATGTACAAGCCGCTTGCCAGACCGGACCACTTCGAGCAAATCGTTGGTCAAGGTGCGCCACTAGAAGACCGTAGCCACGTTCGAAGAGGCATGGGGCGCGGCAGAGGTCCCTGGGGTGATCGAGGTCGCGGCTTCCGTGGACGAGGAGGAGGTGGCGGTCGCGGCGACTTGGGTGGTGGTCGCGGCGACAGAGGAGGCTACGGCGGCGGACGAGGTGAATTCGGAGGAGGTCGTGGTGGCGGAGGACAACGAGGCGACCGAGGAGGCGGCAATAGCAACAACAACAGAAACGACAGAGGCGGTGGTGACAAGAGCGGACGTGGCGGCAAGAACCAATCTGACCGTGGCAGGCAACAGGACCAGTTCAACGATCGCCAACAGAACAACCAGCAGAGGAACCAATACTCTGCATCACCTGTCCGCCAGCAGCAAGACCGCAGCCAGTCTTACTCTCAGCAGGACCGCAGTCAGTCTCAGCAAGCACAATCCCAGCAGTCCCCATCAGGTGGCGGCGGTGGCAAGAACAAGAACCGCAAACAGCGCCAACGTGAAAAGAGAGAACGGGAACGTCAACAACAACAACAGCAGCAGCAGCAGCAGTCGCAACAGTCTCAACAGCCTCAGAAACAGCAACAGCAACATGCCTCTCCGACACCTTCTGGACCGTCAAACGCTAACGCTTATGCAAACAACAGTAATGCAGGTTGGCCAGTACCCTTCTCAGGGCCATCACAGCCAGCAGTCCCGTATGCTGCCGCTCCCGCACCTCAGCCACCAGCGGCGTACAACTATCAGCCGTCGTACACTCCTCAACCACAGGCACCGGCTCCAGCCCAGCCACCTCAACAGCAGAATCAGGCGGCCAACTTGGCAGCGTGGGCACAGTGGTTCCAAGTCGTAGGAGCCATGAGTGGACAGCAGCAAGCACAACAACCGCAGATGGCAGCGCAGGCTCCTGCACCGCCTCCACCACAACCGCAGGCGCAGTATTCTTACCCTTACCAGCAATATGCGCAACCGGCAGCTCCTGCGAACCCTCCGCAACAGGGCAATGCTCAAGGTGGAGCACAATCTCTTCAAGATATACTGCGAGCTCTCCAGGGCGGAGGAGCACCTCAGTAGGCTTGACGTCAGTGTGGCCAGTCCCCAACTAGCGCCAGTGTATCGATTCGGACAGGTATTTTGTAAGATTATGTTGTTTCAGTATGAGGTGTGGCACGTAAATGCTGCTTTGGTGCCACGCCATGGCAGCTTTACGAAGCATGCCTCTGGTACTGGATGCAGTTCTCCATCGACGTGCGGAAGTGCAGATATACTGCGTCACTGCAGGAAGAAGGACGTGAGATAGACACGGCGACGTATCAGCTTTAATGATTGCTTCTTATGCACGCGTACTAGATGAAGTTGCGATGAGTGGTCTGTTGTGAAATGATCCGACCCGGTTGCCGAAAGAAGCAGTTCGGAATCGATTATAAGGACGTAATGTGACCATGCCCAGGCTGGCATTGTCATAGTCAGTCACGATACGCAGTTCGCAATGTAGGAACACGGAGGTTCGATGTGAGCGCTATTGACCTCCATTGAAGCAATATTCTCCATGACGTCAGCGTCGAGCACAACAAAGTATAGATACATAATAGTGCATGCCATGTAGGTGCATTGTAGCGCAAAAAAGGTTCCTCGGACAACACGGCAAATAGCCAACCACTTAGCCCCCTTAGCCAACAGCTACCCTAGACGTCGGAGAATAATGAAACAGAGTGTTTTGGGCGAAAGCATAAGAAATGGTAACTTGTCACGCCACAGAATCGGATTCGCTTTTGGGGCGAGCTATCGATAATATTAGTTCTGCCCTCGAGGAGACATGGATGCCGAATGCGGTTACGTGTTGTACAGTAAGATGGACGAAGGGAGGAGGCCGATGATGATGATAATGATGATGATGATGTTCCGGCGACTGTGGCTTTGAAAAGCGGGGGAACAGAGGTGCGACGGCTAGGCACAAGTCAGAGGCACTGAAATGAGCATATGCTGCAAACAGAACAAGTGAAATGCAACCATCAAAAGTACAGCAACGTCGTCGAGATTACTGCATGCGGCCAAAGATGCGTGTGGCAGTCGGTTCCGGGTTCAGGTTCGTGTTCTAGGCCGGGGATGGGACTGCTAGGAAGACGGCTGCTCGGTAGGACCCCGTAGTGTGTAGGTAGCTGGTACGGTTAGCGGTAGGGTGTGGGCGCAGGTGGCGCATTGTTGCTCAATGCACAGGTGAGCATGCCGCTCTCCATAGCAAAGTGGAGCCCCCATGCCCATGCACCATCCGAGAGGAACAGAGTCGTCGTCGAGAGTAGTCAGCCATTCCTCACAACCACGACGCATCGCCCGCCTGTGACGCTTCCTACTGCCTGCTGCCCGCCATCCCCGTCCCCGTCCCCGTCTCCCCCACGCTGCTGCCGCTAGATAGCTACCTATCGCCCGCCTCGCTTCGCCTCGCCTCGCCTTTACTGCTGCTCTTCTGCCGACCGCCGCCCATGCTGCACACCTCCAGCTGCTGTCCCGCCTCGATGAAGTAGCCGTCCCAGCCCTTTCTGCGCAAGCAGTCTCCACCAACCCTGCCCGCCGCCGCCGCCGTCGCCGCCATTATCAACGCTGCAGCCGCGCGGGCCATAGTCGCGACTCACCCACCGCACGCCCCCACCGCCCGTGATCATGACGCGGAACGAGACCATCGGCCGCCATGGATCGGTAGAGAGCTCGTGGAGTTCGCGCTCCGGCGACACAATACGGCCCTACGGACGCGCGGGTTCGCTGAGGGGCACCCCCGTCACCGTCAAGACGGACAAGAATCTCAATTCGCGGTACGTTGTTCCATCTTGTGCTGCAAGAGCGGGAAGCCGTGGTGGGGAGGTTGCGCGCGCTGTGCGCCCTCGACTGTAGCCCTGGCCTGGTCCCCAAATGACGCGGGAGACATATGGCGACCACAATGGCCTGGCCTGGCCTTGTCTCGCCGTGTCTCACTGCCAGACGTGCATCGCCTCTGTGAATAGGAAGAAGCACTGCTAACACCCCCATGTAGTGTCGAGAGGGAGTCCGAGATATCGCCTGGCACCGTCCCCCCAGCTCCTCCGCCCAAAGACCCCTCGCACAAGCCGCGCAAGCCTGCCAATTGGGACAACCCTGCGCCGAGCGCTTTTGGGCATCACCGAAAACAGCTGGCTGTCCTGGAGACGTCGGGAGGACGAGTGCCGTCGATATCGCGAAACCCCCCCACCGCTTCGAGCACCAATTCCCAAGTTGCGCCGTGGTCTACCGCGCCCAACGGGAGCACCATGGCCAACAGCGTCTGGAGCAGCTTCTTCAACGATTCGAATGAGGACGTTTCGTCGCCTGGATTTCGCCCGGGAACTGGTACCAGGGAGGACAGCATGGGCTTTCCCATCAAAGACGACAGACGGCCCTCTGTAGCCAGCGCCACCACTGTTAGCAGCACTGGCTCCAAATCGAGCATGGGTCGAGGCTTCCACAAACGCCTGCAAAACGTATTCGGAGAAGACTTCCCCGCCGATGACCGTCAGAACTCGGATACGAGCTTGAACACGCAGCAGCGGAACCGTGGCAACTCCCTCAGCAATACCATAGGCAGTAGACAACAGTCGCGCCCGACCTCGCCTACCAGTTCACGACCACGTACACCCCAGGCGTCCTCGGAAGTCACGCCATGGGAATTCCAAGACTCAAAGGTGAGTCTTTAATTGGTCACCGGACCTCAACGGAGGAAGGCACCTTGTCTTTATACTCTTCATGTTCCTTCCCTATCACCTCACCCCCCCGACCTCGGACCTGTATCACTAACCCCTCATAGGACGTACCTACCCCGGGTGAGAATGGAGGACGTCGCTCATCCGAGCAACATTCAGCCAAGTCGGGTCGATCGCACCATAAGCTGCACGTAAGGCTGCCTGGCACTGGCCACCGGCACAAGGGCAGCAAGGAGGAGAACAAGGCGCCGGAGGGACGCGCAGACATAAGCCAGCCTTACCCATTGCGTCCCACCACCAGCCGCGAAGATTCCACATACAGCATTCGCCCGAACCAGCCTTCAGCCCTCAGCTCCGCCTTTGCCTCCAAGACTAGCCTTCTGGGACGGCCCTCAAGCCCAACGCCAAGCTCATACTCGGATATGACAAGAGATGAGAGGATAGCGCAGCGATCACCCAGCACCAACAAGACGTCACACGGCTTTTTCGCACGATTACGAGGCAAAGATAAGGACAAGCCAGATCGCACACTGCCACAAGACAATCTCAAAAACTTGGCTGCCGCTGGAACGGCCTCGGCCACCTCTCTGAATCCCTCCATCAACACGGCACGACTCCCAAGGCCAGAGGCGTCTCCGCAGATCAACATGGCGAAGCGGCCGATCAACAACGGTGTCGAGGCCCAAGGCAAGGAACAAAGGATGAGAGCTCCTCACCACCGTCTGCCAACCTTCCGGAAAGACAAGCGCGCACCCGCGAGTGAGAACACCGGACGAGACCCCAACGATACCATCGCTAGCACAGCGGGTAACGATGCTGTCTTTTTCCTAGACAGGAATCTTGACGACATGGAAGGCATCGTAAATCCTTCATCACAACAACCGCCCATGACACCGCCTGTAGGAGAAGTGCCAAAGCAGCCACCAAACCTTGGCGAAGATATCTCTGTACCAGGACCTGATGATGACGGTACCGCAGCCTGGGACGCGCCAGACTCTTGGGCAGTGAAGCGTATGAAAGACGAGATGGACAAGCTGAGAGACGCCGATGAGACTACAACACCTTCCAAGGAAGAGAGTGACAGCAAGACATACTGTCTGCGCATCTTCAGAGTTGATTCGACATTTGCGACACTATCGGCCACCTTGAACACGACCGTAAAAGAGATTATACAAATTCTAGGAAAGAAGACCGTGCTGCAGGACGAACTGGACAACTACCACATTGTGATGCGGAAACATGATACTTCGCGGCAACTGGAAAGTAATGAGCGCCCGCTTTTGATCCAAAAGCGATTGTTAGAACTTGCCGGATACACTGATCAGGATCGTCTCGAAGACGTTGGGCGTGAGGACAACAGCTACCTCTGCAGATTTACCTTCCTCCCTGCTAAGATGAGCGGATACTCCAGTCTGGAACGGGACCCCGGGTTCAGCAAGATGCAGAAGTTCAGTCACATCGATCTCCAAGGTCGGAACCTAATCACCATACCCATCACACTCTACCAGAAAGCGACTGAGATAATATCCCTCAATCTGTCGCGCAATCTGTCACTTGATGTTCCCAGAGACTTTATCCTTGCATGCACCAACTTGAGGGAGATCAAATACACAAGCAACGACGCTCGACGACTACCCCCCAGTCTGAGTCTTGCCAGCCGCTTGACCATGCTGGACATCTCGAACAACCGTCTCCAATCTCTTGACCATGCCGACCTGTACAAGCTGCAAAGTCTCCAAGGTCTTCGACTTTCCAATAACGGGCTGACCCGGCTACCAAGGTACTTTGGGGAATACCGTGCGCTTCGCAGTCTGAATCTAAGCTCGAATTCTTTGAACGAGTTCCCCGACTTTCTGTGCGAGGTCCGGACACTGGTGGATCTTGACATCAGCTTCAACTCGATATCGAGCTTACCCAAGATCGGCCAATTGACATGTCTAGAAAGGCTCTGGGCGACGAACAACAAACTGACTGGTAGCTTCCCTCCAACACTGAGCAATTTGGTCAACCTTCGAGAAATCGATGTGCGGTTCAACGCGCTTGATAGTATGGATGTCATGTCCCAATTACCGCGACTGGAATACTTGATGATCGGGCACAACTCCATTTCCGCTTTTGAAGGCTACTTCCCAAAGATTCGCGTCCTGCATATGAACCACAACCCAGTTACACGTTTTGGTCTCAATCAGGCAACACCGTCACTATCGGTCCTCAATCTTGCATCAGCCAAACTGGCGCAACTGCCCGAAGATCTGTTCGGCAAACTGACCGGTCTCACAAAGCTCATCCTCGACAAGAATCATTTCACGTCAATATCGAACAACATTGGAAAGCTTTACAGGTTGGAACATCTTAGTGTGGCACGAAACTCTCTGGACGTATTGCCTGCCGAGATCGGTCGGTTGGTGGAGCTTCGGTATCTGGATGTGCGTGAGAACAATCTGAGCGTACTTCCCTCGGAGCTCTGGTATGCTCGACGACTAGAGACACTAAACGTTTCCTCTAACGTCCTCGACGCATTTCCCAAGCCCGGCGCATCACCTCCACAGGTAACAAACGGCGAACAGAGCCAAGTAGATGGAGCGTCTACACTTGCCACACCAGGTTTGGCCTCGAGTCCCAGTTACGAAGAGCTGGGGAAACTGGAAGACTTCCAGAATCGCCGTCCGAGTCAGGCTTCAGGGGGTCTTAGTGTTGGTGCATCGTCTGCTTCTTCACAACGGAAAGGGTCGCAGGCATCATACAACACTTCGAGCACGGCACGCAAAACATCGGTCGCGTCTCGTGCGGCTACCGAAGGAACTGTGACACCCATGTCCCGCAAAGACTCCAGCCTTAGTAGCCGCTTGGTGACTACTTTTGCGGGCTCCCTTCGACACGTGTTTTTGGCTGACAACCGGCTAAACGACGACGTGTTTGACGAACTATGTCTACTTCCCGAGCTGCGAATCGTGAATCTGGCGTACAATCTTATCTACGACGTACCACCTCGCACGATCCGAAGATGGCAACACCTCACTGAGCTGTACTTGTCGGGCAACGACTTGACATCTCTACCTTCAGAGGATCTGGAGGAAGTTGGTTCGCTCAAGGTCCTCCACATCAACAACAACAAGTTCCAGGTCCTGCCGGCCGAACTTGGCAAGGTTGCGCAGTTGGCTGTTCTCGATGTGGCTAGCAATTCGCTGAAATACAACGTATCGAATTGGCCATATGACTGGAATTGGAACTGGAACCACAAACTCCGCTACCTGAATTTGTCCGGCAATAAGCGTTTAGAGATCAAACCGAGCGGCTCGTATAGTGGTAGTGGTATGAGCATGCGAGAAGGGCGCGACCTTACTGACTTCAGCTCATTGATCAATCTTCGAGTGCTTGGGCTTATGGATGTCACAATGATGGTTCCATCCGTACCTGAACAGTCAGAAGACCGGCGAGTGCGCACTGCTGGCTCTGCTGTCGGGACAATGGCGTACGGTATGGCCGATTCTCTGGGTCGCAACGAACACATCTCGACTATGGACATGGTTGTACCCCGCTTCCGTAGCCATGACGACGAGCAGTTGCTGGGTCTGTTTGATGCACAACCACTTGCGGGCGGCGGAGCTAAAATCGCCAAATACCTGTACGATCACTTCAAGAATCGGTTCGCCGACGAGCTCGAGCGTTTACGACCGAACGAAACGCCATCGGACGCTTTGCGACGAACTTACCTTGGTCTTAATAAGGAATTAGCTACCGCTGCAAGTCAAGGTCTGGACAAGAACGGTCTCACTGCACCATCGACACAAACACGCAGTTCTGTGCCTGACCTCAGCGATGATGACCTGACATCTGGAAGTGTGGCAACTGTACTGTTCCTCAAAGAGATGGAGCTTTACATTTCCAACGTTGGTGATGCACAAGCCCTTCTGATCCGTTCAGAAGGAGGACACAAGATTCTTACCAGAAAACATGACCCCGCTGAACCCGGTGAGAGGTCCAGGATACGAGAAGCCGGCGGGTTTGTCTCGCGACAGGGTAAACTAAACGACGTTCTCGAGGTGTCAAGAGCATTTGGATACGTTCAAATGTCGCCATCGGTTATCGCTTCCCCACACATCCTCAACCTTACCCTTGGCGACAGAGATGAAATGATCTTGATAGCTTCGCGAGAACTGTGGGAATATCTCACTCCAGACTTCGCTGTCGATGTCGCACGATCGGAGCGCGACGACTTGATGGTTGCCGCTCAGAAACTCCGCGACTTGGCCATCGCTTTCGGCGCGACTAACAAGATCATGGTGATGTTGCTTGGTGTCAGCGATCTCAAGAGCAAGCAGCGTGCTCGATACCGCACTCAGAGCATGTCTCTCATACCCGCTCCTGGTGCAGATCCTGATTTCGCTGCCACGCGCAGACGTGGAAAGAAGGGCAATTTGGTTGGTGATTCTAAGCTTGCTCGACTCGACAACGAGGTAGACGCGCCAACGGGAGAAGTCAGTCTGGTATTCACGGATATAAAGAACTCGACCATACTCTGGGAAACGTACCCGATTGCCATGCGCTCTGCAATAAAGATGCACAACGAACTCATGCGCCGACAGCTGCGCATCATTGGTGGTTACGAGGTCAAGACGGAAGGCGACGCCTTTATGGTCGCTTTCCGCACTGTAACGTCAGCTCTGTTGTGGTGTTTTACGATTCAGAGTCAGCTACTCGAAGTACAGTGGCCGCAAGAGATTCTCAACAGCGTCAATGGGCAGGAAGTCGTTGACCCTGATGGTAATGTCATCTTCCGAGGTCTCTCAGTCCGTATGGGTATCCACTGGGGCACGCCGGTGTGTGAAGTCGACCCAGTCACGAAGCGCATGGACTACTTTGGACCCATGGTCAATCGCGCTTCTCGTATCTCTTCCGTTGCTGATGGAGGTCAAATCACCGTCTCGTCCGACTTCATCGCTGAGATTCAACGTCTGCTCGAGACGCACATTGAAGGCGATCGTAAGAACTCAGCCGGATCTGAAGAAGCATATGGCGACGACATGAACAGTCAGATGATCCGTGGTGAACTACGATCGCTTAGCTCCCAAGGTTTCGAGGTCAAAGATCTGGGTGAACGCCGTCTCAAAGGACTTGAGAACCCTGAATACATATACCTCATGTACCCCCACTCGCTGGCCAGTCGTCTTGCTATCCAACGACAGACGGAACAGAAACCTGCAGAACAACAGAAAGAGGCTACGGCGGGCCAGAAGATGGCGGGTAGTCAGCTCACCATCGATACAGAAGACGTATGGGATCTCTGGAATATTAGTCTACGTTTGGAGATGCTGTGCAGTTCGCTCGAGAACCCAGGATGCTCAGAGTTGAAGCCGCCCGAGACGGCGCTGTTGGAAAGGATGAAGAGTAGGGGTGGCGAGATAACGGACCGATTCTTGATCAATTTCGTCGAGCATCAGATCTCCAGAATCGAGGTATGTTCCCTTATACTTTTAGTACTAAGAAAGCGAATGCTAATGAGGATGATAGACTTGTGCCAGCACCCTCGCCCTGCGTCATCTAGTAAAGCCGTTCGGCAGTGCGCCTCTACTTGAGCAAGCTTGCCACATGGGCGACATTTTCTCAGAGCTAACCGCGAAGCTAAAGCGACTTGAGGAGTTTGAACGTGGAGCTATGGAGGGCATGGCGCCATCATGAGCAGTGGCAGCCTAACACGAAACGACCAAACTTCACTGCAATTGCGCAACCTCACAATCGAACACGATCACTTGTGGCCCATCGGAAGCGGCAACGAACGATGACCACGAACTCCCGCTTCCGATAACCTTTTCTACACTACAACCCTATCTTATCCTAATCCATCAGCTTCTCTCTCTCCTCAGCGAAGGGAAATGGGCATCTATATTATAAAACACACGCGCACATGCACGACCGCCCTGGAGGCTGCACCTCTATACTTACCTACCTCATTTCACATTACCTCGATACCAACATGCATGTTATCGCAACACCTCGGAATCCTGAGTGGACAACTCTTCAGTTTTAACGGCGTTTTGGAGGGGAACTGGCCCCTAGGAGAGCTGCTTTGGTCTCCGTGAATGCGCTATGCGGTTTGGTTTTCTCTGTTTTGCTGGCTGTCTTGTTGTTTTTTTGCTACGCGTGGGCTGGATTGTAGCTGTAAGGTTTATTGTTATCATGCTGGGTCGGACATGGCCTTGGACGGACGGACGAACGAATGGACGGTCTCTTTCTTTCACGGCCTTTGGATGGTTGGTTGATGCGGTGGCACTCTGCTTGATACTGAAGCGTTCTTTAGGGGAGCAAGCGGTGTGGTTCGGGTGTGTATGAATTGGAGTATGATTGCGGGCTGATGGTTGGGAGACTTGGTAGGAAGTCGAGGCGGTAAGGGGTTTGTGAATGATTATCGCTTTTTACCTGTGCAAAGATATCGTATATTCGTCTTGTGCGTGCGTGGCTAATGACAGGAATCTGTGAGCTATGGTGGCTCACAGAGGCGACTCAGCGCGCAATGACGCTGGAGTGAGAATGTGTATATAAACTCCCATAATACCTTCTCAACTCCCTTCCTACATCATAATACGCTTGTCTCCTTATCAAAATCAAAAAGGTATACAGGTATGTGCATTCCTGTGCCTGGTCCTTTTTCGAAAACAACATGATTGTTCGATTATGTGTTGCTGCCTGTCCTTCTTTCCACGCGAAAACCCCGAAAAGAACGCCTACTCGACTTAGTGATGAGGGCCTGACCGAGCTTCAGAATACTGAGAGGCTCAATCATAGTGTGCTGTGCTTTTGCGATCAGAAACATGCGTACTGCGAAGTCAGAAGAACGGGAGTGGACGAATTGGCCACATCAAAAGCCTCTATCATTGCCTCATGCACGGTGAGCTTCGAGTCTGCCGCACGTTCACAAAAGAATGTCATCACAAAATCGAACGAAGAGGTAGGAGTGGAGTAAGAAGCTATCCTAAAGTCATGCTTGTTCTTTCCAAAATGTGCGAGAAAGCTCAACATACAGTCTCACAGTCTTCAAATCGGATCCCAAAAAACAAGTCTTCATTCGCAACATCTCAGTGCTGAATCTAAAAAAGGAGTAAAGGATCCTGTGTGGAAGATATCCGCGTCATCTTACGCATTTACAATGGATACCATAGCTGCCTCTAATGTTACTAGTTGCTCCGCCTGTTGTCATCGCATATAAATACCTCTACGGTTACCCTCACTCTTCTATATCAAGCTCTCGTTGTGAGTCTTCCAAAAGTAACGCGCGATCCCGACATGGTCTTGTTTTTTTTTCGTAATCCAAGTGGCAAGCATGCACGTTTGTGCTGTTTCTTTTCAAAAGAAAGCTTAGAACAAGGGACTAATTAGTCAGTCACAGTAGAGTTTGGCGTTGGCCGTGGTGCCACGCAAAAATTTATGGAAAAGAAGACATGCATGGGATCAAAGAGGACGATTTAAAAATCTAAGTGGTTGAGAGTGTGTGGATTTTGCGAGACCGAAAAAGCGACTAAAACGCTGAGATCACTGCACTACGATCACTCTTTCGACTGCATATAAACCTCAAAAATCCACGATGCTTTCTTCACGGCATCGGCTCCTACTTACTTCGAGAACCTACATACGGAAAATCTATGGTTTGAGTATCCCGTCGCCAAAAACAAAATCAGCACAGTATGATGAGGTCGTGCGACTGAAATAAGCGTCGAGGAGCTGAATAGAGAAACACTTTAAAAGCCGCCAGATTGGCTCTTACGAGACAACCCACTTTCTTTCTTTCTTTCTTTTATCTTCGTATAGCCTGGCTTCTCACTTGTAGAGCCACCTACCGGTTTCCCACTCAAATCAAACTACCAAGGATCACCAGCTCCTCTCCTCCGATGCAAATGCTTAACCACAACATTCATACCCCGCCGTCTCATCCCCTTTGCCACAATCTCCGCTGCAGCAACACTCCGATGCGTAC
This sequence comes from Alternaria atra, assembly GCF_907166805.1. Taxonomy (NCBI): domain Eukaryota; kingdom Fungi; phylum Ascomycota; class Dothideomycetes; order Pleosporales; family Pleosporaceae; genus Alternaria; species Alternaria atra. The sequence continues at coordinate 1,104,842 of NW_025091334.1, forward strand.
CCGCATGACATGTAGTCTGTATAGATGCAACCTGATGTCCAGCGTTGAAGTGGTTGGCTATAGAGATGATGGCTTGGTTACTGTCAAATCTTACATCAGTCCCATCATCTCCTACTTCTCTTCTCCAAACTATTATGAAAACATGTAGGCGGTACTTACATCTCCCCAACCGCCGTTCGACTTCCCAGTAAAAACTGTTGCACCTGCGTACTCACCCCAGAGAACATCTCACACATCGCGCGTGGTGGAGCGCGCCACTTGTGACAGTATATCGTGAGGAGCGCTGGTACACCGTTGGGTATGTGTTGTAGAAGCTGTGTCTCGGCGTTCGGGTAGCGTTTGAGGACTTCGGAAGAGTAGGTGATGACGTACAGCGTTTTCTGACCTATCGCAGCTTCAGGCTGTATGAGGGGCTGAGGGTGTAAGAGAGTTTGCAGTTGCAGTATAGGTTGCGGGAGAAGAAGATACTGTGGTTGCAACTGCTGGAAATGCTGTTGAGGTGGTAGTAGAGCTGGTGACGGTGCGGGAAATGGGACTGCCTGGAAGGGTGCTTGCATTTGCGGAAGTAGGTATATTGTAAAAGTGATAAATTTTGCGTGTAGAGGGAAACATGATACTATATGCTGGATGAGTAGCTGGTCTATTTACACAAGCATCATGTGAAGATATCCAAATGCTGGTGATGTGACAAAGGTCAATGTGCTTCAATCCTGAGGTCCATATTTGGTGCCATGCGTATTTCTTTATTTTGGTTCATACTACGGATAGATTTAAAAGCTGTCAGTTGTTGATTAGAGGTGTGCAAGTTCTCAACGCGCATTGTCAGACTTCATGTCCTCGCTGAGGGAAGGAACTGCATCCACGACTGTCAGCCTCGGGAAAGTCTTCTGGTACAGCTGGAACTGAGCAACATAAAAGACCTCAATCTGAAGTCCAAAGGCCACCTGATCCTTCTTAACCCTTCCATACCTACCATCGCCCTCTCGAACAACTCCGCCACATCAACCCTTACGCCGCAGTCTCGCCTACCCCGGGACTCAGTTCATTGCACCGGACTGACACCCGAGTCCTCTCGTGACCATATCTTCTACCCTGTATCATGTGATTTCTGCATCTAGACAGGGCTGCATACAATCACACGTGGCGCTGAAAACATCCCGGTCGCATACCTCGCCCCACGCCCACCTTCCACGACCTGCTTCTACAGCCACGCATGCTCTGTAAGGAGAGTATGAATTTGGAAACGTCCATGAAGCGGGTCAGAGAGTTGTCCACGCCGCAAATCCTGCCTACGCCCCACCCGTGCATCGACAGCTGGGCAGCATCTGGGCGGCTATCTCGCCAACAAAATACACCAGATCGCATTCATGGGTGTATGAAGGAACGGAATGATGGGTAAGCGAGCTTTGATGCGTTGCGGCTGAGGTTCCCTGTTCGGGGTTGGCGATACGCGGCGTGGTTGATGTGATACCAAGTTGCTGGGTCCCATCGGAGGATAAGAAATTTGTATCGACGTTAACAATCCTGCACTAGCCGAAGAAGACGTGCGTTGTTAGAAGAGAAATAGATGATGTCCATGGCGGGAAAAGCGGCAAATCGCTAAATCTTACTAGAGGGAAACATGGCCAAAGGGTTGTGCGTGCACGATCTGGACTGGAAGTTCGGGTATCGAGTATGGAAGGCCAATAAATAGTACACATTCCTTCCTTCCTTCCCTTTCAAGACGAGGTAAGTTCAACGAAACATGTTACAGCCAGATGCTCGGTAATGTTGAATTTCGCACCACTTACTCCCTCGAGCGATTCATCGATACAAGATAACATTGCATGATTCACAACTTACCTTCACTACCCCCCTGGAGAACATCACGTACCAACTTCAACCCTTCAACGGCAAAAGCCACCATGTTGCCTTCGCGCTCACTACTCCCCGTCTCCACTTCCTTCGTCACCGTTTCGCCTCCCTCTCGTGCCACAGCAAGCGCCACATAGCCTGGCGTGCGATTCCTACTCGTACCCCCCGTCGGTCCAGCCGTCCCGCTCTCGCTAACAGTATATGTGCTACCCAGTGTCTTACGCGTGTGCTCTGCGAGGCCAGAGACGATGGTGGGGGTTGGGCCGCTGTAGGATTTGATAGATTCTTGAGTCCAACCGCAGTAGGCGATACGAGATTCGAGCGTGTAGAGAGTAAGGCCTCCACGGTAATAGGTCGATGCACCGGGAAAGGAAAGGAGTGCTGCGGAGATCAGACCGCCTGCTGCCTTGGTGTGAATTCGTCAGTAGGTAATCTTGGCTTTTGGAGAGTAAAGTGACTTTACTGTTTCGGCTACTGAGATTGTTTCTTTGCGCTCTTTGAGTAGAGTAGCTACTTCTTGGACGATTTGTCGTAGCTCGTCAGGTGGGAAGACTGGTGGTGACATCTTGGTGTATGTCGGGTTGGTGATTCCCGTTTACGATTGTAGACGTGAGGGTGAAAACTTTGGAATACGTATAAACTATCTTTACAAATACAGCGTGTTGCTAATCGTAGCGGAGTTATGGCGGATGTAGCGGCTCTCAGTGGGGTAATTTTGAGGCTGTGACGTATGCGGGGTAGCTTCTAAGACAGGCACCTCTAACCATGCAGGTCGTCTCCCATAATATTGTACATCCAAAGTCCAACTCGATAAATGCAGTATGCATCTAATCGAAAGCGAATCTCTCCTCTCCCCTCCTCATTAACCTGATCGGTATCGAGACGCCCCTTAACTGCAGCGTGACAATACTCGCTACCTTATTCCGAAGAAAATCGTTAGCTCTATCCTCAGCCTTTTTGTATAACTCCCTCCTCTCCCTGCCTCCCTTTGGCATCTTCTCTACCTCTTCGTCACTTGCGAAGTCATCGACTGCAAGCTCAACGCTATACTGCGAGAAGATCGCCGCAAGCACAGCGAGGATTTCTACTTGAGCAAAACGTCGTCCAATACATGATCGAAAGCCGTCACTGAAGGGTATGTATGAGCCTTTAACGGGTTTGAAAAGTTGAGCTGAAGTGTCTTCTCCCGATGGTCCACGTAGCTCTTCATCATCGTAGTTGATGTCGACAAAGTCGTTGTCGGGCTTGGTGTCTATGAGCCAGCGTTCAGGTCGAAACTGGTCCACGTCAGGGATCTCGTCCTTGTTCGATCCACCGGATGGTTTTGGCCAGTATTTAGGGTTGCGATGGATAGCGGCACTGAGGAAGATGTGCGTATCCCCAGGTATCATATACTGTTGGCCCCCAATGTTCAATGGTTGGGGTCGACCTGGCGCCGTAGACTTTGGGATGTTGATGATGGGTTGTAGGAGCCGTAACGTCTCGTTCATGACTGCCGCCGCCATGCTACCGAAAAGCTGTTGGAAATGCTCCTCGAATTTCCATTCATCAATCGGCTTTCCTGCAAATATCTTGTCAATGTCGTCTTGTAACCGCTTCTGTGATGCCCAATTCATAGCGAGAAATATCATTGAGAAATGTAGTGTGTTGGCTGTTGTTTCATGACCAGCCAACATCACCACGAAAGCGTTGCCCAGCAGATCGCTCTTCGTGACCGTCGTACCCTCCTTCTTGGTGATACCGCTTCCACGAATCAGAGCATCAAAGAGATCCATGCCTCCTTTCGTGTCGTCGCCAGATTCGACCTGGGCTTTCTTCTTTTCATAGATCTCGTCCATGTATTTACCCCATTCACCTACAGCCTCGCCAACTGTACGGTGGACTTTGACTGGAGATCGCGCTAGACGAATGTGTTAGATTAACATACTCAGTTCAACTCAAATCAGTCAGGTGATGGCATGGGAAAAAAACTTACAGAGCCACTTGACTGGCATAACCTGAGTCCACATAATATTGTGGAGTAGCTGGCTAAGAGCCTCCCTGTAATTCATTGTGTGGCCTGGGGGTGCTTCAGATCCAACAAAGATCGAATCTTCTCCACCTCTCTTAGCCTCCATCTTCTTGCCCTCCTCATGCGGCCATACTACGCGTACATCGAATCCTGCACCGCTAATAACATAGAGAGCAAAGTTCATTGCCGCAACGGATGGATCAGCCACGGTCTGGTTGCCTTTACCATCAGGTCCAGCCCACAGACCAAGCATCGACTTTGCGTGATGAAGAGTTTCGTTGAACACTAGTTCATTGTTTTTATCACCAAAACTTGGCGCGACTAGTTTGCGATGTGCACGCCAATCTGATCCTTCAGTAGTGACAAGATTCTTGCCATATATGTCGAGCGACCCGTACATTTCAAGAGGCTTGGGAAAGTCATTGCGGCGGCTAGTGATCTGGTTAACAGCTTCCGCATCGGCAACATATGCAATATTTCTGGTAGGAGAAGCGACAATGAAGACGTCCATGCCCATCTTCTTGAAAGGCCCATGACCGCTCATGTAACCCCACTCTGGATGTAGAAGACTGCAGGGTTAAGTTAACAACTCGACTTTGGTCCAGTCAGATAAACTTACTCCATCCACATGCCTCTAAGTGGTTCTGGCATCAACCTCTGCAGCAACGGCGTCCATAGTTTGAATGTGGACAGCCAGAAGATGCTGAATACGTTCCATGGCGATGCAACTACAGGTAGTCCGGAGCTCTTTGCTAGTACAATATTTTGCTGCAGGCAACGATACCTCCAGATTATCTGAAAGACGATGAAGCTCGCAATGACGCTAAAGATCAGGGTGGCGACCATGATGTTCTGCTTGAAGGGACTTCAAGCTAGGATGAGTCTGTTGGTACAAGAGATTGTGATCCACGCGATCTTGCGCTATCGAAGGCACTGTAGTGAGGGTGTTGGAGGTGTTTGCGGTGGTGCCTATTCGTCTTCAGGGTGTAAATTGGGTTGTGACGTATACATATGCGCGATTGGACTTGTCTCAGTGGCGTCTCAGCGCCTCGGTTACGAAGGGATCGCTAGCAGACGCACTTCACGTATGCGTGCAATATGCAACACCTGGCGATGCATCGAGTTACACAAATGAAGCCGCAAGCTGATAGGCGGCAGGTATAAAGCCGTTCTCTCTTGTGGTGTTTGCAATGTAAGATAGACCCGCGTAAGCAGTCATGGTCGAAAAAGGCTTGGCGCAATCGCATCCGTCTACTTGTTTCCTTACATGTACCAGTTGTGTGACACTTGCGCTTTACACGCATCTACGAAACACAAACAGGAATCTGATCTGGTCGTGTCACCTGGTAATGGGGACATGCTAGAGGCTGTGTCCCCTGGTTACAAATTCTCTACGTTTGGTACGACACGGCAGGACATGTCTCCGAGGAGCCAATTCAAGGCAATAACCGCGCGCACCGCCAGGTGGACAGCGACCAGACGAAGGTTTGTCTACATCGTCACTTGCGACGTCACTACATATCTTCCGTCATTGTTGACTCCATTTGCGTCAGCACGTACACTTTGGATCTCCAGACGGCAAGGCGAATGCGTTCCATGGGTGCGTCTCAAGGTTCACCGTGTCGCGCCGTTTTGCCGATTCTCCAACCTCTTCTGCATGCTTTTTTGCCAGAAGCGGCAGGCAGGCGAACAAGGGCCACTACATTACTTGCCGACTGGGGCATGAAATTTCTAGAAGTGTTGTTGCTCCGATCGATGGCAAGCCTTGAGTCGCCCGTGTCGCAGAGTGAAGCGACTACACCGACTCGACGGCAACTTGTCGACACGAGTTTGACTCGTTTTTGCGCCGTCTCTCGGTGGAGAGGTAGTCCAAGGGACACCCCGTTTTTCTACTGGACGCCTCATGCGTTCCACGTGGTGAAGCGACAGCCGCCAGGATGTGTAGAGCCAGGGTGTTCCTACGCTGGTCGCAGGCCGGCTTTGCTTAGACAATCTCGGTTGTGGAGAGTCGTCTATCGGACAGGTCCTCTCACGCATCAATCATCTAGTCTGAAGCAGACCGCAACTTGCCATAGCGTCGGTGAGGAACAGGGCCGGGCAGAGTCGGCTCGTCATCTGACAAACTGGCTCAATAGCTATCTCTGCGAAGAGCTTAGCATCAAAGGCATTGCTGTTTTGGATTGATATGGCCGGACAGCTGACCGTTTCTTTGCGGCAGGCCCTTCACGGCCGGATTACCTGAGCTTGGCCATGTTTGCAAGGGTGTCCAGGCCACTGCGGCGTGCACCGTAACAACCTACTCCAAGTGCGATGGAGGGGTCCTACGACATGTCGGCTTGTAAATGTTCCTGACGCCATTATGGCGGTCGCGTGTTGCGGCGCGCTAGTTTATGGGACCGACTTTGGACACGATGGAACTAACGTCGATTGTAAAGAGACCGGCGCCTCTCCGGCATTTGCCAGTGAGTAGCAGCCGCGATTTCCCTAGCGAACGAGGCGGACAAAAGGGTGGTGCAGCAGTACACACACTACTTCACTATGTGGCCACCAGACTGCCTATAGGAGTCTCGTCAGGATCTGCAGCCCGGAAACGCAACGCTGATCTTTGGGCAGCCAGAGTCGTGAGTGACGGGTGCTGCTCGCGGAGACTCGGCGCATGAATCGTTGCAGCACAAAGGACGGGACCGAGTGCTCATGGTAAGCAGACAGTACCAGGCGTGAGACGAGGCGTTGCAAGATATGGCCTGCACGCCACAAGCAGCGCATCACTTCTATCAACCTTCTCGAATGCCTCGGTGCCGCTGCAAAGTGGAGGCTGGCAGACTAGGGATAGTGACTAATTGGCCTCAGAGCTCGGATCAGCTTCCTGAATCTTCAGGGCCAGCAATTGGGCGGAAATTATCCGACTATGACTGCTGACGGCCGGCCTGTTGGAAGATGCACGGGGGTTGTTGACGATGATTGTTGCAGAGCGGAGGACCGCGCATCGCCGCACGAAATAACGAACCCCGTGACTGGCACATAGCCGGGCCTGGCATCGCAGCACCGAGTTATCCTTTCAAGCAGACGTGTCGCCGACGGCTGGAGACGGCCCCCAAGTAGTTATCAATGGATGCGGTCGCGTCGGGCGGGAGCAACGTTTGCTGTCTGCAACGGCATCATCCTATGGCACATGACGGGCTCTGGCAGCTCGCGCTGTTTGATACAACGGTGCCATGTCGTCCTTGTCGATGGACCACACAGCGCGCCTGGTGGCCCCGCCGAAACCCTTGTCCTGTAGGCTGGGTTAATGGCACAAGCGACCTGTGTGCTGCACATCCTTCACTTTTGCGCTAATACGCCGCTTCTGCAATGCTCGTCCATCTCTCCAAGCTTCAGTATGGTGTTCTTCCCTCCCGACACACCCATCGCACACTATAGCCATTCCCATCATTACTACTACTGCTGCTGCTACTAATCGCTGCCACCCTCCTCCACCAACAACAACAACAACAACAACAACAGCGTGCCTGACCCAGCGCTGTGCCGTCTCCCGCCCCCCGTCTTGTCTCGCTTTGAGCTGTTCCTTTTTGCGACTGATCTAGTTTCGCGCCTCTTGTGATTGCGCCCTGGCCCCTTCGTTCGCACGGCCCGGCCTCAATAGCGCCACTTTTCGCCGACCAAGCCAGGAAACGTCGACAGCATAGACCGTCCGCGATTCAGTCTTTTGGGCCTTACCTGCTTCGGATAGTTGTCTCCGGCTCCATGGTAAGAGAGTCTTGCCCAAGGCTAGGTCCTTTCTTCGCGCACGCGGCATAGGAAAGCTCCCGTCCTGCATCCCACTCTGGTCTCCGAGCACTTGCCCTGCAACGCTTTCCAAACTCTTCCCCTCTTCCAGGCGATGACGCGGGTTGGGCTGTCATCTGCAAATCATCTTTGACCTGCCATTCGCTGACTTTGGCGAATTGGTCTTTTCCTGACCCTGCGACTGCCGAGGCCGCCTCTCCACCACCTGCCCACCCCCCGCGACCTTCCTGGCTTTTGCCGTTTGGTGGTCCTGGGACCATCCGTTTTGCCCAGTAGTCGTCTGTCATACATAGCCGCATGGCCATAGCGGATTCCGTCTGGCATATCTAAGGATGGCTGATCCTGACGCGCCCGGCCAGTCTAAGAGAGCTCGTTTGGGCCCCGGCAATCTTGATCATCCGCAGTATAACGGCCACGGATTTCCACCCCCTCCTCCACCGCCTCATACCCAACCCACTCGGCCTTCGTCTCATCCCACTTTGGTCCAGGCGTCTCCGCCCTACGGTGCTCACGGCTTACCGGTTCCGTCTAACCAGTACACTCCTCACGTCCAAGGCTATCCCGGACCGCTTCCTTCACCGTCCCTTCCGCCATCTGATATTCGCGCCCTTGCGGACCCACGGAACATACCCTCACCTCGTCAGCACTCCAATGGCGTTACTGGAGCATCTCCTGTGACGATCCCCCAGGACAGAATCTCTAGCTACCGCCCCCCACTCACACCTCAGACAACCACTGGACCTGAGCCACACAGTTCCCGGTCCACCAGCGTCAGTATCAGTGTCGACGTAAAGTCCCAAAGTCAGACCCCCATGGAGCATGGCGGCCATCACCAGCCGTGGGCAATCAACCACGAGCATCGCCCTAATGGCAGCATACCAAATGGATACAACCACAGCATCAGCCCTGGAGCACATCCCAATGGACCGCCATATCATCCCCAGCCGCCACCACCTGCCCAGCAGTACGCCCCTCCTGTCACCCCTTACGCGCAGACCCCGTACATGAACGACTATGGCACTGCACAGCAGATACGGCGAAAGCAGGTGCGCGCCACCCAGGCCTGTAACCATTGCCGTTCGCGGAAACAGAAATGTGACGAAGCTCGGCCGTGCCAATTCTGCAGAGAGAACAACTTCGACTGTCAGTACAAGGACGTCCCGCCACCCAAGTGCGTTGCCTCTTCCCTCTCTTTGGTTTATAGCTGACCCCTTCCTAGGCAAGACAGAAGCATGATGCAACTTCAAGAAAGTGTCAACAGCATCTCCGAGGTTTTGTCGCAGTTTGTGGACCAGTTCAACGGCTGGAAATCAAGTGTTGAGAGTAGGCTTCCACAATCGCGGAATCACGAGATGATGTCGAATCACACTTCGCCAGAAGCCTCTTTCTCCGCACCCCCAAGAGAGCATGGTACATCCAGATGGCCTACTCCTATACAGGGAAGAGGACACATGGGCCGTGTCAACAGCAACCTGAAAATGGAGTCACCCATCGCTCCCCACTCGAACATGATGTCGCCACTGGGTGCGCAAGCATCAGCTTCCATCAAGCAAGAATCGCAATTCGCGCCGCCTCCTCAACAACCGGCAACACCTGCCGAGAGTGTAAGAACCGACCGCAGCCATGCTACTGAAACTAGTCCCAAGGAACAGACCGGCCTGCAAGGTGATCACACTACACCAGCGCACAAGTTGCTGGACGAATGGCAACAAATGAGCATCTTTTATCAAGGTATTCCGTACCTGAGAAGGCTTATAGACAACGGCCGTGAAGTCTCAGATTACCCAATGCAGCTTGAGCAGGATCGCGGACTGTTGCGTGTCTGGGGTGTTGGCGAGGGCCAAGACCTAAATGACGGAGCGCAAGGACCTGGAAGCCCGGAAAGCAGTAACGATTCAGAAGCCCCTTCACCAGCGCCTGGCAAAGAAGGACTTTGGGGCTACCCATTTTCCGAAGCCGAGAATGGAACACGAACACCGGGCAGCACACCTCGAGAATATTTCCCGCAGCAGCAGCAACGGCAGGAGAACGGGCTTGGCGCAGATGGTCGGCCCGACTTTCGACGCCATGTCATGTTTGACCTGCTCAGGTCCTACATGGAGACCATGCATATTTTCCATCCTTTCATGAACGAGAACAAACTGAGACGTATGTTCAAGGATTTCAGTGACCAATATAGTCCTGACGCGAAGCCTCTGAACGCCCACTCTCCTGCTCCCGTTCACGGAGTGAAGCGAAAGCGTTCGGCTAGCAACCTCGATGGACTTGCATCAGGTCGTGGTGAGATTGAACGGTCGTTGCGCAACGCGATTGTATTGCTCGTTCTTGCCCTTGGTAAAGTCTGCTCGCATACAGAGCCATTGCCTGCGCCGCAAAATGATCGACACCCGTACGTCCACAGTGAATGGGGATATATTAGGAATTCTCCTCACCCCAATGGTAGTTTCAACAGCGTAAACAGCGAGACTTCCGACGAAACACGCCCGAGGAACATCGATCTACTACCTGGTATGGCCTATTATGCATATGCCACAGACATTCTTGGAAACCAACAAGGAGGCAACACGGTCGCGCATGCGCAAGCTATGCTGCTAGCTGCGCTGTTCCTCAGTCAATATGCACGAGTATTGGAGAGTTGGAGCTGGATTAACAACGCCTGTCGGATCGCCCTGGTCCTCATCAAAGCCGACTACACCAAGCTGCTCCGTGTGAACAGTGATAGAAGGCATACCTGGAGTTCCAAGGAGCGGTACAGACTCAATCTTGTGATGTGCGTCTACTGGACAGCTCTGCAGCTGGAATCTGATATTCTAGCAGAGATGAGCACTTTACCGCCTTCCGGCATCTCTGCACATCAAAGCGAGATTATGTACCCCGAAGGCGTCAACGAGAACTGGTCTCAAGACCAAGACAGCAATTTTGTGCAACAAGATGTCGAAGTACGCGCAGGTCCTAGGCAAGACTTGATGATGAAGCTGTACTCCACGCAGACTTTCCTACGAGTTGTCCTCAACGTAGCGCACAACGCCTTGTATGGCCCCAGTGGCCGTATGAGCTTCGACCCTACCAGCTTCAAGGAAGTTGCCCACCACGCACTTACCCACAAGGAGATACTCGAGGGCTGGCGGAAGCTACTAACACCGGAACTGGCATGGTCGGATGACGAATACCCTTCGACAGATCTCAACATTGCTCGTGTACGCGCCAAATACTATGGTGGTCTATACATGATGTTGCGACCTTACCTCAAGCTTGCGAGCCACACGCTAGAGTTCCCACCTCCGCCTCCCGGCACAACTGGCGCTACACAGCATAACCCGCCCTCGCCTTTCGGAAATGCGGCCTCCAATAGAAATGTGCAGATGGTTGATCTAAGCGAAGACCAGCACAAGATTATCAAGATCGCCTGCCAATGTATCAACGCCGCTATCAGGAGTACCATCGCGTTCGATCGTGTAGGCGAAGAGCCTGGCAGCCAATACCATTACTTCCAGCCTACGCGCAAGAAGAGGCTTATAGTAACCAACATCTTTGGTACACTTCATGCGTAAGCCTATGTTTAACTATGGACTTGACACAGCCAACTAACTTTCAACCTAGACAATTCGGAAACATGCTCGTCCTAGCCTCTGTGTACAAGTCCAAATTGTACCCCCTCCTACCCAGCGACACCTGGCTCACCAAGGCCAATCTCGCCGCCTTATTCAAACGTACCATCGCGGTCATTAGCGACGTAGCGCAAAACTCGCCCATTCTACGCATGGATCTTGAGATTCTCAAGAACGTCCAGAAACAACAAGGACTCGAATGAAGCAACCAATATGACGACATATCCAACATCGGCCAGGCGCATTCGCATGACGATGTCCACGCTACGCTCCCATCCGACGATGTATCTCCTGCACAGCAGCCACTACACGAGCTCAGTCGCCATCCGATGCGCGCCATTGTCTGGTAGATCCGGCCCGATGCCGATCTGGACGTGCATGATGACTTGCATGAGTAGACCCCGGCGCTGCTGCACCTCACTTTCTTTCTGGATACTCATATTTACTTTTTGGTTTCCTTCTCGCCTTTTATTCTCACACCATCAATCAGGACAGCTATCGTAGAAGACAGAGATGCATTATCAAATGCACGCGGCACATGCACACGCAACGAAACGGAAGTTTTAACTTATCATCATCATCATTGGGCGGTTAGCGCTGAAACAAAGCATTTCGGGATCATTATTTCCCTTTCTCTTTCTTTCTGGTCTCAGGTCTCTCCTCACCTCACGTGTCTCTAAATTAACATATTACCCGCGCCCATCCAAGGCTTGGATAGTGGGGACAAGTTTTCTCAACTGCAACTATATTGCTTCTTTCTCGATAATGCTCGCCGACCACTGTTATGGATATACCCAGGGTTTTTTCCGTCTTTCCCCCTCCATTCCCCGTCATCGTTCACCGATCAGACTAGGGAACTGTGCAACGCTGTGGAGGGTGGTGTGGAGTCGGACTCGGAGTTGGACTCCACTTGCTTCGATTCGCGCTAGCTTTTGCCGGTTGGAGATCTTCGGATTCTAGGCCCAAGCCACTCATACATAACCCTGCCGCGGCTCACAAAAAATGTATCATATCGGTTTAACATCGCATTCCGATTGCCATTGTTTGCATTGCTTTTCGTTGCCGGACCCTCGAACATACCGTTCACGCAATAGCGGACTTGATCTACAGGCCCGCGGCTGTCCTTTCCATTGCTCCCATCCAACGGTTTCCCAGGCTTTGCTTTTTACCAAGGTATGCTTATACACATGCATGATGACCATGTTTCGTGTGATGACCAACGGTATCTCCTCGGTCTAATATTGTGGCGTCGCACGCCCCGCCCCGTCTTAGTGACAGCCCTGAAGTGGAAAGATTGGTCCGTACGGGTGCAGCGCCTTAGCCGTTTCGCCCGTGCGGCTGTTGTTCGCCGAGTTTCCTCCCGTGCAGGCGAACAGCTTCACATATAATAGTGGTAATTGTTTGTAATTATCAACAATACGATCATCTCACACCGATCAGAGGAATTCCAATACCACGGCATGGTTTCAAACCATATCGCAAACTCTATCTTGGAGGAATCCATGCCGTCGATTATGCAACTGGATATCTCCGAGGGTCACATTGAGATCTTTGTTTCGCCCGATCAGTATGTACCTTCAGCGGCCGCAAAGAAGCAAAGTAAGGTGTCTGTGAGGGTCATGATCAGTGGCCGTTGTATGCGCGTTGAACGGGACTATCATCTCCCTTTTCCATCACTACTTTTGCTACTTCAAACGGACTCTAAAGCATCCGTATGCGCGACATCACACCTGATACTAGTGATCAACCATGATTTCCAGTCAATACCCAACATACCTGCAATGCAATGCAAGTCAATCCGCATCCTCTTCACTGCATCAGCTACATGTCGAAAAGGTGTGAGTGAGTGGATAATGTGTGTATGTACTACATATCCACGTGCTCCCCTTTCTGCATGGAGCGCGCCACCTCAGGCGCGTCACCAAATAAGAAAAACAAAGCATGACCTTGAACCAAAGCCAAACCACCTGCCGTATACGTTTCCGTATGCGCCGCTACCCACGATTTATGAAAACTCGAAACTGTCATATTTTCACCGGATATCTGCCCGGCTGGCATCGCTGTTTTTCACGGGGGACATGCTAGTGCCTTTTCCACACCGCAAAAACGATTTGCAGACAGAACGGTGACAGCGACGGTAGGTTGACTAGGCGATCTCCAAACCCTTCAATCCTTCACCTCCAAAACAAAACAGCCGCCCGCATAATCAGGTAATAACGCCTCCAACGTCTGAGTAGTATTGATCAGGGCAAGAATCCCGCAAAAGAACTGCAACCTGCATTTTACATCATGCAACCTCAGAACATATTTTTCTTGCATCACATCTTTTACTAATCAAAGAATTTGGTCGACAAGTATTCTGACAGGAGCGCGACACTTGTTCCTGGTGTAGCTGTGCTCCGGCGCTATCTGCCACTCTGCCCGGCGGCTCGTCGAGAAAACGTGACGCAGGCTTCCGGTGAACCAAGCAATCGATAGCTTGGACCCTGACTAACACTTGATTTTCCAAGAACGTGATGACGCCTTTCTTGGCGTTGGCTAACACTATACACGTGCTATCTTGACATCTTAACCAAGGTTGTCGCATCTATACTACCCAATACTGGGCTGCCTGTGGTTACAAACTATTCCAGACTATGCAGTTACAGTGAAGGAAATCGTACGAGCTTTGCGATTATGATGCCACAAATTCGCTCGGGTAACGAGCGGATCGGTACTCGGAAGTTGAAAGTCATACGTTTGCGTGCGTGTGGATGGATTACCTATTGTTCTGCAGCGCTGCAAACGAATGAAAAGGGTCGCGCGTACTGCGTCGATCATTTTGGGGTAAGAACAGTCTGCATACACTCGTAGATCTTCAGAGCCTCTTCCTTTCGCGTATCTGCATGAAGCAGGGACCTGCGTTCTCCTAAAGAAAATCTGCAAGTGTCCTCTCTCCAGTTAATTCCTTGGTGCGCTTTTCGCAAATGCAGTGTCGATCATGTCTTTCGGTATAGCGTGTAAATGGGGCAGTGTTGGAATGCTTTGCAGGTTGCCCATCGGACTTCTCCCCACCTCGCCGTTGATTTTGCTATCATCTGATAAAATTACGGAGTATCAGAGACGCCATCTCCACGTACCGCAGCTCCAGACTGCAACATGGTACGGAAACGGAGTAAGGTTTGATACGGTGAAGCGTTGCATTGGGCAGCAACAAGCTTATCTCTTGTCCTGAATGCTAGGAAATTAGCGGAAAAGGCGTTATTGAGATGCTGCGGAGAAGACCCCGTTGCCTGAATACGTGAAGATGGCGTTGGGCATTTGGGATAAGGTTACGACACCTCGCTTCCTTTCGGCAACTCCAGTCCCTCTTTAAGCTTGTGGTGCACATCATTTTTGGATCGTACTCGTCATTTCCTCTAGCTCGGAGCGAATGGGACATCGCATTTTGGACGCGAACCCGACGTCTATTGCTAGAGATCACGATGCTGTGATTATGTCGGTTGCGAATACCGACTCAACGCTAGGCTGGACTCTCAATAGCACGATTTGATGTTTAGCACGTGCTTTCGTGTTTGCTTCTTCGAAATCCTCCCATATAGTCGCGTGTAAGGTTGCGAAAGCGCGTTCGCTTCGCATCCACCTGTGAAAGAACACAGCGAAAGCCATCCTGCAAACAACATCTCCTGATAAAATTTCCCATGATATCAAATGCGTCGAGGTGCATACGCTGAACTGTAAGGCGTGCAGAAAGCGGGCGGAGGACATCCCCGCAGATCCCACAGACCCCCGAACATGATCTTCATTCACTGCTGACTTCGCGTTCGCGTTGCGAATCGATAGCGACCTTTGACGTTCTACGACGACTAGACTACCTTGTCGGGCTAAAGAGAGGTTACATGACACACCCAGATGGTTGTCATTAACCTTGAGAAAGTGAGGCGCGCAAAGCGGTAAACTCTCCAAGGCTGTGACTAGCAGCGTGACAAAGCTCATAGTCATCACATTCCACATGCCGCCTTACACAGCCAAGCCCACATCCGGACCATCCCACAGAGGTTGCCTGGTGTCACAACACCGCTCGTCGAATCGTATCCCACGCTGGCGAAACGTTAACAACAAAAGTAACACAAATCATGTTGTGCTCTCCCACTGAAACCAGTCTTCGCCAATCGAACGCATGCTCCCTCACCGATCAGACAGGCGTCGCATCGGCTGGAAGCACCTCCCACAGGTAAAGCCACATGCCGCCTTACTGCAGCTGCAGCCGAGATTGTAACGGACATACCCCGCAACAGTACGAACGCAAGATACGCATTATGCGACTATTATTAAAGTTGTCTCAGCTTGTATGCAACATATCGGTGTGCGTAAGAGAATGCGAGATAAGGCTTTTATCCCCGGTAACTAGCGGTAGCTGTTTATCGAATATCATGGCATGCAACTAGGAGACATTTTCCGGAACACCGTTCTGGTCACGATTGCCGGTAAGCAGCTAGGGCCTAGGGCGGTGCATCGTGGTATCCCTAGCGGGGCGGTCAGGAACCACAACGTCGAAAGTCGTGCACAGTGGAGCCATGTACAAGCGGAGAGTTTTGAAGGAACCCTGCAATGTTCTGAGCGCCCTCTCTACGCGTCTCATGGAGCGTGCAATCCGTGCAATCTCGGTCATGATCTCCCCGTCTCGGTTCAACTTTCTTTCGGGACGAGCACGTGTACCATCAAGGCGATGAGAAGCGGCTGTCGGTCCCATTTCGGAGACGACTCTGTTCCCGCACGTATCGCTACGAGCTCCAGAACGGATCGGATTTGCAATCGAATGGCTGATACAACTCGGCCCTTCCACCGGCAACACGCGGTTTCTTCATGACAAGAAGTCCAAGGAATTTGTCGTGCATGGTGTTGACGGGCACCGTGTCAGTCAATGTGGCATGATGAGACGGTACGGCGAGCTCTTCCAATTCAATCAGAGACGTAGCTGTTCCTTGTCATTTGTTAGCCTCATTTGAATCAACAGAGCTTGTCCATGTCTCACTCTTCAGCCATTCTTCCAAAAGACGTTATTGTGGAGTAGCTCGGGTTACCGTTCGCGGCGCGCGATACACAGAGCCGGACCCCTCAGCAGTCCCGGACATGTCAGACCGCAAGTTCTGGGCCTTCAAGCAACGATATGCCTGAATCAAGCATGCACAATATATGCTCTCTAGAGTTTCTACACAACGAGACTTCAGCTCCTGTGGCTGTTCGAAAGAGCGCAGGGACCTGGTGGGGCTCTCTTGAGCGTGATCGATGTTTCGATGCCGCGTATCGACTCGCAAGCAATCACAACTGTTCGCTTGTGCGGAAAGATCATACTCTGAACATTTGCAGCTTGAGTTTTGACAAGTCGTTGCAGCGGTCAGTGAGTCGTGCGAAGAACACGACATGGGAGTTTGCTGCCCAACGGGCGATGAAGGCCTGAAACCGGACCGCAAATGTCAAAATACAGCCGAGATGTCACTGCACGTCCTGACCGCTGTGCACATCATCAGCAAGTCATCAAAGGACAAGGTCAAGTGATTTTGACTCCAATGATGCCCAACGCAAGCGATCTATAGTGACACGGGGCGCATTGCGAAGTATCAGACTAGGATCCTCGTGCGTTTGATAGACCGTTGCAATCGAAGCGAGGTTGAGTGGCCCAGCTAGAAATATGTCGTGCAGCATGGAGACTGAAGAGCGCTAGTACATGACCCACTGCAGTATCCATGGCAAAGCTTGACTGAACGCATGTTACGTTTGATTTGTAGAATTTTCGTCGAACAATCGAAGCGACTCTCAGTATGGTTACTGTCAACTCAGAACAATACGTTGGTAGTCTACAGAGCTCGAATAGGACGTCCGCATAGAAATATAAAGATGATGCGAGATCATAGATGTCCGCATCGTGTCTGTAAGTTGAGAAGGATAATCAACGTTCGTTGACGAGGTCTGAAAGTCGTGAGTAGACGACACCGTAAGATGCTCATAGTGTGAGTAAACAAGTGCCTGTAAAGTAAGAGTGAGTTGGCACGCGCATGTAATCAGGTAATTACTTCCTTCCTTCTGCTGGCTATGTCGCCGTTACACCCAGCTGTCACTTTCTCGAATGCTTCTTCATCCGTGCCATCTTCTCTCAATGCCATCATTATCATTGTTTTCTTCACCCGACCAACTTCATTAAGTCAGCAGTAGTTTGGAAGAAGCATGCAACTGCACTTATGTCGCTCTCAAACCTCAGCTTCCATTTCTAGATCTCAGACTCCGCAAGCGTGATGCATATCCAACACATGGCAGTGTGCGGAAGCAAGAACACCATGTCGTTCTGTACGACTGTGACTCCCATGAGTCTTGACCGCCCATCGGCTTGCTCACACGCACGGAGCGCTATACTATGAGTATCGTGTGCTACCATCGACCTAGGCGAAGAATTCTTAATCCTTCGCAAACATATCCCACCTACACTATACATATGATTCCTCAATTGATCATGACTCGGTGATCACTTACGTCGTGTAGTAGAGAAGTATCGCACTCTCTACCGCGAAAGGCATGGGAAGAAGAAGGAGCAATCATGTATCGATATACTTCTGCTCCTCCTCCATGCGCATCCACATACCTCCATCCTCCCCTCTATCCTCACAACCTCGCAGCGCGATCATACGACACAACTTGCATGTCCAGACCCTACTCATACACTGAACCCCGTCACTACAATTCCTACTACGAAACGTCGTATACACGACCAAGCACATCCCATCGGCCCGTACAGACCGAAACTTGGAGACACGTGAGACCGGCAGGAGCACCGCAGTCCGAAAGAATACCTCGCAACAGCAGCTTCAAGAAGACGGCGAGCAGACACGTACATTTCGACCTACCGCCTGCTCAAGGCAGCTCGAGCAGGACGATTAGGGTAGCCGAGGAAGAAAGGCAGAGGGAGAGGGACAGGGAACGCACAAGGGTAAAAGAAAGAGAAAGAGATAGGGATCAAGAAAGCAGATACGACACACCATCCAAGCCCCCCTCACGACACGAACCCGAAGAAAGAATGTCTAGAAAGTACCACTCATATACCTCGACGTACGAATACGATTCCCATATCCACAGAGATAGATACCGCCGCACTTCCTCGCCTCCACGCAACAGTCTACCCAGATCAAACTCTACATACACACGCATACCACCACTTCACCAACCTCAATCACAACCTCCTATACCCAGCCCCCCAATAGTATACATCATAACCTACGCCACAGACATAGTCCACAACGAATCCTCGGTAGCCACCCTCCTCGCCTCGCAAGTTCCACGCCGCCGTCCTCCAATTCCCCATCTCTACACTATCGACGCGCGCGATATGCGTCCTCCCTCTGCTTCTCTCTGCGCACAGTACTCCGGCATCAGTCCCTTGATCCAGGACATGGTCATGGAAGACGGCGAGGCGCGACGCGCAGCTAGAACGGCCGTGAAGGAGCTTTTGCGGTTTGGAGAGGGAGAAAGAAGGGGGAGGTTCGGTGGTGGCAGTGTGGAAGTGAGTATGAGTGTGTGCTGTCATTCGGGGACGCATCGTAGTGTTGCCATTGCGGAGAGGATCGCGCAGTGTGTTAAGAGTGAGGTTGGGAGGATGGGGTGTGAAGAAGGTGTTAGGGTTGTGTGTCGGCATGTTCATCGTGTCAAAGGGAGGCGAGATCCTTTTTGAATTGCCTGGTAGAATCTCTTGCTTGGTATAGAAGGGGGAACGAGGTGTTAACTATCAGAGAGCACTTGGACGGTGTACTGTACAGATCGTTGCGTGATACCCTAGATCGTCGGAAATTGGAACCTGATATTCATTCTTCTTACATGTCACCATCAAAAGCGAGTTACTCCTTGCCTACGTTGAACCCAGTTCAATTAGGCCAATACACTGGTACCGCACTTTTCCCAACATCATATCTTCTTCTCTATCTTATTTTGTACACTTCAATCCTGTTTTTGCTCTTCTACGCAGTCTTCTTCTTTCCAATGCTAGTATCAATGCTACCCAAGACCCACGTAACAGCAAACACAGCAAACATGCCCAGTGTGATGACAACAGGCTTCCTGTACCCAGCTGTCCATGGGTAGTCGTATGTAACAATGAGATCGCGATCCCTGAATTCATCGACGAGGTTAATAGCCGTCAGCTCCAGTGTCGTACGGCCCAAGGTATCCATGAAAGTCTTGTGGAGGCTGGTTTGGTTGCTAACGATGGGGACGGTGGTGGAGAACTTGACATTCGTAGCGCCTTCAGGAAGGATGACGCGAAGGTTTACGCGACTGTAGGAAATGCCTTCGCCGGAGCGGGGGCCCTCGAGGAAAGGCACTTTGAGAGCGTAGGTATCGCCCGTAGAGAGCTTACGCAGGTACGAGGAGAGATCTGTGTTCCAACCGACACGGAAGCTGTACTTCCAGGTTCCGAAGATGGGGTATCGCGGCTTCAACTCCAGAAGCGCTTCTTTCTTGCCAGGACGGAACTTGGAGGTGGAGACGTTGCCGATGTCGTCGGTGAAGTAGGGGTCGACGGAGCCGGGGGCCAGAGGCAGGGCCAGGCCCTTGAGGGCGAAGGTAGGTGGGTTGAGGTAGGACTGGCGTTGCCATTCTACGCGTGAAAAGTGGTTCTTGAGACCTGCGCCTTGGTTCACGAGCCAGTAGCGCTCTTCGGCTGCAAGATTGCCACCCCAGTGCGAGACTTCGATATCACGTTCTAGTAGTGTCGCTTGCGTGATAGGCTTGGTGAACTCGTAGCGCACGCTTACGAGTTGCTGGGCACCCGCGGGCACGTTGTTGTAGAGGCCGTATGTGAAGGTCGAGCCTTGCTTCTGCGGGTCGGCCGTCTGCTCGTCGTTGAGTTCCGAGGGGAGAGTGGTGTAGTCGGGCACATCGCTGTTGGGGAACTTGACCTTGGTTCGCTGCTTCTCCGTGAGGTAGGCCGAGGGTGCGTATGCGCTGAAGTCGTATTGCAGGTACTGCTTGTCTGTCTGGGCAAGCTGGGCGGGAACGGGTTTCAGAGCCGAGAGAATGGAGTAGGAGATGCTGATGGTCTGCTGCGCCTTGGGTGCGAGGGGTTCAGGGAGATGGATCTTGTAGAACTCGACAGAGCTGCACCGGTCAGTGTCAATAAATGATGCCAATTGCGCCATGGACCTACCTCTCTGCATCGAAGCCCACTACCTCGACCTTGAAGATGCCCTTCTCCGCCGCCTTCTTGTCTCTTACTTCGAATCCTCCAACCTTGGATAGCAGGCTAGACTCAAATGGCAGATAGTATTCCGATTGCGCCTTGTCGTCAATGTTCTCGATTATGACATTGATGGTCTCTCGTGGATACGCCTTATCTAGGTTCGTCGTCCGGACTAGGTTGGCATTCTTGAACACTTGCGGTGGTGTGAAAGTGCTAGGTAGCACTTGCTTAGATAGCAGTGGTTGAGAGAGGTTCAACTCGGCGCTGGCGAAGCTCGAAAGCGCTGCAATGCAGCTCGTAAAGAGGGAGGACCTCATTGTTGGAATAGCAGTCAAGCTATCCAGTCATATATGAGGTCGGTGTTGGGGGAATTGAGTTGGCTGGCGGGTTAGTCAATTGGTGGTTACGCGGCGCATGTGTTGCGTCGTAGGTGTTCTCTTCGGAGTTCCCTGGCACCTCCGCGTCTGTGCGCAGACAGCTTGAGCTCACCCCTCCATAGTCCGCTACATCGTCTACTACACTCTCGCACGTCACTATGAGACTACTAGCACGATCAATTGGTCGGCCGCGGATATCTCCAAGTCGCTGTGGAATAGCGACCGCTTCTGGCAGGCGTCATCTGACCAACAATGGCTTCTTCCGTGTCTCGGAGGAGGTGCGGGAAGCATTGAACTCGAACAAGCCCGTCGTCGCGCTCGAGACGACAATCTACACTCATGGTAGGAATACAGAACATTGACAGCCCCAGCCTGTGCTAATCTATGGCATAGGTTTCCCTTACCCGGAAAACGTCGCCCTCGCATCCCTCCTCGAAAGCGTAGTCCGAACAAATGGCGGCATTCCAGCTACCATTGGCATCCTGGACGGTGTAGCACGTGTAGGAATGGCTCCAGAGGAGCTGATACGACTAGCTTCTTCTGCTGGCAAGTCAAGCACAATGAAGCTCTCGCGACGAGACCTCGGCTATGTGTGTGGTATGCGATTGACCGACAAGTCCTTCAACGGAGGCACGACCATCTCAGGCACTATGCTGCTGGCCCATCTTGCTGGAATCAAGATCTTTGGAACAGGCGGCCTTGGTGGAGTCCACCGGGGTGCAGAGTCGAGCATGGACATCTCTGCCGATTTGACGGAGCTTGGGAGGACCCCAGTGACCGTCATCTCCAGTGGCTGCAAGAGCTTCCTCGACATACCGCGAACCATCGAGTACCTTGAGACTGAAGGTGTGGGTGTAGGCACCTTCGCTGATGGTCGCCAAGGGAATGTAGACTTCCCTGCCTTCTGGTCAAGAGATAGTGGAGTCAAGAGCCCGACAACCATTGCGGATGAGGTTGAGGCGGCTGCTGTTATATGTAAGTCTGCAACCATCACCCCTTACCTATGGTTCTGATACCATTCAGACGCGCAACACGCGCTCCAAATCTCGTCTGGTCTCCTCTTCGCCAACCCCGTTCCTACCGATTTTGCTATACCCAAGGATGAGATGGATGTCATCATTGCCGAGGCTCTAAAACAGGCTGAAGCGTCCAACATCTCTGGCAAGGACAACACGCCGTTTGTACTTGCCAAGATCAAGGAGCTCAGCAAGGGCAAGAGCATACCCGCCAACAGAGCCCTCATAGAATCCAACGTGAAGCGGGCGACCATCGTAGCACGGGAACTTGCCATCCTCGAGGCGAAACAGGAAGAAGCCCAAGGGTGAGCCAGCACTCTTGTTGCTCCATCGTAAACTGGCGCTGATGTAAGTATATTAGACGGAATTCCTCTTACTTCACTCCCGTTCCGTCCAGCCCTCCGTCTACTGCAGATGAGCAGCTGCGCAATGCAACCTCATCGCCTTCTGGGCCTCCTTCAACTCCTACTACGTCATTCTCATCTAGCACCGAGCCTCAAAAAGACCCCGATGTCGTTGTCGCAGGTGCTCTTGCGGTTGACTTTTCTTGTGATTATGCTCCGTTCAAAGCTTCTGCTGGCCAGACAGATCCACTACCTCACACTTCGAATCCAGCTGTCATTACTCAAACACTTGGAGGTGTTGCACACAATATTGCTAAAGCATCCCATCTACTCGGCTCGTTCGTTCATCTGCATAGTGCTGTGGGTGAGGACTTGAGTGGTCGCGCAGCGATTAGCCAATTGCAGCAGGAAGGTATGCCAGTTTCCGGTATTAAGACGCTCCCCGCACCCTCTAGAACAGCACAATATGTCGCCATCAACAATACCAACAAAGATCTTGCACTCGCCATGGCAGATATGTCGATCCTAGAGACGATCCCCGATGAAACTATCCAGCAACTAGCCACCAGTATCTTCGGCAACACTTCAGCTCGACCTAAAGCCTTTGTTGCAGACGCCAACTGGTCCTCATCCGCCCTGCATACCTGGCTCCAAGCCGCTCGTCATGCAGATACCACCACTATCTTCGAACCAGTCTCCACAGCCAAGGCGCTACGCATCTTCCCATCCACCGCTCCTTCATCAGTCTACCCCAAACCTCTTGTAGACATCATCACACCCAACACCTACGAACTGACCGCCCTCCATGATTTCGCTAATCAATCTTCCCTCTTCGAGTCAGCCGAGTGGTTCAGCGTCATCGACGCGCTGGGCATTCCCAACGGTGGCTTAAGAGTCCCATTAGCCGTCACCGTGGGTGGCGACCTAGTGGACCAAGGCATTCCCCAACAAGCCATCAAACTCCTCCCTTTCTTTCCCACAATGTTAACGAAGCTTGGACCTCAAGGTGTGCTCATGACGAAACTCCTAGCCGCTGATGCAAAGGAACTGAGAGATGACCATGAGCGGCAGTATGTGCTTGCAAGGAACATGTCTGCTGATGACGCGGCCACGGTTGGTGGTCTTTACGTGAGATTGTTCCCAGTGGAGAAAGTACTAGAGCCACATGAGGTGGTCAGTGTGAATGGCATCGGAGATACCTTTTGTGGTGCGTTGGCGTATGGGTTGAGTCGAGGTGGAAAAGTGCAAGATATCGTGGGATTTGCGCAGAGGGCCGCGGGGGAGAGTTTGAAGAGTAGGGAGGCTGTTAGTCCAGCGCTGAAGGGATTAAAGATGTAGTCTACCTGATACATTACGACGATGGAAAGACACGTTACAGGAGAGGCGAAAAGAAGTGGTGGTGGGCGTCACTGTTGTTGGAGCTTTTCACTACTATTTGCGTATCACTGATCATTCTAGTTTTGAGTATGCATCCAGCATAATTTGGATGGAACGATATGAGAAAGGCTGAGGATGAATACTACCTTCTGCGTATGTTGACGTATGCATATGGCATAGCCGTCGCGGCACGCACACACCGGCCGTCATACCACTATCAACTCGCGTGTGTAGTACAGGCTTAGATTTCTTGTATATGGCCGAGCCTACATGTCACTAACATTGCGCAGTGGCCATAAGGGCTGAGCACATTCTCATACAGGAGCTAGAATCCACAAAAACTCCGACCATGTCAACCGTTCCCGTGCAATATTCCCCGCAATATAACCTAAGCGTAGGTTTGTAGGGATTTGGCGGGCGACGGGACGGATTTGACTTGGCGGTCACCGGATCGGATGTGGATTTCGCCTGTAGCTCCGCCAGCTTCGCCCAACTGGAAGTTGAGAATTACAAAGACCCAACACTACGAATGTAGCGTAATTCCGTATCCGCTTCATAGACAGTAAACGGCAGCTACACGTTCCGGCGTCGTTTGTAAGCAGTGATCCCGAAGTCGTGGTCAAAGCCTGGGCACCATGTAGCTTACTTGAGCCCCCTTGCGTGTAGTCATTCACCTTACCGAATTTGGCGCATTGTATACGCAGTAACAGGGACAACATCGAACTTCCCATGTTTCATGGCCGGGCTCAGCAGTCTTGTCTGTTCGTCGGTGAGCCATAATCGGCCCTCCAGAGATTGAATGCTTACAGTCACCGCTCTATTCCATTCCGCGATGAAGGAAAGGCAGACCTATATAAGGCACTGTAACACACCGTAGAACTTCTATAATCATCAAACTAGCAGATCAGTGTCCTACACATACGAAACGCCTTGACATACGCTTACCAAACATAACTTTCTTGATTCTCTTCCTTCAATCTCAAAATGCCATTCGATCAAAAACCAGAAGGTTACCGGTGGGACATCATCACCGAGGAGGAACTCAAGTACGCTCCGTCCTACTTTCAAGATGTTCCGGAAACTACAACGGAGGTCGAGTGTAAGCTTAGTGGCACGTGGCCTAAGTGGCTCCATGGTTCTTTCTTGAGGTGTGTTACTAGTATATATATATATATATATATATCGGCGCATTTACAAGTTGATATTGACAAACATAGGGTCGGCGTTGGGCGTTTCACCGTCCCAACTTCAGAAGACGATTCAACGCCCAGAGTGATCATCCAGCATCTCTTTGACGGACTAGGCTTGCTGCACAAGTTCCGAATGATTGACGGTCGTGTCTACTACATGAGCCGTTACACCCACGGCGGAATCGTGCGACGAGCAATGAAAGATGGTTACGTTACAAACTCCTGGATGGGCCCCAACCCCAACACCCCTCTCTTCGAAGCTCAGGATCCGTGTTCGAAGTTGCTTGGAGCTCGTGTAAGTCAATGTTAAATAGCCATGATCAAGATGGTGGAAGCCTAATCTTAGCACAGCAAACCGTCTATCTCCCTGACGATTTCTCGGCGCCGGACGACTTCAACATTCATGTGCAGCCACGCCGCGGTATGCACCTTCCGACAGATAAGAACCCCAACTCTAGAGGCATCCAGGCGGAAGACCCCGCCACTCAGGAGGTAAGCAGATATCTGTCAAATCTTGAATAGACCCAACTGAGCTCATGTTGAACATAGATCCTGGTCCACACCGACTGGAATGCTATGCAAATCTGTGACGCAAAGACTCTCGAGCCGAAGCGGTTGCTCACCCATGCGACTATCGACCCTGAGCTTGCTGGAGCTGGTTGTTGCGCTCATCCTGTCCATGATCGCAAGCGAGGCCAAACTTACAACTACCTAATCGATGCAGCTGGTATCATGTATGTTTTCGCACTCGACGTTGCATCCAATCCGGCACGTCTCCTGTGGAAATCTGCACTTCCGTGTAAACCATGCTACACGCATGCTCTCGCCATGACTGACAAGTACGTCGTGTTTGTCAGAAACGTAAGATGCGTCCGGCAGGACTAGAATGACGAGCTTGTGTTGCTAACATGTAAACAGCCTGTTACCATGGATACTAGTGATCCTACTAAGACCATCATCGAAGCGATGAAGTGCGAGCACGACTCTCCCGTATATTTTTTCGTTTTAAACAAGGCCGATGGCAAACTGTAAGCATTTCCGCGTTCTCGATACACGATTCAAAACTTTGCAACTAACCCAATCAGTGTCGCATCCTACGAAGTACCAAACTTCTACTTCTTCCACACAGCCAACGCATACGACTACATCGACCCCAAAACCGGGCACACCAACGTCCACGTCGACATCGCTAGCTACAAAGCGGAACACTACCCCTATAACGAATACGCCATCTCCAACGTCATCAACCCCCTGAAGCCCTACCAAGTCGGCCGCCTCGTCCGCTACGAACTCGCAGCCGTTAACACCAAGGACCCCGCCGTCGTCGCCCGCGGCACAGTCAAAGCTGCCATCCCCGGTATGATGGCCGAACTACCCCGTGTCTCCAAGCCCGCCTCCATGGACCCCAACTACCGCTACGTCTACGGCGTATCCGGCAACGGCGTCGCAGCACCCGGCACCGAAGTCCCCATTGGGCGTCTCGGAAACGGGGTAGGAATTACTCACGCGTCTTTCTATGGCCACCTCTTCAAGTCGGACTGGAAGACCGGTATGTTCAAGGCTTGGATTCCGCAGAATGGTGAGAGTTGTCCTACGGAGCCTATTTTCATTCAACGCCCTGGAGCGACGGACGAGGATGATGGTATTGTGATTACGATTACAATCAACAAGGAGGGGACGAATAGTATCCTTGTTGGGCTTGATGGAAAGACTTTTGAGGAGGTGGCTAGAGCGGATATGCCGCAAGTTTATTCGCTGGGGCCTCATGGGTCGTTTGTTGAGGGTGACTTTGGTCTTGTTAGTACTATGGGTCGTTAGTCCATTTGAGCACGTTCGGGTCAGGGCATGTAGTCTAGAAGAATCGCTATCCCTTTTCGTTGCATGTTCTGATACTCTGCATTAGTTGCTGTACAAAACCTTGTATTTGTGCATCGCAGTTTGGTTTGCGAAGGCTGGGTGTGACATCACCAACCCGAGGGTTAGGCCAAAGGTGGCTTAGTGTCAGGGTCCGTCCTTCTGTCGCGTGGAAGAACGACATGGTTACGCCTCTCGTCGTTGCTCAGACGCGAGGTTTGATTCACATGTACAGGAGAACGACGGCAGAGAACCTTTTGAATTCTGGTGTTCAAATGTGTCGTTTACGCGACGCGGCGCTGTACGACCAATCGTAGAGCGGGCGCAAACTGAACCCCTCATCCCCGCTGCATGCCTTCGTCCCCAGTACTTCTTGTGTCCACAGGCCGGAAAGACTTCAAACGCGAACGTCGATCTTGCGCATTAGACTACGCAGGTTTCCACGTAGAGCATATTTATTACGCTTTCTAAGAGGCGATGGCGACAAAAGCACCCTTTGTTCGGGTGTATGACCCAACAACCGACTATGAGAACGGTCTCCACGTGGTATGCGTCACAGCATCTCATCGACAACCGTCATCCTGACAAAACTTGCAGTTCCTGACAACCATAGACCCAGGTCTTGACTGGGAGCCAGCGCGAACCGTAGGCGCACATCTCTGGTACAAAGTCTACGCCGATACAACTCCAGAGACATGTTACGTACTAGATGATGGCAACGGGCGCGTGGTGGGTTACTGCATTGGCGCGGCGGATACAACGTCTTTCGCGCAGCGCTGGCGCGACGTGTTCACTCCGACCATAGATGCAAAGCTTGTACCACATGCGAACATCCAGACCGGGGATCCACAGATGGAAAGACCGGATATCAAGCACTTCCGAAAGGCCGTGTATGAGGCGGACTGCAGTATGCTGCAACCTTGGCCGCAGATGTTGGAGCAATATCCGGCGCATTTGCACATCGACATCTTGCCTGAGTACCAGAGGAAGGGTTGGGGGAAAGTGCTTATACATAACTTCTTGGGAACTGTTAAGAGTATGGGTGCAACTGGGGCGCATCTTGATATGGTGCAGTCGAATACAAGCGCAAGAGCTTTTTACGAAAAGATTGGATTCCAGATCTGCCCTCAAGTGCTGGATGATGGGGCTAGTGGTCATACTGGTGTTAATGGTATTGTGGCTACACTAGTGATGAGTTTCTGACTACTTAGAAGTATCATCCGAGGCAATGCTGATTCTTTTCCGCTTAACAGCTGATTGAACTTCTTACGGTGACACCGCAACAAATCCGCATTTTGTAGGATACTATACCAAAGATCCTATAAGCCACAACATTCATCTTTGAACAGGCAAATGGGACACGTAGGAAGCTGCATCAGGGTCCGTCATGATTCATATGAAGACGATTCGGCTTTGTTATTCAGATGAGACACTTCCAGATGCCAACAGTAACTGCTGTCAGTCGCCGTAATAGAATCTTACTACATAGGTACTTAAAGGCCTTCAGCGTCTTTTACCTTCTCAGCCATATACCTACAATCACTGATATCACGAAACTAAAGTGTCAGCTGCACCATGCCTCACTCAACACAGCACGAGATTCTTGAACTTGACGGCCCCGAAAACAATCTGGCTATACAGGAGTGCTCATCCCAATCCAACGGCTTCGGTAACGTTCACAAAGGGAAAGGCCATCAACCATCGCATGCGTTGAATCAACTGGGCCCATATGAGATTGATGGTACACCTGTTGAGCAGCGTCGGAATGCCATAACATCTCAACGTGAAACCCCAGACATGATCCCAATACTCTCCGAAGCCAGAAGGAACCTGGAGGTTGCCTTCCAGGAGTACAACCACCTCTACTGGACTTATCGCCAAACCGGCGTCTGGTTAGAAGCGCAAGATATTCAGTTGGAAACAGCAGTTCGAGAGAATCCAGCTCAGCCCCTACTTACTGCGGTACCAGAACATGTTCCTTACGACAACTTCATCCAACTACTCGAAACTGAAGGACTTACATGGCTTTTGGAGCACGTAGACCGACTCAATGACATGGCTAATTTTGCTGTCGCACCCACCACCGAACCCAATAAGAGACGTTGCAAAGTTGGGCGTCCAAGGGGTAAGATCTTGAAGAGGGAACAAAATGACGATTTGGTGAGAAGATTGTGCTGCTTTCACTGGGACGAAGTGGGCTTTCACTTACAAGTCAATGGCCAACACCGAGATCCATGGACGTGTTGGCCGCCGAATGCGGATGTGGATGTGGATGTGGAGTGAGATAGATATGGTATGTGCTCCGCTTCGTGTTCCATGAGGGTGAACAGTACGAAGAGACCCTGAGTCATCATCATTACTGTCGGCTGTCGAGGTCTCTGCTTTATGTATATCTCGGCATGGTTTCGCGTTTTAATGTCAACCACTGAGCATCTCACAGTCTCGCCTGATCTCGTAATTTCTCTGCACGGTATGTTTGTCGCGTTTTAAGAAAAACAGGTGTATTCCGTCGACACTATAGTCCAAAGCAAACGCACCACAGCGCCTAACCACGACACCGAACACGACTTTTCAAACATGTTATTTCCTGGTACTCCCATCACCTAGCCAAACCCTTCGGTCCCGCCCACTCTCCCTTGACATGGTACTTTCCGTACACCCAAGGGAAGAATTCCTTCTTCAACCAATAGAAAGCCTTTCTCGGAACACCCTGGTCAATACCCAGCAACCCATTAAATGTCTCCTTCGGCACACCTCCATACTTGAACTCGGCGAGCAGAACTTCTTTGTTTCCGGTAAGCAACGGGCAAGATGTATACCCATCGTAGCTAGCTTCCAGTGGCTTATCCGCCATCGCCGAAAGCAAGTTAGAAACCAAAACAGGTGCTTCAGCAGTGATAGCAGCGACAGTTTTGGACGTGGGTAACGAGGATGCGTCGCCTATGGACCACACATTGGCGTATTTGGTGTGTTGGGTTGTGGAATCGGAGACGGAGACGTAACCTGCTTCGTTGGCCAAGGGACTGGATTTGACGAAAGACCAGGGCACGTTTTTGGGAGCGACGTGCAGGAAGTCAAAGTGCTTTTTGATGGGTTCCGAAGAGCTGGGGCTGCTGAAGGTGGCTGTGTTGCCGGAGATGGAGGTTAGGTCGTGTTGGAACAAGCCTTCTACGCCGCGTTCTACGCGGAGTTTTTCTAGGGCTGCAGCGCTCGAGGGAAGTTAGTATACACTGTCCCTGATATCTAACATTTGATATCTGTGAGACTTACTATTTCGGCACACCGAACATGGAAGGTAGACCCGTAGCAAAGCTGATGTTGATACCCGACGGGTACAATCCAGCATTCTTCCAGTGGTCCAACGCAAGCCACATGATCTTCTGTGGCGCTCCGGCACACTTTACCACGCCAGCTGGCTGCGTGAATACTGCATCACCCTTCTTGAACTTCTTCACATTCTCATACGCCTTGTCGCAATACTTGTAGTCGTAGATACTGCTCACCATGGCATCCTTTTCGTTCAACGCCTCTTTCAAGCCCTTCACACTACCATAGTCAAGCGTGATACCAGGTACAACAACCAACTGCTCATATGCAATCTTCTCACCAGTGCCAGTGATGATGTAATTTTCCTCCGGCGCGAAGCTTCCCACGGAGGTGTTGTAGAATTTGAATTTAGGGTTCATGAGATCCTTCATCGGACGACGTAGTTCCTCCTTCTTTTTCAGACCACCTCCGACGAGCGTCCATCCAGGCTGATAATGGTGCCATTGCGCAGGGTCGACAATAGCAATATCGTCTTGTGCGAAGTTTCCTTTGCGGAGGAGTTGGTGTGAAAGAGATATGCCTGCTGAACCGCCACCAATAACTACAACTTTGTGATTGCGTGTTGCAGTTTGCACTGGTGCTACCGTTGCTAGGCCACGGACAGAGTATTGGAATGCAGGCCGCGTGATCTTGGCCGCGATTTGCGGTCCGCGGTTTCGAGCTAGTGCGGACATGGTGTCAAGTTTCGGCGACAATCCGCAACGGCTGATGAAGTAAAAGAAAAGTGGATGTATGTAAAGACAGACGGAAAGGCGACACGATGAGGCAGTGGTGCCTCCGATGCCTCCGACTGAACATTTCATGCCTTGTGGGTCGCCGACTAGTATCTAGTGAACAGCCAATAAGCAAGATGGAGACGCCACTAGCGTGATCACGACATCGTACAAGGAGAAAGTCAGCAAGCACAGTCAATCATCGCATGTATGAGAAGACAGAGCTCAACATGTACACAACTTTGCATTATTCATCTGAATCATAAACTATAGAACAGACATCCTAGCCCACCGACATTTTACAAGCGCGACAAACCAGCAATCTCTCTTGGTGCGTGGTAGTTGGGGACCTTCATGTCCAACGCGCTGCCGCTGTAGCCCAGATCCTCAGCAGTGAGCACTGCAGCCTTCTCTCCAATGAGGAGCGCAGTCGAGTATGTGTTGCAACCAACGTTGTCGGGGCAGATGGACAAATCGGCGACCTTGAGACCCTTGACGCCGTGGACGTTGAGACGCTCGTCGAGGACACCGTGCTTGACGATGGAGTTGCCGTTCTTGGGAGCCATGGAACAGGTACCAAGTGAGTGCCAGGTAGTTTCAACGTGGCCTGTAGTATGTTAGTACTTGGATCACAGAAGTAGGGCAGATCATGAGAAAGGGTAAGACATACGCTTGGTCCAGTTCTCAATGTGCTGGATGTCCTCGGTTGTGTATTGCAGATCGTCCATAACTTCCTGGCAGTTAGAGCTCAAGAAGTTGGGCTCGGGGGCGCGGCCCTTCTTGACTGGAGAAGTCCAGGATCCGTGCTGAATACCGGCCGTCAGATTACCGGGAAGAGCATAAGCGTTAGTGGTGGTAAGGTCGAGGTCGTTGGCACGGGCGGGGCTGTCGAAGGCATAGAAGGGGTGCATGGCCTGCACCTCACCAGCATAGGCGTCCATACGGCGGGCAGTCTCACGGGACTTGATGTAACCCCAAACCATAGGAGCCATATCGCGCTTGTCGTTCATGAAACCAGCGTCAAAGTCGGGTGCCTCGTATGGGTTTGGCGACACGATATGCGTGGAACCACGAGAGAACGGGTACTCGAGGAAGTGGAACATGGTGAAGAACTTGCCTGGTGGCATGACCATGTGGTCACCAAACCAACCAGCAATGACCGAGTAGTGCATAACAGGCTTATCGGGCTTATTCTTGAAGTACGAGTCCCAGCCTGAGCGGAACTCCTTGCAGGGCCAGCTGTCCATCATGTTGAGTTCTTCCTCAGTAGGTCGGATCTTAACACCAGCCTCGATACCATTGGTGGCGAGTGGGCCAGTGCCGTTGATGTTCCATTGCTGGAAGACCTGTTCCTGAACCTTGGGGTCTCCACGAACAAAGTCGTCAAAAGACTCAACGTGAGGCTTAGCCCGATAGGTGGCAAAGGTCAAGCTGAAAAGCCGTTAGTTGGTATATTGGGACAAAACTTTGGGTTGCTTACTAATGATCCTGGAAATTGAGACCAACACCAGGAAGATCGACAAGAGGCTTGACACCGACCTTGCGGAGCTTCTCTGGGTCACCAATACCAGAGCGCTGAAGGATGAGAGGAGAGCTCAAGGTACCGCCGGAGACGATAATCTGCTTGCGGGCCCTGATGACCCTGGACATTTGCTGCTCGGGATGAAGAGGCTTCGTCGGGACACATTTAACGCCAACAGCGCGGTCGCCCTCTAGAATGACCTTCTCAACCTTATTGCTGGTAAGAAGGTGCAAGTTCTGGTGAACAGCACGAGTGCTATGAATGTAGCCGTGAGCAGAATCGGATCGTCGCCCAGTATCGCGGTTGATCCACTTGAGCCAATGCTCAGCGCCATGGCCCGTGGTCAAGTCCTGGAGATCATCGGTGGTCGGAATACCCTGAGACTCGGTGGCACGAAGGAAGTCCTCTTTGATTGGGTAGGTGTAGTTACCGAAGGAGACCTTAATGGGTCCCTCAAATCCGTGGAGTTCGCGGTTGTTGCATGAGCGTTGGTAGGTTTCGTGCTTCTTCATCAAGGGAATAAGCTCCTTGGTGGTCCATCCCTTAGCCTGGAAGTCATCGTAGTCGGAAGCTGAGGCACGAGTGTACATCTAAAACGCGGTCAGTACCATTCAGATTTCATTCCAATTGAGGTATTTTACCATAAAGTTGATGGAAGATCCACCTCCGAGGATATGAGCACAAGGCACAACAGCTCGGCGGCCATCGAGCCACTCCGAGGGACGGGAGTAGTAGAAGGTGGCAGTCTTGCTGTCCAGCTTCATGTTCCTCGGGTAGATACCCGGACGGAAAACCCATGGATTGTTGAGGTTGTTCTCTCCAGCCTCAATCAAGAGGACCTGGAGGTTGTGGTCGAGATTGGCGAGTCGTCCAGCCACAACACAACCACACGAACCACCTCCGCACACGATGATGTCGACCTCATCTGGGATCGTCATCTTGAAGAGTTGTAATGAGATAAAAATGCAATTGGAACGATGCTGTGCTGTTGTTGAATCGTTGACCGCAGGAGAGCAAGTCAACTGGGCATGATGCTCTTCTCAGTCGAAGACACGACGTCTCTTTAAACTGCTCAGACCCCGCATCTCCAAGATCTTCGGCTTCAAGGAGGGCCCGCCATCTAGGCTGTGTCACCACGCGCTGTCCATCAGCCGTCAAACCCGATAGCAGCACAATGCATGCATAGAGGAGGGGACATGTACCATTTGGCCAGCCTCTCCAACCAAAGAGGCTTAGCCGCTGGCTAAGACTCTACATCATGAGACCGCAAGGGTCCCCGTCGAGGCCATTTGAAGGAGAGCATCATGTTAGACTTGCGGATCCGCATGGCAGGTTGCGTGTTTGCCGGACTTCCACAGGGTACGTGCGCAGGCGGTGATTGGTCTACATGCGCAGGCAGGGGTACCTACCGTTCCAACGGTACTGGATAAAGACTGGACTGGGGTAGACGCTGCAGTTGTCGCATGTTTGCTAGTTGGGTGCGGAGAAACATCACATCCAGTAAGGAGACATGCTCGGTTGCGTAGGCAGTCCCACTCTTGGGGGTAAGCATTGCGGACCCGAAGCTCAGAGGTCGGTATAGTGTCCCCAGGCGTCGAACTCCAGCGTATCACGCATTGGCAGGAATGAACGAGGCGTCTGGTGTGAGCCGGCAGCGGACGAGAAGCAATTGAGATGAGAGTCAGTGTCGAGAAGATGTATGAAGAAAACATCAACCGGAGTTCTTTGGCGTACACTGCTTCGCCGCGAAACAGATTCAAGCACTCTATGCTGTGCTTGTCAGAGCTCAAAGTACCTTCAAGGATGATAGTCCTGGTAGCTTATGCAGCTGCGGCAAGCTGTGTTAGCTGCATCTATCTGCGGGGGTCGTGCGGCGCTGACGTCCTGCCGATAGCCCGATAGCACACCTCTCGTGGAAGAATGCGGATGTGGGGTGCAGTAGTCGTTGTGCCTCATGTTGAGAGGATGTTAGAACTTGGCATGGAGGCTAGTGCGAGTAAGTAAGTGCGGGGTTAGCTCCGCCTTGAACCACGGAAGAACGGTGGACCAGTCGTTGCAACGGTCAAGCGCGGGAATGGAATGGCGTCCTGAACACACCCTGTCAGTAGAAATAGACTATATCGACTGCTAAGTGGCCGCAAGCCGCAAACTAAAAGAGACTCTCAGTCTCACAATGTTACTTTATTCCCGAGGATCACTAAATACAGTAAACTGTAAAAGCTCAGCGATCGGATAATGAACAGCGAAATGAACGTGTCCTACCGAATCATACTCAGCATTAGCTTGATTAGGAAAGCACAGAGATTTGGCGGTCTTAGGACTTGTCTAGATCGGCAGACTACTGCGCAGTTCCTTTTGAGGCTGTACGAGGCTGCGTGAGACGCGCCACCATGTGACTAACTCGTCATGAATGCATGAGCTGGAGCTTATGTGGAGATTTCCATGGAAAACAATGACCGGAAACTTGCCGCCTTCCAAAAGCGACAATCTGAACACTGAAGTGCGAGGCTGCTGCACGCGTTGTATTCGTGTCGTCCTTGGCTTCGGGCGAGAAATCCGCCAGTCAGCGTCGGCTTCGCCCTGGCCGATCTGAACGGTCCTTCTCCGAAGCTACCCAATCTCCGGCTCTGTCTTGAGCCATCAGTTAACCTTCGCATCGGATATCGACAATGGAACTTCTCAGCAATATCGAATTACTGCTGTACCTGGAAACACCACCGGCTATTGTCTTGGGCTATTGTATATTGAGATGCGGATCCGATGGAACCTACACCGCTTCAAACTGAAATTGAATGTGATCTGTAAAAGGTCCGACAGTCCAGGGATACATGATGCGTCTACTCCTCATGACAATCATCGTGATCTGGATATAGCTTTTTCAAAGTCCAAGATGCCCCGTAACGCCGAAGATACAGTTTTAAAAGAGGGGAGAATGGAGACCGAAGACGCCCTGTATGCCAAACATATCGCTAAGGAGCGGATCAAAGCGGAAATCTTCAGATAACCTCGTGTCTCTCCCAGCCAGTGGGCTTCATATGCGCAAGGTCCTTCGTCGGATGAGGCTCCTCTGGATTTCGGTACTCACTCACGTAGGGGTTAGGGTCTTCCTTTTGATCGAGGTTACCGAATGTGTGATTAACTTCTCGATGCTTGGATTCATCTGCACGAACTAGGATAGTGTCAATGGGCTGTGCTGCATGAAGGGATCAGGGGTATACGCACTATAGAGGAGCAGATCTCGCATTGTGCGGTGGCCTTCAGGCATCTGCCAGTAGTCTACCGCGATCTCGGGTGCCTCCATTTTCTCCCACTTGGGCAGGCGGCCTGCATCAAGGTCCTCGATCTGACGGGTGTATGTGATGACGGCTTCCTCTTCGAGATATCCTACGAATCGGTGAACGGTACGAGGGCTGAGGAGATAGGCGAAGAACAAGGCGTTGCACCACACTCCTTGAGCTCCTAACACCATCAGACGCATGAAGCGCCCTGGTCGCTGCATCTTGAGAAAGACGAGTAGGTGCATTCGTTCGTTGTAGCTCTCCTCGAGTAACGACTCGATCCTAGCGAGTAATAAATTAGCGACACGTTGTTGTTCCCACAAGTCATAATACGTACCATCCATTGTCTCGCTTCATTCGTCTCATTGAGTGCAAATGTCGAAGCATACCAGCTACCATGCCAGGCACGCCAGCAACACTCTCCAAGAAGACGTTCCGAATCAGATATTTGTCTTCGTTCATGGCAAAAGCTTTTCGCTTTGCCAGTGGATCTTTAGCATCCACATCCACAGCCTTCTGATGTTTGTATCCAGTTGCTTTATCTAGACCCCAGCGTAGTATCTTAACAGCGATGAGGGCAACCTTGTCGGACATGGTCTTCGCTTCGCGGTGGGCAATCGTGACCTGTTTCATTTGTTCTTCGGTGTATACTGACTGTTGTTAGCTAAACATGGGAGTGTTGTGTGTTTGAACGGTATGTACCTGGATGAGGCCATGCTGCATGTGTCTTGCGAACCTTCTCTGTCGGGTGCTTCTCGAAGAACTCTTTAATCTTGGCTCCACCGTTAGGCGAAGACGTAAAGTGCCTCTGGCTAACTTGCGATTGGAAGTGCTGTATCGCGACGAAGGTAGGTCGAAATCCAGCATTGTAACTCTGGAAGGACTTGATAAGCTGAGCCGTAGCCCGCCTTGAGGTTGTTGATCCCCTCGTTGCTGCTCTGGTAGAGATCATCTGCGGTTAGGGATGTGCGTGTATATTTTAAGGTGTCGAGTAGTGTAAGAGATATTGTCAACTATAATGGTAAGTGCTGGTGGTTAGCAAGAGGCAAGACTGAGGCACACGTTCGTCCTTTATATCAATAAAGACATGACGCCGACAACTTAAAAAAGATACCCACGCGGTACTAATGCTTGCCTGGCGCGCTCAGTCAGCAGGGTGAAGTAGGAATGTGCATGAGATGCCGCTGCTACACCGCGCCATACCCGTCCTACGGCAGGCTCGGCGAGCAAATAGACTTCGTATGAGAGGCCGAGCATGTCAGCAAGGCGTCGAGAATGGGCGTACACGGTCGCGTGCAAAGACGAGTTTGCGACGGCTGAGCAAAGTGGTGATTCAGCTGACGGAAGGAATCGGGATAGCTTTGCCAAGACATCGAATATACCCCCTGTCGGAAGCTCAAAGGGGACTTTGACGACACAGAAAAAGAAACAAAAGCATGTTTGACCACATTATGCGTAGGTGTGTTGAGGTTTTTTCTCGGTCGCATTCCATCAACGGGGAGTGTTGATGTTTGGGACATCTGGTTGCTCTTTCCGGAAGATGTTCGTCGGGGTCTCGCAGAACTCGGGGTCTCGTCGTTCGCCGTCAGACCCACCCTGATAGGGCTGATAGCGTAACGTCGGAACATGGCTGCAATATGATGGCAATCTTGCGTCCACCTCGAGGCTGATTTTTGTGTTCGGATCCGCTGTCAGCCCTGGGCGAAATTATCGTTTGTGGCTGCTAACCCACGTTGTGGTGGTGCAACAGCATGAGCGGCGTCCCAGTATCACTCTTCCAGTCGAAACATCCATCATTCATTGACATCTGGAAGGCGGCTAGGCTCGTCCATCGTTAGATTAGCAACGGGCTCTTGCTTCACCTAGCATAAAGGCTTGCTAGCATCGCACCTATGACGGATCGAGAAAAGACGAAGAGTTTGCCGCTCAACGGCAAAGACGTCCTCGCGACAGTCACTAGGAGGCTGTTTGAGCAAGTAGTTCCGTCAGTGCACGATACGTGTCATTATACCAGAGCTCAGTCTTGATAGTCAAATAGTTCCAAAGCTCATGACAGACGCTGCAGTTTATGACTCTCAATGTGTGGTGTGTACCCATTACATGTTGTTGTTCTTCATCGTAGTGTCTATGTGAGCTACTGCAGCACAAGGATGTATATGATTGACGAATTATCGTTTATATGAACATCGCCATGCTCATGTCTGTCTCGACCTTCTGGGGAGCTGTAAATAGGCTACTGAACGTTGAAGCTGCTTTCGCCATCCTTGGTTGAGATGTCCGAGTGGTCAACTTTTGAGACAGATGCTGCCGATGGTCCCTTGTTCAAATGCTGGACAAACTCTTTGATCTTGTCCTCGCTGCCCTGAGCCTCGCCCTGGACCTGTTTTGTGTGAGCGGTGGCAAGATATGAGCCCAATACAGGTACGCACGCTTCCATCTGATGCATTAGTGACGAAGCCAGTGACACCAATACTCTTGGCTTGCTTTTGTGTGAAAGACCGGAAGTTGACGCCCTGTACCTCGCCTTCGACCTTGTACTGGATCTGTGTGCCTACATCAGTTTTGCCACTAGCAAGCTGGGCGGACAACGCACTCGCTTGCTTGACATTCTGGCTGTGGTCGTAAAGAAGCGTCTCATACGAACGAGTCTGTTTCGTGAAGTTGTGTTTGGTTAGGTCGAGTTCATGCAGATGGCTAGGTCTCATATAACGAGTTCATGCTCGTGCAAGCGTGCGACGTCATCGCAATTGCGAAAAGTACACGCTACTTAGGGAAGGTACCCTTGCGAGCTTTCACCTGGAATGCGGGGCCAGAAGCAAGCCCTTAGTCAGTCGGGAAGCAAGCAGAGCCGCAAAGGAGAATTTCCTTTTGGACACATAAGCACTTTGGACGATTGTCGCAACGACTATGCGTTCACGGCTATACGGAAATTGCGTTGGTGAGGAAGCTCAGGGCGGTTCTCGCCGCTAGTACGCGTTGTTGTCGGATACAATCTCGCGTCGCTCCCCGTGACTGAAACCTCTACTGTAATCAAACGCAGCCCCTTTCGAATTCCCGACTCCCCCAGCAACAACCGGACATTGCCCAGGTGGCTCCACAAACAAGACAAGTGCTTGATAACCCACCATCGATCCGTAAATGCCTAGGATTCGAAAACACCGAATCTCTCTGCTGATAAGGAGTCTAACGACTGCGACGGCCTTGCACCTACCACCCCTGTCAACCACCATGGACACGCCCAACTCCCCACCCGCACGTTCAACCTCGCCCGACCCATGGGCGACCCCATCTCTGGCCATCGGCGCAATTCCGCCGCTGGACCGTTCCGTCTCGACAGCTTCCTCTGTGTCGTCGGCGCGCTCAGTGAGCTCGCGCCTCTCCGATGGCGGCAGGCGACGTGGATACATGAGGCCTGAGGGCACCGAGTTCTCCACGTCGGCAAAGAACAGAGAAAGCGTCATGAACCTGGGCACTATCGCACATCTGCAGTACTACTTTGCGAGGACTGGCCTGCTCGACACGGCGACCGGACGTGTCGCCAAAGGCCGCAAGCCCGGATCGCGAACAGCAAGCGGCAACGAACCACTCTCGCCAGGACTCGATGCCGACTTCTCGTCCTTGTCGCTTGCGTCACCAGACGGAATGACTGAACATCATCTTGGAGAGGGCTTCGTTGAGTCACCACTCGACGAAACGGCGTCGATGGCATGGGAGGACCCCGAGCCCATGATGCTCCCGCCCACCGTCAGCACCTACAAGAACAACCCCGTCTACGTCCCACCGCCACCTGACATGACCGTCCTACGCCGCGAACTTCGCGAGTCGCTTGCCGAGTCCATGAAGCATCTGCACGAGCTGGAGAAGGGCTTCTCTGACGTCCAGCCAGACGGAAAGACAGCAAAGAACGGTGGTGAGGAAGCTTCAGGTTGGCACGAGGTTCAAGGCATCAACTTGTTGGATGTCACTACCCTAGCGATCCGCGCCGCGAAAAACTACTACACCGCACACGAAGAACCACAGCGACTCTACGCCATCAAGTCGGAACGGACGATCCGAAAAGAACTGTACGATACACTCGAGGTCCTGAAGCGTCTCGCCATTCGCAACTTTGGAAACGGTGTGCAGCCCTATGAAGTCACCCAACTCAAGCAGTGGGTTGTCGACATTGGTACACTGCTCGATACCGAAGAAGAGAAGGAGCGCCTGGAACATGCAGAGAGAGAAAACTGGTCGTGGCGCGAGGGTGACTGGACGGGCAAAGAACGCGAGAGGGAACTACTCTTCCTCAAGTCGTTTGACAGCAACCCGGACGCGCTTCCCGAGTGGACCAGCGCTCCCGACGCCGAGCTCCCGACACCCTTCCTTGCCGAACTACAGAACGGCCTGCGATTAGTTCATCTCCACAACACTCTTGTCCGAAGGTCAAAACGACACTTTGAAGAGATCAAGACGTACCACACCGACACGGCCAAGCCATATCGCTGCGCCGACAACCTGCGCTACTGGGTCAAGGCTGCGGAGCTGCGCTGGGACATCAAACTAGACGTTGATGTCATGGGCGTGGTTCACGGCGAAGACGCGGAAGCGTGGAACAAGTTTGACGCTGCTATTCTGCAATGGAGCCAGGGCGTGCGTGAGGAAATCACGTCGGAATGGCAAAAGCAGAAGAACCAAACGAGAACCCCTACACTACAGATCGACCCCAATTACGAGGCGCTGTGAAGTGGCCATTATGGCAGATATCCATGGATCTCGACTTATTTCTTTTCATGTCCATGTTTTCACATACCACCCTTTATCTAATTTGCACGAAGCTCATGTCCCCCGAATCTCAACTCCACACCATAGAATTCCTTGAAGAGTATTCCCTGGTTGGAAACAGGGCTCTTTTACCATTCCGCTCAGAGTGCGCCGATAGGTGGCAACTTGAGATAGATACCCCTTTGCATCAGCGACTTGCAGTCCTCTATAGTGTTAAATACAGACAAGTCGAATGTAAATAATGTCTAGAAATAACCAACGCGCCCAATGTTCTGCTGAAAGTGCTTGCAATCCAATCACGACGATACGAGGGCAGACCGACGAAGAGGTCCCACATGCCATGCATATCTTGCATGTGAACATGTATAACACAAACGATAAGATCGACCGAGGCCACGGAGAAAGGATGGCACAGACAGCGGCGTTGCAGCTTGAGTGCCAATGAATGGGGGATGAGTGGGAATGAAAGCACTGATAGCAGGGGGGGCTGGCGGAAATTGGGCACAGCGGCACCCGGTGAGACACAAGCGGGACGTTTTGTGAACGGGTGTCTTGAGAGGTGAGGGAACGTCTCCTCCAAGTTCACCTAAAGTACACATCCCACTCGCGCATACTCTAAAGACAATCTCTTTGTTGTTGCGCCACGCCGTTATTGTTGTAAACAGAAGCAACGCGTGAACCAACTAGGCTAACGCGATTTCGGCGCCATCCCAAAGAACGTCGATTCATCTCCCGATTGAACTGGCATCCGTGCATGCAGCGTATCCAGTCTTGCGCAGCCTCCTCTTTTGTCTAAACGCGACCTGGAGGTTTCCTCGAGGTCCATACACAGACATGCTCAATGAGCGACACGGCCACGCCGCCTTCAGTTCTCGACAGCAGCCCCGCCGCGACTGCCGTTGACTTGCCAGCGAAGCCACCGCCGAACCCACCACCGACGACCACCTCGTCATCACAATCGCCCAAATCGCCCAAACCCCTTCGGCACACGCCCGCCCACATTGAAAGCACCACCAAACTCGCGAGAAATGTTTCCCCGGGCCTGCTGGCACGCATGAAGTTTCTCAACCAAATCAACGACAACAACAACAAGAGCGCCGTCGACGTCGGCCGGATCGAGGAAGACCGCCTGCGACGTCTGGACGAGTTCCGCAAAGCCCGCAGTCTCGAAATTGAGCGCCGCGGTACCGCCTGGAGTGGAAAGGCTGGTCAAGGTCCAGGTCCGGTTCAGGGTCCAGGAGCTGGAGAAACGCCGCTCGTGCCTCAGTCGACGGGTGAGAGCGTCCCTACGCTGGTCATGGAGCCCGACTTCGACAGCGACCACAGCAGCGTCGTCTCTACCAGCGACAAAGTCCTCCCGTCCGAGTCCGACGCCGACATGGAGCTCGACATGCAAAAGTACCGCCTGCCCGACGTGACCAGGTCGGAAAAGGCCCTCAGCGGCACCATGACCGCTGCAGAGCCCGAAGCTGCACCACCGACCGCAACGGCGCCCATCGCACCTGCCGAAACAGAGCCCGCCGCGCCTACTCCCCCGCCCAAAGACACACCACCCCTTCCCTCACCACCCGCCCCAGTCGCTGAAGAGGAGCCATCCGTCCTAGACGACAACAATGGCATCGACATCGAGTCCTACTTCCAGAAGCGCCACTACCCGCGCGCTGGCTCCATCTACACCCTCTCCAAAGCTAGTTTCACCAACCAGATCCAGCAGTTGACTTCCATGAAGCTACCTCCCACGACCATCGCTTCCGAAATTACCGCCCTTCCCACATCCACCCAGGCCGGACGCGCACTACACAAGGCAGCAAACGACATCCGCCTATGGATCTCCAAGACGAAAGAGGTCCTGAGTGGCCTTGACGCAGACGACGACGTAGAATGGGCTGCAGCTGCCGGAAGAGAAGGACTGGAGGAAGTGGATGCCGCCATTGGCAAGTTCGAGGGGCTCGTCAACGTCTACATCAGCGCCATCGAAGACCTGCAGTCGCGCTCCGACATTGCGCTCCTGCCCACCAAAGACCAGACCACGCTTGTAAGTCAGATGGAAGACATCGTGACCAACTGGGGTCAGATCAAGCAGACGCTCAAGGGCATCAAGAACCAGGTCGAGGTGGCCATGGAGTGGGAGGAGCTGTGGAACAATGTACTGGGCGAAATCGGCGCCGAGGTGGAGAACCTCAGTCGCCTGGTGTTTGAGATGGAGGAACGCAGACACCGCGTCATCTCCGACTCAGTCGCCGAAGCCCCAGAGAAGTTTGATATCGCTGAGCTTGAAACCATCGTCGAAGAGATACCCCGAAAGCAGGCTATACTGAACAGCAAGCGGCTTAGTATGCCGCCTACGCTGTCCGTCGTCTCGCCCACCTCACCCATCCCACAAATCGAACAAGAGAACTCGCGACTACTAGCTCTCTTTGCAAAGCTGCAACCGCTGCGTGCTTCGCTCGATTTCCTTCCTATGCGACTGAACGCCTTCCAGATGCGCGCGAGCACCATCTTCCCTTCTGCATGTGACGAACTCCTACGGAGGAAGGAACAGCTAGAAGCGGCAGAGGAGAAGCTTGAGTCTGAAGCAAATGCGCTGAGAGAAGAGCTAGGCGAGGACAAATGGGTGCACAGCTTCCGTCAAGCTGGCAGTAAGGCTGTTGCCATGTACGACTCCTGCATGAAGAGCATCCAGAGACTACAGCAAGCCATTGACGACAGTGATGAGGAGAAGCTGTCTACGCGTATTGCCACCTACAAAGACAAGAGAGACCACTACCCTCCGTCCATGAGGCGTGTACTTGAGCTGATTGACATTGAGATGAAGCATAGGTCTACGGTCAACGGCGAGATTCTGCGTATACAAAAGGATGTCCGCGCAAAGGTAGAGGACTTGGAAGAAGTGACTGGAAACACGGACGCCATCTTGAATGACTTTACCAGATCGCGCAAGCTTCGTGATTCAGTGTCCACGGTACTGACGGAGGCCTCACTCCCACAGTCAAACCTCGACACACCAGGTACCTCTCCCGCTTCAAGTGTCGTCATGAGCCGTAAGAGTAGTGGACACGGACCCGCTGTTACTCCTGCAAACAAGAAGCCGCGTCAGTCAAGTGTTGCGAGCTCAAAATTGTCGGCACCTTCCAATCGGCGATACTCTAGCATACCCCAAGGCGAGAGTGTCGTTTCTCGTAAATCTATGACCTCGGCACGCTTGGACTTTACACCCTCGCGCGCCATGTCCGGCACTGCAGCTAGCCAGGCACGCTCAAAGACACCCACCGAGAGACCTGGTCCCAAACCTCGCTGGAATTCAGACACGCATCTGCGTGATACTGTCGTTGGGCACAATTTCAAGCCGTTAACTCTAACCACGCCCTCACCTTTCCGGAAAGACACGGACTCATCTGATGGTTCACGGAGGGGCTCTGCAAGCCGTTCTTCCATACCCCTGAGGAGCCCATTGAGTCGCTCCTCGGCTCTTTCGCCCTCTGTATCCGGCCGTTCTGCATCTACTACTCCAGGACAGCAGCGCCCCACTCGGTCGTTGGCGAGCTCATCGAACTCCCCTGTTACCCCCGCAAAGGGCAAGCTGCCGGTACGATCTACACCCGTTTCTTCACCTCAGGTGAAACCAAGCACGCCAGCGTCTAGCCGCCGTGTCTCAACAGTAATGGAAGACGGCAAGAGCCCCGCGAAAGAAGAAAGTCCCACGGCTCGTCGCGCATCACGCCCCCCAAGTCTCACAGCCAGTCGTCGCAGCAGCTTATTGCCTACGCCTAAGCAACGCACTACCTCCGCTTCCAAAATCACAGAGACTACACCCCCAAAGCGCACCAGCAGCAGGCTTGATAGCCTCGCTGAAAGCCGTACCTCCAGCCGTGTAAGTGGTCGACAATCCAGCCAAGGAGACAGACCAGTTTGGAGATAGGCTCTCGCATAACGGACATGTCTCCTTGCCACACCTGAACACATCTGATAGAGCACTTTGCCTCTTCAAGCAAACGACAGCAACATCACGCAATCAACGTCAGCGAAACTTGTACTAGCTGTTTTCACCAACTTCAATTCGCGCCTGGATCCTGGCTTGGTCCTAACCCCGTTCTTCAATATCGATTTCTAGTACCAAACTCTGTTTTTCGAGGAAACATTCTTCCTCGATGTATCATCGAACATTGATCTCACCTCTGAATCCTTCGTCACTTTTTTGCTTTTATCTGGCGTTTTAGCGGTTGGGAGAAAGTATCCTATACCCCGGAGTTTGTTGAGATACACTATGTTTTCCCACATTTGAGCTAGCGTACGGCGAATGGAGCGCGAATAAGCGTTGGCGTGTGTGCTAGGCACTTGCAGCATGGGGAAATCTTGCGAGCATGCATTGAGGCGTGTTTTCTGGCAGATATGGACTAGATTGGTAGGCATAGGTGGAGTGGAGACGTGGAAGGTGGAGGGTGGACATGCTAATACTATGTATGAGTGAACGCGTTAAATAGTAGTTGAGAGAAGAAATAGAATTGATACCATAGTAAACCGACGTCTCCGTTACAACGGTTGTGTCTTTAGCATGTCTCAATGGTCGAGAATGGAACCTAAAGTGCG
This sequence comes from Alternaria atra, assembly GCF_907166805.1. Classification (NCBI taxonomy): domain Eukaryota; kingdom Fungi; phylum Ascomycota; class Dothideomycetes; order Pleosporales; family Pleosporaceae; genus Alternaria; species Alternaria atra. The sequence continues at coordinate 1,149,649 of NW_025091334.1, forward strand.
ACATCGCTGTCTCTATTACACTAGAGACACGACCACTCCTAGGCTTTGCTCAGCACATTAAACCCCGGGATATCGACCCTGTTCTTAACATCACCAATACCATTCATATCCACATCCACTCAAGTCAATCCTACCATATTTTAGAAGTATATCCAGCAAGCAACCTCGAAATCCGGGCTGATATCCGTTCTCTCCGCACAAACATGCCACTAAAATGTACAGCTACAGATTGTAGAGTTTGCAAGTACAAACGAGACTGCGCAAGTACCGTATCACCCAGATGTCTAGGCAATGCAGTTTCTCACGACGATGACAAGGCTTCACTATTGTCATTCGAATTGCTATTACCGAGAACTAGCAGTAATGCGTCTCTCGTGCTGGAAACTATGGTTGAAGAGACGAGCCTGGCGCCTAAAGCAGCAGCCGACGCTAGAGGCAACAACGAGATTTTTACCGAGACCCTGGGGGAGGAGGACGAGGGGGAGAAGGAAGACGATGAGGACACCAACCTGCCGAGTCCTAGCTCAGTGTACAGCAACGACAGTCCACTCGACAACAAGGATAACAAAGATATCTCAAACGACAGCAATAACTTCGACTTCTTAGATGACGTTTCGCGTGGTATTACAGCTTGGCTTGATACTTGTGATTTCTTGAGCTGGCGAACCTGGGGTATATACTAGTTTCCCCTTCAACGAGCTTGAGTGGAGGGAGGAGAAGAAGAAGAAGAAGAAGAAGAAGAAGAAGAAGAAGAAGAGGAAGAAGAAGAAGAAGAAGAAGAAGAGGAAGAAGAAGAAGAGGAAGAAGAAGAAGAAGAAGGAGGAGGAGGCATAGCGTGTAATATATCAAACCATACCTAGCATCTGCATCTCCCTCTCTAACCCTTGATGCAACATAGCCCTCCGTCTTGATTGTTCCCTCGACCTGTCGCTTCTTCTTCTTCTTCTTCTTCTTCTTCTTCTTCTTCTTCTTCTTCTTCTTCTTCTTCTTCTTCTTCTTCTTCTTCTTCTTCTTCTTCTTCTTCTTCTTCCTCCACCTGTGCTCCTCTCCGCAGTCTTGCTCCACCACCAAAACCACCCCATGACCCAACACCACGCAAGCGCCGCCATGACAACAAAGTCATAGCACAGCAGTGATGTTGTCGCAGGTACAATCCACAGAGTATATGTTGGGGTGACATGAGTGATTCTTCCAATATCAGGAGACGTGATTACCTCTGTGGGGTCTATGAATGGCGTGGAAGCCGACAAGGGATCCAATGTGGGTGTTTGGTGAGATTCTTTGATGATTGCTGGGACAGATCGGGCTGTAGTCATAGGTGTTATTGTTGATGGTGATGACGCAGCGATTGTGGTGTTCAGTGCATGAGAGAGGTATTCCAAGACCGGTATGATGAGTGCGGAGGCACATGTGATAGTGATGTCTTGAGCGAGTGCCAGGGCGGTGGTGGTGTAGCTGGTGAATAATAGAAGCGCGAGAACAGTACGCGCAAGCATGGTAATGCTATATCCGCCCCACAACGTGTTCAACCACGTCTTTGAATTGTGTTGGTAACGACTGAGGGTGCGTAATGAGCGGTGTGAGAACCAAAAGAAAAAAGACAAAAGAGCAACAGTATCATATACTCTCTAGAGGCATCCATATCCAATAGATGAGAAGAAAACCGCACAATAGACATGAAATCGTGGTGAGCATGAGTGGGGGGTGGAGGCAAACTTGCTATTGTCTCATAGCAGTGGAAAGAAGCCTATCATATGTACATGGAATTTCCCCCTTCACCTCCAACGCCAGAACCCCGTTACGGCATATATTTCATCATATTTTTCGTCATCATTGCACCTTGTCCCATGGTAGCGCAAATGTAGCTACCCAGTCCTCGACTTCCTTCTTCAATTCGATGATCTCGGTGATGTCCTCGCCCTCGCCAACGTACTCCTTAAACGCAGCAACGCTGGTAGGGTTTTTACGACCGGTGTCTTCGGCCTTCTTCTTAGCGTCCTTGTCTAGCTTTTGGGTGATGCCAACTGCGCGGTGCACAACGTCGGCCACACGCTTAAAGTCTTCGGTCTGGAAGCCACGAGTTGTCATGGCGGGAGTTCCAAGGCGGATACCACCGGGCTTCATGGCAGACTTGTCGCCAGGAACAGTGTTCTTGTTCGACGCGACGCCGACAAGCTCGAGAATGCGCTCTACTCGTGCGCCGTCTACTCCACGGTCCTTGAGATCGACGAGGACAAGGTGGTTGTCAGTACCGCCAGAGACTATGTTGTAGCCAAGACCTCCGTTCTCTTTTGAGTCGCCTAAGCGCTGCGCAAGAGCCTTCGCGTTGTCCAGAACCTGCTGTTGGTAGTCCTTGAACTCTTTGGTGGACGCCTGTTGCAGGGCTACAGCCAGAGCAGTAATGGTGTGATTGTGAGGTCCTCCCTGGTGGCCCGGGAACACAGATGCGTTGATCGGGCCTTCCAAGTCATACATCTCCTCCTTGCCCTTCTTATCAACCTTCCGTACACCCTTGCGATAGAAGATCATGGCGCCTCGCGGGCCACGAAGCGACTTGTGTGTTGTGGTTGTGACGATATCGGAGTGGGGGAACGGAGAGGGAATGACACCAGCGGCAACAAGACCTGAAATGTGAGCCATGTCAGACAGGAGGTACGCGCCCACGTCGTCTGCCAGCTTTCGCATGCGCTCGTATTCGATCAACCGACTGTATGCTGAGGTACCCGCAACGATGACCTTGGGTCTGTACAGATGGGCCAATTCCGACATCTTCTCGTAATCGATGATGCCGGTTTTCTCATTGAGCCTGTATGGAAGGGTTTCGTAGTATTTGGATACAGCGGAGATCTTCTTGGTAGGTGTTTGGTAGCCGTGCGACAAGTGGCCTCCATGGGGAAGGTCGAGACTGAGGATACGGTCGTGGGTGTTCAAGACGGCGGAGTAAGCGTAGAGGTTTGCGGGGGATCCGGAGAGGGCTGAGGTCGTATTAGAGGGATATAGTAGCATTTTTGTCGACTGACTCACGCTGGACATTGACACCCCACTCATCCGGGCTCAACCCGAATGCCTTGAGCGCTCTCTGTTGACATAGGCGCTCGGCCTCGTCAATGTGCTCGTTTCCTCCGTAGTATCGGGCGCCTGGGTATCCTTCCGAGTATTTGTCTATGGTGCCATGTCAGCTTAGAATTGTGGTGGGAGAATGCGTAGAACATACTCTGCATGACACTGCCGAGCGCATCGAGCACAGCCTGTGATGTAAAGTTTTCCGAGGGAATCAGGTTTATGAAGTGCTTCTGGCGGTTCTTCTCCTGTAATGACAGTATTGTGAGCTTCATCTTGGTGTTGATGGCATCGGCATTTGGCAACGAACCCTGTTAATGATTTGGTAGACGGTCGGATCGGCTTGCTCAAGATCTTGGGAAAGAATCTGGCAACCATTAGTACTGTGGATCTCTCATTCTTGCCATCGTGAAGTATGCCTTTTGTTGTGCATCCATACTCGTCGCGTAGCCCCGCCATTGTTGCCTCTGTATTCTTGCATGGTTGGTGGCAATTGAAGCTGTTGAGCGGGAGGTGAGCTGGCGCAAAGGCGCTCTGCAAGCTGCTCTGAGGTTCGCCATAGTCAAATAATCTGGTAGACGGAACAGAAGCGTGGCGCGACCTTATAAACGTGCTCGATGCCAGCCGGACTCGTAGTCTCAATGAGGCAACGAAACGATGCGCCCGCTTAATCACGGAACTAAAGCGGCACGCGCAGGGGTCATGGCCTCGGCGCCGTTTCTCCGTTCTCCGGCGGTAAAAGACGACCGCTTCCGCCTCGCGTCCTCTCTTCTTTTCTTCACGTAACTAAACCCGAGATGATATGAATGCTTTCAACTCAGCTGCATCCTCACTTGGCCAGCGCAAGCTGGCTGATGTGGGAGCTGTTGACACGCCCCGGCACCCACCACCTAGGGGGACGAAAAAATCTATGATCGGCTACGTTGCGTAGGAAGCGTCTACTGATGCTGCTGTCTTCTGTCCAGCGTCGCATGGAGATGAGCACGAAATGTCTAGTGCGTCCACTCCTAATGTCGCTGTCGACAGTTGTCGCCATGTATGTAGCACTCCAATGTAATAGTCAATGTCACAAACTATTTTCATCGCTCTTCGTGAAGCACGTACCACAGTCACATGACTGCCTAGGTGACGACATCGAATGCACCTTTGCGTAGCTAGGTGTTCGAACCGGACAGACGAACTGATGCCACGGCGATTGATCGAAGAGTCTCTACACAGGCCTGCGATGTAAATCTGGGATGGCGCAATTACACACACACACACACACACACACCAGGTACTCCGTCTTGGACGATGGATTCGTAATGACAAGACAACGAGGCAGAGCCGTCTGACGACTTCTTCGAACCCAGGTCGCTATCAAATCATCATAAGCTTCTGGAGCTTGCGGGCCTAGGTCTTGTTGGTGACGGTCTGCGAGCTGCCGACCCTGTCGTGATCATGGCAATTCACGAGCTTCGAGATGAAGCATGCTGTCGCTCCTCCTCCAACTGGCCGCCGAGACTACTAGTGATAGCTTTTTCGAACATTGAACCTGGAAAGCGCGCGCCTCGCAATGGTTATCGCTTCCTTGTACGCGCTTTCTCTGTTTATCAACCCCGCGTCTACTCACCTCCACCGTGCCTTGACCGCAACCTCTACCTCCATCTCCACCAGCGGCCATACAGTCACCACACGCGTAAACTTACTGCACTGCCCTCAGCCTCAAAAAGCGAGCTGTACGCATACAAAAGATTACATCATGGCGCCCAAATTCAATATACCGAACTTACCTCTACCAACGCCCTATAGTCGCGATACCAGTCCAGAACTAGGCAGTCCCTCCAAGATAACGCAATACAACCAAAAGACAGGCCGTCCTGTTCGTAAGAGCGCGGGGAAGATCCAGAAGGTGCCGGGCTACGTCGATTTCGAGGACAGCGAGTTTGGCACCTCAGCCGACAGCGAGTTGAGCGAGCTGGACGAAGAGGACGACATGGAACCACGCAGTCGTTCAGGCAACAAGAAGAAGGGCGCATCAAAACGTAAACGCAGTCCTTCGCCCCCATCACCTCTCTTAGAGCCCGTCATCCTCGAACAGGAGCTTGATGACCTTACCGACAACGAGGACGGCGGCGCCTTTCATCGAAATGCTCCAAAGAAGCCGCCGGTGACCTTACAGTTCAACGTTCCGCTAGGCTTCCACGGCCCACTCTTCGTCAAGCTTGATAGCACCGTCCTACAGATCGACCAGCAAGGCAAACTGCATGAGATGCAGCCAGGCAAATCGAAGAAGCACTGTACTGTGAGCCCAAAGCCAACAGGAACAATTGCGGTACGTCCTAGAGGCTTTACGGATCTACCAGGCGAGCTGCGTAACACCATATATCGGTACCTTTTCTCCCGCAAGGACAAAGATTCAAGGCTTAGAATTCCCTTGAAGAGCAATGATCCCAAAGACAGCCTGGTCAAGTCCGCTCAGTTCCTTAGAAGCTGTAGGCTAGTGCACAACGAAGCCTGTTCCATCCTGTACGGCGAGAACACATTCTCTTTCCATCGTCATTACGATACCCGTGGACCGTACTGGGAGCCAGTACCCAAAGAGATCGGTTATCAGGACGTTCTGCACTTCCTGAAGAAAATTGGACCCGAGAACGTCCAGTACTTGCGCGATGTCAACTTCGTCTTCGACGACGCACGTCCCAAAGATACACCCTATGTCACCTCCAACGAGCAGCGTCGCTACCTGAATGATGACTACCTGATGAACTGTCTACGAATTCTCCGTGACGCCAAACTTCGCAGGATCACAATGTACTTCGGTGGGCGTCGACAACTGGGCCGCACCGATGTCAGGTTCTTAGGCTACCTGGAGCAGGTGAAGGCAGACGAAGTGTCGCGGAACACAGAGAAATATTACCATGGCGCCCACAGATACATGAGCCAGGTCGCCTGGAATCATTTGAAGGAGATGATGACGCGCAAGAAGAAGCTTTACGAGAAAGAATAGCCCACTGCTAAAGTCTGTCTCCAAGGTCCAGCTTACGGCATATTGTACATTATGTGTACTTCACGATACGGTCCCAGCAGGGATCACAACTGTCGGCTTGTATCACTTTCCATTATTCCCATGTTACAGCTTCATGTCTACTACCTCAGGTTGCTTCAAACGCCTCAGACAGATCTAGCGCTTGCTTCCACCTACCTCGAGCGGGAAGACGAAGGGCGACAAGGCGTTAGGGACCATCATCTGTGCTGAAAGGTTGATCACGTACAAGTTACTCCCGGGTTCATGTTTGTCATCCATCAGCGGGTGGCATTGTCAACCCTTGTAAGGTGTTTAGGGTATATATATTTCCTGCAACACATCACATCAATGTGTCTTTCTCAACAAAAAAGATCAAAGCATTAGATGAAAAATGTCCCAACCGACTGCAACGATTGGTCCAAACCCCCATTATCATTCCCCCAAATTACCACCAATAGAATGTCTCTAGATTCCCAATATTGTGCCAACGGCTAAAATGTAATGATCCTAGCCCCGACCCCACTAGCTATTCCTCAGCCAGTCGCGCAACGTGAACTATGGAACACGGGAACCTGCCTTGCATAAGCGAGCCGTGCGAACGCTTTTCTCGTGGTACGCGATATGGTAGCTGCAGGGCAAAAAGGCAAATTGGAAAGTCGGCAGGAACCTCTTTCTACATGAAACATTGCTGCAAGTATCCGCCGCCGCCGCCAGGGTTTCTTTCGTATGCACACAATATACCTTGGATGCCGCATTCGCATATATCCTGTTACCGGGCTTCGGGAATGCGATCTAGACAGGCATGTGGTCAGATAATCGAAGTAATATTGAGCCCTGTTTAGCCACCGTGTACTATGTGGGCAAGTTCGTGCTCGGATTCATAAGACTGGTTTGATATAGCCGGTTTGCCTAATGAGCATACTGGGCAGAGGAAGTTCATAGGTTGGGGATACGCGATGCACGATTAGATGGCTGGTGCGTGGCGTACGTCAGCGATCATGTACGGAGATTTTGTGAACACTAATAAAATGACGGGCAATGTGAGTCGTTGGCACCATGGGATCGTAGCTCGCACGTGCCTGTTCTTTCATTCATCAATTCGTCTAGACATCGTCATCATTCGGTCCGAGGAGCGATCGGGTCAGACGGAACTGTCGTGCCATGACCCTAGGTCAATCTATGCCGTCTTGCCCTTGCGCTTCTTGAACTCTTCTATCCAACCTGCAGCCTTGTCCTTTGGCACCACGCTTATCGTTACCAAACCGTCGACGATCTCCGGCTTCCCGCTTCCTAGTACCTTGCCTAGACTCATCTTTTTTCCAACTTTTATCAACCCACCTGCTGCGGTCTCCATGAACGATTCCACGTTGTCGATCGTGTACTCGTGTTGCTCGTCCCATGGTAGCGGGAAGATATAGTCGAGATGTTCATCTAGCTTCTCCTTCTCAGAGAAGGCCTTGATAAAGTCTGATTGCGAGTGCATTGGATAAAGCAGAATGACCGGAATCGTGAGTGTCGAAGAGGGATCTAGGCTGTTCTCCAGCTTGACAGTGGCGTCTTCTAGATCTGGGGGCTTCTCCGTGCTCCGCGTCAAGATATTTCGGCTCCTCAAGGCAAGCTTCAACGTTACCCGCTCTGATGCAGCCTTTTCTTCTCGTTCGCGGCGCGCCTTTTCGACGGAATCTATGTACTGTTTTCGAGCATCGATCTTGATTTTGAGGGCTTTGAGAGGGGCGTTGCTAGCATCCAGGGCTAGTCCTCGATCGCAAGCCCAGGCCGCCTCTTGTAACTTGTCTAGGGCAAAGCCGGCAGTGGCTGATCTGTAGAAAGCTTTGATATTGGTGGGATTGATCTTGAGTGTTGATACGCAATCTTGAATGCAGGAGCGGTAGTTCTCTGCTGTATGTTAGCAGCCTGCAGTCGAACCAGTATTGTGAAGAAGCCGCGATGCACGTTTGCAGATCATGCCTCCCTTTCCGTACTTACTCTTTTCCAAATTGCATAATGCTCGGTTGACATAGACGGCCTCTCCAATCACTCTTTCCTTCTCTGCTTCCTCCTTCTCATCAAGTTCGACAGGGATGACATCTGGTCCTTCTGCATCCGGGTCCGGGTTGCTTTGTGGACCTTTGAGCGCTGCTATTGCCTTATCGTAGAACTCTTTTGCATCCGACCATTGCTTTGCCCGTGCGCATTCGTTGCCTTGTTGTCGGAAGTTTTCAGCGATTTCGGCACGGGTTCCTTCGTACGCCATCGCTTTCAACGCCTCTAGCGCCATATTCTCGCCTCCCTCGCCATCTGTTTCATCTAAACTTGTCATGAATATTGGCATACGGTTCATCTCTTTTATCAGATCGTCCACCTTCTGCGACTTGACCTCAGCCATCGCCGGTGGCAATTCAGCGGTCGCCGCTTGTGGTCCATTTTGATTTGATTGTGCCATGTTGCCTGTTCCGATCCGTTTACATGTGCTGTCGAGAATCTCACGATACTGCTTGTTATGACTGTATGCTTGAATTTTCGGCAGATGGTCGCTTAGTCACGCTGTGGTGGGGCTATCGAAGCCTGACCCACGAATTTGGCCATCACTGGCTGCCAGCGACCTGAGCAGATGGACCACTGAGAGCACACCACCAGCCAGCCAGAAGGGATGGCGCAGGACAACGAGAGGGGCACGCTAAAATCATATGGGCCGGCACCGGCGCTTCCGCGTCATGCTATACCGTCTAAGCTTCTCGTCGCCGCCGAAAGTTCAGGGAGCCGTAGCCGATTACGACGCAAATCCCCTATTTGCTTTTCTGAGACGACCGCAAGCTTAATAACACCGAGCGATACCGACTGACACCTGATGAGGCATACAATCTTTGGTTGTTGAATCGTAAGCTGGTATGTCGCACATCAGTGGGAATCGTGGAATGTTCTGCTGATTGCAGACGGACACATAGCGCCCTGCAGCTGTCCGCACATCAGGTCCACTCTCCGCTGCTGAACCATATTTCCCTTGCAGACTATCGCAACCTGCATACCAAATCGACACTTTGCCCGATGGGACTCAGGAATAATGGGTCCCCGAATATCTCCACCACCCGGCAAGGCTGTTTATTAGGAGGCGCTCAACGAAACGTCACTCAATCACATCTTGAACGTGCCTTCAAACTGTGTCTATCCTGTCTGCGGGGGATTGCTCAACTAGCAGGCTCAGCCTGGCCAGAGGTCTCACGTCATGGTAGCGCCGCTTCGCTCTTGAGTTTGTTGGGGTAAGTAGATGGTCCTTATGATGTTAGGATCTTCAACTTTCACGCGTGTCGATATCTCCTTCTAGCTGCCTCGGCTGTCCATGACTGATGGATATGACGCCTCTGCTTTGGCATGGCATTGTGATCAGGCAACTTTGAAAAAGGAAGTTGAGGCTGGAGTCATTCGGCATTTCCAGCTTGGAGAATTGCGTCGTCGATCTGGACTCGAGTTCGGCTCCTTTGTACCGCCAAGAGTGCACGGACTCATCCTTTCGTCTCAAAGTAGGAAACCCTCTTCTCTCACCTGACTCGGCAGTACAGGATAAGGCTACTCATTCATGCAACTGACTACCATTTCGGTAGCCTACATACATCCCCTTTTTGAGAGACCTCAGAGACACCAAACTGTCAGGCCGAAACAATATCAAAGTATGAAGATCAAAGTTCTAATTACAGGCTGTAACATAACGGTTACGCACCTGCGCACCCGATCGTTGGGCGCCATCGCGAGTGTGATAGCTCGGACCGGGACACGAACGTGCCACATTGTCTAAAGCTTTCCTCGGAGGGCCAAGTGTGCGGCGTGGTCAAGAGGCTGAAACTCCCAGTCACGGCTCATCATCAGCGCCAGAAGTAGTCCAGAGTTACTGATGAGGCGAGCCTTTTGTGGAGCTTTGGACGGCGACAATAATCACCTTGCAAATTACCGTGGACGCGACGCGACTTCTGTTTGAAGCCAACTGCTCTCCAGGACTTGGTATGAACGTACGCCTCACATTTGCTAATGCTCTCTGGGCGCACCCCCTTCACCAACGCCGTTACCACCCGCATTCGTTACCACCTGCCCCTTGTCGGGTCATTTCCTTCAATTCGCTAAGGCATTGGCCGTCGTCGCGGGACGCATTTGAGGGAACGTTGGACCTAAATGCACAGCCAATGAAACTTGCCTGAAAAGCGGAAAGCGGGCGGGCTCGAGCCAATAGTGTGCTTGTAGTACAGGGGATCCTGGGCTGAGTCTGCATGCAGGGATACTTGTGCTCGCTAGTGCGGAGACGTGCATAAGCAAATGGACTCGGACATCGAAACAAATTTGACAGGCACAGATGGGGTTTGATTGATCCTATGGATCCTATTCGCGCCTTTGGCCATAGTTCCGCCTCCCCAATGGACTGTGCGGGATTGTGCCTGAGTTCCGGGATCCTAGCTGATGCATGGGCGATCACAGCGATTTCATGCTCAAGTTGTGCCTTGTCCCTCTCTCTCCTCCTTACGCTCCGTGCCGTTGACGACACACGGGTATCTTTCTTGTAGGGCCCGCTGCCCGTTGCTTGACAGTTCTTTTCTTGCCATCAAAAGTGTTTTAGCCTGCGCCGTTAGTCGCTTTCCTCATCTCATTCTCATCGCATGTATCAATGAATTGAGCGACGTTTCTGCATCTGTCGACCATCGCCAACTATTCACGTCATTCCTTCAACTGTAAGTTCGACTATCTAGTTTGTAATCGAAGTTCGGATTTACCTGGTACTGACATTTGCTGCAGAACAGACACCATCCGAACACTGCCTTACCATCGATATACCTGCCCCACGTAATACGATCCGACGCTCTTATTGCTATATAACTCGACTTGTGTTTTTCTAAGTGGCAAGACTTCCAATACCTGGTTGCGGTACAAAAGGCTCGACCGGTACGTGGTTCATTGTCACGCATGTTGGAGGTTGGTACTGTCATGATTGTTGTATAGCTTGGTTGAGGAGACGCGTCAACCAAGTCTTCGTGGACACAAACCCTATCACAGCACCAAAGACAACCTATTTAGTCTTGACTGTATGCTGATCCCGTTACAGGCATGTGTTAGATTCTACGTACCTACAGCACCACTTCGTTGTGGTTCTGAACACCTCAGTATATAATACCAACCCGCCGACTGAGTTACGTACCTCCAACCATGTCTACCGACTACTTTTCAGACCAGGAGACCTTCCTTACCAACCATCCCCTACCTACACCGGTTGGAACTCCATACAGTTCCTTATCGCGGACGACTTCAAAATACGACACGCCAGGGAGTGACATTCCTAGTTCGCCGCCTCCCTTCCCACCAGACCACAGTTTTAGCTCCGAAGATGCTGCCAACGACGAGAACATCTCGGTTCTAGACCCACGTCGCTTTACTCCAACCTTGCACGCAAATCTGGTTTCTGAGATCCTGAACCTCCGTCGGGAGCTTGATTCAAAACATAGGTTCATTGATGACCTGGAGACAAGTTTGCACACCGCCCGCACAGACAATGACTCCCTTGCAAAGCAGCTGTCATTGTCTACCAAGGAAAGCAAATCAGCCAAACGCCAGCTCCAGCACTTCGAGACCGAAACACTCGCCGCTTTAGAAGAGATTGCAGGTGAAAGAGACAAGTTCAAGGAAACTAACGCGGATTTGCGGGAGAAGCTAGCAGCAGCAGAGAAGAGAACACGAAGTCAAGATGACGATTCGACCAAGGTGCACGACATGTGGGCCCGAGAAAAGGAAGAGTGGGCAGGTGAAAAACGAATTCTGGAGCGACGCGTTCATGTGTCAGAAACACGGTTAAAGATGCTTTTGGATGAGATCGCTATACACGAAGCTGCCAATGAGGACGCTGGTGTGGAAAGTGAGGCAGATGATCCAAGCCGGGATACTGGTATACCGGATAGTGATACAGGAAGCGTACGGTCGTCACCACAGCGAAGATCGTCCACCCGCCTTGGCCGTCATTCGAGAAACCGAAGCAGCAGCAGTTACAAGAGTATTGGACGCAACTATCGAATGTCTTTGATGAGCTCCGATGGACACTTCCGAGGCAACGGTATGAGTCTGGCAGACGAGCTTATATTCGACGAAGAAGACGAGGAACTGGATGAACTAGAGCTCGATTCGGATGATTTTCCTGAAAATGAAATGCGGGCAAGAAGAGCTCGCGAATCCCGAATGTCGATGTTACCAGACGAAAAAGCAAAACGCATCCTAGGATTGAGCAACGACACCCAGCAGGCTGCCCGGGATAGCCCTGTTATGACAGCCGAAGATACCGAGCCGCGGAAGTCGTCGTATGAAACGGTTCAATCATCTGTAACACTAACGCCTCGCGATATCACTCTAGTATTCCCGCCAACACGACCAATCTATGTTGACACAGGCGTTCAACCATCGCCTCCACCCTCACCTACGAAGCTTGTTATGGTTGAAGCGGCACCACTAACGATTGAACCATCCGCTCCGATGAAGTCGAACGATTTCTCATCCACTGCAGCTGAGATTGAAGCGAATCAGAGCCGGAAGCGTGTTTCAGTACCCTTGGCCTCTAGTCCACCCAGCCAAGCCAGCCCTGAAATTTGCACTACGACTTCAAGCTCGGTACAAACCGTTGAGCCTCTAAGCCCGCCGCCTACTCCCAGGATCCCTATGCCAACAGAAAAAGCACATTTGCCACCTGTCATACCACCTCAGCTCGTATCTACAGCCACGCAAACAGACCCTCTGGTAGAGCCTGAAACTGTGCCTGAGACGCCCAAGAAAGCTCCATTACCGACCCCGATCACAATTCCTTCAATTGCCATCCATGCTCCTACGTCCGCTCCTTCGTCGCCGAGAGCTCCTATCCTTCCTCCCGGCACCAAGACTGTGTCAACTCAGACGAGCGGCGATCTTGTAGCCCCGATGCGCTCAACTGCCATGCAGACTGAGCCAATCAGAATCGATCAGAGACCTGTCAAGCTCCCTGCGCATCTCCTTCCCTCCGCCATATCTTCCAAGCCTGGAACGCCCGAGGCTGAGAGTAAGGTCGCAAAGAAAGACTCTCACCATTCTGCTTCGAGCGACACAGAGCACACTACTCTGAAGTCAACAACTCGTCAGGACTTCATCGCTCGTCTCGAAAAGGCTGCCGAGAAGAAGATTGAGAATCGTTACCCCGGAAACAACGACAATGGACCTTTGTCTCGTCAGCTTCATGCAGACGTACTCAACCGGCCTTTCCGCACAAGCAGTCTCTTCGCCGGGTTTGATGGCCCCTCATCTGATGAAGAGGATGAAGAAGCCGATCTGAGCGACGATGACTACAGACCATTCTCTACTCCAATGCTGTCGTCGCGTAACGCGAAGAGTGGACGGCCAGTGAACCCTCCTACGCCGGTCCCAGAAGACAAGGAAACTACACCCATGTCCAGGCCATCAGAGGACTCCGTCAACAGCGTCTCATTAGCATCTAAGCGTAGCTCGATAGAGAAGCCTTCGAGAGTTGGCAAGACACAGCGCAATTCGATCAGCCGCCAGCCCAGCATTCGACGATCTGCAATGATTCAAAGCAGTACTGCAGCTCATGCCCGCTCTCGTAGCCCCAGTATTGGAAGCCTAGGCTCTAGTAACCACATCCCGAAGCCACCCTTCCCAGTGCCTACTCGATCAAGCTCGCGCAACAAGCCAGTGAGCAAGAGTGAGGGCTCGCAGAGCCCAACGCCTCGCAACAGTGGCTCATATGCCGGCCGCCGTCCGTATGGCGTCAAGCATCAGCGGAAAGATAGTCTACGCAAGGTGCGATCTGCTGCTCCTGTATCCAAGGGTACACGCTCCCGTAGCAGATCACCCACACTGCCCGCGACTCCAAGCAATGCCGACACATCTTCAATACCTCCACTACCAAGCGACATTGTGAGCGCGAGTGGCTTCCGCCACCGACACCAACTATCGACAGCCACTGCAGCAACGGCTTATACAGCCAATGGGTCCACCAACAGCTCGGTATCACACACTAGTGTGGTCGATGCAATCGCTGCAGCCATGATTGGAGAGTTCATGTGGAAATACGTCAGAAAGAGGAAGGCTTTTGGCGGTCCTGACACGCCGGCAGATGTCAGTCGCGCAGCAGAGGAGGCTTCGTTGGCCAACCATGGTGTAAGACACAAGCGCTGGGTCTGGATCTCACCGTACGAGAGAGCCATCTTGTGGAGTAGCAAGCAGCCAACCACTGGTTCTGCATTGATGGGGAAGAGTGGTCGCAAGCGTGAGTTCTTCAAGTCCCGCTATAACCTTGTCTGTACTAACACATCACCAGTCGTCATCCAGTCTGTCCTTGATGTTGCCGACAACTGCCCCCCTCCCAAGAACGAGACTCTTTTCAACCGCTCCATCCTTATCCTCACTCCTGCCCGTGCGCTCAAGTTCACTACCTCATCACGCGAACGTCATTACCTGTGGCTGACAGCACTTTCCTTCCTCGCCCACTCGAGCGCACCGATGCTAGATCTTGGATCTTTGCCGCCTGTACCACCGCCAGTCGACGAACCACAACGTCAGCAGGGCGCAACACTCCGCCGTAGCCGCGTTCAGGATTCTGTGCGTCTTGCCAAGGGCAGGACCAATCCGGTTATGGCTCGATATGCGTCTCAGGATGAACCAATGCCCAGTCTACCCTCTCTCTCTGGGTTTGAAGGAGTTGTGCCAGACGCTGCCAGTCCTCCTGTTATTCCTCGTGGCCCTCAACACGGTAGAAAGAGAAGCTCCACCGGACCAAGCGCACCTCCTCCAAGTGTCCCCTTTCGCAGTTTCTCACACCAACACGTACCGTCTGTGTACTCAAACGTCTCCTCCGATATGTATAGTGCTGGCGTACCCCCATCAGTACCTTCATCGGTCTACAACCCCAACAGCGGCGCTATGAGCTCTCGAACATCAGAGGCCAGCACATCGACTCGTCAACACTTCTTCGATACCATGGGCACCGTTCGCATGGAAGCTTTCATCGACAACGCTCTCGGTGACCCAAAGCAACTGAGCAGCTACAGCGGACGAGCACCGCATATGCAGCACCGTCGTCGTCGTGGCAGCAGCCAATGGAGTGCCAGCACACGCGACCAATCCAATCGTGGCGGCGGTCTATTCGACTTTGACTCTAACGATCCTTTCCGCGGTTTCTAAGAGAACGCACTGCACTTACGACTCGCTCATGTGTGACGGGCATGCCTTACGGCCGATCGATTGTTGTGTTGCTCTGTTTGTCTTTGGGTTATTCTTCAGTCTCTCATTTGTATCTTCTCGTGTTTTCCTTACTACTAGGGCTACGTCCCAGACGACTCGACGTCATCACTGCGGAGGCACATTCACCTCGACTGCACCTTTCCTTGTTGTCACTTCATTTCTCATACTCTTGTATTCCCTCACTCGCTCAACATACCCTAGGGGCCTTATTCCAAGGCTAGAAAACGGTCGTGCTCGCGCACATCATATCGTCTATACCGCCTATTTGTAATGTTTCTTCTCCAAGCCGGCTTTCGCAGTTGCGCACCCTTGATACCCCTCGCTACCTTTACCATATGGGTTTTTAGCGCCTTTTATCTCCTTTTTGTGTCCTTTCCTTGCACCAGAGTTTTATATCCACTTTATCTTGGTAGGGCGTTGTAGTCTGGGCGAATCTCACTCACTCGCTACTTGGTCGTGGAGGGTTTCCGTGGTTAGGAAGAGGCCAGCTCCAGGGCACTTGGTTGAAGTTGATAGTTTGCAAAGAATGCTACAATCAATACCACTATGATCAGACCTTATGTGTCTGTGTAATGTCGTAATACTGAAGTAACCGTTCCATTCGACGCCCGGTGTACATCGGCGTCCTCGCCCATACTGAGGTAGCTGAACTCCACCCCTCTGCAAATTCTCACCACAACCCCACTATCGTGGACTGGTGTGCCCGATTAGCATTTTCTCAAGCCCATCAATTTGTACTGTCGATATATACCGTATGATTTTCTTCTTGCACCATCAATCAGTTAAGCAAAAGCGCTTACAATCGGTTTTGTAGTGTATGTCGATCAACATCCACTTCCAACTTGCCCCCGCTAATAACCATCCAGGTAGCGGTTATCACTCCGGATTCTGATCACGTGATTAGTGTCTTCCGGCAACCCCGGTTCGATTCCGGGCAAGACCTTCTTTTTGCTGAAATAGAGGCTCTGGGTAGATAGAGAAGAGAAGGGAATGGAGGTGGGGCGTGGTTTCGTGGTTGCGGATTAGCAAGATTAATTTTTGGCCACTTCAACATGCAGCAGCCCAAACAAAATCGTATCGCACATAGATGAACACGTAGACTTGCTTGCATACCGTAGATTAATCTATAACTCTATCATTTCTGCCTGCATTCTGCATGCAAAGGCTTGTCGCATCGCGTTCTTGAGATTCGACTGCCGAAGTTTCGCCTTTTTTTGTCTCCACCTTAGTTACCACACATTTTACCCCCGAAAGCAAAAAAAAGTGTTGATCTATCGTGCAGAATATATCGCTATATTGCTATAGTTTATGTACTGCACTTGAATGTTGATGTGCTTCTATGTAGCCTTTCTCATCATGTCCAAAATTTCGAGCACAAAAATCTCAACCTGACAAACTCCTCCATCACAAACAAGTCTTCCACAACAACAAAAAGCAACTTGCTACACGATGTGTAGCTATTACAGATGACTCAGCCGAGGTTTGAACTCGGGACCTTCAGTGTACAGAAACAACTGTCGTTGTTAGACTGACGTGATAACCAACTACACCACCGAGCCGCTCTTGATGACAAAGCATAAAATTGTAAATGTTATATCGAGTTGTAAAAAACGATAGAGATCAAAAACGTGGTTATGATGAATATAGCTCTCGAGAGGTATGGATGATGCAGTGGCACTATACCCACTTTGACAGATCAGGGACCATCATACGTAATACGAAGAAGAACCTAGATGTGTGCAGAGATAATAAAGCTCTGCAGCCTACAACAGCTTAATATGTACAGATATACAAAGTCTGACAGCAATGTAGGCTCCAAGGTTGTGTATCTGGATACGTAATACTTACTGCATGCTATTGTAGTAGGCAAGAAAGAAATTACGCACCTTAGAAGTGCACAGCTTTTGCCTTGGCTGGGGTAATCAGCTCCTCAATGCAAACAAGTTGCTACAGGAGGAAAACCTGCCATCCGTGGTACGAACCGATTGATAGAACAGGGCATGGGCTGCCATTCGTTAATCGGAGGCCGATCCAGTTATCGCTTTCGATCTTTCCGTGGCTGACGGCATCTTGTACTTCAGAGGGTACTAGGCGTGTTCCTCTTTTGGAAACCGTCCCCTCTTCTCAGAACTCTCTATTCAAATCAGTGAGTCTTCGGATGTGAGTCGGCAGTGGTAACAAGCTACTATTAGCAATGAGGAACAGTTGCTCTTCCTCATTCACGCTATAACCCCTTCTAAGGATACCAACCCTTAATTTAGGTAGGAGAAAAATATCAACAACGATTAACTTCTAGTAACCACATCCGTGGTAATTACTAGCGTCGCGGGCGACAATTACTAGCCATCCAGATGCATGTGAGGCCGCCGTACGGAATCCTCGAAAAGGACAAGTATGGGAATACAATGTCAGTAGTCTTGTGTTGCACCCATTCGAATTGTTCTTGTATTGCTTCGATTCTGGTGCAGTATAGCCAGCGTGCATTCGGTAATCTTTGGAGTTGCGGGGACTGTGAATTAGAAACGATTATCTCTTCCTAGTGGGCGTTGCTGTGTGTCGGAAGAGATGTAAGCTGGCGAGTGGAGGTTGGCAAATGGATTGCTGAGGATTGTAGCTTGTAGACGCCTGGATCAGACTTGTAACGGGAAGAGGGGACAAATTCTTGTGGTAGAAGTAGAAGAAGACAGCAGTGGTAGTTCATCAGTCCAGCCCTACACCAAGACGAATCAGAAAAGTTTTGCGCACGTCTCCAACATTTTGGGCAACACAAGTACTACATGTATCACAAGAAGCGTTGCTGGAACAACTCTAAATGTCTTGGTTGTGGCTAGCTATGTATATAACGTTCTTGATGGTATCTGGTTGCGTCAAAAACAACAGCAACGTAGTGACCACTCACAACAAACATCGCGAAAACGATGGAAGACTGCATCAATATGGGCTCCTCTCCTACAACTTGCTACCTGCTTGCCTCCTCTTTTCCTTCTCCTTATCCCTCAACAGCCGCCGTAGGATCTTTCCTGATGGCGACTTCGGTATCTCGTCAATGAATTCAATACCACCGCTTATCCACTTGTATCGCGCCTTGTGTTCTTCGACATGCTTCTGGATCTCACGAGCGAGGATACGGTCGTTCTCCTCCAGACCGACTGATGGCGATTTGACGACGAAGGCTTTTGGTACCTCTCCGGTCTTCTCATTGGGGATCTGAATAACGGCGCAGTCATTTACAGCAGGATGTGTTAAAAGGTGTGCTTCAAGCTCCGCGGGTGCGACTTGGTGGCCCTAAGGTATTGTCAGCATTTGTCGTTTCATATAACAAGTGTAGTCCGTACTTGAACCTTGATGAGTTCCTTGATACGATCGACGATGAAGACGTGTTCGTGTCCATTCGGCCCCTTCTTGAATACAGCTTCGTCTCCGGTACGCATATATCCATCTTGGAATGTTTCCGCGTTGGCTTTGTCATTGTTCAGATAACCCAGCACAACCGAAGGAGATTTGACCAGCAACTCGCCAGGCTGGTCATAGCCGGTAATCTCAACACCCTCGATAGTCACAATCTTGCACTCAGTGCTCGGTAGCAGAGAGCCGGAAGAGCCGAACCAGATATCATCGGGGGAAGATGATGAAACAACGGTACACGTCTCAGTGAGGCCGTATCCTTGTCGAATCTTCCAAGTGGGGAACAGCTTGGAAAGGTCCTCGGCCGTCTCTTGCCCTAAAGGTGCGGCACCCGTGAAGATCGACCACACAGAGCTGAGATCGTACTTGTCTAGTAGAGACTTATTCTTGGTCATCAAGATGATAATCGGTGGTACCAAAAACAACGAGTTGATCTGGTAGTCTTGAATCGCTTGTAGGGTTGATGCGAACTCGAACTTGGGAAGCACTACCACACCATCTCCACGGTAGACGTTCGCATGGCAAATGACGACCAAACCATAGATATGTGACATGGGTAAGAGGCCCAGGGCGATCTCAGTATAATCGGACTGGATTCGTACATCCTTGATGATGGTGTCTCTGTAAGGCTTCTCATAGGTCGTGATTTGCACTGTTTGTGATTAGCTACGGTTCTATGTGAATTCGAGGCGTCTTACTTGTGTTGGCGATGACGTTCTTATGTGAGATCATGACACCTTTCTGCGCAGAACGTTAGTATGAACTTGCATGTATATGGAGGGCATTCGCTACTTACGGGTAATCCAGAGGTACCGCTAGAGTAGCACAGGAACGCGGTTCGCCGAGCACCGTCGCCCTTCTTCCAGTTCAACCGTGGCAGACGATCAAGCTTCTCGCCCTCACGAATGAGGTCGTCCACTGTCTTAAGCCCCTTTGGTGTCTTCTTTCCAGCAAATGATTCCGGCACCTCGAGTATGTATATGCGGTTCTCGGGGATACCGCTGTTCTTCGCTGCTTGTCGTGCAGTCTCCAATAGAGGGACACAGGTAAAGAGGGCTTTTGCGCCAGAGTTCTTCAGTTGGTATTCGAGTTCAGCGGCGCTGTATGCGGCATTGGCGGGTGACTGGATACCACCCAGTCGGTGCGTGGCCCATGCCAATGGAAGTGTGTCGATCTACCCAACGTTAGCATCACCATAAACCCATCAGCCAAGACGTGCTTACCGTATTGACGGAGAAGACGGCGATGACTTTGTCCCATTCAGTCGCCTCGTTTGGGTGGAAGCCAAGCTCCTTTGCCAGACCGCGCGCGAGATAGTCAACACGGTCTCGCATGTCCAAGCATGTGTATGCCTTCCCAGTTAGTCCGCAGATGAAGGGCTTATTCGAGTAGCCGAGCGGATGACGGCCATAGTGCTCATCTAGCATGAAGTCGCAAATGGGAATCGAGTCCGGCGGGTCGAAGGGAAGCTTCGGCACCCATGAAGGAGGATTGAAAGGCATGTTGGGCGGTGTCTAAGGGTCTGTTAGCTATGCGCAAAGCTTTGAGAGAGATCCAGGTACGCACATATATAGTAAGCCTCAATTGGCGATGCAGGGAGAATTCTAAGAAGGAATCGTTGCTCCAGCTTTAACGCATGCGCCCATCTTCCTGAATGACGTTAGCATCGTCGGGTGCCGTCTATCTTCGTAGCCGATAGCTATGCCAGCCCCGAGATGTGGAGAAACTGGGGTACCTTACCGAGGTCATGGCCCATAGGGGCTTAGCATCGGGGTTAGGTCGGAGACAGCAAAACACGACCCACCACTCAGCGACATGAGCACAGAGAATAAAGTTGCAGATTCGCGACCAAAGTATAGTCAGGGGTTGTGAGAGTTGTGATTCTTTTCAGCCATGGCTACCATATGCGCTCGAAGTGGCTCTTGTGACATAGTACAGTAAGTGCGTCCCTCAATGACGTTCCGCACTGGCAGCCCTCTTCACTTTCATCACCTCTTCTACTTTGGATGCTCTCAAGAAGTCAGGCACCAAGGCATAGAGTGCGAGGAGAAAGCGGATACCTAAGGAGTTGGTTGGGACTCAACAACAGAGGTACCGCGAGGGATGCGCTGACCATGCAGCTCGGACACGGCGATATTGTCGCCATGCATGGTGCGGACGTACAGAAATATTATGAACATAGTGTAGAACATGGGGATAAGCTACGGTTTGCGCTTACGTGTCGGTATATTGATTTGGAGTCGCTAAAGCATGAGGATCAGCCGAAGTATGAGGTTGAACGTGATGTGGAAGGTTACGATGGATCAGGATTAATGTGAATACTTTTAAAGGATTGAGAAGGGGATTATGATTCTAGTTTATACGTCGGTCAAAACGAAGCAACATTTAGAGAGTGTGTTTGGCTGGGTGGTTGTACCTGGTGGATACCATGTCATCATTTGAAGGTGAACATGCTTTGCGTTTCTATAGATGATTCAGAACGGGTATTTAACTTTTATTTTCATGCACATGACCTCGTTACCTTTCTGATCCTCATATTTCTTGCTTCCACTCCTTGTTGAAGGCCCGTCCAATAACCATTCTCCTCACCTCACTTGTTCCAGCACCAATCTCGTACAGCTTGGCATCCCTCAATATCCTTCCCACAGGGACCTCATTCATGTATCCCATGCCACCCATCAACTGCACCGCATCAGCCGCAACCTCACTCGCTCTTTCTGCGGCATACAGGATCGCTCCTGCGCAGTCCTGTGTCTTGATATCAGGGCTAGCATGCGACTCATCCACTGCGCGCGCCACGCTATACGTGAATGCCTGACTGGCACGGTACTTTGTGTACATATCCGCTAGCTTGCCCTGCACAAGCTGGTTATGTGCTATCGGCATGCCAAACTGTTTTCTTTGATGTGTGTAAGGAAGAACGTTGTCGAGGGAAGCTTGCATGAGACCAAGAGGTCCTGCGGAAAGGACGAGGCGCTCGAGATCCAAGCCTTCCATCAGGACGCGGACACCGCGGTTTATCTCGCCGAGGACGTTCTCACGGGGGACGAAGACGTCTTCGAAGACGAGTTCGCCGGTGTTGGAGCCGCGCATGCCAAGTTTGTCTAGTTTGTTCGCGACGCTGAAACCCTTGGTGGAGGTCTCGAGGATGAAGGCTGTGATGCCCTTGGAAGCGGCATCGGGTTCGGTTTTGGCATAGACGACTATTACGTGTGCATCTGGGCCCTGCAGGTCTTGTGTTAGTATGCCTCTTCTTCTCCAAAAGACCTATGGTGAGGGACGTACATTCGTAATCCACATCTTGGTTCCGTTGAGCAGATAGCCGCCATCCACCTCCTTAGCCGTCGTCTTCATACTAACAACATCACTCCCCGCACTATGCTCACTCATAGCTAGTCCTCCAATCTTCTCCCCACTGATCAGACCAGGTAGGTATTTCTTCTTCTGCTCAGCATTGCCATTCAACATCAGCTGATTGACGCACAGCTGGCTATGCGCCGCGTAGCTCAATCCTATACTACCGCTCGCCCGCGATAGCTCCTCCATAACAACGCAGTGTGCTTGGTATCCCATGGCTAGTCCGCCAAACTCTTCGTCGGCTGTGATGCCCAGGAAGCCGGCTTCGCCAAACTTCTGCCACATTTCGTTTGGGAATTCATTCTGCTTGTCGGTGCGCGCGGCGAGCTCTTCGGGGATTTCTCGCTGAGCAAAATCACGGACCGAGTCACGGAGTTCGTCGAGGTCGGATTGGGTGGGTGGTGTGAAGGCTTTGGGGTGTTTTGTTGATGCGTAGCGGGTGGTGGTGGAGAGGACGGCGGCGGGACGGATGCGTGTTTGGCGGATGCTGCGTGTGAGGAGACGGGGGGCTAGAGACGCCATTGTTGTTGTAATTTGCTACAGAAAGCAGAAAATTGGAAAACAATTCTTCGAGGAAGAAGAATGTGGTGACATGCTTGACCAAAGGCACAAAGTTCGGTTTGCGACGGCTGATGGACCGAGGCACCTTCCTAACTCATCTATTGCGGAGAGGCTAGCGTCTGGGGAAGAGGAAGCGGCGCAATTCCGCTCGCCATTCACATGTATCCATGAACATCTGCATTGTCATCTACCTTTCAAAGCTCATCAACGCCCTTCATGCGCCTGCCATTGCATTCTCCCACATCCAGTGCCACCAGGAACCTACTCACGGCATTATACGCTGCAACCGTCGCTGTCAACTCAACAACCATGGTGTCTTCAAGCACGGCCTTAACCATCTCCGCAACACTATTCTCAACCTGCACACCCACAGTCATCTGATCCGTATAAACCATGACCGCATACTCTTCCTTGCTAAAACCCAACAACCCTTCCCTCTCCACATCCCCATGTCTCGTAACAGGTAAATCAAAGATAGTCTGTAGCACTTGTTTGGAAACACCTGCTTTCAACGCCAGAGCGGCATGTACGTCCCATTCGTGGACTGCGTGGTTTAGCACGGCAATGCGGCTTATGGCTAGCTCTTTGAGATTGGCGGGTAAGCTGGTCTTGGTGCGGATTGCGCCGATGAAAGAGTTCCAACCGTCTGCTACCGCGGGGTTGTGTAGGAGAGCGAGGTCGAGGGGGATGAGGGGGCGGGGCTTTCGTCGTTCGGCGATGCGCTCGTAAATTGGGCGAGCTTCTTCACTTGGGGGCTCACTTGGGGCGTAGGGGACGCGCATCTTCGGTGAGGTTGTTGAAGTAAAGGATCGTAGGCCGATGTTGCGTAGGATGGGACAAGGTTGAGGGCGTAAGAGGTTTGAGAGAAGTGGGCGGAGGGACATTGGAGGTCGAAAAGCACGGCAAGATCGAGAGATTTATAATGTTTACCTCATGCACCTGCAGGGACTACTACGGATATGCTTTCCGGTATCTGGAATAGCAAGATATGCAACGCTGGGCAATGTCAGCTGTAGAAACGGCGACAGCCATGGCTTTTATTCTACCAAGATCAAGTTGTGAGAGAGAACATTCGATTAAATATTCATTTAGGCGTAGTTTTCCGTAGATCTCGCTATATGAAATATATACACATGTAACGCCGCAAAAAAGATCACTTGATTTACAACCTGCTCTGCTCATCAAACACATTCGGCAACCTAGGGATGCCCTCCAATCTGCTTGTCTTCTTGCCAGCCGGTGCGAGCGTAACGTTGTATGTCAAGTCGAGCTTCGCCTTGGGGTCGTTGCTGGGTTTGAAGTCTAGCAGCAGGTCGTCCTTGACTGCAAAGACAGTGTCGTTGGTGACCCATTGGTCATCGCGGGGGTATAATTGTGTGATGAGTGGCTTGTAGTTCTCGGCTGAAACCATGAGATGGATGTGCGCGGGGCGGAAGGGGTGGCGGTCGAGAGTCTTGAAGAGTTGGCCAGCGGCGCCTGTTGTGTGTCAGCGATCTTCGTACAAGGTCTTTGGGGTTCAACATACCATCAGTAGGCAGCGAGTAGGCAGTTGGCTTGTAGCAGTAGTACCAGTACTCGCCCTTTTCGTTGGTAGTAAACTTTCCCCTCAAGTTGTTTGGCTCCTGGTTCTCGGGATCTTGGAAATCGTACTTTCCATTTGCGCTCGCTTGCCAGATGTCGATGACTGCGTTGGGGATGCCTTTCTTGGTGTCGAGGTCCATGACTACACCGTGCATGAGAGTTGTCTGGCCATCGGGATGTGAGTTGCGAATGATGGTGTCGCCAAGATCGCGGAAGGGCGAGTGCGGTGACCAGAAGGGACCGAGGATTGTGGATGAGGTGGGTGTCTCGCCAGACTCGTTGATGTGCTTGTGTGCGATTTCGTCGACCAATCTGTGTCCAAGTCAGTATGATGCTTAAGCCCGCTCTCGAGTTTGGAAACTGACGATTCTACACCTAGAACATCTGAAATACGATGCGCCTCATTGCGGGTGCTGGTTGTGGTTTTGCCAATGGAATTTACAAATCGCACACCCTCAAACCACTCCTCGTTGGTCAGCTCAACCTCGCGGATGAAGTCGTGCAGGTGCCTGATGAGCTTTCCCATGACAAATCGCGTCCTGTCTGGCACATTTGGTCCAATGGCGTTGATGACGGCGTCGGTGAAGTTGGGATCGAAACGGTGCGAGCCATTCTCCTGAACCTGAGGCGCTGTTTGTGTGTTTGGGTCCATTTTGAGTGTGTAGGAATATAGTATATCAAGCAACAAAGGGTATCAAGAAGATGTTGGAGGTAGAGCAATGCAGTCAAACATCAAAGTCCGGGGGCACAAGCAGCTTAATAAATACTACCTGGAATCTAGCCATCCGCAGCCAACCGAAGCGATGGCCTTAGCAATGGCCGTCTTTCTAGCCGCGCATCAGGCGAGACTTTGTCAAAGCTGTCTGGCGGCATGCTCTACCGGCTTCTGAGCGTGCTGTGAGCGCGAGCAGCCATAGTGCCGAAGGTTGCGCCATGTCGCGACGGCTGCCCCGCCTTGACCTGACTGGATTGGCGAATCAAAAGAGAGCCGATGTGGAAGAGAACTTACCCGCCGTTTTTCCCTCGTATGTAGCGTCATCCGCACGCGTGCCCCGCCTTCGGAGCAGACCCCGGAACTTCGACGACGCGACGCGATGGCCAAATTATTGGGAAGTGGAGGGCAGACCCGGCAAACATCCCATCGCTGCAGCTTCTCATGCAACTTGTTCGCTGACAAGAAAGACCCTTTCCGCCAAAACAAGTAACCGCCAATATGGTCAAACATCATCTTATGATTGGCACTTGGACGCCGCCGGGTGTGATAATCACGGTCGCGTTCGACGATGAAACACTCAAGTTGGAGCTGGTGAAGAAGACGGAGATTCCAGAAGATGAGCCTATAAGTTGGATGGCTTTTGACGTATGCGCGCAACTCCCGAAAGTCGGTGCGACCAACAATGGCTGATCACCAGAGAAACAGCACAAGAGGAAGAACATCTATGGTGCTTCGATGAAGAAATGGAGCTCGCACGAAGTAAAGAGCCCAAGCGAGATTGTGCATACAGGAAGCTTTCCCATGGGCGGACATCGTGAGTAATACGACATGGAGACTCGATGCCAGTACTGAGAAGCTCCGTAGCCAAAGCAAATGATGCCGACACAAAGACACGCGCCATCTTCCTCCTTCCCGCTCAGAAGCCTCCGTACGCCGTATACTGCAATCCGTTCTATGACTATGCCGGCTACGGCAACATCTTCTCGGTCAACTCCTCTGGACATATCAAAGAAAACATCCAGAACTTTGAGTACTGCGACAGGACTGCCATCCATGGCATGGTCTTTGATCCATCTGAGACCTATCTCTACAGCGCGGACATGTGGGCAAACCGAGTGTGGTGTCATAAGAAGATAGATGATGAAGGTAGGCTAGAAACAGTAGGCTTCACCGAGGCTCCCGCACCGAAAGACCATCCGAGATGGGTAGAGATGCATCCATCAGGCAACTACCTATATGCCTTGATGGAGGCTGGGAACCGGCTGTGCGAGTATGTGATTGATCCACAAACCAAACTGCCTGTCTACACACACAAGACGTACCCATTGATCCCACCCGGTAAGGCTTTCATTCAACCCTGATCACTTCAAAAGCTAAATGAGAATCCTAGGTATCCCCAATGCAAACACCATGTACCGCTCCGATGTTTGCTTCCTTACCAAATCCTCAAACTACCTTTTCGCGACCTCTCGATCCAACTCCTTCTCCCTCACCGGTTACATTGCTGCATTCAAGATCGCCCCATCAGGAGCCATTGAGCGACAAATCTGCCTCAACCCTACGCCGACCTCTGGTGGCCACTCGAACGCTGTATCGCCATGCCCATGGTCAGATGAGTGGTTAGCGCTTACGGACGATGAGAAGGGCGGCGTGGAGATATACAGGTGGCACGATGAGTTTCTGGCACGAGTCGCGAGATTGGAGATTGGCGAGAAAGGCTTTGGTATGAACGCTATTTGGTATGACTAGGTCGATGCAGGCAAGCAGCATGTTTGTCTGTAGTGGACACTCTTGGGTAGAATCAAATATGCCGGCAGCTCAAATTTGCTGTATGCAGTACATTTGCATAAACTTCAACAGTCTTCAATACTAATGGTCCTCCACGTCCCGAAACTTAGCGTGGTAGTGGCGGGTCTATGTTCAGCCTCGGAAGAATGAGGGGCATCGGTAGCGCCGTCGCCCGAACTAACGCCAGCCGGCAAATGTCATCGGGGAAGCTCTTCTTTCCCCAACTTCGTCATGGTTCGCACGAGGGAATTGGAGTAGCATAGTTGCATTGATCAAATCTAAACACATTCTATCCTCTACCTTTGATCCGTTGATTACCTGCTGCTTGCCACACTCACACTGAAGTTACAGCTCCCCCGCACCAAAAGACATCATGGCATCCAAATCAACACCAGGCATCTTGTACGTGACGATGCAGCCCAAGGAGGGCTTGCCTGAGGCACAGTTTCACGATTGGTAAGTTGACCCTCCACAGCTGTATTCTTACCTCCTCACGATCGCACCTGACGCTCTTTCCACCAAGGTACCAGAACGAACACGGCCCTAACCGTCTCCGTCTTCCCTTCTGCAACAACGGCTTCCGCTATCGCGCGACCGACCTCGAGAATGCATCCGGTTCCAAAGACAAACCAGAGTGGATGGCCATCTACGACTTCGACGAGCTTGAATGGCTGACCAGGGAACCGTATACGAAGCTTCGGAGTGCACCAGTGCAGTCGCAACGTGAACGAGATACCATGAAGCAGATATTCGTAGACAGGCGATCATATGACTTGCTCGGAGAGTGGAAAGGCAATGATTTCAAGGACCTACAGAAAGTAGAAAATGAAGGAGAGAAGAACGTCATGATTGCAGTCAGCTTTGCGCTGCAAGACGGTGCTGACAAGGAAGAAGAACTGAAGAAGTGGTATGACGAAGAGCACGTGCCGCTTCTACAAAAGGTCCCAGGATGGAGGCGTACTAGAAGATTTGTTACATCATACCTGGATCTAGAGAGTGGACACAAGTCAGAGAAAGAATACCTCGCGCTTCATGAGTACGCGCCGCAAAATGGGCTAGGAGGGCCGGAGTTCAAGGCTGCTACCACAACTGAATGGTGCGACAAGATCTACAAAGATGTTGTGAAAGAGAGGAAAAGGAGAGTTTATGATTTGTACTACACGTTTGGGGCTGCGCAGCGCGACCTACAAAGTCTGGCGAGTAAAGACACAGTACCAGCGGAGAACACAGAGGGGATGGTCAAGACATATCCAGCGCATACAACACCAGACAAGCGACCGGTGATTGAGAGCTTCGTTACAACCAAAGATGGTGTGCAGCTCCCATACCGTCTCGAAGGCTCAAGCGATCCCAATGCGCCTTTACTCGTTCTCTCGAACAGTATACTTGTTGATTACGGTATCTGGGACGATTTCGTTGCTGAGTTCGCAAAAGCCACAAACAACAAGTACCGCATCCTCCGATACAGCACTCGTGGACGCCACGCCCTGCCATCAGAATCTACGGCGCCCATCACAGTTCACACACTCACGGACGACGTGATTGCACTGCTCGACGCGCTCCGTGTCAAGAAAGCATACATCGTAGGCGTCTCCCTCGGCGGCGCAACAGCACTCAACGCAGGTCTCGCTTACCCAGAGCGCATTTCAGCATTCATAGGCTGTGACACCAATGCTTTCGCCCCTCCCTCCAACGCCAACGCCTGGAACGAGCGTGTCGCCGTCGCTGAGAAAGAAGGTTTGAAAGCTTCATCAGGTGAGCCCATTGTCGGCGAAGAGCTCGCAGAGGTGACAGTCCGTCGCTGGTTCGTCAAGGAATCTTACGACGATGCGGAGCTGGCGAAGAAGATTCAACGCGTCAAGGACATGGTCAAGACAAACTCCCTTGCTGGTTTCCGTGATTCGGTCAAAGCGCTACACCAGTATGATATCAGGGAGAAGATGGCTGGGTACAAGGGCAAGGGCGCGTTCTTGGTGGGTGCTGGTGACGGTGTACTGCCCAAGACTATGAAGGAGAATATGGCGGATAAGCTGGGTAGTGGTGTTGAACTCAAGGTGGTTGATGGTGCGGGACACTTGCCTATGGTGGAGAGGCCAGTAGAGGTTGCGCAGTTTGTTGCCAAGTTTTTGGAGGGTTAAGTCATGGGATGTACATCATCTACACCACTTCCAAATCCAGAAAACGACGTTAAAATACGCATCCCCAGATAGAAGCGCTATCCTACTACCCTCTGTCCTCCCTCCCATCCACCCAGCTAGTACAGTTGACACACCTTTTCGCCTTTTCACTAATGTACTTTCTACAAAATTTACACTTGACCTGTTTCTTCACAATGTTATCCCCACTGCTCCTCGAGTACGCCAACGCGACCACCCAAAGCGCCAACGCAATCGCCAAAAACCTAACAATCTTGTCTAGGAAATCACCGTAAGCCAGTACCACGGCGCCGTCGTCGATGGCTTGCTTGGGCGTGTTGTAGCCGTTGGATATGGAGACGTTGTAGTTGGGCCCGGATTGCAGGATGGCGAACTTGGAATCGAGGTTGCGGGAGAGAAAAGGCAAGAGGGAGATTATAGGTAGGATTATGGAGGAGACGAGGGAGTTTGCGCAGGCGGTGAAGGAGGCCGCGAGGCTAGTAGTTCGCGTCAGTACGGCAGATGTGAGTGTCTTGTTGTTGTTGGAGTGTTGTTACATTAATCCAACAGCTACCTCGAGCACGTTGTCACGTAGAGCGAAGTTGCTGAAACTGTCCCAGGCACCCGCTGTTCGCCTCTTGATTCCTTGCTCTGCATTGCGGAGAGTTTGCTGCGTGTCTTCGTCTAGACGCGGCATGATGGTACTCGAGGGGGTTGAGGTGATGAGGGTTGATGCAGATGCATGTGGTGCATGGTTCATCAAAGCTCGAGTCGCGTCTCAGGTAACGACGTCATCAAGACGCGTTAGGCTGGAACCAATCACGCGCACGCGCACGAGGATTGCTTGTACGAGTCCCTCGTCCAAAGAGGATGGCCTTTCCCTTGCAAACACCATCTTTATTGTGTGTTTTGCAGCAAGGACTGTACCTAGCTAACGAACATGTTCCCTTCCTCGATCATTGTAGCGACATCTTCTCCACTCTCTTCCAATGCATCCCGAAACCTAGCCTGCTCATTCCACGCCTAAGCTTCCCCAGCCTGTGGTCCACTTAGCGAGACGCCAGATAGATCGGCTTTCCTTGTTGTCATTGCCCTGCGTCGACCACAAAGCCACGCGGCTGCAGCGCTGCGCACGACATGTACTTCGACATGACAATCTCTTGCGCATCATCTCATGCCTCCGCGGTTCAACATGCCGCACACCAAGTTCTCTGCGATCGCATCGAACAAGATCATCACGCCTTCGGATACACAACCTTATATCTCCTACTCGTCCACCAATCCAAGACATGGCGTACAGTAATAACCCCACAAGCTCGGCCCGTCTACGCAGAAAGCCACTCTTCTCTCCCCAAACACAGACCACATGCCCAACCTACACCCCACCCCACCCCACCCTACCTTCGTAACGAGAAACACCAAAAAGAGGCCCCGCCTGCGAAACCACGCCAGCCAGCCTCATGATTCAGTAGCATGGTTAACTTTGCCGACCCCAGATCAAAGCCCGCCGCGTGACCCTTTACGGCACTCCAAGATCGCCCGCCTAGATGAAAGGGTCAAAGGGAAACCCCAAAACGCAGGGTCTGCCGTCCCTGGGAGATGGAACAGCATGGACATGACAAGTGGTCAGGTTATGTCATGTCACATCATGTCAACTTCGGGACAGCTAAGCCAAGTAGATCACCGCAATCGCTCCGTTTCGCGTGCAAGATGCGCGGTAGAAAACACTTCTTTTCTGTAAGAATTTCGGCACTCTGCGCTTCGTGAATGGGTAAAAGTGAGGGGGTGATCGCAGAAAACACTTCATGCCGGTAAATGTTTTTCTCGCACGCGCTCATGCGCGAGGCTGCATGCAAGAATACGACAAAACGGTATAGCCAAACCTCATTGTGGTAATTTCAAACGAAAATCTCGATCCCCTCTACTGCAGGAAATCGTGAGGCTGAATAGAAGAGAAGGGAAAGGAAAAAAAATTGAGCGGGCTGGTTGATAAGATAATCCTCGCCTCTTCTTGCGATGCAGCGGGTGCCGATAGATCCGATAGCTTCTGTGAAAACCACCGCGGAGGTTTTTCGGAAGCTTCAGGGTTGGAGCGGTAAGCGCGCGAAGAGGGATGTTCGCTGTTAGGGTGTGGAGGGGTACATTTGGGTTGTTGGTTGTTTTCGCTATCGTGGGTTATGCGGCATGAGGTCACGGTACCGCACGCTTGCTTTAGTGTGCAGTAGTCACGTTTGGTGCGAGGGACCGGTTGCGTGTGCTTGACACAGTATACGCGCTTCGAAGGGTTAGTTACAAGAAGTCGTGCCGGGGGAATCTTCTTCATGACCAAACTAGCAATTGATGTCCATGGAAAGTGTGCAATTGCGCATTAAGATATTATGAAGTGGAATTTGTTTTGTTTGTTCGATCGATCTCATGCTGCCGCGGCACGCAACCAGTAAAGTTGTAAATGCTCAGTAAAACACCACCCAATGCGTGTAACCATAAAATATGCAAACCCGTGGTATACCAAAAACGCCTCCCAATGCTGTATGCGTAAAGTCAAAAGGCCACCAACGCCGTGCAATGCTGTGCATCCAACCTTGCTACTTCTTCCCTCTCCGTGATTACAATATTGACTCTCCCGTCACCGAGTCCACTCTTGCTCTTGACTTTGATCGTGTCGATGATCTTCTTCGTTCCGCGCCATCCTTGGGCTTCCTAGTTTTTGCGCGCCGTAGCGCAGGGACATCTTCCTCTTCAGATTCGTCTACAGTGAATAGATCCGGGCTGGGTTCCCGCCATGAGTGGCGATGACCAGATAGTGTGCGCGAGTATCGGCGACGATTTTGTTGTTTGCGAGTTGCAAGATCTTGTGCGCGACCTCGGGCTGGTTCAGTGATGCGGATTCGTGGAGGGCTAAGTTGAGACACAACATGTGGCGTATCATTCAGTCGATCGTCATCGAGGCCCATGAAAGACTCTTCCTCCTCTTCATAGATGGTAGGTGCGTGGTACTGGTTGTGAAGCTGGCCGTGGTTGTGCTTGACGTATCTGGCCCATTTGTTGGCCACGTTGGACTTGAACTTGGAAGACTTGGTTGTGCGGGGCCCTTCCTGGACGTCGATGCCTGCGCTTAGCGACAGTTCATACGGGTCGTCAGCTTCAGTGATGGGTGGTGAGATGAAGTGCGAGAAGGGATCTTCGTCAATGTCCGGAAGATCGTTTTCATGTGTGTCCTCATTGCCCGTCTCGACCCACGGTGGGAACGAGTAGGAACGAGGAGCGCTTCGTAGATAGGAAGGCATGATTAATAAGATATCCTTGAACTTTCGAAGGAGTGATGAACGTCGGACGGGTAGTGCCGGTTTAGCGCTAGATTCAACCTTGACAAAGGCGATGTGACCGAAAATGGTGTTTAGCTCTCCGGCTCCCTGGCCGGTCCTTCCTAAAACAACAGCTTGCGAACACTCGGCGACGAGAGCTCACAAGTGGTGGTGGAAGGTTGTTTTTGTAGTTTCGCCAGTGGTGAGTGGCACACGCAAGATATTATGCGTGACTTTGGCGTAAGCCTCTGAAAGAGTCACAAGAGGGCGGAGTGGATGAGGAGGCTGAGATGAGACAATGGTAGTGCTGCCTAGGATGTATTTGCCTGGGAGAGGACGAGTCAAGAAGCGACTGTTAGTAGAGAACCGTGGTCTATCCTCCTCGAGATATCCAGATGCCGAATACATATTCTGGAGGATTCCTTGGGTACTTATGTTTGCAGGCCAGAGATGTTGCCGGAAGAGGTGCCCTGCATGTGCAGTGCATACGCATTAGCGTGCGGTGTGGATTAGAAGCTTAGTGCAGCGTGAACAGAATAGGTAGGGATCCCAGGGCGCAAGGGACTGGGTGACAGGCAGAGTGATGGCTGGCGGACCACATGAGATGGTTGGCGGCACACCATCTCGGTGAGAAATGACCTGCAGGCTGCACGCGCGCATTGGCCACTAGGTGTTGCGGACAAGACGGCCGTTAATGCAGGACTGTCGATCGATGTATTACCGCTAAGTGTCAAACTATGGCCGGAGACTGACCAGCGCAATCGTGCAAATTGTAGCGAGGCGTCAAGAGGAAAGGCGACTAGTGAGTGAGTTGTGGTGGAGCCAAAGGCCCGAAGACACTACGTAGTCACGATTCCACGCTAAGGGCGGGGCAGATCACACAGCATACCATCACTTTCTCTCCATTACCACTCAGCCTCATTCTAAGCTTGCCCTTTTTGGTCCACCACACACCCTCTTTTGCTCACACGCCTCCTCGCTTGCGTCTCTGAGAGGCCGTGACTGAACTGCTTAGAGTCCCGCTACATCCGCCCTACGATACCTATCGTGAGCATGACGAGGCTGCTTGCGTGAACCTTTGTTCGGTGCCTGCAGCCGACAGTGTACTACACCGAACTTGGTGGCGTTCATCCAAAAATGTTTCATGAACAGGTCATGGATGGAGTTTCAGCTGGGTGTATGATTCAGCTGATGTGGCTCCAATACACCACAAGCAACATTTGATCTTGGATCACCGTGACATTTGCTCACCATTCATAGTATGATAAATTCGTCTACCAGGGGACAATTATCATATCATTTGACAACCTGGGATAACGCGGCATCATCACTTGGCTCCACTGTTCAGTTTCCCAGTATTGCGAGATTGCTACTGTTTTCCAAGATCCGTTTCCTCACGACACCGTTACGGCCCGACTCCGCTTGGGCTTTACAAGAGATGGACTGACGTAGTCTGCATACACACGACCTGTCTGTTGGGCCTTTGATTGTTACAGTCACTGTTCTATGACGTCTATCAGTTAATGTTGACAATGTTGACAATGTTCAGATGGAGGTCAGTACCGCGGTTCCCGGCGCCAATTTGGGCGTGCGCCTCAATACCTGACTAAGAACTTTATTCCACCCACCGCAGTGTCACCTGAACCCTGAGCCGCCTGATGAGTCGGACTCGCCTGAATTCCTTGGAATTTAATGCGTTCTGCTCGCTTAAACTCACAAAAGAGGTCTCAAGGGCTCAGCATCAGCTCTTGACACGGGTCTCTAAACGCCTCAGTAGCTTGTAAGGTTCTGACTGAATTTCGGCGTGCACGAGTGTGATGCATCCGATTATTCAAAATACCACCCACCCTGTTATTTGACTGTGCATATACATGTCAATCTCGGCTCCTCTCTCCAGATACTGCTAGAAGTCGCTTACGCCGTCAACAAAAGGCGTTCTAGCAGCGGGATTGGACAGCCCTATGGTTATTCTTTTAATGCGAACCAAATAACGTGTACGAATAGAAACTTCTCCTCCCTCGAAGCGCATATCCAACGTCCAAGTTTTGATTTGATCAGCCTTCTCTCGGTTTGGTACAGTATTCGAAGCGCATAACTCTCCCTGTCATGCTGGCTTCCACGCTACTCGGGCGTCGCTGTTGCAGCGCTTCTCACTTTCGCAGCATTGCATCTTACTACTTCTGGTGGACTACAACTCTGCATGTTGCAGTAGCGCTCTCTACATAATTTGCTTTTTTGCAACTCATTGGGTCCTTAGATTACACAAATCGACCGATGCCATGGCACGCGTACCGTGATCTACCACTCACTGCTGAGACCACCCTAGACAGACTAGATATCTTTACAACCGACATCTACATCCTCGTCGAATAGTCCCTCAACGTCCCTCAAGTCGCATATCCTGAAGCCTTTCACCGCCCTACACCGCCATTTCCGCCCATGTCTTCCGCGATACGATCTACGAGGCGTGAGCGCTCGGGAGCTAACTCCTTCACTAGCCTACAAATTCCCAGCAGGGATTCCCCAAACCGTCTGCCTGCATCTGTACCAAGGAAGAAACACCATAGCTGTGGGTCTTTCAACATTTCGGACTCTTTTGTTCGAGATTTCTTGAAACACATATCGGACCAGCATCGGCCCACCTCGGACCTTTCATGACGTGCGCCTTGGGTTTCGGGCGAGAAGATGGTCATTGGTCGACTATCTCGTTTCGTTTCGTCTCCGTTCATACATACGAGGCGCTCACCGCTGATGTCCCTCCACCAAACGCCGACACACCGTGCCGATGGCGACATACCAATGCCGGCCATCTAGGTATTTGACTTGTGCCGAAGTCAATGTCAGGGATGGTGTGCGCGGGGTGCATGTTGGAAAGGGCCCCGCTGCCTCTCTAATTCTGCAACACCACGGACTCAGATCGCCCCTCTCTACCCGAGAATTATTTTGAGATGCGCGCGCGCGCGTACTGACTACCCGGCTCTTGCGCCCAATGCATTTCCTTGGAACGATGAGGCTCTCACCGACTACGTCATGTCTCTTTACCCTCTTCTCTTCGCTATGCTTCTATCCTCGGACCATGGTGGGTAGGAAGCGCTTCTGGCAAAGACTTGATCAATCTTACCCCGCTTCTCCGGTGTCGCAAAAAAATGTGCTGGACGCGTGTTCCGCGTGACATAATCGACAAGGTGCGAAAATGCCGAGTCTGTATGTAGTCGATCAGCTGCAATGGCAGAATAAACGAAGTGGTTGCAACAAGCACAAGAAAGAGAGAAAAAGAAACGAAGAATAAGCTTCGACCTAACGGCTT
The DNA here is from genome assembly GCF_907166805.1 of Alternaria atra. Lineage (NCBI taxonomy): Eukaryota > Fungi > Ascomycota > Dothideomycetes > Pleosporales > Pleosporaceae > Alternaria > Alternaria atra. The sequence goes on from NW_025091334.1 coordinate 1,185,119, forward strand.
CGTCGTAATATATCAACATCAGCACTTGCGTGTACTTCCTACCCCAGCTTTACGTCACCAAGCACACGCGTAACAGTCACGATCGTCGCATTAGACTCTCAAATCTTTACTCTTTACTCTTTACTCTTACTGCCCAATCACAAAAAGTCCACGCAGACCACCTCATCAAGGAACGCCATGCCAAACGCCGCGAACAATGGGTATAGTATCAGAACGCTTCATGCTAAGACCCGATGCCGATCTCATAGCCAAGCATCACCTCGGTGGATGCTCCCTCCCAGCCTCTGTTTCCACCAGTTGAGATGAGGAAGTTGCATGTCGGGTCGAGGTACAGTTGCGATATGACGCCTGTGCGATGTCCGGGGACGATGAAGAAGGGCGTCGCGGCCGCGCCGGCTTTCGGGCCCGCATCGTCGTGAGTGAGATCATAGAGGCGGAGGATGTCGTATGACGCGCTGGTACACGTTAGTACTTGTCTCACGTTGCGTATGTATCTGTGCGCGTGTAAAGGGGAGGGTGTAGTTACCAAATGAGATGTCGTCCGTTGGGCATAGCCCGAACAGCACTTACTGCGCCACTGACGCTGGGGAATTTGAATGTTCGTCGCGGCTCTCGTAGGCTTTTGTGCAGACTGTACTCGTCCACTGTGCCGTTTCGCCGACCGGCGTAGATGAAGTTGCCGTCTGGTGACCAGCATGCATTCATGCACCATGGTGGTGTGTTTCGTGGGGGTGTTATACGTGCGACTGGGTTTGGTTGCCGGCGGTCCCAGATGCGTAATGTACCGTCCATTGACGCGTCGAAGAAGGTTGTCTCGGAGGAATCTGGCTGTTCGGTTTGGTTTGCGGAGGTGATGGCAGGTTGTTCGATATCCTCTGCATGTGGTAGGCCGTTCGAAGTGCCGTTAAGTTGCGCATCTGCATTTCCATTTACTGCTGGGTGTGTCTCAGCGGCTGCTGGAGGTTCCTTCACTTGCTCCGCAGCTGGCTCCTCGGGCGCTTGTACAGGGCCGCCCATGTCCATCATATCCATATCAGCATTGGCGTCCTCGTCCGCCTGTTGTATTCCGTTCGCAATGGCTCTCGAGAACTCGTCGTCATCGTCACCGAACGAAGGAAGAGTCGCGGAGAGGTTGTTCTCCTGGCCGTCGCCAAATAAGGAGTCCTGGTCCTTGTCTCCGAATAACGAGTCATCTGGAGATCCTTGAGCATCCTCTGTGCCTTCTTCTTTTGGTATGACGGGCTTTGTGTCGACACCATTCGAGAAGATGCCGTTGGGCCGGGGCCGGGCGGAGTTGTTGGACGAGAAAGTGCCGTTGGAGAGCGGGAGAGTTTCCGTGTCTTGGGGTATAGGAAGGGTAGAGAGCGGGCGTTGCTCAATTGCGGCAATCTGACCACCGCTAGTCTCAAACTTCCTCTTGACTTGGCCGGTGTTCAAGTCCCAGTCGTTGATGGTCTTGTCCCAACTACCGCTCAATACCGACGTCTCATCCTGCGATAGTGTCAAGACGGACACGGCTGAGGTGTGGTTCTTGAGTGTATGTATCCGCGTTCCTTCCTGATGGCGCACCGATTGCAGATTTATGCCTCCTGAATCTAGACCTGATAGCAGCCATAGCGCTTGGTGGTGCACTGCGAGCGAGTATACAGGGGACAAGCTCTCGGCCGCAGCACTGTCTTCGTTCTCCCAGTATGATAGAAGCACTCCCGCCTTTGTGACGGAATCCACAAAGGGATGCCGCTGGGCCACGGTCAGCGCAAGCTTCCCGTTTGCCGTGTCTACCCAATTGAACTTGCGTATATAGCCGTCTGCGCCTCCGCTGAAGACCCACCGCATATCCGGCGTTGCCGTAATCGCATTGATCGAAGTACTGTGTGGTGCGGCGATGGTGGGTATTATGTCGTATATGGGCGCGTTCAAGGCCTCTTGGCGCACGCTGGGGTGGAAGGGCAGGTTGCCGAGGACGCCTGAAGCCGCCGCTCGAGGGCTGGGTGAGGTGAAGGTAACGGCAGGGTTCGCGTCAGACTGGCCAGGTGTACCTCCGTTGGGTATGCTACCGCGCGGTCGCTGTGAAGGGCTGTCCGGTTCATCCTGGTCTTGATCTTGGTCCTGATCCTCATCGTCGTTGTCGTTGTCCCCTTCTGCGTCGTCATCATCATTGTCGCCGTCGTCTCCGTCGTCGCCCTCTTCTTCCTCGTCTACATCCATGGCATCTGCCTCCTCCTGCTCATCTTCCTCCTCGGCGGAGCCTATTGCGCGCCGTCAGTCAACAGCTACCATGAAGAGTTCGGGGTGCATGTACTTGCGCCATTCTCGTAGTCGTCCTCGTCATTCATGCTGAATCCATAAGCATGAGCTAATTTCGCATGCGCTCAGCTGCTGCCGTGCTGTGTCGCGTCGGAATCGATGCGCCGATGTTCGCGTTGAGGGACATGGATGAGGCTCGGCCTAGCGTCATCCGGCGCGAGCAGCGCGGGTTACACCATTCCGCTTTGGAGCTAGGAGGCTTCACATGACAGGCATCTATATACAACCATCTGTTCACGAGTTTTATTTTGTTCATGTTCTACGGCTACAAAACAAAGACTCGAAGACTTGGTATACCAACCAGCCAATCCTACTTTCAACCCCATTCAGAAAGCTCAAACCCGTTATCGCGAACAGTAGAGACCTTCTACCTCCAACTCGAAGATCCCATACCACCTTCCCTAATGGCTTCCTTGTCATCCTCGATCCCGTCGTAGCCCAAAAAGCCGGTAAAGCCGTTGTTAACGAAGGAAACGCTGATCTTCGAGCCAAGAACCCGGATAGTGCGCGGAAGCGAAGTACTGTCCAAGAAGTGAAGTCGCTCAGGCCATGTCTTTTATGCAAAACACGAATCTGTATCGTCGCCATCTCGACACTTACCGTGGCCGATGCTGGCCTTGTCAAGGATGATATGGTGTAGCGAAGTAGCCCGGATTTCCAGAGCTTTCAGCCATGGTTGGAAATGGAATATGAAACAATTCACCAATGGGCTGAAGTAGAATTTGTGGTCAGTATCTAATTTTCGTGTCTTTAACAAGTATGCAGTCATTATTCATGATACCAAGAGAGGTGCCGTTGACGGAGCAGGAGCTATATGGACGTCTTGTTATGTTAGGTAGACATGTCAAAGTATAGGGCCGCTTTCTGAACTAGGGCTCTGGCTGCCAACGAGGCTGAGCGACTTGCGACCCCAGCGACCCCGAGGCAGCCTAACAGTATGCCCAGTGCTGCCTGCCGCCAAATCCGTCGCTGACAGCGGGAAAACCGAGCTTGCGTCCATTAGTCTTTACAGGGATGGGGTACTGTAGAAAAGAAAAGTAGAAAGGTTTCATCAGATGCCGATGAAGAGTTGCAGAGTTGGGTAGGATACTGTTCGAGAGGCACCCGCCTAGAGAAGCTTTGCGATAGCACTGAGTGGGCAATCCCTTGCTCGATACAACAGTCGTTCCAAGTGATGCACAAACTACACATATGTAAATTCAGTCAATGGAAGCGTGATGTTCGTGGTTGCGGAAGCCTAGCAGGCAAAACCCACGACGTTCTACCCTGTTACTCAACCTCCACACCCGCTTACCGTGCCGCAACACCAGCATTCAGCCTCATGCCCCTTGCATTAGACTGACCCCAACTCCTCTCCACTACTCGAAATTTATCGTGATACCCGTCGCACAGGCTTGTGCCGCGTTCCATGTCTGTTGCACTGCCCTTACGCGCTGGGCCATGGTTGGTCCAGAGCAGCGTGTTCATGCCCCAGTCTCATAAGCTGTAGCCGCCGAAGCCACCTCTGGCATGGTTTCATTGCCAGGCTGGTGCGGCGATCATGCAGACTTTACAACTGCGCCGCAATATTTGCCCCGATCATGTACTGCATATGACCGAGAGCCGCACTCTGCGATGGAGCATTTAGTTTTCCCTTTTTCCACATCCCGTGCATGAGCGAAGCGTCAAGTGAATCCCACAACTATGGCGACGTTCGCACCATCGCCCACCATGCCAGCTTCGAACCTGACGACAACTGAGGCGGAGACCGCTCTAGAAACTGACTTGGCTCTCCCCGGCATCAAGCGTGGCATTGCCATTGGAGTAGCATGTTCAGTGTCGGTCGTCGTTATCGCCATCCTTGCTTTCTTTGCCATCAGACGAAGAAACCGTGTGCTATCTCGAAGAGCGCAACTTCACACGACAAAAGCAGAGACTATGGATTCTGAAGCCGGGCTGCAAGAGAAGGCTTGGTGGGCCGCTACACCTGCGTCGTCACCATCATTACCTCCACCGCCACCTGTCGAAGCAGATGCCCAGATCATCTACGAGCTGGACGCAGGCCAGATACCCGAATTACACGGCGACACCGCTGCGCAAGAAGTAGATGGAAATGACAACCACCACGACATGTCGAAAGACGCAGAGGATTTGTACGCCCAGAAGCTTGAGCAATGGAGAGCTTGGAGTATTGCAATCGAGCCGAATCCTTCGAGCCCTACCATCGAGCCTGTGCATTCGTGTCTACCACTACTCATGGTGTCACCACCTGAAGCTTCCCCCGGTGAGGTGTCGCCGTTGTTACGCTCATCGTGGGATTATTCCTCGCAGGATGCTTCACCCATCTCACCGCCTCCAAGCGCGCATTTTCCATCGGTCCATCGCGAGCATGCAAACACTTGAGCGACGGACTTATGGAACTTTCCCACATACAAACCAAGTATAGCAAGTGAACCAGAAATCCCACCCGCACACGAAAAGGCCTGCTGGATCTTAGAGACTGCCGTTCATAACGGGGAAGTTGCGAAGGGTATATTCTAATGACGCCTATAACGACCACATGAAACACCAGCAGAAACCAAGCCCCAGCTATCACAATGGTGGTCTCTTCTCATCGACTGGCCTAAAATGCTTCTCGAACCGACCTTGTTCTTCATCAATCGGCGAATCTAGAAAGAGCCGTTCCCTACTTCCTTTCCTTCCGCCTTGTGGAGGAACTTCGGAACCTTGCAATTCTGCAGCAAAATTCCGATCACCAGCAGCCTCCACGGAAATAACGGGACTGGCCAGCTCAGAAGGGTGCCTCTCACTTGTGCTTGCCTCCATTTCTGCTGGGCCAAGCGCTCTATGTTCCCTGATCTCCGGACCTGTCCCCTTTCCGGCTGTCTCTAGGTCGTGCGCAGTGTCGGTGGCGGCTGAACCTTTGGATAGGCGGCGCAGTACAGACCGTCTTCTTCGCACACAAAACCAGCCTCCAAGTAGAAGTAGAAGTATCGCAAGAGCGGCTCCTATACCGATGCCTGCGCTGGCCCCAACACTAAGACCGCCATTTCCAGACGCGGGAGCTGGCGTTGACGAAACGGAGGCATCGGTCGAAGTTGGAGTAGGGACACTCGTTGGAGACGATAGTGCTGATGGTGCTGATGGTGCTGATGGTGCTGATGGAGTAGGGACGTTCGGTGTTGGGGCTGGTGGTGGTGGTGGCCCAGGTGCGATAGAGGTCACATCATCGTCGTCATCATCGTCAATGTCTGTCGTGGTAGGGAGCGGCACAGTCGGATCTGTAGGTGTGGCCATTTTAAGTCTAATTAGAAGAGTCGAACAAGGCCGGGGATGCCAGAGTGTATATCAACGACAGATTTGTATATCTGCTACCAATTGTAGATAAGTTTGAGGATACCTTAAAAACTAGATCACGCTTCTTAAAGCAGGAATGCCATACCCCGCCTCCACATATATACCAATGTCTCAGAATAGTGGGTGTCGAAGACGACATTCCCGCCCACGTCTCCGGGTTCAAGCATCGGCGTTGTCGCGGCACCCATCGCTCATTCGAACTCGGCATCGTTAGGGCGTCTTGTCGGCGACTCAGCCTCCTCCCGTCGCATGTACTCGGGCCATCGTCAACTTGGCCTTACCTGCTACAGGCCTCAGTCTACCACTGCCGTTTGTTGAGTCTCCGCTAGCCAAGTAAATCTATGCTCCCTACGTGCAAGGGGAGACGCGTCGTCCGGGGCTCCGCTGTTGTCGAAGTTGCCAAGATGCGGAAGCCACCACCACTGGACGTACATAGCCATACATCATTTGTTTCCGAGGTGTAGTTATACCTGTGCATTGATTGTATATCGTCCGTGTGGCAGGCATTGTTCGGCCTGGTTGGGCAGCGAATGACGCAACGAACTACATGTGAGAGTAACGGGGATGATGGTATGTGGAAGCTCCCAGAAAGCTCTTGAGAACGAAGGTGGCAGACCCGATATAAGATAGACTTTAGGATGTCGGAATCTGGTGATAAAAGACCTGGGGAAAGGTTATGCTATCCATGAACAAGTTGCTGGGCGAACATGTCGACTAGTTGGTGCCGCTGAAATGACAAGGTTTAGCTCACCAAAACAGGAATGTGGCGATGAGCGATGCATTTGTGGGTGTGAGCGCATCTATGGAGATTTGTGCGACTCTATGGACATTTACGCCCAACTTATGGAGATGAACGCTGTACATAAAGAGACGGATGATTGCGGCCTCGTTGGGAGAACATGGGTTGAAGCCCGTGCCGGCAAGCGTGCGGGATCAGCATTCCCGGACACGACTCCGTCCCGTTAGGATGCTTCCCTCTCCATCCCCACACTCATCGCGTCGCACGCCGTCAACGTAGCCCGACGCCATCGTCTGCTTCGCCCGGCACCGTTCCACGGATTGAGGCTTCTCATCGAAACACATTGTTGCTCACGCCTGTCCACTAAAGTGGTGAGAATACGCTTCTCGGCCGAGTCGCTTTACGAAACACATCAATATGCAGTGTGCGATCTACCTTGATACTTTATCGAGTTCTGAATCGCCTGAGCACACGGCGTAAGGGAGAGCGCAGCTATCGCTGAGCTACAGCTGCCTTAATGACTAATGTCAACGAATAGGATCATCTGCCAGCATAACACGCGGAAAGGAGCAATTGCAGATCAGATGGCGCCACAGGAGATCCACCTGCAGTATACTTTCACCATCCCCCAAGGCAACCAGTAGTTCCGCAAACCACTTGATCTCGAACTTGCATGGTAGGCTATCGAACTGATGTCGCTGGTACCGTACCAAACTAAGATCGACACTGCATGGCCGCCCAAAACATTTGGGCCACCATACCTAAGGAATGCATATGCCCTGACACCTGTTGGTGTGTTTACTATGGCCAACCAAGCCGACAATTGGCTGTAAAAGTAGTGGTGCTGCTACCCTGGACCCCTTCTTTGGCTCTATTGGTTCCTGCATATGGTAATATGGGCTCGTTCTTCCGGGGAAGGGGTGAGATCAAAGAGGCTCGCAGCTAGCCGCACAGCGCACGCCCGCACACCCATGATAGCGCGAACTTTGGAGTATGGCATCATTGAGAAATCTCTCTGTGATTTCAGAGCGGGAACAGTGCCATCCGATGATACAGGAGCATGGGTTCACGTTGGGGAAAAGGATATCAGAAGTATGTTGCGCATATAGTCCAGTATCGGAGATCCGAGTAGCTGGGTTACATCTTGCTTGTCATTCCGGGACAACAGCGTCGCCATGTTCTCGACTAGCGTCTAGCGTCCATCGGTGGTGGCCGGCCGATGGAAGTATGGTCTCAAACGAAGTTCTGATGAGAGACGCTACGCACGGGATGTAGTTCTAGATGGTACCAAAGCTAACTAAATCTACATGGCGTCCATTACGCAACTATTGCAGGCGGCTCGCCTCTCTAACATGCGCGGGTGGCGGCCTGAATCTTTGTCAACTCAAATGCCCATAGGATTCTTCAGTTCAGTCATTCTGATGCGGAACGACCTTTCCCTAAAAACCTTGTCAAAAAATACCAAGCCCTTGCAGCATGGCGAGCCAGTCGGGACCTAATCTGAATCCTGTCTTCTTCGGTGGCATCGAAGTCGATATCAGCCAGTTCGATTTCAGCGACCATTCATCACGACTTGGTAGTGTTACAATAACTTGCACCATCTTCATCGTCCTGGTTGTCTTGACTGTCAGTCTACGGATCTTCTCTAGAGCAAAATATGTCCGACATATCTTTGTAGACGATGGTACGTGTCAAACAAAGGATAAGAGATTCTGGCTAACGGATAACAGTTCTCATCATCTTCGCTGCAGTCTTTACGCTCGCTCTAGCGGGAATGTGTATTGCAGGTAAGCAGTAAATACTTGGTACATGGGCTTGAGTTGACGATACGATAGCGACTCGACACGGTCTAGGTCAACATATTTGGCTTTTGCCTGTATTGACGCTTTTTGACACGCTGAAGAACTGTATACTGGTAAGTACAAACTTCTTATCGAGGGCTACATTTCTGGGAAGCGATAGGTGGCTGCCAGATTCATCGAGCGTATCGGAAATGCTCGAGTCGAACTGCAATGACTAATACAATGTAGTATCTCTTCTTCTGCCAGGTGTTGTACTGTTTCGCTATTGCGTTGACGAAGATCGCCATCATATCACAGTACCTTCGCTTCATCCCCGACAAATCGTTTCGCGCGACAATGTACGCGATATCTGTGATCATCGTAGGTCTATGGATTACGGGTAAGATACACAATGCCCACCGATTGTTTACATGTGCTGAAGAATTTACAGGAGTTTTTGTCACTATCTTCCAGTGTCGTCCTGTTCAGGGAGCATGGAACTTCACTATTGAACCAGTGTGCGTAGACTACGTTACCTATCTCTACGCCAGCTCCGCCGTCAATGTTGCAACGGATGTCCTCCTCTTTGTGCTACCCTTGCCCCACCTCTGGAAGTTGAATCTACCGAAAAAGCAACGAATCATCCTCTGTGTGCTACTGGGAGGAGGTGCAAGGTGTGTAACGAACATACGCGGCATGTTGTCGAACTATGCTGACCCATGGTAGCGCATGCATTGTAGGCATTGTCCGCATCGCTTATCTACATCAGCTACGCGTCTTGGATATTACCTGTAAGTTAGCTTTTAGTCTGAGAGTCAGCGGGAGAGACTTGTCGGATACAGCACGTAAAGAACCATTCGTCGTGTCGACCAGCCGCGAGACTTTCATCAATGTCACCCATTCTGCTCAGGGACACCAGCTAACAAGCATCTAGATCAAAGCGTCACGTGTCTCATGATGACAATAGGGGAATGCAGTTTAGGAATCATCTTCGTCAGCATTGCTGCTCTTCGTCCGATGGCACGGCAATTCTTTCCAAAGGCAATGCGAAACTCCCCTTCTTCATCGGCTCCGCGACGCGCATGGCCCATCCGCCTCCACCATATACACCCCAGCGAGGACAAGAACCAGTATTCTTCAGACAGCAAACAAAACCTATCGGGGTCATACGAGTCGCGCTCGGGAGGGTCATGCTAGTTTTTCATAGACGACCAATTCAGCGTTCACGAAGGCCTCAAAAGTCACATCCTCAGATGATTTGACTTCGAGCAAGATTATCAGGATATGGACGATCCATCCGCGAATCTTCGTTAGCCGCATCGCTGGCAACCTGTAATGCCATGCCCAGATACGCATATCTTCCCAAGGTCATCATTCGTCGGGAAGTTCGATTGGTTATAAGTCGGATGAATTCTACACACGACCCGATACCCAACTCGATTCCACAAGCTCTCTCGACAGGCGATCGAATACGGGACAGGACGCTTGTTCAGCTGACCGCCAAGAAAGCCAAGTTGTCAGCCAATTTTGCGGCTAACTACAGTTGGTAGCCCAAACTGTTGTTATTGGTGCAAACTTCACGACGTCACAGACCATTACAGGAGTCGCGACAGGCTGAAAGCAGGCTGTGTTGGCGATCTTACACTTATGTGCAGGCTGTGTAAGGCGTCCATTGTGTGCATCATGGAGCACACCGGTCGTAGCGACGATACATAAATACAATACGTGCCGCTGCTCTTGAACCTGCATACAAAACATTCGTAGTACGCTTCAAGTAACACGAAAATATAACCTATCAACTCATCTATCAAACGATCATCCTTGATACATTCATCAGTCTATAAAACTTCGACCTCTATACTACTGCTCTTCCAAAGTTTACCTCGGAACCTCACATCAATCCTTATCTATAATGAAGTTTACCGCGGCAACAACTCTACTTTTCGCGGCCCTTGTGCTCGCCAGCCCAGCCCCCGATGCCAACCCAGACGCGATGGCTGAACCCATAACCATCGAGTCTCGCGCACAATTCCGCAACGCATTATCAGCACGTAATGTGCTTACAGTGCCAGACATTCAACTCGAAGAACGAGCATCTAGCAGCGGTGGAAAAAGTGGAAAAGGTGGCAAGGGTGGAAGCGGCAACTCCAGCAGCGCTGCGTCGGACATGCTATCACCAGATCGCGTTCTCCAAGTCGCTGCGCTGGGTCTGAGTTTTGCGGAGGTTGTGAGGCTGTGGGGTTAGACCATGGGAAACCTTGAATGGGGTATTTCAGGGACGTGTGAGTGAGCCAGCGGCCAGTGCTTTATTCGACCACGACATTTTACTGAGCGATGGAGTTATGTTTGGATGTTATTGTACGATGATTCAGCAAGATACCACAGCATGGGAATATGAAACTGGAATCTCACAACACTACGATCTTCTAGTTGCAGACTTGGCTCACAACGCCTACCACGTCACTCTGCATGTATTACACCTCAGTCAGGTTTTCGTGGTCAGCGCAACATGTCTATCTACTAACTGGCTTTAGATGAAACACCAAGGTACTGGCTCCCACTGATGAACTTGATACGTATCAGCCTAGTGCCTTGTGTTGGTGATCGCCATAGTGGACGAACATAGCCACAGTGTGGCAGTGCGAATCGTCAGACAAATTGAACATGATTGAGATGATCATTGCACAGCCACACACAGCTGATTGAGTAACACAAAGGTAGTATTTATCCATGTCGAGGGACTAGACATAAACAGCAAGATGATGAAGTGTTGAACTGAGTAAACATTAACATTGGTATCTGCAACCTAAACGCTAGAAATAAAAACGCCATGCAATGCCCTAAACGCTACGCTATGCCATCGGACTGTATCCAAATAACTTTTCACTGCAAAGATCTATGCATGAAGCAATGCCTATAAGAACTTGTTCATAAACTTCTTCCATCCACTGGCGGAAGACTCTTCCCAAGTTTCACTTTCTTCGTCCTCGAACTTTCCAGTAAGAAGGTCAGCTTCAGCAGGGTTGATGAACTTGCTCCTGGTAACAATCTTGTGACCAAGGTAAAGAACAGCGAAGAGGATCAAACTGATGTATGCGATGAAGAAGTCTTCGGTGCTCCACGGGACGAATGCGGTAAAACCTTGGGTGATGGTGATGATGGCGCAGAAAGTGACACCGTAGATGGCAAGAGGGCGGCCACCCCATGATTTGAAAGGGAGGGTATCGCGATCAATGTTTTGGGCCTTCAGCGCGCGCATAAAGGAGAGGTGGCAGACCAATACACAAGTCCAGGCGATGAAACCTGCGACTGAGACAATGTTGAGGAGCCAGTTGAAAGCCTCTCCACCGTTGGAGCTGAGGTTCATGTAGGCCAGCAGACCCATGGCAGCGGTGACTGCGGTTGCCCAGTATGGGACACCTCGCTTGCTTGTGGTCTTGAGGAACGCAGGAGCACACTTCTCTTCCGCAAGACCGACAAGAATACGGCTGCCGGAGTAGACGTTGGAGCTGGCCGCTGAGAGAACGACAGTAAGCAGGATGGCGTTGAAGATATCGGGAAGTGCGGAAACACCAGCGAGCTGGAAGGCAATAACCATGGGCGATGAGCCGGCGTTTGTGTCACCAATCTGCAAAGCCTCATTGTCGTATGGTACCAGTATACCAACGAAGAAGATGGTAAAGACGAAAAGGGTAAAGATGCTCCAGAAAGTCTTGCGAATAGCTTGAGGCATAGTGACACGCGGGTTGGCGGATTCTCCTGCACCAATAGCACAGAGCTCAGTACCCTGGTACGCGAAACCAGCCTGGATGAGAACAGCCCAGAAACCGACAAACTTGGCAACAGCTCCTTCCGCGAGGTACGGGGCGAAAGCACCGGGTGAGTCCCAGTACTTGAAGCCGATGTAGCCCTGCGCGCCAACACCTGCGTTCATGCAGATGGCGTAGATCCAGAAGCCAACAAGGGCGACAACCTTGATCAGTGCGAACCAAAATTCGAATTCGCCGAAGATGTCGACGGGCAAAAAGTTGACGGCGGTGATTGGTACCCAGAAGATGGTGATGAAGATGCCGATGCTGAGGTCCGAGTCCCACCATTGGATGATAAGACCGGCGGCTGTGAGTTCGAGCGCATAGGTAATGGACCATGAAAACCAGTAGATCCATCCCATAGAGAAACCAAGCGAAGGGTCAACGAAGCGAGCAGCATACTGTGTGAATGCACCAGAGATGGGTAGGTAGGTAGCCATCTCAGCCAGACTGAGCATGACAGAGTAGACCAGGGTTCCAACGAAAACGTAAGCCAAAAGTGCTCCAGCGGGACCAGCAGTAGCGATAGAGCCACCGCTGGCGATGAAGACACCAGTTCCTACTGTGCCGCCGATAGCTACGAACTGCAAGTGTCGGGATGAAAGCTTGCGCTGTAGCTCATCCTTGGGTGCGGCGGCCTGCTTCTCAACGTCGCTCGCTGAGTGAGGGACCGACTTGTCCGACCGCTGATCCATCTTGGGGGTAATCTCCTCAGAAGCGGATGCCATTTTGGTGGTGGTGGTGTCGGCGAAGAACCCGAGGACAGGGCTTGAGGTTCGAAAAGAGAACAACAACAACGAAGTCGCGATGTCAGATAGATGTCAAGTGCGCAAGAGCCAGGGACGAAATCGATATTTCAATCAAACACACGGTCATAGGAAGTGGAGTCATCGCGCAATACTCCATGAGCCATCATGTTAGCCGTCGGCGTACTCCACGCTCTGGAAAGCCAGTCGGCCGTCCAAATTTTCATTGTCGGTCCACTTGGCGGGCAACACAGTGGTTTCGCCGCGCATGATGCAGAAGTTGAACCGTGATGGTAGGGTGATCGAAATTTTCGAGCCAGGATTACGTCGGCTACGAGCGGGTCGCCGCCGCCAGTTCGCGTCGCCCTGGACGCGACAGTACAAGCGGCAATGCTTATCGCGGAATTACCGTGTGGAATGTGTAGCTTGGCCGTTCCGTGTGTTCCCAGCAGGAAAAATCTGCAGCTTAGCTGTATCATTTTTGGGGAACTTTGTGGCGGCGGCATTCTTTTAGGCATAGTGGGAGGGCCGGCCCTTCATCGGGTGACGGCCTTGGCGTGGAGCGAATCAGACTCTATCCATCGGAAAACCTCATCAGGCCTATCATGACTCCGTCGCATGTCATTGCGTTCTTCAACTTACCCCATTCTCCAACCAGCAATTGGAGAGCTCTTCATCGGTCGTATTCCTGAGACTCGAATGATGCTGAAGTTGCGTTCCATACCCACGTAGCTTGAAAGCACATCACGCGACCATCCCGAGGTCGTGAAGGACAAGCTTCAGCGTAGTGAGCTACATGTGGAAGGAATCAGTAATTTCCACAAGAGATCCTTAGTATGATCGTGTAGAGGAAATACTACCGTTCTCTTCAACCCATCGCCTCACACGGACAGGAGAGTGTAACATTTGGCGTGTTCACATGTAGCTTCACGCTTTCTCTCGCCTCGGACGTCGAAAGCTGTACCTGCTCTTAGTCATGTGTCAAGTGTAGCACAGAGACTAGCCCCCAGATATCTCCGCCCTATGCACTCCAGGGCGTGCCTAGGTGTGGTGCTACCGTCGCGCTGAGACATGGGACCCAGCCGAACGCTCGCCGGATCTTTCAGGCCTGGATCCGGTGATGCCTAAGTGCGTTTGAGTGATCTGGGGTAGATCCGCCCATTGCTCGTAATGAACGACTGGAGTTGAGATTAGCGTCTCGTTCCGTTGCCACAATGCCTTGTCATCAAAGTTTTATCCAGCGCAGAAGCTACACTGGACTAAACGCTATGTACCCACTCAGCATAGCCTTCACTCCAACCAGAAAACAAACGACTTCATCTTTCTTAAAGTCATTCGAGCTCACGCGCTAATTGAAGGCAGCAGTCACTTCGCTTTTCTGTACCCCCTGTACCCCCTGTATGTCGACTCAGTCCTATCGACACTGGAGATCCTTAATGCTGGTACCGCATAAATCCACCGAGATCTTTCGAATGAATTCTGCGAAGTCGCCTGATTCTCAATACACGATGCCGACTAGTTGTTGTCGCCAGCCAAGACTTCACATCAACTTCTTTCAACCACGCGACGAGACATGTCGTGCAATCGGCGAACAACCTGATTTAAGCTCAGCCTGGCAATTTCGAGGAGGCTATTGTAAATACTAGGATCGACCGCATAATCGTCGTTGCTGGGATCGTGTATGTCTGTTTGGACGAGAGAGAGCAGCTTGGGAACGACTTCCATGACTTTATGCGACTGGACTACTCGTGGGACTATATCTGGCCAACAAATATCTTGGTCGCCCAGTTTTACGTGACATTCTCAGTCTCTTTAAAACGCCGAGGATCGATAGCACTCCTCACATGTCCATTCACGAGGTAAACATGAGCGTCTCTTCGGTCAACTCCAGACATCTCGTTACAATGAGCAATACCGGTTATAATTCATTCGCTGCGTCTCCTCTTCTTTTCGTCTACAAAATTTCAGAGTCGCGGGCAGAATAAACATCGTCCGGTGGCTAAATCAGCTCGGGGGTGCTTCCATGCTCCGTTCCACTAGCGGGAGGGGATAATAGAGGCCTTTTCGCAAGAATGGATGCATCCTATGCTGTTAGCATGCTGACGTCTAGAAATTGTTCGAACTGGGTTCTCACGATTATGCGACCGATGCCTGCTATGGTTGGAGTCAATAGTCGCGCTGGTGATTGTTTAGCAGCAAGCTGATTGACATTCACTTTTTGTGTGGTGAAAGGTCTTCGTCTTAGCTAAGTACTATGTACAAGCTTTACTATAGACAAAGACCTTCGTAGTGGCATCATCTGAATGTATGTCTACTACTATTGAATCTCCATTTGAACACTGATAGACTACCCGGACCGTACAAAGAGATTGCTGGCTACTTTACCTTTGACATGGCCAAGCGAACTGAGACGGAGGACGAGGGAGCTGGATCTAGTATTGATTCAATGAAACTGTGAGTTGGGAGCATGTGAAGGATGCATCTTGGCTCATGTACTACCGTGAGACCCTTGAACTATTATAATCGCCTGTAGTGAACAAGGCCATCCAGGTGCCGGCTGAGTTGAACATTCTCAAGACTTTTCGAGACACTCAATGTGTCGCTCACTGCTGCCACTGTGATCCATAGGCGCATGGTGTTGCCCTTTCTGCTATGGTGTCTCGATCATCCGTGACAATCTCGCTGCTGCTCAGCATCGAGCGGGCCTGGTCTTGGATTCTTAATGTCAAGGTGAGTCAACCGGATTCGCATTAAATCGTGGACCTGTTCAGGGTGACGTCGCAGTATCTAGTTGTGCCAAAAGAGAGATTCATTTACAATGTGTTTCCTGTCCAATTTCTCAACAATGAAATAGCGTAAACTATGAGCTGATACCGAGGATGATGACAGCACCCCTATGCGCAGTAAACTTTGCTTGTGCATAGCCACAACCCATCACGATACGGAAGCATACTGCCAATATTTCCATGTCGCACCGTGTCCGGTTCGCCGACAGTCCGCTACATAGCCTACACTTACCGTCCTCAGATGCCGAGGATCCGCTCGCGGTTTCGCCCCTGCGCCACGGCAGGCCGGGACACCAGCCTCGCGTAGACAGGATCGCGTGGAAGAATGCAATTCGCCTGAAAGAATCTATATTGAGCACTTATGTGATTGGATACTTCAAATATCAATGATGTAAATCATCCTACACGACTTGTTTGGATTCTGTTGCGCTGTCAGGAACCGGTCTTGGTGTGACGTAGATCGATGTAAGCGAGGACGGGCTGTCACGCTTGGATGAGGCAAGGCGCGGCCAAGGTGGATCCCAACGGCCGCCTGGGCATGCACCTGCAACGTTCCGTTCCATACGTTTTCACAACGTCTCCTGAGATGAAGACGTTCTTTATTGACGCTTTAGGACCAACTACATCCACTGTTGGGCTTACCGGATGGCTACGGATTGCCTAGTTGAACTTTAATAGAGTTTTTGGATGTAACTATCAGCCTTGGAAGAATCCACAGAATCTGATATACTTCATTGTTTGTATGTGCCTATACACCATCATCCTTGTGCTATATCACCCGCTGACCGAACCATCACCAAGTTTTCGTCGGTATTACAGGGTTTCCTTGGAAGCTGGTTCTAGATTTCCATTCGTCACAGCGCCCTGTCGAACCCCTTAGCCCCATGTTTCGATTGTTTTTCTGGACTTCGTCACACCCTACTCCTTGCATGCGTGCATGCTCTGACGGCGCGCTGATGTGGTTAAGAGCTTCTCGCCACTGTTGGCCGTGGCTGACCAAACCTTGGAGATCTACCAGTTGCTAAAGAAATATTTGAGATGAATGTGTGGTGTGGGTAACAATGGAGCTTCGCCTCCACCAAGTTGATCTGTCGGGAGATGGTGTGGCTGCGCTCACGACACCGGGGAGCCTCTCCATGCTTGCATTCATGAACTTCGTCATGTGCCTGCCGAGTGAATGGTCCATGTGCAACCACTTATCTATGCAGGCGTTTGATGGTTAACTTGACGCTCGGAGATGAGCATCATGCAAGGTCTGTGACCGAGTTCTCCGTTAGCCGGTACCCCAGCTCCATGTACGTCATTGGCGCTGGAGCCTCAGATCTTTGATGGTATCTGAATAACCTATGGTATTGTCCGGGGTTGTCGCAGATCCCTATGAGCGGCTCGACGAAAATATCGTGCATACCACAGCCAGGACACCCTGCAGCAAGTGTAAGCGCCAGGGGCAGCCAAAAGATGCCCAGTCTGTAGGCACCTCGCGTTCGGCATCTGATCCCTACCACAAACAGCTAAAGCCCCGGTAAAGATCTACACTTTAGAGTATCCATTCTTCGTGCGATAGCAACTCCAGCCGTGCAGGTTTCGAGATCAACAACCCTAACGGATGCTCCACCTTCGGGGCCAACCAGTCAACAGGATCAGCCAGGAACATTAAAGCTGAACCAGCTCCGATCGACGTCACTCCTTACTGGGTACAGACTCGCCATGAAGAAGTTGGGGACGCCAGGTGGACCCCGTCGCCGTTATGTTGACCGTTATGGACATGCGTTCCCCGTTGTTGACCTGAGCCCCTGGCGGCGATGACGATCGTGGTCTAGGGATGCTGATGTTTGATGACGATGTCAATGTGATCAAGCGTCGTGTACTTGGAATGAACCATGAACCAGATGACAGTTGAAAAGGTATAAAGAGGGCAACAAGACCTCAATAATTGGAACATCATCACACACCATCAACTCACATCAACAACCCCATAACACCTCTTTAAACCAACACCTTCTTCTTTCTCAAGAACCAACAAACCCAACCTTCAAAATGCAGTTCACCATCACCGCTGTTTTGGCTTTCGCCGCCACCGCCGCCTTCGCCGCTCCCCTCGACGAGCGCCAGGTTGGTCTCTGCTCTTCCGGCAACCCCGTCTGCTGTGCTACCGACGTCCTGAACCTCGCCAACTTGGACTGCGCTCCTCGTATGACCTCCCACCTTCCATCTTTCCGACAATGAGATCGCTAACATTACCTTAGCTTCTACTACCCCAACCAGCATCAACGCGTTCATCGACGGATGCGCTGCTGAGGGCCAGCAGGCCAAGTGCTGCCTCATCCCCATTCTCGGCCAGGCCCTTATCTGCTCCGACGTCAACCCCACTGCCGGCACCACTACCGCCGCCGCCAACAAGCCCTACTAAGTGCTTCTCATTGCTTCTCATCCAACATGGCGCGAGTAATGGATGATATCAAGAGACGATCGTGCCTGGGTTGCTTGGATACATGTACAACTACTTTTGTTTCGAATACTTAGCTAGGGAGTGATTCTAATGCAAGATTTCACAAGAAATTACTAGCTCCAATGATGTGACATTGAACCCTTTCTATTGATACAAAGGCGGGTGCGAATGCGCTAACCCAACGTCGACTGCTAAGCAAATGAACGCTAGAAACGAGGTCGTACTGTGAGTACGCCTCGGGTATCTTCGCCAAAAACACCAGAGACGCAACTGTGAAACGAGCACAGGTGTTGAAGCATACAGCCAACATTTGTGTTGAAAGAAGCAATCGACACAACGTAACGAGGAGGGAATCAAAGGCTGTGAAGATGTTAGCAGAAAGTACCATAAGTTGGTGAAGATTTGTACAAACCTGGTGAAGTAACTACTCAGCGAGGCACTCCGCTATGATCACTTTCCACGCCTGCCTTAGCGGATCCCATTCATCTCGGCCTATGTTTGGGTTGCTTGTTGAGCCTCCGTATCCTTCGTACAGCTTCTTTCGGATGGCTCGATCCCCCCTAACATGGTAATGGAAGAAGAAAGCGGAATTATAAAATTCGTCGCCATCATCCCACTCAATCTTCTCTTTGCATTGAATCATCATGATCCCAGCCCTGCGAACCATCTCTTCAACTTCTGCGAGTAGTGGCATCATAGGCAGGTCGTCCTCGTCGGGACGTTCACAGTCGATGGCTTGTAATCGGAATATGACAGCCGCTCGTCGGAATTCGAGGGCTACTTTGTCAAGCTCTGACTTTAAGTAGTACCCGGTGACAAATTTCGGAAGCTGCTCGGGCAACTTGAGACCACCCATGGAGGAATATGACCATATTTTGGTTTGGCCGTCGACAGCATCAGGCCACCGAAATGACTCACAGGTCAGTTCAAGGAGCTCCTCATCTGAATTCTGGCACCACTTATAGCTATTGAAGTCGAGTGGGCCTGGTGCACCTTGGGTAGCTTGCGGCTGTTGAAAAGATTGTTGTTGAATAGGCGCGAAGGTAGTCGATGTACTCTGTGGCGTTTGCGCTACAGGGTCTAAGGGAGCCTGGATGGTGGCAGTGAATGTGGAGGGGATGGACTGTGTCTGCATCTCGGGTGCTGGCGGAGCTTGCGTACTCAATGGGGTAGGTTGTGGTAGATGTTGTTGGGGCTTTGGTTGATATGACGGCAGTGGGTAGGAGATCATTGGCGCTGCATTCTGCTGCACGGTAGATGATGAAGGCATCTGTGCCATCGGCAAAATCTGTTGGTTCTGAGCAGGGATCTGGACTGAAGGCACAACAGACTTCGTGATCATCATCAGGTCTCCAAGATAATGTCCTATTCCCAGCCAGATGGCGATGGTCTTGTACTGTTGCGAGAACACCTGCAGCGTTTTGTCGGGATGCTCATAAATCTCAAGCCCATGGGGCCGAAGCTCGTCCCAAAACTGAACGATCGACTCTTTCCAGATAAGCTGGTTTTCATCAAGACCGAGCAGTCCTTCAGGAAAGAACTTTTGAAGATATTTGCTTGCTTCTTCCATGAGATCCAAGATTTCAGTAGCGGGCGCGTCATAGCCGGAGTCTTTAGAGGCAGCGTGCAGGAAACGCTTCATTGCAGCAATGATCTTATATTTTTCAGCCTCCACAAGACGCAATGCCTCTAGTGATTCAGCAGCTTTTCGGTGCTCGTCGGAAGAGGAAAGGTTCAGTGGAAGCATCGCCCCACTGTTCCCGTGGGTTTGGATTTGAAGGGGATAAGAGTTTGCTAGAGGAGCTTGAACTACCTCGAGATTCTGGGGATATGAGACTGTTGCTGGAGGGACGAAGGTTGGTGTTATTTTGGCTCCATAAGAGGGCGCTAGTGTGTGAGCAGGTGGTGTTGGGGTCGGTGCGGCAGCAGATTGAACAGGTGGCTCAACAGCCTTACGAGCAGGCGTGACAACTACTTCCTTCTCCATGGTATTCGTTGCAGACTTCGCAGTGTGATGAATCTCCTCTAGCTCCGATGTGGTAGTTGCTGCGTGGACCTCCTCATCCTCTGTAGACTTATTGGCTGCTAAAATTCGCTCGTTGGTAGACGTCCACTCATATTTCGCGCGATGAGCCTCTCTACGAGAATTCGGAAGTCAGAATATTGGATATTGCATCGGGCCCTTTCGACCGGGATGAGCGTATGATTCGCCGGTCCCGCGGAAGTTCTTGAAAGGGAACTGAAAAGGCGGCGGGTATGAGGGAGGGACTGGCAAGGGAGGCGGCAGTGCTATGGGAGCGACGATAGGTGTGGTAGGTTTCCTCGTGTTAGGCGATTCTCCCTTATCGGCAAGTTCTTCAGCGTGTTTTTGGTATGCTTTCGGAAAAAGGTCTAACCAGTGCAAGAACTCACCCAGAACACGTGGTGTAAAGGCACAGATCATGAAGAGAGCGAGGACACGGAGGTAGGTCGGAAGTCCGTTGTTGGAATACTCGTAGCAGAAGTCCCAGTATGCATAGTTTACTTGCCAGTATAGGGAGTCAAAAACGTCGCCGAGGCGGTCGACAACCTTGGAAACGACGCCAGAGGTTACGATGGAGTGGCCGATCCCGAGAGTCACCAGGAGGAGGCAGCAAAGAACAGCGATAGTATCAGGGCGCATCTTGGCGACAAAGTGTGCGACGCGCGAGGTCAGGAAGCGGGACATGGAGAGGTTTCAGGCGCAGGTAAGTTCTGGGGAATGTTTTGGTAGCTGTGAAAATGTAGAAATGAAGTGTTGAGGCCGGTGATCGCGCGCAGTCGAGCGAAGCGTGTGTGTTGAGGGGCTGTGTCGTGTTGTGCATAGGCAGAGAGATATTTCGACTACAATTGTGGCAGGGCCCGTGCCAGACTATCGGTCACTATTGAGATGGCGACACTGTGAGACTGTAAGGCAGGAGCGAGTCGCAAATTGCGGTGCAGAGCAGTGGACAAACGATGGGCTTGGCGTGATACGGTGGCGCGTGGGAGGTGAAAGGAACAGTGACAAGACGTGCCATTCGTCGGATCACATCATCAGACTCTCGATAAAATTTGAGAGTAGAGTAGAACACCAACTGGAAGGATAGTCCACGAGTCGGGGCGTTTACGATGTATTCCTGGACTTGGTGGACTGGGTAGTTGACGAGCCTCCATCACCACGCCAGAAGGTGAGGAACAGATGCAAATCTACTTATGTCAGTAGTCACTAGGACGTAAACTCTGCATTCATGTTCTTCGTCCGATCTGAAGATCCAAGGCCTTTGTGAGAATGTAGAGCATCTCCAGCCGTACACATGCCACACCCTTCTCTTTACCCATTCGGACCAGGTTGCCTACAATGGCCTCTACCTCAATTCTCCGATTCGACTGAACATCTTGGAGCATACTAGGTTCGATACCAGCATTCTTCGGAATCCTGGCTTGCGCCCGTCCAAGCTGGAGGTCCACATCCTCCATCGTAATTTCGTATCCGTGGGCAGCTGCGATATCGCGAATCTCCACCATCACGGCTAGAACAACACTGTTCGCTTCATCCGACGCAGTAAGCATATCCGTATCTTTACTCAAGGCAAGCGCACACATAGGGTTCCATGATGCGTTGATAAGTAGCTTGAACCATCGCTTGTGCTGAACATCGTCATAGAATTCTGCTGTACCGCCGGCTGCAGTGATGAGTTCCGTAAAAGCTTTAGCATGTTCACTTGTTGCGGATGAGGGATAAGCTCCGACTTGGAGTTGTTCGACTTCGCCGTGTTTGATGACGCCGGCTGGCCGTTGGGTAGCGGGCATATAAACGACAGCGCTAATGATCGGATTGTTTGGATATGCCTTTGAATATTCTTCTTCAATACCGACGCCATTCTGAATAAGCACAATAGCCGTATGTCCAGGTGTTACAGCAGGCGCGATGAGCTTCGGTACCGTGTCCGGGATAGCCTTGCTACAGACGATGATGTAGTCAAATGGGTCTGAAAATTGAGACACCGCTTCTCCACAGTCCCGAACTACATTGGGTTTGAAGTGTAGATTCTGACCAAAAATCGAAGAATTTATGATGAAGCCGTCTTTCCTTACGATCTCGTAGTTCGAGCGGCAGACCGCAGTAGTTGAGGCTAATTTGCTGAGCAGGTACAGATACACTGTTCCCACGCTGCCAGCACCGAAAAGAAGAATCCTTGGTTGTGTTGTAGAAGACATGATAGGAAATCGGGTTCGAGGATGATGCTAACTCCCAGCTGCAGTGCGACATGAAAGATGCATGGATGTCAGTTTAGCTCCACGGCTATCTCCGTGCCCCCCGATCCTTCGCCATGGAATTAGTACCCGCCATCTTCCCAAATCATCTAGCTCTCCGTTACCCAAGATCAGTAAGCCATCCTGCGGCCACAACCAATATTTCATTTCGTGCTCAAGGCAAAAGTATTGGAACGGCCCCCTCATTTATGAGCCTACTGCTGGGGCGAATGCAATCGTAATAACAGCTTTTTTTTTTTCCGGGAGCAATGTCGCATACGCGTTCACATAACATCCACCGATATACAGAAACTCAGCTAACAAAAGGAAGTAATATCGGAACCTCAGCCGCACGCTGGACCCACAGAGCCGGTGCGTGGCTTTTCATGCAATCTAAATGCTCGTCTCCATTCGCTGCCCTCGTTCCCCATGTCGCACCCTGCATACTGGGGCAGGGAAAAGAGTGGTCAGCCCCGTGAAGCTATTATCGATACGTCTCCCAATATGATTAGTGGTTAGCAGCTCGGTACGCCAGTTGTGGGTTATAACAGCAACGAGCTGATCCGGCGCCCTCGTATTCTGGTAGTCCCTTCAGCCTCGTCAAAACGCAATTTGCGGGTAAAGCAGCGCGCGTCATCCCAATGATGAATAACCTCTCCTTTTTCGTTGCGATCGCATTCGCAACGTCTGTTTTCGCGAAAAGTCAGATAGCGCTCTTCTCAGATGACAACTGCCAAGAATCGCTCCGAGGCATTGAAGGTCCTAATGGCTACCCTAATGGAACTTGTACAGATCTCAGACGTAATGGCGCGTACGGGAGTTTTCAGGTCGTGGGACTGGACCCAGGATGCACAGGTATGTTACTTTGCGAAATTATAGACACGATAGTCCGGACGGCCATGCTAACTATGTACATAGTCACCATCTACATGAACGATACTACAGTCGATATATGCTCGGGCTTCCAAGAAGAAATAGAACTGGTCGATTGCTACAACTCAACCTTCGTATACTACAGTATCGACTTCTGCGACGCCGGCGCCATCGGCGATTCTCCTACTGCCACACCTACGCCTACCCCCATACCGACAACGACACCAACACCGATATCGACACCACCTCCCGTAGCCTCCTCGGGCATCTCGACAGGCGCAATAGTGGGGGCAGCAGTCGGCGGAGGTATAGCGCTGGGCATAATAATTGGACTGGTTGTGTTCTACGTCATGAAGAAGCGGAACTCAGGACGTTCAAGAGAGAATCTAAGTTCTGCAGAGCTTGCAAATGTCACACCAGTTGAGGTGCATGCAAAGCACATTCAGGAGTTAGGGCCAGGGGCGGTAGCGTACAAACACAGTCCTGTGGAGGTTGAGCAGCCGCCTGTTGAACTTGCGGGTGTGGAGATGAGGCGCGACGAAGGGAAGGGGCTACATTAGGACTGAGTAACTTGGGTACGTTTATCTAAGTTGTCATATACATGAACGTAAATGGTTGACATGAGGTGCGTAGAGATCATACCCTATAATATATTCCGAACCCGCTTGAAAGTGACGACCATATCAAGTTCAGGGACCACATGCCCAAAGTAAATGCCCGAGTAGACAAGATTTCCTCAAGCGCCGAAAAGCTTCTCAGCTGTCTGATTATACTTCAGCAAACATCCAACTGCCATCTCGATAGACGATATCTCCTGCCAACGCCGCTTCGCCAACATCGGATGCAACCCTGTGGGGATATACCACGCCTGCCTCACTCTTGATACCAGAATCCATAAACGCTGCTCTCGGCTGGCTGCGCATGACATCAAGAGCAAGTTCTACCTGCTCTGGGTTGAACAGTCGCAAGACGCCATCGTCGTCTTAGCCCCAGCGTCTCACAGTCATCGACAAATGCGGGTAGGGTGCTTTTTCTAGCAATCTGAAGAGCCTAAGGTACTCGATCCGGAGCGTTGTTTATATGATCTGCAATGGTTCGATCTAATTCCCCTGCGGAAAGCCCACAAATGAGCATGATAGCTGTTTCAAGGTCGCGGCGTGCAGGCGCACGAAGTTCGTCCACTCGTTATGTGAGAAGAACAAATCGTCGAGATGAATATACGAGAAGCTAGACCATTGAAAAGGCCCGGCCGGTTGGTACGATAGCTCTTAGATATGATTGTCGCCGTGGAACTCGAGCTTGCGTAAATCTGAGGCCGTCATCGACGGGCTCAGGATCAAGACAATAGAAACTGATGACGTTGATCTGCACAATCTCTAGGTTCTCAAGCTTGTACAAGAACTGCTTGAGAATCAACGAATCCATGCCAGAGCGCTCGACGCTGACCTGCAGATCCGTGTGGCTTTTCGCTTCTGCTATCTTGTGCATGGTAGTACAAGATCGGTAGTGGTGGAGAAAGTAACGTTGAGAAGTGTGAGTCAATTCCAAGGTGAGAGAAGACTTGTTTGGCGAACAAGACGTTATGATAGTGCCAAAACCACACGTCTGCAGATGACCATTCAGGTAAAGTTGTTCTTAACACATCTGGACTATCTCACAGATTGACAAAGCTTAAAAAATATAAAGAGACTGATGCAAGACGATGATAAATGTACAGAAATGGAAGTAATCTATGGCCCCAGACCAGAAAACCGGGAATACCAAAAAAGTACAAAGCCGCCGAATGAGACTCCCAACCCCGCAAACCGATGTATACTCTAAAACGCCATAAGTGCTTGGTAATATCCAAACCGGAAACCGAATGTGATCAGTCTAACACTGGGCCTTCCAGATGATCCATTTCATTAAGCTTTATTACAAGCGTAACTCTTGTACGCACCTCATGCCACGACCAGCAGCCTCAGTGATGTCTTAAACCTTCTTTTTCTTTGTGTGAAACATGTTGTACTCTGGCCTCTTTCTCTTTAGAGCTGGCTCAGCCGCCGACTGTCCATTCGGCGCCCTTGGTTTGGGTGCGCTGAACGACATTCCGGGTGGTAACGATGTCCGAGCGGGTGGTGCATTGCGCTGCTGTGGTGCAGGCCTCTGTGTGATGTTTGGGCGGTTTGCGGATAACGATGGTGTTGGCTGGGATTCGGGTTTGGTGGTAACGGACGCCGAGGCTTGCTTGGACACTACCATATTTCGTGGAGCCTCGTTCTCCGCCATCCTAACCATCCTTGCCGGTGCTTGCCTGACGATGGTCTTCCTCTGGGCTAGAAGATGTTGCGGTATGTGGCTAGCTTTTGGGCGCTCGCGTCCGTGGTCAAACATGCCACGCTTCAACTTGTCGAAAGCAGCTTTGCCTGTCTTCGCAGGTGCACCCGAGGGTTGGCCCCAGCTGCTGGTAGTACGGCCAGTGAACATCTTACTGGCGCCAGCGCCGTATCCGAATCGGGTTTCAACGATCAATGTCTTGTTCTGTGCGCGGTCTTTCTGCAGCGCTTGCATCTGCTGTTTGAGGGCCTCTTTATCGGCCTCTTTCTCCAGCTCGGCATCTTTCTTCAATTTGCGGTAGACCTTGCTCCAATTTCGGGGGTCGCGCGGTTCATGCGGCTTCTTCTCCCAGTCCGGAATGTCCCGCTTGATGAAGCGAAGCCATATCTCGCCCGTCTCTCCGAGTAACTGTGGGCAGTTTGTCTCGAGCTCGAGAAGCTGGTCTGGGCTTTGTACGAATCGGAGGACCGGTTGGAGGAAGGAGTAGGGTAGATCGCCAACGTCTCGGAGCATGTCGATGTTCTTGATCAGGCGCTGTCGAGCCAGCTCGAAGAGGCTTGCGACGGGCATGGTGATGGCAAGGTCTATTACGGGGGTGTCTATTCAAAAAGCGTAGAGTATAATTTATTGCGAAGCGAAACTCGAGAGTTGGACGATGGGGTGTCCCAAGAATCGTTGGTCGTAGAAGGGTGGTTTGCTGAGAGAATTCGATGGCAAGGTGACTGTTATGTGTGGTGAATCATGGATAGGTGGAACGAGGGCAGCGTTGACCGTGAATGGGGCTGAGGACCCCACGGGGCTCACAACAGCATCTTGGTAGGCTAGTCCGGAAAGAGAAGATTATTGTGTGAATAATGCTTGCCAGAACAATGCGAAGCGATGACTATGAAGGTAAAGCAAGGAAGGCGAACGTGAACGTGACGGGGAAACCGTCGTGAATGTGTGTCTGACGTCTGGTGGTGATGCTAGACGCTAGCGGAGACCCTTGTCGCACGCGTTCATCAACCCGCGGAACTTCGATATCGCGACTTTGACAACGACAACGACGTACCCAATACGAACGTCCTCTTTACACCATTCAGCTAAAAGAAAAATAATGGCGATCAAGGACTGGGGACTTTTGTCCCAAGCAGACGAAGGTAGGCCATCTGATACACGGCATCTATGTAGCTCGTACTAATCTCAACAGATGCGCTTCACAATGTATCCCGCCTACTCGCTGTCGAAGCTCGCCCATACACAAACACCGCCGGTCGCATACTCAGGCCAGACTTCTTCGAGGACGCGCGCCCCAGACAACTCCCTTCTCCGCCCCCAGATGCCTCTGCCGCAGAAGAGGAAGCAGCGGCAGTCATTGTCGAGCGCGAACAACAAGCGCACAACATCGAGATATGGCGGAAAGACATCCTGAACGAGCTGTCGCTACTGGACTTTGCGATATTGCGTTCCGAGTTCACTACGAATAGCAACCACACTGAGCGTGAACGCTATGCCGTTGAGAAGACGGCCATTGAGGCAAAACAGGAGCACGTGCGCAAGACCATAGAAGATCTGCGCGTCAGACTGGTCGAGACAAGAGAGACGCTCGCCGTGCGTAAGACGTATGACGAGCTCACAGAGAAGATCACTAGCAGCAAGATGCTGAAGCCGCGGGACGAGCAAGCACACGCCCACGAGAAGCTAGACCAGGAGATAGAAGAACTCAGAAACGAAGTGCAATCAGCGAAGAATACCTGGAGCGAGCGACGCACGCAATTCGGTCGAATCGAGGAGGAGGCACGCGGCATGTTGCGCATGATCAAGGATGAGAAGGAGGAGGCTGAGCGCAAAGAGGGCATGATGAAGCATGGTGACGAGGATGGCGAGGGCGAGGGCAGCACTTCGAGGGGCGATGTTAGCCATGCTGGTACACCGAGGCCAGACGGTGGCATGACACCAGGGCATGCTAGTCAGAGCGGAGAAGGCTCATCGTCTCTGAGGGTACCACCACAGGATCGCCTGAAGCCTTTATCACGAGAAGTTAGTGCCGCGCCATCGCCAGCCAGGTCTGGTGCTGCCGATGACACTGAGATGGTAGACTTAGGAGCAAACTCAGGAGACGGCAATGATGGCGACTCTTCCGGTCTAGAAGAAGGCGAAGATCTCGAGGACGGGGAGGATGATGGCGAAGATCGTCGAGAGATCAAGATGGACGAGTCGTGATTACATCTAAACGACAGTCTGTTTGGTGATTTGATTGCATAGCGTGGTGTTCAGGGTATCATTCCATCATCTTTATAGCAGCGCCAACTATCTCTTCAGTTGTCACGAATCTAAGCGGCCTCACGCATAGCCGTCTTGCCCTTCTCAACTGCCTCTTTTGCTTTGGTGACTTCCTCTGTTGATGCCTGACTGCTGCCTTCCTTGTTGCTCTCCTGCAGATCGTTAGTACAAGTTAATTAATCTCTGTGTGCCTTGAACTTACAAGTTCCTCTTCCAATCTCTCCACTGCCTGTTCGATCTTGATCTTCATACCAGGTAGAACGTTCTTGGTCTCTTGGAGGGCTTGACGCTGTGCTGTAATTAGACGTCATGCATCGAATCTCTCCTATGATGGTCACACATACCTCTTGCCTCAAGGTATACTCAGCGTTTTCATCGCCCTCGCTAGTCTCGGCCTTCTTGATGCGCGCCTCTTGCTGCTGGATCTCCTTGTGATAGCTTGCTTCTTCCTTAACTAGGCGGGTTACGACGCCAGTTGCTATGGCGAGTTTAGACGGAGGTGCCATGATAAAGATTTTTCTTAATTAGCGAACGATTTAGACGTATTTCTGGTCGAACAAGGTGTCAATCCAAGTGTTGAGTAGATTTGTGTTGCTTTTCGTTGTTGCCTGCTTGTAAACATTTGTTCACGGCGGGGCTAGCTGCTGCCCCACTAGGAATTAGTCTGTAGCGTATTTACATATACATCCACTGAATATCGGGATACTACACTAAGATTACGTTGTATCTATTCCCATTCTTTAACGAAAAGATAGTGGATTAGTAGTCGTCCTTCAGCCTTCAAGCTGTGTCTTCGAGTGTAATGCCAAGACCACTTAGGTCCATTTGCAGACTAGACTAGAACGCGTCCCACGCGTCGACGTCGAAAGGAGTAGGCGCGACAAGCCCACCTTCCCCAGCAACCCCTCTACAACATCAACACATTCACTGTTGCTGCCACATAGAGCGCCGCAACCATGTCTTCCCCAGCGAAGCGCCGCTCCGAGCGCACTTCTGCATCGGCGACTCCCCGACGAAGCGCCCGTGGTCAAAATTCTCAGATATCCGACAGCAGCCCAGCGCCAGCAGGTCCAGATGAGCAGTTGCAGTCTGAGGCTTCGCAGGCTTCACAGCGTGGATCGCAAGCAACCCCGCGTAATGCAAGATTCCAGACTACCTCGACACAATCCCCGCTCTTCTTCCGCTCGTCGCCTGCAAACCCCTCCGGTGCAGGGCCAGCTAACGGTGACGATGAGAGCGATGGTGGTGCGACACCAAAAGCGTCTGCACAAACGATTGGGGGTATGGAAAACTCGGAATCAGGTACCGCGAGCAATGCTAAAACCCTCAGATTCATCGCCCATCCACTATGCGTCGAGCTCTAGCCCTGGCCGTGCCCGCAATGCCCAAAGCAACGTTCCTGGAAGCAGCAGTAGCGCCCTTTTCGTACGCGGCTCTGAATCCGCAGCTCGCAATCGACGAAGCGATATCCACTCAGACGTCTTCGGTACCAGCTCTACCAATCGCCGGCGCAGGCTGTTTGTCGATGAAAATGGCATGCCTGTGCAAGAAGCATCAGATGCGCCAACCTTTTCCAATATCAATCCCGATACATCAGACGCAGAAGTCTTAGGTGGGAACTCTTCACGAGTCATTTGGGGAACCAACGTGTCGCTCGTAGATGCCAGACATGCGATGAGAGACTTTTTGATGAACTTCCGACGAAAGTATCGCATGATTCAGGACGGCGAACTGAACGAGGGCATGAGTCTTCCGGACAGTCATCCGGCCATGGCTAGGGAATACATCGATATCATGAAGATGATGCTGGAGCTCGGCGTCACGCCTTTGAACCTGGATGCACGCAACCTCAAGGCTTATCCACCGACAAGGAAGCTTTGGCACCAATTGCAGGCCTACCCGAACGAAATCATCCCCATCATGGACGTTGCGATCAAGGACACTATGCTCGAGCTTGCTGAGAAGCGTATGGCAGAGATGCGAACTCAAATGTCACAAGCACAGCGTGCTGCTCAACCCAGGGCTCGCGATTCAAGCTCTCTTCCACCCATGTTGAGCTCCGATGCCCCCACGCCTGGCGCTCCCTCTCCTGTCCCTTTCGCAGAGATTCCCAATCTAGTCAGCGAAGTTGACCAGAAAACCTACAACGTCAGGCCGTTCGGTCTCGATCACACGATTAACCTGCGCGAGCTCAACCCTGGGGATATGGACAAACTTGTCAGTGTGAAGGGACTGGTGATCCGGACTACGCCCATCATCCCAGACATGAAGGACGGTAAGTTGACCAAAACAGCGCCAAATTCTCCTGCTAACTTTGCTAGCCTTCTTCCGCTGCTCTGTATGTAATCATACTGTCAGGGTCGACATTGACCGTGGCAAGATCACCGAGCCCACCAAGTGCCCGCGCGCTGTGTGCGAGTCGCCGAACTCGATGCAGATCGTGCACAACCGCTCCGGCTTCGCGAATAAGCAGGTCATCAAGCTACAAGAGACACCAGATGATATGCCGGATGGCCAAACACCACATTCAGTGTCCTTGTGCGCATACGACGAACTCGTAGACGTTTGCAAAGCTGGTGACCGTGTTGAGATTACTGGTATCTTCAAATGTAACCAAGTCCGCATCAACCCGCGTCAGCGATCGGTAAAGAATATCTTCAAGACATACGTTGATGCGCTTCACATCCAGAAAGTCGATAAGAAACGACTTGGTATCGACGTATCGACAATCGAAGAAGAGCTTGCTGAGCACGCAGCTGGTGACCTGGAAGAGACCCGCAAGGTCTCCGAGGAGGAAGAGGAGAAGATCAAGGCTACCGGTGCTCGCCCTGACGTCTACGAACTCCTCTCTCGCTCGCTTGCACCCAGCATATACGAAATGGACGATGTCAAGAAGGGCATCCTACTCCAGCTCTTTGGTGGTACCAATAAGCAATTCGAGAAGGGTGGGAGTCCAAAATACCGTGGCGACATCAACGTCCTATTGTGTGGTGACCCATCCACGGCTAAATCTCAGATCCTACAGTACGTGCACAGGATCGCGCCGCGCGGTGTGTACACGTCTGGAAAGGGTTCCTCTGCTGTTGGTTTGACTGCATACGTCACCCGCGATCCTGAGACACGACAGCTGGTGCTTGAGTCTGGTGCGTTGGTGTTGTCCGACGGCGGTGTGTGTTGCATCGACGAGTTCGATAAGATGTCGGAAGCAACGCGATCCGTTCTCCACGAAGTTATGGAGCAGCAGACCGTTTCTATCGCCAAAGCTGGTATCATCACCACCCTCAACGCTCGTACTTCGATTCTGGCATCTGCCAACCCTATCGGTTCCAAGTACAACGTCAACCTCCCTGTCCCCCAGAATATCGACCTCCCACCTACACTGCTCTCACGTTTCGACCTTGTTTACCTTGTTCTGGATCGTATTGACGAACAGAACGACCGTCGCATGGCTCGCCATCTGGTTGGCATGTATCTTGAGGACACGCCTGAAAACGCATCGAAGAATGAGGTCATGCCTATCGAGTTCTTGACCGCCTACATTTCCTACGCGCGCTCGAACATCCACCCCAAGATCACTGAGCCTGCATCGAAAGCACTCGTAGATGCATATGTCGCTATGCGTAGTCTTGGTGCTGATATTCGCTCGCAAGAACGAAGAATTACAGCCACCACACGTCAATTGGAATCTATGATCCGTCTCGCAGAGGCTCACGCCAAGATGCGCCTATCAGAGGAGGTCACGGCTGACGACGTTCATGAAGCCGTTCGTCTCATCAAGTCAGCGCTCAAGCAAGCAGCTACAGATGCACGTACAGGTCTCATCGATATGTCGCTTCTCACTGAAGGCACGTCGACCAGCGATCGCCGCAGGAAAGATGATCTCAAGCGTGCGGTGCTTGCCTCGCTCGACGAGCTTGGCTCTGCTGGCCAGAGCGTGCGTATGAACGACCTCATCAAGAAAGTCAGGGAAGGTGCCAGCGAACAAGTGGAGAACCAAGAGTTCCTTGAGGTATTGCGCAGTGCCGAGCTTGAGGGTGCTGTGCAAATCAGTGGTGAGGGTATGAGGAGGATGGTCAAGAGAGTTGTTGGCACATTCTAGGCCAGCTATGTAGACACGGCGTTCGAGGGGTTATGGAATATGCATACCTTTATGAGGTGATGATGCGATGTGGTGGATTGGATAGCTCAGCAAGCATTTCAGTAGTCGTGTTGCATTATATAGACATTGTGTTGTCTCGAATTATACATTGGATGTCCTGCAAGGCTCGACCCTGTCGCTGTGTCCGTTAACAACTATAATGTGAGGAAAGTGAGATGCTTGCGACTCTGGTCCTCAGCAACTGTGTCGTTCCGGTGACAGCAGTGCCAATCCATCATTTGCTCCTTGACCATTCTGTCGACACCGACTGCGATCATTGTGTAATTGGTTCAAGACGTGGTCACAGCGCTTGCGCAACGCCATACCATGCCGCAACACAACACGTAAATGATATAATTCTGGATTGAGAACGCATGTGCAACCCTACACTCTTGCCTTCTACCTGATAGTATGTCTAACACTTGCTTCGTCACTCTTCTGCCTCACATCACGTCCATTATCGATGCTGGCAAAGCGTCCGGTCTATCCGAGTCACAACACAATTAAGAGTCCGAGCCCAACTGTTTTCGCTGCTTACAGAAGACTTTACGTACTGCCTGAGGAGGTGACACCCCTCAGACCAGTGTATGTTACATACAATAGGGGTGACATTAATTTTCTATATTTGAGAGCAAGAGATATGTAGGAGAGAAGTAACAGAGCTTGTATCTAGTCTTTCTGGCAGATATAAGCACAAAAATGACGTCTTTGGCTATATACGTAGCAACTTTCCCACCTATAAGGCTTCTGATAGGCCAGTTTAGAGCCATCATCTCATTTCTTTTTCGCTCTCCCTCGCTCTCCTCTTTCCTCTCTTTCCTCTTTACACTGTCATATCTTTATTGGACGTGATGATGCCCGCAATAGAATACAAGTGATGAGACGCAATGCAAGAATGGCCGTTTTCTAAATACTGGTATCAATCTTTTAACATTTTAACAAATCTCAATGATCACTTGTTATTTTTAGGAGGATCCATAGACGGGAATAGCCTTCTTGCTCTCTTTGCCTTGTCCTCCTTCTCAGCTCCTGAGTCGGAGCCGCTGTCGCTAGACGAATCGCAGGATTCGCAGCCTGAGTCGCTCGAAGATAGATCGCTGGAGTCACAGGAAGAGTCGGACCCCCCACATAGCCATTATATACTCCTCATTCCAGAACTCTCGCCATTCCGCTTTGTAATTGAGCTTGGGTTCCGCTAAGTTCCCAGGAGCATCAGTTTTAACATTAACATAGGCATCGTCGTCTGCCCCATCCTCAATTCTGACCTCGCCACATTTGTTTTCCCGAGAGAGCATGCGAATAGCGGCATACTGCTCCCCCAGCTGCCTCTGCCAGATAATGGTCTCAAGAGGAAATGTGATAGGGAACTCGAATTGACTTACCACGTTAGCAACCAGCCAGTGTTTACGTTTGTCTATCTCGAGAGTAATAGAAACACTAGGTGTGTCCGCACAACTGTATGTATGCCTTTAGATCCCCAAACCTTCGAGCTTCGGTACCCGCTCACGCAACAAAGGCACTCGGTCTTGATGCCCATAAATCCACATGCTGTGACCGACGAGCGTGGTACGGTGTCCATGTGAATTGTGACGAGGGTTGGTTCTTTTTCTTCACACATCTACGTACATGGATAAGTCGTGAATCGCTTAGGTGCTTATAGATCTCGAGGCGCATCTCAGCCGGGAGGCCTTCGAGAGTCGCGCAGGGACTTTTTGGTGTCTCGAAAATAGTGGCAGAATGTATTTCATCGGAATCGACATCATCGGCTACAATAGATTCTCTCGTCTTTCTCTTCTTACTAGTCCTAGCATTTCGACGAGTAGCTCCGCGGGAGCTCGCTTGCGGCGTGCTGGAACTGGTCGGTAATGCTTCATTGGGGGTACTAGCAAACTTTCGCTTCTGACTTTCGTGCGCCATGTCGCATATAGGAAGTGGAATGGAAGGAGAAGCGTGTTAATCAAGTATGGCCGGCATATGACCACACTCCTTCCCCTTGCATATCAACTAAATGCATGGCTGAGGCACAGCAGCAGCATGCCAGAACTAGTGTGACATCGATTTCATGCAGCGACGCGCTCACCCATAGCAACTTGTGGACTAATGCATCGCAGCCCAGACGATGTCAATACTGCATCGTTTTCGTGCGTAGGCGTTAAAGTCTTACACGTATCCTAATTGACTAAAGAGTGGAGGTGCTGGAGACCTGAGGATGACTCAGCGGCAAGCCTCGACACAAACCGTCAACTCCAGCTCCCTCACAATGTCCGCAACATCCCGCGCTCATGTTCACGCTGTAATCGTACGATGCCCAACTTGTCTAGTGAAACTGCCGTGCAAGCCCGATGCGTCTCATATCATAAACCCTACCTCTTCCTAAGTGCTTTCCAGTTGATAGGTAGTTAATCGCTTGACGCCTACTCACTTGCGCAGCTTTATCCCCACCTCCACCCCGACTCAGACGAAGCTGATCACGACGACAATGAAGACTTCCAAGTATGCACCAAAGACACCTGCAGAGAGCCTAGCGCAATCAAAAGCCGAAAAGATCAAGCAGGAAAAAGGCCGAGTTACGCGATTGTTAGGACGCGTCCGTTGGAAGGCAGAAATGCTCATGGTGTCTTACATGCGAACGATGGAGATTGTACAGGCAGCCGCTCAGCAAAATGGCGATCACAAGTCCCAACACGCAATGGGTAGCGGCGCGTCGAGTGTAAGTGGTTATCAGTCTCAACAGCCTGACCGCCGCGAGACTGACATCGCGCAGAAGCAAGCCGAATCCATGTTCAAGGTCGATTTCTTCGAGTTCTACACGCTACTAGAGCGCTACATCACAGACTGCCTCGCCATATTCGGTGTTTCTGTATCCGCCTCCGCACCGCGTACAAACTTCAATGCCCTACGTTACGAGACCAATCCCGACCTTCACCGAACGCGACCCATGGCTTCACATGCATTCCACGCCAACCTTTTAGAAGCATTGGATGACGAGAAGTGTCCTTTGGCAGGATCACTGGGTCTACAGGACGTCCGCGTACAACTAGGCATTGCAAAGGAATATCGTAATGCGTGGAAAGACGCTGATAGCAAGGCAAGCGTATCCAGCGTCGACGCGCGCGCAAATATATCGCTTCAAGATTTGCAGCTAGAACACATGTTGCGCAATATCATTGGTGGATGTGACCTTGCTCACGAAGTAGTGCAGCAGCATTCTGATGGTACTACGAACGGTCGTAGTCTAACTAGCCAAGACTTCGAACCTACGACCTACGGGTATACTAGCATGGAGATCGAAGATACGCCCTTCGAATATATGGATGACGCTATGGATCTGGATTGAAGGTGATCTTTTGACATGTATAGCGTCATCTATTGGGGAATCCTATCGCATACTACCACAATATTTGGTTATTGCTAAAGCCTACCCACCGCTCACGATGTAGGTGTTTACGTTTCCCCTGTCTTTCCTCCCGCCCGCTTTGTTGTTCACATTCTCAGCTGCGGCCTTCTTACTCTCTTAGTCTTTCTTCAATGCCACCCATGACCTCAATCGGACTCATTGGTCGATCTTGCTCAATACCAACCTTTTGCATCATATGCTCCTCTCCTTGCTCTTCGTCTTGCAAAACACTGTCCGCGCGATATCTGTTGCCATCCGCTTTGCCCGCTGTTCCCTCAGACGCAAGCTTCTCTTGTGTCAATTCCCATTTGCACCTCTCTTTACAATCCCAGCATACACTTCTCTTACATACGCGCATGTCGTACTTCCACTCATGTCGGTTCAGCATCTCTTGACAGTGTGCGCAATCCATTGGAATGACGATCGTTTCCATGTCGCCACGTCGACGTGCAATGCTAAGACCCTTGCTTGTGCGAGTATGTATCTTCATATTCCCATCGCTACCGTCATCAATGCCATCGAAGACAACGAGCTTGTCGACCTTGCACCACCACGCTGGCCGACCTCCGGCTTCCGTTCGTGCACGAACTGATGTGCTGGTGAAAGCATCCACCTGCGCGCCCGGACCTGGCAACCAGCAGCCATTTGTCGTCTGCCGTGGTGGTGTGAACACGCGCGTCTTCTCTTCTCCAACCCTTTCCCTCTTCGTCGGCATGTTGAGCCGCTCTTGTAGTAGTGTTGTGGGGGATCGCAAAGCAGCCTTCGATTGTGTCTTCGAATTACGAATCAAATCGTAACGCTTTTCGAGCTCGGACCTTGGCTTCGACGAATCGGATACCGGGTTTGCTCCTAGGTTCAGCTCTGCAGGTCGCTTCAGACGTGCGATTGAGTCTGTACGTTGTCGAGGTGAAGAAGTCGATGTTAAAGCGGGATGCTTTGAAGAGACGGATGCGTTTCTTGATCGCTGGTTGAAATCGCCTAGAGCAAGGGATGTGGGCCGCGATTGTGGTGGTAGACTATCGTCATCTGAGACGTACACACCAGAGTCTCGGTCGCGGGATTGAGTCGTGGTTGTGTCCGTTGCGGACCATACTGGTCGTTTCAGGGGCGTCTCTTGGTTGATGGGTTGCTTAAGAGAGGCAGGTACAGGCTCCGATTGCTGTAGAGCAGTGTCTTGAGCCGGCTGGAATATTTCCGGCTCGTCTTCGATGGCGATGTACGGCTCGACCTTTGTAGCAGTACATTGAGGCTGGCTCAATGGTGACGATTTGGGTGGTGGCGCTGGTGGATCATTGTTGTCGACGGAAACTAACTTCTTCGAGTAATTCTTAACTGGGACTTGAACTTCCTGCTCAGACCCTCGAATCAAACTTTCTTCTTCGAGAACAGATGGAGATGTTACGAGCGGCTCAGCCTCCGATACTTGGTCAAGTTGTGGCGATCGTAGTGGCTGGGCTTCGTCGTCGAAAAGGAAAACACCGGAATCTTCGCCGTCTGGATTCAGGTCAAGGTTCTTGGGTACCAAAGGAATGAAGGTACTAGGTTTTTCCGTTGTTACACCTTCGGTAAGCAGCGGTGCGTTTGAGGGGTCGGCTTTGGTGCTCTTCCAGAAAGCGAATGACGGCATGTCGAATAGGAAAAGACTGTGAATACGATGTTTATCGATATCAAGAAAGATGGAACTCTATCTCTTGCGTACATGCTGTTGACGACTGCTCTTTACATACCCAGAGTCACCACACATCCAACATGGGCTACAGGCTCAGCCCCAGCATCACACGCGTACCGGACCCGCGTCGCCATTTCCTTTTGATGCACGAAACAGTACTTTGAGTAATTTCTCTTTCCCTTCTAGAAGGTTGTTCAGCTTCCGAGATGCTGCGTAGTGTGGAGATGGTTGATTCGAAACACTGACAGCTGGGATCTAGTTGGTGGCATGTTTGACACATCCTAGCTCGGACCTGTATCAGATGGAATTACGACGTTTATGCACAGCCTACACAGGCTTACAGGGACTGGGATTATGCTGTTGGCTATCGATAAGAGGATCCACGACGGGGATGGGGTTTATGCGTGATGATGGTGATTGTTGGATATAGACGATCTGCTTGATTTTACATGAACGTTTTGAAACGTTCACACGGGGAATTATCTATGCAGGTACATTTCTTCCCCCATTGTCGTTGCGATAATGTACACAGATCCCGACAGCCTCCTTACTAGTACCTGGATGCCACTTAGACGACGCGTCCTTTGACCTGTTTGATGTTCTTGACATTAATGTCGCGCCAGAACGCAGCCGCAACGAGAGCGCACGATAACATGCAAATACTTGTGATAAGCATGAGTCGCTGCGAATCCGCATAAGACTGTGCGATGCCAGTCCTCTCGGGCGAGCCCCACTTGTACGACAGCTGCTTCGGCAATGAAGCGTAGATTTCCGCAACATTGACACCAGACGGAACGTTCTTGACGAGGTTGTTGTAGAAGGTTCCAGTCCAGATGGCCGCTGAGACTGTGCTTCCAACCGCGCTCCCAATAGAGCAGAAAAGGTTGAGAACGGCGATGATGACAGCCATGTGCTGATGATCTGAAGGCGCCATCATAGCCAGCTCACCGGCGATAACGATGCTACCTCCAGCGACAGCTGTGAAAATCTGCGTCATAACGATGAAACCCACCGACGTCCCCGGCTGACGGAAATGAATCATTAGTCCCAGCGCCAGTATGTCAATCGGCAGCGCAAAGAACACGGCAACCCACTTGAACCGTCCCGTGATCCTAATCGCCGGTCCAACAGCCGCCAAGCACCAAAAGCAGGATACAACGCGGTAAATGCTCTGGACGTAGCTGGCAGTGGTTACGTTGAGATTCCAAACCACCTGCAGCATGGATCCAAAGTATGATCCCCAAACCGCGCTGTTGAAGTAGACAAAGACGAACATGATGCCAGCGAGGAAGACGGTTCGGTCTAGGAGTAACTTATACGGGATGAAGGTGACGGGTGCGAAGAACCTTTCCCAGATAGGGAAGGCGATTAGTAGCACGAATCCAGCGACAATCATACCGATAATCATAGGACTCTTCCACTTCTCTGCTTGGTAGCTGTACAAACTGAATGGTAACAGGAACAGTGCCATGCCCGCTACTAAGATCAGTATACCGACGGCATCGATATCGACACAGAACTTCTTGATGGCTGCGGCGCTCCAGTCGATACGGCGTGGCTCGAGTAAACCTTGTTTACGCGCTTTGCG
Source organism: Alternaria atra (assembly GCF_907166805.1). NCBI lineage: Eukaryota > Fungi > Ascomycota > Dothideomycetes > Pleosporales > Pleosporaceae > Alternaria > Alternaria atra. The sequence goes on from NW_025091334.1 coordinate 1,223,569, forward strand.
ATCGTTGAAGAGGACCAAAGCGGCGAGGGGAACGACGACGACAGGGATGATTATGGTGAAGATACCAAAAGCCCAGCGCCAGCCAGGGCCAGCGAGAACGGATTGGGCGACTGGGCCACCGATCCAGGTTGTGATTACGTAGGGGGAGGTTGCGAAGGAGAGCATAAGGGCGCGGTTCTTGAGGGTTGATGTATCGGCGATGAAGACGGTCAAGATATAGGATACCGCTTGTGATCTAAATATCATCGTGTTAGTGTTCATTTCTTCGTGCCTTGGTCGATGATGAACATGGAGTACATACCCCGTAGACGAGAAGACTTGAGCCGCAGCATATGTCTCCACATTCTGACATGAAGCCATCATGATGTATCCTACCATCCAGACACACAGTGAAAGCAAGAGCCCCTGAGGTCGACCCCACATGTCCAGTAGCTTAGCCAAAGGAATCTTAGACAGCCCACCGATGATGGAGGACATGATTCCTGTGGCGGCTGTGAGGGAGTGTAAACGGAAGGCACTGGTAACGTAGGGGTTCATGGCGCGGACGACGACTTCTTGGAGGGCGGTGACGAAGTAGATCCACCAGATGCTGAGTGGGTGTTAATGGGGGTGCTGCATGGGGATGGAAGTACAAGGGGCTGTAGAGGCAAGGGCTCTAACTAACATGACATAGGCGCCGATGAGATGGTATTTTGTCCATACTGATGCTGCTGCTTCGACGGCTTTGACACCGGCTTGTGCGTTGCTGGAAAGGCTTTCTTCGTCGGTGGCCCTTTCATGGGGGTTGTCCGTATGAACGCCTTTTTCTGCGTCGCTAGTTTGGCGAGAAGCCTCGATAGGCTCGACAGGGTCGGTGGCCTTGTCCTTGGCGCGACTGGGGAAATGCATGATGGAAGAGAGCGAAGTGACGGCAAATCGATCATAGAACAGGGCGAAACAGATTAGCGACGAGAGCTGCCACGTTCAAGCATTGCATATCTTCGCAGTATACTCTTATACCCCTCTCAAGCTTCTATAGCCCTAATCCACCCGTCCAACACTCGTATACGACCTAGAACCGCACTCCTTCAGACCACCATCGATCCACCACCGCCCCTCTAAAACCATATTACTGGAAGCACCTTCGGTTTTTGTACCGGTAAAACGGCTGTAACAACTGTCTCGAGGACTTGGCATTGCTTGGTACGAGGCACTCGATACTTAGAGTAGCAACCAGAACGAGTAGGGTGGAGTGAAGGCTTTCGTGAAAGAGACTAGCGTGGAAAATTCGATCTGATTAGATGCAAAGATGATCTTATCAGCGGTCCTTCGGGGTTCGCGATGCCCGCGGGAAACTCGGATCTTGGGTAGATGAGGAAGATGCGACGTGTTGCTTATACGTGAATGTGACGATGAGATGAAGCTGCTGTGGTGCATCCTTTCTTTGTCTTCAGATTTTGAGACTTTAACTGAGATTGTTTGAAGATGCTGAAGGGTACATGCTGCTGCCGATGCAGTCGGCTACACACAATTGATGCCGGTCCATTTCGAGGACCCGAGCGCAGTCGGAATTAGATCGTCATCATGATCGTGATTGAAGGCATCCATAACGTTGGGCTTAGAAGCACTGCGCCTCTTTGCTATTACAGTTGTGGCAACGCGCTCCTATGTTGCAGCGTCTCAATGGTGTTTCGGCCGGCTAAAGGTCTGCGGTACACAGTGACATGCTACAGCGGGCTATGCGTCAGATGACATATTAACCCGTACCCGTCTGATGTGAGACCGTGCCGACCCTCGAGCGGCAGACAGGAATCGACTCGTGAGCAGCAGGTGGGATGAATGATGCAGTCCGTGGGGTGTTCTGTTCACTTGCCAGTTGTGCATGAAGAATTGCTTCTGCACGAGTGCCGACATGCCGCCCCTGTGTATGGTTCGCGAACCCCTAGAAGAAACCTAGCGCTCCTGCCTATCGTTATCACATAGAATGCGTTGTACAGGGCGTGGGTATCTATGAAGCCTCTTCCATAAGACGGTCAAGCCTCAGCTGACAAGGCGAGGAGTGTGTTGTTCGTCTTGTTGCGGGCGTGCAGGTCTTTGTGCGATGCGCTGGCAGGCTTCGGTTCGTGCCTGAAATGCGCGCCTCGGGTGCGTCAGCGCTCCCGTCGACGGGTCCAGGGCAACAATGGTATGCTGGACCTGCCGTCCTTTCACGACGTTAAACCTCGTACATGATCAACTGCAGCGCTTCAAATGCCCACGACGTCTGCGCGCCACAACCCTTGTACCGACAGCGACAGCTCAGTCCCCGCGCTGCGGCCCTGTCCAACGGCTGTGTGCCGCGTACTCAGTACAGCAGCCTCATCTACTTTGACCGCCCATTCGCACCCGGGCCTCGCTGCTATCCAGGCCCCAACCAGCGAAGACGCGCCGGAGCCCGCACAGGATGCCACGAGTGCTCTGGCCCATTGAAGCAAAAGCACGTCCATGATGACTTCGACCGCACCCACTGCCGATGACCTCGACGGCTTCCAGTCCATGACCGGTGTTGAGGAGAGTGCAGAGCCCACGACGTCAACGCCCACCCGCGACGACCCCACGACAAACATGGCCAGAGACACGTCTGCACCGCCCATGCGCCAACATCCGCTGGCCGGGCAGCGTCCTTTCAACGTGGCCAGCTCGCCATCGCCGCTGTCGTCGCGAGAGGCCTCTCCAGCTCGCCCGCACCAGCGCAATTCCACCCCGTCAGGCGCCAGTGTGAGACCTGGCTTCCGTTCACGCAAGAGCAGCGCCGATGCCAGCCCCAGTCGAGGTTCCAGCAGCTTGTCCAACTCGACGACGGCCCCGGGCCATGCCTCGCCGACGGTGCAGCGTGCTCTGTCGTCGACCAGCATACCTGAACTCACTCCTACATCATCGACCGACACTGTACGAGCCCCGCGCCCTTCCAAGCCATCGTCAAAGTCCAATTCGGGCGAGACGACACCCCATTGGCCCCTCTCGCCGCGCCTCAAATCACCACCGCCGGGCGATGACGGCCGCTCACGTTCGCGCACAAACTCGCTCCGTGCCCAAATCAAGAAGCCAGAAGCCCAGTCTACGCCCTCGATCGTCGTCCAGAGCTCATCGCCAGCCTCGGTCTCCCGCTTCCCAGTGAGAGAAGAGGCGCCCGCGAGCGACCCCGACGAGCCTCAGCCACAGCACCCAACCAAAGCACCCTCTCGGAGTTCCGGCGGCGTGGCTCCTAAGCTCGCAACGGTGCAAGAATCTAGCTTGCCTGCCACACCCGGATTTGACGGTCTAGAGCCGCAAAGGTACGCTTTCCCCGCAACGGCCCCACTGTTTGTCATCGCGACGCACGTTAGACTAACCACGGAGCCAATTTCCGTTGCCATCCGCAAACTTTGTTAACCTCGCTATTAGCTTTGTTCCCTCAGCGACTGCCCACAAATTCGATCAGGACCGAAATGACGTCAATTCGTCCAAAGTCACCGAAGACCTCAGCACCAAGCACGACAGCACCAAGCACGACAGCACCAAGCACGACAGCACCAAGCACACGGAGAGTGGTAGCGACAGCGCGACCAAAAGCGCCAAGAAAGGCAAGATGCAGGAGCATCGTTCCACCTATACTCATCGGCCACACACCGTCTCCTCGAAGCCCTCCCTCTCCTCAATGTCGACACGATCGCGAGACCCGCCCCTCCGCAATATGACGGTCGAAACCGAGACCGTGCCCTCAGTCGCACAACCATCCATTGTGAACCAGGACAGGTCCGCATCTGGTCGCGTAGATGGCGGCGTAAGGCTAAAGGCCAGCAACGAAACAATTCGACCTAAGAAGGAAAGGAGAGCACCCAAACGGAAGGCCGCATCCATCAATGCAGGCACTGGTAGGTTGCAACAGATTTCTTACCACTACTATTCCCCGAGCCGGCCGGAATCCGGCTCTCGCTCCAGCATAAATCCGTGGTTCGGTAGCCCCGTCTCATACCGTTCGTATGACGACCGGCGGTCATTGTTGACCATGTCACCCCCGAGTCCAGAGCCACGCATGGCTCCTCTCCGCCCTCCCCATCTCAAATATTTTTATTCCAGCACTAACACAAGTTTTCGCACAGCTTCATCCAAAGCAGATGTATTCGAACAAAAGGTGGCCAGCGCCGTCGACGAGGCCGACTCCTCTGACTCCGATGCCACCTTCATTTACGAATCGAATCCTCCCGAGCAGCCGCACCGAAGCCGCCAACATCACTCGCGAACGCCAAGCATGACGTCACTAGCCAGTCTCACGGACCCACGACTCCAGATCCGCGATACGCACAAGCACCCAAGCAAGAAGAGCAGCATAAAGTTTACGAACCCGTACAACAATCCGAGCATTGATGGCGACGACCGAGGCGAGGGCACCATGCGGATAGGCTCTGGACGAGCGGGTGGAGGTAGCCACCATCACCACATTGGAAGGCATGGCCAGGGTCGTGGCGCCCTAAGCCACCTTGCCATGGACAGCGACACATCCGTACCACAATCTTCGCGCGCACGTGGCCCATCTTCGAGACATGCGTCGCAACCCAACAGCCCTCGCTTCCATACTTTCAATGTTGGGAACGGTCATAGCAACGGCAGCAAGAAAAGTGGGGAATATTCTGCAGCGTACGATATTGACGCCGAGAACATTGCCGATGATGAGCGCACGCCGCTGATCCAGTCCGGGCGAAGTCCACGTTCAGCCCGAACATCCCGCCAGCGAAATACCATCACTATACGCCAACTAGAGCGCAGGCATCACCGCGACGGCGGATGGTGTCGCCGGTTCGCTGGCTGCCTCGTCCTTACGATTCTGCTGCTCGTCGTTGTATTCTGCGCCATTGGACTCGTCTTTGCTACCACGAAGCCTCTCACTAGTCTCGTGGTGCGAGATATTCAGAATGTTGTAGCGAGTCAAGAGGAAGTTATGTTGGATCTCATAGTCAACGCGGTCAACCCTAACATCATTGGCGTTACTGTATCTGACATGGACATTTCCCTGTTTGCTAAGAGCAAGCACGTCGGGTCGGATACTTGGTGGCGCGAGCACGGAAACGGTCCACATGACGACGTAGAACATTGGACACCGATCAAAGAAGAAGCAACTGCGGAGATCTCGATTACCGGTGTAGACGAAGGGACCGATCCTATCGAAGGCGAACCTCGTACCATGCTGCTAGGCCGCATTGCCCACTTCGACTCACCGCTAAACTTTGAAGGTTCCTTTTTCCAGCGGAAACGCGCCGAATCTATTGGCGAGCTCCGACTTTCGCATCCCGGAAACAAAACGGAAGCCGGAGGCAGCGAGCGATGGGAGGAGGTTCTGCAATATCCTTTCGAGTTGATTGTGAGAGGCAACTTTAAGTACACGCTGCCTCTCAGCACGCAGGAGTTCAAAGTCCCTGTCACGGCATCCCATTACTACGATCCGGACATCGAGCGCAAGAAGAAGCTCGAAATTTCAGAGAACAATGAAAAGAGGAGGAATGTATTACCTGTATCAACAAAACCATGGGGACGTTATGACCGCAGAGCCCTGCCGTTCTGGAGTCTCCGATAGCATATTGTTCATTTTTGTAACACAATGGTCACCGAACGAGAGGGGTCTGCACAACCGTGCGACCCCAGCATCCATCGCCCAAAAGAAACTGATACCCACTAAACACGAGTTCACGACCCAATAGATCTGTCCGGCCCGGCAATTGCGACATCAGCAAACGCGTTGCCCTTTTTCTTCGGCTCCACAGCCGTTCACGAATTTCTTTTTTGATCTGCAAACCACCACACCGCCTCATTGAATTGGCTGTGCGCATTCTCTCATAGCGAGTGTTTTCAACCCCCCTCGACTTTGCGCTTCAGCGATGGTGTTTGTATCATTACATTTTCAGCATTTTTCAACTTTTGGTGGACTTGGCCTCCGTCCCCTCACAGTTTCCGTGCTTTTCTGATTTTACGCTTGGAGGTGGATCGCTTTTGTGTATCCAAACACACTCATTTTGATCTCTCTTCCATGTATCCATAATTTAGCCCTTTTTTTTGTTTTGCTTGAAGCTTTGTTTGTTCAATAGCGGCTAGGGTGGGTGCATAGGTTAGGTATGGCATGGCATGGTAGGAACTGGAAAGATATTCGCATCGCACTGGGAGTAAGGGATTGTAGGAATGATATTGAGTTACCCGTACCAATTTTTCTTCTCTTGTGTCATGATTCGTGTTTGTATGGCCACGAGCTTTTCACTGTCAATTAATGGGGGTAGCTGGTTGAGAAGGTGAGTCGTGGGAGAGATCATCTTGGATTATCTACCGAAAGCTGACTAATCTAACTGCTACTGTTTACTTTCAGCGTTTGCAACGGGGACGCTCTGTACGTTAAGAAAACTCCACAGCGAGTCTTGATCTAGTGACCTTGGAAGTGCGGTGACCTTGTCCGGGAGCGTATTCCCTGGATGATTCCTTGGGTAGATCATGGAGTTGCTCGGGCTCGGCCGTCGTCTCCTCCTCGATGTCGGCGTGGAGGGACTCATCGCCCGAGGCTCCGTCGGCAGCTGGTCCCATCTTGTCTGGAGGTATCGCTTTTCCTTTTGTCTGCATGTAAGTATCGGAGTTGGAATTTGTGGACCCAAGAAACCTACAGATTGACGTAGCCCTATCTCAAGTCTAGATGGGTTGAGCAATGGATCGTTCGTTTGCGTGCTCCACAGCAATTGCGAAGGTGATATTGTAGTAGGACTGCGCTAATCAATTGGCGGGGAATGAGAATAGGGCCCAATGCGGTTACGCAACGGGAGCCTATTGTGTAAAGAGTCGCATAGATAGTAGTGAAAGCAAGTGGGTTGCATTGTATATGGCCGCCAACGGCCTCATGACAGTCCTTCAGAAGCGCTTCATTAGCTAGTAGACTCCAGTATTGATTTCTCATATATATGCTACTTGAACTAGAATCAAACTGGGGTCTGCGACAGGCTGCTTCTAGCTGGATATCTAGTTCCATGTTGAGGAGCGTCACAGGCCTAGCACATGTTCAACTGACAGGCAAAATACTCCATGCTCAATTCTCTGCCGTGTAATGGTAGAGGCGAAACTATAGCCTGGATCATGTGGAGAAATTTTGACACGTTCGGCCCCGCAGGTTCATCATTCACTATCGGTTGCGACTACAGTCAAAGCTCCAGCCGGCCCAAGCTTCTGTCTCGCGCCACTCGCTCTTTCTTTTCAGTTTCCTCATCTTGTCTGCTCTTCTTTTTCTTCAGTCGTACCCACATCAACTAGATGTAGTACGATACGCAACCTGGGTGTATGTTAGCCCGCGCCAGCCGCCGCCGCTTGATCAACTGTATTCCCTGACAACTCGATATCCGTGACTAAAGTAAGCGATTGTATCATTCACAGGCGGCCTCTACATATCTCACCTTTCATATGTGCAGATCGCCGGGTTCTGGCGTACTCGCGAGCGCGCAGACACCACAGAAACGAGAACACTATTCGATTGGCGAACGCGACTGAGTGAACCCAGCAGGTTTGCTGGACCCCCACAGCGGCTGGTAGTTTTATCTACCAGTCGGCTGGCCTCTAGTCTTTTTGGATTCAGGTTTGGCAGGGTCTATGCTGAGTTTGGGAAAGTGATAGCTTCCCTAACACCACATAGGTCGGAGCTAGAGTAGGGTCGCAAGATCACTATCTCTATCTCTGGCATCTTTCGCTTCTCTCTCCGGGGATGGCGAGGTGCCCCGGCAGATCGGCTTCATGCTTTAGGGTCCGTCGTCTGGTTCAGGTAGGAAGCAGTCTCTGCGTGTATGTCAGGTTGAATGTCGGAAAGAGATCGGCAGTCCCAATTGCCTTCTTGGTGGTCCTGATACAGGCCACAGCGATAGTGGTTCAAATCCACTTCCGATTCGACCCGCCGCCGGTATCCCTCTCTCGGGCGATGCGCGCGGAAGATGTCTACGACAAGAAGTTTTCTTCGGAAGACTTCTGACAGGTCAGATGACCCACGATATATGGCATACAAGCACGAGGCCCACCTACCGACGACAGAGAGACGGAACGATCGTCTGAGATTGTCACAAACCTAAGATGCTCTTGTGTTTCTCGAACCGCGGCACTTGGAGGGGTACTTTAACACGTTCCTATCCAAGACTGCCAACCCTCGTGTGGCTGTTCGTTGCCCTCAATGGAAGATCCTATGTCTCCGTAGGTATCCTTTTGTGTGTTTGGCTACAGTCGGGCGGGCCTACGTAGTCACAGCATCACATCCGCCATCCTCCTGAGGTCCATCTGCGCGACGTAAGACTCGCGTAGTGACAAGAATCATACCCAGGAGTTTCCTGTGGCACTGGGGGCTTGGCGAGACTTCAACATCTCAACTCATGTAAGTGTGCGCTAGCATCAGCAGCGATAACTCTCGCACTTCAAAGACCATGCGTAAAGCCACACGACGTAAGCCGTCCATTGGCAGGTCTCTACTGGGATTCAACTTCCAGTATCTTTTTCATTGAGTCGTGTGCCTTCAAGGCGGGTTTTGAGGAAGAAGAAAGTAGCTTAATAGTTAGGACTAGATGTATGTATTAGCACAATAACTTATGGCTTACCCGGTTAAGATATTCTGAGTAACTTCCTGATGTGTCGCCTGCTAGACCGGAGTAGCAGGACGGTGCTGTCACACCTCCTGGGTTAGTTGAGTGATGTGACGTTTACATCCAGAAGGACGCTAGTCTAATCAAGCCATCTACCTCGGCAACTACGCAAAGCAGGGAAATCTGATAAAGGCATCATCACTGAGATTATGCTCCCGAGACACACATAGTCTGTACATATGTGTTGCATTATAAACATGATAACCTGTGCTATTTACACCTGATCCAAGACCAAGCTATCCCAAAGCCACCCTCTCCATTGGGTAGTCCTAGTAACCTTGATATCTATGCGGTTACTTCCATTACTCTTCAAAGCGCCTTCTGCGATCGGAAGCTCTAGCAACCTCCATTCACCTGCTCGTGTAGCACCACGATACGTATCTTGGCTGTTCAGTAGACTGGCACTCGTGATATTTCCCACTTTGACATCGTTGAGCAGGATGTCGCAGCTTGAGCCCTGGGAGAAGCCAGCGAGGGATACCGTCAGTTTAGCGGCGGCGGTGCTCTTGGACGGGAAGAGAACGGACCAGGTGCCGAGGGCAGATTGACCGAAACACCAGTCAGCGGGAGAGCTAGTACCGACGGTGTAAGTAAGATTTGCAGGGCACTTGGAGATGCGGCCGTGTTCGTATGGGTGGGCCGGGTCAGCAAGTTTGAAACCATCAGTAGTGCGATCGAAGTCGCCAATCTGGAAGATGCGCTTCTGGCTGTCGGTAACCTTCCAGGTCATTTCTTTGAGGTTCGTGTTCTTGCCCTCGCGGATCTCAACATCGTTCTGGGTAAAATTTGTTGTGACATCGCCGATTGCGCCGCCGTTGCCCCAAGCGTAGAGCGCATATGTGCCGGTGCGTATGTCGTGAATATCGAATTTGCCGTCCTCATCTGCGTAGGTGGTATAGTAGTAGTTCTGTCCTTGGTCGAGCGTTGACACTGTGGTGTTGCGGTTGTCTCCGAGGAAGACAGCAGCGCCGGCAGCTGGACGTCCGTCGCTCAGGAGAAGCTTGCCCTGCATCTTGCCGCGGGATTGGTAGGGCTTGTTCTCGAACCATTTATAAGGCCAAGCTGCTTCTTCTTTCTCCCAGCGGGCTGCAGCGTCGTCTTTGCTTCCATCGTTCAGGTACCAGAGCCATGGACCCCAAATCTTACCATCAGCGAAGGAATCACGCGCAATGGCCTGGTAATGTGTGCCATGAATCATGTTCAGCTGAACTGCGTCTCCGGTCCGGGATTCACGATGGATCTTTAAGAAGTCAGAACAAAGTCATCTGCCAGCAGGACAACTATATCGAACTTACCATGAGCTCCTGCTTGAGATGATCGCCGTTGTAGTAGTCCTTTCCAGGGTTGAAGTACCAGCTTCCCACCTCGTCGCCATAAACACCGTAGTATGTCTGATCCCGGACGAAGCCACTCCAGTCGTACTTCGTCAGGAAGGATCCGTCAGCTTTTTGCCAGGTTTCATCCTGCACGTTTGTACCTTGAAGGTACTCTTCCAATGCGGGCAGCACGCCATCTTTGACGTTGTTATGACCGCGAGGGAATGAGGTATTGTCGAGGCGCCACAAAGTACGGAACTCGCCCAATGTAGGTAGGGCATGATTCACAAAGTACTGGTATGCACCTGGGAGATCATCGTAGATTACCCAATGAAAGTCGCCTTCCTTCGCCGTGAACTTGACATTGATGTAGTCGGTATCTGAATCGACAATCGCGGCGGATGTCCAGTTCAGATCAGATGCGGCACCGTCTATCCACTAGTCAGTTACGTGATATTTTTGTGTTTCGTCTAGCGCGCTGCTTGCACATACTGTAGCTAACATAATGCCCAACGGCATTTCCGACGCGATCCTTCCCGTTGTACCACAACTTATTGGCATACTGGCGATTCTGTGTAACGTTCCAGATCTCGTTACCAATAACCCAAGTCGAGTCTCCAAGCTCTTTCAGAAAGCTCTTGGGCTTCTTTGCGCGCTCTTCTACTGGGGCCGCAGCAGCAAGGGCAGCAAGACCGAGTAACTTGAATGCGCTCATCGTGAATGCAATGATACGCGAGTATGATTGGCGAGGATGGAGATAATAAATCCATGGTTTCTCTAGGTATTATATATCGTTGCGCATATGCGCGTGGCTGGATGAGAGCACCCATGTCTCTCGGTGGAGATATCCCGAACCTATTACCGGGTAACCACTGGGGTCGCGGGGTACCTGGAGTCTACCCCGGACGACTTGATCGACAAGAACATTGTTCCTGCAATCGCGGTTCTTCGCTCTTTAGTAGCGCGTTCTTAGGGCGATGTACAGACGCGGACGCATTCTGGAAATAGGAAGGCGTTCGTAGTGACACGAGTCGTTCAGGGTCCGCGGCATGAGGCTCGCTGCACAACGTGGTCAACGGCTATATCGTTGGGCGAAGAAGCACCGAAATTAGCTTGAAAGCGTTAGTTAGAGATAAAATCGATATCACGAGGTACCAGTAACCGGGTCGGTGCTTGCGGTAGTGTTGAATTCAGGAGGCGTGGAAAGACACCGAGCGGGACGCTTACCATTTGCGGACAGCTTCCACTAATCCGCCATACTCGCACCGCGAACACTAAATCCCCAAAGATAACAACATTCAAGAAACTGAACTTTGAAAAAACCTTGAAATTGAGCACAGGATATAAAACAATCTAATAGTGACTACAGAGCGTTGTGGATAATCCTCAATTACATGCAACGCTTACTCCTCCAATGCCTTCGCGTCAGCCTCCTTGGGCGTGTGCGTCCCTGATTCAGCCGTCTTTTCACCTTCAACCACCGTAATCGGCCCTCCGCGACGACCGCCCTTACCGGTGATATCGCGCCACATGCCACCAAAGTTCCTTGCTAAGCTCTCACGGCCTTCCCATAGAGGATACACACCTACAGCCATAGTACTGCACATCAGCCAGATGATGCCAACGACGACCCAACCCGAGAAGAACGATTGGCTGAAGATATAGCCTGAACCATAGAGAGGCATTGGCCAAAGTACGAGTAGGACGAGTGTCAAGGTTGCAGTAGTGATCTTTGCGATCTTGGAGGCGCGGAATAGTTTGGCTTGCTCGGCGGCTTCGGCTTCTGGGGAGAGGGCAGCATGACGGCCGTGCACGGCTTCGAGGTCCATATGAGCGGCTGCTGTGACGTCCGAATCGTCCACAAGGCGAATGTTCTTCATTGATACCCAGTCATAGTTGTCTTGGTCTTCATCAGCACGCGCTCAACACAGAAGTAGAGTACAACTTACCGACTCCAAAAATCAGCGTCAAAACTGGGATGAAGATGACAGGCGATAGCAACGCAACGACGTTACCAGCCAGCATGGGGTTGTTGGCGCCAGATGTGGCGACGGTGATGACACCATCGTTCAGCTTAGATGTGGTGACGAGCCAAGCGGTGATGCTGCAGCAAAGGCCCAGTACTGGCGACAAAGTTGCCGCCCACTTGTTCTGACCTTTCCACATCAATGTGAGAGTTGCTGGAAGCACCGCGGAAGAGATGATCACGCCCATGAAGACGTACAGCCAGCCCATGCTTGCAGATGTCAGCAAGTTCGGGCACAGCAGCTAGTAGAGACTTACCTGATACCAGCATACCAGAGCCCCGTTGAGAATGCAGCCATGACGAGTCCAAATCCGCATACACATACATGTGACGTGTATACGAGGCGTCGACCACTTGCGCTGGGGTTGATATAGGTCCCGTAAATGTCGTACGTCAGGATACTGGAGACGGCAATGAGTTGTGCAGAAAAGGCGGACGTCACGGCCATGAATACGACCAGGAGCGTAGCCACTGCACCGCCAGATCCAAGAAGCGCAACTGCAGCATATGGAAGTGTGAGACCGGCACTGATTGACGCTTCATCCATGCCGTTGGGATAAGTGGGGAAGTACTCGGTGCTCTGTAGTGCAAGCGCGGCGAGACCCATGGTGGTTGCGCAAAGCCACTGGTAATGGCATTAGAACGAAGCCCAGATGGAAACTGATGAGAAGCTTACCGGGATAGCGAACCAGGATAAACCACCAATGATATAGCCAGGAAGCGCATGCACTGGAGATGCGGCAATAGCCTTGTTGTAGTCTGGGAATTGTCAGCTTTCACTCTCACTCTAGCAACGAATGACTTACATCCGTTGTCCATAAACACAGTTCCAAAGTTCCCAATGATGTTGATCACGAAGAAGATGGCGCCATCCTTACTCCTCATTGTGAGATAACTTCCACCAGCGTTACCAGGAACTGGTGCCACCGCCGATAGCTCCTGCAACCGCTCATAAACAGCTTTTGGCGATCCAAGCCGGTCTCCAGTCGCGTAAGTCGTGAAGGCGAAGGTAAGCAGGATGATAAGAAGAATGACCGTGTGCACATAATCTGTAAGGAAGGTAGCCTTGATGCCACCGAACATCGTGTAGACTACGACACCCAGAGGGAGCAGGAAACAAGCGGCTGCTGTAGGCACGCCGGTTAAAGAGCTGATTACGGCCGATCCGCCAGTCAACAGCATGGCTGTAACGAGTATGTTGGTAAAGAGACCAAAAGTGATGTATACAAAGTGTGTAGCCTTTCCATAACGAGCACGCACAGCTTCCAGGAACGTCTATCGCATGATTAGAATTGATACTAGTACCATGAATCCATTACACTCACATGGGCGTTGGGAGCTCGCCTCTTTAGTTCGATCGCGACGGTAGCAAATAGCAAGATCTGAACAGTGGCTCCGGCGGCATACCAGAGAGGTCCAGAAACACCTACAGATGATCAATACTTGTCATCTTGGGGTGATTTCGTTTTGAACATACCGTAGCGGAAAGCGACCGAGGAACTCTGCAGCAGCGTAGCTGCCCATGTCCAGGACGACACTACTGCTGAGGCTACAAGACCAGACTTGACTGTGCGACCAGCAGTCGAAAACATTTCAGACGTTTGCACCTCATTGTTGTAGCGTTTAAGAACCCACGTAGTGAAGACCTTGAGATTGTTAGCCCTTGATGCTTGTGATGAAAAGATCCTCCATACCATGCCAAGTGCGAAGAGAAAGCCGACACCAAGCACAATGCCATAACCCCAAGCCTGACCCAGAGGTGAGGCTGAAGGCCCTATAGGGGTACCGCCGCCAGCCATGTCGGAAGATGGAGCGTGCTTCAGAGTCAAGCTTTAGAGCAGAGCGTTGGCTATCAAACCATCTCAGCGGGGCATACGAAGTATCTATACCCCAATCCATCCCCCACGATTACCGTTCCCCGGCTTCATCTCGGTCCCAAGACTGCTATCTCGAGCATTTTCAACCGCACACAGCAACCGTCTTCACGGCGCAATTGAGCCGGCGCATAATTGGCTGAAGATAGGCACATATCAATACTAGGTAACGTGTAACGAAGGCCAAGCCTAGAGGCTTGTCGTTTTCTACGCAATTTTGAAGCTTGTCTCAGCAACGAAGTCTTGTTGTAGGGTCTTTTGAAGTTCTTAGCCGACTGGGCACTGCAGGATGGCTCGCCTATGCTGATAAGGAACGAGGGCTCGCAACGAACATGCATCGCGCTTGTCTCATAGTGGCGGGCAAGACCGAACGGTGCAGCGGAACCTTTCTTGCTGCAATCTGAGTGGCTAGCATAAGTGAGTGTTTGCTTGGGCAGAAAACCTAGGTCTGGGCGTGGAGATGGTGGTCATGTTAGAGGCATGTTGGGGTTGGTGGTTATGATGAGGTAAACAAGAGACTGAAGATAAGCGATAGCGTGGTAGCCAATAAGAAGGTGCTCATAGTGGGGTCCGACATCGGCTTGCAGGAGCCAACCCCCTGTGTCCCAGCTTCCTCCACAGTGCTGATCGACGTGTATCTTCGTAACGTTGCTGTTACTCGATTACTTCGACAAATGCAAGCCCATTTCCCTGAGGAGGTACTTTAGTAATTATGCACCCTCAAAGAAGACGACTAGCGTCCTAAGTTCATACCCGAAATGACTGAGGACCTTTCCGTCGCTGACAATGCACTCAATACTCCCACTTCGCGAAGATCGAGGGGCGCCACATCGACCTTGCACTTTTCTAGGTCAAAAGAATGATGGACCTGCTTGGACGTTAGTTTGCAAAGGTGTATCGCTGCCACCAACTACAACAAAAGGATCGGAACCATCCTCACGCATCTACACCCCAACCGAAACATCAACTAGCGTTTTTTTGCAGCTCGTGATCTTTGCAGGCTTTAGTCATTTGCTAACTGTATTTAAGGATAGACAAGCGCCCGTAGGAGATCAAAATACATGCTTATCTGGTTGATCATAGGGCTGCCCCCAAGCCTGCTAGACTTATAGTTCCATTCTTGTTGAGTTCGCTCATCCATAACACTGGTCTCTCCATTGTATCGCCATATGCGCTCAGCAATTTGAGCCTCATATTCGTTTGTCACATTGATCAAGGCAGCATAATCGTCATCGTCCAACGATAGTTCGTCACTAGGGATCGATGGCCATGCTGCGTCCAATAATTGGAGTAAGGTCGTACTCTCTGGTCGACGTAATCCAGGTCCTATTGCGATACTCGGGTCAAAATAAAACGCCAACCGTTGACATTCCTGCTCTTTGGGACGCCTTGAGAGAGAGCTGGGTTCATTTCTCTCTACTAGTGCCACGCTAGTAGATCCTGAAGCCATCGGTAGCTCAGATAAGGGGATGAGGCCTCTGGTGGAAGACGTCGAGGGAAATTTTGAAGGCAGCACTGTCCAGAAGACCCACACAGTCAAAGACCGCAAGCCCAAATCTGCTACGGCACAACAATCAATCAATCAATCAACACCCGTTCGTCGGCATTTATCTCTTCTCGAGGATGTTCCTACCCGCCGGGATATGCCTGAAGAGGAGACTCCTGCCTTTGCGCAAGAGACATTTGTAGAGATAACACCCGCTTCTGCATGTGAGGACACACCAGCGGAGAAGACATACGCCTCTTCACGAGGAAGCATAGCTCGGTCTGAGACCGTAACATCATCGCCAATTGACACTTCAATCGCTCCAATTCCAATCTCAGAGCAAAGGCCTCTTCTCACCGGCTCCTCGATCTCGCACATCAAGAGTGACATACAGGCAAATATATCGAGACAAACACAAGCTTGACATCTCCCATCGTCTAGCTCAAACTCGCCACCAAGCACAACCCTGCGGCTCTCTGCCCCCATGACATCGGAAACTCACTAGAGTGGCAACGCTTGTATACAAGAGGATGAAGATGATACCACATCCGATATGGTGGACGACACCCGACAAAGCGAAGCTCGTAGTTCCTACAATGCGGATACGTCGGAATCCGCACTCTATAAGACAATCAACGAAATGAACGCAGTAGAGCTGTTGTATTGGTGCTTGCGAGATCGACAGAACAAAGCTTTTGGTGGGTACAGCGCAGCAGCACGTTTGTTGGAGCGACCAGAGATATTCATACCAGCGATCCGGACGCTGATGCTCCGCGTGCACAAGTATGTTGCTAAGGAGGGCGAACCGTTCCTTGACCTGAACATCGGTGGAAGAAATGACCAGCGAAATGACCAGCGGGTGTGAAGTAGACACTGGACAGAAAAATATGAGGTGTTTAAGCACACTGCTGAAGAACCGGAGCCAGAGTCCTCTTAATTGAAGATCAGGGGGCCATCGATCGGTTCGAGCTCAGACTTGGCCATTAGTGCGATCTAGTAGCAGTATGCTTACCCCCAGCGAGCAACCGACTGTGACTGACTCTTGCAGACCAAGTGTCAAAGGCTCGCGGCTTATTTCACTCACCACCCTGGCCATCTTGGTGCAGTGATCAAGACTAATACGAATGTTTCCGAGCACTGCTTTTCACAGACAATCTCGTACGATGCTGTAAGTGTACTTCGATTTGACCTTAGTGGACAGCCATCAGGCAGCGACACTTCCACAAACCGAACGTCACTGCACAAGATCGATGGTACGCGATCCGGAACCAGTCTCGTGTCAGCTGGGGAATGTTGTCCGATTTTATGGTATGAACGCTCCACTGTCTATTTCAACCCTCTTTGCTAATGAGTCAGACTTGATAATCGAAGCTGCTGGAGAACAAGGCAGCGCTGTGCATGAAGCCTGTTCAGTTCCTCTCCCAGCTTTTCACTCTGATCCACCTGAACCTCTTCCCCGTAATTTACCAGCGGCACTTGAGGTCTCGGACGATAATTACCTGGTGTACATCGGATGTACCTCGCACTTCACGTGCTGGTAGCAGGGCGGTCCAGAGCAAGAAACAGGCTGACTATGTTCTCGACTCTGAAGCCAAAACGAATGTTTTAATGACATGCGTGTCTCCGGGAGCGAACTTGACGGCTAAGATAGGAACCACTCGCCGCACGAATGAGATCGATGTTCAATGCAGGAGGCGTGTATGTTGGCGTCGTGCGATAGAGAAGCAATCGACAGTTAGGGCCCGGCCCGGCTTACTCATGGTGTCACAGTGCGGTCTGGGTTGGGGAAACGCCTGTCCAAGGTTACAGCTGCAGGCTTCCCACAGCATGTCAGACATCCCTGGAGATGACAGGACGGTCGGATCGAGGCTAGCGTCTGCATTCATGGCTTTGTAGCTGTCAGCACCTTCCTACGCAAGAACCACCGATTAAATGGTCGGAGCAGAGAGTTTTTTGGGGCAACTTGAGCTCTCAATCGAGAAGATGTAGCAACAAACACCAAGCTCGTACGAAGTTCGCCTTGTGTGATGTAGTGGCGTCTCGAGCTCCGCGGAGTGTGTCTATCTCACCGAAGTACTACCGCTATATGCAACCACCCCAGGCCTCTTTCCTGATTTGGTAAATTGCTTACGGTATCATTGAGGCACCTGGGCTTATATTCAAGGATGTTGGTTCCTGTCATTCCTTGAATCGGCCACCAGTATTATGTTGCTGCTTTTCATCGTCCTTGCATTTGCGATCAGTGTCATTGCTCACTCCACCCAAGATGGATGCCCGCGGAGGCTCGGTGCGAAAGGCGTGCGGGTTCGCATACCACCTACTTTCAACACTACCGATCGTAGCCATCACGGAAGACCATGGTCTGCGCCACCTGTTGGCTTCTACTTCAAGCCGTGGTCAATGATCCTCGCGTCGAATCCCCAATATGCTGCTATGCGGAATGTGCAATACGACCCGACACCGATCGACCCCTCTGACCCTACCGGACTTGCGAATGATCTCTTCTCATTCCAGTTCCCAGGCAATGACAGCGTGATAACAACATACGGCGTCGATACCCCGCATCCCCACTTCCCAGCAGTGCTTGACTACGCAGGAACCGGAATTCTAGTCGGAGCTACCAGTCAATACAGCATTCTGGTTTGGGGGTGCGACGCCAATAGAGTCCCGTACTATGCGAGCTACTCGACAGCAGCCGAGTTCACTGGCACACCCGCGGGTATCGATCTGATGAGCACGAGTGATCAAGGGCCTGATCAGGATACCATCGACGCTGTTGTGACGGCTTTAAAGAAACTAGGCAGCGACGAGATTACAAAGTATGTTGAGGTTTTGGAGAGGATGGTGCAGGATGGCTGGAGGAGGGGTATGCCCAGGGTATGTATATGGGCTGTAGGGAATGATACAAGCTAACGTAGGATCGCAGGCTACGTGTGACGATTATTGTAAGACAAATCAGGGCTTGATTGGGATTGTAGGATGACAAGGATCTGAAATAGGGTTAGCAGGTGATGCTCGAGGATCCACTGGTGGTGAGGAATGACTGCTCGCAAGTTTGGTTCAGTGTGGGCTTCCTAACTGGTGCATATGTAGAGTTTAGTCGATGATGAGAGGTGTTTCTTGTCTCGTGTTGAAATGTGCGTGATGTGATGCCTACGGGCCTCGAATAATGCAGCTCTATAGAAGAGGTTTCATGGGTATACACCTCAATCTTGATGAGAAGTGTGGGGGTGAAGGTGCTTCGCGACCGGAGTTCAGCAGGCGCTCCTCCGCTGTGGGCCCTGCC
Source organism: Alternaria atra (assembly GCF_907166805.1). NCBI lineage: Eukaryota > Fungi > Ascomycota > Dothideomycetes > Pleosporales > Pleosporaceae > Alternaria > Alternaria atra. Next base: position 1,242,196 of record NW_025091334.1, read on the forward strand.
AAGTCTGTCCGGCATTAGCGTCAAAAAAGTGCAGAAGTTGCTGTACAGAATAACTGAAACTTCGACGGGACAACATTGCAACCACCTACCGTTATTTGAAATTAAATATTGACACAATGGCGAAGCGCAAACTCAACGAACACGACGTGCCAGAGGAAACTTCAGGCGACGAGTCGCAGTCCGAGCCCCGCAGCTCGCCCGAACCTTCGACATCTACCGAGACTGCGACCACTGCCACAACGACAGTGACACCCGATGCGAAAGCAAAGAACAAGAAAGGCTCTCGCGCTGCTAAAGCGACGTCTAACGCCACCACTTCAACGCCCATCGCCGCTTCCTTCGCCGAACTACAACTCGAGCCGCGCCTGTTAAGAGCAATTCGTGATCTGAAATGGGCATCGCCGACGGCAGTACAGTCGCAAGCGATACCGTTGGCGCTGGAAGGGCGTGACATCCTTGCGCGCTCTGGAACTGGCACAGGCAAGACTGGCGCATACTTGCTCCCCATTCTGCACAAAACGCTGCAGCAGAAGGGTCAATCCCTCATCCTAGCACCTACACGAGAGCTATGCTTGCAAATCGCGACGGTCGCCAAATCACTCTCTCAACACTGCGGACAAGAGATCCGGGTCCGCAACATCGCGGGCAAGGAGTCGGAAGTCGTCACAAAGGCAGCCCTTGCCGACAAGCCAGAGATCGTCGTAGCAACGCCAGCGCGAGCATGGGCAAACATCAACAGCTCAAATCTAGCGGTCAGCGATATCAGGACACTTGTCGTCGACGAGGGTGACTTGATCAACGGTTACGGTTTTGCTGAAGATATGGAGAACATCGCTCGCGAGATACCCGTCGGCGTTCAGAAGATTGTCCTCTCCGCTACCCTCTCAACCGACGTTGAGTCGCTCGGTAGCCTACTTTGTACCGACCCGGTGGTACTTAAGCTTGCAGACCTAGACAAGGACTCACAGAAGGTCAAGCAATACGTCCTGAAGGTGGCAGAGGACGAGAAGTTCCTCTTGATTTACGCAATGTTCAAGCTAAACCTCATAAAAGGCAAGACTATCGTATTTGTCGGCGATGTGGACAGGTCGTACCGCGTTAAACTCTTCCTCGAACAATTTGGTGTCAAGGCAATCGTACTCAATTCAGAATTACCGTTGGCATCACGAACACACATTGTGGAGGAGTTCAACAAGAACATCTACAACATCTTGATTGCGAGCGACGAGAACGATGTTGTGGGCATACAGGATGAGTCACGGCCGAAGAAGAAGGCAAAGAAGGACAAAGAGAGCAAGGATTCCGGTGTCTCTCGCGGTATCGACTTCCTCAATGTCAGCTGTATCATCAACTTCGACTTCCCAGGAAACTACAAGTCATACTTCCATCGAATTGGACGAACAGCACGAGCCGGCAAGTCTGGCACCGCTATTTCGTTCATCATCCCGAAGGACAAGTACCGCAAGCACAAGCCGACCACCTTCGCCGGGTGCGAACACGACGAAGAGGTATTGAAGAATGTGGAGAAGCATCAGCTCGAGGGCCAAAAGCTGGAAAACTACAACTTCGACATGAAACGCTTGGAACCTTTCCGATACAGGTTCGCGGATGCACTGAAGTCGGTGACCAGGATCGCGATCCGCGAGGCCCGTATCAAAGAGATTCACATGGAGCTGGCCAAGTCGCAGAAGCTCTCTAGATACGTAAGTCTCCCCATACAATATACTGCTGGGCAGAGCTAACATTGTTACAGTTTGAAGAGAACCCCGAAGCGCTCGCGCACCTCCGCCACGATCAAACCCTGAACCATCCCGCCAGGATACAACCGCATCTCAAACACGTTCCGGATTATCTCCTACCAGGTGGAAAGAAGCCAGAGGACGTTGGCTTCGTCGGCCTGAACATACCCAAAGTGAACAGGAAACAGTATGTCAAAGGTAAGGGCAGGAGGGTGGTGAGAAGGAACGGCAAGGTTGATCCATTGAAGACATTCAATGCGAGAGGCAAGGGAAAGAAATAGAGAGCTATTCACGTCTTTAGATTAGGTACACGCTTCTCCACGAAGGTTCATCATCAATCTTACGAATTGTAATAAATCAGTAGCGGCGTTTCGAGCCTTGTTGCAGATGACGAAGTCCGCTTCTAATGAACATTACTTTGCGTTATCTGATGTTGATGGTCGAGTTGTTTGGTGGGCGTGTGCCGACCTAATCCGCTAGAGCTTGAGCCGCTAGAGCTCCAAATGTCGCCTTCCGATGCGCGACTAAGGTGCCATCCCACCACACATGTACAACTTTGTGCATTCACGACCTTTATCGACGATCACCTTGCGGGTGTCACCAGCATGAGTTCGAGCCAATTTTACCGCCTATCAAGCTGCGACTACGGTCGGAAGCTCGCGTCAGACGACGATGGCAGCTACGCGCCACGCCTGTACGTCGTGTTACTCCTAGTTCGGGTTTTTGGCTTGATAGTCCATGCGCACATATCTAGCGACCGCATTCCTTCGGTCGCGAAACAGAGGAATCATTTGCGAGGCCGACATATACACGATGACGATCTCTTTGGAATGCAACAGCCACCACACCACCCACCTCCAATGTCCCGTGTACTATCCGATCGAACATCTCTCCTCCTAGTCGTGTTAGACACATGTGGCGTGCATGCAAAAGAAGACAGAGCCTAGCATTCATCATACGCATCACCCGCGAGGGAGTTACTCTACCCCCTCGATTCGCGCAACGAGCGAGGACACTAGGTTGAGGATGAAATAATGTCCAACTTGGTTAACGAAAACGTATTTAAGAGTTCTGAACACCGAAATGACAGTCCAAAGATGCGGCATTCCTCTCTTATACCAGCTTTCGAAGCGCTCAATCATTCTCCAGGCCGTTATGTTCATAATATTATGTGAATGACTGAAGAGTCGGACGATTGATGGGTGTACATCGCAAAAAGACGTATACAACGTATAGGAGAAGGGAACATTGAAAACATAGTCACCATAGAGAGGCCTGTCCCCGCAGCCATCTTCTTCGTACGATAGTCTGCACTGTATCGTACGACGGGCTAAGTTGGAGAGTGTTGTTCTGCTTACTAGGCCTCATCTTTATTGGTCCACTTCTGCTTCGTCTTCATCAGTCCAGTACTGTAGAAGTTTGCTCTTGTGGCTTGGGTGGACCCGGCCAATGTCTTTGACTTTGACATTCTTCTCAATCGGATACGTTTTGCCGAATCGTATGCGTGACTCCCGTCGTATCCGGATTGAAGAGTCAAGCGGTTCGATCTCTATAGGCTCCTTAATCATCCCACTTTCGTACTCGCCAGGGAGGTAACAGGACGCTGGATCAGTTCCGGAAAGGTAGACAATCGCATGTTCTGATGGGATGCAACCTTCCTTTAGAGCTCCACGACCAGAGTAAGTACCAATACCGCTGGCTTGAGTCAGCGACCAACCTCTCTGTCAAAGCTCCATCACATCTTACCAGGCATACACGAAACCCCGCCTGACTTCGACCACGACGAAACGGCGGATGTTGGTGTGCGCTCTTTCGTTAAATCGAACTACAGTGTATGCGTCATCATTTGGTCGTTGTGCAGAGGTTTCGCTTGCAGTCTCAGAGTAAAGCATTGCAAAAACTTTGCCCACTATGAAGAATGACTGAGCCTCGGATCCCGTCCGCATTTGATAAGCTGAGGTCGCAATGTCAGCTGGAAGATGAAACGACCTCGAAATACTTACTTGAGTCCAGAAGATCGCACCATCCGGTATGTGGCGTGCCTGAGATGAAGCCTTGCATTGCACGGGCATCTTGTGGCGCTGAAGAAAACGAATTAGGCGAAACATTTGTCGTCTATCGGGAGACTGTGACATACCAGGTTCGGGCATCTGTGCTACATTTGAACTATAATCTTGCTGGTAGAACGAGTCGTTCCTGGGACGCATATCTGGAGCGGGAGCTGACAGTTGTGTGCCCATCGTCTGTGTCTGTTTGTACCAGTGGTACACAGGGCGCCCTGTAGGATTCAGCGTGCACTCTTGGAGCCCAAGCTTGATGAGACACGGCAATACTAACTATAATTGTCGTACGTGACAAAGTAGTAATCCTGGTATGGCTCGCTCCATATCCAACTCGAGTTACTGGTGGACATGTCGAATGATGTTACTGAATAGCAATATTGGTGTCGCACGGATGTAGATACGATGGCGACCGCACGCCCAATGTTGACACAAGCTAGGTGTATAGGCTCAAGATATGGCTGGATAAGAGGTAAGCGAACTTCATACTTAGTAGTCTAACCTGCCTTTATACGACACAGAGCTCAACGTGTCAAGTGATGCGGCTCTGCGAATCGTCAAAGTGAATTGAGGAGGGTGTAGTGCGTACCGCGCCAGAAGGATTGCATCTTTCTCCACCTGAACGATTTCCTGCATATGCACTTCATCTGTTTTCACTCGCACATCAAGCACATGCGTAGGAGACAGGCGAGAATTCCACAATTATCTGAATACCACGACTGATCCATACATTAGACTGGTTATGCGGTATTGTAACGGGCCGAACGGTACCCCGCAGACTTCCAATCAAATACAGCCTGTGCTAGCCTGGCGCACGACGCAACCATTCGCGCGGCAAACAAAGCAAGTGCGTGCATACGCCCATCTTCCGATTTGCTTTGCATATGAAGGTCAGGCAGCGGGCTTCAGCTTTATGCTGTGCACGAATCTCCCGATCAGAAACGTGCTTGTTTGCGGCTGGCTTAGGTGTCAGACCGCCCCTTATTTGCCGCGAAACGCCATATGACGGCCACGTATGCCAGTTTTCGTCTTGGAGTCTGCTTTCCAACGCCGAGTCTTATCAAGGTTGATGTCCAGGTCATTTCAAGGGAGTTCCTGGACGGCCAAAACAAGCTATTACCACCGTCATGCAAGGAGGCAGCACCCTTTCGAAACGGAGTGTTTCTCAAGAACCTTTCCCCCGACAATCGTATGTGCCAGTCTTTGAGCAATTATGGAGCAGCAATATCCAGTAAAACATGAGGAAACCCGAGTATCGTATGTCGACGGAATCAATGCCTACACCCGACAACGGTTGGATGAGTTATCAGACTCTCAGATATGTATATCATCCGCCAGAAAGCAGCTGCTGATCAAACGAGAAAGAGTAAGAACAACTAGCCGCGTAGTCCAGCTGAAGCGGGTCGATGCTGGAGATGCAGAAGCCGCATTCATGAGTCGCTTAAGGGAATTCGTCAACAAACATCCGGGGGCGTTATCTGTTGCCTTGATGGATGCATACGACAAAGTTGAGCAAACTCGCGATGATCTAGGGGAAACAGAAGAGAATTACCTCGAAGCTGAACGGGACCTGGCGGGTGCCGAATGGAATTTCATGGACCAAGAAGATCGGTTCTATCAGTTCGATATTTATAGTGTCTTACCCGAAGAGCACAACGACGATTCCGCCCCCCTACAAGCACAGACGAGTGAGAACTCTCCACGTCTCACAGCCTTCAACACCTCTATATATCCAACGAGTTCACTGCCTCTAGATCAACTCTCAAGGCTAACGCTTTCGCCGCCGCCGCCGCCGCCTCCTCCTCCTCCTCCTCCTCCTCCTCCTCCACAGTCACCTTTTCTACCACGCGTGTCTTCTACTGTTCATATGCCAAGCGCTCTGCCTCCTTTAACCAATAACGATCGAGGATATGTCTATACGATAGCAAAGGTTGACACGTTGAAGAAGAAATTTGACCAAATACGACAAAAACGAGCTTGTAAGATTGAATGGGACGAAGGAGATGAAATCCTTTTTCCTGATGGGGATGATCTTCCTGTCGCCGACTTAACAGAGTCTACAAGTGAGTACGGGGACATTTTGCTCGAGATTTCTATTCACGAAGCGGAAGCTCAGCGGCTGAAATTAAAGGATATGGTCCCGGCGCTAGATGCGTCAATGTTAGGGAGACGATCTTCAGATCCAAACCACATCTCCCCACCTACGTCGGCGCGTTCGACATGCTCGACCGCAATGAGACGAACACAAACCGAGAGTGCCACTTTGTTGATGTATAGTGATTCTACTGTAAAAGAGAAGATCCGAGAGTGGTTTCTACTGTACCTCAAAGAAGGCGCATTACAGAAACGTCTGTATTTGAATACGCTTGAAGCTCACGATATCGCAAGCTCAAGTGAGAGTGATTGGAAGGTTCGAGCGACACGATTCTGGAGCAAGGATAGTCTCGTCGAGGGCGGGGATGGCACCGAATCTTATGCGGCTTCCGCCAACGAAACAGGGTACGAGCCTGGGTCTTGCTATAATCTGAGTGTTACTCAAAGCGCAACTTCTTCACCTCCGACGCAACATCTTCTAGAAGGAACTATCGACCGATCAATCATCGAATGGGAGGCTCACGAATCACTCGAGGTTCTGCAAGAGAATCGCAAGAACCCTTCGCCGAAAGAACCTCCTTTCCCGTCGCTGTCGCCACATCATCATATCACAGACAGCACGGGGATCCACAATGGAAAACAAACAATACATCCAGCCAAGCACGTTCCGAATGCACTGCGAAACGAAGCTGAGAACGATGTCCTAGCACATAAATTCGTAGATCAAACAACACGTACTTGCTTTGGCAATGCTGAGCAACGGAAAGATAGCGTCCAAAGTACAATCAAGAATCAGCATTCTGACTGCGCAATAACGAGCAAAGACGATCGTCAGGTCAGAGCACACCATTCAGCAAACGAACGAAATAGCGTCGAGATGAGCATGGAGACCACAGCACCTGATGAGGGCTGCGACGAGCAGCATCGAAACCAATCGGTCGAACTACATTCGGCATTTCACTCCCGTTCTGACCGTGGGGAAAATGCAAGCGTTGGATCGAAGTTCGATATCATGGCGCAGTCTAGTTCACCAAGGCCTTATGTACAGCTTCCAATGCCGTCTTCTCTCAATGACACGATAAAATCGCAGTCAACCAACACTCCATTCAAGCCTGACCCTCGGCCAGTGCCTCGAGAACGGAAAAGTTACGGCGGCTGGTTTCGTAACTTGCTTTCAGGAGTCAAGACCAAGCGAAGCAAAAGCACCCCTTCGATTGGTGAACTTCGTTCCGGAACCCATGCAAGGAATCAGTCAGTGGCGTAAAGGGGTCTCGTATTCTTAGTTTCGAGCCGTTCGCATGCTTTCTTGGCTAACCCTCTCGCTTTTTTTACCGACAATCGTCATCAGGTATTGTTCCAATACTGTATAGTTCAACGAATTAGGGCCGTGGAGGTGTGTCCTTCGTTTCCAAGCATCGCTTTCAGAACGATTTCTCGGCTTCCAAGATTTTCTCACAGGGCGGCAATTGGTTGTTGTATCTTGTCTTTCGATTACTTCAATGCATCCATTGGTTCACCAGCATACCCTGTCACTAAGTCCGAGAGCTCATGAAACTCCGGCTTGAATCGCGCTGATAAGCAGCTAAGAAGGGCAAGTAGTCAATCGCTCCACTCGTGACAGGCTTCATGTAGACGTGCACTCAGGCTGGGTTGTGCGACCACTCTATCGGGCTCAAATCACTATGTCTCCCTCTGACGGTGATCAGCAGGGCGCTCGCTTACATTACGTATGGGTGACCTATGCTGACTTCTGGTCAGCACATCGGAACCCGAGAACTTGGCCACCTTCGCTCTTTCGGCCCGATAGAAAGATAACTGCCGCTGCCACAGAATCACGGGTACACAACAGCCCTTACCAATGATTGCCAACCGCGCGATATGCCTAATATGGAAGGAGTTGCTAAAGCTCACCAATTGTGTATCGATGGGTATCGTATGTTAAGATGAGCCTCGGAAGTAGCGTCTGAGCTTTATTAATGGTGACATGTAACCTAGCGGCACGCATTTCGAAGTTTGGTCCGAGCTTATCACTCGCCTACTAAATCAGACGTAGAGCTGAGATGGAGAGCAGAATAATATGGTGTCGCTTGTCGTTCTGTCATGTACGGCCTCATCGATGAAGTTCCAACGGCCCGCAGCCCCACTCAATCCACCACGGGATGCAAGAGTGTGCCTAGCTCCCGTCTTACACGCCGCTCTAACGACAAGGCCAAAGGCTAAGACCAAAGCAGTGCATGCGCCATGCAAGGCTGGAAATATAGTCCGCCCTAATCATTGTACGAATTGCTCCGTAGCATAGAGCAAGGCGCCAAATACAACCCCAAGGATCGTGCGCGTGCCCAATATCCTGCAGCATACTTAAGTTCGCTAGCTGCTCGCCCGCTGCCACTTTACCGATTGTCGCCTTACAACCCCGCACAACCTGAACACGGAGGTGCTTTTATGCCTTGTTTTTTCGGTTTGACGATGCATCGTGTCGTAACAATCAACCAATGGCAAGCTTTAACTCAGGCTATTTGCTTATTCAGATGCGACTGGCAGCACGACGTGGGCGGATGACTAACTTTGCGACAGCAAGTGAGGCAGCTCTCCAGTAATAAAACTAAGATGATACACATGTCTTTCCGTTCGGTCATCGGATGTAATTATGTTGCGATAAGCCTACCCGATCTCACCAATCAGCCGTGCGCTGCGCCATCCACATCGGTGAGCGAAAGCGATACGGCTGAAAGTACGGCTGAATGTACTCGAAAGACTACTCGCCCGATAGTAGGGTAACCACAATTGAAAAATCTGTTGGTTAACAGTAGAATGAGATTCGTGGAGGGGATGAAGACTAGAATGTGATGTGGGTAAACGGGACATTTCCCGATTAAGACAATGGTCTAAGCGCGGTCGAAAGGCATGCGGCTCTGCTATCTATTGTCCATTGGTGGGAGGGAAGGTTGATGGAGGATATGCATGCGTATGTATGACTCATGACCAGATGTGCATGCAGGAAGGCTTGCTGGGTACGTGCATGCCGCTAAGGTAACGCGCTCTCCAAGTCGTGGCTGAGACTATTCATGTTGTGGCCAAGACGCCTCATTTACACATAAACTCTCGCGAAGAATCTCGATCGGGATTGGCTTAGTCATAAGCTAGTTGGTACGTAAGACCATGTCAAAGAATAGCCAGCTTGGTTTGAGTTCACCGACAATAGAATCGGAAGGCTCCAAGTACAGTATTGCGAGTCAAAGCATATATCTGATCATGAGAAGAATATCTCCATGCCTCATATCAATTTGCTCTCCCAGGAACTCATTGGGCTAATAAAGCCTGATTCACCAGTCCATGCTGGCTCGCTCCTTCCGAGGGTCTCGCGCTAGTAATCAGTCGTCACCATGAAGTGCTGAGGACCGTTCGTGCGGCTTCAGCTTGAAAGGCTCTTGTGGAATCTGGTATAATAGATTTGGTGTAAACTCTGCGGTAGAAAAAGTGGACGACCGGGGCGCTAACCACATATCGTTGTTTGGCCAGCCGTGTGAACTGCGACATTCTCGAGGACATGCTCCATGATACCCAAGAGCTTGAAGGTTTTCGTAGCTTCCTTCAAGCTCGACTGATCCTTTATCATACATGTTGTCGTGTCCAAGACTGTCATGCGGCCACGCCTTGAGCACGGATGAAGCCCCGTGAAATGGTTCTCCCGTGTGTTCCGCAATGCTTCTGTGAAGATTGTATATCTCACGCGGTGAGATGCGAAGTTGTTGTAATGTCCAGCGGTTTACTCTATCAGGTGTGCTTTCGAAGTTTACAAGATAGTCGCTGAGTATATTGTGAGTCTCATTGCTCTCGCCGAGCAAAAGCAAAGGATCGCCTTCTTCTAGCCCGGATTCACGGGATAGTTGTCCATAAAGTCTGGCATTGCATCAGTTATGTCAACCTAGTTACTCTTAGAAAAAGCCGAATCATCTTCGGGCCGCTCTTGGAGCATAGCATCAGTCCCAGTCGAACCCATTATGTCAGTGATCTAGATGCCGATGGAGCCAAGCGTGCTTGTCAAATGACTGAAGGACATTTTCTTATCTGTGAAACTGCTGCTGCGAGGTCTGGGTATATCAAATGATTCTAAAGATACGGTCCTTCTGTGAGAGCCTCCGGGCTCCCAAAGTTCTCGTGAGCTTGGCTTTAGCTCTCCGGCATGCCTTGGTAATTGACCGATCTCAAGATTCTCTCCAATCAGAGCCCCATGCAAGTGGTCTGTATCTTTAACGGAGGCTCTCTCGTCGACTGCAGAGGCCACTGACGAAGCCTCGTATTCAATTTCGGATGGCTCCTTCGGCTTAGTCGTTGGAGCTATATTGAGTCTGAAGAGATGCTCAAAACTTCCTTCAATTCTGGCGTACTTCTCAACTAGCTGGTGCTCTTTCGACCCAAGCATGATCTCAAGTGGTTCGTATTCAGATTTGATAGGTCCAATCTCATCCCGTACCACTTGCGATGCTTCGAAGAGATTGAGTACGACACGTTCGTCTGACGGAAGGCTCCCGTTGATTTGCTCGCGCAGACAGTTAATAAGCACCATATCGCATATGGATACGTGTTCTCTCAGTCTGTGTAGCTCCTTCCGCCTTTCCCGGACAGCAAGCCGCATTCTAACTAGCGAAGGAGTTACAACTCTCACATCTATAGCACATCACTCCTTTGCAAGTTCCGGCCCATCTCAACAAACCCCCGTAACGACACCGCCACTGACAAGGACATACACCTCCCAGTCCTATAACGCGAGATCGCCGACCAGACAGCTACATGGATCCACAGGACCTGGATACCATACAAAAATAGAGGCAGGCCATTATCAACAACCGCAATATGGTTATAGAACAGGAGTAGATGTGTCAAGAGATGGAACAAGTGCAGGGTTTAACTATACAACAGGGCCATACGGTTCGCCAAGCGCCCACTCGTACCCTTCGGCTCATGCTTCGATGACAACTGCTTCAGGAGGCTCACCATACCCGCAACAAAATCACCAAGCTCAGAACAGCTACCCTTTCACTCCTTCTTCACCAAGACAATACCAGAACACAACTTCAAGTGGAGCTACAGGGCAATTGCCGCAGTATCCGGTACCACGTCGATCAGTAGCATCCCTTCCCATTGACGTACAGTCTACTATACAAAGTCTTGATCGAACATATATTCATACGAATCTTAAAGAATGCTCTAACGATGAGCAGCTAGACACAAGTAAACAACGTGACGCGTGGCTCAATTAATAAATGCTTATGTGTCTCAGGATATCGACGGGTGGCGCAGCCGTCGCGTGCGACTTTCTTTGTTCGTGGCCGAGTAAGTTCGATTCACTAATCCGTAGAGTCATAGCACTGATCAAGTGCACATAGGTCTTCAAGATGCTTTGGATAGGGCTTACGGGTCGAGTCAACCCTGGCAAGACGCGCAACTCAACGCACTTCAGCACTGTGCGATTCACAGAAACAGCGTTTAGTGGAATACATCGTTTTGTTGTCGTCCGCAACAAAGGCCAATTGAGCCAGTGCATGTGCGTAGCTATCTCTAGAAGTCGTACCCTGTAGGCATCTAACAACTTCCGTAGTCTAATCCAAACTTATAGAGGCCGCAGCGCCGCAAAGCCAGGTCTGAGAATGAGTGACCACTGTGTCATTCACACCACGATAGCCCCCCTCCCCTAAACTTCTTCCAGGCGAGGTACTCACGAAGTACTCGATCCAAGTACAGTCCACAGAAGGAGAATACCTTGAACCCGAGAGCCGTGTTAACTATTGTAAGGCATATGCCGTTGAACACAACGTCAAAGTGCTCGACATGGGGATGGTAATAGAAGGTCGTCGATACCTAATCCAGGAGTACTTCGACGCTGCAATGCAGGGAGACTAACGGCATCGAAAGTCTTGCACTATACGCAAACTACTCGAACTCTCGTTTTGTTGTTGGAGTTATCTTGTTCTTTCCTAGTTGGAAAGTACTGCACCATACGCAGGCTTCCAGAATCACTTGTCGCACTTTTGACACTGACGGTTTGTTTTTCCATACTTATCTTCATTAAGAGACCAACTCACGACGCTGTCTCATAGCGCGCCTCGTGATCCGGTTGTCCAGCACTCCGATCTTCTCATAAATCCAAACGGTCGGGCACCGCTGGCGGCTCACTCGAATGATACCAATTTTATTTCTTTGCTTGGGAATCGACTCTCATACACGGCGATGAGTTTCCCTGCACAGTGACACGGTGTCACTTCTTGGCGTAAGCACGATCACGACACAGATATGGTGAGGTGCGTTGGGCTTGAGCTAGTGTACACATGCTGCTCATGCAGGCCGCTAGAGAAGGACCCAATACCCGCAGCGGAAGCTAATGTATGCTCATCATCGATCGGCGAGAAGCGAGGAGAATATGTGGAGATCGCGGTAGCTGCGGTTAAGGAGTGGGTGTAGGCTGTACATCATATTTTCAATGGAGCTTATCGATAAGAGAATCTTTGATCACTGCAGCGTCATTGGCTTGTGCTGAACGCGCCAACTTCAAGACGCGATCGTTCCTATCACCATCACCGAACACGGTAACGCACAAAACGAGTCCCAAGCTGACCGACCCAAGCATAATATACATTACTGCGCGAAGAGTTGCTCAGGTACGTTGCTCGTTTTGCACCGTTGCGTGCGAGAGTCGCCCAGAGGGGGCTGGTTGCAGATTTGAAGCACGCCTCTGGGTGCGCGAAATGAGAGTATTGACCGGCTGTGAGCACCAAGTCATGGCAAGCAAGATATTTGCGCAGTCGAATACGTATGACATCACGTCAATCAAATTCGGAACGCGTTGGTGACCTTCATAGGACTGCTCTTGCGTGAGCCGTGAGCCATTGCACCTTCCGTGTATAGGACGCCCTCAGAAGGTCCCAGGTGATGATACCAACATCGAAATCATCTTGTTCGTCGGTAGGGCCGGGGCTAACCTGAGGTATACACAGCGCTCTCTGAGCTCGGACAAAGCCAGCAATCTATCTTGATGGACTCACTGAAGGCAGACTATATCGCTAACGCGGACAACCGGGCGCGACCCGCATACAACAACACGGTAAAGATGTCATAAAGGGAGTCGTCGATGATCAGAAATTAGTGCAAGAACGAACGAAAATACAATTGCAACACCACGATTGAAAAGGGATGCGACAAGGCCATTTGTGATTATTGCATCAGGTCAGGACGGATATGCGCTAGGGTTGTACTAAATCAGGGTGTGTACAAATTGGCGCTCTTTCCTCGCCCTCTGGGAGGTGAAATCACTGTACAGATGCCGCGTTTTGGCTTTCGTAGTTTCATAAAATCGAAGCCTTTAACCATTACCTTAAGAAAACTTGTTGCCATGCCTCTCTATATCACCTTCGACATCAATAATACCAACAACCTTGCGAATAACAGAGATGAAAAAAACCAAGCCAAATGCGAGTAATTACAAGTACACCACCCCATCCGCTGGATCCGCCAAGTTGTGTCTCATCCATGATATAGACAACTTGGTTGGAAGGTCAAGATGGGCGTTGTCAACACCTTAGTGGTCAACGAAGTAGTGGCCTACACTGGAGAAATCGAATAACTTAACGTCAGGACTGGAGTTGATGGTAGGACACGATATTTGATACCTTGTAGAATACGAAGCAACCGTGAAGATTATAACCCAACGCGAAAACGTACCCTGGAGGCACTCGCTGTGGCCAATCCTTATCTGTCAGGAGAATGAAAGACTACAAACAAGTCTTGAGTACAGCCTAGAAGATATGAACTCAACTATGCTGGAGATTTGTACACTCAAGCCTGGCATGCGCATTCTGTGAACATTTACTCCGGCCACGCCCGGTTGTCCTACGCAAGCCACAAGGCTAGGCTACAAAGCTTCGACGTCATGTTGATCACTGACAGATGATTGGGAATTACCGTTTTCAGTATCGTATCTCTTCGGCTTTGGCGCGTACGTAGTACGGGGGTGTATCGCAGCTATGGCGGCGGCAAGCGCGCTGACGTGTTGTGAATCCTGTGACTCCTCCGCCTGTTTATGCCTGAAAACAGGCAAATGGCATTAATAAACAAAGCCACAAACATGGAACAACCCAATGCACGCGGGAACGTGCTTGATCCCATAGGTCGAACTACAATAGCTAGGCATATCCTGACATGCGCGTTTTCGGCATGACGGGTATTTTTACTTATGATCATACGCCTTCGTCCTCGTCACTTTTCGACCCCCACAGATAGCGATATCCAGAGGGTAAGCAAGCACTGTAATCACTTTAGCACTCGAACAGTAATGTAACGGGGCTGCATGCATCGGCCGGGCACGACCGCGGGACGCTCGTTCCCGCGCTGGGTCTCAGCTGGTCGCCCTACCAAAACGCGACCCGCCATCGCAAGTTCACCGGAAACCTTAGGCAATGAAGGACCGATACATGACGAGAATAGCTAGATATGATCGCATTTCGCCACTGAACTAGACACAACTCTATTTGAACGTCGCAGCTGCATCAGAAAGGTAAAAAGAATTCTGTGCATTTTGAGGTGCTGAAGTGCAGACTAGGCATGTGAAAGTCTCAAGTGCCCGGTTCCGCTGCAACCGGCCTCCCCGCAGCTAATTGGATTTATTTATTCGCGCCTCACAGTCTCGTCGCCCTGTGCAGCCTGGTCCTTGCTCGATTGCCTTCTCTTGTAAGACCACCGATACTTGTAAAACCTGGCTGTTTCGTCTTCAGTATGTGTGTCCAAACAGCATGGCTCCTACGAAGTACTCTACTGTGCTGGGTATGCTATCTTCCCCAGACATGGTATGTATGGCTGTTGGAGGAGTTGCTGGGGCTGAAGCTTGCAAGTGCGGGGTACGACCGCGATTCTTGAGCAGGCGATAAGATGTTATGTGCTGCAGACTGCAGGTCATCTCCACATGCGCATAATTCTGTCAAAGCGGCGCTGGTTTCCTCACGATGGTGACGCATGGCAGACGCCTATGCGTCGCATCTGTACGTCAGGACTGCGGCTGGGTGCACTGGAAGACTGTCTGCCCGACCCATAGCTGCGATCGATTGGCTTTGGCTGTAATTGCACGACTTTCTCTACAGGCAACTCCGCTCAAGACTTACTCCCTGGTCGAGATTCACACGCCGAGTGGCAGCTTGATCATATGTAGGTCCAGCGCAGCCACTCGTTTACTGGCCGTGCACGTTTCAATGATGATTTCGAGTGCTTAGGGGCCAAGAGAGCGGAAGACAATGGGTCGTAGAACAGGTATGTCGGGTCTGAGCGTGGAGAGGCTCAGATATCGTGATTCAATTGGCGAAAGAATGTAAGGTAAGTGTTGCGAGCCTGTTGCATTGCGCAGGCTACGGGCAATGTGTTATAAAAGTGTTGCCTAGACACTTACATACTATGATTCGCTCAGCTGTATGGCTGCTGTCTGCCGATTGCTGTCCAGATTGGTAGTCAACGTGCCAGGATACTATGAAATGAGTTTCCTACAAGAACACTGAAACTGGAATAACTGTATACAAGTACAGACTGATGTTGTATATAGTAACACGAAGATCAAGCCGACACAAAGCAGAAAGAGAAAGGCCATCCCAATATACAGACCCAACTCCGACTACAAAAAAGAAACCCCTATATCGAGCGAAACTTTGACGATACTCCAATAACTAATGAAACTTGTGCTGTAAACGAATGTCGAAGGCGAGGACTTTTATGACCTGAAGTCAACTTAGTGTGCAACACTAGAGTCCTTCCATTTAATTATACATGGTATCGCATGATAAGCATACATGGTCCAGATAAACCTAGCAGAAAGAATAGTAAAGAAACCAAGCAGAAACGTGAAAGCAACACAATCAGATACTGAACAGACTACATTACAAGACAGAAGCCCGTCCTTGATGTTGGGTCCTTGGTTTGTGATGGCTTCAGAACTGGAGTGGCAGACGACGAAGGATTTTCCAGTTCCAAGCATTGTCGAAACATAGTCTGAGTGTGACTAGACAGTCTTCGACGGTGGTTTCGATTGTGGGGGTCAAGAAAAAGCCGCGAAAAGTTGTCTGGCGAGAAGAAAGTGTTTTTAGGGTTCATTGGTAGAGCCATAACTTTTGTGGGCTCTGCTTTCTTGAATTCAGGAATAGTATGTCGCTTTTGTAGGCGAGTTCGATTCCGTGGTCTCTGGAGTCCGCTCTTCTGGCGCGAAATCCCTGGTATTGTGTTCTGGTTAATCTGATCCATCCCGGCGCGCTCGATGTGTCTTGGCGCGTCGCTGAACGATAACGAGCGGGTATATTTGGGATAGTGATAGTGACGTTGCGAACTAGCATCACTGTCTGTGGCGATGCTTCTGCGTAACATACGGCGCCTTGGCGACTGCGACGTGACTGCTAAGCTCGTAGCTTCTTTGCCTGTAGTAGCGGAAAGCTTACGGGGCATTCGCGCTTGATCGTTCGTCTCTTGGTAGTCACTTGACTCTCTGATACTTAGTAGAGCGGCTGTATCAGTTACAACCGAAGACTGTATGCCAAGAAGCATTTGGTCTGTGCCACAAGACCCGAGGATGAAGGACACTGAGCTCGACCCTTCGTCCGTAGATTCGGATACATGTCGGTCTATATCATGGTTGAAAACTGTAGAGTCGCCAGTATGGAAATAAGTAGAATAGTCTTGGATCAAAAGCCATTTGGTGTGTTCCCACCATGTTGTTGTGTCTGCAAAACCAAAGTCATGCACCGCTTGCAGGCACAACTTCTGGAGAGGTGAATCCTCCACGATATCAAATACCCACTCATCAATGTCGTTCATCTTCTCCACCCAACGCAAATGGTTATGTGTCGGATGAAATCTGTTCGCACTCTTGGTTTTGACTAATGCCAAATCGCTCAGGTTGCTCCATGGTGAGCGACGTTGCGGGGATTTTATTCTTGCACTATGTGGGATTATGATATCTTGCTCTGCTAGGAACGCGGATAGCTCCTCGATGGATCTGGTGCCTGTATCATCACCAGAAGCTGTGAGGTCCGAGATCGACGGATCGTCACTGGTGGGACGTGTCATCGAATGTGTCAATTGCAGGATTTCCAGATTCTCTGCACTTCGACTTCTGTCAAGTGTATCGCTTGGTACGAGTTTGTTGTTCAAAAGCTCTTCGACGAACCTTGTCTCTCTGCGAGAGTATTTCCACTCTAGTGTGTTGTAGTTGGCTTCGGCTTCGTCATATCCAGCTTCTAAAAGACCCAGCCGGTCTCTCAATAAAGACGCGTCAGTGAGAGCATTCTCGATGTCTCCAGGCAAATCAGCACCTATCTCATTCAGATACTGGCGTAATAGGTTGAAAACATAGCCATCCTTCGCACCCGTCTTTATATGGAGATCACGGAGCTCTTTGCGCTTCGCGGCCACGGAGAATCGTGCACCCACCAATTTGTCACGAAGATCCCGCAAAGATTGCTGCTCGTTATCCAGTTTATCCAGTGACGCACTCCGTGGTACTACCGGCGTTAGATTCGAACGACGTTCATCTGGAAAGGTCATTAGATGTGGTGGTGGTGGTGGTGGTGGTGGAACGTTCAATTCAGTGGTTGAGATTGGCGGCGGTGGCGGAGGAGGATAGATCATTACGGGTGGTATCTTTGAACGAGGCTGAGCTGTATCGTTTTGTAAACCACTGCCGTCGTTGTGAAGCCCCACGGGTCGAGTATTGGGAGAGCTTTGTTCATCATCATGAAGAAGGTTTCCCTCTGGTGACACCGCCAAACACGGTGGACGTGCAGGACCTGGCAAATTCGGCGACCCAGTCAATTCTTCGGACTTCGGACTCTCATTGACAGGTGCTATGCTCATTAGAATGGTCACCAGTCATTGAAGTGCTGGAGAACAGTATGCACTATGAGCAGACAGCTCATACTCACCAGTGAGTTGCGGTTCGCACTGCATTCCTGGAGAGGCATCAGACGTTGTTATGTTGGGGGGCTGAACTAGACTGAGTATGAGGCAGGATGCGGCAGCAGCAAACGTATTATCCGGTTGTAATCTAGCCGACGCCCGACTACATATGCTGATCCGCAAGGGGTAAGCTCAGGCCAGGTACTTCGGATTGGTGGGCCCAAAAATGTGGCACTCATTTATGCCACGCCCCCGATAACAGCGTAAAGCAGCGTCCGCAGGGTGGTCGCCAAAGCGTGCTAGCCGACAAGCTAGTCTTCCTGGGCGCGGGCACATGCCCTTCGCGAGCCTGTCGTAGCCTGGCCCGCGCGCCAACGCATCCTGCACTTTCACTCTATCGCCATCTGTAGGAGGGTCGCGTCGGCATCATGTCCATTACGATAAACGACTTTGCGTTGATGCATCCGTATAGTATGCGGCTCTGCGCGATCCAGTCATTTGACCATACGTACATAAATACCTGCAGCGCAGCGTTGTACATACCATCTAAGTTGTCGCGCACGGATTATGTGGCACCACTTACGCCATGTCACAACCACAGTCTGAATGGAACGTCCATTTCCAGAGATACCTTATCACTCTATGGGACCCACAGTACGAGCGCAATTACTGGAAGCATTATGTTGAAGGTCCGTGGCCGTGTCCCAGTATGTACCTCGGCTAATCAGAAGTAGGCCAAGGTTGGGTATTCTTCGACTGGGTCCCTTTACACACACGCAGCGACTCTCTGCAAACAGTGACACCATCCGCAGGCGGTCCCGCAGGTTACGGGCGAGGCGAAACGATTCAGGGTAGCTATCATCCGGGGAATCCACAACTTAGTAGCCACTATGAGTCGCTTGATCCTTGTTAGCATCCGGGTGTCCCTTTGTCAACATGATACTGACGTACTATAGCTTTCTACGTCAGACCCGGTGCCTTTTTCGAGGAAGGAAAGGTGAGTCACATGGGCCTATGGTGAGGTGAAGATTGCTTACATCCCTACAGGTCTTTGCCGTTCTGTTCACTGAGTCGGCGGGTGCTAACGCCCTGAACCCTATGGCCGACTACAACACCAATCTCTCTAAAGTAAAATACAATGAATACGTACACACCCAGGTACGAAGATTTATCGTCACCAGACGTAGACGTGAGTTCTGCTTCGCCGTGTATGCACACCCTCAATCCTGCTCGGTGTTTCCACATGGCTGATGTTGGACAGCCCGATATTCTCTTATGGCAACAGGGGCACCACCAAACGTGGGGTGGTTGCCAGTGAGCATGCCATTGCTTATTCTTTTGGAACGGAGCCGCAACTGGTATATGGTGAAGTGCCGCTCATAAAGGCTCCAATTCCTATCGTCATGGACGCAGACGCCGATACGCTAGTTCCAGCATCCAGGATATACTTCGCCATCCACCACCCAATCCAATATAACGTCAAGGTAAAAAGCCTCGGCCATGTGCACCCTGATTACCTGCCTACCTTCCTTGGATACTGGAACCAGGAAAACTCCGATTCAAGGCAAGACTTGGATGTGACCAACAATACGGACGATGTCTGATACGCAACGCCTTGACGGGTCAACCACTTCTTTCTTACGATTAACTATCATACGTTTCGGGTTATGATTTCCTTACACAACGACCTTGCTTTTTTTTTTTTAGCTCGCTTCCGCTTTGTTGCACGATATCTACGCGTAGTTGGTCCATTTCTGTTAAGATACGCTGCTCACAAATAACGTTTCATTAGTCTTAGTTAGTCGCAAATACGATTCATGAAAAAAAATGCAGCGCCTTTCTCACTGATTAGTTATCTCTCGGCAACGCCCTTGAATTTTACTCAAGCTTCATGATGTCGTAACGAAACCCAGGCTGCTACATGGTCCGGCCGAAAAAGCGGAACAAGTCTAAACCAAACTATTCTCGACTACCCACGGCTAGTCCAAGCATATACACTGCTCTTTGCTGATCTGGTGTACATCTTACGCCTATTCTGGATCTAGAGATAGTGAAGATTTTTGCTAGCGTCTGCAAAGGACCTAATCGCCACCATCGGCAATCAACCCCTGATTTGCGGGCAAGAGCAAATCCATGGAACAAACAAACAGTCGATCCTCAAAGAGAGAACTAGATGGGTCGAAACCGTCAAGCTCAGCTTGGATTTCTAGAGCGCGCTGCGCTTCTGGTAAGCTGTAAACCCAATCGGTGAACAACGTGCACTCGCCGAAACAGCTCCGCACAGTTCGTTTGTTATTGACTATATCCAACACAGGGTCATACCAAGCGGAACGATCGCCCAGTTCATTCACCTGGTAAAATTGTCTATTGAACACCTGCAGCGCATGGGCGTCCGCCTCGAGTTTACTGATGTACTGTTCGAACGTTTCAAACTCTCCAATTGAAG